>NW_026571153.1:20418067-21718067 GCF_026225935.1 Boleophthalmus pectinirostris | reverse complement strand
CTCATAATTCACTTTTTTACTGAGATGAATAAGATGATATGCAGTATCATGGTAATACATTGATGTTTTAGTGATTTTAAATTTGGTTAAATGGCTCATATTACACTATTTTCTGATCTAAGCATACCTGGAGTTGTGTTTTGTTTCATTTACACATGTTTAACACACAAACCCTGCATATTTAGGCTGAGTTCTTCTAACAGAAAACACTCTTTTCCATTTTATGATGTTATGTGATAATACATGAAGTGCACCACTGTGTTTTTAAACTTCATACACCTTCACTATAATCATTTGGATAATCTCAGACCTGGAATTGACAATCTTTACTGTACAGAGCTGTTAACTTGAATACTACCACTAAATGACATCACAAGGTGGGGCAAAACATGTCAAGCTTTGGAAATGTAGACAGACTAATGATAAAGGATTACTCAGACATGTGTGAATGAAACAAAACACAACTTCAGGTATGTTTTCGATGTGGTAACAACATTCTAACATGGTTTAAAGCTTAAAAGAGTAAATTTTGAGTAATATAGGATCTTTAAAAATAGAAATAGGTCCATTGACTTCCTGTTCAAAACTACAAAACTAAAAAGCTCCACCTTTTCATAGTGGCATTTCACTGTAGCAAGCAGCTGATTTGTTATTATATTTGATGATTACAGGACATTTTTGAACCCAAACTGTGGGCGGAGATTAGCCAAGCTGGCGCCACCTAGTGCCTCCGCTCAGTTTCATTTCTCTCCAGTGACTAGATCAGGAATTGGAATACACGAGACGGTTTGCAAGAACCCCGGAAGTTGTTGATCTCGCTCCGGCCAATCAGAGAAGAGCTGAACCAACCTGAGATGTGATAGCAGACTGCATACACTATCCTCCTCTGGATTTCCTTTGTCAAATACAAACTTCACATTTTTTATTGCACCTTTGATTTGCAAGATCATCTCGCAGAAATGACAATGATCGTTAACAGACATGTTCTCTCTCTGCTTTGTTTGCTGTTGTGCTGGCAATTACTTGGACACCA
Organism: Boleophthalmus pectinirostris; assembly: GCF_026225935.1. NCBI lineage: Eukaryota > Metazoa > Chordata > Actinopteri > Gobiiformes > Gobiidae > Boleophthalmus > Boleophthalmus pectinirostris. Next base: position 21,717,034 of record NW_026571153.1, on the reverse strand, counting down.
CTGAGCGTGCTGGAGCATTACATACGTCACGACCAAATATCAACGATTGGTTGAATTAATAAAAAAAGTATTAGTCTACCGTCGAGTGAACAAATCCTAATGCTGTGAGGTCAGACGGTTTCCATGAAATTAAACCAGCTGATGAATCAGGCTAGGCAGAGATAGGAGTTAAGTAAAAACACAACAGACAACCCCACTACATAAGTATTCATCTTGCTGCTCAAGGTTAGGAAAACCAGTATAAGACAAGTATTTTAAAGCTCATAAAAGTTGATGTGATATAATATGTCCCCTTTAACACACTTGACTAAAGGAAAGATCATAGCTTTGAACTCATACTGAATTTGCATGTGCTTCCATTTTCTATTTACATAATCCAAGTGTGGTCTTGAAAATATGGATGAAATCTATAGCTAGTTTGTCCATAATGTTATATTGATCATTTTGATGTATATATATTTTGATATACAGAAAATACGTAAGCACAAATAAGGATATGAAACCTCTGTGATAGATAGTTCTTCAATCACTAAGAAGCACCAATCCCAGGCCATACTGTATATATCAGTGTTTTCCAGCAGTCGCAGTGGGGTGGTGTGATCCTCTGTCTGATCAAAGCACAGTGGGCTCAAGACTGTGCATGGAAAGACTACAATACAGTAATCCCCTCCAACGCAGCCTCAGCAGTATCTCACCAGGTCTGTCTTCTGCCTTCCTCCCCAATGGGCCTATATGAGCATGAGATAGAGCACTGTCCCTCATTCTTATCCAATTAATCAAATTTTGCATCGCTATTTTTTATTTAAATTTCTTGCACTTGCTTCCTTGGTTTTACTTTATCAATCTGAAGGATGTAAACAAAAAGAAAAGCATGGATTAAAGGACCTATGTTACCTAAAATTGACTTTTGTGAGCTTTAAGCGATGTTACAATGTTATTACCTTCATCAAAAACATACCTGAAGTTGTGTTTTTTTTTTTTTTTTCATTTACACATTCTGAGTAACTCTTTATTATTAAACTGTTTTATATCTCCAAAGGTCAAAATGCTCTGTTCCACCTGGTGATGTCATGTACTGGTAGTTTTCAAGTTAACAGCTACATTTTAACGTTTCTTCAGTAGAGATCGGGAATTCCAGAGCTGAAATTATCCAAATAATTCTAGTGAAGGTGTGTGGACTTTAAAAACACAGTGGAGCACTTCCTGTATTGCCACATGACATTACAAGGTGAATGCGTGTATCATTCGTTCATTTGTTTTTCAAAATAAAACCAAAAATAAGAAAACAACAAAAAAAAAAATTCTTCATTATTTGTCTCCAAAACCAAAATGAAAAAACGAATAAGATTTTTTTTTTTTTTTTTCAGTTTTCAATTTTGTGTGTAAATGAAGAATGGAAAAAAAAAAAAAAAAAAAAAAAGATAACGGCCGTTTCTCGTTTCCATGACATAAACAGTGATGTCGGACTAAAACGGGACAAAAACAGGATTAAAACAGGTCTAAACCAGAAATAAACCAGGACTGAACCAGGACTGATTCCAGGACTGAACCAGGACTGATTCCAGGACTGAACCAGGACTAAACCAAAACTAAACCAGGTCTAAACCAGGGCCCACATAGACTGTCTGGTGATCAAGACTGAGACCGGGACCAGACCGGGACTGAGACCAGGTTAGTCCTGGTTTAGTAGTGGTCTAGACCTGGTTTAGTCCTGGTTCAGTCCTGGTTTAGACCTGGTTTAGTCTTGTTTTAGTCCTGTTTTAGTCCTGGGATCAGTCCTGGTTCAGTCCATATGCGGCGCAAAGTCCGGCATCACAGTTTAAGTCACGGAAACGGGAAACTGCCATTATTAGTTTTTTTTCCATTATGCATTTAAATACTAAATTGAAAACTAAAAACTAATTGTTATCTGTTTTTTCATTTTGATTTTGGAGACAAATAATGAAGAAAATTGTTGTTTTTTTCATTTTCTTACTTTTGTTTTTATTTTGAAAAACAAATGAATTTCAAGGCAGATTCAAGGTGGAACAAAGTGGAGTGTTTTCTGTTTGAGAAAAGAACTCTGCGACAACACACAGACGTCTCATTTCTAAGACAGGGGCTTCTTTTACAATATCTCTGTACTGTCTCTAATAAATACAGAAATAGTCATATGTAATAACAGTAGAAGGACAACGTGCAGTACTTGTCTGTGCATGTTTATTTTATGTACAGATTATTTCATATTTACAGCTAAAAACAAAAATGTGAAGGAGAATTTGCAGCGTGTACTTCAACTCGCCACTGTCAGCCCTCGCAATATTTACTGATTGTTCATTGAAGTGCCCTGGCTACAAAACAAACTAAATTACTTTCCTTGCTTTATCATCCTCTCTTCACTGCATTAGTCCCCATTTTTCTGCCTTGAGTGGAAATATTTCTGGTTATTAAACATGGCCGATTTGAAGTATGTTGCCAGGCTTAATCTTCGCTACATTATCTATCATTATTTTTTTATTTATTATTTATTTATTTTTGTCCTTTCAGTATGACTAGCTCTATCACAACAAATGGGTGGATAGAAGAAGAGATATATACTGTAGATAGATGCATGAAAAAAAAAAGAATAAAATATATACTGATGCTTAGCTGCAAACTGTCGGGATGCTGAATGCCGAGTCAGCTCATTTCTGTTTAATTACCGTTCACCTGGGCCAAAAGGACTAATGGAAGGACTGGCGACGCTCCCAGACAAACAAACGCCGCACTTGGCGTGAGAAGGCAGAAAATCTTGAGTAGGCTCATATGCATTGCCCCTTGGAAAACTGCAGAAACGATCGGCAAAGGTCTTTGGTCCTTTAGTCGATGGTGTCTTAGTCAACCAAACTTTTTATTTGTCGATAAAGCATTTAATTTAGATTATAAGGATGTATGGCTTTGTGCATTATGGAGAAATCCTCTATACAAATGGCTAAAAAAAAAAAATCAGACATCAAATTGCCTCATATAATGTCTAAAATTGTAAGCATTCAATAAAAAAAAAAAAAAAAGTCTTCTATTACAGATTTTTAACATCATATTGTGAGCTTTTAATCATCAGTAGTTCAGCAAATTTCCACCTTGTTTTTCCTGTATCCCTAGAGACCGATGCTGCAAGCTTTTTACACCAAATCTGGCAGCAAATGCGGCAGAAGACCTTCCAGAAGAAATACATTGAAGGAATGGACCATTTCGACACCAACCTTGACATATCTTTGACTATGGTTTCGACAGAACACTGTAAAGCACTGTCGGCGTCACTGTCGTCCATGCTGCTTTGTTGTTTTCCGGTATCTTTTTCGCAAAGCAAGCAACCTCAACCAATGAGATGATGAGCGGGATGTGAGTGTGCTGTCAGCTCATTGGTCTCAGAGCAGGAGAGGCTGAGAATATGTTTATTGTAAAATTTCTTAAAAAGCGCCATGTATTCATTCATTCCATTGACTACACACTATTTTTGATTCTCAAGGGTAATACGGGACAAAGTGCGTCCCTTTTCAATCAATTCAATATGGGACATGTACTTTTGTTTCTGAATGAGGGACGATTCTGTTTTTCAAGGGACCGTTGGCAGCCCTACCTTTGACTGAGGGAATTTGAATTTGCCCCTGGGTCAATAAAGTACCTCTCTCTCACCCTCTCTCCCTATTTACAAAATTAAAATTTATTAATTTGACGGCAAAAACCACTATCTCTCTTCCCACACATACTAGTAAGTGGGAACAAGACCTACAGATAACCGATGACAACCTCTGGACCAACATATGGATGAACATTTTCACTCTGTCATCAAACAAATATCCACAACTAATTTCATTCATTCGATACATTATACAGGCCAAAGGTTACACAAACTGTGACACACTGTACACACATGCAAAACACAATACTGTCTGACAACGCCAGCGCCCTCCCCACACTGTTGGACTGCCACATCTGTAGGAGCAGCTCTGTGCTTCATGCAGAGCTTCTCTAATTGAATTATCTGATAAAGTTGAATTAGAAATTGCATTGCAGACACCTGCTCAATAACATCATGAGTGAATGAACTGACTGTGTAAATCATCAGTGTAGTGATGTTATGTATTAGAAACATAAAAAATAACACGTTAAATGCATTCAGCTTTGATTACTGCAGCCTAGAGTCGGGTGTACATAAGGTCTCTGAATGATTAAGCCTAGTCGCTGTGTTGTTGTGCAGTATGCTAGCAGAAGTTTGCTGCTAATACCCCTACTGGTGCACTGCAATGTCAGATGTGCCAGCTACGCCTCATTACATTTCTTCAAATAGAGCTTTTGTCTATGTTTTCTTTTGACAATTCAGTAAGTGTCTTAATGGCAACTTTCAAACTTAAACTGCCAGATGTTATTTACTAGCTTGTGTTAGCAAAAACAAGAGTCAGCTGCAGTGCAGCAGCATTAACCCCAAGCTAAAAGCTGGACTACATATTTACATATGAAGATCTTATAAAGTGTGTGTAATATGGATACTATCTATGGATATTATGCATGCACTCTAGCTCTTCAAAGCTCATTTACATATTTAGAATCATTTTATAATAATAATTTCTGTTTTAGATTAGATCAGAGGATATTTCTTTAACTGTTTTTGGTGGACCTTTTAAATTTTTGCTTATTGAAAGTTAACAAATAGCAACTTGACATTTATGTTTGTTTGTTTTTTTGTTTTTGTTTTTTTCTCCTCGCAATATATTGACTCTTGTGAGCTTTAAGCCTCCTTGAGTAGAAATTTTGTTTTGTTTCATTCACACTCTTTATTAGTCTGTCTACATCTCCAATACTCAAAATACTCTGTTCCACCTTGTGAAGTCATGTAGGGGCAGTTTTCAGGTTAACAGATCCTTTTACTTTTGTTCTTTTCTTAAATATGTATGTTTTTCATGAGAACTGCCATTCTTTGTGTCTGTATTTGTGTTTGCAGTTTTATTATACCAACACACAGATGCATCACTGTTTAGCTGTGCATTGTGTTACATAGTTTTTTGGGCAAAGGGTGCAGTGTTTGAAGAATTTTAGTTTCAAAACTTTGTGCAATGTTTAGGAAAATGTGTGCTATTTATTTAAGAATAGTGTTATACCAATTTAGAAAAACTGTAGAGAGACAGACACGGTTTTACAGACACTGAGTCATCAACAGACAAAAGAATTCATCTGAGTGGGGCAGCAGTCAGCATCTGTCACAGTGGCCCCGCAGCTGACTCCGGCTGCGCGTGTAGGGTCAATAGATCTAAAGTGACCCAAATCTCAGAGGGCGGCCCGGGATCACCACGGCGACGCACAAGATGGAGGAGAGCGCGGAATGCGATTATTTTGGACCATTTCAAGCAGGGCGGCGGCCTCTGGCTCACTGGCCCTGTCCAAACCCACAGACAGGTCAGACAAGAGCAACTGCAGCACGGGCGTTTGAATACTGCTTTTATGTGTGTTCTTTAAATGTATTAAGGTAGGGAAGGGGAGGCATCCACCAAAACCAGTATGGAAGATCAGAAATTTTTGGTCAGAAAATGTACTTTAATATACATTTATCTGTATGCATCTTAAAACGCCCACAACAACATATACACGGATACACATTGTCTACATAGATCTTACTTAAAGGTGCACTGTGTAACTATTCTGACAGTTGTCTACTTGTCTCCATGGAGTTATTACTTTACCTAGAATATTCCAAAGTATGACATTAAACTTTTAAATCTCCATGGAAACAAACAGGAGATGCCACAAGGTCAATTTACAGGTGAGATCAGTGAAGAGGTGACCCCACTCAAAGTCAGAATGTGTGTTTTTAAAGTTATTTTTGACCAATAAAAACACTCATAATTTAATAACTGCATCTTATATAAGTTTAATACCATACTGTGGAACATTACTGGCAAACCAATATCTCCATAGTAGCCCAACCTCAAAAGTTACTCAGTGCACCTTTAAATACAACCAGCTGATTTTTGTCATTAAATTATACAGGTAAAATGTGTGAAACAAATATTAGAAGATATAAAGAATTTGTATTAAATGCAAATAGTAAATTACAGGTCCCATTGTCTATTTACTTTTTAAACATCACTTGTGTGTATATGTATTGCAGTGGAACTATTCAGTTCATTTGATGCAAAAACATTGATTGATAGAGCTCCTTTTGCCTTTGACTTGACTGCAATAAGGTTCAGTAATGTCTGAGGCTACGTTTATATGATGACATCTGAACAGAAGACACCAAAGTGGCATCACATCTTCACTTTTTATTACAGGTTTAGAGGAGCATTTTCGGGATGAAATCTGCGTGCATACGGTAATGCAAAAGTGTGTGGAATTCGATTGGGTATGCATGCCAGGCGGCCATAGCTCCATGTTTGTTTCTGTGTACTGTATGTACACTGAAAAAACGGTCCGAGAGGGGTTGCTCAAATTGCAAAAACAAATTTGACAACAATAACATCACTTTTTTACGTTTCTCTGTCAAGCATGTTTAAATCTTACAAACATCGCTTGATTGTGGCCGATGTGAGACCTGCATGTTTTAATCAGGTTGCAAGGAAACATGCCTTTATTATAATCTCTGGTGAGGCTCCTCCCTCTGGAATTCTCCTCCCCAAAACTTTTGGAGGGAAAATTCAAATGTAACAGGACACAGGACAGTTAGATGAGCAGAGGACACACAGTGTGGAGCAGGAGGATTATGAGAACTGATCTGGAGGTAAGACTTTTCAAAGATTTTATTATGTGCTTCTCCGGCCTAGAATGTCGTCATTGTTAAAACATGTTTGTGTTGTTTTATTTGAAATTAGAGTTAATGTAAGGACAGCTTGAAACTAAATTGTTTTTGACTGTCCATCTCCAAGAGTGTGACAGTTGTACTAAGATTTAATGTGTTGCTTCCAGAGTCGTCTACAAAGAGTGACGTCCAGAGCTCTGCTGGAGCTGTGGGGAAGTTCATGAATGTTATAGTTGATGTTTCAGAAAAAAGGAAGATGTTTGAGAATCAACAAAACACAGACCACAGATGAACAAAGTAAGTAAACCAACTAAAATTATTTAAAATTTTTTCAAAATGAACTTCCTATTGAAACAGTTATCGTGTTTCTACAGGGTGATGTGGCATTAGGAGACTTTATACCAGATGCCCTCCCTGTTACTGTGTTTAGAGGAAGAAAAGCAGCACATGGTGAGTTTTGTTTCTGCAGATACAGTTCTAATGTTCTTGTTCTTCTGTTCTGGTCCGTTATTGTAGTAATAAGTACTTTAAGTGTATTTAAACATGTACAACAGAGTAGATCATCAGAATGTGATCATCATGTGTTATTCCTGTGTCCACAGGCAGAGACCAGAGCTTCTTCACTGGAATAAATCTTCACACTGTCCAGCTCCAAACTGTGTATCTCTGTCCCTGTGCTCTCTGTGTGTTTGATTCTGTTTAAGACAATACAGAACTGTGGAAAACTAAAGACTGTTTTTGTATTCTTTTACAGAATTAGATCAATTAAATTAAATTATACATACTTATACATTTCATGATAAGGTACCATAAGATAAATATGCATATTCAGCATGATTTGTTCAAATTTCATCAACATAAAAAAGTGATGTTCATGTTCTGAGAAAAATATGTGTAGAGGGGATCGAAAAAAGTTTCAAAGCCTAAACATAATTTTATTGCGTGCAACCGCTGTCCATAACTTTTTTACGCAAATCCAGCAACTTTTTTTTTTCAGTGTATGTGATGTAAATGCGTACAAGATGTGAGCAGATCTGAGCAGAGTTTTGCTTCTTGGGCAGCGTAGACAGAAACGCTACCGCAGCGTATTCAACATTGCCACTCTGGAGGGTGGTTTCAGATTTTTGCATTTTAAGCCCTAAAAATGCCATCATAGTTTAAATGAAAAACACTTCTGATCAAATATTTTGTCGTTTTTAGGATTAGGGCACAATGGACTCTTTTAGCCATGTTATAATGTCCAAAAACATACCTGTTTGTTTCATTCACACATGTTTGAATAATCCTTTATCATTAGCCTGTCTGCATCTCCACAACTCAAAATGCTCTGTTCCACTTTCTGATATCATAAAGGGGTAGTTTTCAAGTTAGCAGCTATCTTTTACTTGTTGTTCAGTAGTGATTTCTGTTTAAGAGAAGTACTTTAAATATGCAGGATTTGTGTGTCAAACGTATGAATGAAACAAAACTCAACTCCAAGGGTGTTTGTGATGAGGAAACAACATTATAACATAGATCGGAAAATAGCGTAATATGGGCCCTTTAAGAGTCAATGTTGGTATTTTCAGAATAATACAATGAACTAGTTTTTATAATCTTTTTTAAAAACTTTTATAAACTGCCTCCGATTCAGTTCTGCTAAATTTCTTGAGCCTGTATCACACCGGCACAGCCTTATTGAGATTCACAACCTTGGTTTCCCAGTTTGGAGAAACACCAGGCAATTGTCCTTGAGTCTAGCACTTGGATATAATTTATACAAGTTCCTGCTATTAAGATATCTTCCCATTGGACATGTGAGATGGTATCTAACTGTAATAGATGTATTATTTATGAGCAGCCATGCTTCAGAGTGAGCAATAAACAAGTGAGTGAGTGCAGGAGACAAAAGCCAAAGGGAGATGGACTGCTGTGTGGGGAACCTCTCTACATGCGCTCCTCGTAGCACCCAAGTCTATAAAGGTCTGATTAATCACATAATAACCCCCCATAGAATTAGATCCACGGCATTATTACACTGTTAAAAGTCAGGAAAAGGTTTAATGCCACATTTGAGAAGAGGGCAACTCCACAAAAAAGATTTCAACAGATTCAAACAAGTGTAGTAGAAGGAATTAAATGTATTCGGTGGACCTCTTAAATTTTTGCGTATTGTAAGTTGGAAAATTGCCATTGACATTTCTGTTTTTTTTTTTTCTTTTTTTTGTAATGAAGCTTCAAAGGTCCTATATTATGCAAAACTGACTCTTGAGAACTTTAAGCCATGTTATAATCTCATCAAAACCATACCTGCCATTGTGTTTTATTTACATTCACATGTTTGTATAACTTTTTTATTATTAACTCTTTATTATTAGTGTGTCTAAGGCTACATTCAGACTGCATTGCTTAAAGCTCAATTTGGATTTTTCTTTTTTTTTTGTGTGAAATCAGATTTTTTTTGGAGAGGTCCTTCACATTTCCAATTAAATGCGATTTATATGTGATCTCCAGTGTGAACTTTAAACATCCCAAAAGTGTCCTGCATGTGCATTGGAGGACACAATGACATCACAAGCAGCAAGTGTGCTCAGTGTTTATGGAAGCAGCCTAAACATGGACACAGCATTGAGCACCTGGAGATTTTAAAGTTGCTGTCGTATCGGAGTCAGAACACGTGCAGCATATTTGTTTTAAGGAAGAGATTAAGAAGGAGAAGGATGAGGGTTTTTGGCCATGGTGTTTTGTGGGCAGTAGGAGCAACGTCCGTACAAAGGAACGTGTGGGTGTGGAGTCGCAGACAAGAGTGGAGGGTTGATATGTGCTGCGCTGCTTCACCGACATGGAGTTCAGACACAGTTTTCATATCATGAGAAGAATGTTTGTGTACATTTGTGATTTGTAGGTGGGATGAATGCTACCTGGCCGTTCAGACTGAAGTCGCATGTCAAAAGTATCGGTTTTAGGTGCACATATCCAAGTGGCCTGGGTCGCATTCGAAAAGAAATCAGATCTGTGTCGTTCCGTGTCATTAAAAGATCAAATTCGGGTCGCATAGGGGTGAAAAAATCGGATTTGGGTCACTTCAGGCTGCAGTTTGAGCATAGCCTAAATTTCCAAAGCTCAAAATGCTCTCTTCCACCTTGTAATGCCATGTGTAGAGGTAGTTTTTAGGTTAACCACGACTGTTTGCCTTTTGTTCAGTAGAGATTGGCAATTCCAGGTCTGAAATTAAGCAAATGATTCTAGTGAAGTTTAAAAACACAGTGGTGCACTTCCTGTATCACCACATGGCATCACAAGGTGGAACAGAGTGTTTCCAATTTGAAAGATGAACTCAGCCTTGTGTGTTAAATATATGTGAATGAATCAAACACAACTCCAGGTATGTTTCTGATGAGGAAACAACATTCTAACATAGATTACAAAACACCATAATATGGTCCCTTTAATACATATTGTTTTATTCATTTTGGACTTTTTTTTATTTTTATTAACATCAGTCATACACAGAGCCCCTTTTAACATGCAGTCTAATGTATTCTAAGATTTTTTTTTTTTCTATTTCATTCTTCCATGAATACATCTGGACACTCTTTCGACAAAGTTATGTGTTGTACACTACCGGTCAAAAGTTTTAGAACACCATACTTTTCCAGTTTTTTTTTACTGTTTACTGTTGACCGAAACATATTCTAAACTTTTGATTCATCAAAGTGTCCACCTTTGGCAGATATAACAGCTGAACACACTCGTGACTCGTTCATTTTTACAATGTAAATCAAATATTCTTCAGAAAGTTCTTCCCAAGTTCCTATAAATGTGTGGCACTTGTAGCTTGTTTGGTTTTCACTCTTCTGCCCAGCTCATCTCAAACCAGCTCAATGGGGTTTAAGTCTGGAGACTGTGTTGGACACTCCATGTTTTCAAGTTTACCCTCTTGTTCTTTTTTCCTGAGGTAGTTTTGGCAGAGCTTGGACTTGTGTTTTGTAGTATTTTATCTTTTTTTTTTTTTTTTTTTTTTTAAACCTCTGACTGTTCAGTTCTTACCTTTGCACCATTTCAAGTTATTCATTGGACTTGCACGACTTGAATTGCAATAAATAACTGAAAAAATTTGGATGTTCTAAAACTTTTGACCAGTAGTGTATATTCATAATTATCACTATAAGTATCAATTGTAAACGTACTATAAATACTTTCTTCGACACATGCACATTTGAGTACACAGTGGGTTTCTGAAATGGGCAATGACAAAGATTACTAACTTTCCAGCAATGTCTCCTTGATTTGTCCTGAAATTACCAACACCACTACCACTTCAACAACTACAACTGCTACAACTACTACTACTACTACTTTTTTACTATTTGTTATGAATATATTGTGATGTGTGAGCTACTGTGTCCAATTAATTTCCCTTGTGGATCAATAATTTGTCTAAGTCTCAGTATCAGTACTACTACCACTAGTTATAATACCATCTTTACCTTGAGCGAGTATGTGTCTTGTGTATAGTATGCATGCATGTTTTTGGCAACAAGTACACACATTTGTCACAGGGGTTAGGAGTGCTTTGATAGCCACCCAAACATTCAAAAGCAAATTTTCTCCATAACAAGATATAACACAGTCGCCTTTAGCCTGTAAGCAAATCCGTTCCAAAAAAAAGAAAACGTGCAGGAACTCAGTGAAACAGCCATGGCGAGAATCGAGATGTGGAGCCAAATATGTGGGAAGAAACTAGCACAGGTTTTACGGATCTTTTTACAGGCAATCTCACCTCCAGCTCTCCCTATCACTACAGATGGAAATACAGCTTTTTTTCATATTTCTTCCAAGCTAAAACAGAGGTGCTCTAACTCTCTTCTGCTCTTGTTAATACGTTTAAAATACTCACGCAAGAGTATTTTTGGTACTGTTAAAATATGCATAGAAATGTCAAGCATAAAATTTTGTACCATCTGTGGAGTAGTGAGACGAGACATGGCATTTCCCTTATGTAGCCTGGAAATGATATAGTAATTAAAACCATGTTGCTGCCAGTAAAAAAGTTAATCAAACTTCCTCTCTACAGCATTTGTTGGGGCTGTTATACTTTCTTTCGGTGCTGTTTACTTTGCTCTTTTCCACCTTGTGATGTCATGTGGTAATTGGTGATTTTCAGATTGAGAATGTGAAGATGACATACTCCCAGATGAGGTCCAAGAGACAGTTTTCCTTATTGATTACATTTTACTTCAAAAGATGAATTCACAAATGTTGAACCTGATCATTTCTATTATTGTTTAGACCCAAGTACTCACTATATGGCAACAGAAATCTGCATTTTAACTATATTATTTTCAGTTGCCCCAATCTGTATTATATAACATTGATCTATAGAATGCTGTGATTTCATCTGAAACCTGGCAAGAACTGTCAAAGTCCATACAACTTCACTAGAATCATTTGGATGACTGTATGCCTGGAATTGTCATTTTCTGCTTAACAGAAGGTAAAATGTAGCCGTAAACTTAGTAAAAAAAAAATACTACAATATGACATCACAAGGTGGAACAGTGCATTTCAAGTTTTGGGGATGCAGACAGACCAATGATAAAGAGTTACGCAAACGTGTGAATACCGTATGTTTCAGACTATGAGGTGCACCAGATTTTAAGGCACATTAAGCGAAACAACCGGCATACATACAACCGACATCACTTGAGACTGATCCCTTAGCCCAAGCATCCATGATCCATTGGCAGATCATGGCGTCACTTGCCCGGCATTGTCTCCCTGTTTTGTTGAATGTGTATTATGAATGTAAATGTGGGTGGATAATAAAATTTTTATTTATTTATTTTTTACTACGAAGAGGACTCAAATTTTCATTGAGTAATAATGTGTTTAATGTAGTTTTGTGCACATTTGATTACGTTTTACAGAAATGCAACTTAAGAACACATGACTAATTTGCATAAACTATAAGTGCTGAAAAAACAGCTCCCTCCTGGTGCACTGATGCGATCAGCTTCTGTCAGACTTACTCCACGAGGCTCCTCACTACGGTAACTGTAATGCTCCAACAATCCATCAAGCAATGTGGCTTTGTAGCTTACCAAAGTTGTACTAAAACATGTTGGCAGATTTTTTAGCGCCGTGTACCACATAAAATCGGTTCGAGGTCAGTAAATGCAACCAGAATGAATGTGTAATGTGCACTGGATTATAAGGTGCACTTTCGACTTTTCAGAAAAACAGATTTTAAAGGCTAAATTGAATAACACAGCTTCAGACAGAGCAGTGCCTCCAGTTAGCTTCACCCCACAACGAAATGTTAATGACATCTGCTACAAGTTCATTCATTTCATTTATTTATTTGTTTGAGCCAGTTACAACAAAAATTCAAAAACAATAACAAAAACAGGGATATGTACATGAACATATTTGGGTCCTGGTGCTCAAAAGGAGGAGGATGAAGTTAAAAAAAAACTTATAGAGTCCTACCCCAATTGTTTAACATAACATATTTGGGTCCTGGTGCTCAAAAGGAGGAGGATGAAGTTAAAAAAAACTTATAGAGTCCTACCCCAATTGTTTAACCCTAACCCTAACCCTAACAAATCTCAGATTAATTAAGTGCACCTTATAGTTTGAAAAATATGGTAAAAGGTTTTTGACGAGGTAACAACATTATAATATGGCAAGTTAATTTTGTGTAATATAGAACCTTTAAACAAAGATACTTTTAGCCTCATGAGTACTTTTGGGTGATTTCTTAGTATACAAGAAGAGCACTAAAAATACTATAGAGTAAAACATTTGACCTTTTTTACTACTGTATGCAGTCCTGCTGAATCCCACATTCATTGCAGTTTAAGGTAATCACTCAGAATACAACTTCGAACTGGGTAAATGAGAAGAGAAAAGAATTAAAACATCACTGAAAAGTTCTTAAAAGCTAATTTTGCAAAACTTAAGGATTTTTTTTGTTTTGTTTTGTCCCCATAAGTGAGCCAGATCTCCACAAACTGGTTGTGTGTGTACAGATTTTTGTCCAACTCAATGTGATAAATACCCGTCCACACACATACCCATGACTTTTGGAAAAGTGGACAAAAAACACAGCCAACTGCCGCCAAGCTTCAGTCCACCATAAACCACTCCACCGGCCACTGTAACCTTCACCACCCCAGCCCCCTCCACTGTTTTTCCCCTCGGTCATAGCTGTGTGATGGTCATCCATGTGTTACAAATGGGATAAACTACAGCGCTTTGGTGAGGCAAGTGTAGGCGGGTGTGAGTGGTTAGCGGTGACAGCAGAGGCACAGCAGAGAGGGGAGAGCGACTGGGGACCTGTTTCATAATGGCTTTGATTCAACGTGTGCTATAAGTTGATCTAAGTGCTTTGTAGTACATATACAGTGTGTGTTCATTAGACGCGAAGGCGTTATTTCTAATCAAAGAGAGAAATGACACAGACCAAGATTTGATTCAGTGGTTCAAACTGAATGTGGGAGTTATAGTATAATGCAGATTGAAATTATGCATCCTCTAAATCAGACATGTCAAACTCAGGCCCGGGGGCCAAATTTGGCCCACAATCTAATTATATTTGGCCGTGAGATCATATCAAATATGTATTAGAGCTGGTCCGTGGGCTACAGAGAGGCTATAGAGACATTATTTATTTAAAATTTTGTTATTATTTTATATTTATATGCTTGTCCTAGATTCGATGTTTAAACAAAACTATTATAAAACATTTATTTTAACAAGAAAAGGTTTAACATTTCATATCTTGAAACAAGAGAAAACATGCAGATGTTGTTGAAATTTTCCATTAAATATTTAGTTTGGCCCATGACTTAGTCCCAGTTTTTAATTTTTGCCCTTTGTGAATTTGAGTTTGACACTCCTGCTCTAAATCAAAAGTTGCACTACAATAATAATAAAAATTAAAAAGCTACATGGTATTATGATACCAAATAGATTTTTTTTATTTTTTTTCCACACAAAGTTAAATTAAATAATTAAAAAGCATTCAAACTAGAAAAGAGGGCAACAGAACAATGGAGCAACCAGTATAAATTTTCAAATATGTGTCTCGGTGCTCCTTCATGATTGCATGATGCATGATTGAAAAAGAGAATGTAATGCACAATTATATCATGTGTACAGAGGTGACCTGAATTTAACTAAAGTTATCCTAACAACATTCCACCCCATTTTGTTTGAACCACACAGACATTGTTATTAACATGCACGGTAGCATTATGATATGATCGAGCCAACTCATGATGAAAGGAGAACTTGATGAACTCATTTTATGTATTTGTTCCTGGGGTGTCAAAATCATTTTGAGAGAATTCTGGTTCAGGTGAGCTGCTTCATGCTTTTAAACCAGTCTCTCACATAAAATTGCATTCGCCATCAGATTAGAAAATGCTTTAATATGGGCTCTTTAATAAAAAAAAACAACAAAACAAAACACATAATTCAACCAGTGAGCATGTATATTTTAGTGATACTTTTAGGGCATTTCTTTGCAGAATTTTATAAACAGAATTACAAAACTGGTGACTAGCAGTATTGGCAGCACTGTTGTATCTTTTGAAGAACTAATGTGATGCCAAATGGCTGTATCCACCACGGCCGGTGTATTCCTGCGCTCCTGTCTCTGCTGGCAGGTGCAGTGTGAACACTCTGCTCCCGGACTCACAAGCACATGGTGGAGCGGCAGGCGCGCTGGGTAGCCATATTGACCTGGCACTGACTGACACATGTCGTGGAGAGGGAGGTGTGAAGGAGAGAGGCGGGGAGGTCACTGCGCTGCCCGATTTCTGTCATGGAGCATTCCCCCGGTACACCTTCAGATGGACGGAGAACATCTGCTGTGGTGCTCCCTCCCCAAACCAGACCCCCACAAACCCCCTGAGCCACCGCTGCCCACACCACACACTGACCAGAGCGCAGAGAGGCCAGAAGTGAAGAGAGGCCGGAGCGCAGAGCCGGCACGTAAACTGACAGTGATGACCTCGGCATCAGTGCGTTGCTACGGAACACACACAGAAACAAACACACTTTACTAACATTAACTACATTAAAATGAACTACATTAACAATAACTCACCCTTATGTAACAGATTACTCTATGTCCTGCCAATCATCTTAACATTTTTGCACTGTTTTCCTTACGACATCTTTTTCTAACAGAGATATATTTTTATGACTATATTGCTATGTTTTGTTTTTACTTGTACATATACATTTATATAATTGACATCAGTCTCCTGCTATTTCTGCTATTTATTTAGAATTTATTATACAATTTCTCTTTGTTATTATAGTCTGAGCTACTGTGTCTCAATAATTTCCCTTGTGGATCAATAAAGTTTGTTGAAGTCGAAATTGAAGTCTACAGGAGCTGAGCTAAAGGGCTGAAGTAAACAGGCAGTCCTCTATGGTAAAGTCTTTAAAGGTATGGCATGTAGGATAAACTCTTATTTGTTTAAAAGTGAGGCTACGCTCACAGCTAACTGAATTTTAAGGGATTGGATTTGATGTGCCACATATTTCTTTTATAATTTATCTGTGTAATAATGGTTTTCTCCAAGATGTTTGACACAAAAGAACAGTTGGAAAGTGGTTGGTTAAAATGGCATCTCTATAGGTTACTAACTCACAGTCCTTGTAATGATTCCTGATTTGAAGTCTCTCTACCCACTTTAAAGGGTGAGCACTGGATTAACTATTTCACACTTTTTTTTCCCTCTTTTTTTTCATTGGATAGGAAACCTATACAGATGCAGAGAGAGTTCTTCTTTGAGGACACACACTTCTTGCTGTGTCACTCACGATATTGTTGTATGGTGCCTAATATTAAACAAGTCTCTCCTCCTTCTCTCACTCAGTCTAATACAAAAATGTTTCCAAAATTCAAAACATAACATAAGGAGATGATGTAAAGTGTTTAATCAAAACATGAGATTGAACAGCTCTTTGGGACACTAAGAGTAGACAGTGGTGAAAGGCTGAGTGAGGGGAATGATATGACTTTTCTTTTATGAGGTCCAAATCTTTTGTACTGGCTCTTTTTATATCTATTTATATGACAGAGGCCAAGGTAAGAACTCACTTTAAAACAAACTAATCAGAGAGAGAAATGATGCAGGCCAAGATTTGATTCAGTGGTTCAAACTGAGAGCGGGAGTTACAGTATGGTATTTGTGAGTTGAAAATATGCATATTCTAAATCAAAAGTTGTACTACAATAATAACAATTTATTAATTAAAAAGCTACATGTTATTACAGTACCAAATATGTTTTGTTTTCACACAAAGCTAAATAAAATAATAACAATGCACTCAAACTAGAAAAGAGGGCAACAGAACATATGAACATAATATGAGCTGTTTATAAGTGCAGTTAGTTTCATGTCTCATTGCCTCATACACGCCGTCAGTATGGATCAACTCTTTGCTTTTACAAAAAGCAAACTGAGGGAGCTAGAGCGTGCAGGGACTTAGGGCCCATTTAAAGTCAAGAATAATGAATAAAACAACTCACAATCCTTTACAATGTTTTACTGGTGCCTGATTTAAAGTTTAAGATAAATTCTTTAATAGTCTCTCTGATTTAAGGCAAACCACTGCAGAGGTTGTTTATGTTTTGTTTTGAAAAAATGCATTTTCTTCCATAAGGACATCAGGATCATCCCTTAAATACACTCAACACAATGTTCTTTAAATATTTATTTTCTATTTCATTTGGCCATTGTTTTTAGTGATAATGTCCTAACCATCAGCACTATTCGAGTGTGTCAAAAATAAACATGTTTAAACTTTTCTTTCAGTATTTCAGTCTTAAGTATTTCATTCTGTACAGCATCGCCACACTCATTCTACGAATCAGCTCGTTTCATTTTTTCAGTGACAATTCCCTTGGCTGTCAGTAGATGGCGAGCTGCACCAGACCTCACTAAGTGGAGTGCTGAAGTTGGGAAATTATGTGGAGTTCTTTAATTAGCCATTATTTTAAGTCCTAAAAGATATCATTTCCTGACATTACAAGGTGGAACAGACGTTTTGGAGATGTAGAGTGAATAATCATAACGGGTTTCTCAAATGTGTGAATGAAACAATACACAACTCCAGGTATGATTTTGAGAAGGCACTTGGCACATGGCTTAAAGCTCACAAGAGTCAATTTGGCATAATATGGGACCTTTAACCTTTCCCTCAGAGGAACTGCTGCTGCTGAATCCACAAAAGTCTCTCGACATTAAGAAGAGTCAAACTGCTGGTCTGGGGCCTCTGTGACGTGGTGCAGAGACATTTCACTGGCCAGTGCTCAGCAGAAGTTTGGAAGTAGAGGAGACGCCTCAGAGGTCAGGGTAATACCACAGCTCTGACAAAGTCTTTTCACTTTGGAGAAAAGGTTAGATCGCCAACTGTGAGAGAGGAAGGCACCAGCTGAGACGTCACTGTACAGTGTATGGTTATACAAGCGAAACCATCTAGTGTGAGAGAGTTTGCATTAAAGGGCTCATATTACGCTATTTTCTCATGTTATATTGTTGTTTCCTCATCAAACACACACCCACATTTGTGTTTTGTTTCATTTACACTCCGTTCCACCTTGTGATGTCATGTGGTAATACAGGAAGTGGCTTCATCATGTTGCTGGATAATTTCAGTTCTGGAATGTCCAATCTTTACTCAACTAAGACAAATGTTTTTTACTTGAAAACTACGTCTTCATGACATCACAAGGTGGAACAGCACATTTTGAGCTCTAGAGATGCAGACTAATAATACAGAATTATTTAAACATGTGTGAATCAACCAAAAAAACAAAAACAACTCCATGTATGCTTCTAATGTGGTAACAGCATTCTAACATGGTCAGAATCTGTGAAATCTCTGCTACTAGCCCTATTTAACAAACTAGGGCACATGACATTTGTAAATATTAACAAATCAAAAAAGGATAGTTCATATTTGATTCACAGTTATGAAGAAAAGTGCTCAGTGTTTCCATGGCTCACACTTAAAATGTACTTTTTATTTATGCAATTGCTTTTTTTTTTAAATAGTTTTTGTTCTAGAAGAGTACTTAGAGTAGCATGTTGAGACAGGAGTACTGGCTATACAGAGGTGCATTTTATAATAATTTCGACCCATGATAACATTCTTATAGCTTTGTGTCCACGGACTGCCTGCAGCCTCTGGAACCCCTCATTTGTACCATGCTCAGCCCCTTTCTTCAAACGCCACTATTTCAAAGCAGAAGTGCATTAATTATAATTGTAATCCACAGTTTGCTCCAATGTCCAATATTCTTCAGTTGCTGATGATGTCTTTGCGATCTCTCAAATCTCTCATACAAGCACAAGACTGCTGACATGTATGCACACACACGACGCAGGATACCCCGCACGGAGGAACACTTTGAACCGGTCCAGCATCATTAGCGTACTGGTTTGCCATGGGCTACGGGGAAAGGGCTACCACACTCGGATCCGGCAGCGAATAGTGCACTACTAAAGCCCAAGAGGTTCATTATAGAGACACAAGCTTCAGTAGCCAGCATATTGTGGAACCAGAAGAAAGTTATGATGGCAATGATTCAAGTGCCTGTATCTTTCTCAAAAGGGATTTCCCCACCATGGCTCACTGTGCCTAAGCTTGTTTAACAAATGTCAGAGATTCTCAAGGCAAATGGGAAAATAATGCAACAAAGGGAGCAATATGATATACATACACGAGTGCCCTCACCTGACCTCTCCCCCCAATGTCATGTGGCATGAAGTAGAAGCCAGTGCAGTCCGAAGCCTCTAGCAACAGGATCACCACAGTCATGGTGATTAGGTGCACTAAGTGTGTCCGTACATAAGCATGAACCCTGGAGGATGACTGAAGTGCTGTGGTCGTCATGTCCCTATGGCTCAGAGAGGACCCTGTCTGTGGGTGTTGGACCTTTGGAGCAGCCAGAGTGAGCTCACCCATGTAACCTTCTGTGCAATTCACTTATGGGATATTTGGCCAGGAAGGAAATATGGACAATATGGAATATATCTCTTATTTAACATGGGATTGTGTAGCAATATTAATGGTCATGTATCTATTCAATACATTAAAAAAGTATTTATATGTATCTTTCAAACCACCCAAAGCATTTTACACACAGCATTATTCATCGCTCCACAGTGGTGGTAAGATACTATTGTAGCCACACCTGCCCTGGGGCAGAGTGACGAAAGTGAGGCTGCCAATCTGCACCCTCAGCCTTTTTGACCAACAACCAACACTCTGGCACACCACTTTCTTACTGGGCAATGTGGGTGAAGTGTCTTGCCAAATGATACGGCAACTGTTTTTGCCACTGGCGCCCCACCGTGGCACCTGGTGTTCCCAGTGCTCTCCCTTCTAAGTATTTCCCAGGCACAGCCCTGTTTAGTTTCTGAGATCTGACCAGATCAGGCTTTGAGAAGCCAGCATGGCCAGTTTAATTTAGGAAACTTGCTATTTTTATTCACACACACACTGTTAACCCTTGAATGAATGAATTTACTTTGTAGAATTTCAGCAATATCTTTTCTTGTCCATCTTATCTAAAATACACTACTTCTTTTATCTTTTATTTGCTATGAAGTCCAGTTTGTCCTGTATGCAAAGAGGGCGGGATTCTACAAAGGGTCCAGAGAATACAGCTGTGTGATGCAAATTCATAAGACAGTCTGTCCATGGGCACTACATCAATAGCCCCTGCCTCTTACCTGAGAGCATCTGAGGGCTCGCTTTGGCCTGCTTCCTATCCAGACCTGCAGCTGTAACCGGGCTAATCGAATGAAGAATGTCCCTCCTCCCCTCCACCCCTTTCTTAAACCTGCTCTTCTTGGCGACCATTCAAACTCTTTATGAATTTTGTCTTCACATTGAATTAAATAGGTTTTAGCACTCCTACACCAACCATATACTTTTCATTACCCCACAGCTTTTCATAACTGTTCATTAGTTGCATAATTTAATGTATTTAGTGTGATTTTTTTTATTTATTTTTTATTAAATGCCTGTAAGAGAGGATCCAAATTGAGGGTCTATGTAAATACAGATGTGACACTGTACTGAGGAAGCACAGAAGTAGTTGGGTCATTTGCAGTGTTAACACATTTATTTTCTTTCTGAGACCCCTAACTAGTGAAAAACCTGATGCATACAGTTTGATGTTTGATATATTTCTTCCTCTGTCCCCTGCCTGGAGTATTGTTAGTGCACTTCTGTCACATGGTCAAAATCAAAATGGCTGGCTACTACTAGACTCCAGAGGGCTGAAGGAGAATTCCATCTCGGTTTGAAAGACGTAAAAGCTGCCATCTGTAAGTTTATTGGATTTTTTTTTTTTTTTTCACCAGTAGATGGCAGATGTGAAACCTGTCTCTCCGGCCTCTAGTTCATCAATGGAGGATGGACAATGAGTCACAACTGATTTGAAAAAAAGACTTGATTGTTTTAAAGGCATTTATACTCATTTAGTAAGTTTAAAAAGATGCATTGTGTAACTTTTCTGTCTGTCAAATGCTTTTCTTCATGGGGTGTTATTGCTTTGTCTGGAATGTTTCACAGTGTAGTATTAAAACTTTCTATGTTCATGGGGACCAAACCAGACCAAGTTACAGTTCAATTACATCAGTGCTGTTTATTTATAAAGATAATTGTGAGTGTATGTCACAAAACTTCATCCATCCTCTGTTGTCGTCAAAAGCGTGAACTAGAGCGTGTTGAAGACTCCAGCCAATCAAATCACGGCCTGTATTAACCAGTGACAGAGCTTGTAACTAGACAGCTCACTTTTTGCAGTTTTGAATGAAGTGCTATTTAATTTTAATCATATGTCAAGTGAAATGATGTGATTGTAAAATATGAACTGTGGTTGATTGGAATTAAAAGCTTTTTTGATTTATGATTAATATTATTATTATTTTTTTAAAGTGATTTCAGAATCTGATTGGGCGGCAATAGCTCAGTTGGGAGTATTTGTCCTCTGATCTGAAGGTTGCTGATTGGAATCCCACTCTTGACATAAAACATCAATGGTTGAGCGATCAGATCCACAGACCCACATGCTGGTGGTGTGATTCCAGCTCCCACAGATGAATACAGTTGTTTTGTCCCAGGACAAGACACTTATAGGGACAGTCCAGAATTTTTGGAGTGTTGGAGACATGTGGAGACATGTGGAGACACACAACCTTACCCACTCCACACTGCACCTGAAGCAAATCTATTATTACACCAGACTGTCGAGGTAAATGTCTGTGTTGATAGAATAATGATTGAAATAAAACTAACCTTGCATCGCATGAATCATCGCATGTTGAGGGACTATTTTCTCAGCAGCAGTGGAACTTTACTTGTCGGTAAGGGAGGTGCTAGGTGATATCAGTTTGCTGCTGCCAAGTTTTCTATCAGGAAGTACAACTGGCTGCTGCTGCTCAGACATAAATCCTTCAAATGCAAGATTGGTTTTACTTGTAAAATGATTCTATTGACAGACAATCTTATGGACAGTCTGGCGTAATAATAGATTTGCTTCAGGTGTTTTGTGGAGTGGGTAAGACTGTTTTTAGTGACAGGCTAACTATGGCCATTGACATGCACTAGCCTAGCACCAGCGACCTCTGCAAATACAAGGACTGGATGGAATCTTTAAAAAGTGTCTCCACACGTCTCCAACACTCTGGCTCACTAGGGAATGAGGTCCTGTGTCCAAAATTCTGGACTCACCTCACCTCCAGTGTCTGTACACACTGGGGGTGAGGTGTTTGAGTGCTTTGAAAGTGGAAAAGTGCTATATTAAAATGTGACCATTGTTGCTCCAAAGTTTGCTTCAGCACATGAAATATATATAAGTGAAATGAGGAAACATGTCTAACTTGTCTGTTTATACTTCTATCCCACTGCTATTTCCATCCTCGCTGAAATACTAATTAAAAGCAAGCTGGAAAGGTCACCATAGCGATACCTCAGGCAAGTGTCAGAATAAACAGTGCTCTCTTTTCCCCCATTGCTTACAGCAGTTTACAGGGTTTTCCTGCTACAACCTACTTCTTTTCTCTCCGGTGACCACCCTCTCTCCCTATACCTATCACCCTTCACTTCACATACACAATGCACACTGCAATTTCCCCCATGTGATAGTGTGTTCCAGTCTCTGAGCACCTTCTCCCCACAATGGCCTACTGAATCATGTGACACAGGCTTTTTGAGGTTGTGTAATAGCACTCCCTTAGCCATACAAAGAGTAGATGACTGTGTAAAGACCGGCTTGGGGGACTAAAAGCTCATGACTGGCATACCCCGTGGAGGAATAAAACTAGTGCGAATTGAGCTCAGAAGACCTAACTTAGCTACATTCGTGTACCTCACTGCTTCTCTAGTTTACCCCTCTGCTCGCCACATTTCCTCTTCGTCCAATCAGCGCCAAGTCTGCCCAGTTCAGACCCACATTGTAGGTTCACGGCTACTTTGGTTTGTGCCGTGCTCCACCTCCTCCCCTTCACTCTCGTCATCGACTCATTGCGACTCTTTAAATATTGTATACATTTTTACGGGGAGGAAGATGGCACTTAGACCACAGGAACCCCTAAACCGTCTTCCCTCTCCTCCTTGTTCTGATTTCTATTGGATGACAGATTCGAGCAGGCACCAGCACTGGGCCCTGCGAGCACTAAAAGCTTCTGTCTCCAAGTGAGGAAATGAACTAAATGATCCATAACATATTATTCTGTCATTTGAAAAGAGCATAATAAGCCAAGTCATCTCACCATCACCCTCTGCTCAAGGCTTCCCCGAGGGCCCTTAGGTGGCATTTACTGCACAGTCTTCATTTTTGCCTTGACTGAAAATAAGAACAATTAATGCTGTAAGCGGCGATAAAGAACCTCATCGCTCCTTAAAACCGCGGGGTACATGCCACTGTTCAAGGTTCACTGTGTAATTTTTCTAGTACCCGGTTTGTCCATGGAGATATTTAGAGAGAACCCATCCGTAAAGTTACTCAGTGCAACTTTAAAATCCTGCCTGTCATCCTACATCGCCCCTCCTTCAGAAATTAATGTGAAGGTTCTGTGTTCAATTCCCAGATTGGAAAGTGAATTTCTGTATCGAGTTTGAAAGTTCTGTGCCGGTCTTCCCTACCATTGAAAAAATTTTTACACCATTACGAGGGTCCCCTTCTTAGGCCTAGACACAGACTATCTTAAACTATATTCAGACTGAAGCCTGAAGTGACCCAAATCCGATTTTTTCACCCATGCGACCTGTATCTGATCATTTAATGACAATCTGAATGACACAGATCCAGTTTTTTTCAAATGCGACCCAGGCCACTTGGATATGTGCTCCTAAAACCGATACATATCTGATCTTTTGAAATGTGACTTCAGTCTGAACGGCCAGGTCACATTCATCCCACCTACACGTCAGGCTTGGAGTCTAGTCAAAGGAGTGAAAGCGAGGTTAGGGAGTTAATTAATATTTGGGGGGATTGCTGTATTCAGGCCAAATTGGAGGAGTCTTATCGGAACCAGACGTTTTTTTTTTAAATGATTGCCTAAGAAATAGCCAAGCACGGCTACCGGGGGTCCTGGCTCCAATGTCAATGAAAAATAAAGAGCCTGCGACACAAATACAAAGAGGCTAAAGAGTTAAACAAAGGAAGTGGCCGTGGACATGTAACCTGTCTGTTTTATGAAGAAATGGACCATATTTTGGAAAACAAGCCCAGTTTAGGCTACTTGGCGGCACAGTGGCTGAGTGGCTAGCACTCATGCCTCACAGCAAGAAGGTTCTGGGTTCAATCCCCGGGTCGCCTGGGCCTTTCTGTGTGGAGTTTGCATGTTTCTACCCGTGTCTGGATGGGTTTCCTCCGGGCGCTCCAGTTTCCCCCATCAACCCAAAACATGCTACAGGTCTCCAGAACAGTTGATAGTCAAGGTCAGTTAAATACAATCAATTCAATCATTATGTCCTTAGGCAAGACACTTCACCCACATTGCCTAGTATGAAAGTGGTGTGTGCGTGAGTGATGGTGGTGGTCGGAGGGACCGACGGCGCCGATTGGCATGGCAGCCACACTTCTGTCTGTCTGCCCCAGGGCAGCTGTGGCTACAATAGTAGCTTACCATCACCAGGTATAGAGTGAATGAATAATGCTGTGTAAAGCGTTTTTGGGGACTAAAAAAAAATGTCTGTGAAAAGCGCTATATAAATAAAGACTTACTTACTTACTTCCATAAACACTGTGCACACTTGCTGCATGTGACGTCGTCATGTCCTCCAATGTGTGTGCAGTGCCCAAACTTGTCTGATGGAGAAACCTACATTGAATGGCCTGCAAAATTGATTTGACTTGACTTGACTTGTATTCAGTAATCAGTAATTATATTTAATAATTCAGAAGTCCTCCATGTTTAGTCTGTCTTCCTCTCCAGAGATCTAAACTGTGACTGCTTTAGATTATACTTCTTCTTGTCTTTATGTAGTCCAGACATCTTTGCCAAAGTTTTGATTTCAGTACTTTAATTACCTCAGGTTTGTGCCATTCCCAAGACTGAGTAAATAAGATGTTTCAAAAAGAACAATGGTGTATTGGGGCAAGAGTAGCACAGTTGAGTGTTAGCCCACTGATCCAAATCCTGCTCTTGATATCAAGATCACTGGTTGAGTGGTCAGATCCACAGACCCACAGTTTGGCGGCATCATTCCAGCTCCTACAGACACTGCTGCTATGTCCTTGGGCAAGACACTTAACCCACCTCTAGGTATGAATGTGTGTGTGAATGGAGTCGTTCCTTGACGTAATCTGAGTGGTTGAAGGTGGAGAAGTGCTTTATAAAAATGGGACCATGACATGCAGTCCTTAAAGAAAGATGTTAGCCAATCCTAAAAATAAAACTACTCTACCAACTTTAAAAATCCATCAGTTGCTCAGATAATTCTTTGCCTTTGCCATTGCCATTCTTGGTCTTTTTATCTGCGCTTTTCTTCCCGTGTGGAGCCGTGACCTGGGCCTGTCTGTGGTGAGACTCTGCACCTCTGCCCCATCTGAAAGCTCTTCACTCTCTCCACACACTGACAACATGATTACCCTTTTCATCATAACTGCGAGGTCTTAACATGAGATGATTCCCCTCCCCTGAAAGAGCCACATGAAGCCGGAGAGTCAAGAGAAGGCAAGGGGGAGATGAGCGGAGAGGAGAGTGGCTATGGATGAAAAGCTCGCTAATGTCATGATGCCGTGGTTTTTGTCTGTCTCAGTTATTATAAGTCTAAACAAGGGCCCATATTTCACTATTTTCTGTTGTGTGGTATAATGTGGCTTCCTCATCACAAACAAACTTAGAGTTGTGCTTTGTTTCATTCACATGTTTAACACATGCATTTTGCATATTTAGACTTTCAAATTGAATACACTCTGTTCCACCTTGTGATGTCATGTGGTAATACAGGAAGTGCTTCATTGTGTTTTTAAGCTCCATACACCTTCACTAGAATAATTTAGATATTTTTTTTTCCCTAGAGTTCCTAATCTGAACAAAAGGTAAAAGGGGGTTGTTAACTTGAAAACTACCGCTTCATGACATCAGAAGGTGAAAAAGAGCATTTGGAGTTTTGGAAATGTCAATTTTCTGTTATACATGACCTTAAACTGCTCATAAATGATAACCTTTCAAACTTTTACTATAATATGTTTGAGTTAAATGGCCATGGTTGACAGATAGATTAGCCAAACAGGGACATGCAGGTCCATCCATATTAAAAAAGAAAAAAAAAAAACACACAGGGGACTGAAAAAAAAATCTATTCTGTTAATCTAAGGTGATGATGATGATATGCAACTAATGAGCTTCTTCTTCTTCTTCTTCTTCTTCTTCTTCTTCTTCTTCTTCTTCTTCTTCTTCTACATTTTCATTGAAATAAACAAATCTGATTGCATGACCATGTTTGAGCTTGGCTTTTGGGAAGAATACTTGACTTGTACTTACAGAATACTGAATAGCTGCTTTAAAATGTATTATGTAATTCTGTTCTTAGAATACTTTCACACTGACTTGCATTATACTATAGTGTAAAAATATGACATAGGATTAAACAACTTTGTCTGTTGCACTTGGTGTTTGTTCTGCACTTATCCATCACTGGTTAGAGCAAGAAAAAAAAAAAAAAGTACAAAATGCACAAAATGACACAATGAGGTACCCCCATGTATTGCTTTGATTTTAGGTAAGTAACTGTATTCTACTATCAAATGAAAAAGTAACTGCACCGAAATATAATCACTGAAAATTCGTATTCTGAATTGTATGTATTCAGTTACTCCCCAACACTGTGTACATTATAATTACCATTCTTTAGTACTGTATTTTTGTAACATATCATGAAGACACTCTATTTACTCACAATTGAAATGTATGCCCACATTATTTGATCTACCTTGTTCATTGTAAACTTGATGACATATTTGTAGTATATAAGACCAAATCTTGATTCTGTTTATACACAGCCTTAATAATGTCACACCATGGCGGCAAATCATAATGTACTTTTCCATCGCCAGGAGCTGGTGAATTGAATTACTAGTCGTCATTTAAACCAGCAGGTGTAAGCATCGGAAAACTCAATGTGATAATGAGCTGTTGTATTACCACAATATTAATCAAGCCCAACACAAGTCTATACGTAGAGAATTATGTCGGGTGCATTTGACAGAGGTGCAAAGTAACTTATTATAATTATTCACAGTACTGTAACTTTTGAGTAAATTTTTAAACCAGTACTTATATTTCAGTACAGTCCTCACATGTAACTGTATAATACTGGTATCGGATATTGGTCCTGATACTAATACAACTTTGCTGGAGCCGATATGGCTTCCAAATATCTGTTCAGCCGATATCCTGATTGGACTTATAAACAGATTTAATAAGATCATTTACTGGTCATCATTGGCCCAGAAAGTCTCATAAAGATTGAACTTTGATTTATTAGATACCTGAGATGATGATGATGATGATTCTTCTTATTATTCTTATTTTTTTTTTTTTTTTTTGCTTCATACTATCTTTTTTTTTTCTTTTTTCTACATGCTGTATGAATAAATTAATTCCTATAATGACAATGAGTCCAATAATTGTCAAGCATAATGTAATATTGGTACTTTGCAGTGACATCATGCTGGGGGTGTTCTACATGTACCTCTATAGGTGAAATGTTTAACTGTTACTGTAGAGACAATGCACCCATTTGCAAAAAAAAAAAAAAAAAAAAAATGCCTATTGGATTTAAACAACACATTTTCAGGAGCCTGTGATCAATATGAGTGTTCACGGTCCGTTTAAGAAGTTTGATTTCAACAAAAACTTGTTTAACTTAAAAAAATAATAATATAAAATGAACCAAAACATTTTAACAGCACATATTAGATCACATGTTGTAGTTCCAAAGAAGTTAGCTCTTTCTGGCCAGATTGTGTTAAAATACTGTTTAAATACCCCTCAGTGAGAAGTCAAGTCAGCATTACAGAACACCATCTTAAAACATTTAGCGGATTACTAATTTTGGGTGTTGAGTAAATATTGAATGTTTTTGACACTTCCACTGCTGAGTTGAGTTAATATGCACTTGTCCTTGTTTTTGTTTGTCTTGCTTTGGGGATTGTGGCATAATTAGTCCAGACTCCATCAGTGTCAGTAGAGTTACATGGGTGCCATCTGCTTTGGCTCTCTTACTGTAGGGATTAATGGTCAAGGGGTAAAGCGCATTCAATCTCTCCTCTCTACTGTCTGTGCTTATCTACAGATCATTCCTAATCCTTCTTGACAAGCTTGCGTTTCAGTCAGAAATCTGCTTCTGTTTACATAGTGTTTTGGGGTGCGTCTTTAAAGTGCATATGACAGATTTTCATGTATTTTTTTATTTTTATTTTTTGGAAGTAGTTGGTTGTATCTGTGGTAGTTGAAGATAACTTTTTTATTCTAAATTTTAAAATCTATTTCCCCCCAGAAAGTGTTTTGTCACAAAAATAACACGGATACACACTGGCTTCATCTAATTAGAAATCATTTTATTTGTTGCAAATTTGAGCCAAGTGAGTCACTCTATGATTCTTTGTGATGAGAGCTGATTGCCGGTCCACGGGTCCATCCTGTTTCACCATCATGTCTGAAAAACAGCAAAACAGTGGCCAAATCAATCGTGTACGTGAATACTAAGCCCACAGTTTTGTAAGAGCTTGGAACTAGTTATAGATTTAAATACATACATTTAAAAATCAGGTCCCCCAGCTTTAAGTGGCAGTTTGTGAGGGGAAAAAAGCTTGGGGAGAAAAGTACAAAAATACAGTAGTGAGGAGTTCTTAAAGTGAGGGGGTCTGAAATCACTTCATCTTGTCTTGGCATATGGTAATACAGGAAGTGCTCTACTGTGTTTGAAACTCCATGCACCTTCACTAGAATCATTTGGATGATTTCAGCTCTGAAATTGACAATCTCAACTCACGTAGAAATAAAATGTAGTTGTTAACTTGAAAATGACAGCTTCATGACATCACAAGGTGGAACAAAGTATTTTGAACTTTGGAGATGTAGAAAGAAACATGCGTGAATGAGACAAAACACAACTCCAGGTATGTTTTTGATGAGCTAACAACATTCTAACATGGCTTAAATGTGGCTTTTTGCACTAGAACTTGTCATCACTTGCTCGTTTTCTCAACTCCAACCATAACTGCATCCCTAATAATCTGCAATGAATAACTTCTAAGTGTTTAAAGGCACATTTCCTTCCTGTAATGAATACACTTGAAATGTACATTGTAATATGTGGCCGTTATAATAGATCTAGTGCCTTTAGCCGCTGACACTGGACCCAATAGCATGCTTTAGCCACACTGATAATTAAAAGACGCATTGATCTGTTCTTTTCCCTTCGTATAGCCCCCCCCGCCTCAGCCCCCTCCCACTTTCTCAAGATCCAGTTCCTATTTCCTGCAGGATTTATGTATCACCCACAATGCCACTGGGGTGCTATCATTCACTGAGTAAAGAGGAGAGCAGGCTGGAGAAACAAGTGGAGGGACCAGGCAGAATGGTGCTCTTTGTGCTCTCGCGTCAGCATACAGATGGATGGGCCATTAGTGGACATGGGAGCGCGGTTCAAACCATGTTATTAGCACAGGTGAGGGAGTGCACTTCCTGAATGGGCAATGAGCTCTCTCACTTCTCCAATGGAACTTGTGCTGCATTGTAAAAGAGGTGTAGTAGTACGTATAACTTTTAAAGGGACAGTTCAGAATTTTGAACATAGGGTCTCATTTCCTAGTGAGCCAAAGTATTATAGATGTGTGGAGACAATTTTTGAAATAATCCATCCAGTCCTTGTATTTGGAGAGGTTGTTGGTGCTAGGCTAGTGCAAGTCAATGGCCATAGTTAGCCTGCCACTTAAAACAGTCTTACCCACTCCACAGTGTACCTGAGGCAAATCTATTATTACACCAGAATATCAATGTGAATGTCTGTGTCAATAGAATCTTTTAGAAATAAAACTTACCTTGTATCGCATGAATCGTCACATGTTGAGGGACTATTTTCTCAGCAGCAGCAGAATTTTACTCTGCTCTAGTTAGTTGTGATGGTATGAACATGGCCATATTAGGAACAGGCTTCTTCCTGTGCTCTATCAGTCGCTATGGCAGCTGCAGGTAAACAAACTATCACAAAGCTGGTAAGATAGGTGCTAGGTGATATTAGTCCGCTGCTGTCAAGCTTTCTATCAGGAAGTACAACTCACTGCTGCTGCTCAGACATAAATCCTTCAAATGCAAGGTTGGTTTTACTTCTAAAATTATTCTATTGACACACATTTACATCAACAGTCTGATGTAATAATAGATTTACTTTGGGTGTTTTGTGGAGTGGGTAAGTCTGTTTTTAGTGACAGGCTAACTATGGCCATTGACATGCACTAGCCTAGCACCAGCAACCTCTGCGAATACAAGGACTGGATGGATTATTTCAAAAAGTGTCTCCACATATCTACAGTACTCTGGCTCACTAGGAAATGAGGCCCTATGTCCAAAATTCCGAACTGTCCCTTTAACATAAGCAGCGTCCAGGAAAGGGTGTGTACTCTTCAACACTCCTTATTGGCTCTTTGTTGCTATGCTACTTGAGCTCAGAATCCCAAATATGGAACTCGGATCCAAATTAGCCACTATGTCTGCAAACTAAGCCTCGATTTGATTGGCTTAGTTTGGCAGGAACCGAACATTGTGACATCACACTCCCTCAATCCACTTCTTTATACAGATAAATAGAACTTTTTCTCATAAATTAGTCAAATTCATACCCAGAAATTGTATTGTAAAAGCAGAACAATTAGACTATCTTCATCTAATCAGAACTTTATTTATGGCCAACTTGAGCCAAGAGTTATGTGATGTGACCACTACATGACATCAGAAGGCTGAACAGAGTATTTTGATCTTTGGAAATGTATACAGACTAATAATAAATGGTTACTCAAACATGTGTGAGTGAAACAAAACACAACTCTTGATATGTTTTTGAGGAGGTAATAACATTCTAAAATGGTTTAAAGCTCACACAAGTGGATTGTGTGTGATACAGGACCTTTCATCACTCTGCCATGTTAATTTGTCATTTCTTTTGTGTTGTAAACATGGAGTAGACATGGTCAGTGAAGTTACAAAAGCCAATTTTTCATCTCTGCCAGAGGAGGAATACAGGCCAAGGGCATTAGTCTTTTTCATGTTTTTTTTTTTTTTTTTTTCCTCTTTAAAGCGATCCACCTTGAAATCAGGCGGCGAAAAGATCAGAGGTGCACCCAGATAAATTGGACAACTGACCTTTGAAAATTAATTGGGCTAGAACACTATACTTACAACTGAAAAAGTGGTTAACTTTAAAACATAAAAGCAGAAATTGCAAATAAATGCTTTAAAGGCCCTAAATGACTCTTGTGAGCTTTAAGCCATGTTATAATATTTTTACCTTCTCAAAAACGTACCGGGAGTTGTTTATCATTTCGTTAACACATGTTTAGTAATCCTTAATTATTAGTCTGTCTACACCTCTAAAGCTCAAAGTCCTTTAGAAGCTGTAGGTTTCATGTGTGAATGAAACAAAAAACACGACTCAACAATTGTATAACATAGATCAGAAAATAGCGTAATTTGGGCTCTTTAAGTTAAGTTAAGTTTAAATGTGAATACCTACCCCAAGTGACCAAAAGCACTTTTTTTTTACTTACCTAAAATTTCACTTTATATATATATTTTTTTTTTCCCAGTCTGCGGTGAGCATGTCCTGAGTTTGCAGTCTGAAACAGCTCTGGCGGAGCACTCACCCGTTCAGCCTGACGAGCGCTGCCTCTCTGGAGACATCTGTCCTGGAAACAGCCATCTGGAATATTCATGCCACTGAGCAGGGGCTTGGACCACTCCACAACACCACTCGCCGCATTTCAAGTCATAATAGTAACAATTACCAAACTATGAGGAAGCATGGTTTTGAAATACTGCCCGCTATGCTAGCCAATTAACGCAAGAACGCTTCTCATCGAATTCCCAGTGTTAGCACGGCCGAAAGGTTATATGCGCCGTTAAGCCCGATGCCCGTGAAATACCCCGAGCTGCAGCCATTTTGAGGGAGCGTTTATTCGGTGACATGGAGATGGATCTGGGTTTGAGCCGGATGAAATGTGCGTTATGCAGAGAGAGGCCTTTCTAAATGGAGATTGAATTACCCAGAAGCCCTTCTAGGGTTCATTACAGTCGGGGGATTCAAGAGATCTTGATTCATAGCTCCTTCCTCCATCGTCCCCTTCCATTCTTTTTTCTTTATCTGCGTGGCTTTGTGTCCACAGATGTAAACATGAACCAAGAGGTACAGTTATCAATCAAAATACAACTTCAATTGCATGTAATAAAAAGATGCAGCTATGATATTCACCTAGGCATGTAACAATAACCAAAATATATCGTATCGTCAAAGTTCTCACAATAATATCGTGGACCATCATAATATATTGAATTACAAGTCTCTTTGCTTAAATTAAGAGTTATGGTGCAACAATAACTCAAAAAAGACAGAGCGAACTACATAGACCATGATCCTTTGCTCCATTTCAGTGCAGACTACAAAAAGAAATAACAGTTCTAAGCACTTTTAAGTCGTTTTTTTTTTTTTATTAAGTCTTGTCAAAGCATTTTAAGAGGAAAAAGTAGCATATTAACAGTTTTGATGCCTCCACAAAATATTGTAATAAATATTGTACTGTGAGATGTATATTGTGAAAATATCGTACTGAGAGATTTGGATATCGTTACATCCCTAATCGTGAACCTCCCCACCATATCGTGAGCTTTCCCACGATATCACAACAAATATCGTACTGTGAGGTTCATACTGTGACGATATCTTATTGTAAGACTTGTATATCGTTACACTTCTATATTCACCTGCTTACTATCCAACCCAATGGCCTTACAAAGCACATTTCATAAACAAAACAGTTTCCAAAGTGCTATGTTCACAAGTAAAGAATAGAAAGTATATCTTTACATGGTAAATATATACTACCATCTTTTGGAGTGATCTTTCAAAACACTCTGTACTATTGCAGGATAAAACTGTGTGGATAGAGCATTTATTCCCAAACTAAAAGATCAAAAACTAAAGTCTACACTTTATCAATGAGATATACATTTGAGTATGCATGTGGCTTTGTGTACCAGCACTTTAAACATTGTGTGACAAGACAAAAGCCATTATCCTAACTCATTTACAGTGCAATTCTGGCCCAAAGTGAAATAGGTGGTGGAGTAAGTGATTGACAATCTAATAAAATCCAACTTATGTACTGAGCAATAACTATTTTTTCCTATTGTGATGAAGTTGGGTAATTACTTTGCCGGTGTGAGGACAGCCAATTACACCCTGCAATGTTCACGCACGGCTATGGCATATGGAGAAGGTGAAAGGTAACACAAGCCAGGGCCCAAACCTTCACAGTGGACACTCCATAGGACCACCTCTGTACGGCGCATTTCCAGCCATCCTGCCATTAGCGCTGGACCCATCAGTGCTATTTATAGTGGGCTAACCTTTTGTTACCGGGCCTCTGTCCAAGCACTCTCCTGCCCTCTGTCAGTGGATGGCCCCAGGATCGGCTCAGCCCCTCCAGCCAGGAAGTGGGAGCAATAATTATGCGGACTCTTCACTTCTTGAGTCCATGCTGTTGACCTGCGGGGGTGCTCATTTGAGGTGGCCCGCGGATATGACTGCCAACGCTTCAAGAGAAAATTACCTTTCATCAGCCAATGTTTCATGCTTGGTTTGGTCCAAAGGCCTTTAAGGAGGCTCCTCTAGTGATAGAAAAAAGGAGGGAAAGAGCCCGTATTACTCGATGGTGTGATCTATGTTAAAATGTAGTTTCTTCATCAAAAACTTTTTATTTGTTGTGTTGTATACTGTATAAAGGCGCACTATGTAGCTTTTTGATTGGGGGTCTGACTGGAGGTATGTCACTGCTCTGCCTGGAATGTTCCACAGTATGACATTAAACAGCTCTACCTTACATTTATTCAATCACAGATGTTTTTATGATTCAAAAAAAAAAATGTAACTTGGTCTGATTTAGCACACAAAGTTCTTCATCACATTACAGTCAAGTAGCTAGCAGTGTTTCACTTAGACAAACTCACCTTTTTTGTTGAAAATCAAACACCTGAACAGAACCATGAACACTCGTAATGATCACAAGCTCCTGAAAATGTGTTGTTTTAATCCATTTTCTATTTTTTCCTTCAGTTTTCAGTAGGGCTGTTGCAATAACCGCAAAAATGAATCACCGCTGTACTAAGAGGCCCACCGCAGTGCATGTGGGGCCACCACGATCACATGACCAGTGTGACCCGACCCAGACTCCTGCAAGGGTCCATTTTTAGAGACCCGCACCCGCCTGGACCCGTTAACAATCCACCCATTACCTCCCGTGCCCGTTATAACCCAAGGACTAATCCAGGACTAACCAACTAACCAAGGACTAACTAACCAAGGACTAACTAACCAAGGACTAACCAGGACTAACCAACTAACCAGGACTAACCCAGGACTAACCACTAACCAAGGACTAACCCAGGACTAACTAACCCAGGACTAACCTAACCAGGACTAACCAACTAACCTAGGACTAACCCAGGACTAACCCAGGACTAACCAGGACTAACCAAGGACTAACCAAGGACTAACCCAGGACTAACCCAGGACTAACCTAACCAGGACTAACCAGGACTAACCCAAGGACTAACCAAGGACTAACTAACCCAGGACTAACCAACTAACCAGGACTAACCAGGACTAACTAACCAGGACTAACCAAGGACTAACCCAGGACTAACCTAACCAAGGACTAACCCAGGACTAACCTAACCAGGACTAACCAAGGACTAACCAGGACTAACTAACCCAAGGACTAACTCAGGACTAACCCAGGACTAACCCAGGACTAAGGTGTGCCCACGAAGACTGTAGACTGCAGCCGTCACCCGATCGCGTTTTTCGGGCACCCTGCTCAGGGTTCTCTCTCGCTTAAGTCCCCGGGTACCCGACCTGGTGCAGGACTCTGACCTGACTTGTCACAGTGAGAGCTGGAGAGATTGTTCCAAAGCCAAATGTTACTTCTCCCACGCTACACACGCTGTATCCGTGCGGCAACCAAGGTACATGTTCATCTGTGCAACAAGCTCATCATCAGAGAGAGTTTTCAGTGCCGATGGAAATATTGTAACTTTGGGGGATAAGGGGTGGGAGAGGGGGTGCGATATCACCTCATACCGCGCTGTTGAGCTGCTATACCACACCGCAGGAGAAATTTCCTAACCGCAACAGCCCTAGTTTTCAGACAATGTTAAAACTTTTCGGTAGTTATTGCTAATGTGTGCCATTTCTGAACATATCAATATATCGTGCATTCTAGAGCCTCTGACTGGCCTGACCAAATTAAAAGTCCATACTATATAATTCTCCACACACAGATTTAATGGAATCTCCAATCCAGGAAACTGCTCCACATGCACATGAAAGCAGCATAAGCTTGGAGATGTGTTAGGTCTTTGAGTGGCAGCTTTAACCTAAGGCTAATGTGGTCATTGTTCATAGGTCTGTGGCTGGTAGAAGTTGCTTAATGATCCATCTCTGTTCCTATTGATTACTGTTTTGGCCCGAGATGGTACTTCAGTGGGTGTCCTCATTACCATTGTATGTTTTTATCTTATATCTGTGCCAGAACGTGCCTTGAAAAAAATTTTACTAATAGGCAGAAGGATCCTTTATTGCAAAATCGAACCCCTACATGTTTCGACCACACAGACACACATTACAGTTTTGTATGCCGTTCCTTATCCTGTTTTGCTATACTTGTCACTGGCATGTTTCATTTTTACAGCTTTCAGCGCTCTGGATGTGGTTTTAATTAAATTTGATAATAATGAAAAGAAAGAGAAAAAAAAAAAGAATTATGTCGGTAACAATATTCAGACAGTATGCGACAAAAATGGACTAAACTAAACCTGTAAATGTCTTGGCTCAGATCTTGCACAAAACGTGAATGGACCATAAACACACTTTAAGATCACTTTATGCCTTTGCTTGGAAGATATTTTGGAGTCTCTTTTTAATGTAGTCTTTTAATTTTTTTTTTTAATTACATAGTCAAATCTAGCACTTCTCCAAAATAACAATTCCAATAGTATACATTCATCAATAAATTGCCTTTATCTGTCCCACACAGAGTTTGTTGTTCCGGTGGTCTCTCTTTTTACAATCCTGGTGACGCAGCACTTTTCCTTTGGCTCTGTTCTGTCCCACATGCCCTCCCGTCTAACAACAGCTGTAGTCGCACCGACACACCAGCATTTTACAACATCTGTTTGGAACATGCTGTTATATTCTAAACAAAGCGTTCTCCTGTGCTGACATTTTCACAGGAACACCAATGTACAGACAGTGAAAAAAAAAAGTGAAGCGCTGTACGGCTAATGCTACACCAATTTGGTTGACATTTTAAAGCAAACTTTTATTCAAGCTAAAAGTCTGGATGAGAAATAAACAGCTCTAGTGCGCATCTGATGTAACAGCCATGGCATTTCTGTATTATGAATATTAAGAATTTATAATCACTGCGTCTGCGTAGAAGGTAATTCTCAATTTATTGCAAACAACCGGTGATGTTACAGTGTTTCATTGAAGGATTTTATTACTATTATTATTATTATTATTTTAGGTAATTGGTGCTCAGTGGAGAGGCAGTAGTTTGTCGTCACTGCTGATATAAAATGAGCTATTAATTTCTTGCCAGTGTTGTACCCCATGTACTTGAACACCTTTCAAATCTGTGCCTAATCCTACACTGTCACATTCAGCGGGTATCCTAGTATGTATTGGCTACTCCAGATGTGTTACTGGGAGCTTTGAGATTTGATTCACAACACCTCAGTCATATTTCCTGGGTTTACATGTGTTTTGATAAATCAGGTTAAACTTGATTAGGCCAGTTATCCAGTTTTCCTGGTGTCCATGCGAAGGTAGTCAGCGATGTGATGAAGGAGAGAGATTTGTGGGGGAAATATCTAGACACTGTAGACTAGTGGTGTGCAAAAATATTGAAATACACATATATTGTGATACTAAATATGGTGATACAGTATTGTTACCATGGGCAGCTATATATCGATACGTACTTACCTTGGTTTTGAGTTCGGTTCATTTTCGGTACAGTATGGGAACAACATGCAAAACCATTTGCTTGTTGTGTATTTGAGTGTTATTTAAACCAGCTAAATTCTCAAATAAGAAACGAATGTATGAAATATTATTACAAAAATAATAATAATACATCATTGTAAACAAAACAAAACTTTTCAAAAAGAATCTTTACTTTTTGCAAAGTTTTATTTGCAGCACTAACAGTTCCAGCATGAAGTTTTACTCAGTCTTCATATTTTTGGCCAGAAAAAAACAACTTGTCCACATTGTCTGCAGTAAGTGCAGATCTGCTGGCAGTTACGGTTGAAAATACCCTTTCGCTAGGGACAGAGGTCGCAGGTATGGGGGGTATGGTGGGGGGACGAGTTCCCTTGTGAATATTAAAGAGCCGAGTCTTCCGTGCAGCTGCACATGTAGTGGCGGAATGTAAACACACACAACTTGCGCAAACTCACTCATGCACAGCCCTGCACTGAATGGTTTGTCCCGTAACAGTTCAGCATAATTTATATACATACATATATATATATATATATATATATATATATATATATATATATATATATATATATATATATATATATATATATATATATATATATATATATATATACCAAATAGAAAGCCACATTATCCTAAAGACAATCCCAATCCAGTCAAAGTATAGCATATATTGGTTTCACTTATGCTGCAATACCAACACTATCCCATGTATACTGTTGTAAGAGCCATCCACCACTGTGTCCTTTCTACTTATCCCACCCATCATCCACTTCATCACCTCTCCGCCATATATAAGTGCTATTTCACCACACGTATTACCATTTTGGAAGAGAGTATAGCAGCAGGAAAAACACTAGGCGATTGGAAGGTGGTTCTCTCCTCAGTACAACAAATCAGCCCTTGCTTGGTATGCACGCCGAGGCCCCTGCTATCACATTATAAATTGCCATGTGGCAGCAGGCCAGCAGTGCATTGCATTAGTCAGATGCCCTCATTGTAATAAAATGCAGTCGATGGGAAGGCGCTGGGGAGGGGGCGGGTGGGTGTGTGGGTAACGTGCGATGTGCATTCTGTAGATTAAGATCTTAAAAAGCAAGTTGGTGTACAATATATCTGTTCCAGGAGCCAGGGCCAGGCAGGCAGATCCTATCGCCACACAGGATTACATCGGACTAAATGAGATGACATTCACTTTGACAAATCATTTCCCCTGCCCTGGCAGGCATGAAGAAAAGGGAATTATTATAACTGCAGTTGTGCAAACAAAAGATAATTCTACATTTTCAACTGCCTTTTGTGCCCAAGTGGACTTTCATTCTTGATGTGGGGAGAACAATGTTATGTCGTCAATGAAACTGAGAGTTTTGGGCTCAGTTGGTTAATTTCTGTTATATTTCATCTACAAAAGCTTTTAATCAAATAGTGTTGTGGAGGGAATACAGTGATTTCAAGAAATGTAATACAAATGGAGATATTCATTGTTGTTGTGTATTATGGAAAATTTTATATGCAATTAATATCAAGTATTCAAAATCATTAGTTAAAACATAACTTGATTAAAATACTTAAAGGGCCCATATTAGACTTTTTACTGATCTAAGTTATAATGTATGTATGTTGTTTCATTCAAATATGTTTAACACACAAATCCTACATATTTAGGGTGAGTTCTTCTCTTAATCAGAAAACACTCGTGCGTCTTGTCATGTGGTAATACAGGAAGTGCTCCACAATGTTTTTGTTTTTTTTTAACTCCATACACCTTCACTAGAATCATTTGGATAATTCTACCCCTGGAATTGACAATCTCCACTGAACTAAAAGTAAAAGTAGCTGTTAACTGAAAAAGAACTACAGCTAGTATATGACATCACAAGGTGGAAAAGAGCATTTTGAGCTTAGATGAGTTTTTATGTAGACGGACTAATAGTTACTATTACCATATTTTTCGGAATATAAGTCACTCTGGAGTATAAGTCGCACCAGCTAAAAAAAAAAAAAAAAATGAAGTAAAAAACATATATAAGTCGAATTTTTGGGGGAAATTTATTGTGGGGAAGCTGGCCCAAGTGGCCGAAGTAGTTTGTCACATTTATTTTATATAATCAGAGACTAGGAACCAACATTTCATCATGAAAGGAAAGTTATAGTAATAACAATAGAACAGAGAACAACAGGCTGAATAGGCGTCTGGTATGTTAACGTCACATATGACCAGTTGTTCAGATAACTAAAGCATAAACAACAAAACAGAACAAGTTAACAAACTGTCCATCTCACTCCAAATCACTAAATCCATTGAATTCTTCTTCCTCTTCTGCGTAGCTGTCGTTAGACTCGGGATCAGTTCCAATTCAAATAATTTTAGCCTTTCTGAATCCCGACAGGATGATTTCAGTTGTCTTTATAAGTTTGTTTAAATTTGACATTTTCACTGGTACAGAAGTAATCACTGCACCAGAGTATAAGTCGCAGGACCACCCAAATCATGAAAAAAGTGCGACTTATAGTACAGAAAATATGGTACTTAAACATGTGTGATTAAAACAAAACAACCTCAGCTATGCTTTTGAGGAGGCAACAATATTTTAACATGGCTTAAAGCTCACAAGAGTTAATTTTGCATAATATAAGACCTTTAACCACAAGCAAGCATTCAAACTTTTAATGTTCATTTTCTTTTTTTGGGAAATTCTATGGGAAAGGCAAATTTACTAACCTTAAGGTGAGCACTCACTGTTGAACTTCATTAGTCAACATCTAAATTAAGATTTAATTAATATGAAATTTACCTTCTGTTCTTGACATATTGTTTCACTGTGATCAGCTTCTATAAAAATACTGCATATATATTTCACAGCACAGGTCGTGATGTACCAACGTAATGTGCAAGCCCAGCAATGCAAACTTCTTGAGAAATTGGCCACTCATTCTGATCGCTGTCACTTTATATTTCATGTTTCTACCAAAACGCTAATAATATCTCTATTTAATGAACGGTAAAATCCAGCTTCCTCCTCTGCCTGCTGTAGGACTGCTGACCTTGCTCCCTGTCACCATAGATTTGAAACATTAACGTCACATAGCTTCCCGTTAGCCTCTTCCAAATGTAATCTCATCTGCAAAACCCTACTCCATCACTGAATTGCTCGTTTTTTGTGGCAAGTAAATGAGTTGTCTGCCTGTATTTAAAAAGTCTAGATCAAAATAATTAGAGCTAAGTGAAATGCAGTGTTTTGGTTCAGCGTGAAATGCTACTTGAAAGTGAGCTTCTCAAGTACCATAAATATATTCTTATGCATAAAACATCGTCTAGTGGAACATATTAGCAAGAAAGCTGCAATCTAACACCATCTTTTACACATCCAGCCCAGATTGAATGACTTGGAGGAGCCTGTGACAGTGAAGGGAAAGTTTTAGCGACTCAAAAACACATTTCGCTAGCGCAGTCTTGTTTACCCAATGTGCAGAGTAGCTGACGCTTCTGCTGTCTCTCACTTATGGATTTATGCTCCATCACTGTGGCATTTTTTTTTTACGGCAATTATAATTCACACTAACCCTGAATTAATTTGAGTGTTGCAAATGTAAAATGTATATTATTATATGGTCAGGCCACTAGATGTTTTGGGGAGCATTTGAATGCTCGTTTATGTGGCATGTAACTTATACCGTATTTTCCGCACCATAAGCCTCTAACCCCATCAAAAAACTACTGCGGGCCCCGCAATCCAGAGCACCCTATACCCGAATCCACTCGGGTGTCCCAGCACGACTTCAGTAAACTACAAAGCCGCACCACCCGCAGCGCACGCAAACACACACAGAGCAAACAGCGACCACACAGCAAAAAACACCCACAGCCACACTCATCACTCCACGCCAACAAGGAACGGAAAGGAGGAACGAACCGAAAAAGCGAGTGCAATGTGCCACTTCTAGCCACAACTGAGTCACTGCGAACACGAAAAACAATCCAGCGGTCCCAGACAGCACCCTCCCTACACGCCACAACTGAACAAAGCCGAGAGTCACCGTGAACGCGTCAAACAAAGTCCCACTGACCCATCCAACTGTTGTGTTTTGTTTAATGCGCCTTATAATCTGGTGCAGTTTATATGTGAAAAAAGTTCAAAAATAGACCATTCAATGACAGTGCGCTTTATAATCCAGAGCCCCCTATAGTGAGGAAAATACGGTAAACT
This sequence comes from Boleophthalmus pectinirostris, assembly GCF_026225935.1. Taxonomy (NCBI): domain Eukaryota; kingdom Metazoa; phylum Chordata; class Actinopteri; order Gobiiformes; family Gobiidae; genus Boleophthalmus; species Boleophthalmus pectinirostris. Next base: position 21,675,259 of record NW_026571153.1, on the reverse strand, counting down.
AACTAGGCAGCATTCTTTACTAGTGTGTAAAAATATCAATATATAGTATTGTTTAATGTACTGATACAGTATCGATATCGTGGGCTGCTGTATCAATATATCGCCAAGAGTATTTTTTTGGTATCATTTTGTTACAGTGCTACTATTTTGTTGCTTGTTTAGTGGAAGGAAACTTGTTTATGCGACACATTTGACATTTTTACTGTTTTGATGATTAAAATGTGTGTGTTTCATATGAACTTTGAACAAGTGGTTTAACAAAGACTTTTAGTATAACAGTCATGATTTAGCCTTTATTTTTATTGAATCGTAGCAAACCGAAAGTGCACTGTATCGAGATATGTATCGGATAGTAGCTCCTGAATCGAGGTATGTATCGTATCGGCAACTTCTTAATAATACCTTATTGTTTAAATGTGAGGTACATATATAGGCGTCCGTCACCTATTGACATCCCTTCAATACGACATCCCTTATTTAGAAATGCCAGTATTACGACATACCTCTACTTAGACGTGCCGGTTTTCTGACACTTTTTGGTATCGCTATTCCAACACGTCATATGTATGTTTTGGGCTGTGAAAGTGTCATCTCATTGAGCTGGTGTTATGAACTTGATTGGTTATTTATTTAGGCTATATGGTGTTCTCCACAGATAGCCTACATGATAAAATGAATGAAACACAAAGAGCCCCGTTTTAGATTAGATATTTTCCCGAAGGCTGGCCTATGCGCTTTTTTAAAATGCATGACCGTTTCCCATGGCTATCAGTTAGAATATTTTCCCACTGTCTGATATTCTATGTGGCCGAAGTATTCTCTGATCAAGCATCTTATGAAATATGGGAATGCAAAGTATAGACTATCACATTAGTATTATTCATGTTGGAAAAGTGGAATGTTTGAAAAATAGTAAAGCACCACTTCTCTGACAATGCAAAAAAAAAAAAAGGTTGTAGTGGGACGCTTGAAAAATAACGTTGATGCCGCTGCTCGGACAATTAGACGCCAATGTCTAAATAGCAGCATGTAACTACATATATATACATGGACGAAATGACTTTTAGCACAGTTAGGACAGTGGGGGTGTTTTGTATGTATGTGTATGGGCAGAATGTCTAACAACTACCCTTGTGACTCAGTATGCTCATTAGCAAACACTGCCAAATAAGTTTTGTAGTCTGAAAACTCTCTGAGCACGCTGACCATGTTTGAACTACTCCTAGCTGTTTATAATATGTGGACCTGAGCTGCCAGAGACTTTTAGGTTGGCCGGACATTAACTGGACATATTTCGTGTTGGGAATGATTCATGTGAAACCAAATTAATGTGGAGCTAAGAGGAAAATGTGCAAAGCTGAACTTAACCCAATGTGAATATCGGTGCTGCTAAATGAAAATAATATTACACATTTAATTCATGGTTCTGTTCTCTTCAGTTAATTCAGATTTAGTGTAGTGATAAAGTTTAAGCAGGCAAGTCCAAGTAAGCAAATACATGTAATATTGAGACACCACATTAGGGATGGGCCTGATTAGTCAATTAATCGATAATTGATCATTAAGAATTTCGTTGATTACGTTCATTTTTAATCGACAAACCGAATGTAGGTTGCTGTGTGTAGCGTAGGGCGACCACATGTCTGTTTTTCCCGGGACATGTCCGTTTTTCATATGCTGCCATGGCCATCCAGGGGTTTCTTTAAATTGAGCGGCTCTCGTAGCTCTCTGTGCACTCAGAAGGAGCGAGCAGACACAAACAGTCGCTCAGCCTGCAATATGCCGAAACGCAAATGCGCATTTAATGATGACTTGTGCCAGAAATTGGGAGTGGGAGTTCATGTGCACAGTGTACAAAGCAGGCACATATGTTTCAGTGTCCAGTGGGGGTGCCAGGGACCTCAAAGCTCTCCAGGACACTGAATAACATTAAAAAGCTTTGCCAGGTGACAGTAGCTCAATGTTGATGACGAGGCCCCACCTCCCACCCACTGTGTGGTGTCCTGGTTTTGACAAACGGAAATATGGCCACCCTAGTGTAGCATAAGGAGACGAGGCTGCGTCCGACAGCGTAAACACTGGTTCACCTTACGGCCTATATATTCCACTGAGTCGCGCAAGAGCAGTTTTTTTCTTTGCTTAGTTTATGCAAATTAACCATGTGGTTTTAAGTTTCGTGAGACTTGCACAAAGCTGCATTAAACACATTATAATCTGAAACAGGCTGATGTCGCTCTATAGTGGTTACGGTTTATATGCCATAAAGTTGAGTTTAATTATGCAGATTAGTAGTGCAAATTGTAATAATAATTATGATAATTTTAATATAAGAACATTGATGATTAATCGAAAATCGATCATTAATTTTACCGACGATCGATTAAGAACATTTTATGGAATGCCCATCCCTACAGCACATGCTACGGTACATTTACAATTTTACATCTTATCTCTCTCAAATCTGCAAGCAAACCCAATTATCACCATTTCATCTCTTTTTTTTATTGCACTACTTGACAAAATAATGAACTTGCCTTCTAAGTTTAACCTAAAGTTGCAAACCCAAAGTACACAGCCACTGAATAATATTAGCTGTAGCAGAGTGTTCCATAACTGCCAACTGTGCATTAAAATGTTCCGAGCTTCCTTTCATGTTATCACCCAATGTACCCAGGCCTTCATCATGAGCAAAGATCTCCTTTTGAGATATGGAACAAGTCTAGCAGTGCTCCCTGCCAAAGTGAGTGGAACCAACTTAATTCAGCTGAGTTAGGATTTATAGCAGTGTCCTTAATTGTTTTATTCATTTTATAACTGCACTGCATCAGCACCTCCTGCTCCTAAGTATTTTTCTGATAATGCATCTCAACATTTGATGCATAATGCGTACAGCAGACAATGCATGCGCCGGAAAATACACACCCCAAGCATTCCATTAAATTACTATGGAAGTTGGAAGCTATTAAGAAGACATTGCACCAGATCGAACCCAAGCCACTGCTATCAGCATGGAGATCTCTGGTGATGACTGGAGCTACTCATTTGAATTGCTTATTGATTGTAGTTCTCATAGGAGCAGTCTTTCTTCTTTTACGGGATCCGAGCAGATTTCCCTTCATCTTTCCCCAATGTATATTTTTGCATTGATGTATTTTGATGTACAGTGTTTTATGTGGAAGTTATAGCAGCGTAGTATGCGTATGTGATCATGTGTGTTATTGATTTCATTCAGACAAGGGTGAATAAAAAACATATATCATATTTATTTTTCTTTATTTTATATTTTATTCTCAAGCTTCTTCCCAGAATTCAAATGTGTTTAGATTATCAAGGTCCATTCAAAATTAAGAATAAAAATGCCTTTATTGATGCAGTGTCATAGCAAATGCCATGCTGACCTAAGTACTGTCTGATTTGTTATTTTTTTTTCCACCATTTTAGAGATAAAATGAATGGAGTGTCATTGCTTTGTTTCTATATTTCTGTATTTGTTTCTATATGTTTCTGTCCCATTATACTCCAGCTTCATTTCTTGGTATCATTGTCATTATCATCTGTTAACCCCAAATCTTGAAAACATACTTGGACAATAATTTTAGGAGGCTAATGTTATGGAAGCACACTCAACAATTAGACTTGTCCATATGATGTTCTTCTTATTCCTAGTAGTGGCCTTGATCGATTGAAGTCCTTTCTGTCAGCTATGGACTCCAGAGTGGAGTGTTGGCTTCATATTGATATCCAAATAAACATTTATTTATTTTTTAAGGGCCATATTGAACCAAGAATGAAGAGCATGGATTTCAGAGTGTACTGTAAGCCACGCCCACTTGGTCCTTTTTTCTCACTCTGATGTTGTATTATGACAGAGAAATATAATTTCTGCTTTTATTTTATTTTATTAGTTTTTTTTTTTTTTAGTTTTCATAGTTGTTTAGCAATTTATTGTCTAAAAGATAGAATTTTCATGATCTCATGCAACTTTCTTTGCGTATTGGCTAGAAGAGACAGAAAAAATGGACTAAAAACAATGTACGTAGGCGTTTCCAAGCCCCAATGTAGCATTGCGTGACCCTGAAGAGAAACATGTTTTACTCTCATTTCAGTAGATCACCTGTGTATTATTCTGACTGTGAGTCAGAGCTGGCCAACTTCTAAACAAATCCCCAGAAGCTTGCTCCTATCACAGTATCACAGCATTTACTGGCTCTCAGTTATGAAACTTCTGTACGGCAAAATCTCTGCATATACTTGGTGCATGACACAAACGAGATTTGCAGAAAACAATGTTTTGGCCTAAACAGCATTAGCTATTAGATCTCCATTTTGAATCCTTAGTCAAGATTTATCAGAATTCTCTTCCGTACAGTTCTGAAAATCAACTCCAAATCTCGGTGAGGTGAGGAGGCTGGAGTACAAACACTGTTCTTCCATGTGGACAGGAGCTTGCTGAGGTGGCACGTCCCACCAGGATGAGGCTCCGGGGAAGACCCAGAAGACGCTGGAGGGACTATGGCTCTCAGCTGGCCGGGGATCACCTTTGGGTTCCACCGGAGGAGCTGGAATAAGTGTCTGGGGTGAGGGAAGTCTGGTAGTCCCTGCGTAGACCCTGCTTCCTCTACGACCTGGCCCTGGATAAGCGGAAGAAAATGGATGGACAATTTTGAGTTACAGATGAAAATTTCATAACTGGATATTTCAACCATTAATGTCATCACACCACCTGAATGCAAACAAAGAGGTAAAGCCAACATGTCAAATCTGGTGTTACTTTGCTCTGGTGTCTAACTCACAAGCTTCTTCCTATAAGTCTGAAACTTCAAGCAGTCTGGCACTGCAAACTGCACTGGTACAATCCCCAAAAAGTGATTTGTTTTCTGAGGTGTGTTTTTTTTTTTTTTTTTTTTTTTTTACTCTTAATAGAAATATGGAATGCAATAAAACAAATTCTACAAATACATTCTTCATAAGCTTCTCCGCCGTCATTCTGTCTGACTGCTGACTATTGCTCAGTCCCACTTTAATCTCTGCACGGCCTGATACATGACTTGCCATCAGCACACCATCTAAAAATGGCACAAGTCGACAAAGTTTATTGACAGAGGCTGGCCTGCGGAGCACGTACCCATACATCTGAAATATCAGCTCTGGAATGGACTTGTCAGAGCTGTCGTGGACACAGCCCATTGTTAAAACAGATAGGATGCCTCAGAAGGGGGGAGCTACTTTTTGGGAGGGTTTATGAGTCTGTCTGTCCATCTGCAAGTTGCAAACCTCCCATTCTGAATAATATGAGTGTAGAACAAAATTCCTGTAGATACAAATCGTTTTTCTAAAATAACATACCTTTCCACATAAGATCTATTGCTTTTTGATGCTGGATTGTTACTGTGTAATAAACAGAATAAAATTGTTGCTGTATATTTTCATCTACAAATTTTGCACCATAGTATAAATGTGTGCTAATGATGTGTTGCAAATATTACATCAGTATTGTTACTTCATCCAAAATAATTGGGAGTAGTTAAAAACAGAATGTGTATATTTCTTCTTTATAATCTTCACAACAAGATACAATTGCATTTTGCCAGGTTGTTAAAGTTTTGTAGCACAACTTGCATCCACTTGTTTATTCACATGAAATGAACATGAACTTGTACACATACACATTTACTGCAACAGCCTTTTGTATAACAGTTTCAAACGTTACCATATTTATTTTTATGGCTCTATTGTAAATCACCTGAAGAGGCTTGACAGTAGTGAGAGTGGCCTGTGACCGAGAGCTGCAGCAGTAACTTCAGCGTGAAAAGACCACAGAGGACATTAAACTATGAGCAGCGTTTAAAGGCAGGCAGTGTCGGCGGCAAGCTGGGGCATTTGAGGGCAGTGCCCCCCCTAGCGGCCACTGGTGCCCCACCCTCCAGCACAGGCCGTTATTATGACGATTTTAAAATGATTTTGATTGGCGCATTTCACTTCGGGCTGAGGGCACAAACTTTAGCGCCCAGACCAATGACATCACAGTGTCTGTTTATTTAGTGTAATCTGATTGGACAACTGTCCTGTCACTCGCTGCGTCAACTCGTAGCAGCTTCACGATTAGCGGCAGCTGCTACTTCAGCCCAAACCTCCACACAGAAACCGTGGGGAGAGAACCGAAGACACACTGACAGACCCGCCGCCGGGACCGAGACAGTCGCTGCCGGGGCTGGGACAGTTGCCACTGGGCCGGAGCTCTCACTGCCGCCGCCGGGGCCAGGCAGATGATAAAGTCTATCCGCCTTTGTCCGCTCGTTTCTGGGTGTAAAAGTTTGACCTGGGCGTAGCGCAGTGTCCTAGTGCAAATATGGACTGACCGTAACGTTCAGATTTAAGTAGCAAGTGGAATAAAGTTTTAGTTTTACAACCAGCTCGTGCATTGGGCTCCCGGACCTCGCGTCACGGACCAGACTGGACCGGGATTTGGACCAGTTTCATCTCTTCATATTGGACAATAGACTTTTGGAGACAGAACCAGTGGGACAGTGGATAGAGGAAACTCTGCTTCAGTCTCTGGAGAAGGTAAGAGGCTGGTTTTCATTAGTTTGCGGCAAATCTGAAGATGGATGGAGTAGTGTTACAGTGTTATAGTTAATAGTGTTATAGTTAAATAGTGCGTAAATGAGCTGGTGGGTGCGGTGGAGCTGCTCTGGTTGTTCTGTCGTGCGCTGTAGGAGCGGCGCTGATGCCGTGTGTTCATGTTGTGACCAGAGCCTCTTATCTTATTGTAGTTTTGTACGTTACGTTGTGTTGTTGCGTAAAGTTTTCGCGTGGCTGTTCATATAGTTCAGCCACTAGTAACCAAAATATTCATAATATATATTTATAATTTTGGCCTTGGTGCTCCTCCCAAAAATTATACCACCATTTTTTTTAATTTCTTTTTTTTATATCTCACATCAGGAGAAGTGTGTGGACGGCGTGCCCCCGCGTACCACGCTCACTACAGCCCTGGTGCTGTCCGACGCGTGGCTCTTTCTTGCCCGGTTGCTATCGTCTACCACACAGCCTCAACCCCTATTGCAGCTAATAGTAATAATATTAACAATAATGATAATAATAACAACACATAATTAGCCTAATACTGTTAAAGAGAAACGTGTTTGATAGCATTTCTGCTTTGTATGACTCCACCGCGTTAAAATATTTCTCAAATGGCAGTGCCCCCCCTGCTGGTGACACACGCCCCTCCAGAAGATGTGTCTGTTTCTGATGCCGTATGACTGTGTATCCTGATTTTTATTTCTCAGCAGTGTACTTTTGAGAAACTTTTTTCTTTTTACAGGTTTTTTGCCTACTCTGAAAACTTTTTTTTTTTTAATATGACTTGTCAAATTTGAGTTGTGAGTCAAGAACAAGCCCTGGGTTTTTAATTTTGGAGACCTGCTCAATATTATGTCCATTTATCTGTGAATTCAAATTTAGTTTTGGGTTTGGGCTAGAGGCAAAGCACACAGACATGGACTTTTTATCATTCAGTGACAGACCTGCACTTGGAAACCACACTGGCACAGTTTGAAGTTGTTTGTACAGTTACCTGGACAATGCACATAAAGTACTATCATCTGTGTACATTTAACACCCTGGTGCTGGACATGAGTTGGCAGATCATAGGTGAATAATCAAAAAGAACAGGCCCAGAATGAACTCTTGAGGCACTCCTGTATTTTTATTTGTATTTTTTTTAGGGTTCATAAATTTTTAATTATTGATGACAACACACTGAGCACACTTCTCCCTTCAAAATATGATTCAAATAACTGCAGTTTCTGTTAATTTTAAATTTGTTTGTACATGAAGATGTCATGGTTTAGGACAGGAGTCAGCAACCCGCGGCTCCTTCGTCCTTCTGTTGCTGCTTCCTGTGACTTTGGAAAATAAATGATGAGTATTTAATTACAATGCATTTTAATTTTAGTTTGGTTGTTTTTAAATGTAATTCTAAATTTGTAGATAATGGTAATCATGTAACATTCAAATACAACAGTTTTTATATTTTTGTCTCTCAAAATATCCGTCAAAGCCGCTGATGTGCGACACCCGGTGCAGATATGCAGCCCGGACTTACCTGCCTCAGCAGCATGATTTATAGAGCTTTTCAACCCCTGGTAGGTAAATGATGGACAAATCCAAGAAAAGAAAAGTTTCAGACGTTTAATGCTACGTGGGCAGATTCATTTGCTGTCACAGCTGATGAGACTGATACACGCGATAAAATGATGACAGAACACAGAAGGAGATGCAGTTTTGGTTTGCTATGGGTGGATACTTCAAGTTTGGATTTTTATTTACTACGAGCAGGACTCAAAGAGACATTGGGTAATAATGTGTTTAATGCAGCTTTGTGCACATTTGTTTACATTTTACAGAAACTAAATTTAAAACCACATGGCTAATTTGCATAAACTATAAGCACTCTTTGAGTCATCTTTGGTCATCTTATGTTGGACTAAAGGACAGGAATCAGTGAATTATAGGTGTTCTTTCTGTGACAGAAGATGTGCTGCTGATGGTGAGTCTGTTCTGTGCATCTATTGTGTTGGAAGGTTCATGTGAAGCTTTTCAGAGATTATAAGTCTGCAGGTCATAGCATAGACCGTGAATATGAATAGACATAATGTATATTCTCTGTAGCATTTCAGTGATTTCACAAATGCAACACACTATAGTCTTTTATACAGAGAATACAGGTAAAAAAAAAATGAAATGCAATATTATCCTCATTTTAGATATCAGAAGGGTTTTGTGGGTCCGGGTATTTGTCTTTTCTGTGGGAGAAGCTTCAAATGGTTCTTTGAGTATTTAAGGTTGGCGACCCCTGGTTTAGGAGGTCAAATTCTCCACTGTCTATTGCTAGTTTGATTTGTTAAGAAAATAGTATGGATAAAAGTCAAATTGTAATGTGGACATTTGGTTTATCAGATGTATATTTATATCAGAACAAAGTCCTCTCACCACCTGGTAGACATCCAAACTTGATCCTGATAAATGCTCATATTCTTTGGACCAAGTTTCATTGTTATTTGGCCATCACACAACATGTTTTTGATTTAACAACTTTTGGGACTGTGCGAGTATTTGCTCTGACCTCCAAAGTACAGGGGAATTTGGAACTAAATTTACCTCAACTCAAGTCGAGGTTAATGCCAGTCCTCCCATCTGCTGGCTCTAATCACTCCCTGTTATGTCTGTACGAGGCTGACGCGGCGATATGGCCCCAGCGCTCCACGGCCCATCCTTTTCCATTTACCCCCTCTCTCTCCCGGCCGTCCCACCATCATTTGTGAAATCAGCCATAGCAGCGGGAGGAGAGTTTTGCACAAAATGTACTTCCTGGAGTGTGTATTTCATGGGGAGAGGCGAAGAGATGCTAGCTGTGAAGAATACCAGACAGGGGGGGATAGGTAATGAATGGAGCGGTTGGGAAGCTAGTTGGAGTTGGCCTGTGAGCATTTGTCACCTCAACAGGATTTTTTACTACCGTGAGATTGGATTTTTGGTTTATTATTGTTGTTTTGCAAAGAAGTGGGCAGTGGTCTTTTGCTCGGATATCACCCTAGCGTCACCTATGAGCAGAGAGGTGCGCAGGTTTTTGATGGGAAAAGCAAACTTGGGTCTCACCTTGCACAAAAAGTATCCAATGGGAGCCTGAGCAATCATATATACGATTTGTGGCCTTTGCTTGGTTCATGCATGAGCTCAGAGTGAAAGCTATCTAATCCCTGGTCCTATTCTTCAGGAGCGGGCCGCAGTCACGCCGCCTTATTGTTCCTCTGGGGACACAAATGGCCAAGTGGAGGCTCTGAGCACATCAGACCCACAGCACTTCAATGTATTGTGACTAGCCTTAACAGATATCAGTGAAAAGTATGCACAGAAGTAGACAAATATAGTAGAGGGAAATCTGAGGTCATACATGCTAAGACAATTGGTTTTTCATTTAGACTATTTAGATTAAGATGATTTACTGCTATGATGATTTTGATTAATTACCATTGTAAATGTATAGTTTTGATGCCTAGCTTTCTCTCTTAATAAATTGATAATGGTTTATGTTTTATAATCAGTCATTTAAAGCTATGTTCAGACTGCAGGGCTTAATGTCCCATTCAGAATTTTGGGTGAAATCAGATGTTTTTTGTGAGGTTGTTCACATTTCCAATTGAATGCAACTTGTATGTGATCTCCAGTGTGAACTTTAAGAACCCCAACAGTGTCCCGCATGCACATTGGAGGACACGACAACATCACATGCAGCAAGCCCGCTCAGTGTTTGCAGAAGTAGTCTAAACGCTCGGCCTGTTTCCCAAAATACGGTCCTGTTCTTTGTAAAATGGACAGGTTACACGTCCACTGCCGCTTTGTTTGTTTGACTCTTTAGTCTCCTTGTATTTAGTTCGCAGACTCTTTATTTTTTCTTGACATTGGAGCAGGATCGTGCTTGGCCATTTCTTAGGCAATCATTTCAAAATAAAAAATCATTTCTGAATACAGCAATCTCCCCAAATATTAATTAACTCGCTAACCTCGCTTTCCTTCCATTGACGACTCTGAGTCTGAGGTGTAGGTGGGATCAATGCGACCTGGCTGTTCAGACTGACGTCGCATGTGAAAAGATCGGATATGTATCTGTTTTAGGACCACATATCCATCTGAAAAAATCTGATCTGTGTTGTTCAGACTGTCATTAAAAGATCAGATGCAGGTCGCACAGGGGCAAAAAAATTGAATTTGGGTCACTTCAGGCTGCATTCTGAACATAGCCTAACTTTATTCATCTAAGGGTTGTTGTGGCTCTTATTTTTACTAATCCAACTAATGACAGGTAAAATTAGCTTTTGGCATTTCCACTTAGTAAAAGCAGAGCATGTTGAAGACCCCTGCTTTAAACCATACAAGAGGTCACAGACTAATCCACACTGATTGTGCTTACATTTTTAGCAACAACAAAAATTGATCTGATATTTCCAACAAGGTTAGGTTCCAGACTGCATGATTAACAAAAAACACTTTTTTGTTGGCATATGAAAATTAGATTAAAATTCATATGCACAGGAGCAACTGCTTCTCAAAACATATGTGACCAGAACTGAAGTAATTATGCAATTCTTCTACACAATATAATAAGACATGAACTGTCCATTTAAAAATAATTGCTCATGTTCCAGTAGCCATGCGTGGCAGAGACTCTCCCATTATTGTGTTAGTTTTCTTTTCAAAGATAACCTCAAGCCGCGATAGAATTGAGTTTCTGAGTTTCCACAGACAACCAATGTAGCAGCAAGATGAGTAACTCCAAGCAAAAGCAAACTCACCTGTAAGCTCCACTGCAAATAATGCAAATACATCTGCAGATCTATCAGAGACACTAGTGGTGGTCGCCTCAGAGAAGGAGAGGAGTCAAGTTACATCACAATGCAACAATTGATAACATAATTGGAGATACAACAACATTCTCTAAAAGGTGACATCTTGATGATGACCTGGAGAACAGATTCCGCAGGTGTAATGTGCTAATCACAAACATCTCAGAAGGTAGCGAGAATAACCCTTATATTATATAGACTCATGACAAGGTTCACTTAATGTGGTGTACTATGTATGTGTTTTTTCATATTTATGCATTGTTTAATTACTCATGAAGTAAAAAAATGGCCTCTTAGCTTCTCTTCTCTGATTGGCTACTTTTCTGAAAATAATTGATCACAAGAGCTGTGTTTGAGTATCCTTCCATGCGCCCTTTGCTCTGTGTGTCTCCATCTCCGTGTGCCCTGCTTCCTGCTCCCTCCTCCTCCTCTTCTCCCCTGCACCACTCTGAGCCGAAGCCCTTGGCATGAAGCACTCTTGAGAAAATGAAGGGGGCAAATATACATGTGTGATGTTCAGAACTGGATAATGGCGCACTTGTTCAATGTAATTGGCCTAGAAAAGCACTGTAATTTGTGAGTGGAGAACCCCAAGTCGACTTGAGGAAAATGTAAATGTGCCGCGCAGGAGCCCCTCGGTTAATCAGTTCTCACAAAGAGAATACTTTAAGTTCATTAGTCTTCCATTTGCATATTCGCCCTCAAAAAGGAAGCTCTAATCCCAAATGAAACGGCATGCTTCTATCATAAAAGCAGGCTTATTTCATATTATCCGCTCTTCCCCAAAGTGAATTATGTTTCCCGATCCTAGAATTTAATTGATCTCTCTCTGTTAATTGTCAAATTCATTCAGTGTTATAAAACTGACAAAACTGAAGAATTACATGTTACAACGAAATACAGCAGGGAGCTTTAAGTAAGGATTAATCAACAAGGAGCCGTGCGTTATGCAGTTTTAAAGCACAACACAGAGTCGGAGAACACCACGACGTTGTGAATTTCCTTGGGTATCAATCAAATATTTATCTGTAACTTTGACTTTGAAACCCTGCGTGATCAGCCCAAACCACATTGTTTAAACATTACTTGACAAAAATGTGAGTTTGAAAGGGCTGTCTCCACAGTTTCTGAGGGGCATGATTGACAGGTGAATTAACCAATCGGAGAAGCCCATGGTTGGAGTTCTGACCCTTGTGCATTCAAACATAACGTAGATGGAACTGACTAGTCAGGCAAGTGAAACACCAAATACTTTAGCAAAATATTCTCACTGAAATTTGTGCTGTCTTTGATATGTAAAACAGCAAAGCATTTAAGGTGTTGCAAGTATCACTGGTTTAAGAGAAATTATAGTAATGGATGAGGTGTAGCAGATTGAACCATGTTTAATTTATCAAGCGGTTAAATAAAGTTAAAGTGCTTATTTTATTTTTATTTTTTTTGTCAGTCCTCTTGTTGTCCATATCACATCTCATAAGTGATTTGAATAAACATTGTCTTTTGTTTTCTCAAATCTGTATCTGAAAAATCCAAATTCTCCAGCCATAATTGAGCACATTTTACATTTCATCTCTAATTCTTCGCTGGCGTGCAGTTGGTCTCTGTTTGGCCTGGCAGCTCTGGCCTTCTCCCAAAACATCTCTTTGGGTTCATCAGCCTGCAGACTCTTGGACACTCCCAACACCGCAGGAGGAGCTGATGTGACGGGGGGAGAAAAGGGGCTGCGAGAGTTGAAAACAAAGCCATCACTGTGATAGGTTGTCTGGATAGAGGCCAAAGCCAGGGCGGAAAGATGGAGATGAAGAAGGGAGCACCGGGAGGGGAGAAGGGAAGGGGGGGGGAGCGGAGTTGTCTCGAAGCCTGGTTAAGTGCCCTCTGGAGGGGTCACGAGGAAGCCAGGGCCCCGGGGTGTCAGGTGCAGCTCCGGCAGGTTTCCATCTGTGCTACTCTTTTCTTTTTTTTTTTTTTTTTCCCCCCAATCGCTTCACTTGTTCTGTTTTACACCTGCACTGTATTACATGTGCTATAGCGGCCAAATAGCACCCATGGGTGTACAGGAGATGGGCCTGTAGATCTTGAATACCATGAAATGTCTTTGATGAGGGATAGGTTTTCACTTACATTTCTAGAAGCAGTGCCTTTAAAAGTAGTGTGATTTATTTATTTTTTAAGCTGATTTTCAGGGGCCTCATTTTAAAACTTCTTACTTAACATTTGTTCTTCGATTGCTATAGAAACCTTTTATGCATTTTAGGAGTGCTCTACTGTTTCATTTGGTGGTTTGTCACTTTCTGTTTCTATGGATATGTCATTGCTTTGCTTAGAATGTTCCACAAGATGACATTAAACAGATCTGGTTTACATTTATTTAATTACAACAGTTGTTTTTTTTCTCTCAATAGAACTGACCTGTAACTTGGTCTTGTTTGGTCTCCATGAAGACAGAAAGGTTTAATGCCATACTGTGAAACATTCCAGACAAAGCAATATCATCTCCATGAAGAAAAGCATTTAATGAACCATTCACCAGAAAAGTTACGCAATCCACCCTTAATTTTAAGAACTCGGATCTCCTTTCCTGGCCAGACAAAACCGCACGCGTTGACAAAACTTTACAAAGATGAGTTGATCTGGAACCAAATCCTGTCTCCCAGATTTCAGGTTGACAAGCTTGACAAGCGGATTAACCAATCTGTTCGTGTTAACAAACATGGCGGTTTACAAGTTATAAAGCAGAAAAAAAAAAGAAAAAGATGATTCAGCACATTTCTTCAGAATTAACAACTGAAGCATTAAACTCATTATATATTTTATTCTGAACATACAAGCATTTTGTTTACGAGACTAGTAGAGCTTCTTTCTTCCTGAAACTGGACATCTTTTTTCAAGACTACACGATCCTTAGATTCTGAAAAAAAATGGATGAGCAATATTGATACTTTTTTTTTTCTTTTTATCCCAACAACATTTTTTTTATATATTTTTTGCAATCCAAAAAAAAACAAACAAAAAAATACAATAATAAAACAAATACAAATTATCTTGAAATAAATTGTACCAATACATCTGCTATATTTTCTCTGAGCATTATTGTTCTAAACACAATTACAGAACCGAGTATGTTCTATATTTATCATGGTTTGAATTGCAAGGGTTAATCCTCCTTCTCCCCAATCATATCCAAAGCAAAAAAAAGGGATTCTTTTGGTTTTCATTAGTGACAGTTTTCATCATACAGTCTTTCAGTGGAGATAAGGCCCAGTGACCTTTGCGGAGAACAAGTTTTTCATTAAAATCCTTCTAACTGAATAGTGATGTCTGAGCGATCCTCACCTTATTGCACCCAGCCTTACAAGAGGATCCTATTTCTCTTAATACATTTAGACATCCTTCATAAATGTGTGTTCATTTTAATTCACAGACACTGAGTGGGATAATATACCCATGATTGAACTACAGTTATTACTATAAAAGGGTAGATGGATACAACGTAAAAATGTGAAATAAATGATAAATTGGTCAAATTGATAACATCAATTCAAAGAGTGCATGGAGGATTTAATTTATTCATAGTGTACTGGCAGTTTTTAATGCCTTGCCCAAAGACACAACAATGCAACACATTAATGATGATGGAAAGAGTTTGAGTTTCAATCAATCGCCATTTCATTCTCTTGTGATGAGGGAAACACTAATGCAGCTTTTTTGGTTCCGATACTGAGACAATAGCCTTAAAGGTGCACTGTGTAACTTTTTGGCTGGGGTCCGTTACCTGCTTGTTTCTATGAATGTGCCTTTGCTCTGTCTCGAATGTTAAACAGTATGACATTAAACAGCTCTACTTTACATTTATTAAATTACAGGTGGTTATATGGCTCAAAAAATACCCAGAAACAGGCATTCTGACTGTGAGCGGGGTTGCCTCTCCACAGATCTAACTTGTACTTGGTCATGTTTGGTCTCCATGAAGATAAAAAGATTAAATACCATACTGTGAAACAATCCAGACAAAGCAACAACATCTCAATAAAAAGACTTTGACAGACCCTCCACCAGAAAAGTTGCACAATGCTCCTTTAAGGATTAGTCAATACCCGAAAACAATTGAGATCAGACTGAAAACAGCATTTATTTCCTTAGAACTAAAATAAAATTGTACAAAATGATTCCAAATTTGGTATGGAGCTGTTTAGCACACAAGTAATTACAGAACAAGTGTGTCACTAAAAGTTCAACCTTTGAGACTTTCTGGACCACAACCAGGATATCGACTGAACCAATATTTAAAACCCGAGATCTGATCCAGTATTGTATCAGTGCATCTCTACTAGGGATGGGCATGATTAGTCGACTAATCGATAACTGATTGTTAAGAATTTTGTCGATCACGTTCATCTTTAATCGACAAACCGAATGTAGGTTGCGTAGCGTAAGGAGACGAAGCTGCGTCTGACAGCGCAAACACTGGAGTTGCGGCCTCACAGTCCCACGTTTGGGCTTTGGCACCTCCTTGGAGATCAC
Organism: Boleophthalmus pectinirostris; assembly: GCF_026225935.1. Classification (NCBI taxonomy): domain Eukaryota; kingdom Metazoa; phylum Chordata; class Actinopteri; order Gobiiformes; family Gobiidae; genus Boleophthalmus; species Boleophthalmus pectinirostris. The sequence continues at coordinate 21,659,330 of NW_026571153.1, read as the reverse complement.
TACAACACTTAGTGAGTGTTTTTCTATACACATCAGTGTCCAGGGTATGATAGTTTTTTTTTTGAGTATCCCAGTTTCGTCATGGTGCATGTAAAATAAAGTTACTGAAGCGGTTACTGCAACATAAAGTTGAGTGTGCATGCGTCCAAAAGACAAACACTTTTCAGTCTTTTCATCACAACAGTCGCCAAAATAAATAAAGTGACCAATTTAAATAAAATGAGTGAAATGACTGAGCTGAGAGCAGTGCTTTTAGTTTATGCAAATGAGCCATGTGGTTTTAAGTTTCGTTTCTGTAAAACATAAACAAATGTGTCAAAGCTGCATTAAACACATTATAATGTCAAACGGGCTGATGTGGCTCTCTAATGTTCATGGTTTTTATGTTGTAAAGTTGAGTTTATTTATGCAGATTAGTAATAGTAATAATAATGATGATAATTTTAATATAAAAACGTAAATGATTAATCAAAAATGTATCGTTTATTCTCCTGACGATTAAGAAAATTTAATCGAATGCCCATCCCTGATCTCTACTTGTGATGCAGTTAATGCCTTGGTGGAGGTCTGCTTCTAGTAACATTAGTGATCTCATGATCTTGCTTCAGTCTTTGTTCCTCCTTCAGAAGTTAACTATTTCTTGGCTTGCCGTTGGTACCACTCCATATGTGAACTTTGTCATCAGTTTTGTCACCATAAACCCCGCAAAGGCACGCTCTCTTCCTCATCTCGTGCCAAGTCACAGTCACAGCCAAGAGTGTTTTGTACTGCCACTCTGTCATGTCCTTTGTGCCATTTTCACCTCCCTGCATCTCCGCTTGCATCCCTTCTGTTTAACCTTCTGCGTCTTCAGTCTTCTCTGGAAAATCAAAGCTTTTTTTTATTTCATTTTCATGCGGCTCCCAGGATTCAAAGATGGACCCCGTGATCGGCATTTGAAACAGAGCTTTAGGTGATCATGTCGGTGCAGCCCAGTTTGAGCCTCATCGCAAGTCATTACATTAAAGGAGAATTGCGTAACTTTTTCTGGTGGAGGGGTCGTCAAATGCATTTCATCATAGAAATTTCGTCTGCTTGATCTGTGGAGAGGCTACCCCGCTCACAGTCAGAATTCCTGTGTTTCTAGGTGTTTCTGAGCAATAAAACCACCTGTATATGAATAAATATAAGGTAGAGCTGTTTAATGTCATACTGTGGAACATTCTAAGCGGTGCAATGACATATCCATAGAGACAAGCAGGTCCCCCAACCGAAAAGTTAAGCACTGCACCTTTAAATTACAAAAAGGTGCCATTCAAGCGTTTATTCCTAATTCCGAAGAACAGATTTTTTTTTTCTTATTCATCAAATTAGTTTAGTTTAGCCACACAGAATAACAGGGAAATGCTGTGAGGCGGTACAGATTCCGAGGTGTTTAGACACGAAATCATGGAGCACCGCATATCTCTAAAGACAGGAGTGGTGAAGATTTCTCCACAGATGGTAACTGCCAACATTATGAATGGTGCAGTTGGTTTATTTCATGTTTTTGTGGCTTAAAAAGTTCTTTCCAGTTCCAGTTGGCGTGAGATGGCGATGGCGGTGGTATTTCCTGTAGATCTGTTGTATTTCAGTCGATTAATCGGTCAATGGAGTCTCACAAATGCTTTTTATTAGTCGTTTAAGCTTTTTATTGATAATATACATATTTATAGTCACAACAGCAGGGAGGGAAATGCTACGAGTGAGTTAGAGTTTGATGAGATTAATCCGCCTTTATACATGAGTAGTTTTCGATAATCAACTGTAATAGTGTGAACTCAGGCATGTAGTCTATATCATAGAGCGTTATACTTAATAGTTTCTATAGCATTTGCCAACACAATGCACTGCCCTCTTTTAATTGATTAATGGATGCACAGTTTATACTAATTTTTTTTAGTCGATTACAGCCCTGGAGCAGACTGAATATCTTTGAGATACAGGTAGAACTGTCAAGGCATGGAGCTGGTTACAGACTAATTATACGGTTGTTGGATTCATCATTATTCATTGTGTCCATGAGCACCTAGAGTAGTGGCATTGCTTTAAATTTTCATATCCACGCTGGCACCACCTAGTGCCTCCGCTCAGTTTCATTTCTCTCCAGTGACTAGGTCAGGACGGTCAAGGTTTGCAAGAAGCCTGGAAGTGTGAGTCCAGGTACCAGCCAATCAGTGAAGAGCCGTACATTCTGTGTTGACAACGATTCCCGAGATCGAGGATTTAAATCTGGAACAAAGAGAATGTTTGCTGGATTTTATCAAGGGGAAAAATGTTATTGCCCTTCTTCCTTTGGGATTTGGGAAAAGCTTAATATACCAGTTAGACTCGTTATTGGCACATTACATACGTCACGAACAAATAGCAGCGATTGGTTAGATTTTAAAAAGTACATGCCTACCGTCGAGTAACGAATCCTAATGCTGCAAGGTCAGACGGTTTCCACAAAGTGAAACCGGCAGTTGAATCAGGCTAGTATTTTTGTACTTCCAAAAGGAAGTCCACATATGTTGATCATATCTATTAGTGACAACTTGGCCTTTGACCAAAAAAAAAAAAAAAAAACAAAAACATCTGCATTATTTAACTTGCCTCTTGCCTCTCTGTTTTAAATATTATAGGACAATTGAATGTTGTAATTTCAGTTTTCAAGAATCTAGGCCAACCTTTGAACAGATGAACCATGCATCTGAAAAAACTGGTGTTTGACAGTTAAATTCCAGATATGATTTGACAAGGCTAGAAAAGGATTTCTGTACAGAGAGTAATAATGCGGGTCTAACAGAAACCAGACAGATGTGAGCTGCCACGCACAACCTCTGACTGCTCATAATGAAGGGCATTCACCGCTCAGCTCCGGGTCTCCTACAGGCAAGACCGTTCTCTCACACTGGGCACCACAAGTCCCTCTCACACCCCCTCCCTGGCCCTCCGATTTCCTCCTCTTCTTTTCCAGTTTTGAAGGGGGAAACTGGAGAAAGCCGAGGGGGGAAATGCAGAAACAGATCCGCAGGACAGCTTGGAGATCAGCGTGAGGCCTAGCTTGTCACTTCTACTTCCACCCATCCTGTTGTCTGGCAGGGCAGAGCTGCAGAGCTGTACCTAGGCCATGGAGGGGGGAGGGGAGAGGCTAGAGGGGAGAGGAGAGAGGGGAAGGGCTGGGGCCTCTTTAGCAGCCAGGCAATCTGCTCCAACTGGTCAGACAGAGAGCACAGGACATGCACACACCACACACCTGCGAGAGGAGAGGCACGGGCACACGGCTGGAAACATGGTGGGCATATGCTTCTTTCAACCACAGCGGAATAGCTGATTGATTTAAGCTTATCACAAATGAACTGTTTTAGTGATTATTTTTCCTTTTCTGTCTTATTTATTTATGCATGCATGACAATACAAAATACAAAACGAAGAGAAGTAACACAGTACAGTAAAAGGCCAGATTAACAGACATGGTTTTCCTTCATCCACAGTTTAAGGTGCAGTTTGAGTGCGGTCAGTGATGGACAGTGATGGTCTTGAGACTACATAGATTTTCAATAGATCTTCTCTGTTGATTTGCATGATTGACAGGCAGATAAGACTATCAGAGCAGTGCACCAAATCAAATAAAAGTGCAGTACTAAAATTTGTTGAACTGAGGGAAGAGAATTGAAAGAATTTGTTCTGAATGATGAAATATTTGAGACATGCAAACAAATGAAATGGCATAAATGCTCCATGTGAGATTTATGTAGTTATTTTATACAGATACAGCACATCCAAATCTGACTATGTAATTTATAACTAAGACAAACAAGCCCAAAACAATCATAAAGGAACAAGTATTATGTGAATATAAATTAAACACCTCTAGCTTTATATACTTTACAGACCCCTGTCCATTTTATTTTTTTGAGCCAGTACTGATATCCAATATTTGGCCTGCTGCTGTGGCCCATGACTAATATTTTGCTTTTAAAATCCAAGGCAAGACCCATTCATCGTACATTTAAATAAAGATCACAAGTAAATTTTCACTTTTGTTGATTTTATTGATCCAAAAGGGAAATTATTCGGACAGAGTATCTCGGGCATCTTGAAATATTATAATAACAAAGAGCAAAAATGTAAATGTCATTAATAAATTAAAAATAAATGTACAAAAATAACAACAAAAAGTATGTATAATATAATGTGCTACATGATTATGTAACAATCTGTTTATATGACTAATTCTATGACTGTGTAGTAGTGGTAGTAGTGGTGGTAGTGGTGGTGGTAGTCGTAGTGGTGGTCGTAGTGGTAGTGGCAGGAAGAGTATTAGCAGTAGTAGTAAGTGGTGGTAGTGGTGGTAGTGGTAGTAGTGGTAGTAGTGTGGTAGTAGTAGTAGTGGTAGTGGCAGGAAGAGTATTAGCAGTAGTAGTAATAGTGGTAGTACCGGTAATAGTAGTAGTAATAGTAGTAGTGGTGGTAGTGGTGGTAGTGTGGTAGTAGTGGTAGTAGTAGTGTAGTAGTAGTGGTGGTGTTGGTAGTAGTGGTGGTAGTGGTAGTAGTGGTAGTAGTAGTGGTAGTAGTGTAGTAGTAGTGGTGGTGTGGTAGTGTAGTAGTGGTAGTAGTAGTAATAGTAGTGGTGGTGGTAGTAGTGGTAGTAGTAGTAGTAGTGGTAGTGGCAGGAAGGTAGTTAGGGATGGGCATGATTAGTCAATTAATCGATAGTTGATCAACAAGAATTTCATCGATTACATTCATTTTAACCGACAAACCGAATGTAGGTTGCTGTGCGTAGAGTGTCAGTACGTGTAGCTCTCTGCACTCAGAAGGAGCGAGACACAAACAGTCGGTCAGTCTGCAGCGTACTGAAGTGCAAATGCGAATGACGTGTAACAATGACTTGTACAAGAAAGTCCACGCTTTCCGTTCGGGACAAGTGTGAGTCCATGTGCACAGTGTACAAAGCAGCACATATGTCTTCGGTGTCCAGTGGGAAAAAGCTTTGCCAGGTGAGAGTCGCGCAATGTCGATGACGAGTCCCCACCTCCCTCCCCCCGTACGGTGTCCTGGTTTTGACAAATGCAAATCTGGTCACACTAACCTGTATTCCGCTGAGTCGTGTCTTTTAATCTGACAGAAATTGACCGCATCAGCGACACAAGAGCTGTAGTTTTATCTTCGCTTAGTTTATGCAAATTAGCGATGCGGTTTTAAGTTTCGTTTCTGTGAGAGTTGCGCAAAACTGAATTAAACACATAATAATCTCAAACGGGCTGATGTGGCTCTAGAGTCGTTACGGTTTATATGTCGTAAAGTTGAATTTATTTATGCACATTAGTAGTGCAGATAGTAATAATAATGATGATAATTTTAATATAAAAACGTTAATGATTAATCGATAATCGATCGTTAATTCTTCCGACAATCGATTAAGAAAATTTCACCGAAATGCCCATCCCTAGTAGTAGTAGTAGTAGTAGTGGTAGTGGTAGTGGTAGTGGTAGTAGTGTAGTAGTGCTAGTAGTAGTTGTGGTAGGATTAGTGGTAGTACTGGTAGTGCTGGTAATATTGGTAGTGTAATACAACCATATAATGTTCTTTTTCTTCCATTTTCCATTAGCGTCTATTCAAAAAGACAAATCTGATGCACTGAGGACAATCTGGGAATGACATATGGGCACCACAGAGAATGGGGCAGCACAACAAAATATCTGTATCGAATATCCATATTAGCTGCTACTGATACTGGAACCAATAAATCACTGATCCCTAATCGAACCGTTTTACTGCAATATAGTGCCAACGCCATGGAAACAGTTTTAAAACTACCTTTACAGCAACTACTATCTTTTCCCTCACTTTCCTCCATGCTTCTCATTGCATCTTGGTCTTATTACCCCGTGCACCGCCCCACCGCCCCCCCCGGCTCTCTCCCAGCCCATCCCTATGCGGAAGTGCCCCGGGCGTCTGCAGTTAAGAGAGAAACAGCTGTTTGAATTAAATCTGCACGAGTGGAGTCTAGACGCGGCCAGGTTTATTGGAGCGATGTCGACTGTCAGATTGATGGAAGAGAAGAGAGAGAGAGACAGAGAGAGAAAGGCAGAAAGAGAGAGAGAGAGTCCGGATCATTACAGGAAAAGCCAAAGCCAAACTGGATTCCCCTCCCCTTTAAGCGCTGTACACCTTGTCTGTGTGATGGGGAGATTAGTCGTAATTGAGACAACATAAATACAGTGTTAAGTCTAGTGCGAGGCAAGACTGTAGTGATGTGCTGAACTGGCCTGGACGCTGCACTTTCACTGTTTATTTTTTAGGGTTATGGTGCACTGCTAAAATGGCAGCCTTCCTGATAGAGGAAAATTACTTCTTTTGGAGAAGACAGGAAATATGTTTGACTTTCATAGAGGTATTGTGTTTAATAACGTTGATCATTTTCAGAAATTTCCACTGCCCCGGTAATGGGTTACTCGGTGAAATTACGAGTCTAATATGATTTTTTGGAAAAAGCAAAGTTTGCGGAGTAAAATTGGTTTTTGAAAGTTCCTCTCTGAACTTTGAGAGCTGGAAGTAATTTTTATATAATTGTTGCTTGGATCTTTAGCTTTTACAGGGTTTCAAATGTCACTACGCTGTTATTGATGTGTAAAGGTATAAGGCAAAGCAATTTCAGATATTACATGAATGGATAAAATGTCAATAATGGAAAAGATTTTTAACGGATTTAGGATTTTTACCTTAAATAGTACGTGCCATTTTGTTCTCTGCATGCATTAGTTCTCAGCTTGGTTGCCTCATCCAACATGGTGGTTAAAGAAGACAGTGTGCCTTATTTCTAGTAATTTCTAGTTTCAGTTAACCCCAACATGTACGACCCAGAATCTGACTTAGTTTAGGGAAGTGGGCGGGTTTAGGGGATAGGTGAAAGCAGGACTTTTCTGAACACTCAAGCCTCAGATGCAGGGCAATATAGAATTTCTAAAAATGAGCACATAATTAGTAAATATGACATGTTTAAAAGCTCATAAAAGTTAGTTTAGAATAATTTGCGATCGGGTTAGGGGCTTTTTAAAGATACTACTCTTTTCAAACTGAGATGTCTGATGTTTGTCCTGTATTCTCCTCCAGTTTGCCCCTAGTGCTCCGATGACCACAGGCACCACTGATGCCTTCTTCACCTTCCAGGCCTTCTCCAGCTCTTCTTTGAACACATGCAGTTTCTCTAGTTGTCACCTGTTCCACCACAACGACTTTACTGTTGTTTATCCACCACCACTATGTCTGGTTGGTTTGCCATCACCATTCTGTCAGGGATGTTCCACGAGATCTTGGCTCAGTCATTCTCTACAACCTTTGGAGGTATTTTCCACCTTCCACCACCTACACTGCACAGATCTCTGTATGCTTTTTCATGTTCGCTTTTCCTGCCAGCATCTTACACCTTGCGGTTCTGTGCTGGACTGTTTCAGGAGCCTCTTTGCACAGCCTACACTTTGGGTCTTGTCTGGTGTGGTAGATCTGGGCTACCATTGCTCAGGTGCTCAGAGCTGCTCCTTTGCAGCCAGGATGAGTGCCTCCGTGCTGTCCTTCAGACCAGCCCTCTCAAGCCATTGGTAGGATTTGATATCAGTTCAGTTATGTTGTACAGTGGTACAGCCCCTGTAGGAGCTTGTCCTCCCATGATGGTCCCTCCAGCACCTCTTTGTTTGCACTCCACTGTCTGAGACATTCTCTGAGCACATCATCTGTTGTGGCCTTACGCCTGATGTACTTTTGGATCTTGGATGTCTCATCCTGGACGATGGCTCTCACTAGTGCCTGGCCTTCTTTGTTACAGTCTCAGGGTGCTGGATTTGAACCCTCCAGGCATGGTTCAGCTGGAGTGGTTTATTGCCTAGGCAGCTTTGAAGAGGCAAGAAGGTGAGCGGCTAAGGCCAAAAATCTATGAGTGAGGCAAGCCCTAAGATGTCAGCTCAATGCCAAGCAAGCCAATAAACCGCTACGCCCGGCCAGTGATCAGATACCCAGCAGGAATCATAAGCTGGCCAAAGAAGCAGATACTGACCACAGATGTTAAGACACAGAAGCCCCTGACCATGCATGGAGGGTCCCAAGCCTGAAAACACTTTAAAAAAATATATATATATACAATAAAATGTATCCATTTTGTATAACCCATATTTACAACAGAACAGGGGTGTCTCAAAATCAAAATATATTAGCACTCAGTAGAACTATATAATTACCAACAATTACTAACAAATGTAAGCACAGAGGAGCAAAGTTCACCCAATAAAAACTCTCCAACTTGCTCCCCAAACTTTTGAGTGCTTTACTTGTAGCTGCATAGCTCCTGCTGCACTGTAACGCTGCTTGCTCCCGGGCAATATCAAGATTAGGCTCCGTGTACAGTGTGTACCATCTCTTGCTCTCTTCGGTGTGTGTGTGTGGCATCTTGTTACAGCTTGTATTTCTGCCAGATTTGTGTGCTAGCATCTGCAGCAGCCAGCGCTAGTGTGTATGTGCTAAGAGGTGTGGACAGCCATCGTCACGGCGACTCCTTTGTAAGCGAGCCTGACAGTTTGGATAACAGTGCTAGCCTTGCTTCCTACACATAGCGCATACCGCCACTGCGTCAACATCCAAATGGTGGGCTCGGGGTGTTAAAGGGACCCAGCTTTATAATTAACTTGCCTGCCAACTAGTATTATATATCATCAAGCACTCCATGTCGAGAGCCAAAGGAAGTCCAAAAAAGTGGCGGCGCTTTTGTTCCTCCCCTAATAAGGTCAGTAAAGTGGCATGGCAAATTACAGTTATTTCTGCCATTTACACAACAAATTTGGTCAGGCGTTTGGCAAATTGGCACTAAACCTTTACAGCTAACATTGCTAATGAAACTGCTGTCATATACTAGTACATAACCACACTTTTGGCAGAAATAGATAAATTACTTCTCGTTTACGATGAGAATTTGATTATCAGATCTGCTTGGAAATGTGTGCAGCAAAAAGCAAATATTTTAACAAAACCACACTGAATCTCTTGTGTGGTTTTGAGTTCACTTCAAAGGTTCTATATTACACAAAATTGACTCTTGTGAGCTTTAAGCCACATTAGAATGTTGTTGTCTCCTTTTGCCGTATCTATTTACTTTGTGTTTTTTGTTTTGATGCTATATCTTTCCCTGTTTTTCTTTTACTCTGGTTCCAGTTGGTACATTTTTACTATATACTGTAGCTATTAAAGCAAACCTATAAAGAAAAATCAACTTTTTAGAGCTTTTAACCAGGTTATAGTTGTTTGCCCTCACCATGTATTCTCTCAAAGTTGTATTTGCAGTGACTCATCCATGTTTAAGCAATCTTTAATCGCTCACTTTCAACACACAATTTTTCTGATCAATCCTCGTTTTCACCACCGCACCAGCATACACCCACTACTCTGTATTTATTTCGTTCTCCAACTTTATTTTCTTAATCGGTGATATGCGTAGGCCTTGTCAGAGTTATGTAATCATTTTGGTGCAAATGAAAGCAAAAACACTCGCTGGCGTGGTCTGCAGCTGTCCATTGGAGATGCCGGCTTTTTGTTGTGACGTTTATGGTGACGTTAGCTCCCATTGGGCACTGCATTTTTCTAACACGGAAGTCAGCAAAGTTGTGTCTTTTATTAAGTGATTTTATATTTAAAATGTGCAAATAATAACATAATAATCCACGGATGTCATGGATTATCATAAACACAAGCACAATAGGTCTTCTTTTAAATTTTGCATTGAAGTTGCATTGAAATTTTATTCAAGTAGAGCAGTGTTTCCCAAACTTTTTTTCTGGGGATCCATATTTTAAAAGTCACAAACCTTCGCGATCCAAGTCAATAGACATTATTAGTAAGTCACAAAATAAAGGTGGATTTGACCATTATTGAATATTAATGAGGATATTTTATTGTTGACTGAGTGATCATGTCTCTCTGAACAAATACTATCACTCAAGCTTTAAACAATGAAAAACAGTCATTGAACCAGCAATAAAAAGTATCCATAAGTTGCCAATTTGGACATTAAATGTAGCTCATTTATTTTTATTTTCAACATTCAATTGAACCATCAATACTGGGAAAAAAAAAAGTCAATAAAAAAAGATCAGACATTGTACAAAACATGTCTTAACATTTCAACATTTCTAATGACATAGGTGAGCCCGTCGGTGTTTTTGTAGTGTGTTCCAGTCCGGGATGTTGGAGGAGAGCGCAACATGCAAATCAGGCACAGCATTCAGTCTGTTTCTGTACTTTGTCTTCATTTTTGTGTGCACAGAAAATCCCAATTCACACATATATGTAGTAGTGAAAGGAATAAGCATAGAAATTCTGGCCCTTCTGACGACAGGATATTCTTGTAAAATGCTTATCCAGGGTGATGATAAGGTCACAGATCAGAACTGTATACTGCAGACCTACATGCAAATTGTGACAAGGCGACCCAAAAAAAAAAAAAAATCCCTAGCGACCCACCTGAGAGTCGCGACCCAGTCTTTGAGAAGCAATGAAGTAGAGGACGTGTTACCCTCATACAACTACAACCGCTGCATACAACACTTCCCTTGATAATGAACATTAACACATCAACAAATATTTGCTAATTTATTTTGACGCATCCGTTGACTTCCAGGCCAGTGAGAAACAACTCATCTAAAAGTGTGTCCTCACTGTATTACTGCTAAACAAATCACTCATTTACTTCTTATGCTGCTTACTGCCCGGGCAAAGTCAGAGGGGAAATGCATGGTGCGGGGACGGAGGGAGTTCCAGTGATTTCCGAGTAAAATGACGGCAATTAATGTTGTTGTTTATCAGCTGGAGGCAGATCTCTCTCCGTGTTCAATTAACTCGGCGTGAGCACTCTCATGTGGTTTGATGAGAGCCTTATCCATCTAAGTGGACATACGCACACACTAGCTGCCTGTTAGCTGCTTGGCACGGGCATAAACTGAGCATACTTGATTATTTTGAGTCGAATAAACATGCAGTGAGTACACAAGGATGCTTCTTCAGATGGAAAGGAGATGTGTATAGCAATAGGGTAAATATTGACATGTATTGTTGGCAGACTGTTGTTACTTCAGCAGACCATAACATTCTTCCATATATCACAAATGCGTCAGTGCAGAGAAATGTCTATAGGAAACTAGAGGCACTTTGTTTGCAAAAGTTTGAAGGTTCATTTTAGGTTATTAGAGAAAACAGAAATTGCACTTAAGATTTCTGTCACTCCTATTACTCAAGTAGGAGTAAAATATAATGATCTGAGAAAATAGTAAGAGTTAGTAAGAGTGAGTAAGAGTAAAAAATATTTGGAGGAGTGGTCCTCAAGTAAGAGTAATTGAAAGAGGAACTGTGGATAATGATAATAAGATCATGTAATTTGAAGGACGGAACATTAAATAATGCAATAATACACAAAAGCTGGTCTTTTAAAAGGATAAACAACAATAAACAGAAAAGCTTAATCACATTTAAAGGAGCAGCAACAGAACAAACACAAATTTAACTCAAGTAAGAGTATTGTTACACTATACAATATAGAGCCCGACCGATATATCGGCTGGCCGATATTATCGGCCAATATGGGCACCTGGAGACATCTCGGCTATCGGCCGATATGCTTGCTGATATGGGCCGATATTTCACGTGGGCATGTTATACCTCGTTATAAAGCTTAGACTCTCTACATTATGTTCATTTAATCCAATTTATAGACAGATAAATGTCCTAATATGTGGCTCCACATCAGTATTTATTTGCGGTGTAATTTGTCTGTGTCCGTACTGTCCCTGAACACACCCCCAGAGTCACGTCACTTCACTCACGTGCTATTGTTTACACCCGCAGCCGTGCGCAACACTGAGATTATATTCTTTTTATGGACAATCGGTTTGAGTCTGGATTAAAAGGACATTTATTAGTGCAGACTTGTGATGTGAGGAGGAGCCTGTGTGAGCGGTGAGTGTTGGAAATACATCGACTTTGAAGCTAGTTTAGGTTTTGTTAGCGATTAGCTGCTGTAGCTCCCACACATAAACAGGCTGTTTTCTATTGGTCTATTGTAAAGTGACTACATTGGCCGTATATTTGTTACTGGACCTGCATTGATATGTAAATGAGCTGTGAATAGACGTGTGAATGATCCACATTTATGCATATAATTAATACCGCGGTGCGCACGTTTTTACGGCTAAAGGCTAATAGCGGTAGTTTATTTACTAGCTAGGAGTTATGGGTCGGTCGCGATCGAAGCGGCTCTTAGAGCCGGCTCTTTGAAGTGAACGACGGGAGCATGTTTCTTATTGGGAGCCGTGTTTTCTCTTTTTCTCTTCAAGCTGCATGTAGACCCGTAGTTTGACAGCAGCAGCGGCTGAAAACGAAACTTTCAGAAATCTGCGTGTGCATAGGATTTTAAAAAAAAAAGTGCATATTTGGCTGCAGTTCAGCATAAAATGAATAAAGCAGGACTAATCTTGGGCTTGAGAGAGAGATAGAGACCGAGTCCCGACACTCAGTCCTGGTTCAGTTCTGGTTTAGTCCTGTTTTACACATGGTTTAAAATCTGTTTTAGTCCTGGTTTAGTCCTTTTTCAGCCCTGGTTCAGTTTTGGTTTAGTCCTGCTTGCAACAAAACAATCTCAAGAGTTGCTTGGGAGCCGAAAGAGCCAGCTGCTTTAGTGAGCCAAGCCAAAAGAGCCGGTTCTCCAAAAAAAAACAAAAAACTGGAATACCCATCACTAGTAGCTAGAAAAAGATGCAAAAATGCCATTAGGCCAATCTACTGTCTGTAAATATGATGTAAAGAGTCAGAATAACAATAAATGTTGCCTAAATAAACCCAATTTAGAATCCACTAGAGCCAAACCTAAGTTTTTTAAACAATTCAAGATTTACAGTGAATTTTTACATCACTAAATATATCGGCGATTATATCGGCTATCGGCAGCTCCAACTCCCATTATATCAGTTTCATATCGGCCACAACAAAATCCATATCGGTCGGGCTCTAATAAAATATATTAGTCAGATTGTAGCAAAACTATGGTGCCTGAAAATTACTCAATTTGAGGAAATCTATGCAAGCTGGCAGTGGTATAAAAAAAAAAAAAAGACAGTAATTACATATATATATATATATATATATATGTAATTACTGTCTTTTTTTTATATATATATATGGTGGTGGACATCGCAATACCAAGCGATGGTAATATCAGGAAAAAGGAACACGAGAAGCTAGACAAATACCAGGGGCTCAAGGAAGAGCTGGAGAGAGAGCCTGGAAAGTAAAGGCATCAGTGGTGCCTGTGGTGATCGGACACTCGGGGCTGTAACCCCCAAACTGGAAGAGTGGCTACAACAGATACCGGGAAAAACAACGGACATCTCAGTCCAGAAAAGTGCAGTACTGGGAACAGCAAAGATACTGCGCAGAACTCTCAAGCTCCCAGGCCTCTGGTAGAGGACCCGAGCTGAATGAGGGTGAGAGAGACCTACCACCGTGGAAGGTGAGAAACACATTTTTTTTATATATATATTATATATATATATATATATATATATATATATATATATATATATATATATATAGTATTATATATATATTTTCCCCCCATATCTTTATCCTTTATTGCTTAAAATAAGTAAAAATTGCAATGTGCATTGTTAAAGTGAATTGTAATTACTTGGAGTGTATTTAATGTATATCTCCTCAGTCCTGTACCTAAAACTGCTCAAAAACAACAACAAAAGATGAAGAAAATACTCATTAAAAGCATTCAAACTGAGTCGAGTTGTCCAAGCATGCTTTTGTCTGAAGTTAGGCGTTTTTCATGTTTGGACAGGAGCTGAATAAAAAAGAGGAAAACTTGACTCTCAATACAGGACCGATATTTGTAAGTATGGTTTTAATGACTTTGACCAAGGTCTAAAACCCCCTCTAAAACTGGGGTACACGACTCGTCATATGTGTATTTTCTGGTCCATTTGTTCCACACCTGCTGCATTGGTTTCACTTGCCAGTTTAGCTGACCCCTGACCACACTATCTGGTGCCCTATTGTCCGATATTAACCCATTCAACCGTTCTAGTTTTTGAGTAAAGCTATGGACACTGTTTTATGTGGGTCGTCCAAGGCCACCACACTCTGTACTTTTACCTTCTTGAATTTGTATTCTTACATTCTCAGCATTATTTTACCCATTTTGTAAATTAAAAAAATAAAATAAAAATATATTTGGGGTCAGCTCTGTGTTTATGGGTTGTAGGGTTATTGTTAAGGTTATGGCTTGTTTCTGAGATTGTGGTTAATAAGAGTGAGGATGAGGGCAGGGGTTATGGATTTATTTTTTAAAATGTATTTTAAGTGTGAGAACACAAGGCTGTAAACATATATTTACTTCTAAATTCATTGACATTGAGTACATTTGTATTTTAGTAAAGATAATGATATGTTTGCCTGGGATCCAGCATTCACACTTCTCCAATAAAGCTGTGAGTCTGGTCATCACTGAATCTCCCATGATTGGCTAAACCACATGGCTGTTTATGTCCTCATAAAAAGCCATATTTGATGAATGAAGAAAAGTCATGAGGGCTGAAATACATCAGATTTCTGTTAATCTGAGATGAGAGAAATTACATTCTGTTCAAAATATGATGGGTGACCAGTGAGCTCCTTTGTTTCATATGCGTCACTGAAATAAACAAATCTGTTTGCAAGGCCTGAACTGATTTCCCTCTGTGTAAAAACACAGAGATATCATTCATTCAGGCAAACAGTTTATAATCAGATTATAGCTGACATTTTTGTGGGTCTCAATGAGCAGTGTGTTCTTTTAGCAGCACATTGCATATTTATTTTGGAAGTGGATCTCATTGTCAAAGTGAAAAAAATCACCAATGATTTCAAAAATATAAACTATAAAATGTATCTGAGCATTTAAGACAATACTCAGACCTCCTGCTATTTCTGTATGTATGCAGTTCCTGTATTCCACCAGGAGTCTTTACCTCTGTCTAATCTCGGAAATGAGAACATTAAGACTAATACACACCTAAATTACACTCCTGTAATATTACCATTGCCAATCACAAGTACTCACAGAGGGTCTGACAAATCATTTAAGCCGAGGTGAGCTGTTAGTGTTGAATGTCACCTCAGCAGGAGTCAGGACCATAAAGTCCTTCACTGATTGAAATATATATTAGATCTAGTCGGTCAACGGCCCCGCTGTGGCCACTTTGCATATACACAGTTTTAAGAGGGATTGCTTTTGGTACGTGGTCATATTTAAGCTCTCATTAGTCCCATTGGCTAAAGGTGAGACACTACAAGAAAATGGGATGAAAATTTTACATTAACAGGTTTCAATGCATCCATCAAACAAGTGGATGGCACGCTCTCCTCATAACAAGCAGGTCTCAGGTTTGTCCTCTGTATTTGACCTCTCCTCCAGGACCCATCTCCAGATCATGAGCTAGGATTGTGCATGACTACCTTATCTAGAGAATTTTACTTGACCAGCCACAACTACATGTTTTGACAAAAACATGACGAGTGGATCTAGAGCTGTATCCTGTCTCCCTGATTTCAGAGAGTGTGATTGACAGGCAGATTAACCAATCAGAGAAACAGATGCTCTGTTTGCGTCAAAAACTAACATGGCTGCTGCATGTAAACAAGAAATGATCAAAACACCAAAACTATTACTTATTTCAGGTAAAATAAGTTATGTATATTTTGTTCTGAATGATACGAGAATTTTGGAGAGGAGATGTCTTCCGCTAGCCAGGCTGGCGCCACCTAGTGCCTCTGCTCAGTTTAATTTCTCTCAAGCGACTAGGTCAGGAATCAGAATACACTAGACGGTTTGCAAGAACCCAAGAAGTGCGAATCCGGGCACCAGCCAAACAGCGAAGAGTCATAGATTCTGTGTTGGCAGCGATTCCCGAGATCAAGAATTTAAAGCCGGATTAAAGAGAATGCTTGGTGAATTTTATCTTTTCTTAATATACCAGTTAGCCCCATTAGTGGTGCATTACATACATCACGACCAAATAGCACCGATTGCTTAAATAGGAAAAAAAAAAAAAAAGACGTGCCTACCGTTGAGCGAAGTAATCCTAATGCTGCGGGGTCAGACGGTTTCCATGATGTGAAACCAGCTGATGAATCAGGCTAGTCTTCCACATTCAAGAGGCATGTTCTACAAATTAGCGGCTCCGTTTGGATGAAGGTTTTTCGCGCTCTTTTGTCCGGTTCTAGGCTTTTCTGGATTCGATCAGAATGTAGAAGGGACTGGCTGGTCAGGCAAGATTTTACCTGCATTGTGCATATTTTGGATTGATGGACAAACTAGAATATCCAGAGGAAACCCACACAGACACAGGGAGAAACATTTAGTGCTGGCGACTAAAATGCCTTTCAGTGTATTAAGCTCATTTGAACAAGAAATCTATCTGGCGATGGTTAGTCCTGGTGTATAGTATCAACAAATGCAACCTGTGTATTGTATTAAAAGTGTATATACTCAAGTCCTTCTAACCATGAGTAGTTGTTGTCTCTGGTCCCACCCATGCCCCTTCCTGATCTCCCACTACCACCAAGAGAGACTGAATGGATTTCAAACTGAGAAAATGGCGTGAAACTCTTTTCTCTCTCCAAATAAACTCGCCCACGTCTCAGTTGCTGATTTGTCATCCTATAGCAGTTCGACTCCATTACGAGAATTACAATAAACTAATTCCTGGCTGATTCGAGCAGACGATGAATAATGGGAGTGACAAAACGGGTCGCGCGGCAGCAGCTCTAGTACAGGCTCCCAGCTCTGTTTTGTTAGGCTTGACTAGCTTTTGTAATTATGTTTTCCCTACAACCTCCCCTGACCAAAAGGAGGCAAATTCAAATTACTGGAGTCTGAAAACACATATTTTTTTGGGGTAATATAATCAAAAACAAGTTTATTCATGATAATACTTTCGTGCAAAGACTGTAACAAATAAAAGTTATGGATTTAGTTTTGTGTCACTACTTGCAACTTCATATTACTGTATTTTCCGCGCTATAGGGCGCTCTGGATTATAAGGCACACTGTCATTAAATGGTCTATTTTCGAACATTTTTCACATATAAACCGCACCGGACTTTAAATGAAATATAACCATTGGATGGGTCAGTCGGACTTTGTTTGGTGCGTTCACAGTGACTCTCAGCTTTGTTCGATTGTGGCGTGTAGGGAGGGTGCTGTCTGAGACCGCTGGATTGTTGGCGTGTTCGCAGTGACTCAGTTGTTCAATTGTGGCTAGAAGTGGCACATTGCACTCGCTTTTTCGATTCGTTCCTCCATTCCATTCCTGGACCGTGCAGAGTGATGAGTGTGGCTGCAGGTGTTTTTCGCTGCGCGGTCGCTGTCTGCTCCGTGCATGTTTGTGTGTTCTGTGGGTGGTGCCCCTTTGTAGTTTACTGAAGTCGTGCTGGGACACCCGAGTGGATTTGTGTATAGGGCGCTCTGGATTGTTGGGCGCACAGTCATTTTTTGATGGAGTTGGAGGCTTAAAAGCGCCCAATAGCCTGGAAGATACAGTACGTATAAGATGTAGCATGTAAAAAGAAAATACTACTATCTACAACCTTAGAATCTATTAGGTCAAAGTTAGCTTAATATTAAAGCAATTATATCTGTTATATCTGTTTTTGTTGTGAGCAGGTAGCAGGTTCGAAGGGTTAACATCAGGAAAAAGTAAAAAGTTCCACATATTAACTACTTCAGTCACTGGACTTACTGCTTGACCTGCTAGTCGAGAGCATCTGTTATGTATTCATTAAGTCAAATCAAAGTTTTATTTAAGGAAATGTATGCGATATTTTGATTTTAAATTCCATAAACATAACTTATCTATGAGATGTGCTTGTTCTAATCAAATATGTTCAATTTAATTTAAAACACAATGGACATAATGACCAAGTTGAATGTTACAGCTTGGTGTTTTGTTTCTCGAGACAATTATCCAAACAGAAAGCAAAATGAGCTTCACATGAGTCTCTCATTTGGGTTGCCAGCTTCAATACTGAAATCCATTGGTTTAAACCTGAAAGGACTCTCTGATCTGAATCCTTCTGAACCATTAATCAGTGTGGGTGCAGCCTCTGAGTGAATTCTGAGCTTTCACATGTGATCTTTTGTATACTGAGGAAAACTTGTTTTAATCAGTGCTAGTGCGAGGCTGCACTAGCACTGTGAGTGAATTCTGGCGGTTCTGATCTTTCACATAAGACATGACCTGCTTATATACTGACAATGACAAAACAGTTGTATGTATCCTCTGTATTTAGGTTAAAGCACTTTTACCCAAGTTCAGGTTGTGATGTAATATACCTTTTAAAACTGTAAAGGTGCAGTCTGTGTAGTTCTTTTTTAATTCATTTGACTAAAAATACATTGAAGTGTTTAAAGGCTGTGCAGTCCATTCATTCAGAAGAAATCTGTGTTATCATTCGTCCATTCATTTTTCAAAATAAAACCAAAAATAAGAAAATGAAAAAACAACAATTTTCTTCATTATTTGTCTCCAAAACCAAAATGAAAAAATGGATAACATATCGTTGTTTTCAGTTTTCGATTTTGTGTTTAAATAAATAATGGAAAAATCGGATAATGGCCATTTCCCTTTACTGTGAACCCGGTTTTAGTTCTGTTCTCAGTCCCGGTCTCAGTTCTGGTCTGGTCCCGTTCTGGTCCCAGTCTGGTCTCGGTCTCGGTCTCAGTCCTGAACACCCGACAGCCTACGCGGGTGCACTTCTGGGCCCATCCCGACACTCCTGGTTCAGTCCTGGTTTAGTCCAAAGACCAGGACTGAGACCAGGACTGAGATCAGTTTAGACAGTAGTAGGTGTAGACCTGGTTTAGTCCTGTTTTAGTCCTGGTTTAATCCTGGTTCAGTCCTGAGATCAGTCTGTATGCGGTGCAAAAGTCTGGCATCACAATTTACGTCAGGGAAATGGGAAACGGCCGTCATCAGTTTTTCCCATTATTCATTTAAACACAAAATCGAAAACTGAAAAAAAAAAAAAAAAAAAAAAAATCATTATCTGTTTTGCCATTTTCGTTTTGGAGACAAATAATGAAGAAAATAGTTCTGGTTGTTTATGAACAAATGATATACAGATTAGAAGTGATTCAATGCAGAGAAGATTTCACTGGTCATCTGGACATCTGTTTTTGTTATCAAGACATTTCAGTTCCCATCCAGAAGCCATTTTCAATTCATAGAACTTGCTCTAAGCACTGGGAATTTATCCTACTCCGATTTACAAAATCCAACCCCAAAAGGAGGAGTTTTAGAGTGAAACTGCTCCGCTCTTGTTTACAGCTATACTGCTATTCGGCTGTGTGTGTCCAGATGACCACAGATGAAACCTTCTGTACATAAAACCTTTTTGACATTTGGTGTTTGGAGTTTGTGGTAAGTAGTGCCCAATCCTGCTTAGTACTTAGCATCAAGAACAGTAATGCAATTTGCTTGTTTAAAGGAGCCATAATTACCAGTTTGCCGATTGCGTAACACAAATGGTGTCCTTTCGTTTTTCTGTTAAAAGCAGTTAATCTCTTCACGCTGGCTTTGTGGCAGCGCATCGGCCTTTGTTTTGCTCCCTGACATAATGACTAGTAATGGGTATTTCAAACAATGCTGCCGTCTGTGGCCGCAGTGTGAGAGAACGTCACCCAAAACCTGATAGACTTGTTCGCTTATAGGCCCTAATTACCTTGTTTTAATGATGTGCAATCAAGAGAAGTTGGTGGTAATGTGCCAGTAGATTCGTGTAGCCCGGCTGTCACAGTGTTGGAGGTGGGGGAGTTGTGTCGCTTAATGAAACTCAGCATGGGTCCCCCCAAAAAAGCAGAACGCGGTGATTACGAGCGTACACAAACAGAGGAGAGCCACAAACAGTGATTAGTATGTAATTGTGTGATCCTGTAAAGTTAAAGGGATCTTGTTATAGAACCACTGCAGTTTAATTAAGGAGAACCAAAGAGGAAGACTTGTGATGAGATGATGGTCGGACGGCAGCGGAACATGTATTGTCTTCAGAATGGACTCAGAACAGCAGGGGGCTTCCAGTTCAGGGGTAAAAGCTGTTAAGAATGTCGCCATTACAAGCTATTTTATCAACTGAACAAGCACACCAAGAAATCTTTTAGAATGTTAATGTTTTTTGTTGCACGTCATTTATTTTCTTAATCTGTGATACATTCGGAAGTGTCTCGTAGCCATTTTGGCACAAATGGAAAAAAAAAAAAATCTCTTACTCGTTAGTGTGATGTGCAGTGATCCATCGGAGGTGCCGACAGCTGCTAAGTTCTTTGTTGTATCATTTACAACAAACTCACCTCCCACTGGACTCCACACTTTTCTAACACACAGACTTGTTTCTTTTATTAAAGGGACAGTCCGGAATTTTGGACATAGGGTCTCATTTCCTAGTGATCCAGAGTGTTGGAGACATGTGGAGACACTTTTTTAAATATTCCATCCAGTCCTTGTATATACAGAGGTCGCTAGTGCTAGGCTAGTGCATGTCAATGGCCATAGTTAGCCTGCCACTAAAAACAATCTTACCCACCCCAAAAAACACCTGAAGCAAATTTATTATTACAACAGATTATCAATGTAAATGTCTTTGTCAATAGAATAATTTCATAAGTAAAACCAACCTTGCATTTGAAGGATTTCTGTCTGAACAGCAGCACCGAGTTGTACGTCCTAATAGAAAGCTTGGCAGCGGCAAACTGATATCACCTAACACCTACCTAACCGGCAAAGTAAAATTCCGCTGCTGCTGAGAAAATAGTCCCTCAACATTTGATGATTCATGCGATACAAGTTTAGTTTTATTTCAAACATTATTCTATCAACACAGACATTTACATCGACAGTTTGGTGTAATAATAGATTTGCTTCTGGTGTTTTGTGGAGTGGGTAACACTGTTTTTAGTGGCAGGTTAACTATGGCCATTGACATGCACTAGCCTAGCACCAGTGACCTCTGCAAATACAAGGACTGGATGGAATATTTAAAAAAAGTGTCTCCACTTGTCTCAAACACTCTTTCTAACTAGGAAATGAGGTCCTATGTCCAAAATTCCGGACTGTCCATTTAGGTCATTTTAGATCAATAGACAATTTAAAATGTCCAAATTATAACATAATGATCCACGGGTGTCATGGATCATAACTATAGCACACTCAAGTAGAATGTCTTTTTTAGCATTATGTTGCTAGGTAACACAGGTGACATACTCAACATTTTTCATATCTTCTGTCTTTGTCCAACCATTAAGTAAAATTATGAATTTCATCAAAATCACAAAATGAAATAATCCAAGGCATGATTTTCGTGAAATCTTAAATATAATAATAATATCCACTTGACTTTAAATAATGTAAAATGTAGAGTAAAATAAAGTAATATTTTGTAAACAGTTGAGGATTTGTACCAACCATGCAAGCTGGTGTTCTTGTTGCCTCCTCATGCTTCCTTCCCAAAAGGCTGTGTGTGGGGTAGTCCTGCTCGCTGTGTGGGGTCATTAGAGCTGCTCCAGACCACAGGGTTAGAGTCGGGGTCATGACCTGCACCATGAGACACTAACACGCTAAATCAGGAATCAAAGAGGCGGAGCCTGGCCCAAAAGCACTTTAACTACTTTTCCCATGAGACCCATGAACAGTAGCTTTCTCAGATGCCCATTAAGTATATTTTATTAAATCTGAGTTTCATAAGAAGACTTGAAATGCTGCACTATTTAAGAAAATTCAATTTGGATGATACAGCACGGTCTAGCATGTGACACTGGCAGGGTAACAGGCCCACAGTATTCACTAAACAGAGTCTTGTATCATTTATCACATGAAAGCTATTTTGGATAAATGTTTACAGTTTATCCAATAAGATCTGTGCAGAATGACAAGATTATGGTGCTGTCAACAAATCTGGGAATTTAATTAAACCTAACCTTTTATTTCTACGTGTTTTGGTCCACATGGCCAGAGATATATATAAATCTGTATTAAACAGGAATTGGCATCTCATTATTGCGGTATATTAGTAAATTATAAATACCTTATAAGTATACGATAAGACAACAGACATGTGGTGTTCAGACAAGTAAATTTGGAACAGTGCAAAGTTTTTGTTTTTTTTTTCTGAGCAATGCTTGTTCCATACAGAAACCTCCTGCTGAATCCTCCAGGCCTCCAGACTCCTGGGCTCACAGTGACAGGAGCAGAGAGCAGAGGAGCAGGAGCCTTTTCACAAGGATCAGGTCACCTAACAGTGAGAGATGCATGGATTTTCTAAACTTTTGATTGTTGCATATTTCACAAAGCAATATCTTCTCATAAATATGGCACAATATGGGACCTTTAATCAGCTGTGCTCCTGGTGGCAGCTGTTAGTGAGTTTTCTCTGGCATCACACGCGGCACTTTGAGGGGTTACGTGCTGCCCCTGGACGGCAGGTCTCCCAGTGGGAGGTGTCATCGGTAGGAGAGCCCCCTACTGGGCAACAGAATCAGGCAAATCGCTGTCTCTGTGGTGAGAGGGAAAGGTTAGGGCTGCTCCTAATCCACCTCCAGGCATTACAGTCAGTGTGTAAACAGACAAGCGCCGCTATGCTAGCTCTGCTGACTCTGCTTTATGGGACCCAAAATGTGTTTTTGGCACCACACAGGCTCAGGCATTTATACAGATATGTAAAGTGGGTGTATGTGTGGAGCAGTAAATTCTGCTGATGTTTTCACAGAATTGCTGTCTATGAGGGCACATTTTGTTTTGGAGGTGATTTGTTATAAAAATGTGAAAAATATTCCAAGCAAATGTCTGGATGATTGAGCTACAATGCTGCTGTGTACTGTTCTTATTTCAACCCTTTCTTACCAGCAAACTGGTGACAATTAGGCAAGTACATTAAAATCACAATAAAAACAAATTAAAACATAAATAATCATAACAAAATTAAAGATTAAAATAAAAAGAAAGAGAGAGAGAGACATTAATTGCATAAATTAGAAGAGTGCGGAATGAAAACCTTTCAGTTATATGCACAGCTAAACAGAACCGTTTTGAGCGTGGATTTAAACGGCGTCAAAGTAGAGTCCTGTCTCACATCTTCAGGAAGACTGTTCCAGGTTTTAGTTCCACGAGTCTGAAACGCTGACTCCCCGTGTTTAGTCCTGACTCTGGGCACCAGCAGGAGGCCGGTCCCTGAGCTCCTCAGAGTTCGAGATGGTTCATATGACACTAAAATGTCACAGATGTACTTTGGTCCTCGGCCGTGGAGAGACTTGTACACAAGCAGAGCTGCTTTAAAGTCAATTCTCTGAGCCACAGGAGCCAGTGCAGAGACCTGAGCACAGGACTTATGTACTCGTACTTCCTAGTTCGAGTCAGGACCCGAGCTGCAGTGTTCTGGATGTACTGCAGTGTCTCACAGCTTGTTTAAAGATGCCAGTGAGCAGAGTCTAACCTACTGGATACAAACACATGGATAAGTCTCTCCAAGTCTGCTTTAGACAGTAAACTTTTGATTGATTAAACATTGTTCAGGTTTATAATTGCAACTCGTGCAGGGAACATAGTTCTCTGTGTTCAACCAATCATTGACGGGTTCCTCCACATGTTGAAAATTTAATCCCTTCTTGGCATCAATCTAGTACTATTGTAAATGAATGATTGTTCATGTTTATAGTTAAAGATCGAACACTAGTACATTTTTGAACCTGTGCAGCAAACTTATTTCTAGTAGCTGGAAGACATACCTTCCATCTTCTGTTATATCTGGGGCCAGGTTGTGAGGACAACACCAGAGACGACCAGGATAAAATGGAATAAATTAAATAAACAAATACATGCATATTCATAAATACATACATTTTTAAATGGATGGAATGATGAAGAAACATTGTGACAATTTCCACTCCAAACTGAAAAGAGCTCCACTCACTGTATACAGCATTGGTTACGCAGTGCACAGAGCAGCCAAGGCGCCGCCATGTGAGCTGTTTATTCCGACTCTTTATGTCATATTGGCGGCATATTCACTTATTTATGATGATGCAACGTGGCCACTTAGGAACTGGCACTGCTTTAAATGAGAGCACTCCTGCAGGGCTTCATAAATTAATGACCGCACAAGCAAGAAAGCAGCAATTTGTTCTAGTCCTACCCTTTCACAATTACATCCAGAGCAGATTTGATGGAAGCAGACAGCCCCAAATGTGATAATTAAACTTTTTACAGCAAATCTCTTTTCGCTTTTAATAGCTGCGCATCAACACTCAAATGTGATGTGTCAATGCAGTAGTCACACAGGGAGATGGAGAATTTCCATTACACTTCTTTGTCCAGGGGTTCATTTGTGTCTTCTTTTTCCTCTTCAGTCTAAATGTATTTGTGAATTGGGCTGGATTTCCAAAGAGCAGTACAAAAGGAAGTAGGTAAAAATAGTTGTCATAATGGCAGTGAGAGAAAGGCCATAGAAAAAGAAGGACCTTATTTTTGCTTGAGGTCATTGTGTCCATCTTAAAGGAAAACATGCTTTGAAGGCAAATTATTACTCACAAAAAAAAACAGAATGCTAAAAAAAAGCTGTCGTTTTCCATTCAATATTGTTTTAGGTTAGATTTTAGTCAAAAAGTAACATTTTTGGATCTGGACAAACCTGACCTGGATACCGCAAAAAAAAAAAACAACTTATAAAAACAATGTAAAAGAATGGAAATAAATGAAAATAAATGAAAGGAAGATTATATTTTGAAGTAATTCTAAGTCTGATCAGGTCATTTCCCGGTAAAGGTTAAGACATGTGTTACAGGCAAAATACAATACCTGGAGTTTTTAGGGAAAGTAGGAAATAGCTATTCTGTTATCTACTTTGCCTACACACTGTATTTAATAGTGTCTTTCAGGCAAAGTGTGACAGACAGGCTTATGGTTAGATTTAGGTTTCTTGAAGTAAAGGCATGTTTTAGCAAGTTTTTTGTTGGACTGTAGGGCTGAACGATCTATCGTTTCGAACCAAAAATCACGATCTCAGACAACACGATTTTGGGAGTGTCAAAGCCGTGTTTTTTTGCAGCGCTCCTAAAGCCCAACTTATGGATTTATGGCTCTGCGTTGAGGCCTTTGCGCTGCGAAGTAATTCACTGCCACAACGCTCAGAGGCTAGGATTTAAACCTGGCGTTTGTGTAAAGTTTAACATCAACCACAGAAGCACAGAATAGACTCGCCATCATCAGCACATCCTCTGTCACGGAAAGAACACACATATTCTTGTGACTCGTGTCCTTTAGTCCGACAGAAGCTAAAGCATCAGCGCACAAGGAGCGAGCTGTTTTTTCAGCGTTTATAGTTTATGCAAATGAGCCATGTGGTTTTAAGTTTTGTTTCTGTAAAACGTAAACAAATGTGCTCAAATCTGCATTAAACACATTTTTACTCAGTGTATGTTGAAAGAAAGGAAAGCAGAGTAAAGAGAATGTATGTAGAGCGGTGGTAGAGAGGACCAATCGCAGCCCTTATTGTCTGCGTTACTTCCCCCTACTGTCTGCGTTGTTTTGATGCGTAGTTATTATGGTTCAGCGTCAAATTGTCGATGCAAGACTCTGGTATGATGTAAGTTCGTGTGATGTTTGCAAATGTGCACTGAAACTTGATTTAAAAAAAAATAAAAAAGGATGAAATCAAAATCACAATATGTTCCAGAAAAATCGCTATTCATTGTTTTCTTAAAATCGTTAAGCCCTATTAGATTGAAATAGTATTGTTATTGGGATACTTTAAAGCAACATCATCAATATACCCCTAATACCAAGACCCTCTCATCAAACCTAACCTCTACACTTTTTTTGCAAGCCCTATTACGCCTAATAGGTCTATTTTTATGTTTATATTATCTTTATATTGTTTGCATCTCATACACTCTCTTGTCATGCCATTAAGATAGTAGTGAGAGATGTGAAGTAGGCTGAATTTATCAGAAAAAAGCCATCAACAACTGGTAAGACATTTATATTTATTCAGTGATAAAAGAATGACTACAGTTTACTTTCAGTTTGTTAGAGAATTTCTGATTTGCCCAAATGCCTTTTAGAGAATATTGATATTTTCCTACAGTGCCTGGCCATTTTCTATCTTCGATTTTCTATCTTTACCATCTTCTAGTCTGCAGAATGCCTGATTTCCGCTGGCGCAGATTGGCCGTCACCCCAGGAAAGCTGTGGCTTCAGGAGTAGCTTGCCACTGCTGAGATGAGCTTGTGTAAAAGCACTATGTAAGATTAATGCATCACACTGAACAAAAGAAGTCTGTCACCAAGGTCAAGCATAGTAAAGCACAACCCATTATTGAGTCTCAAAAGTGAGGACTCTTTTTATCACTGTCTATTGGCACCATTTTAACTATTCAAACACTTTCACGTTGGCCTGTCCACTCCAGATCATACAATGAAACTTACACATTTCTGACAAGAGATTTTTAGCTCGAAACACTCGAGGCCACAGGGGAGCGACAGCAGACAGTCTGTCACTCTGTGCGCTGACATCCACTGACATGTTATTGTGGGAACCATGTACGCAGAAGCCCGCAGTAGCAGTAGCAGCAGCAGCAGCAGCAGTCGTAATCATACCTTTTAGCTCCCACTGTACAGACTTTTGTTTTCTAAAATAACCACAAGCTGCGTGCAAAATCAGACAATTTAGATGTATCTCAGTTAATGAACAAAATCGTATTATCTACAAAGCAAATCAATTCGATTTTTAAGCAAATGAAATCAGCTGACTGCAAGTACATAACATCATGATTAAGAGATCTAAATTTAGCAATGTACGTCAACAAGCCGACAAGAACGTACGCTGCTAAGTTACTAAAACAAATACATATTTTATCAATATTCTGTTCACGCTGTATAATATGATGCCAGAGCTGTCTTTTCCACTTAACGTGCAACATATTAAATTCATACCCATTTTAGCATTTTTGCTGTGTGCAGTCTGTACGATGTATTAGTTGTAATATAATAATCTGATTAACATTGTCAAGGCTTGCTCATGTCTGGAAGATTTGAAGCAGCTTATCCGGATTTGGACCAAAGGCATCAACTAGTTACACTAATTCAACTACATGTGCTAAAGCTACTAACATATGCTTCCAATTACCAATGCAAAACTGTACATTTCAAATCTAAATCTAAGGACGTAACACTAGAATACCAACTAATTTGAAATGATGCAAAATATGGATGCTTTTAGTTTATTTTACACAGTTTACAGTGGTCCAAAGTTATTACTCTCTTATCTTGTACATTCTGAGCATCCTAAATATTAACTGCAATGAGTTTAGTGCTTTTCACAATTCTCAGTGACCAGAGAGCTGTTTTGCTGTCACTGTAATACTAATAACTAGCATTCTACGATGCACTTCCTGATTATGTTTGATTGTCTGTTTTATTGACCCATAATCAAGAAGTGCTCTGTTAGGTAATGATAATGATAAATAAATGCATAAAAAGATGTGTAGCTACAATAAGAATACACAGTCAGGCTTCCCACGGTCCTGGAAATCCTGAAAGAGTCATGGAAATTGAAAATGTCATTTTCCAGGCCTGAAAAAGTCATGGAATTCAATAGAAGTTTTGGGAAAGTCATGGAATTTTAGTATCTCTTTTATGCAACTGCACCGTTCTGTTAAGTGATGATTATGATGATTATTTCTGAATGTCTCCACCTTTTGTTTAAAAGAGATGGCAATAAATGCACTGACAGGATTTTGAATGTTAAAAAGTATAATGCCACACGATCAGGGGAGTGGGTTAACATTTCATATTTAGCACTAAAAGTATGATCAATTCTACACTTGTAGGTGACATAAAGTTATGCAAAATTTACTTTAGGTCATGAAAAAGTCATGGAAAAGATTTGACATTTGTCACTGAAAAAGAGTGGGAACCCTGTATATTTGTAGAATGAACTGACACATAAAACACATCGGTCTATATGTAATCTAATGTAAATGTAGCCCACATATAGTTTCAGTTAATACTTATATGTCGCTTATGTATATATACTTTTTGATTTGATATTATTGTATATCTTTTTTTTTTCTCAATGCAAAAATAAAGTCGAAATTAAAAAAAAAGAGAACGATTTTTCAATTTTAGTCTCGGTTCCACTGTCTAGTTTAGGTGCTCCTCTCTGGCCTCCCTCTTTCGCCTTGTCTGCTCCTGTTTGCTAATTAGTTCCTACAGTGGTGCGGGCTGGACAGGGGCCTATAATGGGGCCAGATGTTGGAGGAGATTCGCCCGCCGGGGGAATGTTTTGTTTACTACAAGATGAAAACGGCTCTCTGCCCTGACTCCTTTTGGGCTTGTTTATGTGCAAAACCACATTTCCACTGCAGCTTTACCGAGCTCTCAGATGCCAACAGATGAGCAAGACTTTTCATTTGCTATAACATTACATAGTTACCTTGTTGCTGGTTAGATATAGTGCCAAAATGTTTGCAATGTTGCCGGAATCTATATTATTTTAATACTTTGGATACTTTTACTATAACTACTGAATATTGTTTGTAGCCTTGTCCAAGTCCAGTCTTAAAATACAACTACGCTTTAGCTTGAGTGTGCAGATAAAGTAAGTTAATGCTTCTTCTACTACTGCAACTATTACTAATACTACTGCTAATACTACTGCTGCTACAACTGCTACTACTACTACTACTACTACTACTACAGCTACATTTAAATTTAATACTATCACTGTATCAAAAGTATGACTGCTATGTATTGCTACTTGCTATACTTCTAACAAGTAGTAGTATAATTTCTACCTTACCACTACAAATAAGGGTAATTACTACTGCACTAGTACTACATAATATTGATAATAATGGTACAATATACAGTACCTAAAAGTCCATATTGTGCTATTTTCTGATCTATGTTATTATGTGGTTTCCTTGTCACAAACATAGGCCTACCTGGAGCTGTGTTTTGTTTCATTCACACATGTTTAACAGACAAATCGGAGTTCTTCTCTCAAACAGAAAACACTCTGTTCCACCTTGTGATGACATGCTGTAATACAGGAAGGGCTCCAACAATAAAGCGTTACTCAAGCACGTGTGAATTTCCAGGTTTACATGAGAGCTTTAATTCCAAATAAAATAATAAAATAAATAAAATTTAATTCTGAATTAATGTGTAAATGTGTATGTACATGTATTTGAAATTAAACTTACTGTAATTCCGAGGTAAGTGGGTGGTTTATTCCGATTTTAAAGCCAAATTGATTTACTCCTCGATTATGTAAATGTTTATTCTTCTTAAAAGTAATTCCGGTTGTTCAGCGCATGCTCGTTGGGTCGCCCTTCTGACACGATACGGACGATCCGCTCCACCAGTCCTCGCTTCAGACTTTCATCCACTGCTCTTTAGATTTGCGAGCGGGAGTGAGCTGAGGTAGAGCAGCCGTTGACTCAGTTTGTCTTCTTCCTCCCTTCTCCGACACTCTTCCCTTCTCCTCACTCTTCCCTTCTCCTCCTCCGCTGGCAGACTTAAAGCGTGATGACAGAATTCACCAGCTGCTGCTTAGTTATCATTGGAACAAATGTGAAAAAAGTTTGTATCATGTTTGTGTCTGTGGCGAAATGACAAAACGAGATGACAAAAAAGCCGACAGCAGCTGAAGTGTGTGTTTTCTTCCGGTAAACGTAAATACGTTCGTGTCCCTGTCCAATCAGAACCCCTCCCGACCCCCATACATTGAGCGGAATAAAATAAAGGCGATTTAACATGTTTTGCAGGTAAACCTCAATTCAGCATTATTATTTCCATGTAAACTAGAAGGAGAATATTTTATTTCCAAACTATTTAATTCAGAACAATTAATATGGAATAAATGTAAACGTGGCCAATGAAACAAAACACAACTCCAGTTATGTTTTTGAGGAGCTAACATTACTTAAAGCGCACAAGAGTCCATTTTGTGTAATATAGGACCTTTAACATTGGTGTCATTGTGAACTGCAGCAACGTTTTCCCCCCAAAATCCTCACTGCTGTTTGGATAAGATTCATCACGAAATCATGAAAAATTCCTGCAATATTATTTCTCATTTATATCGGTAGCTTCAGCAGAATCCCCATCCGTTACCCCTTCATCCAACATGCCGTGACAACTCTTATCCGAGCTCGCACTTATCAGCACAAAATTGACATGTAACCCATTTCTGCGATGATTAATTTAGCTTTGGTCTGGCTCAGAGGAGGATCAGTCTTAATCAGGCCCGACTCCATACATCATTCGGTGCAGAAAAACAAATGGAGACACTTAGAATCTACTGGGTTGGCATTCAGGGGGGAGGGGGGAGGGCGCAGGATTAGCAGTGCCGATCGGTGCCCAATGCCAAGTGTCAGAAGAGGGTGTGTGATTGGACAGTAAAACCCCAGCTCTCGTCTGCATCTCCACATTCACTCTTGGTTTGTAATTGGGTGCTCAAGCCTCGCGGCGGCAGATAAAGTTGATTAGCGGAATAGCACTGGAGGAGCTTAGAGGAGAGGATGAGATGGGTGAACACGAGGGGTGTTTGTAGTGGAGATGCTTGTGTCATTGTGCGATGATGTAAACAAAATGTAACGTCTGGAAAAACTGTTGGTCCATTGGATGTGAGTGTTTATTAGTGTTAAATGTGCACTAACTTTTCTGGTGCTTTCTTCACCAGCGTGTTCCCATAAACATGTTTTTGTTTTGCCTGGCATTGCGGAGAAGCTGGCCAAAGTGGTCTACGCAGGAGGCAGACAAAAAATGTCCTTTTACCAAAATATTTATTTGTTCCTTCACTGTGGTTTGTGGGCAAAATGAAAAAAAAATTCATATTCACAAAAAAATAACTATGTGTAAATAAAGACAAAAGCAACAGAAATTAATGAAACAAAAGAAAATACCCCACATGCACACGGCTGCACTGATGGATTCACCCCGAATGGCTTAACTGCTCACACTTTTATACCCAGACAGGAAGTCCCTCCCCCGGGTTCGTACCAACACACACAGTTTAGTTTGTCTTGCAACTTTCCTGTTTTTAGGTGTGCTTATATAATCGCTTATGAAGGCCTACATCCCCTTTAAATTAAACAGTGCTCAACATAAACTAGAAACACTGAAATAACAATCATACAAACAAAAAATCCATTAAACAAAAAAAGTGAATCTGAGTCTTCCCTCCACATGGTCTGGCCCAAACTTCCCCCAAAGCCTACAAATATGACTGATGAAGGTCACGCCCTCTTTTTATCTCCAGACCATGTGGAGTCACAGGTAAGATGGTAAGTTGTCTAACAAAATGAACAGATATAACCAAATAAAACTGATTTAAAGTAACTGTGTGAATAGTGATTAATTTAACTAAACAAAGACTAAATAAAACTAATCCGGGATAGTGATATTTAGCTGTTTAGTTGACTTATTGATATAGATGTAAATGAAATGAAAAGTGAATAGGGACACAGGCCCTCTTTGTCACAGGCATGTTCCACAATATGGCATTAAATGGTTAGATTTCCATGGAAGCAGGCAAGTAATGCTGCCAGGCCAAGGCACAGGTCAGGGGCCTCATTTATAAAGCTCGTTTACGCACAAAGCATTGCGTAGGCGCTCTTCACGCCAACTGCAGGATTTATGAAACTCCTCCTAAGCACTGCGTTTTTCCTTGTCTCTACAGCAGCTAGGACCCTGCTGTAAGCGCTACGCAAAGTCTTGAGACACGGGGAAAAGAGACACTCGTGGAGAGGAGCACAAGTGAAGAGAGTATGAGGAAGTATTTTATCAGGAAATCATCAGAAAATCCACGTACATAAAATAATTACATTCGGTTTTGTGCATTTAAGCAGACGTAAGCCAAAACATAGAAAAGGGCTGTTTATTCCATTCATTATTCTCTACATTATTATACATTTGAAACTTGTGCATGAGCATGGCGGCTTTCCTGGTGCAGTGTTCGGTCTCCCGCAGTCCGAGCCGTGACCACAGACTTCTATAGGTCTGTGGCTGTGACCCAACACAGAGGACGAAATAATGACCAGACCTGAGAGAAATCTCTTCCCTTGGACGAAGCACAGGAGTCAGGCTTTGGTTTAATGAAGCACTGGGATTAAACACAACTTCAACATTTTACTTCTGTCTTCACGCTCCGAGCGCCAGAGTGGGCGGAGTCTGCGCACGACACGAAGCCTATTGCCCCGAACCTGACTCGAATTCAAAATATTCCTTACATTTTTGTGTAACGGGGAGCTCTTGCAAATGAGAGCTTGCTCCTAAGTTTGGACCCAGCCCCCTTCTTTGACCATTCAGTCCACTGCATACACATGTCTCCTAGTATATATGCATAAACATGGCTAGTCCCCACACACATCATAGGCAGACTTAAAAATATAGTGATTGATATAGTGACTGATTATAGACCAATCAACTTGGATTTTATACATTGGATATATCAATACTTGTCGGTGATGTCGTCAACATTCTCTGGAGGTGTGATGCTAATGTAGGCACTGCTCTGTCTGAGGATCTGTTAAGGTCACCTGAAAACTTCAAAACTTAAGACTTTTTGGTAGTTATTGCTAATGAGTGCATTGTGTCTCCACAGGAACTAATGAACACTCTGCCATAGGGATAGATGCTTTTCCAGACTTAATATCACATGGTCAAACTTGTGTGAATGAAACGAAACAAAACTCTGGGTATGTTTTTAATGAGGTGAGAACTGGCTAAAAGTCAAGTTAGGGTAAATTTAGCATAATATAGTATCAAAAATACACATTTTAAAAGAGAAATTAGCCAGAGGAGTTGAGTCATATTGTATGTAGACATACTATATTTGAATATGATACAGTACAAATGAGGGATGTAACGATATTCAAATCTCTTGGTACAATATTATCATGATATGCATCTCAAGGTGCAATATTTATTGCGATACTTTGACAAGGCTGATATAATTGTCGATAGGACACTTTTTTGCTTTTAAAATATCATGACGAGATGTTTTGGTGTGAATTATTTCCATCACAACCCCAAGAATTCAAGTATTAACATGTTTACATTGAAATGAATCATGGGATGTCTGTGAGCTGTTGCTACTATAAAACCATGTATTTACACAAAGGAACTTGTGATTCAATATATTGTTAGACTTTTGATGATACGATATCACGATATTTCTGTTATTGTTACATCCTTAGTACAAATCAACTCAAGATTGCACTTAGTAGTAGTTCTATCATTTGTCAAACTTTATTAAAAGATCATGTGAGTTGTTGTAAATCAGCCCAGTCTTTTTGATTTGATATGGTCAGAGGAATTTGTTTTACAGCTTCAGTCTGTCTTTTTAAAGCAGTGTGTGTGCCGTGTAACACAATTTCGCTCAAATTTCACAAATGCCGACAACTTTCAAGAAATAATAACTTTGAAAAAATCTTTGAATCTTTTAACTTTTTTCTACCAGATGCTGTCTTTGCTTTTTTTTCCTAACTCCTTGCCACCTCGTTCTAGTTACTGAGCAAAGAGAAAGTGGAGAGTGTCACAATCACATTAGCATGAAGTCAAATCTGCCTTTTGTGAAATGCCAATCCAATTAGCACATTCGCGTTCAGCTCCCTCCTTCTAAATCGGAAGTGATTTTTACATCTTTTACTGGGACGATGTGCAGTAAAAAGGACCATTTTGTAAACTATTTCGCCTCTGGGTTTACCCTTCTGGGAGCTTTCGAGCTAGGTGGCTAATGAAACTGGCTGGTATAAGCTGTAGGAGGCGGAGGAGCGTGATGTGTGGGTGGGAGAGGGTGAGGCGGCGGGGGTCTCCAGGGAGGGAGCAACAAAGGGGGGGCTGATTCTTGACAGCGGGTGACTCTTTAAAGGCTCAATGTAGTATGGATTGTGGATAATTATCCTCATGATAGCCCTTGAAATGACAGGGGCCCCAATGAAAACCAGTCAATGTGGCTTTAAGTGTGCCGTGTAATAGATATATTGATAAAAAGTTTGGCATGCCCCGGGTTACATCAATATATAAATAAATAAATAAATAAGGGTGACGTCCATTTTTTTCATCACCCCAAAACAGAAAAAAGGGGTTGGTGATGTTGACGATGATGATTACAGAAAAGAAAAAAAAAAACAGATCCACACTGCAGTTCTTCTTAGCTCTTAGCTATTTTTGTTTTTGGACCCAGCACACAGTCTCAACATTTATTGGACGTACGTGTCTCTGTCTACTCAACGGTGATGATTATCCCATTGACGATACTACTGTCAGTCTAGAATGAGGCGTAAGTGTCAC
The DNA here is from genome assembly GCF_026225935.1 of Boleophthalmus pectinirostris. Classification (NCBI taxonomy): domain Eukaryota; kingdom Metazoa; phylum Chordata; class Actinopteri; order Gobiiformes; family Gobiidae; genus Boleophthalmus; species Boleophthalmus pectinirostris. The sequence continues at coordinate 21,624,904 of NW_026571153.1, read as the reverse complement.
ACAAACCATGGAATAGACAAGAAGTAAAGAAGTAAGAAGTAAAGTAGGTAAATGTCTCTGTATATCTTTGTATTTGTTTGATTTGTATTCTGTCTATGCCAATCAGGTTTTTGGTATATATTTTTATTTCTTTAAAGGTTCTATATTACGCAAAATTGACTCTTGAGAGCTTTAAGCCTTTACCTCATCAAAAACATACCTGAACTTGTGATTGCCAACCTTTTCCTCTTGTGTTCGTTAGTTTCTGCTGAGTTAAAACATACGGTAACATACAAGTCCAGATAATTTACTTGTTCCAATATTAGGCAAGGCAAGGCAAGGCAAGTTTATTTGTATAGCACAATTCATACACAAAGTAATTCAAAGTGCTTTACAGAATAAGAAATACATTAAAATCATAATAAAAACAAAATCAAACATACATGAAGATTAAATAAAAAAAAAAAAATAAATAAATAAAAAAAAAAAATATATATATATATATATATTAGAAAGCCATATTTACATACTTACATACAAGGAGTCTGTGCCGACATTTTTATGCAGAGACTCAATGTTTTACGCCTATACAATGAATTTTATACGCAAATTATAATGGCAGGCTACCATGGTTTAGACTTGGCAGCTCTTCGTTGGTGCAAAGACCAGTATCAAAAATATATACACATGTTAAAAACAAAATTAGCCAGAGGAGTTGAGTCATATTATGTAGAAATACTATATTTGAATTTGATACAGAACAAATTAGGGATATAACGATATCCAAATATCTCGGTACAATATTATCCCCATATGCATGTCACGGTGAAAAATTTATTGCGATACTTTGGCGAGGCTGATATAATTGTTGATAAGACACTTTTTTGCTTTTAAAATAACATGACAAGATTTTGGTGTGAATTATTTCCGTCATAATCCCAAAAATTAAAGTAAAAACATGTTTGCACTGAAATGAATCATGGCATGTCTGGGAGCTGTTGCTGCTATAAAGCCAAGCATTTAAGCAAAGGAACTTGTGATTCGATATATTGTGACAACTTACGATATTGTGAGACTTTTGAGGATACGGTATCATGATATTTCTGTTATTGTTACATCTTTAGTACAAATGACCTCAAGATTGCACTTAATACTGGTTCTATCATTTGTCAAACTTTATTAAAAGATCATGTGAGTTGTTGTAAATCAGCCCAGTCTTTTTGATTTGATATGGTCAGAGGAATTAGTTTTACAGCTTCAGTCTGTCTTTTTAAAGCAGTGTGTGTGCCGTGTAACACAATTTCGCTCAAATTTCACAAATGCCGACCACTTTCAAGAAATAATAACTTTGAAACATCTTTGAATCTTTTAACTTTTTTCTACCAGATTCTGTCTTGGCTTTTTTTTTTTTTTCTAACTCCTTGCCACCTCGTTCTAGTTACTGAGTAAAATTGACTTGAGACTTGTATTCTAATTTGTGCACACATTTTAGTTAATGTAAGTCTGAATTATTTACACTTACACTTGTTCTTTTTGTTTGTTTGAATGCTGGACAGAGGACCCTTGGGAGAGACAATCATTGAATCAACAAAGGGTGGAGCACGATTTAGTTTGTTTTAAGTTTGTTTGTTTAGTTTGCTTTAAGGTCACTTTATTATCACTTATTATTTTCTGTATTATACTTATTTGCCTTCTTGTTATTTTGATTAAGTTAGTAGTGTTAGTTAATTATTTAGTGCAATTCACCCCTCTTGTGTTCAGTTTTAGTTGGTCCTTAGGTATTTAAACACCCCTGTTCTTTGTCTGGTTGGGTTTTGTTTTCTTTAGTTCGATTTAAGTTACCCCAGTTTGGCCCGGCTTTTTTTGGTTCATGATTTACTTAATTCAAGCCTTTGTTAAATTATCTCTTTTTTGACATTAAATTTAAACTTATTTTTATACCTTTGCCTTTCTGTTTGGTCCACTACACGGGGTATTATCTGGCTAACAAGTCATGACATCATCCCTATCTGTAGTTCTTATCCTGTTTAGTTAGTTTTCTTGATGTATATCTATGAGTCTCACAGCTGTGATCAGAGCTCTTATCTTCAAATGACCTCGGTACAATAATGAACTATAGAAGTGATTATACCAAATAACTAAGCCTATTTATGTATCCGAACATGTGTAACCCTTTATTATTAGGCTGTCTACTTCTCCAAAGCTAAAAATGATTAAAAAAAAATGGGAGAGAGTGTTTTCTGTTTGAGAGAAGAACTCAGCATAAATACACCAGATGTGTGAATGAAACAAAACGTGACTCCAGGTGTGTTTTTGATGAGGAAACATTATAACATAGATCAGAAAATAGTGTGATATTTATTTTTTATAATATGTGTTGCATTAAACTGTCACCTTTGAAACAAGTGTAGAGAATATATTCGTTTCACTCTGGCTAATGACTGGCTTTATCGGCCCTGGCTCGCACTAACCGCTCATGGTCATCCGTCTTGAACTTTGATTTTTTTTTTTTTCCTAGCTCAGAGTTTGCGGAGCGTACACGTCTGGGAGGGAACCCAACCAGACCTTAAACGATCCTACTCTTTTCTCTGCCTCTTTTCATCATCTCTTTTTCGCGCACGCACAACCCTTTTTACTTGTGGACATTTTACCCAAAGTTCTATCTCGTCTCACTTGCGTATTTATTTCTTGCTTTCTTCTTCTCCTCCTCCTTTTTCCTCCCCTTGGTCCCTGCTTCTGCCAATTTCATGCCAGGCTAGTCCTTGGAGAATCACCAAGGGCATTTGAAACAATCACACAATTCTTTGCTTGCCAAAACAAACCTGAGTAGTTTGTGATCGACCGTTTAGTCTCAACGCCATGACAATTAAAAAGACGGAAATTATTTTTAGACATGGCTCTCGTTTTCTGTTACACATATCACAGTTCAAGAATATTTATCTAAACACAGCACTGCGCCAGTCTACATTCTGTGGCCTGTAGCTATTTTCCACATGGGCAACCGTGAAGTCGTATTGACACTAGACATATGGTGGGCCCCGTTCGCAGATAGGCACCGACTCCCTGCGTTGCACTTGTCTTAATGGATAATACCATGGTGAATTCAACGTCTGGAATTACGAGAATTTTTCAACAGCTATAAAGCCATGCATGAATTAAAATTGCTCTGTGTATCTTCTATAAGGTATAATCTGCTATTTATGTTATTTCTTGCCTGGAATGTTCCACAATATGGCATTAAACATACAGTGTCTTCCTTGCATTTGTACAATTGCAAGTGTTTTATCTGTGAATAGCGGCGACTCTCCATAGATCTGAATTGTAATGTAGCGTAGTGCCTGTAACCTGCTTGTCTCTCTTGTGATATAAAGGTTTAATCTACCGTATTTTTCGAACTATAAGGTGCACTTAAAATCCTTTAATTATCTCAAAAATTGACTGCGCCTTATAATCCAGTACGCCTTATGTTTTAATTCTGGTTGTGCTTACTGACCTCAAACCGATTTGATGTTGTACAGGGCGCTCAAAAATCTGTGAAAATGTTTTAGTACGACTTTGGTAAGTTACGAAGCTGCACAATTACGGTCACCAAAGTTGAGTTACGTCAATATCTGCCAATGGATCGTGGATGCCTTGGCAAAAGTATCAGTCTCAAGTGTCATCCGAGCTTTCACGAAGGCTGGAATCATCACTGAACAGCTAAGTAACGAGAGGGATCTGTGCCGAAATGGCCCAACTGTTAAACTCAGACACTGAAGATGAGAGTTTGATGAATTTGTGGAAGTGAAATGAACTGAAACAGTGAGTGTATTGTTTTGTATTTTATGTGTATTTACTGAACAATGTTGAGAGTTACTATGAATGAGTTGAATAAAGTTTGACTTTTCTGACTGTTTTGTTTCACTTAATGCGCCTTTTAATGCGGGTGCACTTTATGTATTAATTCTGGTTGTGCTCACTGACCTCGAACTGATTTTATGTGGTACATGGCGCTCAAAAATCTGTCAAAATGTTTTAGTACGACTTTGGTAAACTATGAAGCCGCACCGTTTGATGGATTGTCAGAACATTACGGCTACCGAAGTCGAGTTACGCCACTATCTGCCAATGGATCGTTTATGCTTGGGCTGAGGTAGGAGTCTCAAGTGTCGTCCGAGCTTTCACGAAGGCCGGAATCATCACTGAACAGCTAAGTAACAGCAGCAACGAGACGGACTCGAATAATGACGAGAAGGATCTGTGCATGCTTGATGCAGAAATTGCCCAACTGTTAAACTCAGGCACTGAAGATGAAGAATTTGATGGATTTGAGGAAGTAGAATGAGCTGAAACAGTGAGTGTATTGTTTTGTATTTTATGCGTTACAATTGAACAATGCTGAGAGTTATTGTGAATGAGTTGAATAAAGTTTGACTTACCTGTTTTGTTTTGCTTAATGCGCCTTATAATCCCGTGCGACTTATGTATGAAAAAAGATGAGAGAATTCAACATTATTGATATTGCGCCTTATAATCCGGTGCAGTTTATAGCCCAAAAAATATGGCATACTCTGGAACATTCTAGACAAAGCAATAACATTTCCATGCAGACAGTCAGGTGGTAGATAGACACCAACTCCCTGCGCTGCACTTGTCTTAAAAGTGCACTATATAACTTTTTGGCTGGGGGTCTGTCACCTTCTTGTTTCTATGGATATGCCATTGCTCTGCTTCGAATGTTCCACAATATGAGATTAAACAGATCTACCTTTAATTACAGGTGGTTTTAAAGCTCAAAAACACCTAGTAAAGGTGTGATTGCTTCTCTACAGATCTGACCTGTAATTTGGCCTGGTTTGGTCTCATGATGTTTGAAAGACAACATAAAAGTTACACAATGCACCTTTAATGGATAATACCATGGTGAATTCAACGTCTGGAATCACGAGAATTTTTCAGCAGCTATAAAGCCTTCATGCATGAATTAACACTCCACATTTCCATTTTTACATGGTGCCGGGGAACACAACAGTTTGTAATTTCATTTGCAATATTACCAAGAAGGGACTCAAAAAGAAAACCCATTTCGCTTGTAATAAGTGCCTATTTTTGTGTTGATTTTCATCCCAGATCCGTCGACTACACAGACCCGGCGAAAAGATTGAAGCATTTGAACAGAATCAATGATATTTTACGTGGCTAAAGCGAAAATCCAAGAAATATATCCTTTTGTTATTGAAATGCAGCTCTTTGAGGGGACCCTGGATTCATATCGAGACTGGAGCTATTCCTGTGTGCACTGAAAGAAACTTAATACTAAGCGACAGCAAAAGGAATGGAAATAATGAGATCTTATAAATATAGTGAAGACAAACGCGCCACCGTTGCTGAAAGGAGGAGTTATTTCTGTCCATTGGCCGTAGCAGTGACCTTAGAAAAGCACAAAACTCACATGGAGTAAAATGGTTCCTGGTTCATTTTGGCAAAGACCATACTAACTGACTGTCATGGTTTACAAACAATGTTGCTGCTCTCACTTAAAAATAAATCAATAGTATTAGTATTTATTTTGGTATTTATATGTTAAAGGGCCAATTAAATAAATGATTCACAAAATTCATCTTTAAAGGTGCGCTGCGTAATATTTCTAGTGGAGTGTCCGCCACCTGTTTGTCTCTATGGAGATGTTGCTTTGTATAGAATGTTCCACGGAATAGATTAAACATATCTATCACAAGGTAGACAAGCTGGAAACTATGCGATTACAGTTCAGATCTGTGGAGAGTCACCCCTATTCACAGAAGAAATTATTGGATTTTTGAGCAGTAGAAACACCCGTACTGAATAAATGCTAGATGGATACGTTTAATGTCATACCGTGGAACATTCCAGGCAAAGCAAAGCAAAAAAGTTGCACATTGCATCTTTAAATACATCGTTTTGTGGTGCTTTTTCTGTATAAATAGTTGTTTTGCACGAACTCTCGAGGAGATGTAGTCTTGTGAGATTTGTAATAGTTTTAATGCTCCCATTTTAAATGATTCATTGATTGGCAGGACATGTCTTTCGTCAACTACAGCCCTACTAAAATTGTGAATGCCCAAGAAAGAGACATGAGATGATTTATGGGTGCACGACTTGCTCGTTTTCAAATAATTTTAAGAACTTCTTTGAAGGTTGAGTACTTTAGTTGCCATAATTCTCAAGTTTCGTGACTAGCAGTTTGACAGTGGACATTTGTATAATAAAAACAATAACAAACAAAACAATATTTATCTTGTTTTTGTGCAAACATTTTAAGTGTTTAACAACCTCTCTCAGAGTGACTTCTGTAAGCCCCACCATTAAAAGGTGATGATGCCAGTGGGCTGTGTTTCCCTTGGACTTGACAGCTCATAAATGTAAAACCTTATTAAGCCTGATTAGCTCTTTATGAGGCTTTTGTGTCATAAGTAAATCTGGACTAATGACCTCTTGGCTCAGTGTAATACGCACAGTGTGGGTCAGTCACAGTCCCACTGCTCAGGACAGGCTGATTAGAGCTCTATCTGAGTGACCGCTCACAGGGTTTTGACAAAGACGTCCATGCAGGTCTATATGCTGCATAATGAGATGATTTTATTTCTGAACAAAATGAATATTACAAGTTTGAAGGCTCAGGGCTAATGAGCTACAGTGTGTGGTAACAAATGACCACAAGACATCTGTTTTTGAAACTTAATAAACCATTTGTGTAATAAATGTGCTTTTTGGACTTAAAACAACTGTGTTTTGCATATGAATAACCATGTAGATGGTTATTAATTATTAATTGATCATTGGATTTATAGCACCTCTCAGACCCCCAAAGCGCTTTACAGTGCAGTCACTCCACATTCGCTGGTGATAAGATACTATTGTAGCCACAGTTGCTCTGGGGCAGTCTGACAGACGCAAGGCTGCCAGTCTGTGCAGGTGTGTGTGTGTGTGTGTGTGTGTGTGTTGGTGGTTTTCCAAGTGGTTATACCAGGCAATGTAGGTGGTGTCTTGCCTAAGGACACAATGACATTTTTAACCATTGGAGCTCCACTGTGGGACCTGGTGTTCCCAGCTGTCTCCCATCCAAGTACTACCAAGGCCTGGCATTACCTTGCTCAGCTTCTGAGATCTGATGGGATCATGCTTTTACAAGGAGGTTAGGACACAATATGGGCTCCTGCACTCACCGCACACAGCTGATCAAGTGACTCTAATTATGGCCATAATTATCATAATTAATTATTGTGATATCAGAATCAGTATTGAGTGTAAGAGAATGTAAGTAATTTATCCTCCATGTACATCTTAGTTTAAGATTGACTTAAAAAAGCTATATTTACACCATGATCTTCCCTTGGCATACCATTGGCATACCGTTGGCATACCATTATCTAAATTGAGGGATATTTCTGTCTGACCAGTGCCTACTGGTCTTCATAGTCTCACCACACTTGCTTTATAAACCTCCCCCTTGCTTAGCTTAAGCTTAGTCAAGGAGCTTGAACACTCAAAAATCAGACTATGTTCACTTTTGAAATCAGACTATGTTGACTTTTCAAGTCCCCCCGGGCCTGTATTATTGATGGTAAATAAACTTCTCCTGCTTAAGACATCCAGTTGGTCTCCAGCATTTTATTTTCACCCTTCCTTGGACAAGCTGAAAACTTTTACAACATTGAGTTTTGAGTCTATTCCTTAATATCAGCATCAAAGTATCATCACACTAGTTGGTCCATCAAACGAGAGCAATTTCTAAAAATAATTTCCATCTTTTTAACTGTCATGGCGTTGGGACTAAACACTCTATCTCCAGTGAATCTGATTGGGTTCAACATGTAGGAAAACATAACCATACTAATATTCAAAACCTAAACTTGAAACTCTGATGTCACTTTCGTCAGTATTAGCAAATACAACTACTTGCTCCCCTTTGAGCACATATACCCACATACACCAGGATAGTGTCCCCTCTTCCCATCTCTCCCCACCCCCATCCATGACATTTTCAGTTTAATTTCAGCTCGAAAAGTCATTTTGATCTCCCGTAAATTTGCTCTTCAGACAGGTTCGAAATTAAAATTGGCTCTACAAGAAATAAGATAAAGCTTAACACAGCATACGTCAGGGGGATAAAAACAAAGTTGGCAGGGTTAATGAAGGTTTAATCTAGACATAAAATAACACATTATTTCTAATACACACTAATTTGAAATGATCTATCTTACCAGACGGCAAATAAGGGCGCTCAAGGCTTTGGACTCAGCACGCCCTTTGCAAATTAACTATGTATATTTCGAAGTGGCCTTGTCAAAAGTTAAAGTGTGTCTGTGGTGTTTATAGTAGAAGGGGATGACAGAATGGTAGTGTATGGGTTGGAGGGATGAAGGGACAAAGGTGCAGGTTAAGTGACAGGCCAGATGGCGTGAATGCTCAACCAAAGTGACTTTAGGCAGGCTCACTGTTTCACCTTCCTCATCTTACTGTAGAAGCAGCTGCTGACTTGGCAAATGCTGAGTGAGGACATGTACGTAAATGTAGGTAGGGCATTCTCATCGGACGGTACTTGTGCACATATAGTATAGCATTGATTTGAAGTAGTGATGACTACAGCACGTAGTGATGACTACTGTAGTGCTGTAGTCAGTGTTGGAAAGTAACAAAATAGAAGTAGTACTGTACTAAAGTATACATTTTAGGTATCTGTACTTTGGTACACTGCAACTTTTTGGTCTGTTACCTTCTTGTTTCTATGGATATATCATTGCTCTGCCTGGAATAGAATACTCCTGTGTAAGGATATGTGATAGCTGAAAAATACCTAGAAAAACAGGCATTCTGACTGTGTTGCCTCTCCAGAGACCTGGCCTGTAACTTGGTTTGGTCTCCAAAATAGAAAGGTTTAATGCCATACTGTGAAACTTTTCAGACAAAGGAATTAGGGATGGGCATGATTAATCAATAATTGATCATTAAGAATTTGTTCGATTACGTTCATTTTAATCGACAAACCAAATGTAGGTTGCTGTGCGTAGCGTGACCAAACAGGGGTCCGTACATGTGTCTCTCTGCACTCAGAAGGAGCAAGTAAACACAAACAGTCGGTCAGTCTGCAACGCAAATGCGTATTTAACGATAACTTGTACAAGAAATTCCACGCTTTTGCGTTGCGTTCGGGACAAGTGTGAGTCCATGTGCACAGTGCACAAAGCAGCACATATGTTTCGGTGTCCAGTGGGAAAAAGCTTTGCCAGGTGAGAGTCGCACAATGTCGATGACGAGGACCCACCTCCCGTACGGTGTCCTGGTTTTGACAAACGCAAATATGGTCACACTAACCTGTATTCCACTGAGTCATGTCTTTTAATCCAACAGAAGTTGACCGCATCAGCGACACAAGAGCTGTAGTTTTATCTTCGCTGAGTTTCTGCAAATTAGCGATGCAGTTTTAAGTTTCGTTTCTGTGAGAGTTGCGCAAAACTGCGTTAAACACATTATAATCTCAAATGGATTGATGTGGCTCTAGAGTCGTTACGGTTTATATGTCGTAAAGTTGAATTTATGTATGCAGATTAGTAGTGCAGATAGTAATAATAATGATGATCATTTTAATATAAACACGTTAATGATTAATCGATAATCGATCGTTAATTCTTCCGACGATCGATTAAGAAAATTTCATCGAATGCCCATCCCTAAAAGGAATAACATATTCATGGAGAAAAGCTGAAAAGTTACACAATGTACCTGTAAGTACATTTTAATGTGGATACTTTTACTTCTCTACATTTGAGAGAAGATATCTGTACTTTCTGCTTCACTACATTTTGCAACAGGATGGAAAAGTAATTGTTTTATTATTGTATGAGACTTGCTGAAAAGCCTGAACAGTTTATTTTTTAACCCATTTGTAGTTTGAGCAAATAAAAATCTACAAATAAAACAATGGGGGGAAAATGATTGATTTTGAAGTACATTTTGAAACAAGGACTTTAATAATTTACTGAAGTAGCTTTTTTCATGTGATACTCTTACCTTCTTCAATATTTTTTGCCCTAGTATCTGTACTTTTACTTAACACAATTGAGTGGTTCCACCACTGGCTTGCCGACCCAGACTGCACCAATGTGATTTCAACTGCACAGGACAAAACAGCAATTTGGCCAGAATCAAGTAATAGGAAACAATGTATTTATATAAAGACTAAACCTGTCAATCATGCATTGTATACTTAACTTAATAAATAAATAAATTCTAACAGTTTGTAGATTTCATTCCTCATTTTTGTTTACCTTAGTGTAGTGTACTGCCACCACAGCCTCCCTGTAAACCAGTTATGCAAATTGTACTTCAGTTAGTCATAGTATCTGACATGATCTTACAGCAGCTTTGATTAGGACAAGGTGAAGACTGTACAAGATTTGTCATTGTGGTTTTGGCACACATGTGCTTATTGTGTGGAAATACATAAAGGATGTTGGTGGTTTTTCAGAATGTGATGATGTCATACTTCCAGATGGGGGACAAACAGACTAAACTATGGCTTATCTTACAATTTGAACAAAGGTGGGGTAGCGTGAGACAGTGGATATGTGATTTGGATTGATTGGTATCATAAGATCAGGTGGCATTTCTGAAATAATGGTCATTATTTATTTATTTTACTTTTTGCTTTTCCAATCAAGTGAGACAACAGACTAAATGAGAATGAGGTGTGCTTTGTAAATTCTTAAAAGTTCCACACTAAGGCATCAAACCAGTGTTTCCCACGGCGCTTTATAGTTGGGATGGCTGCCTTGACATCAATTGCCCCTTCCTTAACTACATCCCTCCAAACCACGTGAATCCTCACAAAACTACGGTCATCGCTCCCTGGGAAAAAAAAAAAAAAAGTTCCCAATTAATTACATTGTTTTTTGCAATGAAATATTGAAAAGGTATATATCCCAATATGAAACCTGATCATTTCTATTATTGACAAAACCCAAGATCATTCTGTATTACAACAAAAATCCGCAGTTGAACAATATTCATTTGACCTGCCCCCCCCCCATCTCTGTTTGGCCTGTTCAATGCTGTGATGTTATCTGAAACCCAGCAATTAACTTCATTTGGTTTGTGTACTTAAACTTTTGGAAACATTATTTTATAGATTTTACATTTACAACATAAAACCTTCAGTCCTGATTTCTGAACACACAAAATGCAAATAGTTCTATGTTGTCATATTGATGTGTGAAGTAGTTCAAATGAGGTTAAAACAATAACTGCAAAGTTTGAATCCAAATCGATAGAGTCCAGATGTCTGTTTATCAGTATGTTTTTGCACATTCTTTTAAAATATACTCCTAACTAAAACGAGAACAAAAGATTGTGATGCCCTTGAAAGTCTGAGCTGTCACTTCAGTCAATCTTATAAACCAATCAGAAGCATTGATTTAAAATGGAGATAGATCTGTGAGATGCTTGTCCTGCTTACTGTACCTGTTGTGAAAGTCTATAGCAGAATTCTCAACATGTGTTAGTATTGACTTCCATTTATTGATTTGGTGAAAGTCAATTTAATCTGTGCCTTGTGCAAGGCCGCACATGCACAGAATAAGGATGAGTTAAAGGTCCTGTATTATGTAAAATAGACTCGTGTGAGCTTTTAGTCGCGTTGGAATGCTGTTTCCTCCTCAAAAACGTACCTGGAGTTGTGTTTTGTTTCATTCACACATTTATTATTAGTCTACATCTCCAAACCTCAAAATGCTCTGTTCCACCTGGTGATGTCATGAAGCAATTGTTTTCAAATTAATAGCTACATTTTAAGGTAGAAATCTCTCTGATGATGAGCTTGTTGCACAGATGCACATGTACCTTGTCACACTGATACAGCGTGTGTAGCGTGGGAGAAGTAACATTTGGCTTTGGAACAATCTCTCCAGCTCTCACTGTGGCAAGTCGGGTCAGAGTCCTGCACCAGGTCATGTACCTGCGGATTTAAGAGAGCGAGAACCCTGAGCAGGGTGTCCGCAAAGCGCAATCAGTCGACGGTTGCTCTTACCTCCGTTCAGGGCAGAGCTGCGGTGGTCTTTTCGCCTGCAGTCACCTAACGTTCTACAGGGGCGCACCTTAGTCCTGGATTAGTCCTGGGTTAGTCCTGGGTTAGTCCTGTCTTAGTCCTGGGTTAGTCCTGTCTTAGTCCTGGTCTTAGTCCTGTCTTAGTCCTGGGTTAGTCCTGTCTTAGTCCTGGGTTAGTCCTGTCTTAGTCCTGTCTTAGTCCTAGTCTTAGTCCTGGTTAGTCCTGTCTTAGTCCTGTCTTAGTCCTGTCTTAGTCCTGGGTTAGTCCTGTCTTAGTCCTGTCTTAGTCCTGTCTTAGTCCTGTAGTCCTGGGTTAGTCCTGTCTTAGTCCTCGGTTAGTCCTGTCTTAGTCCTGTCTTAGTCCTGGGTTAGTCCTGGGTTAGTCCTGTCTTAGTCCTCGGTTAGTCCTGTCTTAGGCCTGTCTTAGTCCTGGGTTAGTCCTGTGTTAGTCTTGGGTTATCACAGGCACGGGCGGTAATGGGTGGAAAGTTAACGGGTTAACTCTGGGTCAGGTCACTTTGGTCACGTGCGGTGATCACGGTGGCCCAACATCCACCGTGATGGGCCTCTTCGTACGGCGATGATTCAGTTTTGCAGTTATTGCGACAGCCCTAGTTACAGGTCAGATCTCTGGAGAGGCAACCCCGCTTACAGCCAGAATGCCTGTATTTTTGAGCCTTAAAACCACCTGTAATTGAATAAATGTAAGGTAGAGCTCTAATAGTCCAAAGAGGTTCATTTGGTCTTCCAATCATTTATGTTATTAGGTTATTTTTTCAGACCAAGAGTTCAGACGAAGTGCAGAGGGCAATGAGAAAACACAATATCAACACACCAGTGAAACCGTACAGAAAACTCAAGCAATTACTCATCCACCCAAAAGACAAAATAGACCCGGAGCATAAATGTAATGTCATATACGAAATACCCTGCATGTCCTGCAATAAAACACTTATCGGGGAAACAGGGCGTTTAGTGCATGAAAAAAGGAACATAGGACAGAATGCAAGAAGGAAACAGAAAAGGCGTGCACATGAGCAACAAAACACAAAGCAGAACAGGAACAACTCAAATTGGCCGTCTGTGACCACTGTAAAAGAAAGAACCACATTATGGACTGGAACAGTGCAAACATCATTGGGACAGAGGAAAACAAACACTGTCGCTGGATTAAAGAGGCCATCAAAATATGGAAACATGCTCACAGGACTATAAACGGGGACAAGGGGGCTTTTTTACTCTCACACAGCTGGGATACTGTCCTGAGGAAGCGGATGGCACTGTCATCCTGCCTCCACTGCTAGGAAGAGAGCACCAAAACCTGTTTAAATCAGCTGACCGGACACGTCACAGCAACATCACGCGACCACTCTGAGGAAGACCGCGAGTGAGCAGTTGAAACTGTCAGTAGGCCTGGGTATCATTCAGAAGTTGCCGATAAAATACATACCTCGATATATAGGCCACGTTATGATACATATCTCGATACAAAGAGCTTTCGATTCAATACAATATATTTCAAATTGATTTGATACAGTTCAATAAAAAATAAAGGATCAATCATTGCTGTGATACTAAAAGTCTTTATTAAGCCACTTCTTCTGCAAAGAAACACAAACATTTTAATCATCAAAACAGTGAAAATGTCAAATGTGTCACATAAACAAGTTTCCTTCCTCTGAACAAGTCACAAAACTGTAGCGTTGTAACAAAATAATTTAGTAAAATATACCATAAAATACTCTTGGCGATATATTGATTGTTAAATGATGTGATATATCGATATTTCAATATTTTTGCACACCCCGAACTGTCAGATATGAAAACAAACTCTTAATAACGTAAGATAGAGCTGTTTAATGTCATACTGTGTAACATTCCAGACAGAGCAATGACACATCCAGAGAAACAAGCAGGTGACGGACTCCCAACCGAAAAGTTACACAGTGCACCTTTTAAAGTATGCGAGGATGGTACGGCACCTTTAAGATTTTTCATGCAATTTAAATCACAAACATATTCCTATACAAACCATCATTCTTCTATAGGTGTACAGTAAAGCCATGCAAAACTATTCCCCAATGCATTAATGATAATAGTTAGCTGCGTTCAAAGGGGTGCCGTTAAAGATGGCCCCTCTGTGTGCTTATGTTGTGCACTGTTTATTAGATTTCCCCATCATTTCAAAACAATTACTGCAGTAAGAAGAGAAGGCAGACCGGACCCCCCTGCAGATGAAGCTGGCGGTGTGGCCCCTGATTAGGACTCATTACAACACCGCCAACACAAGATTTCCTTTCAGCTACATTACTGTGTGCGCCACCTCTGATGTCTTGTGATTGAAGACTTTGAAACCTTCATGAAAAAGTAAATAAAATAATGATAATAATAATGTGTACGCTTGCTGGAAGGAAATGTAAAGTTTGCATGAGGAGTTTGAATGAGTTTGGGTAAGAAATGCATGGCTTAGCTACTTATTGTTCTTGAAATACAACTGAAAATATGCAAAATAGTGTTGCACATCAACAACACCACTGTCTATTTGGATTGCTAGTTGTCCTGCCCATACATATTGTGCTATTATACTTAGTTAAATTTATTTTTATTGAATTCTTGCCCTTATTCTATCATAGTTCATCATCTATAATAAGTATTCATTGTTTTATGTTGCACCATATCACTGAACCTAATAGATGCATCAAGAATTTCTGCTCAAACTGTTTCCCTTCCCAACGGAATTGAAAAATAGTGAAAGGTGAAGGTGATGGGCAGTATTGATCCACAGGAAGGACCAAAAAGGAAACCTTTGACTGCCTAAATCATCCCGAGTTTGCAGCGAACATTTTGTATGTGCAGCACCATCAAAGCGGGATCCCGTTTGTTAAGTGAGACGTACAGAAGACAAACAGGCTGAGCTCGCACTTTCTTGTTCTTGTGGTTTTACAGCAACATCACGTCTTGGTCGCTTTGCAGTGGAAGGTGTTTCTGCGCGAACAGTTGGTGCCTTTCACTTTGGCATTGACTTTTTAAATTTGTAACCAAGGCTGAGTGAGGGATCGGTATTTTGCTTTGATGGCGCTTCACGGGATGATTTAGGCAGTCAAAGGTTTCCTTTTTGGTCCTTCCTGTGGATCAATCCTGCCCATCACCTTCGCCTTTCTCTATTTTTCAGTTCCATTTGGAAGTGAATCAGTTTGAACAGAGGTTTGCAGTCACACAGATCTGATTCCCTTTTGCATTTATGGAATTTACAAACAAATTTTTTGAGCTGTTTTCTGGTGTTAGGATCCAACAACCACACAATTACAATGTCCGAATCCCAAAACTAAAATATGACAATATCACAACCAGAAACAAAAGTGATATGGTTCAAAAGACTAGAAAAGACTGGCTTTGTCAATAGACACATCCCACTGGGAAAACAAACATGGCGATTTGATGCTCACTTTTTCTGAAAATCCTTCCCATTGCATTGCGCAATGACCGTAAATCCGAAATTCTTGATGCATCTATTCCATTGGCACTATCCTTGCAAGTATTAGTAAAATAGCAAGACATACACTCTCATCTAGGGATGTAACAATAAGCACAATATCAAGATATCGTATGGTCAAAGTTCTCACAGTAATAACGTGGTTCATCTCAGTATACTGAATAAATTTATAGTTATGGTGCCGCAATAGCTTAAAAAAAAAAAAAAAAAAAACGATCCCTTTCTCCGTTTCAGTGTAGACTACATGAAAAAATAGTATATTCACAGTTTTGTTAGCCTCCACAAAATATCGCAATTAATATTGTACCATGAGATGTATATGTCGTGACGATATCAAACTGAGAGATATAGATATCATTACATCACTACTGTAGTCACTAATAGAAGTGACCAGGTTCAACATTTGTGAATTGATCTTCTGGATATTTCATCGAAAAGTACAATGTAATCAATAGGATAAACTTGCTCTTGCCCCCCATTTGGGAATATGACATCATCACATTCTACAATCTGAAATATAGAAATACAGTAGAAATATGAAAGAAGGTACTCATAATCTCCATTGTCAATAAAATAGTGAATAAATAAATCAATAAATCAAGCGTAACAATTTGTAGACATCACTAGATTTCTCATTTCAGTTATCCCATATACTGTATCTACTGACACTGTGTGTTTAAGTAATATATTTTAACAGCGCTTATTTAAGGTCTATATTACACAAAATTGATTCTTGTGAGCTTTAAGTCGTATTAGAATGTTGTTACCTCATCAAAAACATACCTGGAGTTTTATTTTGGCTTTCATTCACACATGACAATAATCCTGTATTATTAGTCTGTCTACAACTCCAAAGCTCAAAATGCTCCATTCCACCTTGTGATGTCATGAAGTAGGAATGTAACAATAACCGAAATATTGTAATATCATATCATCAGAAGTCTCAAAAAAATATTGTGGACCATCACAATATATCAAATTACAAGTCTCTTTGCTTAAATTAAGAGTTATGGTGCAGCAATAGACAGAGGAAACTACATAGACCATGATCCTTTGCTCCATTTCAGTGCAGACTAAAAGAAGAAATAACAGGTCTAAGCATTTTTAAGTCTTAGTTCTTTGGATTAAGTCTTGTCAAGGCATTTTAATTGGAAACAAAGTAGCATATTAACAGTTTTGTTGCCTTCCACAAAATACTGCAATAAATATTGTATCGTGAGACGTATATCATGAAAATATCGTACAGAGAGATATGGATATTGTTACATCTCTAATCGTGAGCCTCCCCACCATATTGTGAGTTTTCCCACAACATCACAATAAATATTGTACTGTGAGGTTCATACCGTGACAATATCATATTGTGAGATGTGAATATCTTTACACCCCATCATGAAGTGTTCGTTTTCAAGTTAACAGCCACCTTTTACCTTTTGTTTAGCTCTGAAATTACAGAATTTTGTGCATTCCTTAAATGTTTTGACCTCATATAAATCATAATTACATCCCGACAGTTTACAGTAGAGGTAATAAACAATATAGCATGAATAATTAATCATTCTAAATATAAAAAAAAAACCCTAGAAATTAAACACAAACCATTCTAGTCCAAAGCTGTATCTTTGAATTGGACAATTTATCAAGCTATCTCGCCTCAGAATCCAATTTTTCTTGCACATAGTTTTGCGTAGACTGGCTGTCAAAAGATACAAGACAGACAGGGCCTAAGCCTATAATCACTGCGCTTATCCTAAACATACAATCAAAACTTTTCAAACAAGACCACGTATTGTCAAAGTTAGCTTAAAGATTAAATGATTTGACTCTGCTCCCTCACTGGCGCTTTCGTGTTCAGCGGTCAGACGGATGGCTCCACACATACGCGCATATAGACTTACAGATATTGATGACCGCGCAGTACGAATTGGTGTAATTAATGCTTGAGTTATATTGGAAGGACATGGGCAGCGTTGGGGCCCATTTATCACCAGCGGACTTTTGCTTATTCTCGCCCCATTGAGCCATCGGAGTAGTCTGGCTGAGCAGAATCTTAATTGTGGGCCCTCAACCTGGCAACCCCCCTCTGCTTCAAGACAAGAGGGACAAGACAGGAAAGTCAAACAGCCAGCTCTCGTCTCATTGGCCCATTTGCGTCGTTATGTCTTCTTCTTCTTCTTCTTCTTCTTGTTCTTCTGTGGGAAGCATAAAAGCGCCGCGAGTGAGGGAGCATAGGGAGATGGCTACACTTCGCGACAGGCTTTGTAGAGTAGATTATAAGAGTCCTAAGGCGATATTTCTTCTCCCCTCGGAAAGACTGTGCGAGAGGATTGACCACTGCAGAGAGCTAAAGTCAACATTTACAAGATGTCTGCCACAGCACACATCCAGTGAAAGGCTTGAGAACACGCAGAGGTAAATAAGAGGCCAACGGGAATATCAGCAGGAATATCGGGAGACAGGGAATTTGTATATCTTTTTTATGTAGACAACAAAATTACCTAAAATGTTAAATAACCTTTTTTTTTTTTTTTTTACACTTTAATTTATATAGAGCAACAAGCAGGACATATGGCATAAAATGTACAGTATAACCAAATGATTGCAGTGGGATCAGCGTACATCATTGCATCAGGTTTGTGTAGTTGTAGTGCATTTTTTTGTATCATGATTTTGTATATATGTGAAAATTTGCTGTGCAAGAGCATGGGTGATTCTTGAACAGGCTCATACTGAGATCGCTAGATTACATAAACACACAGGATGAGTACAGTATTTTCCAGATTATAAATCACTCCGGAGTATAAATCGCACCAACCAAAAAATGCATATTGAGGAAGAAAAAAAACATAAGTCGCACTTTTTGGAGAAATGTATTTTATAAAATCAGGGACCAGGAACCAACATTTCATCTAGAAAGGGCAAGTTATAGTAATAATAGAAGCAAGAGAACAGAGAACAACAGTCTGAATAGGTGCTAATATGTTAACTTAACATATTAACAGTTCTTCAGATAACTATAGCATAAACAACATAACGTAAGTTTACCAAACTTTCCATCTCACTCCAAATCATTAAATCCACTGAATTCTTCATCCTTGGTGTCACTTCTGAGCATCTCACCGACCTCCAGACGTAAATGGAGCGCAGCTTCCTCTTCTGCGTAGCTGTCGTCAGACTCAGCATCAGTTCCAGTTGGAATTATTCTGGCCTTTATGAATCCCGACAGGATGATTTCAGTTGTCATTGAAGTCCACTCTTTTGGATCCAGGCTCAATCCATCCATTGACTTCCAGGAAAGCTGCACGGCACACCTTCCCGGTTCCCGTGAAGCTGTGTTCTTCATCCCTGCTTTCCACCAGTCCCTCACAAGTTTCTCGCTCACTCCAAACTTTCTTGCTGCTGCTGTTTCCATTTTTGTCTGCATATTTCACTACTTGCAGCAGGACAGCATTCTTTTTGTTGTTTTTTTTGTGCAGGAGACATGTGCGAAGTGACAGTGATACCGGCACACAAGCCTAGAGCACCTTCTCGTGGCTGTCAGTGTGAAAATTGAACATATAAATCACACCAAAGTATAAGTTACAGGACCACCCAAACCATGAAAAAAGCGTGAATTATAGTAAAATACAGTAATTACTAATCACTGCATTTATACAGCACCTTTGAAGACACCCAGCACATTTTACAGAGCATTATTCATTCACTCAACACTCCCCAGACTGACGGAAGCGGGGCTGTCAGTCTGCACCATCGTCCCCACCAACCAACACCAACGCAAACACCGCACACACCGCTTTTATACTATGTAATGTGGGTGACGTGTCTTGCATAAGAACACTGGTGCTCCACTGTGGTGCCTTTAATACCCAGCAGTTCCCATCCAAACACAAACCAGGCCCGGCCCTGCTCAGCTTCTGAGATCTGATGAGATCAGGTTTTGACAAGCTGGTAATGACATGACATATAAAACCTCTTGCGGGAACAACGTTATTACATGGTGCTCCAAAAATTCAATTTTGCATAATACCCACTTTTTAATTTCCAGCTGAACTTAAAAGAAATGGGAAGGTTTTCTCTTAGTGGAGTATTATAACCCAATGTCTGTCTGTCTTTTTTAGTTGGAGTGTCTGTCACCTGCTTTTCTCCAGAGAGGATATTGGTTAGGATTAAATGCTTCTATCTCCATGGAGACCACCAGATGACAAGTTACAGGTCAGATCTGTGAAGAGGCAGCCCCCGCTTAGGGCACGAATGCATCTTGTTAAAGGCAATAATAACACCTATATTTGAAGAAATGTAAAATGGATAAGTTTAAGGCCATACTGTGGAACAGTCCAGGCAAAGCAGTATCCTCTCCATGGAGACCCCAGCGAGAAAGTTACATTGTGCACCTTTAAGGGGGATGGTTGTTTATACAGGCTGACCACCACATATTTGAGTCTCCTCTTGGGGCCTTTTTTTCCCCTGGCTCCTTATTATATTTTTAATGTGCGAGGTGGTCAGGGCATCTGGGCTTGTCTGGGGAGGGCCTAATTGAGCACGTAAATGTCAGAAACAAAAGTGAGGAGTTTGCATTGTGGAGAGCAGGTACCTGGGGAATCGCATCAAGTGTTTATTTCCATCATGGCTATTGGAGAGGTAAGGAAACCCCAATGGGACAAAAAAACTCACACAGGAAAATGGCAGGAGATGACAATGTAGGATAGTGTGTGAAAGACGGGCGTCAGGGAATAGCGAGATTGTAAATACCAAATGGATGTAACTGGGAACAGGGATGAGGCAAAACAAACTTGACAGGTAAGCTCCAAGGAATCCATACGAAATGTGTGAAACCATTTTTAAAACCTCACCTCATTTCCTCATTGTTTCTCAGCATCATCGCTCCTTTGAGTCTTTCTATCATTAGTTTCATCTCTACTGACTAACTGTCCGCCAAGTGAGAAAACTCAAATCCTCTAAACTCCACTTCATTATCAGATGCATTAGAATCACAACAGTCAAGATCACACATCTCCTTATGTCAGTATGCGGAAATATAATGTAAAGCGATAGACTGTGATGAGCCAAGTCGATAAGATGAGAAATAAAATAAGATGCAAAGATGAAGACTGGTATTCAGAATCTGCATTAGGAAAAAAAAGACAAGTTTAACAGTTCATAGACTTCATCATAAAGGTGAAACAAAACAAAAGTAAATAATTTTATCCCTTTATGTTTTTTGTTCCATCTTGTGATGTCATGAAGCTGTAGTTTCCAAGTTAACTGCTAACTTTTACCTTTGTCCACTAGAGATTCAGCCTAAATATGCAGAGTTTTGTGTGTTAAACATGTGAATGAAATGAAACACAACTCCAGGGGTATTTGTGATAAGGAAACATTATAAAATAGATCAGATAATAGCATAACATGGGCTCTTTAAGCATATGTTCAGTCACCATGGGGTAAATATTTCACATGTTCTAACTTAAAATAATGTCTACATTTGAAAGAAGAAAAAAAAGGCCTTGGAGTTCCCTCTGCTGTCAACAATAAGTGTGAACAATGGGAAAATATACAAATGAAGTCCTTAGCCTTGCTGATATGTTTACAGAATCATGTGTTAGGTGTGAACAAAATTTGACAACAGAATGTGTCCAAAGATGGCTAGGTATGTTTTTGATGATGAGCCAAAAATAAAACTTAGTTAAAGGTCAAAAATGTTGCATAATATGTGTCCTTATACCTTAATACCTTAATACCGGTCATGGACAAAACATGCTGAAGTTTAAGTATCCGTATTGCATAAAAAGGGGGTATTAAAGATTGATGGGACACAATCAGTATACATCATTGCTTTGTGAAGTTGTACTGTATTGTTTTGTATTATGATTTTGTGTATATATATATATATATGAAGATGTGCTGAGCAGGAGCATAGGTGCTAATTTTAAGAAGGGTTCAAATAGTGCAGAAGAGATCATTTAATTACTTAAACATGCATGGATGACTCTTGTGGGAATATTATTACATCTTTCTCCAAAAAGTCAAAGTCTTTAATTTTCATCTGAACGTACTCAAAAGAGATGAAAAAAAGCCAGTGCTGTTATTACTTAAGTTCATCAAGTTCAAGCCTCAACCTGTGTCAAAGGTTACACTTGTTGTACAGACAGTGGTGTAGTGGTGTGAAAACATAATTCCAATGTCTTTATGATGGTCTGTTTACTGTGTACTACTGCATACGTCTTCTTTGTTCTTGGCTAGACATAATGAAAAGCCTCTTGGTGCAGACTGGCTGTCAATAAAGGAAGGATGTAAACATGTTAAGATTTACACTGTCTGATTTACAGGAGTTGTATTGTGAGGTCCTCTCAGAATTTGGAGTACATTTTATTTGACTTTATTTTATTTTACTTACAGTACAATCTTTTTTTTTTTTTTTTTTTTTCTGTAATGGTTTAATTAATTTATTCCACACACTGTCTTCATTTGGCTAAGGCTTGTGACAAGGGTAAATGGTCATGGTCACATTTTTAAATAGTGCTTTTTCACCTTCCAAGCTCTCAAAGTTAAGGAACATCAAGGAAAAGTCACCCATTTCCACACAGACACCGGGGACGAATTGGATTAAGTGTCTTGCCCAAGGACACAACGACAGCACTCATCTGTGGGAGCTGAAATCGCAACGCCAACCTGAGGGTCAGTGAATCCAGCTGCTCTCTCAATGCCCTCAGTGTCGAGAGTGAGATTCAAACCGCCAACCTTCAGATCAGTGGAGAAACACTCGACCAACTAAGCTACTAAATAGTGTAGTGTAGTGCTATTTTGGACTAGCCAGGTGGCGCCACCTAGTGCCTCGGCTCAATTTCACTTCTCTCCAGCAACTAGGTCAGGAATCAGAATACACTAGACAGTTCGCAAAAACCCCAGAAGTGTGAGTCCGGGCACCAGCCAATGAGCGAAGAGCCATATAGTTGTTTCATTCAGTGTTGTCAACGATTCCCGAGATTGAGGATTTAAAGCCAGAATAAAGAGAATGTTTGGTGAATTTTATCAAGGGGAAAGACATTATTGCTCTTCTTTCTACGGGATTTGTGAAAAGCTCACCATATTTTCCGGGCTATTGGGCGCGCTCTTAAGCCTCCAACCTCATCAAAAACGACTGAGCGCCCTGCAATCCAGATCGCCTTATACACGAGTCCACTCAGGTGTCCCAGCACGACTTCAGTAAACTACAAAGCCGCACCACCCACAGCGCACGCAAACACACACGGAGCAGACAGCGACTGCGCAGCGAAAAAACACTCACACCCACACTCACCACTCCACACGGACGAGGAATGGAACGGAGGAATGAACTGAAAAAGCGAGTACAATGTGCCACTTCTAGTCCACAACTGAACAACTGAGTCACTGCGAACACGCCAACAATCCAGCGGTCCCAGACAGCACCCTCCCTACACGCCACAACTGAACAAAGCCAAGAGTCACCGTGAACGTGACAAACTGTTGTGTTTCATTTAACGTCTGGTGCGGTTTATTTGTGAAAAAAGTTTGAAAATAGACCATTTAATGACAGTGCGCCTTATAATCCAGAGAGCCTAATAGTGCGAAAAATACCGTAATATACCAGTTAGCCCTGTCAGCGGTGCATTACATACGTCACGACCAAATAGCAGCGATTGGTTAAATGATAAAAAGTACCCGCCTATGGTCGAGCGAATGAATTCCAACGCTGCGAGGTCAGACGGTTTCTACGAAGTGAAACCGGCCAACGAACCAGGCTAATTTTGGACGGCATTTAGGTCTTGTTTACAAACTCTATTATAAATCTGGATAGTAACTTTAGATTTTTGAGTTTTACTTCAAAGAACAGCAAAAAAACAAAACAAAACAAAAAAAAATACCAGTGGCACAGATGGATAGCGGTGCCAAATACAGTGTGTACAATAGCTCAGTGAGACTCCCCTCTGCCTGCTGCGTCTGCCCCCACACCCCTCGGGCTAAACACACTCCACTTTATTCCTCTTGTTGACTGGCAAGAGAAGCTGTCACCCGCCCTGCCGTCTTGTGCCATCATCTGCCACCTCCTTGCAGGGTTCTGGTGATGCTGTTTCGTTTTTTCATTTTTTTCCCCCAATGCTCGTTGTTTGCATCCGAGTGTCCGTGGGTGGTCCTCTGCCAGCCCTTGTGACTCGGGGCTGAAGTGATCGCCATGGCAGCGAGTGAGGCAGATGCTAACGCCATGTGCCAGTTCTGACGTACGTTCCGCCGCCGTCTCCGCGGAAACACGCAGGACAAGTTGTGCCTCTTTAGTTTAAATTTATGTCTGCGGTGTCGCTTACACGGGGGAGGTATGATGAGCGCTCAAGTACAAGTTCAGATGGAGGTCAAGCTGGTTCAAGTTGTTCAAGAAGGATTACAGTCATTCAAGTTGTTTTGTTTGAAAATGAATGTGTTAGTATGTGTCAGTTTTGTCAGAGCTTTGTAAACTTGATTACACGTGCATGAAGTAAGGTAGTTTAAACTTACTGCACCTTACGAAGTGTGGATTGGGCTTCAGCATATGATTCCATAGACAACTACAGTCACTAAAAACAACCATAAATATTAAGTTATAATTATCTACCAACCACAGATCATCATTCATGTCACTATTAAAAGATCTACAGTATGTCTACATTCATACTCATCAAAAAGGCAAATTCACTGCGCAATAGCAATTAAAAACATAGGGTTAAAACTATAAATATGCCAGTATGTTTCCTTATTTAGATTTAAATTTATAAAAGGGCCACACTGGAGTTGAAATTGAACTTCTCTGAATAGTTTTCAGACTCCATACTTTTACTCCTACTAGAATATTATATTTAACAGCACTTCCTTGAGTTTATTTGGTCACCTACTGTGAGTGAGATTACAATAAACAAAGGTTTTATGTTGCAAGATTAAGTAATATGACCATTTATATTTCTCGCACCCTCACTTCAGCTCATTTTTGGGATATATTCATTGAAATTACCAGATGTAGTTCATTAAAATCCTTCCAGTTACTTCAAATTATCAATAATATATTAGACCCAGAAAGAATGACTTGAGTAGGAGGTTCCCCCAATAAGTTTTTACTCTTGAGAAATTTCCAGAATTGCTAATTTGTACTTCTACTTCAATAAAAGTGTTTTGGAGCAATTATATTCTTTAGTACACTTGTCGGTTCTGCCTATCTCTGTGGGTAAGTAATTGGAAATGCTTAATTTTCATTGCGAACATTGCGCTGTTTAGTGGTTCTCTATCAATAAAAGATTGGGAATAACTGCCACATAGGGTCATTTAAGAAAAAAAATATATCATTTTAATGTTCAGCACAGACTGTTCACAATCCAGGATTTTGACAGTGGAATGAGAATGTTGCTCTACTGGCCTGTTTTATTTCCTTTTTTTGGGTCTTCTCCTGTTTTAGGCAATTGCAAGATAGGCATATTCTAATATAATATCCAGTCTGACGTTCACTTTATTATTTCTAGGTATATATTCCAAATAGTGTTCTTATGGGGAAGTACTTATGAGGTGCCAAGTAAGTGCTCTGTAGTGTTGCTTGGAGTGGAATAAGAAGCAGTGGGTAAAGCTTGAACGATGTCACAGCATTTGCCAAAGTTTCTCTCACGGTTGTTTGAGTAATGCAAACACATAGACAGTAAACAAAAACATCACATCATTTGATCATTTGTTGGCAGTGGTGAACGCAATTGTAGCCAAAAATATTTCGGGCTTTATAATTAATGAACGATATTTGTAGAGTTTAAAGGGGCGCTGTGTAACTTTTTGGTTGGGGTTGTGTCACATGCTTGTACCTATGGATATGTCATTGCTCTGCCTGAAATTCACGCAATGCACCTTTAAAGCCCTGTACTCGATTTGGTTTTGCCTAAAATTGGTCTTACCTCAGTACAGATATACTTTATAAGCAGCTCTTGAGGTCATCTAATTTAATTCTAAAGCGTATAATCAGGAAGTCCACGTTTGCATGGTAGTTGTTGCTTTACTGTGACTGCAAAACTCCAGTCTGGTCTCTGAGAGTGATGAAAAGCACATATAAACACATCAGACTGAATAATTAAGGATACTTGTAATGCATCAGGTAAGTGAGGAATAACTATGCACCACTGCAAACAGATTAAAATGAACTAGTTTAGTTTTAAGTAGAAATCAGACACAGCGGCTTCAAAAAAGGATCTAAAATATGTAAATGCTTAACTTGTGTAGAAAAACTGACTAACTGAACCATTTACTCTCTGTTGGGCCGAAATATGCTTTAAAGGTGCACTGTGCAACTTTAGTGGTGGAGGGTCTGCCACCTGTTTGTCTCTATGGAGATGTTATTGCTTTGCCTGGAATGTTCCCTGGTATGACATTAAGCATATAATTAGGGCCCGACCGATATATTAGTTGGGCTCCGATAAGGGCACTTGAAGACGTATCAGCTATTGGCCTAAATCTTGCCAATCTGGGCCGATAGTCCACGTGGGCATGTTGTACCTCATTATAAAGCTTAGACTCTTTATATTATGTCCATTTAATCCAATTTACAGACAGATAATTGTACTAATATGTGGCACCGCATCAGTATTTATTTATGGAGTAATTTGTCTGTGATGCCGTACTACCACTGAACGCACCCCCAGAGTCACGTCACTCACATGCACTTGTTTGCAAGATCCATTTGTGTAACACTGAGGCGCTGCTTTAAACTCTCTTCTGTCTGATCCACAATATTGACTATAAATAAAAGTGCACTTCAGCGCAGTTTAGGCCTGCAATGAAACTACTGCTTGTTTTTATCAGACTTATTTGTGAAGACTTGTGATCTGAGAGGTGCCTGTATGAGCGGTGAGTGTTGCAGTTTGCTGGTTTTGGAAGCTACTTTTGGTTATTTCTCATTGGGTATATTTTAGCTGCTGTAGCTGTCACACATAATCAGCCTGTTTCCTCTTACACTGGCCTAGTGTAAAGTGACTATAGTGGCTGTACACATGTTACTGGACGTGCACTGATATGTAAATGGCCTGTGAATAGAGGTGTGAATGATCCGCATTTACGCATATGATTAATTATCACAGCGCGCTTACACATATACCACTAAAGGCTAATAGCGGTAAATTACTTGCTTTGTTTACAGGTTAGAACATCATGCAAAAATGCCATTAGGCTGACCTACTGTCTTTAAATATGACTGTAAAGAGGCAGTATAACAATAAATGTAGCCTAAATAAACCCAACTTAAAATTCAGTAGAACCAGACCTAAGTATTATAATCAATTGAACATTTACAGTGAATTTTTACTAAATATATCGGCTTTTATATCGGCAGCTCCAACTCCCATTTTACTGGTATCATATTGGCCGCAAAAGTCCATATTGGTCGGGCCCTAATATGCATCTAACCTTTATTCATCACGGGTGTATTTATTGCTCAAAAATGGCATAATTCCTTCTGTGAATGGGGCGACTCTCCACAGATCTGAATTGTAATATCGTGTAGTGCTGTAACCTGCTTATCCCCCTTGTGATAGGTAGGTTTGATCTATACCGTGGAACATTCTAGGCAAAGCAACAACATTTCCGTGCATACATCAGATGGCGGATCCACCACTAGAAATGTTACGGCGCCTTTAAGAATATTATACAAAAACAGATAAGAATACTGCAGCACTCGGGCCAGAAGGAAGTAATAAAAGAGATTCACTCTTAAAAGCCCCCTACCCAACCCACATTTCGAGTGTGATGTGTCTATCTGAGAGGTAAATGTTTGGAGCAGCGGATGAAATTAGGAAGAGGAGATTAAATGTATAAATCAAGGTGCTTGGGGAGGCAGAAATAACTCGGCAGCTCAAAACAAAATCATCAATACCTCATCTGGTCCAAACATCATTTCTATTCAGCACATTTCCATCATGGCGGCGCGGGGCTCTCCTCCCTCTTCCACTCCAGTTCACATCAGTGCCCTCATCTCCGCGTTTACAGTGGGTGACGCTAACATGTGTACATACATAAACACAACGCATCGGCTTCACACTATTGATCTCGCGGTGAACTCTTAAAGCGACTGGTGGTCCAACATTGGGCTGTTTGCATATCACATTTACATACCAAAGTAAGACCGGCCACTGCCACTGCATCATGTATTATTCATATGCAGGTATTTACATAAGGTGCAGCGCCGGGGCTCAACCTGCTGTACACAGTGTGGCTACTTGGGACATGCAGGTTTCACGCAGTCTTGTAGTTTTGATTTTTGACAATAATAATTTTTGGAGAAGATGGTGTGAGCGTATGAACTCTGATATGAAAAACCGGTCTAGGACATCCATTGTTGTTTGATTGGTTGAATAAATACAGTGCAAAATTGTGGATTGGATTAATTAAAGGAAATGCTCCACTGTGTTTTTAAACTCCTTACAGCTTCACTAGAATCATTTGGGTGATTTCAGGCCTGGGATTGCCAATGTGTTCTAAACAAAAGGTAAAACTAAAGGTAAAAGATAGCCCTTAACTTGAGAACTACCACTACATGACATCACAAGGTGGAACAGAGCATTTTGAGCTTTGGGAATACTGACAGACTAATAAACTAGGATTATTCAAACATGTGTGAATGAAACAAAACGCAACTCCAGGTACATTTTTGATCAGGTAACAATGCTCAGACATGACAAGAAACCATTTTGTGTACTACAGAACCTTTAAAAAAGTAAAAATATAAAATTAAAATAGTAGTACATCAAAAATGAGCAAAAAAGTATATGGATAATAATATAACAATCTATTTTATTAAAGGTGCACTATGTAACTTTTCTGGTAGAGGGTTTGCCAACCGTTTCTATATATACACACACCTATAATTGAATAAATGCAAGAAAAATGAATTTAGTGCAATGCTGTGGAACATTCCAGATAAGCAATAACATGTCCACAAGATCAAGCAAGTGACATACGGTCAACCATGAAAAGTTACATATTGCACCTTTTAATAAAAGTAAAAACAAAACAAAACACAAAAAAACATAAAACAATGAATATAAAATGAGTATAAAATGAAAAAAATATGTAATAAATAAATTGGATAAATAAATGCATTTGGGAATAATATCAGAACACACAGACTGAGCCTCCTCTGCCCCTTGGCTGCTAAATTAGCCAATTTGAGCCTTTGCCAAGATCAATGAATGGCAATTGGTGTGGCTAACACAATTCACCAAATGAGGCTATAGCCCGAGATCCGCATGTTCAGGTTTAAACCCCCAGGGAGAGTGTCCCTGATTCTAGCGTCCACACAAGCACAAACAAAAGCTCCATGTGATGTATATAAATATGTGTTTATGCATTCATTATTCTGACAAGGACAGAGCTTTGTCTTTGATGTTTTATGGTACACAGGGTTGCTAGTGTGAACACTTTGCATACATGTTGTAGCATAATTATCCTTGGTATCTGATTGTGCTAAGGCAAAGTTGTCAAGAGCAACGTAATCAGTCAAGCATGGTGCCATGTGTTCTGTGTACATTTGCATGGTGGAGATGGTAGTGGCTTCTTTATTGAAGTATTTAGGTTAGGAAAAACATGAGACTCATAATATTAGCATGTCCAACATCAAAGCTCCATGTTTGTGACTGTCAGGCGGCGAGCAGCTGATTGATGCTTTGGGGATAATATGAATTGGAAATGTAAAGTTGTGTGATCAAATAAAGCCGTTGTGACTTCTGGAGCGTGGGCATTTTGACATGACATATTTTCATCCAAATGCAATTTCCATCATGGCCAATTTGCCAAAGGGATGGTGTCTGTTGTAATCATAGACTGTGTAAAGAAGTGGACTAAGGGACTGTGACCTCACCCACAGAGTTCAGCTCCAGTCAAATGAAGCTCATGATGCCAGAGGTTATAGGAGTGAATTTGGAGCCAGGTCCGCATGTGGAATAGGAATTTATTCACGTACAAATAGCTAAAAACCCCAGGATGATGTAGAGCGGGTTAATATGAACACCAGCATGACGAGGCTCACTGCAGCAGTTGAAGAGAGAGGGGTGACAATTTTTCAATGGAAAGTCAATTGGAAAAGGCGTCGATGGAGCCGGAAGCGCCCTCATGAACACTTCCTATTTGGAACACGGCAGTTAGTGGGTTAGCTGTTACATTTATATTTACAGTCTAACAGTTTGTAGCAAATTCTCAAAAGATGGTTTCTGTGAGGAGGATGCTGGTTCAATTCTTGCATCGGTGTTATGAACTAAGATGGTATAGGCTTGAATTTCAACATCAGATTCAATTGTGTGTAATGTTTTTTTTAAGGTGTTTTTGAGCTATAAATCATCTGTAATTCAACAAATGCATGGCAGACCTGTTTAATGCCCTACTATGGAAATAACATCGCCATGGAGACCTTAGAAGTTACATAGTGCACCTTTTAACTTTTGGAGTAGATTTGTTTTAATGTTAAACTTAAAATAAAAATTAACAAAGGAAATGAAAATTAGAACTGTGTGATTTTGGAAAAACAAATATAATAGTTATTTTTCTTGAGATATGATTATCAGTTAATGTTTTGATAATAGGATTCTGTTCAAATTTCACTTTTTTTCCACTTCAACACAGGTTCATTTGTTATTAGCAAAGGAGATTATTGCAGTTTTTGAGATTTGCTTATTGCGACTAATGAAATTGTCATTTTTATTTCACCGTGATGTATCTTGCAACTCGAAAAACAAAAATCGCCAGAACAAAAGCCTCCTGTTTAACGTCTTAATCAAAATATCACTACTGTTCCTTTACAAATTATATTAGAGTAGAATATTAAAATAAAACATGAAACAATGCAATGATAATAAACGTGAAAACAAAACACAAATACCTAAAAGATAAAACAAAAAAGATCACTCCAACAGTAAATTTGTTTAGCTAAAATACAGAAAACTGCCCTTGAAAAAATAGAAAAAAACAGAAGTCCCTCAGACAAATGAGTCGAAAATAGATAACGTTACGCTTTTTTTGCAATTTTATTTATACCAAACATCGCAACCCAGTTGACTGTGAAATAATATATCATCAAAAATAAACATTTACTAACATAACTCTAAGACGTGGCTGTTGTGTTGTGTTCATGTTCCAAATATTACAAAACACCCTAGTAATGCCCTTTAGCTTCAACACCAAATTGGACATCCGGATTCCCATGTGTTTTTATGTGTGCGGACCTCTGGCTTAAACCTCTGCTAACCCTGAAGGACTGCCTGTTTGCTAGCTGTGCACAGTTAATTAGTCCATTGCACATAAGCACCCACATTAGCGTCCTAGCGCACAGATGCATGCTAATCCTCGTCCAGCCGTGCGCGCTCATTGACACAGTTTTAGCGTACGAGCGCGCACGCCTTAAATCCACATGGGTTTTGATGACGGCGAGCTGTACGGCACCCCAGGGAGCAGGCTGTCTGACAAAACAAAACAGATGTTGGTGTGCGCAATGTCACCCTAATGTCAGGAGCTATGTAGTGATTCTCTGTATTAATTATAGGAAGTTGCAATTCATGTTTTGATAGGCTACGGGGGTATGGGGAGTGTAGTGGCGGAGTTTTGAGCCGGGACTGTTGTGAGTTGTCATCTTTCATTATCTGCTCCAGCTGGCTTTATTAAACGCCGCAAAGAGGTGGCAGTGATAGCGACATTTGGTGCTGCAGTGCTTTTGTGCTGTAGCTGATATGTAGGTAAGAAAAGGTCCTACATTACATAAAACTGACTCTTGTGAGCTTTAAGCCATGTTAGAATGTT
Source organism: Boleophthalmus pectinirostris (assembly GCF_026225935.1). Classification (NCBI taxonomy): domain Eukaryota; kingdom Metazoa; phylum Chordata; class Actinopteri; order Gobiiformes; family Gobiidae; genus Boleophthalmus; species Boleophthalmus pectinirostris. The sequence goes on along the minus strand of NW_026571153.1, from coordinate 21,593,577 downwards.
GTTACCTCACTGAAAACATACCCAGAGTTGTTTTGTTTCATTCACCCATTTGAGGAATCCTTTATTAATTGTATGTCTACTAGTGTTGTAGTCAAGACTACAGTAATAGAGACCAAGACCTGTCTGAGACCAAAGGATCCGGAGACCGAGAGAAGACCAAGTCCTCTGAGGGTCGAGACCAAGACAAAGCCAAGACCACGGCCCGTCGAGATGACCTTGGTCATTTTCTTCATTTATTTGTATTTTACAGTTACTTGGAACATATACTGTATATAGCAATGTTTTTATAAAGCTATCTCCTTTATATCTGATAAATGTTAACTTAAGCTTAAAATAAGTCAAAATCCTCACCCACAGTTTGAGAACTCCTTCTTTAAGAAAACTCACACTGGCACTTTACAGAAAACTGCTTCATAAAGCGGGTAGGATTTTTTGTCATGGTCTTTTTTTTGTCCATGGTCTCCAAACAAGGGCATAGACGGAAGTGAGAAGTCCCGCGCGCCCGCATACTGGTACATGCAAGACAGCAGCGGCCTTAATGAAATATGACCACACTCGTCGAATGTCAGACCTCGAGTCCTTGAAGAGACTGAGTCCAAATGCCTTCAAGACTGAAACAAGACTAAGTCCAAATGTGCTTGAGTCTGAGATGAGACCAAAACAATTAAAAAACAAAAAACAATCTAATGGCCGGTCTGAAGACTACTACTACTACTATACTACTGTCTACATCTCCAAACCTTAAAATGCTCTGTTCCACCTTGTGATGTCATGAAATGGTAGTTTTCAAGTTAACAGCTACATTTTATCTTTTGTTCAGTAGAGTTTGGCAATTCCAGCGCTGAAATCATCCAAATGATTCTAGTGAAGTTGTATGGAGTTTAAAAACACAGTGGAGCACTTTGAGTGTTTTCATGTTGAGAGAAGAGCTCTCTAACTGTAATTTGCAAAGGAGCATAGTAATATTTTGATTAAGCCGTTGAATGGGAGGCCTTGCTCAGACAATTTTAGTTTTTCGAGTTGCAAGATACATCACAGTGAAATAAAAATGCCAGTTTTATTAGTTGCAATAAGCAAATCTCAAGGACTGCAATAATCTCCTTTGCTAATAACAAATGAACCTGTGGTGAAGTGGGGAAAAAAAGTGAAATTTGAATGGAATGCTATTATCAAAACATCAATTGATAATCATATCTCAAGAAAAATAACTATTATATCTGTTTTGCCAAAATCACACAGTTCTAATTTTAATTTCCTTTGGTAATTTTTATTTTATGTTTTTATTACCACAAATCGACTCCAGAAGTTAAAGGTGCACTATGTAACTTCTAAGGTGGAGTGTCTGCTACTTGCTTGTCTCCATGGCAACGTCATTTCTTTGCCTGGGATATTTTGTAGTCGGGCATTAAACAGGTCTGCCTTGCATTTGTCGAATTACAGGTGTTTTATAGCTCAAAAATACCTTTAAAAATCTTATTATGTCCACACTTGGTTCTCCGTAGATCTTACCATTCACCTGTCTCCATTGTGATTACCAAATTCATTTCCAAACTAAAGATGGCGGACACATTACTCCTTTAAAAAGATGAGGATAATAAAAATAGCATATATTGATTTTGAAAAGCTGTTGGGGGCGTTCAGAGTCACTCCCATCATATTTCGTTTAATTGTACATACATTTGGCCAGGTTCCATGCACTCTTTGCTTCCTATCTGTTTGAATAGAGGCTCAGCACCATGTTTTCCTCTATTGGCATGAGTGCGCTGTCAATCACGTCAACACACACAAGTTCAGTAAAAACTCCACTAACACTGGCTGACCTTTATCACGGCTCTGAGCCAGGAATACCAGTCTGTCTGCTGTGTCTGTGTCTGCACCAGGCAACCAGCAACACATGTTCTGTCTGCAAACGGATGACCTCTGCAATATGCTCTAATAAAGCTGAAAATGTTTGGTTTTAGATTCAGTTCATATAGACTCGGGTGAACTGATGTGAAATGCCAGTGTACAGAAATAACTGGCTCTTCTGTAGATTCTTTTGTCTTTTTTTTTTTTTTATTACGCAAATTTGAGCTTTTTAGGTGTTTCTAATGCTGTTACCTCCTCAAAAACATAACTGGAGTTGTGTTTTGTTTCATTCACACACGTTTCTACATCTCCAAAGGTCAAAATTCTCTGTTCCACCTTATGATGTCATGAAGCTGTTATTTTCAAGTTAATGAAATGCTGAAATCTAATCAAATGATTCTAGTTAAGGTGGATGCAGTTTTAAAAGTTTCCAAATTTCCTTAGTTGATCAAACAGCAGCCTCTGGTGGACAGGTGGGAAAGTGCAGCCAGGTGTACTGGAGGTAAAAAAAAAAAAAAAAGGGCAGAGTCTGCAGAGAATGAGCTTCTTTTAACTAGAACACTTAAAGGGACTGTCCGGAATTTCGGAAATAGGGCCTCATTTCCTAGTGAGCCAGAGTGTTGGAGACGTGTGGAGACACTTTTTAAAAATATTCCATTCAGTCCTTGTATTTGCAGAAGTCGCTGGTGCTAGGCTAGTGCATGTCAATGGTCATAGTTAGCCTGCCGCTATTATTACCCCAGACTGTCGATGTGAATGTCTGTGTCGATAAAATAATGTTTGAAATAAAACTAACCTTGCATCACATGAATCGTCGCATTTTGAGGGACTATTTTCTCAGCAGCACCAGAATTTTACTTTGCTGGTAAGATAGGTGCAAGGTGATATCAGTCCGCTGCTGCCAAGCTTTCTATCAGGAAGTACAACTCACTGCTGCTGCTCAGACACAAATCTTTCAAATGCAAGGTTGGTTGTACATCTAAAATTATTCTGTCAACACAGACATTTACATCAACAGTCTGGTGTAATAATAGATTTGCTTCGGGTGCTTTGTGGAGTGGCTAAGACTGTTTTTAGTGGCAGGCTAACTATGGCCATTGACATGCACTAGCCTAGCACCAGCGACCTCTGCAAATACAAGGACTGGATGGAATATTTTAAAAAGTGTCTACACGTCTCCAACACTCTGGTTCACTAGGAAATGAGGCCCTATGTCAAAAATTCTGGACTGTTCCTTTAATTCTCTGAGAAACCATGTATTACTTTATATTATCTGATTTGCTTTGATTTGTTGTTGATCATATGTTACACAAAATGGACTCTTGTGAGCTTCAAGCAATGTTAGAATATTGTACCACATCAAACACACCTGATGTTGTGTTTTGTTTCATTCACACATGTTTGAATATGCCTTTAATATTAGTCTGTCTACATCTTCAAAGCTCAAAATGCTCTGTTCCACATTGTGATGCCAAGTTAACTGCTACCTTTTACCTTTAGTTCAACAGAGATAGGCGATTGTAGAGCTGAAATTATCCAAATGAAGGGGTGTGGAGTCTTAAAACACAGTGGAGCACTTCTTGTATTACCACATGGCTGTTTCTATTGCCAGAGCGAGCAACAATTTCAAACTAAATATAAAATTGAAAAAGTTATCAAAATCTTGCATATAACAGGAGGATAAAATTCACAAATAAGCACTACTTTTTTCTGTAATTAACATTTTTTATTGATAGTTCAGCAAGCATTTTAAGTCAGTTGGCATTCCTTCACAACCCTGCTCTGCAAAACATTGATTCAGCTGCAGTTACATACATAATCTTATACATTTTCAACACCCCCCTCCTCCCGGGCTGGTATCCTCCACCACTATCTTTTCCTGCAAAGTCCCGATCCCGCTCTAAGCTCCCGAACCATTTGACTTCATACATAGCCATATCTCATATCAAATCTTGCTGCCTTTGCCGCTGTATAGATCTCCGCAAAGAGCTTATTTCGTAGTTCCTGGGAATACTTAAGCCTCCTTGTGCGATTTCCTTTGCTCCGGCCGTAATGAGAAGTGCAGCCGAGTGGCAGGGCTTGCAGGGGCACAGTGGGATTGAAATGGCTTGCTGTCTGTCAAAGTGTCCAAAATGGAATATAGCCACAGGTTGCAGCGAGGGAGCCGGCGTGCACGGACATACGCGCATGCATATACACATACATAGGCAAGTACATAGACACACGCGCACGGCAAGTACACAGACAAGTACATACTGTAGACACACACACATAGACATAGACATAGACACAGACACACATGTGGGTTAGTGCAGTATTTACGTGATGTGAAAGGTCACAACAATCACTGCTGACTCACTGCGGATAACCATCATGTGCAGGAATCTATCTTCTAAATTGAATAGACTGGAATGACATTTAAAAAAAGAAATTGCAAAAGTGGCAAAGCATGATGGGTTAGGCATTTTAGTGAATATTGAATATGCGTGAGATACTGTATATTTGTACTGTACTGGACTTAATGTGCCTATGAGTACTTCGTGCCTTCAGCTATTCATCATTTTATTTATTTATTTATTTTCTTATTTATGTATTTATTTTGGGCAAGTAGAGATTTACATTCTTATACAATGGAACATATAACATACACTACCGGTCAAAAGTTTTAGAACATTTTCCAGTTTTTTACTGTTTACTGTTGAGCAAAATGTATTCTAAACTTTTGATTCATGAAAGATTGGCAGATATAACAGCTGAACACACTCGAGACATTCTTTTTACAATATAAATCAAACATTCTTCAGAAAGTTCTTCCCAAGTCAGTTGCTGAAGTTCCCATAAATGTGTGACACTTGTAGGTTGTTTGGCTTTTACATTTCTGTCCAGTTCATCCCAAACGAGCTCGATGGGGTTTAAGTCTGGACACTGTGCTGGACTTTCCATGTTTTCAAGTTTACCATCTTGTTCTTTTTTTCTGAGGTCGTTTTGGCAGAGCTTGGACTTGTGTTTTGTGATCATTTAACCTCAGTACTTATCGTTGTACCATTTCAAGCTCTTCATTGAACATGCACAACTTGAATTGCAATTGCAACTGGAAAAACTAGGGTGTTGTAAAACTTTTGACTGGTAGTGTAAGTGAAATCATAATAGAAATAAAATTAACCTCAACAAAAAAATTGCCCAAAAAGGAATGGGAAGAAGAAAACGTATTTAATCCCACCCCCACTCTTCTAACCTAACACAATGAGCTATCTTTTGCATTTCTCAGACATTTTGCATTAAACTATATGAACTACTTACACGTGCAGATAATGAGTAACTGTTATAGCTTGGTCGAATACAAACAATGGTAACAGACAAACATAAACATGAACCGGCACTACAGAAGTTCTCTTCCACTATTGTTCTTATATTATGACCCTTTCTCTATATACTGTGACCAGACCATATGTTTATATAACAACTTGAATTCATGGATATATTGGTATTGCTTGAGATGTGTATCTAGACTGTTCCAGAGTTTTGCACCACACATAGACACATTCATCAACATGTGAATGAAACAAAACACAACTCCAGGAATGTTTATGATGAGGAAACAATATTATAACACAGGCTCAGAAAATAGCATTACATAGGTCCTATACTATAACCACTCTATTTAACTACGGTATTTTCCTCACTATAGGGGCTCTGGATTATAAGGCGCACTGTCATTGAATGGTCTATTTTTGAACTTTTTTCAGATATTAACCGCACTGGACTATAAGGCGCATTAAACGAAACACAACAGTTAGTTGGCTCAGTCGGACTTTGTTTGGCGCGTTCACAGTGACTCAGTTGTTCAGTTGTGGCGTGTAGGGAGGGTGCTCTCTGGGACCGCTGGATTGTCGGCGTGTTCGCAGTGACTCAGTTGTTCAGTTGTGGCTAGAAGTGGCACATTGCACTCACTTTTTTGGTTCATTCCTCAGTTCAATTCTTCGTCCACGTGGAGTGATGAGTGTGGCTGTGGGTGTTTTTCGCTGTGCGGTCGTTGTCTGCTCCGTGTGTGTTTGAGTGCGCTGCGGGTGGTGTGGCTTTGTAGTTTACTGAAGTTGTGCTGGGACACCCGAGTGGATTTGTGTATAGGGCGTTTGTAGGATTGTGGGGCGCGCAGTCATTTTTTGATGGGGTTGGAGGCTTATGAGTGTGCCCTATAGTGCGGAAAATACGGTAACTTTTAAGACTAAGACACGTGTTGTGCCATCGCACAGACTATTTCTTTTTCATGATTTCAATTCATTATTTAGCACATTGTTTTCCAAAGACCTTGTCAGTATCTGGAATACAGTTCTGCAGACTATTATTCATGTTCCAATATCGCTGGTTCAACTGAATGTTGAAAAGAAAAAGAAATGGGCTACATTTAATGTCCAAATAAGTGACTTATGGATCCTTTCATTGCTGGTTCAATTTCTGTTTTTCATTGTTTAAAACTTGAGTAATACTAATTGTTCAGAGACATGATCACTCAGTCAACAATAAAATATTCTCATTAATGTTCAATAATGGTCAAATCCACCTTTATTTTGTGAATTACTACTAATGTCTATTGACTTGGGTCAGAAAGGTTTGTGGAACACAATAACACATACATTTTTTCCATTAAAAAGATATAATTGTGTTAAATTGTTCAATCGCTATGGCATCAATTCCTCATCACTCTGAAACCCATGGATTGATCAGGTCTGTGCTGGTTGATTTCAGGAGCAGAGGAATCCTTGGGTAGACCTTTTTTTTTTTTTCTTCCATATCTTACATATCGAAGAAAGCCCATAGGAGCTGGTGAGATCACAGGCACATTCTCACAGAAGGAGGGGTCTGATGCGTGTTCGTGTAGGTGCCCTTGTGCATGTTAACAGGGAGAACGAAGACCTGAGCCTGTCCTCTCTCCACTGTCCCTCTGGCTGTCTCTATATGCACAAATTACAGCAGAAATGAATAAAAAGACCACATACAGAGCAGAGGTGGAGAGGGGGGAGATAACAGGAGAGATTTTAATGGAGAAAGAGAGATGGTCATACATATATTTGGATTATACTGTATGTACTGCAGTAAATAAAAGCAGAGTGGGAATGTTGTTGGGTTTTGGCAAAAAACTTAGGTCAAACTAGATCCAAAAGAAAAAGTTCAGTTTTGTGGCAATCTTAGTAAAGTTGTTTTAAAATGTAGTATTTCAGAATCAGAATCAGAAATTTTAATATGGTGACAAAATGAAAAGGTAGTCATCTGGACACTGTTTTTGAAATTAAGAAGTTTTGAGTCCCATGCAGAAGTCGTTTTAAATTTTATAAAAGCATTTGTACTGTGAAGTTGGTACTCCAGGTCCAACCAGTGCATATTTTTGGTCTGTTTGTACTGTGAAATTTGAGCGAGTGGTGGTTGGATGGTTTATAGGCACATATTGGCAGCCATTTTATCAATAAACCCCAGGGCACACTCCAAAAAGTAAAACTGAGCAAAGTTAAAATGACTTGAATTAGAAAACGTGGTCTTGATTTGAGAAAATTTCACTTGAAAAGTAAAATTATCTACTAATGGAACACAAGTTTTTGTAATTATAAAATACATCTTGTTACCTTTAAGATAAGAAGAACAAAAATATATAAATATAAATATATATAAATATATAAATATATAAATATAAATATATAATATTATATATATATATATATATATATATATATATATATATATATATATATATATATATATATATATATATATATATATATATATCTTATTCCATTGGCAGAAAATTTGACTCATCAAGTCTCATCTACTCAAATAAAGTAAAATGATCTTAATTTAAATTATTTTAACTTAAAGGTGCATTATGTAACTTTCTTGTTGGGGATTCGTCCCCTGTTTCGATGGATATGTCATTGCTTTGCCTGGAATGTTCCACAGTATGACATTAAAACAGTTCTACCTTACATTTATTCAATTACAGGTGGTTTTCTAGCTCAAAAATACCTAGCGGGGGTCACGTCTCCACAGATCTAACCTGTAACTTGGTCTGGTTTGTTTCTCCATGATGAAAAACTGTATACCATACTGTGAAACATTCCAGACAAAACAATAATATCTCAACAGCAGGAATGGGCAGGATTAGTTGACTAATCATTAATTGATCATTAAGAATTTTGTCGATCATGCTAATTTTTAATCGACAAATCAAATGTAGGTTGCTGTAGCGTAAGGAGACAAGACTGCGTCCAACAGTGCAAACACTGGAGTTCTGGCTTTACAGTCCCACATTTGAGCTCTGACTCCTTGAAGATTACTTGAAGATCACTGTGCCACTTTCATTTCGTGCACATGTGTCCAAAAGACAAACACTTTTCAGTCTTTTCATCACAACAGTCGCCAAAATAAATAAACTGACCAACTTAAATAAAGTGAGTGAAATGACTGTTAAATAAAGAGCTGCACATGTGTGATCTCTGAAAACATGAACCATCTCCAACACAACACCTGCACAGAACAGACTCACCATCAGCATCAACATCCCTCTGTCACAGAGAGAACACTCTTATTCCACTGAGTCATGTCCTTTAGTCCGACGGAAGCTGAACCGCATCAGAGCTCAAGGAAAGAGCTGTTTTTTTCAGGCTTACAGTTTATGCAAATGAGCCATGTGGTTTTAAGTTTCCTTTCTGTAATGCGTAAAAAAAATGTGTCAAAGCTGCATTAAACACATTCTAATCTCAAACGGGCTGATGTGGCTCTACAGTGGTTATGGTTTATATGTTGTAAATTTAAGTTTATTTATGCAGATTAGGAATAGTAATAATTCATTTTAATATAAATATGTAAATGATTAATCGAAAATTGATTGCTAATTCTCCCGATGACTGATCAAAAAGATTTAATCGAATGCCCATCCCTAATCCACAAAAAGTATTTGCCGAACCTCCACTAAAAAAAAGTTACACAATGCACTTTTTGTTTTATTGCATTGCAGCTGTTCCTCCAGAAATGGCAATCTCCACCAAGCAGCCAAAGTAGACAAATAATGCACAGAACTGTCATTTTTTATGTAACTGGATTTTTTTATTTGATGTATACAAGAAAAGTCTTGTTCAGCCTGTAGAATTAAGTACCAAAAATACTGAACAAAAAGATGAGACTCGTGTATTTAGTCTTGTAAATAATTTCATGTGAGAAATGATTATTGAAAACCCTGTGCAGAAGCTTTCTCAGTATACTAAAAGAGTCTAAATTTGACGGTTCAACATTTTACTTCAGAGACAGAAATAGCACACACAAAAGAGGTGTGAATGTAATTTATGAAATGGTAGGTTTGGAAAAGGGCACAGATGAGATATTCCTCCCTTGGCAGTGGTGTTAGCAGTGTATGTTAGCACCCGGGTTAGTTTAGCATGATTCATCGCTGATTCAGATGTCATAGGTCATGTTGTGTGCATTAAAGGTCCTATATTACGCAAAATTGACTCTTGTGAGCTTTAAGCCATGTTATAATGCCGTTACATCCTCAAAATCATACCTGTGGGAGTTGTGTTTTGTTTCATTTGCACATGTTTGTCTCATCCTTTATTGTTAGTCTGTCTACATCTGTAAAACTCAAAATGCTCTCTGATGTCATATAGTGGTAGTTTTGAAGTCAACAGCTGCATTTTTACCTTAGCTCAATTTGGCTGAAATCCTCCAAATTCTTCTAGCAAAGGTGTATGGACTTTAAAAACACAATGGAGCACTTCCTGTATTACCACATGACATCACAAGGTGGACAGAGTGTTTTGAGCGAAGAGTGTGTTAAACATGTGTAAATAAAACTAAACAAAACACAACTCCAGGTATGGTTTTGATTTCTTTGTGCATTTACAGGGTAGCCGCGGGGTCTTAAAAGTCTTAAAAAGGTCTTAAATTTCATGTTCCTAAATTAAGGTCTTAAAAAATCTTAAATTTTGTTGTCCAAGTCTTATTTTTTTCACAAAGGTCTTAAATTTCATTAGCCTATTTATTTTTGTAAACTCAACAACAGCAACAATGTGAAATCATGTAAAGTGAATGAACGTCTAATTTGGAGTATGTAGTAGAGCCCGACCGATATGGATTTTGTTGTGGCCGATATGAAACGGATATAATGGGAGTTGGAGCTGCCGATAGCCGATATAATCGCCGATATATTTAGTGATGTAAAAATTCACTGTAAATCTTGAATTGTTAAAAAAACTTAGGTTTGGCTCTAGTGGATTCTAAATTGGGTTTATTTAGGCAACATTTATTGTTATTTTGACTCTTTACATCATATTTACATACAGTAGTTTGGCCTAATGGCATTTTTGCATCTTTTTCTAGCTACTAGTGATGGGTATTCCAGTTTTTTTTTTTTTTTTTGGAGAACCGGCTCTTTTGGCTCGGCTCACTAAAGCAGCTGGCTCTTTCGGCTCCCAAGCGACTCTTGAGATTGTTTTGTTGCAAGCAGGACTAAACCAAAACTGAACCAGGGCTGAAAAAGGACTAAACCAGGACTAAAACAGATTTAAACCATGTGTAAAACAGGACTAAACCAGAACTGAACCAGGACTGAGTGTCGGGACTCGGTCTCTATCTCTCTCTCAAGCCCAAGTTTAGTCCTGGTTTATTCATTTTATGCTGAACTGCAGCCAAATATGCACCTTTTTTTTAATCCTATGCACACGCAGATTTCTGAAAGTTTCGTTTTCAGCCGCTGCTGCTGTCAAACTACGGGTCTACATGCAGCTTGAAGAGAAAAAGAGAAAACACGGCTCCCAATAAGAAACATGCTCCCGTCGTTCACTTCAAAGAGTCGGCTCTAAGAGCCGCTTCGATCGCGACCGACCCATAACTCCTAGCTAGTAAATAAACTACCGCTATTAGTCTTTAGCCGTAAAAACGTGCGCACCGCGGGATTAATTATATGCATAAATGTGGATCATTCACACGTCTATTCACAGCTCATTTACATATCAATGCTGGTCCAGTAACAAATATACGGACAATACAGTCACTTTACAATAGGCCAATAGAAAACAGCCTGTTTATGTGTGGGAGCTACAGCAGCTAATCGCTAACAGATAACCTAAACTAGCTTCAAAGTCGATGTATTTCCAACACTCACCGCTCACACAGGCTCCTCCTCACATCACAAGTCTGCACTAATAAATGTCCTTTTAATCCAGACTCAAACCGATTGTGGGTAAAAAGAAAATAATCTCAGTGTTGCACACGGCTGCGGGTGTAAACAAACACACGTGAGTGAAGTGACATGACTCTCTGGTGGTGTGTTCAGGGACAGTATGGACACAAATTACACCGCAATTAAATACTGATGCAGAGCCACATATTAGGACATTTATCTGTCTATAAATTGGATTAAATGAACATAATGTAGAGAGTCTACGCTTTATAACAAGGTATAACATGCCCACGTGAAATATCGGCCCATATCAGCAAGCATATCGGCCGATAGCCGATATGTCTCCAGGTGCCCATATTGGCCGATAATATCGGCCAGCTGATATATCGGTCGGGCTCTAGTATGTAGTAAACAATACTTTGGTTTGTGGCACCAATGGCAATGAGTAAACATCAGTAGAGTGGAAGATGTTGGATGGATCATGGGGAAGTGTAGGTTTAATCCACAGTGGCTCTTAGATTCTAGAGTTAGTATTTGGTTGGTCATTATTCGAATTGGATCTGGTGTTTTTTGCCTGCATAATGGGTGCGATGTTGGTCTTAATTTTCATTTAAGTGGTCTTTAAAAGCTCTTAAAAAAGTCTTAAATTTGAGGTAGTCAAACTCGGGGATACCCTGATTTAATCCACACAATAAAACCTGTCACGATAAAAAATTTTGAAGAATGATGTATTGCTACAGAGAAATACTGCGATAAGTGATAATATTGAAACTACTTTATACCATTGACCCAAAAACAATAAAACATCAATCTTGGTGAACCATTTTTAAATATATGTACAGTTTCATTAAAAGATATAAGCTGCAACAAGTAAGTAGCAAAACTGACCAATGATTCGCAATAAAAATGATTTATTCAATCCTCTACATCTCAAATCTTGCACTGTTATATAACAATGGCTAAAATCTTCCCACTATTGCAAAGAAAAAGTATACATGTCCCCCCAAAATATTGTTCCAGCTATCATATATTGAACAATCAGTCGAAATAGTAATTATCATGACAGGCCTATATAACAGCCTCTCCACAGAACCGACCTGTAACCTGGCCATGCACCATTGCCTGTTTACCTCCATAAAGATAGATGTTTAATCCATGCTGCGTAACATTGAAGGAAAAGCAGTCCCATCTCCATGGAGACAGGTGGCCTGCCAAAATCACACTCACTCCTTAAGCGTGTGTGCTGCTTCAGACTTTATTTGTCTTTCCACATCTGTTGTCATTGTGGCGTAATTTTTAATTTTAAAACTTTTCCTGCGAATAGTGCTGTATTTATTTTAGCACAGTGCTTAGAACTGGCACCTTGTTAGCACCTACTTACACACCGCCAACTGAAGAAACAGTGAAACTTGTGAAAATGATTCTGTGATTATAAAGTTTGAAAAGTTACACTGCCATATGTCCTTATTACCCAGCCATTTGTGATCAAAACAGCAAAGTTATAACTAGTGGAAGATAATATTTAACAAGACTAAATCAAGGAAAATAGAAAAAAAACACAATTTATTTTCCAAGGATAGAAAGCCTAGATCTGAACTTAAAGGCCGTTTATGAAGCAAAATTGGCTCTTATGAGCTTTAAGCCATGTTACAATGCTGTTATGTTATCAAAAACATACTGATGTGTTTTGTTTCAGTCACACATGTTTGAGTAACCCTTTATTATCAGTCTGTCTACATCCCCAAAGCTCAAAATTTCATGTTCCACCTTGTGAAGTGGTAGTTTGCAAGTTAACAGCTACCTTTTACCTTACACTGTTTGTCAATTCCAGGGCCGGAATTATCCAAATGTTTCTGGTAAAGACAGATGCATATACACACAGTACATGTGCAGGATTTGTGTTTTCAGCATGTGTGAATCAAACAAAACACAACTCAGGTATATTTGTGATAAGGAAACAACATTATGACACACATCAAAAAAATAATGTAATATGAGCTAGGGGTGGGCATCTGATTAAATTTTCTTAATTGATCATCAGGAGAATTAAAGATCGATTTTCAATTAAGCGTTAACTTTTTTATATTAAAATTATCATCATTATTATTATTATTACTATTACTAATCTGCATAAATACATTCAACTTTACAACATATAAACCATAACCACTACAGAGCTATATCATCCTGTTTGACATTAGAATGTGTTTAATGCAGCTTTGACACATTTGTTTATGTTTTACAGAAGCAAAACTTAAAACCACATGGCTCATTTGCATAAACTGTAAGCACTGAAAAAAACTCCTCTTTCTTTGTGTCCTAATGCGGTTCAGCTTCTGTCGGACTAAAGGATGCGACTCAGTGGAATATCTGTGTGTTCTGTCTGTGACAGAGGGATGTTGATGCTGATGGTGAGTCTGTTCTGTGTGTTTGTCACGATGGAGATGGTTCATGTTTTCAGAGATCAGATGTGTGCAGGTCAGATGAGTGCAGATTGTACGTTTGCAGGTTTAGTGCAGCTCTTTATTTAACAATCATTTCACTCACTTTATTTATGTTGGTCACTTTCTTCTTATCATTATTTTTTTGGCTACTGTTTTGATGAAAAGACTGAAAAGTTTTTGTCTTTTGGATGCACATGCGTGCTCAACTTTATTTTGGGATACTGCGAATACATGCACCATGATGAAACCAGGATACTCAAAAAATCCAACCATACCTGGGACACTGATGTGCATGTAAACACACTCACTGAGTGGTGAAGTGATCTCCAAGGAGGTGTGCCAGAGCCAAAATGTGGGACTATGAGGCCGCAGCTCCAGTGTTTGTTCTGTCAGACACAGATTCATCTCCTCGCTCTACAATACACACAGCAACCTACATTCGGTTTGTCAATTACAAATGAACTTGATCAACGGAATTCTTAATGATCACTTATCGACTAATCATGCCCATCCCTAACATGGACCCTTTAAAGTTATAAATATGAAAAAAATAAAAATAAATAATAATAATAATACTGTTGATCCATCCAACTTTTAAATAAATATGTTGACATCCCCTAAATTAGCTATGCAAAATCGTACCTACCCCTCGAAACCCAGCACGCCTGCTTCAATTTTGGTGACAATCTGTGGGAAGAATGTTTTCAGGCAAATTATAAAACCAAAACAAGACCAAAAAAAAAAAAAGAAAAAAAGTTTGCCAATAAATAAATAAATAAATAAATAAAACTAGTGTCATGTGTCAGGGCAGACTTTTGAGAACCCAAATAGTGAATGCGAGGCGGGTTAGGTGTCACACAGTCAATCATTCTAGCACCTTTTTCTCAGCTCCTTTCCCCCACAGAGCTCTGCCAGCGATTCGTCATCCCCATGCCTTCTCCCTCTCTCCCACTCACTTTCTCTTATGTAAGTCGCTCTCATTAATCAAGCCCCAGCCCGGCTCCTAATACTTGTATGGATTTTTGTCAAATTGCCTCTGCCACATAAGTCTAGCACATATAAATTGGAGCGCGTTCAGACTCCCAACCCATGTGTGATTAATGGCTTTTAGGACATTTGCCTGTTTGCTAGACTTTAGTTTTTGTGGCTGCGCTCAGTATATCAGCCACAATATTATGACTACTGCAGAGGTCAGAGGTCAGAAGTCAGTGACACAGGTTGACAAAGTGAAGTTAAACTCTTTGGTCGCCATGTTGCTGTCAGAAGCAAGATTAAGTTTGACAGGAGAAGAAATGGTTGCATTGTTCTTCATCCCAATTGATACTTTGCATCTGATGTCTTCAACATTGTCTGGGCGTGTGATGCTAACTGTAAATACTACTTTGTCTGAAGCTTTGTCTGTTGCTCAATTTAGCCTTTAATCTGAGTTGTATTTTAACACATTCTGACTATAAAGAACTGACTTACAAGTACAACAGGTGAGCTGATTTGTGCTGTTACAAGTCTCTCACACATAAAATGACACTCACGGCTTTTATGTGCGAGAGACTTTTGCATTTAACAGCACAAAACGGCTCACTTGTTGTATTTCCAACAGAGCCCAGGACCCGACACATAACAGTGCGGCGGAGGACACATTTTGAAAAATCACTGTAGGCGCAGACAGGAGCAAACTAAATATAAGTGTAAATTAAAATGTACAAATGATTAATGTATGCCAATCATACATCGTTTGTGTTGGATATTTTATTTGGCATTAATAAATACATTTTAAGGAGCCTAAATTTGCAGATGCGGTCTAATCTCTCTCACATTTTAGACCGTTCCTTTCCCTTCTCTGTGTGATAGAGTTTAAGAAAGTGAGCGTTCCCATCTTGCGGGATTTGTGGGCGGCAGCGGAACAAAATATCGCAGATGTGGGCGGGAGCAGGAATGAAAATTACAATTCTTTGCGGGCGGGAGTGGGACTGAAAACTGAGAAGTCCTAAACTAAACAGAACTAAATCAGTTCTTTCTGGTCAGACTGTGATAAAACAACTCAGATTCAAGTCTAATTTGAGTAACAAAGCTTCAGACAGAACAATGCTCAAATCAGCCAAAAGAAGTAACCCTGACAGTTACTACATCAACAATTAATAAAGCAACATTTGAGAGTGAATTCTTGCTTTTGTTGAATTTAGCGCTGTTTACATGGTACCAACACCAGCATAATGGACCATAACAGCACATGTCTAACTGCAGGAACAGGTTCAGATATCAAACTTATCCAGACGCAGGTTTCCGCCACATTGGACTTTCTAACTTGGACTCTAGAAATTCCAAGATTGCTGCTCATTCCCAGTCGTCATGTGCAAATCAGAACTCGTAAAATCTTTCCTCCGAGCATGACTGGAGCGCATCATCATTCTTAATCCCATGTATCAGATGGTGAAGCATACAGTTCCAAATAATGTTAAATAACTGAAACTTTTCAAATATATTCACATGGACTTCTTACTATGAAAATAACTCTTATTTGATCATTGATTTTGGTCCTTGCTTATGTGTATTTCTTTGTCAAGCTTCAAAACATGGACACAGATTTTCATGCAAGTAGAGAACTACAGCGACCTTTACCCTGAAGAAGCCCAAAGAAGCCCATTATAACTTGTAATATATGCCTCTCGTGCTCTTTTTTTGCAGGTGAAAACAGTTTGTCATGTGCAAAATGTTTTCAAAAAAAAAAAAAAAAAAAAAGAAGCAACTAGGAAACTGCTGAGATATGCTTGTTGTTACCATCCCTCCTTACTACCCCATGGCTTTGCTCTTTTCGAAAAATGAAAAACTATCAGGTAAGTTTAAAAGAAGCAAGTCCAGGTTTTGTACATGTCAGCAAAACACACCAACAGCCTGGAAGTGGATGAATTCTATTTTTAAAAAAAACAAAAAAACACAGGAATAAATTTGGACTGACTCTGCAGTGCAAGCTCCGAAATTAACTGTAATGACATCGGACCCTGGGGTGTCATCTCCGGCGAAATAAACGCTGATGCAATTTATGCCATCGCAATTAAATCAAAGTTATTGCTTGAGTTTCCGCGTGAACTTGTTTATTCGCTCCATCCACAACACATAAAAAAGTTAGGCCTACCATCCCTGGGCGCAGTGCTAAAATAAATACGAAATCAATTTAACATGACCCTTTAACTGCGATTCATCCTTTCCAAATATAAAATGTAAAGATAATAAAAGGAGTCATAAATCGTAAATATCAAACTGACTTGCTCAAAGGTTTCCGGTTGAATTCCCCCCAATGATACGATTTGGGGTCGTTATTTCGCACCACTGGTCATAATTGCCAGTGGAATTCCTATTAAAATGGCACACCTTATGTCTGATGTTAAAGAAGTGATCAATGGTTCCTAAAGGAGTAATGGTTCCTGTAAAGAAAATTGTGAATAAAATCTACTATTTTTGCATCTACACATCAAAAAACTAATTTCTTTTCATATGGAGAACCTTGTATTGCATTTTTATTTTTGTGATTATTGATTATTTGCAATATCAGTATGTTGTCTCATTACATTTGATTCCAACAGGCAATAAATCATAGTTTAGAGGGGAAAAATGAACATTCACATTCCCATTTTTATCTTTTGCTTTCTTTTATCATGATATTATATTATTTTTTTGTACAGTCACTTTACTTATTTCTGCATAAATAACAAGCTACAGCAGTGTGATACGCGGCTGGCGTGTGAATTAAACAATGTGGAAAAAACAATAAACATAAGTACTAAATAAAGGCCAAAGTGCACATTTAAAATATTTTTAGTAATTATTTTTATTAATGCATGTAAAGGATTATGTTTGGAAGTGGTTTAGTACTGTTGACGCCTGGGCCCCCTCCAATGCACATAATAATATTTAGAATTTAGAGAGAAAGCTTCCCTCTAGTCCAGGGGTCTCAAACCCAACTGGAGCAAGGTCAGAAGTTATAAAATAAGTGTTGGTCGGGGTCCACATATTATATAAGATATTATATAGAGACGTGGACTAAATTGTTGCTACCCCTCTGGCAATGAAAGAAAAATCTACAACCATCACTGAAATAACTTGAAACTGATAAATAAATACATAAAATAATAATAAATATATAATAAATAATAATAACATGTAAATAAAAACTTACTGAAAATTGTCCATCAAAAATCAAACATTGCTTTCACCCGTGCTTCAACAGAATCATTAGAAAAAACAAAATAATAAAACTTGCCTGGACAAAAATGATGGTACCCTTAACTTAATATTTTATTGCACAACTTTTAGGGGCAAACTCTGCAATCAAACAATTTCTGTAACTGTTGATGAGATTTCTGCACTGGTCAACTGGTATTTTGACCCACTCCACATGAGCAACCTGTTCTAGTCGTCTTAGGTTTGAAGGGTACTTCTCCACATGGCATGTTTCAGCTCCTTTCAGAGATGTTCAATAGAACTGAGATCTGGGCTCACAGAAGAACACTCCAGAACTGTCCAATGTTTTGTTCTTAGCCATTCTTGTGTGTTTTTAGCTGTATGTTTTGGGTTATTATCCTGTTGGAAGACCCATGACCTATGACTGAGACCAAGCTTTCTGACACTAGGCAACACATGTCGTTCCAAAATACTTAGACATTTTATTGTACCTTGTACAGATTCAAGACACCCTGTGCCAGATGCAGCTAAACAGCCCCAGAACAAAACCAAGCCTTCTCCGTGCTTCACAGTAGGGACAGTGTTCTTTTCTTGGTTTGCTTCATTTTTGCATCTGTGAACATAAAGCTGATGTGTTTTGTCTCATCTTTCCAAAGGACATTCTCCCAGAAGTTTTGTGGCTTGTCAATATGCATCGTGGCAAATTCTAGTCTCACTTTTTTTTTATGGTTTACTCTCAACAGTGGTGTCCTCACATGAAGTCCACTTTGGCATAAACAGTGGCGGATCGTGTGATCTGACTTTGCCCTTCGAGTTCACATTTAATTTGTTTGGAGGTTTTTCTGGGCTCTTTGGTTACCATTCGTATGATCCATCTCTTCAGTTTGTCATCAATTTTCCTCTTGCGGTCATGTCCAGGGAGGTTGGCTACAGTCCTGTGGACCTTAAACTTCTGAAGAACATGTGCAACTGTAATCACAGGAACATCAAGCTGTTTGGAGATGGTCTTATGGCCTTTATCTTTAAACTGCTTGTTTGTCATTTTCTTTCTAGTCTCCTGACACAGTCTTCTTCTCTTTCTCTGGTAAATGTTCAGTGTTGTGTCCATCATGTTTCCAAACAATAACAATGACAACATGTCTCCCTTTAAACAGGCAGACTGACTGAGGACAAGTTTGAAGACACCTGTGATGCCAATTAGAGGACACACCGAAGTTTAACATGTCCCTGTTGTTCAATTACTTAGAATCTTTTCTAGGGGCACCATCTTTTTTGTTTCATTAGTTTGTTTTTCAAAGTTATTCTATTGAACAGTATTGAACAATTCAAAAACAGTGTCTGATTTTCATTGGTTATTTTTCAGTATTTATTTTTTTATTATTATTATTGCTTTTCTCAGTTTCATGTTAGTTAAGTGACCATTGTTGATTTTTCTTTCAATACCAGAAGGGTACCAAAAATTTTGTCCGCGTCTGTATGACCGCAAACATGAATGCAATGTGTAGTCTGATATATTTAATAAGAGCCACATGATATGAGATAAAGATACTTGAAAACTATCTGTTGTATTGCAAACTATATCATATCAATATTTATATTTTGACTCAATAAGATGAAAATTAAAACTTATACTAAGACCAAACTGGGTTAATTGGGTTTACATATCTGCACCAAGGGAGTTACAGACATAAGACCTTTGCTATCTTTTCTTGCCTACAGCTCATTGAAACATTCCTGGTGTAAATTTAGTTTTATCAGCCTGGCACACTCACACTGTCTCTATAGGGTGCATCATGAATTTTAGATTTGGGTAGTGTATAAGTGTCAAGACCTTTCTATACACTCTCTCTCATTTAAAGCAAGAATTCCAGTCAATGTGAATTCAGTTCAACAATGATGCACAATAGATGCACAATACTATGCATCTAAAATGTTGGTAATAACCCTCTCTTCATGATCCTGGTGTTTTTATCTCCTCATTTTTGTCTGTTAATATGTTCCTAATGATCTTATTTTGGAAACCATAACCATTGTATTTCCTTTACTATATCTTTCGAATCACGTCTGTGTCGGGTCATTCCATCTCAATTCAACTAAAAAAATAAATAAAAAAAATAAAAATTCCATGTCCAATTGCAAAGAAGCTTGGTGTATGGGTAAGTCATAGCCAAGAAAGACCAGAATCAAATTTTTTTTAGCATGATTGGAGTAACGGTTTCCAAGATATCACAATTTAATTTTTTCACTTTTTTGCCTTGTCACCAAATTTCAAAACGATGGTACTGTAATGTTCCTTTGATTGTCAGCCGTATACATTGAATGGATATTTGGCACGTCTCAAGATGGAGGTAAATCAACTTCTGGGTAAATTTGTGTGAAAATTAAAGAAAATCCCTCCAGATTTTTTGCAAGTTGTAGTAGACATATAGAGCTACATTTTTTCTGTCATTGAGGTCAGGCATGTCCCTTATTGTCAATTTCAAAGCCAAAATATAGGTCATAAGGTAATTCATCTCAAAAATGCTCAAATTCAAAAATAAATGCCATATATGGATTCCTTATGATGTCCCCTTTCCAGAGATACCTTAGTTTTTGATATTGCACCAGTAGTTGCTGAATAAATGCAATTTGAAATTCGGCAACCATGCAAAAAAGTGAAAAAATTATTTTGCGATATCTCGGAAACCGTTGGTCCAATCAAACAAAAATTTAAAATTTTGGCTTTTCTGACAAGTTTCATGAACATTTGACAAAGTAGGGTTTAACTCATTGGGTGAACTGAGGTGGACTGACCCTGTCTTGGAAAATGCCTCTAAAGCCTTAACTGGCATGACATTTGTTTATACAGAAAGCCAGCAGGGGGCATAACTTTGCATCTGGTGGTACATTCAGAAGTTTTTGAAAAAATCTTGCATTGGAAACTAGCTTAAATCAGTACAAATTTGTTTTTGTGTATCAGTGAGATTTGCTTTTTGAGCTCAGAAGAGGGAGACAAACTACTTAAACATTACTGATACACGGGCCCGTTGACAGAAATTTGCAAGAAGTCTCACATGGGCCCCCCTCTAATATAAATTAATAGGAAGAAGGTCAAATTCTGGGCCCCTAAAACCCTGGGGCAACAGACCCGTTTGCGCCCCCCCCGCCTGCTGCCCTGCTGATACGGGTCCCCAGTGCCCGGCAGGTTTTTGATGAGAACACAACATTGTAAAACCCACAGTATATGCATTAATATAGGCGCTTTATTTGTACACAACATTTTGCCTTATTAAATTAACTACCGAGGAGACCTGTAATAAAAGTTATAAAAAGTATGCAAAGTTGCAAATCTGTGCTTACAATTCCCAGTAGTAGAAAGAATTTGAATTTCCTGTGTTAAGAGCTTTGTTACATCAGTCTGATTTGTACCTATACATAATTATTTCCCTTGATTAAAATACAGTTGATGAATGATACAAGAGGTACACACAGTTTTACATATTAACATAGTTTCTCTCTGAAAAATACTCACGCATACATAATACTTAATACTTTCCTCACAGTACTCTTCTATTAAATCGATTAAGTCTCCATTTTATTCATTAAGATATCCCACAATTCATTAGCATGCTTTGGCGAAACATTAATTACTTTTAAATTCATTCTAATTTGTCTCAATTTCCTTCCTTTGCTTTGAGGAAAAAAAAAAAAGCTTCTGCTACCTAGTTATTATTCTACGCCAGGCAGTTCTGCTCTGGACAAGAAAATGAGGAAAGCTTTTTACATGTCAACATGACTTAAAGCAGTAAAGCCATTTCTTTTCCATAAAAAACGCCTTTCCCCCCCGACCAATTTATTTTAATAATTGTGTTTTCTAAGTGTTTAGTCCAGTGCCAGGGCTAGTGCAGGTTTTGCCCACTGCCAGCCTGGATATATAAATAAATGAGTTGGTTCAGAAGGTCCAGCAATTTAATAGTGTAAGTGGCACTATATTAACACAAACACTTCCCATATACTGTTTATATATATATTTATTATATTTTTTTTTAAATATATTTCATTTATATAATACAATAATGCCATTGCTTGGCTTATAATGTTCCATAGTATGGCATTAAACATATTATTCTGCTTTTGTTTTAAAGGGCCCATATTATTAGCCTGATTCATCAGCCGGTTTCACTTTGTGGAAACCATCTGACCTCGCAGCGTTCATTCGCTTGACGGTAAGTGGGTACTTTTTTATTTAACCAATAACTGCTATTTAGTTGTGACGTATGTAATGCGTCGCTAACGGGGCTAACTGGTATATTAAGCTTTTCCCAAATCCTGTAGGAAGAAGGGCAATAACGTCTTTCCCCTTGATGGCTTTAAATTCATTCAGACATTTAAATCTCGGGGAATTGTTGCCAACACAGAATGCATGGCTCTTCACTGTTTGGCTGGTGCCCGGACTCGCACTTCCGGGGTTCTTGCAAACTGTCTAGTGTTTTACGATTCCTGACCTAGTCGCTGGAGAGAAATGAAATTGAGTGGAGGCACTAGGTGGCGCCTGGTTACCATATTAAGCCATTTTTTGATCTATGTTGTAATGTTATTAAACATACCTGGAGAATCCGCATATCATTTGTTCATTCGTTTTTCAAAATAAAACCAAAAATAAGAGAAAAAAAAAAAAAAACTGTTGTCTTTATGATTTGTCTCTCAAAATTAGAAACTGGACAACGAGTCGTTTTTATCAGTTTTCGATTTTGTATTTAAATGATTAATGGATAACACCCGTTTCGCATTTACATAATTTCAACTGTGATGCTGGACTATTGCACAGCATACGGACTGAACCAGGATTGAACCAGGACTAAAACAGGACTAAAACAGGATTAAAAAGGGATCAAAACAGGACTAAACCAGGTCTAAACCAGAACTTTTGTTTTGTTTTGTTTCATTCATACATGTTTCTCACACACGCACAGCCTACGTATTTAGATTGAGTTCTTTGTTCCACGTTGTGATGTCATGTGGTAGTACAGGAAGTGCTCCAGTGGATTTTTAACTCATTCACCTTCATTCGAATCATTTGGATAATTCCAGCCTTTAAATTGCCAATCTCCACTAAACAAAAGGTAAAAGGTAGATGTTAACTTGAAAACTACCATTACATCACATGGTGGAACAACGCATTTTGAGCTTTGGAGATGTAGACAGACTAATAATAAAGAAACAAAACACAAATCCTGCTATATTTTTTGATGAAGTAACAACATTCTAACATGGCTTCAAGCTCACAAGAAGCTATTTGCATAACATTAAGGCCTTTAATTATGAGCATGGTTGCCTCTTCACAGATCTGACTGGTAACTTGCCTTGCTTCCATACTGTGAAAAAGCCCAGACAAAGCAATAACATGGAGACAAACGCACCATGGACCCTCCACCAGAAAAGTGACTTAATGAAGCGTGATATCACCTTTTAAAATGGGGTCAGAGCTTTGAAAGACACGGCTCCTATCTTTAGTTTAAATCAGTTCATTAAATGCAAAATCTTGTCACTTACTTTCATTGTTTCTCCAACGCTCCCTCTTTAATGTCCTTGGGTCACTCGGTTGGCATTTTTCTTCATATCCTTGCCCTTTTGACTTGTAATTTCATAGAGCAGGCTAGTTGCTATTAGAATGGCATTAGTGGTTTGGGGCTACGGAGGAGGATGCAGCCTACAGTTAATCAGGCCATGGTCAGACGAGTGGAATAGATCTCTTAATTACCTCTGCAGTAATCGCCTCATATATCACACAGACATAGGCAACCCTTAAATACGGATAGCGGATATGCCCAAAGCTAACAGCTGCTCCATGCCCTATATGTTGTTACAGTAGGGAGCCAGTATAGACATGGGAGGAGGAGTGTCACTGTCACTTTTGGGAACAGTTTCTGGAAGCCTGCCAAATCCGGGTTAATTCCCACAGGTACAAACACATGAATGTCACTGTAAATCTCCTTAAATTTGCACAGAAAATTCTCAAAGCAGAAAAACCAGGGCGTTAAATTATACATGAATAAATAACATGTGATTTATGGGAAGAACAGTCTATTACTGTCTTATTATTTTGTATTGATTTTGGTCTTTTGTCCCCATCATTCTTGACATGAATGTTAACCCTTAAAGTGAGACTAGAAGTTTGGTTTGAGTTTTTATCTGTTCAAATAGATTTTCGCATATACTGTGTTAAGTTTTGCTGTAAACAAGAAGCTGCATGAGAGTAGGTGCTAAGAAGTAACTGCTTCAGCCTACTCCTTTTGGACTATTTGTGCTTCTATGTATGCATGTAATGTAAAAAAAAAAAAAAAATCCAAATAAATTAAATATTGCTATCATGGCTACAGTACACTATACAGAGCCACAAACTATTGTAAGAAATGATGTTCCCATAACTTGCGATCATCTCTAATCTCTTAAACACACTGCTTCTTTATGACTGTGAAATATAGTTTGGTTATCACAATTAAATTACAATTAAGTGTGTCATTTTTATGTGAGTAAAATTGACCAAGGGCGAGAAAGTCAGTTGCTTCATGAGATATACTGTGAAAAGTTTTGCTGTAAACAAGAAGCTGCATGAGAGTAGATGCTAAGAAGAAACTGCTTCAACCTACTCCTTTTGGACCATGTGTGCTTCTGTGTATGCATGAAATGTAAAGAAAAGTCCAAATAAACTAAAATAAACAAAATATGGCTATCGTGGCTACAGAGACACAAAGTATTGTAAGAAATGATGTTCTTATAACTTCTGATCATCTCTTATCACTTAAAGACACTGCTTCTTTGTGACTGTGAAATATAGTTTGCCTATCAAAGTTAAATTACAATGAAGTGTGTCATTTTTATGTGAGTAAAATTGAAAACAGCAAGAAAGTCAGTTGTTTCATGAGATATGCCTTAACACCAGCGTTTATGAAGCGTGATAACTTTATTTTCACTATAATCAGCAGCGCTTTTGTGCACAATATAAAAAAAAGAGGCAGACACATTTTTACCATATTATATTTTAATTTCTGCAGAGACAAAAATGACAAGCAATTTATTTACACAAACCTGTACAAAAGCAAATTAAATTATGTAAAATATCTCATAAATAGAAGTGGACTTGCGTTCAATACACTTTGCCATGTTCAGCTAAGCTGCGTGCATAGTGACTCATATTAAACAATGATAAATTTGTTCCTCAATTTCTATATCAACATCCAAGTCGCAGGACAGTAATAGTAATGGTTAATAGTACAATTCTCATTACACACTGTGAATACTAGACAGGGAGACCAGAGTGCAGCCAGAACACACACCTTCAGATATTGGGATAGCAGCTGTTGTCTCATTTATGGTTTTATCAATTTGCATATACCATCTGTTTAAACCTAGCTTTCTTCACCTAAATACAGATCCTGTTTTTTATACTATTAAAATTTGGCACTGTCAGCTTGTTCTAGATGTATCATTCTTTTTTTATTATTTGCGAAGATTCCCTCTATGAAATCTTTGTTTTCGTTTTATCTGATGTCGGAATTTCAAAGCCTCCCCTTCTTTATCACCTGCATATAAGCCTGACAGGGTTTCGTCATTCCCCGATACGGATACACTGTATAAGGTGCGTGTTCTGTCAGCTGCTCTTGCCTTTCAGCTTTTAATTTTTTTCCCCAACCATTCCAGCCGTCCTGTAAAACCGCCACATTAGCAATTTTATCTGCAGGCTCCCTTAGCTCTGCAGTCAAATGTCTCTGAGCTTATCCCCTCACAGCTATCAGTCAGTGCTTCCAAATTCAAACCTGGAGCTAGTTTCGCGCACAGTTTGTTTGACCTCTTGGGGAACACAGCAAAATTGAGTTGTATCACTGACTGCGATTACATGTACAGGGAATGCCAAACTTGATCAGAAACTGTAATTGAAATATGCAGCTATAGAAAAGTCCATGTATTATCTAGTTAAATTGCATATCACAACATGTCCATAGTATTGACTTGAATCTAATACAGGTGTTGGTATAATTATTTATCGCCATGTAAACGCAGTCATTTTAGTTACAATCTACAAACAACCCATACAGTTACATGATACAGGATATAAGTAAACCCATGTCTCAATATAAAAGTAATTTAGACATTTGACTGGTCATCCTTCGGAAAGCCTTTGACATCATGTGATTCCTATATGCAAATTTCAGCCCGTTCTTAATGCCACCCCTTTCTATATTTGTGAGCAACTTAACTGAAGAAGTACCATTCCAAACCAACAAGATACCAATCGGTATAAAAAGGCACAATTGCATATTTGCATTCACTCTAGTATTTTTATGATTTTTTTTTTCTTTTTTTCAGAAGCACTCTAAATATACAAAGTGGCACCAGAAAAGAAAGCAAAACACAGAGTACATTGTTGTGATCGTTGCTATGGTTTCCAAATGTTATTGTAGAACAAACCAGTATTGTATGGGATTAAAAACTTAAATAAAGGTTGTAAATGAAAGATATGAAACATTTGGACATGAATTGTTACACTCAAACTAATAATAATCAAAAGAAAATATAAAAAATTTAACGTATTACAGTCTTAACCAATGTACTAAGTTGTACTAATTGGCTAACGTCTCTTCAGGTATAACAAAAGCAAGCAACAAGGTGGATTCCCATGTTCACAAGGTTAACATTTTTTTGTACATTTTGTTTTACAGTTTTTTTTTCTCTTTCTTTCTCAGTAAGTGAAGTAGGTTCCCATTTAAACGTGCAGTAAAAAGTAAATATTCATGTATACAGTTGATAAGTATAGGAGCACTTTTTCTTCCAAACGACGAGTAGTACTTACAGACTAGTATAGACTTGCCGGAAATGCAGGAGGAAAAGTAGCATCTCCGGTTTCCAAACCAAAGGGGTTTTTGCTAACATACAAAAAGAGTTCCATTGCATCGGTTATTCTTTTGCTTGTTTTACAGTTATGAAAATCTGCACTCCTCGATATGCAAGACAGGAAAACAAATAAATAAAAAGATAGTTGACGAGGGAGGCACGGCATCTCCAACATTGTGTAGATGGTCTGAAAGTGAAATGCTTTAAACGACCCTTGAAATTCTGCTATTGAAAGGTGTCTTAGCGAGTGCTTCACTGTATTTTCCGAAGCTTTGGTTAGCCGTTGATCATGTTGCCTTCGTTTGCTTTGATTGTTCAAATTGGTTGACTTTTACATTCATGCTATACGATGCCGCTCCCATGTAACGCAACATTCTAGCTCTAAGTATAATTCCTATAGACTTCCTTGCCTTGACTTGACCTCAAAGGCAAATGAATGTATTTAATGTTCTTGGTCATGTATGGTTATGGTTTATTGCTCATTCTATAACACAAGAGAATGTTGTAAACAAACTTTAATTGGAGCTATACGGCCATACTGTGTCCTCTTTAGCCACTCTATACAATCTGGCCATAAATTGCATGCCGCCCTATGTGCTTTCTAAGGGTTCAGTCAGTGTCATAGCCTGCACTGAAAAAAAGTCAAGGTAACCACTATCACAACTAGTACGTCCCTTTGAGGAAACCACATGCTTTTCCAGCCATTGTCTGAGTCATGGCTCTAAGAACTTGTAGGATTGTGTTTGAACAGACAGTGAATGAGAGACTGTAGAAAGTAGCAAGACAAAAGGGAATGGTAGCAGTATTGGTTTGAGGTCCAATGTGTATGTACAGTTTGTCACCATTCACACTGGCAATGCAGACTCCCATAGTGTAGAAGGGATGTAGGAACTGTTGTCATGGTGCAGCAAATTCCATTGGGTCTCATTTCAGTCAGTTTCTGAAGAATTTCTGAAAAACACAAGTCTTTTCTGGGCAGATTCATTAAAGCTTAGTCTGTCTGATCCTAATGAGATTTGTATGTGGTCAAGTTTTGGTTCAGTGTTTTAGCCCAGAAAAGCAGGGAGAAAAGGCCAACAGAGTATTTCCTGTACAGAGTCCTCTTCGGGGAGTGGGGCTGCAGCGGGTGATGCATGCATGTACGCTATATGTCAAATGATTCTGTACACACTGTCAGACAGCAGGTCAGTCACAAGAGCCAGACGGGCCATGTTACAAGTTCCATCCATGACCCTACCCCTCGTTCCACCAAGTTCATGGCCAAAATGAGCACTTAAAAAGTAAGAGAACATCTCCACGTATAGTAGTCGTTATGGTCTTTGGGCACACTATAGTCCTACAGGCCCTACACAGGCCTTTCTACAGCGGATATGTGGAGGCTGGCAGCTCTGATGTAGTTCTTTGAACAGAGAGTGGCGCAGCAGCTGTGTCCAGTGGGGCCTCACAGGTACACCTCCCTCCGTGTGAGAGTGCCACACGTGGTGGGTTTGTACTCCCCTGTGGGAGCCAGTGGGATCTCCTCAGTGGGGTGGCCCAGCACTTCCTCCCCGGCTCCAGCGGAGCCATAGGAAGGCGAACCAAAGGCTTCGTAGGATGAAGAGGAGGCCATTTTCCTGTTGAGCAGGTTGCGGTTGCGGTCTCCCATCATGTGCGCGGCAGTGGGGTCTCCGTTGGCCATGGCGGCCATGGCGAGGGTCTCTTGGCTGGCTGGCTGCTCGGCACTGCTGCTGCTGCTGCTGCCGGTGCCGCTCATGAACGTGGAAAGCTTTGGTTGTTGGGGGTTGTTGGAGGACTTGGATGGGCGGCGCTCGGGCGATGTGTGCACAGGCATCCAGCAGGAGTCCGAGTGGCCGTATTCATCACATTCCCGGGTGCACTTGCCGGTCATGGCTACGTCAGGCAGGGGCCGGGAGTCTGTAACAGCACAGAGACAGATCATTAGGAATGCATGTTTTTTCTACAAACAGAATATTGTTTTTTGACAAAAACTGCACTAAGTGATGCGTGTAACACATAATAAAGGTTGCTCTGTTAGATGCGTGAATCTGTAATTTTCTTTCAAATGAGGTTTCAGCGCATCTAAATGTTAATGGAAAAATTAAAGACAAGAGGCTTATCTGTTACCAAGCTCCATTCACAAAGCTGTTCATTCTGTCTGTAACCTTTCTCACAGTTTTGTGGATAAAATTGCATTTGACTCATGCAAAACCCATAACCACATAACAGAAAGAATAACAAAACAAGAATGAAAAAGTTGACTGTACTGGCTACAACGACAGCCTGAAACTAAAAAACAGTGGCGTGAATCCAAATTGAAATAATGCCATGCTTTATGTGTGCTTTGTGAGGGGAGGGGCAGATGATGCAGCCAGGAGGCCACAGGGTCTGTTTGAGCACATCTGAATTTTAGGATTATGTAATAGATTAGAACCTCTGTGTTGGCCTGAATAGAAGTGTAATGCATTTTGTCAAAAATCATTAAGAAACAAAATCCTATTTTTCTTATCTGGTGATTGACAGACGACAATCATGCTCTGATCTAAGGAGCTTAATAGCTTTGTGTGGCTCAGGCGCTCTCATATCCTTTTAAATCCACTAATGGGGATCTGAACCAATTACCTTGCAAAGCTGTGGCTGCAGATTAGCTACTGTGCGATACTTAAAGCTCAAATTAGCTGCATAAAATGGCACAACAGAACGGAAAGTTGGACGGGTATTTTGACAATATTCATCAGTGAAACATTCTCATAAAAAGCTCGATTGTTGCTGTATACAACATGTTAGATGTTATGTTGTACATGACCTGATGCAAAACAATGGCAAAACCATAAAAAGCAAAGGTGAGTGCAAACCAAGCCAAGCATGCCTTCACCCATATCTGCAAAAAACAGTAAGATTTTGGACCATGGCTTACTTTTAATGTTCTTTTTCTCCTGTAAAAGAAAAAAAAAATAAGAGGGAAATAAATCACTCATTTTTTATCACTGGAGTAAATGTATATACACTGTACTGGAAATCCTTGAAGAGCAGAGAAGCTAAACTAAAAGACATGTTGACAAAAGGAGCGTGGAGAGTGACTTTATGTGATGCAGACACATGAGGACACAATGCAACTGAGACAAGGACGGCAAAGAAAGGCGAGGAAGACGAGCGGAGCCAGCAGCCCTTTGTAGTCCTGCACATTTGAATTTCTATGGAACATAGTTTCGCTTTGAATGCCCCCGAGCGCTAGTCTACGTACGTCCCCTATTGGTTTCAAAGTGCCATTCCACAGCAGCTGGGAGAAGACTGCAGATTCAACTGATCTGAATTTGGAGTTACTCTGTCCATATATTACGATCTAGCCAAGCCACATGTCTGGTAAAGAAAAATGGTTTAGGAAATTAAGATAAATAAAGTGTAGTAATGTTATGGTAATGGTAATGGAAAATGTACATGCTAAATTTACATAACTGGGGGGGAAAAAAAAAAAGCGATTAGAAGTATTTCCCAAGACTGATTTTAGAATACTACAACTAACTAATAACCACTGACTGCTACTGCTACAACAACAACCAACAACCTACTTCTACTATTATCACTGCTAAAAAAGAACTACAATTGCTACAACAATGACAATTTAATAAATGTTTCAGTTAACCATGCAAAATTGATTATGATTTTTAACTGTCATACATAATCATATATTCCTTTCACTCAAGACAGTAAAAATAAAACAAAATGTAATTGGAAGTATTAAGCTGCTGACCACCTGCTACAAATGACCAAGTGACGACAGGCAAAATGTTGCCAGGTGCTGAAATTTTAACATCTATGCACACAATAACTGGCAACCCGCAAGCCACAGCCACATGTCTCTCTTAAACGCTCGTCCAAATACCACAACGTCACCCCTGCTTAAGAACTCAAAATCATCAGGAAATGTTAGTTTTCTCCCTCATCCATGAGCGTTTCTTGCGTTGGAGTGCATAAAAAAAGGGTTGGTGATTATGTCCTCGCTATGGTCCATTGACTCTGCAGGCTTTCTCAGATGAACACGTTCCCAGCCATGCTAATGAATTGGACTACAATATGAAAGCTGGGCCATACTGTATTTTTATCACTTTATTGTAACAAATGATTTAATACATTTCCTGTCAAAATACTCAATACCGCAAAATCAGTCTACGTCATTGTGTTTTATGAACTAAACTTATTTTTCTACTATTAGTATTACTACCACTTATGTACTTCTACTATAATTGTGAGGATTTGATCATTGTACTATTATTTGTAGAGAAGGTTTCATCAGTAGTGATCTAGACTCTGTTTTTGCGATTAATATTTTGAGGTCTTATAAGGCTTCAAATGTTTAAATTTTGATAACAAATCTGTCGAATTCTAAATTCTGTTGAAAAAATAGTTACAAAAGAATATATTTTTTTAGCTGTTTTTATTGCTATTTCTGTTTGAAATAATAATAATAATAATTTTCAGTCCTGTCCCAAAAATGTAATTGTAGACAGTACAGATACCTACTCTCAAGTGGTATAGTAGTAGTAAAGTAAAAAGTATCTACTTAAGTAAAGTATAAATGCCTAAAACACTCTGAAGTACGGTACTTTACTATTTTTACTTTTTACTACTGAAGGATTACACCGTCTCATTGCCAACAACTATAACAGCTATTATATTTACACTGGCATACAAAACAAAACAATACTACAATATTACAGCACACTTTTTATCAGAATAGAATAGATTAATTAGAGAATCAATAAATGAATCAAGATACTGATGTGAGCGGATGTGTAAAATACTGGTAAAACTATAATCCCCCAAAGTACAAAACTGAGCTATATTTGCTTCCATTACCTCTCAGAAAGTTGTAGTAACCCAGTTGTTTTGTCACATATTCACCAGCCCACACAAAACACCACAATACAAGTGGGTCATACTTCTGCATTAAAAGGCCTCGCTGTTAGCTGAACAAAAAGCCAAGCCGGGACACATCCCCGAGGCCCTGGACATGATATTTTGGCTACAGAAGCTAGCACCATCTCCACTGGTACATAGTAAACAGTCATGATCAATACAAAGCCATTATCCTTGCTGCATTGCATTGAAATGAAATTAAAAACTGCCCAGCAAAATTGGGAAAAAAAAAAAAAAAAAAACAGCTCAACTTTCCACGGAGTTGGACGAAACTTTAACTTGAATGAAGTGAATTGGTTATTACCCAAGAGACACAGAGGCCCAAGTAGATAATAAATGCTACAAGCGGTGCAAAATCGTACATCTCAAATTCACCCGTATTAGGGACTCGAAAACTTCCATTATTTGAACATTCAGTACAAAACGTTGGCTGAAAGTGGGCCAGAGGCTGTACCGGCTAAACCCCGGCTCCTCTTAACTGGCTTTAGTCCGCCTCCCTATCAGCTGACGCTCTTACTCTGTGGGGTGTTTCAAAGAGGCCTGGGTACAGTAGCGATTGGACGCGGAGAATTTGCAGTGCCAGAATAAAAGGGAACTTCGTCTGGTGCCTGGTTACTCTGAGGCTGTTACAATCTAATGTGTGCGTTGCATCACAGGGTCGAGCTGGTTTAAATGTGCTCTTTCTGCTCCAGTTCCTTGTAGGGAATAGTTACGCATCATCTATTACCTTGTGAAGTTAGTGTATGAAGTAGTTAAAGGGGCTGAATTATACTGTTTTGTGATCAGTATTGTAATGTTTCCTTATCACTAGGGGTGTGCAAAAATATCAAAATATCTATATATGGTATTGTTTAATGTAATGACACAGTATCGATATCGTGGGCTGCTGTATCGATATATTGCCAAGACTATTTATTGATATATTTTACACAATTGTTTTGTTACGACACTACAGTTTTGTTGCTTGTGCAGAGGAAGGAAACTTGTTTATGCGACATATTTGACATTTTCACTGTTTTGGTGATTAAAATATTTGTGTTTCATATTCACTTTGCACAAGAGGTGGTTTGACAAAAGACTTTTAGTGTGACACCCATGATTTAAACATTATTTTTTAATTGAAACATATCAATTTGAAAAATATAATATCAAACTGAAAGTGCACTGTATCAAGGTATGTATGGTATCGTGGTCTGTGTATCGAGGTATGTATGGTATCGTGGTCTGTGTATCGAGGTATGTATG
Organism: Boleophthalmus pectinirostris; assembly: GCF_026225935.1. Taxonomy (NCBI): domain Eukaryota; kingdom Metazoa; phylum Chordata; class Actinopteri; order Gobiiformes; family Gobiidae; genus Boleophthalmus; species Boleophthalmus pectinirostris. Next base: position 21,560,913 of record NW_026571153.1, on the reverse strand, counting down.
GTATCGTGGTCTGTGTATCGAGGTATGTATGGTATCGTGGTCTGTGTATCGAGGTATGTATGGTATCGTGGTCTGTGTATCGAGGTATGTATGTATCGTATCGTATGTCGTGGATGTATTGTATCGAGGTATGTGGTCGTATCGTATCGTGTATCGAGGTATGTATCGTATCGTGGTCTACGTATCGAGGTATGTATCGTATCGTGGTCTACGTATCGTATGTATGTCGTGGTATCGTGGTCTATGTATCGAGGTATCTATGTATCGTATCGTGGTCTATGTATCGAGGTATGTATCGTATCGTGGTCTACGTATCGAGGTATGTATCGTATCGTGGTCTACGTATCGAGGTATGTATCGTATCGTGGTCTACGTATCGAGGTATGTATCGTATCGTGGTCTACGTATCGAGGTATGTATCGTATCGTGGTCTACGTATCGAGGTATGTATCGTATCGTGGTCTGTGTATCGAGGTATGTATCGTATCGTGGTCTGTGTATCGAGGTATATATCGTATCGTGGTCTATGTATCGAGGTATGTATCGTATCGTGGTCTACGTATCGAGGTATGTATCGTATCGTGGTCTATGTATCGAGGTATATATCGTATCGAGGTATGTATGGTATCGTGGTCTATGTATCGAGGTGTGTATCATATCGGCAACTTCTTAATGATACCCAACCCTGTTTATCACAAACATACCAAGAGTTATGATGGTGGATTTGGATTTTTTGAGATGTAGACAGATTAATAATAAAGGGTTACTCAAACATTTGTGAATGAAAAAAATAAAAAATAAAAATCTAGGTTTTTCAAGAGGTAAGAACATTATAACATGACTTAAAGCTCAAATGAGTCAATTTTATGTAATATAGAACCATAAAGTTACATAGTGCACCTTTTGGATCCAGAGAATAGTTGGTAAAAATGAATTTGAAATGTGTTTGAAATGTAATCCAAGAGCTATTTACTGCATCTCTCTATAAACAATAAAAGGTCCATCCAATATACAACAAATTATTAAAGACCCTGCACAGCTCCATCCATTTGGCCGCTGAATAAACTTGAAGCGCACCTTCAATATTTAATTTTTACATCTTCTGAGTAAGACAAGTCTCAATTCATGTTTCATTTTTCATTCTCAGCTGTTTGCCTGCCTCCATCTCCTCACGTCCCTTACACTATGAGCAATTTGCTTTATAGATTTCAAGCCCAGTGACTTCCCGACCCCTTTTTTTCAGGTCAGATGATCCGCGAAAACATCATAGAATTGCGGCTGGACAGAGCAAAGAAGTGGAAGAAGAAAACTAAGCAGGAGCAATATGTCCTAATGCATTAATGTGAGTCTGCGGTGCTTTGACAGACACTGCATTTGGCCGGACAGCGATAGGGGTCACGGAGAGGAGGAGGAGAGGGAGGAGGGGATAAAGACAGGGATGATGTTGAAGGAGGGAGCGCGTGAACGAGTGCGCCGCTGAGTATAGCAGGGTCAGGGCCTCGGAGGGAGCGAAAGAGCAGATTGAGTCTGGGAGACAGCATGGATGCCTCTGGGCCGTCACAGGCCAAGCACACTGCCAAAGAGAAGAGTGGAGGAGACACGAATGAGGACAGGAGCAAAGGCAAGAGGGGAGAAAGTACAGGAAGGACAAAGAAGTACAGAAAGCATATGGGTATAGTTTATGTTAATATGCACTATAGCAACAGTGACATCTTGAATTTGGCTCTTAAAGTAATGATGAGCTGTTTAAAGTATAGATTATATTACACAAAATTTACTTTTGTGAGATTTTAGCCTTGTTAGAATGTTGGGACAGACTGATGGAAGTAAGTCAGTATCACAATTATTTTGCTCAACATTATTCAAACAATATTTTTTTTGTTACATAATGCATTTATTCAGCATTTCTCTCTCTCTCTCAAAAAAAAAAAAACACACACACTTTGTTGTTGATAGTTTATGCAAAATTTTCAAATTGAAAATAAATATGTACCTTAGAGCAGTTTTGCTATGTATAAAACAAAAAAAAATTTATAAAATATACTTTGAACTTTGAAAAACATCAGTGTATCCAAAATAAGCTATGTATCCAGCTGTTCTATAACAAATAAAATAAATATACTTATTTATACAAAAAATATCCCCAAATAAACTGTTTTAAGCTTAAAATTTCAACTTGATTAGGCTATATGAGTTTGGAGATTGTTTGACACACAAATCGAAATCGCGATCAAAATTCGATTAAATGCACAGCCAATCTGCGCCATCGGCCTCTCGGACCATCACCAATCACTCACATCCACTTTCATACTAGAATATATGGGTGAGGTGCCTTGCCTAAGTACACAATGACAAAACTTGGTCCGAGTTCGAATCGATCCTCTGACCTCTTTGAGTTGGGTCGCCCCTTTTGGACCGTATACTGCATATATTTATGATGTAAATATAATGATGAATGGACTAATACAAATCTTGGCTGATTTAAGCCCTAGTCGCACGGGATAAATACAACCTGGGGACGTCCGGTAATTTGTCCGGTAAGCAAATTCCGTAAATTACTCTATTTTACTGACACTGACACAGAGATTGAAAGCAAAAAGAACTCAGAAAGCAAAGAAGGAGATAGAAAAGGCACACAATTTCAAGAACAAACACAGATGCAGATTCGCACAGGACTAGAGTTATCACCGGACGTCTGTGTTTGGCGAAATATAGTAAGTAATTTGTGGCAGAATTTTTACTTTACAGACATGGCGCATTCGAATGGGATTAAGATCTCAGGCAAACCACCAAAGGACCAAAGGTAAAACTAATCCTGTGCGAATATGGCTTAAGACACCCTCGACTGATTAACTGAGTTTTAAAATAATATACTTTTCCAAAACCAACATTTGAAACATTGAAAATGACATTGTCCCAGTTACATTTTGAGTTTCAAATGACATCACAGCATTTTACATGTGGCTTAATGGACATTTTTAGTGTAGGAAAAAAATGGTTGGTTATGCCATTATTAATTTTTCTATAACAACCAACTGATTTAATTTTTATTTTATTTTTTTTTAATTGCACACTAGAAATTCTATCATTTGAACTGGTTTCATAAGACTTGACTAAGGGATACTGCACTGAAATAGTTTTGAAAAATGATTAAAGTTCCTTAACAACCGGAGCTGAAGCTGTGAGAGAGCGAAAATAACAATGCCTTGCTTAAACTTATCAACCCCGATTTGGACATTTTAAAATGAGCCCTCACATAAAGCTGCCTTTTGTCTACAGCTAAGCACGGAGCCACTCAACTCCACATTAAATTGACTCTAATCTAATTTCACTCATTAAGAGAGCTAAAGAAAACACTTTAACCTCCCTGATGCTATTTACACCCGCTCACACGCTTTCAATTCTGGGGCTAAGACAGAACATCGTCTCCCTAATCAACACAGTGAAGTTACAAGAGACGGCGGCGTGAAAAGGGCGAGTTTGGAAATGGGCTTTTGATTGGGCGCTACCCGTCGTGAAAAAGGGTGAAATGTTTGGACAGAATCTGTTTTGCGCAGCAGGGAGATCGGTGGCGGAGATGACAGACTACATCGGCGGGTGTCATGGAGATTAGCCCCGTGTAACTGAAGGAGGGTAAATGAAATATTTATCTGGGAGTTAGCAGCTGTTGGGGCGTCTTGAGTGTGAGCTATAGATGTCAAAGCAAGAGGAGTCAAAGTGCTTTTCCAAGGTTTGTGTCGGCTTGCTGATAAAACAATGGAAACTACTGCCAAAATGAATACATATTTTTGTAATATATATGCACAATTTCAAATACTTTTTTTCTTTTCATGTTTTCAAAGCGTTATTTACTATTGTGTGATTTTGGGAGTCACTTTATAATACTACTGCGCTCCCTGTTTAGCATCTTTGAATCATAATGAACAAAAAGTGTATGAAAGATATAGTAAAGTTAATACCATATTGCAGATCATTCGCCATGGAGATTACGTTTAATGTAATAAAATAAGATTATAGCCAGAGAAACAACATGACCATAAAAACACGCAGAGGCCCTCCTGCGGTTTTCAGTCCAAGTTTTGTGGTGCTTTTATTTTTGTCTGTTTTTAATTTATAAACTAATGAATGAAGTCTGTAGTTGTGTAGTTATTATAAAGTGTTACCAAACGTGGTTCGGTGTACACAAAGGATATAGGCCATTGTTTCCCAAAGACTGGATGGTCACAAGTGTTTTGGTTTTTTTGGGTCGCCTTGTCACAATCACGATACATCTCCACGTACTCGCCCACTCCTGACTTTTTTGGCAGCACCACCTTGCCTAACCAGTTTTCTGTGGGAAACACTGAATATGGTTTTTCCTTGTTTAAAACTTGAGTACCGTATTTTTCGGACTATAAGGCACCCTTAAAATCCCTTAATTTTTTGAAAAATCGACAGTGAGCCTTATAATCCGGTGCCTTATATTTTATACTGGTTGTGCTTACTGATCTCAAACCGATTTTTTTTTTTATCTCAAACCGATTTTCACTGAGTCGTGTTCTTTAGTCCGACAGAAGCTGAACCGCATCAGCGCACAAGGAGTGAGCTGTCTTTTTAGAGTTTATAGTTTATGCAAATTAGCCATGTGGTTTTAAATTTCGTTTCTGTAAAATGTAAACAAATGTGTGCAAAGCTGCATCAAAAATATTGTTAGTCAATCTATATTTGAGTTCTCCTCCTAGCAAATAAAAAAAAAAGTGTCGTCGTCCGTTTGTTTCGCTTAATGCGCCTTCGAATCCGGTACGCCTTATAGTCAGAAAAATACGGTAAAACTAATTGTTCAGAGAGACACGATCACTCAGTCAACAATAAAATATCCTCATTAATGTTCAATAATGGTCACAAATTGTCACTTACGAATAATGTCTATTGACTTGGGTCGCAAAGATTTGTGTCCCCAGAAAAAAAGTTTGGGAAACACTGATATAGACAACTGATTGTCCAAAATTAAGATTTTAGTTAGAAATCTAATAACACACGTAAAAAAACATAAAACATAACATAAAAAAACATAAAAATATACTGTATGAAAAAAGTATTTCTTTGTGTTTACGTGTTGCTATAATAATCCAGGATGCAACTGCAATATCGCGACACAGATCTGCTCTCTCCAAATGCTTCCAGCCACTGCCTCATCACACTTCTAATGGGGTCCCGTCTAATTAGGTAAAACTTGGAAACTAATTACGATACAAGAGTCTGGCTGTTTGGCTTTCGCACTTTCTCAGCGCTCCTCATGGCATCGCTTCACACAGCCAGGAGGTCTGCGGCATCAAGCGCAGACTGGCAAACCCCCACTAAACATGACACAAAGTCCCTCTTGGAAGCGGCAGGCACAAAAATAAGACCAGAGAGGAGAAGAGAAAGAATACGTGCTAAAATATTAACACGCTGACGGCTGCTTCGGACTGAACGATGTCCACAGGAAAGAGCCGTATTTGTCTGAGATGTTTGCCAGACTATTAGGGTGAGATGGGGAGAGATACTTGGTGGCGCTAGAGAAAATGAGAACCAGGAGAACTGTGCTGGTGAGGGTGACCTTTACACTGTAGATCATAGCGAGCTAAGCCAGCAGTTCTGTTAAAAAAATTGTACAAACTCTATGTATGGTAAAAAATAAGTCAAATTAAAATGTTTTAGAGTGCACTGGTAAGAGAATCATACCACCTACAGTTTGGTACACTACATTCAATTTATTTGTGTTTCAGTCTATTTAATGTTATTTTCTAGTCTGTTTTATAATGTTTCCTCATCAAAAACATACTTGAAGTTGTGTCTTGTTTCATTCACACATTTAACACGGAAAATCCAACATATTTAGACTTCAGAGTTCTTCTCTCAAACTGAAAACAGTCTGTTCCACCATGTGGTAATACAGCTCTGGAATTGCTCATTTCTACTGAACTTAAGGTAAAATTTAGCTGTTAATTTTGAAAACTACCAAGGTGGAACGGACCATTTTCAGTGTTGGAGATCTAAACAGATTAATAATACAGGATTACTTAAACATGTGTGAATGAAACAAAACATAACTCCTAATTTTTGAGGAGGTAACAACATTCTAACATGGCTTAAAGCTCAAAAGAATTCATTTTGTGTAATATAGAACCTTTAATGTAACTCTGCTCTCAAACACATGGACATACCGTCTATTTTCCCCATGCAAGTATAGTATTAGCATACGTCCCTGGACTACTGTGGGGGTTGTTAATATACATGGTAAAATAAAATAAGGTACTATGAATGTTGAAAATGTCATTCTGTTGTCTAAACACTTCCACTGTGGTATCAGAATAGTTTCAGTTTGATCTAAGGCTGAACAATCTATTGTTTTGGACCAAATATTGTGATCTCAGACAACATGATTTTGGGAACGTCAAAGCCGCGTTTTTTTGCAGTCCTCCTAAAGCCCAATTTATGGATTTATGGATCTGCGTTGAGAGCTATGTGCCGTAAAGTAATTCACCGCCACAACGCTCAGAAGCTAGGATTTAAACCTGGTGTTCTTGTAAAGTTTAACATGAACCGTCTCCAACATGATAGAAGCAGAGAACAGACTCACCATCATCAGTCACAGAAAGAACACAAAATCCAATCGTGTCCTTTAGTCCGACCCATCAACACCAAGAGCGAGCTGTTTTTTGTCAGCGCTTAGAAGTTATGCAAATTAGCTATGTGGTTTTAAGTTGTATTTCTGTAAAACATAACAAAAGTGCGCAAAGCTGCATTAAACACATTATTCCTTAATGTATATTGAAAGAAAGGACAGCAGAGTATAGGGAATGCAGTACAGGAAATATAAGTAGAGCGGTGGTAGAGAGGAACAGTCACAGCCCTTACTGTCTGCATCGCTTCCCCTTCTGTCTGCATCATTTTGAAGCGTAGTTAGAACATTTCGGAGGTGCACATCACTCGACACAGACAGTCTGCATTCTGAGACAGACGATTTGACGCTGGACCGTAAACTGGGCTTAACGGTCCAGCTTCAAATCATCACTGCAGAATTCTGGTATGATGTTTCCAAACGTTCATGTGCACTGAAACTTGATATGAAAATAATCGTGGATGAAATTGAAATCGCCAGAAAAATCGCAATTGTTTTTTCTTGAACTCATTCAGCGCTAGTTTAGTCGTTTCCTTAGTATTTTTTTTAGTCGCCATCTACTATCGTGACAACACTATATGGGCTAGTCTGCTGTGGTGAGTATTTATCTATTCAAGGAAGGCGATGAAGTTCATCCACCGATTATCTAATATTTCAGTTGACAAGATGTTTGACCACAGCTGTGTACTAAACCATACGAGCAAATGCATCCAACATGGCGACTGGCCTTTTCAGCAGCACATAGAAGAAGCAACTGTCACCGCCTATAACCCAGTTGGAAGAAGGGCTGTTGAAAGCAGGCAGCAGGTGATCCATTCTTCGGCTTCTGAGCTCCTTGAAGTATTTACTGCCTGGCGGGGGCAACTAAGGGAATCATCTTGGAGCCCCTGCCATGCTTTGAGAGGTGCGGGATGGGCCCAGAGCGAAACACAGCAAAAGGATCGGCAGCGTGACTGAGCAGAAAGAGGAGGTACACGAGCAGCCCCGTGAGTTTTGTAATGAGCTGTCACCTGCGTTGGCTGCGCTCTCCCAGATGCCCAACCTCTATATGCAGCAAGAGAGAGTGGAAAAATAAGGTTGTCCACTGGTGAGGGCTGTTTTGGTTCCTGGTTACGTAATGTTCTTCATCTATTTATTGGTAGACTATATTTTTTGCAATTTTATTTTTATCTTGTGCATCTTTTTGCAATTGTTTTTATTCATTTTTTTGACATTTTATTAATTTAGTTATTTCATTTTTAAAAATACTGTTTATAGTGTGGGAATCTGTTGGCTATTTACCATCTCTTTGTACTCCTCCTATATCTAGCTTAACTTTCCCATTTTTTTTTATTTTTTATTTATTTATTTATTTTTTTTGTCTTCATTGTTGAGTAGCAAACTCTTGATATTTAACAGTTGGCAGTGCATATTACATTACATAAGCTTTTTGTTTTTTTGCAATTTTATTTTTGTCTTGTGCATCTTTTTGCAATTGTTTTTATTTATTTATTTAACAATTTTATTTATTTAGTTTTTGTATTTTTTTTATTCTTTTTTCACATATATTCATATATTTCATTCGGTATGAATTTGTTGGATATTTGCATTCTCTTATCTAGCTTGACTTTCCCATTTATTTAGTTTTTTTATTTTAGTTTTCTTTGTCTTCAAGTAGTAAACTCTTTATATTTAACAGATGGGAGAGCATAAGGTTTTCCACTGATTGGGGATGTTTTGGTTTGTGGTTGTGTAATGTTCATCCATTTACTGATACACTTTTTTTTTTTTTTTTTTTGCTTTTTTTGGTAATTATTTCTTTTTTTTTTATTATTATTATTGTTATTGTTATCGTTATTATTATCATTATTATTATTAATTTGTTTTATTTAATTATATATATATTTTTTTTAGCTTTTTAGGTGCCTTTGTTTCCCATATTTTTTTTTTTAATACTGTCAATTTGATAGCTCTTTATCTTATATCTAACTCGACTTTCCCATTTTGTTTGTCTTTGTCTTTCAAGCAGCAAACTCATAACAGACATTTTAGCGAAATGTTTGGCAACCCATTTTAAAAAATTGCCTTGCCAATCTCAATCTTGCGCTTTAGAATTGAACTGTCAACCTTCCTGCTCACCTTGCAGTTATATAGCCCTATGTTTTCTCTTTCCTTTTTTCCTCTTTTTTTTATTTATTTATTTTTTGTATATCATATAGCATGGCACAGTTTTTTCCCAGTATATACAGTAGATGTCATAATCCTCTGTTTGTCACTGGCGTAGACACTACCCTGCTGTAGAATTACATAACAACCTTCCACTTTTGTCCTTAGCATCTCATTAACAGCAGGTAGCCATTCTAGTTTATGATATGGCTGCTACGCTCTCCCAGCCGGGTCTCTCCTCTTTCTGGAATAATAAATGTACTGCGGACGGCTCTGGCTCCTAATTAATTGCAGACAGATTAACTAGCATAATTTCATTCCGGTGGCAATCTCTCAGCCAATTATCAAATGCGCCTTGCACCCTCTCCCCTCTCCCCCGTGCCCCCTCCGTCGGCTCTGACCTGTTTGAGCAGTCAGCACCACTCAGGACCCCATAAATAAAGTGTCCCTGTATGTGGCGCGAGCTCATTCATCTTGTATGCTATCGCTCGAGCGCGCCACATCGCCAGGCTCTCCTACAGCAGGTGGTGGCCGTTGATGTTTACTGGAAGCATATTGTGTCTCTAGAAATGAATGCCGGTACTGCGCACCTCGTCCTTAAAGTACTCCTGACCTTTGACCCAAGCTATAAGTGGTAACAAGAAAAAGAGAGACAGAAGGGTGCAGAGGAGAGAAAGTAGCATGACTCATCCGCCCGGCTAATAAGAATAATGGTACTGGATTTCTGCCACTCTATAAGACTACTGAAAGCTCATCTCTGCAATAAGGACTTGGCAGTTTCTCAAATTAATACTCAAGAGACTGTGTTTTTAATTTTGGATAACATAAAAAGAAGCCATTTAGTGAAATGAAACATTATGAAAATAGCTCTCAGTATTTTCGACACTCTTGCCATCACCTCAAAGAAGCTTCAAGACAAATGACAGTGGCTTAGTAGTTAGGTAATCCACCAACCACAGACTGTATGGACATAGCTGCAGCGTTCCAAATACAGGGTTCCCACTCTTTTTCACTGACAAAATTTCAAAACGTTTCCATGACTTTTTCATAACCTAAAGTGAATTTTGCATGACTTTACGGCACCCTAAATGTGTAGAACTGATCATACTTTTAGGGATAAATATGAAATGTTACCCCATTCCACTCACCTTACGATTATGGTATTATAGTTTTTTAACATTCAAAATACTGTTGGTGCATTTATTGTCATCTCTTTTAAACAAAAGGCGCATACGTTCAAAAATAATCATAATAGCCTCATGATAACTTAACATTTGCATGAAAAAGATACTAAAATTCCATGACTTTTCCAAAACTTTCATTGACTTTACAAAATTCCTGCCTGGACAATGACATTTTCAATTTCCATGACTTTTCCAGGAACCCTGCAAGTAGGAAGTGACCATGGGGGCACTTCCTGCTCCATCGGTTCTTGCTGCAATTGACTTTACATTGAAAAACTATTGCCGCTTTCTCTGTAACTGCTGCTGCTTTAACCCACTCCAAATGATCCTGATATATGTTGGTGCTCTTTTGTTGAAATCATTACAGAATATGTTCAAAATCCAAAATAGCCAATAGGAGCTCAGAGGTAAGGCCACGTTTATCAAAAAGAAAATCAGAACAAACATTATGAAATTTTGTATATTTGTTAAAGGGTTCGACCTATAGAACAACACAGAAGACCTAAAATTGTGCACCATTCTCTTCCATTTTGTAAAGTAGTTTAAATGTTTAACTCTAGGCAGATACATGAATTATGATATTTAATTTGTGCTGTAGTACTTTGTTGTACTGTTGCTGATTTGTTTGTTTCCTCTTGCTGTATTTATGAAGATGAACTGGTGTCAAGATGACGCTCTGACAAAGGAATAAAGACCAAAATAAATCAATCTAAATCGAATCCAATGTATTGTGGGTAAATCCACTCAAATCAAGTTATTTTACCTAGATATGACTTTTTGCAGTGCATAGATTCCTTCCGTATCTGCACGACACACTTGAGTGCATTCTAGCCATGCCTGCATTATTAGTCTTGATGCACATGAACTATAATCACTTCTAAGCCGCAGCCTGGTGTTTGTAACTGTAATTCTCTTATGCCTGAAGACACAGACGCAATTATAGTCCAGAAGAATGCACTCTGTCATTAAAGCCCACTGTGTGTGTGCTGTTTACCCTGACATTCCACTCTGTCTGTTTCTACCCCAAAAGCCCCGCACGGATTAGCATTAGCCGCTCTGCTATGGTGCGCACATACAACGCTGCCTGCAACCGATAAAACAACATGACAGTCTCCGAGCGGTATTCCAGAAACGTACCATGCGCCGTTTGTGCGTGAATGGCATTTCGGAGACATAGAAGAAAAGGAAAAAAAAAAAAAGAAAAAAATCATTATCTGATAAGACAAACACATATGCAAGGGTGTGTGTAGAAAATGGTAGGGCTTGCTGAGATACTGTGGTGTTGTGAGGGTTAAATCAGTTATATTTTTCATTGTTTGTGACTTCTCTGAATTCACGCACCATCTCGCTCTCTCAGTGTACAGTCGGAATAAAGCAAGTGTCACTGGCTCTCTGCGGCTTATCTCACACGACCAGGCGCGCGCACACAATTGCCTGTTTTACACCATTAAATAGTTATTTGTCAAAAAAAACACAATTTCAATTAAATCAAGCCTAAAATAAAAATGTGCTTTTCTGCCATCATACTTACTCAAGGAAATATTTGAATGGTGACATAAACTTACACTTGTCTTGGAATGATAAGTACTGACAGTGCACAGGAGAAAAGAAGGGATGCGGAATGTTGTTCAAGGGTTATGGAATTGCAAAACAGGAAAGTGCTTGTTTGTACTGAATTCATAGACAAAACTGGAACGCTAGGAAGTGAACATGGGTGTGGCTTCCGGCTCCATCGACTCCAACTCCAATTCACTTTGTATTGAGAAACTGTTGCCCCTCTCTCTATGTCTGCTGCTGTGAGGCTCTTCATTCTGGTCTTAAAATGTTCGTATTAACCCACTCTACACGATTCCCGCTCTATTTCTAATCTGGAATTCTGCTCCAAATTTGCCCCTATGACTGCTTGCCTATGTGAGCCTCATTTGACTGTCACACTCCCTTAGGCCACTTCTTTTTACAGCCTGTGATTGAACTGTAAGTATTTTCTCTTAGCAAAAAACATACTAGTAACATAGAAGTTACATCTGTTCTATATGTATTTATTTATTTTTATAAGTTTAATGAACATTTTAACAAACACACAATCGAACAGTTTTCAGAATGATCAATGAAAACAAAGTCCAGAACATACTACAGGAGGGAGAGCATCTGACATAATTAAATGCATAATACTTTGTGGGTGGACACCGCAGAAGATGTGACATGTGGAGAGTCGTGTAACCTAGCAACCATAATGTAAACAAGGGCCAAAATGCCAATACATAATACTAATACTGTAATACTTATAATACTTCTGATCAGACTCCTACAAATAAAAGAACACAGCGTCATTTAGGTAGTAAAACGAAGGTTCGGGGTGTTAGAAAAAGACCTTCTTTGTGCACGAACTGCTTCTGCATATTCTTCCCGTTGATGACATAAGCGGAGGGATTCTGCTTCACAACTCAGGGCTACTTCTGAATTCTCCAACTTTGTGTTTTCTGCTTTTCTTCACAGATTTCTTCCCTTAAAACTTAAAACACCCCCCAAGCGCCTATTAGCCCATCATTTAGTCTCAAAGCATCAATATAATCTATACCAATGTTCTCAACCAACAAAATGTAAGATATTTTAAGTTTTGTTTTTTTTTTTTGTCTTGAACCACTACAGAATGGAAATACTGATAATTAATTGCGTGTACTAATAGGTAATCATTTAGTACATTTAGTACATGCACATTTTATTTATTTATTTTTTTTCATTTTGTTTGATGCACCTAGAAAATATAGCACATAGGCTACTCCCAGATTTAATAAACTGACACTGTCACGGCAAAGGTTCTCTTTGTCCTTGTGTTAAAACAAAGGCACCACTTGTGATGTTGTTATTAGTTTGAAGTGGCGGCCTGGCCAGCTCCAGTCTGAGTCAGCCAAATAACACCCACCACCACCACCGAGCACCCATGCAGATCATGTGTGCGCCTATCCAATGTGGCAATTAGCTGGGAGCTGATAGCACGCTCAGTCCGGAGCACACTGGCCCCTGTGAGTCACGACCTTAATGGAAAGCTAGTGGTGGAAACACGCAGGGGTAATTATGTTGACCTCCAGGGACGGCTTTTCACTTTTTCACGGCGTAGGCTTAGGAATAGGCGCACTGAGAGACAAATTATAGCTTGTGTGTATAGAAAAAAGTCTCAACGCATGATTACTTATAGATGATTACATGTGGAGCTTATCCCATGTGCCTCAAGTGTTTGGGGTCCTTGACATGTTTTGAATTTGGTATCCATTAAGAAGATAGTTTGCAAGATGTTGGCCCCATTAAGTCATGCATTTTTGAATGGACTGTGAAGATCATAGATATGGGGTAAATGCTCCTATTCACTGTTCACTATTCACTATTCACTATTTATGTAAAAATCATCTGTGCTGATATCTTGTGGCTAAAATGTGTATATTTGGATCTATCTTGCACTGACACCAAATTCTGGAGCAAAAACATTTTCTGTTGAATAGGCCCTGTGCACAATAGCGCCTAGCAACCTCACTTTAAATGTCACAACTTCTTGTCCAATTTTATCTCTGTGGGGTTTTTACCAAGTCATGCTAAAATGAATAAATACACTTTACTCTTTAGAACGGGAGAAATGTGTTTCTCAGTGCTAATGCTAATTTTGAGGCATAAGAAATATTAAAACACTGCAAACTGAAATATATTTCTCATAACAACAACCAGGTCACGTTTACTTTCATTAATTTGGATTTAAATCAGTTGTTTGTTTTATATTTTACTATTTAAATAAAAGTGACTTTTGAGACACAGTGAGCTAGCTAGCGTACTACTAATGCAACTGTTTACTTTCCTCAGAACCATTCCCAAATGACTGAAGAATACAGACTATCTGCGATGGCAAAAATGAATAAAAAAAGTATGAGTTATTTTCTAACAATCATTCTAACGTATACAGCCTGACACATGTAATGACTGTGTACAGGAGCTATGACTAGTAGTTCAAATTGATGTAGCACCAGTTAGCAGTGCGTCTCCATTGGTTCGGCGTCTGTGCGGGTACATATGGGTGCACCAGGTTGCGCTATACGAGACAGCTGGTAACATTTACATTTAACTCCCTAAGTCATATCACGAGCCCATGATCAAGTGGCGATCAGATGTAGCGCATATGCCAGCACCGGGCACGGTCACTTTTCCAAATGGCTGAAATTTGTGATCTTTGATTTCTGGAGTGCTTTAAATGATACCCAGGCAAGCTTGCAGGAGCACACAGCAGAGATACAGCTCGATAAAGCCCAAGGTGTCCTGGATTATAGATATATTATCTCGCTTGCGGGGCCAAAGTTTGTTCCCTTCAGCGGTGGTATATTGGATTTGCGGCAGAAGTAGCAACGTGCCATCACCTTTGCAGACTCCTTGACGATATCTTTGAATGGAAACTCAACAGTGGGTCGGGTCACACCTCCTCCACATTTTCTCAGAAGCATTAGAGCGAGTGAATGAGCGAGTGTGGGAGAGAAAGGGCTGCGCTCGCGTATGGTAGTGGGAAGGCTGTCATGCGGCGCTATGCTGAGCCATCTGCAGCTAATCATTTGGAAGATGGAGAGGCTTACAAGAAGGAAGGTTGATGAACGAGACCCCAGCCCCACCTGTCATGCTCGAGCCTTCTCTCATCTGTATCGCAAATGTCTGTATTGTGTCTCCACTCGCAAACAATGTGGAGAAATTATAGGCAGATTGTACTGTTGTTGGTGACAGTTTTCTTTATTGTTTTCCAAACGTAATGATTCAGTGTGAAATCTTGAATAATACCAAGCATAAAATATCAATATAAAAGCATCTGGCAATATCAGACATTTACCAGGAACTAGCCATATTTTGTAGTGATGAAGATACCCAGATCTTGACACGGGCAAATGAATGAGTAAATTTTCCACAACCTTGGGTTATCTCCCAAAGGTAATTCTATTCATATCCATTGCCTGTAGTGATACTTTGCAGTGAGTTTGTATGCATGTACATCAGTGTCCCAGTTATTAGCCATATGCCTGTTATGGTAGTATTTGGGGTACTGCGTTCAAATAGTAGTATCCTGGTTTCTTGACATAATCTTACAAATGCGTAAGCACAAAAATGAACCTAATTTAAGTTAATAAACCAGGAAAAATACAAACAGGAAGCTCGGGAGGTTATTTTAATAGATCCATGGGTTCTAACCAGTGATAAAGAGCTATGAGGTATCCCACAATCCACTGCACAGATCAAACCCAACGTGTAGTTTTTTTAATTAAAATATTCTGCATAAATAAACTCAGCTTTATAATATATGAACCATAACCACATCAGCCCGTTTGATAATATAATTCAGCTTTGTCACATTTGTTTACGTTTTACTGAAACTAAGACCGCATGGCTAATTATATATTAAATTATATATATAAACTGTTAGCGCCGATAAAAAGAGCTAGCTCCTTGTGCCGCTGATGTGGTTCAGCTTCTTTCGGACTAAAGGACACGACTCAGTGGAATATATGTGTTTTTTCTGTGACAGAGGAGTGTCTGATGATGGTGAGTGTGTTCTGTGCATATATCATATAGGAGATGTTTCATGTTTAACTTTTCAGCGATCATACGTGTGCAGGTCGTACGAGTGCAGATTCCTGTGCAGGTTTAGCACAGTCATTTCACTCATATATGGTCACTTTATTTATGTCACTGTTATAGTGGTGAAAAGACTGAAAAGTATTTGTCTTTTGGACGCATGCGCACTCTCATTTATGTTGCAGTAACCGGGATACTGCGTATACATGCCACAGTATCCCGGTTACTATCGGAAAATACCAGCTACAGTAACCCGGTTTCTCATAACCAGGATACTGCCATAACCAGGATACTGAAACCATATGCATGCATTATGACGAAACCGGGATACTCAAAAAACCCGATCATAACCAAGATACTCATGTGCATGTATATGCACTCGGTGACATCATGATGGGGTCGTATTTCTATGGCCAAATGTTCATTAGTTGCCATGGAATTCGATGGGGTATGCATGCCAGGTGGCTAGGTGGTGATGTATGTGACGTAAACATGTACGCGGCGTGAACAGATCTGACCAGAGTTTTGCGTCTTGGGCAGTGTAGACGGAAACGCTACGGCGGAGCGTGTTCAACTTTTCCACTCTGAAGGGTGGTTTCAGATTATTGCATTTTTAAGCTCTAAAAACGCCGTCACCATCTAAACGAAAGGCAGCTCCAATAAAATATTTTGACATTTTTACCCGCAAGCTCTCGTGTAAACAGGCCCTCAGTCTAACTCGAGTAACTGAGATTCAGACAGAGTAATGCTTTGAGTTAGCTTCACACCCCCAGGGAATGTTGAGTTGCAAAGTATCAAGTCACCAACCGTACGTGAAGTCACCTTTGGCACGAGGCTATCACTAGCTGGCACAGAATTCTTTTCCAATACCCTCTTTACTGAAATAGATTGTCAAATTCTTTAGTTTTCTCAGCCATCTATAAAAAGATCAGCAATGACCCCCAACATGTTAAAAAGAATCTGAGTAAATTATAAAACCAACTCAAATTATAAAACACAACAACTGGGATTCTGTCTGCAACAATGGCACAGCATTTTAAAGATTTATCAGTGCACAATTGAGTTTCCAGCCACAACATCAGGACAAAGCCCGGCTCTGCAGACATTTCACAAAAGTTGCTTCCTCAAACTCCAAATAGATTTTTATGCAAGTGGACATTTCAAAACACATTCTAATTTAATCTTTCAACCAAAAATGTTGTTTCTTCATCACAAACACATACACCTGGAGTTGCATATTTAGGCTATAGTTTTTCTCTAAAATGGAAAAAAGACTCTGTTCCAATTTGTTATGTCATATGTCAGTACAGGAAATGCTCCACTGTGGTTTTAAAGTCACTAAACTCACTTCACTAGAATCATTTGGATAATTTCATCCCTAAAATTGCCAATCTCTCCTGAACTAAAGGTGTCTAAATGTCGCTCTTAACTTTAAAATGACCACTACGTGACATCACAAAGTGGAACAGAACATTTTGAGCTTTGGAGATCTGGACAGCCTAATAATAAAAGATTACTCAAACACATGTGCATGAAACAAAACACAACTCCAGGTATGTTCTTGATGAGGTAACCACATTCTAACATGACTTAAAGCTCACAAGAGTCAATTGAGCGTTTCATATTTGATCTTCTAGACATCCTTTCAACCCACAATGCACTGGTGTTCTTTAGCTATATTGAACTATCCCAGTATGCTCTGAGACATATACAGTTTATTATTTAAAGCACCGAGAGCCCAATTTGTCACTCGGTCGGTCTCTTCACACACTGACTGTCACAAGGATCAAAGTAGCGGCAGTAGTAGCAGGAGCTTTTTGCCAGATTTTTTTCTTCCTCTGTTCCAAAACCCACTGACAAAATGAGTCAATTTAAAGCAAATGGATCTCCCCTATCAAAATAATGAGAGCGGGAGATGGTGACTGGGACTCTTATTGTGGGTGTTTGGGGCTTAGGCAGGTGGTCAGCGGTGGTGCAATATGGACACTCAGCCGGTCTAGTGTTGACTGCAAATCATTGGAGGTTGGGCGCAAATGGATGTGACGGAGCGGGGTTGCGGTCACTTTGCACGAAATGCTTGAAATTGTGTTCGAAGCGCTCCACTACTGAAATGTTTAAGAGGGTTATGCAACACATGGTGAGCCTGTTGTCTTTTCGGAAGTTGTGAAATTTGATGGTAACAGTACACTTGACAAAGGGAAAAGTCACAGGTGCAAACAAAGGTCGGTTTTAAACTAGAGTTTTGTTGAAATATTTTTCTGTAATAAGGAGGAGTGATTACTGACCCTGCTGTGAGACTCTGGGTTCAACTCCTAGAGATTGTAAATAAAAGAGTTGGATATCATTTCATTGTTTTTGTTGTGCAACTACAGTATATGGCTACTCCAATTCAAATCCAGTTGAAGGGATAGGTTTCAAAAATATGCATACGTTTTGTAAACCTTGAGAGCATGCGTATTAGAGATAGACTAATATATCAAATATTTGCTTTTTTACTTGTTTGCCAATATGTCATGTTTGCCAACCTATAGCCTAAAGAGAACATAAATATTTATTTGAACACTTAAATGTGAAGAGATAATAACCCAAAAGTGAAAACACAACTCCTTTAGAGGTTTGTGGTAGAAAATGGGCTGTGGGTGAGGTGGTTTGGAGTAAATTTAAATGACATAATTTGGGGAAAATAATCAAAATGGGACCCACATATCGGCAGAGCTTATCAGCCATCTGCTGCTGACTATTCTAAACAATTGTCATTGGTACCGGCCGTGAAAAACATATATCCGTCAATGTCTTTAGCATATTTTTTTCAGTTTTTAATTCAGAGGTGAACCAGAGGAAGCCGCCTTTGCATGCGAACTAGGTTAACTATTATCTATGCTTTGATTGAATGCGTAAATGTACAGGGAACACCATGTAGCTTAGCCAGCATTTTTCAAAGACTTCTTTCTAAGCAGTCAAAGGAGCTAACGGGATTACATTGATCATCAATACGTTGGAAGCTTGGCTGAATACTTTGTGCAAATACTGATTGCATGTTAAAGACATCTTTGAAGACGGTAAATGAACACTTGGGGAGTTCAAAAGACCTTTCGTTCTGTACCTTCTTTCCTCTTATATGAAACTCAAATTAACTTGACAGTGGATGACACTCCATGTAAAGTAACTTCACCATGCCTTCCTTGCATTCCCTTTGAAGCAGAGAAAACATGCTTCATTATTCAACCATCTTTGACAGGCCTATTTCCCCCCCTACGTTCTACCCTTCTACCCCCAGCCCCCGCCTTTTTAGCAAAGCTCTGGACCAATTGATTTTTCCTCTTCCCTCTGTCTGCCTATTTTCCCGTCCTTGATTCTAATGCTTCTGGGTTGTGGGAAATATTTATTCACATTGATCGACGATGGGGCTGATGGGTCTTTCATGAGCGTCAGAACTCAAACTGTTTTTTGTCCCACCGATGTCTCCAAATATCAATCACTGCTGGGGAGAAAAGTGCGCGCCGGACTGCAGATTAGGGTAATAAAGCCCCGAAAGGCTAGACTCATTTTGCGGTGTGAGCGAGTAGACAATAGAAAAAAATATACAGTCTGACCCTTGATGGAGTGTTTGTGTATTCAATGGGGCACTTTATAAGCTGTCAGTTCAGAAAAATGCTCCAGAGACAAAGAACTTTTCAGATCAATTGGAAAAAACGTATTGATAAAAAGTAGTTTGGACCCTTCACATGACAACTTGATGGTAAAGATTGGTAAGACAGAAACTGTTATTTAAGATGTCACTAATTTGTAGCAGTAAAGTGGTGTGGCCATTGAGGAATAAAGTTCCAAAACACCCAAGTAACTTTTTTGACTTGTTTTGCAAAGACAACTTTTTAAAATTAAACATACAGGGGATATTTAAAAGTGCACTATGCAACTTTTCTGGTAGAGGACCTCCAGTTTCTTGTCTACATGGAGATGTTATTGCTTTACCTGCAATGTTCCAAAAAGCATCAAACTTATCAGTCTCCACAGACACAAGCAGGTGACATCACCAGGTCAATTTGAATTAGATTGCATGTTTTAAAGGTATTTTTGAGCTAGGAAAACATAGCCTGATTCATCAGCCGGTTTCACCTCATGGAAGTCATCTGACCTCGCAGCATTAGGATTTGTTCGCTCGACAGTAGGTGGGTACTTTTTTATTTAAGCAATAGCTGCTATTATGTCGTGACGTACGTAATGCACCAAATTCCATAGGAAGAAGGGCAGTAACATTTTCCCCTTGATAAAATTCATTAGATATTCTCTTTATTCCGGCTTTAAATCCTCGATCTCGGGAATCGTTTCCAACAGAGAATGTTTGGCTTCGTCTACATCCATCTCGACTGCTTTATTTACTGTTGTGCTGTACCACAAAAGGGACCCAGACAGGAGCTTGAGTTTGACATCATGGCTTCACAGTTCACAGCTGACTGGACGGTGCTCGGTCTACAACTTCAGGGGTTCTTGCAAACCGCCTAGTGTATTCTGATTCCTGACCTAGCTGCTGGAGAGAAATTAAATTGTGCGAAGGCACTAGGTGGCGCCAGCCTGGCCAATAAAAACACCCATAATTGAATAAATGGATATCTTAATTTAATACCATATTGTGGAACACTAACAGACAAAACAATAGCATCTCCATAGTGACAGACCCCTAGCCTGAGATGATATGCAATGCATCTTAAAAAAAAAAAAAGAAAATAAAAAAAAATTAAAAAACACTTATAGTTGCTCCAACTGAAATGTTCCACAGGCAAAAAAATAAGATCTCCATGTAGACTAGTAGTTGTGGACCCTGCACCGCAAAAGCTACACAGTACACCTTTACTCTGTATAAATAAACATGGCCTCTTACAAGCTGTGCAATCTCCTTGTATGTAGAGGCCACATAAGGACCATTGTGTTATTGACAGTAGCGTTCCCCTGGGCTCCTTTTCCCCCTGACACAAACCTTATGCTGTGACACATGCATGAGTGCCCACAC
This sequence comes from Boleophthalmus pectinirostris, assembly GCF_026225935.1. NCBI lineage: Eukaryota > Metazoa > Chordata > Actinopteri > Gobiiformes > Gobiidae > Boleophthalmus > Boleophthalmus pectinirostris. The sequence goes on along the minus strand of NW_026571153.1, from coordinate 21,540,338 downwards.
AGTCCATGTTCCATTCGTCTCCTCTCCCTCTCACTGCACATAAAGAGATGGACCTCTCAGCAGATGAAGCCACCGCAGTATTTGGAGTAACATTCATGCAGTACGTGTTCCATGTGAAACTAGTGACACCTTCTCTTGTACATGCAAACAGCCCACATGCACAATACAGCCCAATGACATAATAAACAATCGCACCTAAACACATTATGCTTTAATCCTCATGAATTCCTCGACCCACACAGGCTTCGCTGCTTCACTGCTCATGACTTATTTTCATATTCATACGCTGCTGCCACGTCCGAGCTAAAAGCATATCATTCCAGCGGAAAATAAAGCGCTAAACCAATCCGCGTTCCACCAATAGCTTCACGCAAGGTCATATGGAAATAAGGTTTGCCTCTCGAAAATGCAACAAATCAAAATAAAGACTAAGTAGTAAGGTGCTTGATAAATATACCACCTGGTGCAACTAAATATGAAATAAACTGGTATCTGGATAGTGTGAGAACTCAAAGTATGTCTTATTTTGTGAGCCTTGGGTAAACATTGATTCTATTTGCAAAGAGCACAAAGTACCATCCTCTGTTGGAAAGTTGCATTAAAGGTGCTTTGGGCAACTTTTTTTGATGGCTTGTGAGTTACTGCTTTGTCTAGAATGTTCCACGGTACAGATTAAACCCATCTATCTCAAGTGACACAACTATAGGATCCATTATAGGTCAGATCTGTGGAGAGGCAACCTTATTCACAAAGTTAATTGTTGTATTTTTGCACAGTAGAAACACCTGCAATGAGTTAATGCTAGATGGATGTGTTTCATTTCATACCCTGGAACATTCCTGGCAAAGCAATCACATCTCCATGGAGACAAACAGGTGGTGGACACTTCACCAAAAAGGTTGAGCAGTGCACCTTTAAATGCCTTGGAATAAAACAACAACAACAACAAAACACATTGAGAATTGCCAAGTTTCTCAACAATTCCAATGAGATATTTGTTTTTTGCTGCCAGACTAAGTTATGGGTCAGCTTTGGTTTGATTTCAGATCTGTGGAAAGAAGTAGTTTAAAATCCAGAGCAACTGAATGCGGATAACCTCTGTTGATATTTTTGGGCCAATATGTGTGACAGTCTTTGATTATTTTCCTCAAATTATGCATTTAATGATGTAATTTACTATAAACTCATCCACAGTCCTTTTTTGCCACAGACATTTAAAGGTGGATTGTGTAACTTTTCTGGTAGGCCCGCCACTTGTTTGTCTCCATGGAGATAATGCTGTTTTGCCTTGATTATTTCACAAAATTGGTGTAATCATAATGGAGTCAGGTAAATGCTCAGATCTATGGAGAAGCAAGCCTGCATGTGGTAAGAATTCATGTGTTTAATGGTATTTTAGAGCTATTAAACACCTGTAATTGAACAAATGCCCTACTGTGGAACATTCCATAAAAGTTACATAGTGCACATTTTAACAGAGTCGATTCTATTTGCATCCCATGTCACGCACAAAATAGCTTGGCAGCGGGCTACCTGCAATGCCTGTGTAGCTCTACGGTGTATAGCGGAATAATAAAAGAGAGAATTATATTTCACTATGGCTGCCCAAATAATCCCTCTCTCACAAAATGGATGTTTGTAGAATGACAAAGTGGTAGTAATCTTTGAAAAATGATATTACACTAACAACAGTGAATTTTATCGTTCCCTTTTAAGGATTCTATGAGCGCAAATAAATAAATAATTCCCAGAAAGCCTTTTGATGACGCCCAACTTAATCCTGGCAAAGCTGACGGAGAATTTCTGCTTTTTATATCCGTTCGGCGTGGTTCTATAGATTAGTATTGTCTGCTTTGATGGTGAAGTCTTCCTGGAGAGCACTAGAAGCTGTTAAAAGACCTATAGGAATGCACGGTACGCCTATGCCGAGTGTGTGAGTCATATACAGAAGAGCATCGCTATGGAGAGGCTATTGTGTGCTAATACCTGACGAAGACCATTTGGGAGAAGAAGCAATAATGCGTATTTACTTCCTGTGTTGCCTCATGAGATACAGTGAAGTGTGTGTGACCAAATTAAGAGGCAGAGAGAAGGGAAGAGTATATGAGTGAGAGACTGGTAATATGCTTGGGAATTTAATAAGACTCTGCACGCTGTAATAATATCTGCTGCTTCACATGGCCCTCTGGGAACCGTAAAAAATGTGCAGATAAAGTATGATGCCTCGCTGTGACAAACGGACTGAGCTCAAAGAAAAAAAAAAAAAAAAAAAGAAGAGGAGGAAGAAAACAAGTACCAACTCTGCCTTCGCGACCATGCACATGCTAATATGCAAATGCACCCGCGGCAACACTGCTACTTTAAAGAATTATTCACTTTCTTCTTCTGCGTTTTTAAGGTCATGCAGACGGCACAGTTAAAGAGCTGAATAATGTCATCTTTATTCACTGAAGTATTTGAGGACTTTGGGGTATTTTAAGACTTCCTGTTTATTTTTTGTGAGCATGAGAGACCTTGCACCTGGACGGCAAGGCTGAAAACAACTGTGCTAAGCTCTGCAATGTCATGTAGGCTATTTGATGACCATGCAGCAAAGAATACTAACAATACAGTATATAAAAGTATTGTCATTTGTATAATGATGCTCGTTTCAAAATGCTGGTGGTTATATAGTGTGGTTATACATGCTTTTCAGGGTTGGTCAGCAACTCTAGGCAAGTTAAATTGACCTAAATTGAGAACATTTTACTTTATTTGAGTAAATTCATAAATTCTTGACAAGTAAAATGATCTACCAGTTGAATAAGTGTGTTTTTCTTAATTCAAGCAACATTAGATTTTGTTTGTGTTTTTCTTATCAGTGTAGCAAGATGTATTTTCATGTTTTAACTACAAAAAGTCTTGTTCCATTGGTAGATAATTTTATTTGTCAAGTGAAATTTACTCAGATCAAGATAAAACTAATCTTCACTTGGTTAGATTTTCATTTTATGCAGTACACTTACTTCTTTTTCAGTTTATAAATGTCATTTTAAGGACTTTATGTCAATAAAAGGAGAGATTAATGTTTTGTTTGATCTATGTTTGGATCACGGAGTAAGAAAATTCCCACACTATGAAATTGTAGTTTAAAATTTCAGTTTTATGCAAAATCTGGAACAGTCTTGCTGATCATGTGAGACAGGCCTCTACTATTTTTTGTTTAAATCCAGGCTCAAAACGGTTCTGTAAAGCATTTTGAATTACTCTGTGTACAAACTGTGCTAAAGAAATAAACCTTGCCTTTAAATTATAACAGAATATTCGTACCATCATGAATTCAGTCCTTAATAAGTACAGTTGGTTAAGTCAGTATCTGCCTGAGTGAGAAAATATGAGGCTTTCACTGCAGTCCGGAGCGTGAGCTGTCAGAACACATTCATTATGCATATCTGCCCATTTCTGACACATTACTTAGTTGGAGTTTTCCTGAAGTGAAAACCCAATGTTGACACCAACACGAGCACGAGATGCACCTCCCCGACCTGCCCTGTCCTGTCAAATGAGCAGAGAATAGACAGCCTCTCCGCTCTGTTAAATCCTATGACATTTACATACCACACTGTCGGCAGGAGTCGGAATCACCCCAAGGCGCTACCCGGGCTTCATATTTAGGACAGCCACTTTTCCGCTTACCCCACAAACCCCGCTCTCCGCTCTCCGCTCTCGTCACCACCTCAGCGGGACCTGTTCATGCTTGGCCAAAATTTTGTGTCCCTTCCAAATATATACCTTGGTCTACTGCTGCTACCACCACTGCTGTCTTTTGGATGGGGGGCATAAAGCGTGAAAGGCAAAGAAGCATAGCCCATTTCTCTAACCTTCTTCTCTTATCGACTTGTTTGCACAGTTCAAGTTGTTGTTTTCACGGCAGCTACTATATGTATTTATGTATGTATGCATCAAGGTTTCATATTTATTTACACTTAAATTATTCACATTTATTTATTTGCATTTAAATCTCAAGGGACCGTATTATACTATTTCATGATCTGCGTTGTAATGTGGTTTACTCATCAAAAACATACCTGGAGTTGTGTTTTGTTGCATTCACTCTGTTTCACTTTGTGATGTCATGTGGTAATACAAGTGCTCCACTGTGTTTTTAAATTCCATGCATCTTCACTAGGAATCATCTTGATAAATTCAGCCCCAGAATTGCAAATCGCTGCTGAACGAAAGGTAAAAGGTATCAACTTGAAAACTACCAGTACATGACATCACAAGGTGGAACAGAGCCTTTTTGAGCTTTTAAGATGTCTACAGACTAATAGGGGTGTGCAAAAATATCAAAATATCGATATATCGTATTGTTTAATGTGATGATACAGTATCAATATCATGGGCTGCTGTATCGATATATTGCCAAGAGTATATTTTGGTATATTTTACTGAATTATTTTGTTACAGCGCTACAGTTTTGTCGCTTGTTTGGAGGATGGAAACTTGTTTATGCGACACATTTGACATATTCACTGTTTCGATGATTAAAATTGGTGTGTTTCATATGAACTTTGCACAAGAAGTGGTTTAACAAAGACTTTTAGTATCACAGCCATCTTTCTTTTTTTTTTTTTTTATGAACTGTATCAAATCGATTTGAAATATATCATATCGAACCAAAAGTGCACTGTATTGAGGTATGTATCATATTGGCAACTTCTTAATGATACCCAGGCTAAAAATACTAAGACATATGTGAATGAAACAAAACACAACTCCAGGTATGTTTCTGAAGAGGTAACAACATTCTAACATGCCTTAAAGCTCACAAGAGTCAATTTTGCGTAATATAGGACCTTTAAGCATGCTAATCCTGCAAAAACAGACAAAAAAAATCCACTTTCCTCATTTTCATCACACATAAATTGACAAGCTTTTACACAAATAGGTTACACAAGTTAGATGCATAAAACAGCAAGTGAAAAATACATTTATATGCAGACTGTACAGCTGCTTTCACTGATGCCAAAAAACCAATGCACTTTGCTGCTCTTCCCTTGTCGAATTCTTATCATGAGAAATCAATGTTCTTTCATGGCAACTCCATCAAGGCTCAACCACTCTTTTGTCTTCACAAGCACTAGCAATCCCCCTTTTTTTCCAATAGCGTTAGATCACCCACCCCTCCTTCCTTTTACCAATAACCACTGCTCATTCCTCTCATTATATGCCTCTGTCTACTGATTGGCCAATGACTCCCTATTGGCTAATTCGCGAGATTGATCATTTTTTTTACATGGGTGGCTGGGTTTGCTAAAAGGGGCTGCTTGGATCTTACAGTCCGTGGCACCCACTATATAGCCTCCATTTTGCCTCTAAGACTCCCTTGCTCCTATCACTTAACATGCACTGAGCTCTACTCCCAGGAGGGACTGACACAAGAAAGTGTAGAGTCTGAGGAGCATACTAATAGCGTACGAGAAAAACGACACCAAAAAGGAAAGACAGCGCCGAGCGAAATGATCACTTAATTCGCCGCAATTCTGTAGCATCATCATTTTCTTTTCTTCCTGTTTGTACGCCAAATAATGCGAATCCGTGTCGGACTGTTAGCGATTTGCGCCCACAGGCATGCGAAGATAGCGATGTTATAGTATTCCGCACTTAAGATATTCATTTGCCTTGCGGGACTTGGGGCAATCCGCTGTACTGTTCCTTTTCTTCCCTTTAATGTGTAAAGTGTGTAAGTGTACAACGTGATGTGTTTATGTACTGCGAATCAGAGAGGGGGAGAGTAAGAAGGACGGAGACTAGCATTTGCATGATTAAAAAGACAGTAACAAATGGCTGCTGTCTCGGTGAAAGCCATCTGACTATCCAAACAGGATCTAGGCCAATGTCAAGAAGTCTTTCCCCTATGGTTCGACATGTCTGCTTTGAAAGTGCCAGAAAAGGTCCATTGGGGGATGTTAAGAAGGGATGCATCGCCGGGACACGTTTTCCCAGACTTCTTTGAGGCACTGTATGCATTGTGTATGGAATCTTGAATAGGATTTGTATGGGCCGCATCTGTGTGGGTATATGTACATCAAATATTAATGGCTGCTGGTGGAGCCTCATTATCACAATTTCTTTTGGGGAAGAATACAGAATGGAGTTTCTTTCATTGCTACAACTGCTGAGTCGGAGAGAAAAGCCGGTGTCTAAAAATAGCCCCAAGGTTCCATGCGCCGTAAACTCTATTTCATATCATTTCTGAAAGTAGAAGCGGAAAATAATATTTTTCTTGTGAGTTTTTACTCATTATTATACTGGCTATGCATGGACAAATTTCTCATCATTTCCGAATTTAATCATTCTAGCTGTTGGGAAGTTCATAGGCTTGGCTTTCAATAATCTCCAATGGATAACGTCATTAGCTACCGACTATAAATTGGCTAAAGCTAACTCGTGGATTATGCTACTTGCACCCTGCATTCTTTTTTTCTCCAATTTTCTCCCCGGATAAGAAAGCTGTAGCCTTGTTCGTGTTAGCATAGTGGAAAGAACATGCTTCTATCTTGGCCTGTGGCTGCATTCCGAGGTTGGATTCATTAATATTGGAAGTGGAGGAAAGAGGAAGTGTGCCTGGCAAAGATTCTGTGGTACATTAGCGGTGGGATTTATTGACGTCTTTGCACGGTGGATGTGGCAGGTGCTCTTAGGGCTACTTGTGAACGGCAAAACTGCACCTCAACAACTGCCTCCGGAGATAAGTTTGTGCAGAGTAAACACACATGCGCACGCACACACACACACATATGCACACACACACACACACGCGGAGGAGGCTGTCAAGTTTGCAAGGAAGGTTATGAATGTTCGATGCCTTGTCAGGGCACAATCTGCAGTTTCAGACTGACAGGAGCCCCGGTGATGGAGAGGAGGAGCATGATGCTGCCGACCACTGAAAATCAGCTGATGGACACATAGTCACACCTTGGGAACGGACTTGGAATTCTAACTCAGATTAAATGTCTTGGAGTAAAAAAGCATTGGGAATTGGGAATTATTACAATCAGATATTTATTTTCGCTGCCAGACCAAGTTATGGGTCAGATCGGTGGAAAGGAATAGACCAATGTTTGTTTAAAAGCCAGGGAAACCAATGGCCAAGAAGCTCTTATTTTTGGGCTGATATATGGGGGCGTTTTGGTTATTTTCTTGAAATTATGTAATTCAAATGTATTACAAACTCATCCACAGCCCTTTTTTAACACAAACTTTTAAGAGAGTTGTGCAGTCATGTTTCGTGCAGTTATCTCATCATATGTAAGTGAAGGTTAAAGTCAGATAAAGCTTTTTTTAGGCAGCACCCAAAACAAAATATGGGCTTGTACGGGAGATTTACGGCAGATAGCAACACACGAAAAATAAAATATCTACCTCTTGAGATACAGTACTAATGCATGTATTTCAAGGTTCTTTTGACCAGTTAAAAACAATTGAGTAAATGCAAGTAAATCCGTGTATCATTTGTTCATTCGTTTAAAAAAAAAAAATCTTTTCTTCATTATTTGTCTCTTTTTTTTTTTTTTTTTTTTGATTTTGTGTTTAAATGAATAATGGAAAAAGATGGATAACGGCCGTTTTCCGTTTCCGTGACTTAAGTCTTAAACTGCAATGCTGGACTTTTGCACCACATACAGACTGAACCGGGACTGAACCAGGACTTAGTGTTGGGATGGGCCCGGACCAGACCAGGACTGAGACTGGGACTGAGACCAGGACTTAAACCGGGACCAGACCAAAACTGAGACCGTGACTGAGACTGGGACCAGACCGGGACTGAGACTGGTTTAGTCCTGGTTTAGTCCTGGTTTAGTCCTGGTTTAGTCCTGGTTTAGACCTGGTTTAGACCTGGTTTGGTCCTGGTTTAGTCCTGGTTTAGACCTGGTTTAGTCCTGGTTTAGGTCCTGGTTTAGACCTGGTTTAGACCTGGTTTAGACCTGGTTTAGACCTGGTTTAGTCCTGGTTTAGTCCTGGTTTAGACCTGGTTTAGACCTGGTTTAGTCTTGGTTTAGTCCTGGTTTAGACCTGGTTTAGACCTGGTTTAGACCTGGTTTAGACCTGGTTTAGTCCTGGTTTAGTCTGGTTTAGACCTGGTTTAGACCTGGTTCCTGGTTTAGTCCTGGTTTAGACCTGGTTTAGTACTGTTTTAGTCCTTCTTCAGTCCATATGCAGCACAAAAGTCTGGCATCGCAGTTACGTCACAGAAACGGGAAATAGCCATTATCCTTTTCTTTTCTTTTTTTCTCCATTATTTCATCATTTATTGAAAATATGAATCATTGTCCTTTTTTTTTTTCATTTTGGTTATGGAGACAAATAATGAAGATTTTTTTGTTTTGTTTTCTTATTTAAAATGAATGAACTGATGATACATGGATTCAAGTATTCCACTGTTGTATGATGGCCATGGACACACAAACAAAAGACATGAAAACATGAATCTCATTTGATTCTAACGGGTTACTGAACAATAGGGCAGCTCTAAATCCTTTTACAAATAGTCCACTAATGCAGTTTATTTTCATGTAGCTGTTGAATTCTATTATAAGCGAAATGTCACACACTAATTTTTTCCAACAACGACAGCAGTTCCTCAAACCCAATCTACAAAACCTACTCGCTGACATCTTTTAAACACCACCACACCGCCGCTGGAGTCCTCTCATTACACCACAGCGCGCGCCTCATTTACTTTTCACTTTACGAGACAATCTTGGGTTTTATGTGCCTTCTGCCTCCCACCCTGCCACGTCAGTCATGTTCAAATTGCAAAATCAGACATGAAAATATGCCAATGTCACTGGCAACTGACGAATGCAAAAGCTGTACATCGCCTGCATGATTCATTCCTTGGCCTTATCACGTAGCACGATGCTAACCTTTTCACCCCGCGTCGTAAGTCTTTCACATATGCCTATAGGGTGAATGGTCGACTCCATCACTCATCGCATAGGAACCACTGTATGGAACAACGTAACGGCTGAGTACCATTCAATTGTATGAGGCCTATGAGAAATGTCCTGACATCTATCCAGAAATTGTATGCTGTATGCAGGTTGCCATCGGTTGCATATTAAAGGGACCACATTACATTATTTTCTGATCTTATAATGTGGCTTCCTCATCAAAAACATACCAGGAGTTGTGTTTTGTTTCATTCATAACGCACGAATCCTGCATATTTGACCTTGTGATGTCATGTGGTGAAACAGGAAGTGCTCCACTGTGTTTTTAAACTCCATACACCTTCACTAGAATCATTTGAATAACTTCAGCCAATCTCTACTGTTCAAAAGGTAAAAGGTAGCTGTTAACTTGAATTCTAACACTTCATGACATCACAACGTGGATCAGAGCTTTGGAGATATAAACAAACTAATAATGCGGGGTTACTCAAACATGCATGAGTGAAACAAAACACAACTCCAGGTATGTTTTGGAGTAGATAAGAACATTTTAAAGCTCACAAAATATCATTATAGCTCCTTTAAATCGATGTGAATTGAGCTCTGGGGTACATTTGTATACTGAGCTATGGGTATAATGCTGTTAGGTTTTACCATTGATGCCCTATTTATGCTTTTAGCGTTTAAGATGCAAGCTGATTCTCATGCGTTGCACCTTCCCTTTGGGCTGACCATTCTGTTCCCATGTCTGGCTGTGATGCTTGTGAAATAAATTAGAACAGGGAAGGCGAAAATAAATCACGTTTTATATTGGATTTAGCAGCAAGAGAGCTACAGAATAAAAGAAAAAGGCTTATGGCGTATAAAACATTGTCTATTCTTGGACTAGTTTGTCCTATATTTTGGCGACTTGCTGTGTGGCTTGCGTACATAGCATAAATAAATACGCCTTGGTGTGCTATAGAAATAACAAAGTATTGTGCCATATGGAAGGCCTAGTGGTAAAAATACAATGAAAGGAGGACAGAGAGTTTCGCATAAACAAGGACAAAGCAGTCCTGGCTCTTTTATAAGATTTTCCATATGGAGCGCTGCTGGACCAAATACTCTAAGTACAATGAATACAGTGAAAAAATACTTCATACTATACAGCAATAATCTATACTACCACTAAACAGCACTTCCTACTACCACTACTACTTGCTCCAACCACATATAGTTTACTCCCTGTATTAAAGGTGCACTGTGTAACTTTTCTGATCGAGGGGCTATCACCACAGGGGGGGCGTTACATGGCAGATCTGTAGAGAGGCAAGCCCGCTCAGGTTAAGAATGCAAGTTTTTAAGTCAAAAACCCATGTTATTGACATTGACATTCCAGACAAAGCGATATCTCCATGGAGACAAGCAGAAGGCGGACCCTGCACTAGAAAAGTTACATTGTTCACCCTTGACTATTGCTAATTTTTACTTTGTGTATATAACTGCTGTTGTATATAACTACTATTTCAATTGCAAATACAAAACTATTACTACAACTACTTGCTGCTACTACACACTAATATTCACATTTTTATATTGCGCGTTTCCACCTTCAAGGTACTCAAAGTGCTTTACAACAAAGAACCACTCACCCATTCACACGCCAGTGTACACAGACACTGAGGGCAAGGTGGGTTAATTGTCTTGCCCAAGGACCCAAAAACAACATTCATCTGTGGGAGCTGGAATCACTCAATCAAGAACCAACCTGTGGGATTTGACCGCTCAACCAATTTTATTTTATTATTATTATTATTTTAATGTCGGGATTCTAACCACCAACCTTCAGATCAGTGGACAAACGCTCTACCAACTGAGCTACTATCGCCCTAATATAACAACTACAAATGCCACCATTGTTTCTTACCATTAGTCCAATTTTCCACACTATCTGAGTCGTCTATATCAGCAGACTGCATTTAAATCACACCATATTGTATTCTCTATATCTCGCCAGAAACAAAGCCTCTTCCTGTGTGGGAGTGGACGGATACAAACACTATAGAACACATGCTAACGCTGTGCACATTTCGCAAGTACAAAATCTCCTGTGACTGATAGAAACTGCACATTTCATAAGTAGTCAGGGAAGCCCACCAAATATTTAATATCTAACAAACAAGGCAGTGTCTAACAGCTGAGTGAGGATTAGGCCATCTTCCTGAAAGAGAGTCCTTATTTGCCGACACAAATAAACACGAAGGCATATTACCAGATACACAGTGAGCAGTGCCAGTGTATGAATGGTAAATTAGCTTTAGATGGATGCTGGGAATGGCTGTGGCAGAGGCAAACAGAAAAAATAATACAGTTGCAAATGCGGTGGGGGAGATTAAGATCTACACATCGCAAGCCCTGGCAGTAATGGCCCAGAAAGAAATGACAGTATTTAGCAGATTTGGTTTGCAGTGAAATGTGCAAAACCTTTGAAAAACTGGGCTATTTCGAGACTGAGGATGAGCTGCAGTACTGAGTGCAACCACAAGGGGTCAGCAAAGGAACAAATTGTTTATATGTTTTGTAATTGTGATACACCTGTTGAGATTATAATCCAGGAATCTATTTATGGATTTATTTAGTTTATAATTTATGAAAATTTTGGTGGCTTGACAACTAGAAAGCATGCCCCTGATTATTGAACTATTGTTAAAGGTCCTATATTACACAAAATTTATATATTATATTATTAGTCTGACACCTCCAAAGCTCAAAATGGTCTGTTCCACCTTGTGATGTCATAAGGAGGTAGTTAACAGCTCCTTTTAGCTTTAGTTCAGTAGAAATTGTCAGCTCCATGACTGAAATCACCCAAATTATTCTAGTGAAGGAGTTTCTGGAGTGGAGTTTAAAAACACAATGGAGCACTTTCCTGTATTACCACATGACATCACAAGGTGGAACAGAGTGTTTTCTGTTTGAGAGGAGAACTCGGCCTAAAGAAGAAAAGTTTTGTGTGAATGAAACAAAACACGGCTCCAGGTATACTTTTGATGAGGAAACTTCATAACATAGATCACAAAATAATAATATGGGCCCTTTAAGAGTGACAATTCTTGACAGTAAAAATTGCTAATTTGAAGACTGCAAATTTGCATTTTTAAATTTGGATCTACACGTTCACATGATTCACACAATGACAAATTCTTGTAATGGTAGATAAACAGGACGCAGATTTATTCCTTAACAATAATATGCTGTTAATGCATTTTCAAGTAGCTGACAGACTATAAAGCTTTGCCATCTGTGTCGCAGTCTCTTCCTCTCGGCAGATGCTTCTTGCACTGCGTTTTGTTTTTTTTCTTCCTCTTCAAAGGCTTTTTGATAGAGTAGCAGCCGCCACTGGTAAACCGGAAAAACAAATGGGCTCCACGGTTCATGGATGTAGATAGCTATTGTTTTGTATTGATTTCCGCTGGCTGAGGGGCTGGTGACAGGGAGTCGCCACTCATCAGGCTGGCTTATTGATCAGATGAAGGAGGGAAGCGCTAGGGGTCAAGCAAAAAAAACGAGAAAAAAAAAGTTGGAATGAAGCCCACTGGAAAAAACGAATAGAAGGAGTTGACCTGGACACAGTAATTATTGCTTAAAATACAGTCAATAACCCTTGGGAAGAGAAACATACTTTTATTCCCTGTAAAATAGTTGGTTAAGTAAGACTATCTTGTGCATAGTGAAAATGCATATTTATTGAGTTGTCTGGAGCAGGCTAAGGTCTAGGTCAATAATGCATTTTCAGCATCTTACTCTTATAGCCTATACCTCAAGCCCTGGCTCATAGACTGTATACTGTATATAAATTAACGTAACTAACCCAGTAGCCGCCGTGTTCCAAATAGAAAGTGACCATGGGGGCGCTTCCGGCTCCATTTCACTTTACATTGATACATTGTCAGCTGTCTTTCTGTAACTGCTGTAGTGAGCCTCGTCATTTTGGTTTTAAACATTTATATTAACATGCTCTACATGATCCTGGTAATTTTATTTATTTTGCCGTTTTGTCCGTAAATAAAATCCACTCTCTTTAAGTCCTTTCTAGAGATTATGCTCTGGCTATATCCACAGTTACAGCTAGTGCGTATCTTGAAGCCCTGTCAAGATGCGATCATGTTATGTCAGTTGGTGAATTTACTACTTCAGGTTCAGGAATTTTTTACCATGATCACAGTAGGATTTTTCTGACCATGATTAGATGTTCACTCTTGCCAAACATGAGCTACCAAAACGAACATAAGGCACTCTTAATGACAGTTCCATGCCAGGATAAATCAGAAATGCTATGCACATAAAAAGTAGTAAAAACACTTGAAAGCATCATTTTAAGTTAGTGACTAGACCCAAGAACTGAACTGCACCTTCTTACAATACTCATTTTAGCTGACCCCACATATATTCAAAACTCACCAACTGCTTGCTATAGGCCTATAATATTTAAAGGGACAGTCCGGAATTTTGGACATAGGACCTCATTTTCTAGTTGGAGACGTGTGGAGACACTATTTTTAATATTCCATCCAGTCCTTGTTTTTGCAGAGGTCGCTGGTTCTAGGCTAGTGCATGTCAATGGCCACTAAAAACAGTCTTACCCACTCCACAAAACACCCGAAGCAAATCTGTTATTACACCAGACTGTCGATGTGAATGTCTGTGTCGATAGAATATTTTTTGAAATAAAACTAATCTTGCATCACATGAATCGTCACATGTTGAGGGACTATTTTCTCAGCAGTAGCGGAATTTTACTTTTCTGGTAAAATAGGTGCTAGGTGATATCAGTCCACCACTGCCAAGCTTTCTATCAGGAAGTACAACTCACTGCTGCTCAGACATAAATCCTTCAAATGCAAGGTTGGTTTTACTTCAAAAATTATTCTATATGTGTATGTATATGTATGTATATATGTATGTGTTTATATGTGTCCGGGTGTATGTATGTATATATGCATATATATATTATTTTGTTTTATTATTATTGTTACTGTTTTATTTTATCATTATTATTTTTTTTTCTCTTGTTTTGTTATTATTAGTTTTAATATTACCAAGCTTTTTTCCTTTTGTTCAAGCTTGATAATTTCTATAATATAAGTACAATGACTTTATTTACTTTTAAAAAAGGAGAAAGGGGACTATAATTGAAATGCTGTGTCAATGTATGATATATATTGTTCCTTTGTTTCCAATAAACTTTAATGGGAAAAAAAATATAAATTATTCTATCAACACAGACATTTACATTGACAGTCAGGTGTAATAATAGATTTGCTTCGGGTGTTTTGTGGAGTGGGTAAGACTGTTTTTAGTTTCAGGCTAACTATGGCCATTGACATGCACTAGCCTAGCACAAGTGACCTCTGCAAATACAAGGAATGGATGGAATATTTTTTTTAAAAGTGTCTTCACACATCTCCAACAAAACTAGGAAATGAGGCCCTATGTCCAAAATTCCAGACTGTCCCTTTAAAATGCAGATGTGTGTTGTAAAATATCAAGATATACATTCTAGTCACTCACAGAAGGGTCCAGGTTCAACATTTGTGAACGTACTTCTGGGATATTTCACAGGAAAGTACAACATGATCAATAAGAAAAAGTAGCTCTGGCCTCCCTCTAGAGAATAAGACCTCATCGCTAGAATCTGAAAGCCACCAATAGTAGCACATATTTTTCAACAATAATACATACAGAACCTCCTAACCCTATAATTGCATGTTGTCTTTAGTCACTTGTGTCACCACAGAGCACTCAGAGAAGGTGTGGTAGGTCAGACGGATGACATTTCGAACCCCCACGGGGACTGAATCATTACAAGCCCCTCCCCTCTGGAAGTGAGGTGAGTTCAGCAATATTTCACCCTGACAGAAGGACCTGACTGGAGGCACGCTCGTCACCACCACCACCACCACCGCTCCTCACCCTTCTACCTCTTATTTATTTATCCATCTCCCAGACTCTTTCTCTTACCCCCCATGCAGTCTGAGGCTATGCCAGATTGGATCAAAAGCAGATTGAATTCAAAAGCGTGAAGGAAAAAAAAGTTCTTCTGCTCTAGAGGTAGTATGCCCACAAAGCAGTGCGTATGATTAGATATTTCAAACTCGGCAGTTTTCTCTCCCCCTCTCTTGACATTCTGCTTTATGTTTCTAATCACAAGTTGAAAGTAAATTTGTCTTGAGCTAACGCTGGAGTGATAGGGCCAGAATCTGAATGTGTCTGCCTAAAATAAAAGCGCAGATGTTAAAATGTCTTCTGTGTGCCCCTCTATCTGTCCTTCATGCTCTTGGCTTATCTGTTACCATTTGGTGCACGATTTGGTGAGTTATAGGCTTAAGAATTGCACGAGTTCTGTTATGTATTCACAAGAGAAATAAATCCATGTAAATATTCAAGTTAAAGACCTGTTGGTACAAACTTATTATTTTAGTATTCAAATAAGTCACGCTCAATTGATACTTTGCAGGGACTTCATTCTGGGGGGTAGTTACCAAGGTAACACAATGCACACATTAGTAAACACTGCCACAAAGAGTTTTAAGATTGTCTGAAAACGCAGGAAAAAATACAGAATGGATTTAAACAGCACATTTTCAGGAGCCTGTGATCAATATGAGCGTTTGTGGCCCTGTTTAGGTGTTTCAATAAAAAGTTGAGAGTGACAAAAAGAAAAATTGTTGCTAGTTTGTGCCTGTAATTTTATGCTCTCGCCTGTTGTAGTTCCAGCTAAATAAGTTCTCTCTGGTCACATTGTGTTCAAAGAAAGATCAGATTTAAGACTATTTATAGTAAAGGAGCATCCGATTGAGTAGCAGCTGCAAAATATCAATAGGTTCATCTGGTTGAAGACAAAACCAATTCGCAAAACATGAAAAAATATATGATATCAGAAAGAACATAATTAAAATACTTACTGAACTACATTTGAAGCCTTATAAAACTTAAAAACTGATGTGAAATTACTCTTTAAGTACATTTTTAAACAGGTACTTTAATACTTTGACTTCTCCAATATCTGTACTTTTACTTAAGACACTGGACTTACTTACTTAACAATATGGAGTACTTCTTCCACCACTAATACTTACTACTTCTGTGTTACCAACTAATGGCATTGCTACAGCTATTTTTGCCTTGTATTAAATCTTCCTAACACCTCACCAATAATTCCCCTATTTTTAAAACTGTTATTTTTGTCTTTGTTATAATCCCCATTATCGCCACAATTTGAACCCACTTGCCAATGAATAATTTTTACTCTAAAATGTGTTTTTGAAGTATTTGAATGACCCTTATCAGGCCACACTTGCACTCTATCTATTTTCAGACCTCCAATATTACTTATTCCAATCGTGTGAAGTTTTTTTTCCCCCTTTTTTAGCCAACGCTTTTTAAACCTGGCTTATTTGACCCTGTGTTAGCCATCATGTTTCACCTCTCCCTCTCACCCCTTTTGCCTTCTGCACCCGCACAAATTAAATGACTTGGAAATAACAGGCGTGTTTTGGCAGCCGGTCTCAGCCTCGTAATTCTCTCCAACAATTGAGGCGGATTACCTTTGGAAGCCACCGACATGGATTTTTTTTTTTTTTATTTTTTTACAGCGGACAGAAGCCACATTAAAGGTGCACTAGGTAACTTTTTTTTTTCATTTCAATTGCTTGTTTCTATGGATATGTCATTGCTCTGCCTGGAATGACCCACGCTATGATATTAAACAGCTCAACCTTACATTTATTAAATTCCAGGTGATTTTATAACTGAAATATTCCTAGAAACAGAGCAGTAGACGGGGGGACAAAGAGGTCTGTTGTCCTGGGCCCCATGGTTTGAGGGGCCTAAAATCTGACACTCTTCCTGTTGATTTATATTAGAGTGGGGCCACGTGAGGCTTCTTGTCCCAGGGCCTCCAAAGTTCTGTCGACGGCCCTGCCTTGAAAACTATGCATTCTGACTCTACGTGGCATTGTCTCGCCACAGATCTGACCTATAACTTAGTTTGGTCTCCATGTAGATAGACACGTTTAATACCAAACTGTGAAACATTCCAGACAAAGCAATCTACAATCTACATCTCCATGAAGAAAAGCATTTGGATGGACCCTCCACCTCAAACAAAGTTACACAATGCAACTTTAAATCACCGTGAAGAGTCCTCCCTCTTGTCTAGCTACTCGCCAAGGGGAGGACATGTTTGCCTGGGTGGTCTATGCTCTATATCTCTTTGGGGGATTGTGGCTTGTGTCTTCCAATTGTGTTCCTCTTGTCTCGGCTGATGAGATGTCCACTTTGGTAGTTAAAGGTGAAGTATGAGCAACATCGCAAACAATTTGCTTTGAGATTGTTCATCGAGCTGATCATGGCGTCCAAACGAGGAGGAGACTGTGAGCCGCTTGGGATCTTAAGTTGCCTAAGAAACAAGCAACACCCATTACAGTAGAGTGTGTTTCTGAAACCACAACAGCTCTTGTATTGTCAGAGTGCTGTCACATGCTGTCCTATTAGTCTCTGTTATGTTTACTGCTACTTCCACTACTACAAATGCTACTATCAATATACCACAACTACTATAGCGATTAAACTATTAAAACAACTAACCCAATTTAAATACATATTCATTCATACATATTTTATAGCATACTGCTGAACATTATTAGCCTGATTCATCAGCGGGTTTTACTTCGTGGAAACCATCTGACATTGCAGCATTAGGATTCATTTGCTCAGCAGTAGGTGGGTACTTTTTTTTATTTAAACCATCACTGCTATTTGGTCATGATGTATGTAATGCAATGTAACATAATGGGGTTAACTGTTATACTAAGCTTTTCTAAGCAATAATATATTGCCCCTTGATAAAATTCACCAATCATTCTCTTTTTTTCTGACTTTAAATCCTCGATCTCGGGAATCGTTGCCAGCACAGAATGTTTGACTTCGTCTACATCTACATCTTGACCACTTTGTTTACTGTTGTGCTGTTCCACAAAAGGGACCCAGACAGACGCTTGAGTTTGACGTCATGGCTTCACAGCTCTTCTCTGATTGGCCGGTGCGCGGTCTACAACTTTTGGGGTTCTTGCAAACCGTATAGTGTATTCCAATTCCTGACCTAGACACTGGAGAGAAATGAAAATGAGCGGAGTCACTAGGTGGTGCCAGCCTGGCTAGAACATTATAGTTAAAGGAACACAATTTCCATGGAAATTAGCAGGAGAAAGCCAAATAACAGGTTTGTGGTGATGCTTGTTTTTCAGGGTTTTTTTTTTTTTTTTTTTTTTTTTCCAATTTCGTGGCCAATTTTACATATGGACACGTTAATTAAACATTCATAACACCTCTACATTATTTTATTTTATTTTATTTTTTTATCTTAAAATTCCTTGATAGAACTTCACTGTTTTCTCATGCTACAGCTACTCTACTTTTACTTAAAACTCTTCCAAACTCTCCCACCATCGGAAACCTAATACCGTTTGCCCAGATCAATTAGGCTGACTGGTCGGGGCTCTGTCTTTGCCAGCCCAGGGGGTTGGCAGTTGCAGACAAGTTGTCCAATTAAGTGAGCACAAGCAAGTTGCCAATAATGGCTGAATAATGGGCCTTAAGGGGTGCATGATTCATCTCCAATGTTCAGCATTGGGGAAGAAGCCACCGTGAGCGTAAAACCATAGATTTCTCTTTTCAGATTAAAATCAATATGGCCCCCATGGCTTTGACAATGCCTCCAATGAGGGATTAGAGTGTAAAGACGCTAGTGTCCTGGGTCCGTGCCAATAGTTATTTTCAGAACGACGCTCACAGGCGGTTTCAGCAGATCTAGAAATGTCAACAGCTGCTGTTTGGGAATGGTAATTAGAATTGGAGTCTGGAATCTTAAATTGCTGCCGTATTGGGTGTCATGGTAAAGTACATTATAAAACATCTGTATTGATCCCAATTGAATCTACTGCATTGTGACCTCATATTGTAAATTGACTGAATTACATTGATTACAGCCTTAATCAGCAAAGTCAATTAGGGCTATAGGGTTTATAGATTTGCTTCCCTGCGCAATCTTCTAGTGCAATTTTTGCCAATATCAATTCCATTTAAACAAAACTATCCCAGTAGCCTCTTGAGCAGTATCTTGCTCTGATATTTCAGATAAAAGGTATGTGCATTTTAAAACCACTTATATATATATAGTATTTATCTGGATGATTATTTATTAGTTATTTTGAAAAGCCCTAGATTACACAGAATTGAAGAACGTTCCTATCTCATTAAAAAAAAAACAACCAACTTGGAACTGTGTTTTGTTTCATTTACACAAGTTTGAGTAATCCTTTACTATTAGTCTACATCTTCAAAGGTCAAAATGCTCTGTTCCACCTTGTGATGTCATGAAGCATTTTAAGTAAGCCTTTACGTTTTACCTTTAGTTCAGTAAAAATCATCAATTCCAGGGCTGAAATCATCCAAATGATTCTACTGAAGGTGTATGTGGAGTTTAAAAACACAGTGGAACACGTCCTGTGACATGACATCACAAGGCGGAACAGTGTGTTTTCAAGAAGTCTGCCTAAATATGCAGATAAATTATGTGCTAAACATGTGTGAATGAAACAAAACACAACTCGACATATGTTTGTGATGAGTAAACAACATTATAACATTATAAATCTACACCAACCCTTCTGGTTACAGTCTATGCTGAACTAAAGCTAACAATGTCACGATAATTCTTCGTTACTACATTCAAATTGAAATGGCATTGTTCCTTTATAGTCCTACATTCTTTAATTCCTCCATATCCGCCTGTCACCTCTTAAATAACGGCCCATAAGTGTTGAAAGGCTGCAATTTCCCCTGACATGGCATACAGTGCCTATTTTCCTCCCTACTCACTCAATCGGCGATGTCTTTTGTTGACGCATGGGCGAGTGGCAGGTTCCTTAATGCCACATGTAAGTAGCTGTAATTTAACTCATCGGGTGGGGCATGTGACAGCAGCGTGTTTAATCTCATCCCTGTCTCTGTGCTTGTTAGTGCCATCACCTGATCATAGGCTCCAAAGTGGGAAATGTCACGGGGAGCACAAAAGGGCCATCCAAAACGCCAATATGACAGGGACAGATGTGGCAGGGACAGGCTGCTAGCTAGCTCTGACAGGGTTCTTTTATCTGGCTGCTTCCCCTGGCGTACAGGCGATGTAGATATTCATGATGAAATTGTGCGATTATGAGTCAAAGGGAAAGTGTAGGAAGGAGAAATAATGATATCGTGGAATGCTATATAATTGGAAACTTTCACTCAAGAAGTATTGTTAGAAAGAATCTACTGAGAAAATTCTTGACAGTTTATTGAGTTTTTGTGCCAGTTCCAAGCCTGTGTTAAGAGAAAGTTACTTGGGCAATTCCAAAGTGTTTAGTTTTGGAAGTAACTTTAATCCAGATCCAGAATCAATGGGCAAAAATGGTTAACTAACAAACCAGCAGTGACTACCTAAAGGCCAATAAAATGCAGAGGTGGATGGGGAAGCCAAAAAGTTTACTCAAATAAGAGCAAAATTACTGAAAATAATATTACTCAAGAAATCACATGAATAAGAGAAAAGTAGTATTTGGGAAAACTACTACCGGTACTCAAGTAGTAGTAGTAATTGAAACTAATGTTCACTGTAACATCTGATTCATAATTAGAATTTAATGTAATTTGAAGGACAACACTATAAAAAAAAAGGTAGAAACCAAAGTAGAAACCACAAAAATTAGAAAAAAAAAAAATTAATAATAATAAAAATAAAAATTGAGGGGGCGATGCAAGAAACAAAGGTTAAAGTCATTCCATATTGTCATCATAACAATATTTCTTGTCAAATGTAACCAAAACGTATTACGAGTAGTGTTACTTCAAAAATATTACTCAAGTAGGAGTAAAAGTATACTGCTACTCTAAATAAAATGCTCTCCACGTCTGACAAAATGTATGAACAGACTGGAATACAAAATAATTGTGATATTAATAAGAAAGATTTTGAATATTTAAGGGTCCATATTAAACTTGATTGAGGAAAAAAAATTTGATGAGGAACAAAAAACGATGAGGAAAAAACATAGATCAGAAAATAACATAATATGGGCCCTTTAAGTTTTTGTCTATACCTATATCTTCCCTTCCAACCACACAGGAGCTTCTTCTTGGTAAGTCCCTGATCTGTTTTGCACTCGCTCCACGTCGGCTGCCTCTGAATCCTCTGAGTACATGGGCTGAAAGGTGGAACACGTAACCGTCCGGGATCTTACTTTTCCACCTCTTTCTCTCTCCGTCTCTGCGCTCCTCTCTCCGTCTCTCCTCTCCTCTCTCTCCTTCTCCATCCCAGGTGATTGTCTGTGCCCAGCCATGCACAGAGCACATCGGGGTCAGCAACAAAACGGATGACACTAACACGCCCGTTCCCCCGGTGCACACGTTCCCATGGCGATACCGGAGCTGTCAATCATGATGGCCTGGGAAATGTGTGCGTCAGGGCACCAACAAGCTGGAAATAATACAAATCTTCTGTTCTTTTGTGCAGACATCTCCTTCCTCTGTCCGTACCTGCTGCAGTCTGCTTGTACATTCTCTTTTCGGGATGCACGCCAATCCCTTCTGGCAAAAGAGTAGACATTTCTTTATCTGTAAATGGAAGCTGAAAATGCCAAAATAAATTGTACTTTTTGCAGGATAATTTCTTTTCCATTTGAGCAATATTGTAAAAGTTTGTTGTTAAAGAAAAAGAAAAGTTCTGTTTTCTTTGGTAAACAAGTGAATATCTTCTCTTTTTAAAGTCCACTGTGTCACTTTTCCTTCTTATCTCAATCCCAAGAAGTGTGACATCACCATAGCGTTCGGCTCTAGTCAGATCTCAAGATACTAGCCCAAAATTGCGAATTAAAAACACAAGGATCGTGTAAAGCGGGTGAATATGAACATTTTAAGACCAAAATGACGAGACTCACTACAGCAGTTACAGAGACAGGAATGATAATTTTTCAATGTCAGATGTCAAAGTCAACTGGAAACCGAGTTGATGGAGCCGGAAGCACCCCCATGCTCACTTCCTATTTGTTACCAAGTTGCAGGTCAGAACAGTGAAGAGGTATAAGAGAGAGATATTATTAAATCTAAGTATAGAATTAATCATATCTACCATACAGGCAATAACAAAGCAAAGCAATAACAATTCCATTCAGACCAACGTACTCTCTGATTTCTGGTAAATTGAATTATACAATATTTAATAAAACTACAAGAATTCCAGTTTATTTATGAACAGAGTGACCAATTACCTTAAGCTATAATGGTTTAATAATTTGGTCTTACTCGCTTCTAACGCTTTCCAGAATACAGCACGTATACCGACTTTATGTAGTTGCCAGAAAATCATTGTTTCGCCAATTTATTACCATTTAGCTCAGAAACAAGGGGAGCGAATTGCGTACAAGTGTTGAATCTCATTATATGTATTTGAACATCAGGCTAGCATGAGATTCCGCTGACCATAATGCCATGCAGTTACCAGCACGGCATTATGGGAGGAAAAAGCAATTTGCTGTAGCAGGGCTCAATGGCCTCATGAATCAAGCCAATACGGACAAAGCAGCCTCAGTTAAGAGACCAGCGCCAGCCGCCTGGAGATTTCACTTAATGTTGTTCTGCAAGAAAAAGTGTCTCTACAGTATTTTCAGTGCATACCAGCAACTGTATCTGAATACCGTTTTATTTAATAGCTCCACTATGCACATGCCTGGGACCTTTAATTACTGCAAGTAACCTTCATTTTTGTAAAGCCATTTTCCGCTGGAGGGTCTGCCACCTGCTTCTCAGTGGAGGTGTTCCTGTTTTGCCTGGAGGTAAGAATACTTTTTCAAGGTTTTTTGAGCAACAAAAAACAAAACGAATGCTAGAAAGATAGGTTTAATGCCATACTATGAAACATTCCAGACAAAGTTACATTCACCATTAGAATCAATATTAACATATGCATGATTATGTTAAAGGTGCATTGTGTAAGTTTTCTGGTGGAGGGTGCGTCAAATGCTTTTCTTTGTGGAGATGTAATTGGTTCACATGATGATATTAAACGTTTCTATCTTCATGGAGACCAAACCAGACCAAGTTAGAGGTCAGATCTGTGGAGAGACGACCCCGTTCACAGTCAGAATACATGTTTTTCTATTTTTTATTTTTATTTTTTTGATCTATAAAACCACCTGTAATTGAATAAGCATAAGGCAGAGCTGTAAATGCCATACATAACAAAAAAGTTCCACAGTGCACCTTTAAATAAGCATGCTAAATAGTGTGCTTAGCGGGCCTCTTTATGAAATGGTAATAGCCTAATCAAGAGTTTGTTTATAAAAAGTGCAATCATAGGGATAACAATGTGCTGTCTGTCAAAGTCCCAAAGTAACAGGGACTGAGTCTAGTTACTCCAAAGTACAACATGCATGGACACGGTGCTGTTGCTATGGAAACTTATGGACTAGGTTTTGCACAAGAATGATTTTGGCCAATCATTCTATTATAAAAGTAGCTGAATAATTGCCCATCACCTGCTGTTGACCATGGAGATGTGCCAAGAATGTTCCAGTATGGCCATAAACTGATGAAACTCTGGAGACCTGCAAGTCAGATTACAGGTCTGTGGAGAGATGACCCCACTCACAGTACGAATGTATGTTTTTTGAGGTATTTATGAGCCTTGTGATTAGTTAAATACCATACTCTGGACAAATAAACCAAACATCTCCATGGAAACAATCTTAAGTTAAGTTACACTGTGCATCTTTAAATGAATGATCGTAAAGATTATTGTATGCTATTTCTATTTCTTTTACAAACTCCTCTTAAACTCCTCATCCAACTTTAGCAATGCCACTTAAGCTTATCACACCTCTTACTTTATTACTGGCAATTTCCTAGCGTTATTCATGTCGCTCAAACCTCTAATGGTAATAACAGCAATCAAAACACAGGCTCTAATGCTACAATTAGCGCTGATCACGCTAATGAGGACGCTACCTGGGAGGTTGTTTGCCTAAGCTGTTTTCCTGCACTTTGCCCTTTGGGACCAGCGGAAAAGGGCCCCGCATCCTGCCGCAGAGCTCCCCGGGTAGTCCCTGAATTGTCCTGACAGGCCTACATGTGTGTCGGCTAGCTGCTAATAAACGCGCTAATTACAAGCGAGGGGAATGAGGTAACAGCTAGCGATCCTCTAGTGGTTTAATAGTGCATCCTGACTCCAGTGGGGCGCCCCCTTGTTCCCAGGAGGACCACGACTTGCCAGCGACGGCACTTTCTAAACAGTTATTTTTCATTCCTATTGCCGAGCTAAAGGCGCATCAGGCTGAGCAAAGGAGGAAGGAGGAAG
Source organism: Boleophthalmus pectinirostris (assembly GCF_026225935.1). Classification (NCBI taxonomy): domain Eukaryota; kingdom Metazoa; phylum Chordata; class Actinopteri; order Gobiiformes; family Gobiidae; genus Boleophthalmus; species Boleophthalmus pectinirostris. The sequence continues at coordinate 21,515,969 of NW_026571153.1, read as the reverse complement.
TCAATGTACGTGTTGTTGTTCTTCGTAGCTCCCCCTGGTCTCTCTGGGTGACAATTAAAAGCTTAATAATTTGGCACCAAATTGGGCACCTTAAATGGCCTGTATAACACCATTTTCTGATCTGTTATAAAGCTGTTTTCTCATCAAAAACACACCAAGAGTTTGTGTTTCTTCATTCACTCATGTTCAGCACACAAATATTTAAGCTGACTGAAAACTCTTGTGTTGTGATGTCATGTTATAATACAGGAAATACTGTGTTTTTAAAGTCCATACACCGTCATTAGAAGAATTTGGATGATTTCAGACCTGGAATTTCTATTCTCTAAATGAAAGGTAAAAGGTAGCTGCTATATCATAGGGATGTAACGATATCCAGATCTCTCGGTACGATATTATCACAATGTGCTTCTCACGGTACGATATTTATTGCGATATTTTGGAGAGCTTTTTTTTTTTTTTTTTTTGCTTTTAAAATACCCTGACAAGAATTTGGTGTGAATTATTACTGTCATAATCCCAAGAATTCACATAAAAAACATATTACTTCATGTTGTCTGCGCTGAAATGAATCATGGGATATGTAGTTCCCCATGTTTATTAACTATTGCTACTATTAAAAAATGCATTTAAGCAAAGGAACTCATAATTCAATATATTGTGACCACTCACGATATTATTGTGACACTTTTGATGATACGATATCACGATATCGATCACAACTATATAACTTCGCAAGGTGGAACAAAGCATTTTGAGCTTTGGAGATGTAGCCAATGCAGTAATAAAGAATTACTCAAACATGTGTGAATGAAACAAAGCACAACTCCAGGTATATTTTTATAAGATGGTTTGAAGTTAACAAGAGTCAATTTTGTGTAATATGGTCCTTTTAATGATCAATGTAATCGCAAAAAAAGACTAAAAATAAGACAAAATGTGACACAAGGTGGCTGATTTAAAAAAAAAAAAAAAAAGAAGAAGAGAAAAGTACTGCCATGCGGGTGGATGGAACAGTTGTGGGACCACCTTCGTAATGTTAAATCCCATTCGTAATCTGCTGCTATTGATTTGGTGTCAGACGCATGCATTTACAAAACATGAGGATTGTAGAGAGCAAAGTTCCCCCAAATGGCTGTAACACCATACCGGCGATCCACAGTTAAATCGAAGGATAACGCTGACAAGAAGCACGACAGCTTGAACCACCGCTGAATGGTTAAAAAACAGGAGCCCTCCCACCGCCATTTTGGCTCAGACTAGCTTGGCAGTTGCCCTTTAAGAGTGAGAGTCCAATTGGAGAAAAGGGAAAAGCCCAATCCCCAGTTTGGTCATTAAAAGTGCTTTTTCGAGAATGGCATCCATCTGCTGTTTCCCCTCATTACTGCTGTGAGCGATGGCGGTAATGCTGCTAAGTACGGGACTGGCGGGTTGTCACGGTGACCCTTTGACCCGGGAAGTGGACACAAGACTCCTAATGATGCCAGTGTGTGGACAGACGCGAGCTCTGGGTTTTGTAGGTTGGACAAGCTAGGTAGACATTGTTACGGCTTGACTAATGTGTCAAGTGGAAGTAAAGGACTTTCGAAATCATTGCTAGTTTAAAAGTTAATACTAGTATGACATTGCCAGTACCACAGCTACTATTACTATGGTACAAAAAGACAAAAATAGCAATGAATATAGTTTTGAAACAGTAGTAATTGTAGTGGTTAAAGTACAGCTAATTCAGGCATTCAAGAAAGCATTGCTCATTGCCATTGTCTGGGTTACTTCCTTACCACACCCCGGAAATTCCTTTGTTACTTTTACAACCTATGGACAAAAAGAAGACAAAAAAACTTTGAAAGTGTGAAAATTAGTAATATGTCATTGCCAAAAAGCTAAGCCCACAGTGACTCAGCAAACGGCACATTCACCAGGGATAAAAGCTTTGTCCCTGGCAGCCATTTTGATTTCAGCACTCCCAGCGTGATTTTTGATTCTTGAATGCACTTCCGACAATTTCAAATCTCTGAGAATTTCCAGTGAATTGGACCCTCCCTTGTTTGTTCTTCCAGGGCTGCCATTCTCATTATAATTAATTACCTGCGGGGTGTAAGTGGGAACATGACTCACCCAGTTCTTCAACCCAACCACTAACAATGCACTTTTCCATCCTAATAACTAACAACTTTGTATTGGCTTGGACATAAATCTGCTTATGCAAATGCAGGGATAGTGGGAATTCTATTACAATGAACTCAAATGAGGATATATTAATCATACTGAGATGGCACTACCTGTGCAAGAAAAATACACAATACAGCCCGGACTAATGAACTCATCTCCTGTGCTGTCCTATCCATCTGTTGTATATAATAAGAGTAGATAATGTGCAATGTTTATAGTAGTAGCAGTACAAGTAGAAACAGTAACATTACCAAAAGTGCAACATGTTTTATAATAACCAAAGTATTTACAACTTTATTAAAGCATGAAAAAAGAGTAAAAACCTATGTTTAAATCCTTCTGTACAATTCATCCCAATTGTGTTAAGTACAAGACAGTAAAGTTTGGTGTATGGAGAAGTTAATTTAAGGCGTGATCCTTATATCCCTATAGGAGTACACTTTTTTTTTTTTTTTTTTTTTAGAAAATGGCCTTTGAAGTTAGTATCTCCCATATAAATCTATAGATGCAAGTTGATCTATGTGAAGAGATCAAAAAACAGATGAAAAACATGAGTTTTTCCTGCTGTGCCTCTCCTTAAGGCCTTAAAGTGTTGCCAAAGTATCTTATGTTAAGTATGTGTACTGTAGACACTCATTTGCTTGAGTGCAGGTTGATGCATTTGTTGTTGTCTCCTCAGACACAGTCTGCTTGTGAATAATACAATTGTAGTTTCCAGATTGGGCCCACATCACACTCATTTCTGTTATTCACACATGCCTACACCAACACCACAAATGATGAGAGTAAAGTGTATTGCTCATGAGCAGTATCCAGTGTATCTCATTGTTTGGATAATTGGAACTATTGTGGTAGTGAGCAGTGTCAGTAATAGCAGGGGTTTTGTCTTTCAGATGAGATAGTTCATAAAGATTTAGTGTAAATTGTTAATCGCTGTAGCAACTGTCCTACTTTTTCATCACTCTGAAACCTATGGATTTGCATATGGATGTAAACAGAGAATTCTATCTTTCTCCTCGGCCCTGTGTTCATTTTATTACATACACCTTCCTATATTAATCATATTGTGGCAGTGTTTACATGTGTGGAGGAAAAAAATCCACTGTACTGTATGAACTAATGAGTTCATAGCTGCTCCATCTACACCATCCTTGTCATTTTTGCAGTTTCCACCAGCGCATCTCACTTTACCTGCATGCACTGTTGTTTTCCTTCCTATTTGCTTGTCTCCCTGCATCTATCCCCGAGGCATATCCCAGGGAATCTGACTGATGTGGTGGCTTTTTATTTGCAGTGAAGTTGATGGGGAATATGGGCTTCCTTGTGGCAAAAAGAAGGCATACGAGGTGAACAGCAGGCAGGTGATCTGCAGCGAATACAAGACATTATAAAGGAGGGCAGGCTAGTGTGTGTTAGCGACGCTAGCTGGTGACTTTTTAGCCATTGTTTGGGTGACACGGGCGCAGCCGGAGCACTGTGGCGTATTCTACCCCGAAGCGATACAAACAAGGTTCCAGCCCACAGAGCCCGCGCTGGAGCAGATCTATTGTGTAGCCCTCTAGACAGAATGGAAATATGATTTATAGAGTTCTATTGTACAGCACTGTGCACTGTGGAAAGTAGTGAGAAATTGGGTACTTTTTTCTTATTAGTATTTGTAGTTTTGTGTGTATATGGTTATAACTATTACATGTATTACATTGATCGATAATTGATTCATTACCAGCTACCATTAAGCAGCTCTACTATATGCATCTAAATCTAAAGTGCTTTACTGTTTGAGAATCAGGAAGTGTGCAGTTAGTGTGTTAGTTGTTATCATTATCATGAATTAGACAAACTTTATTGATCCACAAGGGAATTTATTTGGACACAGTAGCTCACACATCACAAACTGAAAAAAATGTAAATGTCAATAAATAAATAAATAAAAATGACTAACAAAATAGGAAGAGGCTGGTGTTAAATAAGGCATAGTTATATAAATGTACAAGTAAAAAAAAAGTAGAAATATAGTAATACAAATATATCTCTCAGCTATAATAGAAGGGGTCATAGGAGAAAGCAATACAAAGATGCAACAGTGTTTGACACGAAAGAAGTTTATCTATTATACTGTTCTGTCTGCATCTAATTGTAAAGCACTTTACTGTTCAAGAATCAGGAAGTGTGCGGTTAGCATGATAGCTATTATTACTATGACGGCAAAATTGTGCTCTCATTGTGGTGAATAAGAATGAGGAATAACTTTTGAAGCACTGCAAACTGTTCATATTTCAGATTTTACATCAGGTACGCCACATTATATTCTCAAAATAGCACATAAAAATACGACTGTGATTGACAAAGAAAATATTGCTGGACGCGATGAGTGGTCACGTTGCTAGGGAAACCCATCCACACCAGTATGCACTAGTTCCGCTTGACAGGGACACAATAAAAAGGGCACTTTAATCCCATAAAAGACTTCTTTGTGGTATATGATGCCTCGGTACAGCGCTCTGCTCCACTCCGGCTGGTAATTATCAGTGTCTGCCAATGTAATACCTCATTACAAAGTACGGCAAGCGCTAAGGACAAAAGTAGTAGAAAAGACCAGGGAGGAAAGTAAGCGATGAAGAGGTATTATTATGGACCCATTTGTCTGAAACATTGGGTCGGAGAGGTAGTGCCGGAGCTTGCAAGAGACTTTAAAAGCACTGAGAAATTTAGGTGAGATTTTTTGCCTGTTAGAAATGGACTACTTGGCGACGGCATGCAAAATTAACCAAAACCTAGTCCTAGAGAAAAATGTAGCTGACTACTTCAATTCAATTTCATTATTCTACCTTTAATTACTTGCCCAATTTAGGCTATTGCATGGCTTGATTAAAATGGACACTATTTAATAACCCTGGCACCGGCAAAAAAGAGAACGCACCTTGAAGATGGAATAATTAAAGCAGGACCAAGATAAGATTCATATCAGGCCCCTCTAACAGGCTCAGTGCAAATTGGATATGGGCTAAAGAGGGACAGGGAGGGGTGCGGGTGATGGGGACAAGCTGCAGTGGGGTAAAACTGCACATTAGTAAAGTGAATGATTTAATTGGCAAGTATAATTAATTAATTTATGAATCAGTTTATTTAAAAGGGACAGAACGGAGAGCATTGTCGCATCCCAAATAGCAGCCGATGCCATGTTCATCCAAGCCATCCGTAAATCTATACATTTCAAGTTTCCATTAAAAAAAAGTTCCTTAATTCAAACAACAATAACTATAAGACGATGTATTCATGTCATTCATACTCACCATACAAGGTATTTGCTATTCGTGTACCATTTGATGATTTATTTTCTGTACTATACTTATTATTTTGTCACGGTTTTAATCGAGAACACTTTTTTGTCAGCTTTTTTTTTCTGTTGACTGCTGCAAAATACACATCCTCAACACATTTAACAACATAACTTCAATATATATATATGTATAATCTATTACCAGCTCTACTTACAAATTATGAATAACAAAATAATAATGTTTTCTTTTAAATTGTTAATTGCTGTGTTAATACCCCCAATTTCTCATCATTATTAAACCTATGGATACATTGGCTGTCACAGTACCCCCAGATCTAAACCCCCATTTTGACCCCCATATTATACTGAACCCAGCGTCAACATAGCTCTACAGTAAAGTGACCCCCCTATAGGATTTTGACTTCCCTTAATTTTTTCTTTAGTAGTTACTTATATGATCATTATTTCTCATGTAATTTACTTTTATTATATATTGCTACATATTCACTTTCTTTTAATGGATAACGACGGTATTTTGTGTAAATGTAACGTATTGTTAAAACTGCATATACATAGCAATCTTGTCACTTTTTATTTTGTATTTTACATTGGTATAGTTTTTAGTTTCTATGTTCAGATAATCCTTAATCATAATGTCAATTTAGGCAATGGTTTGTAAGAATAATGACCTTGAATTTAGTAATGTTGTGTTATAATAAACATACTGGGGATCAGATTACTATAGTCATAGTCATATATAATTGATCATTGTCAATATTCAACTAACCTTACTTGTTATTTTACATCATAATAACTATAATAAACATATTGGGGGGTGAGATTACTATAGTCATAGGTATCCGCTATTTAACTACTCAATTGATAAGCCCTGTCTTTTTTTAACAAGATTCCAAATCATTATACATCACTTTGATTACCTAAATAATTAATAATTACTTACCTCATTTTTAGTAAAATATGTGTTTAAACAACTCAGTAATTTTTTTATGTTAAAAAGTTATAATCGACATAAAAAATGAATCTGAGTTCTTCAAAAAACACTTTTAAATATGTCAATATGTTTTCATTTGCAGATATTGTATTAATAATCAAAGTTTTTTTCTATATAATTCAAATTCTTTATTAATAAAATATAGATTTTCATAGGGGAGTCGATATTCTATGGGGGGGTCAACATACCATAATAGGATTCTGACCCCGGAGTCAAAATACTATATGGTATGTTGATCCCAAAATCCTAAAATCCTAAACCACACCTGGTCTACTCTAGGGCTTAAGAGTGGACTACATCATTTCCACGATAGCTCCAAAAAAATAAAATAAAAGATCCAAAGGAAGACAAAAAAGTGGATAAAATGAACTAAATCAGGCAAAAACACAGGCTGTCCAAATACCACACAGCTTGAGAAACACTGACCTATACTAAACTATTCTATTTTGATTCTGCCCACCTGTTTGTACGGCATTGTAGATGGATTAGAAATCAAGCTGCAGACACTGGCTGTAATACAGATGATGGGAGCGTGGAGCAGGTGCACATTTCTTATTAATACGACCCGTGTAAAGCTGTGGCAACTCCCCATGTTTAACACAGCTGAATGGTGAAAAGTGTCCCTAATGTGGTGAAGGGCGCCAGGATACAGGGGGTTAGTGGGGTTGTCCAGTGTAGAGTCCCTGGAGAGAGGCTATTTTAAGAAAGGGACAGCGCTGGTCTTGGTAAGAAATGAGGAGATAGAAGTGGGCCACGACATTTGCAGTGTCCTCCACATGCTTGCTATAATGTGAAATTAGCATGAGGCGCATACATTGAGTTCTAAAAGATTTTTGCATTTTAAAGCCCGGTTTAATGATTCCCAGAGGATGTAGTTTTGGAGCACAGTAACAAATGTCGGAGTCTGCACTTTTTGTTAGTTTTAATTATTTACCATATCCAAAGAAATGATATAAGGCACGCTACAGTAGCTGGAAAACTGTGTGTGTTTGTTCATTTATTTTAAATGAGCTTAACTTACAAACCCTTTACCTTTAGTTCAGTAGAGATGGTCAATTCCTGGGCTGATATCATCTAAACCAGTGGTCCCCAACATTTTTTGTGCCACAGACTAGTTTTATGTCCGACAATATTTCGCGGACTGGGGGCACGGCATATGGGGGGAGGTGCCGTTCGTGCAGCATGGTTTAGTCCTTGTCTAGTCCTGGTTTAAGACCTGGTTTAATCCTAGTTTAGTCCTGGTTTAGACCTGGTTTAATCCTGATTCTGTCCTGGTTTTAGACATGGTTTTAGACCTGGTTTAGTCCTGGTTTAGTCCTGATTTTGTCCTGGTTTAATCCTGGTTTTAGACCTTGGTTTTAGTTCTGCTTTAGTCCTGGTTTTAGACCTAGTTTAGTCCTGGTTTTGTCCTGGTATAGTCCTGGTTCAGTCTTGGTTTAGCCTGGTTTTAGTCCTGGTTTAGTCCTGTTTAGTCCTGGTTTAGTCCTGGTTTAGTCCTGATTCAGTCCTGGTTTAGTCCTGGTTTAGTCTGGTTTAGTCCTGGTTTAGTCCTGGTTTAGTCTGGTTTAGTCCTGGATTTAGTCCTGGTTCAGTCCTGGTTTAGTCTGGTTTTAGTCCTGACTTACACAGCACGATCCACGCGGTGTACAGGAGGAGTTTAAAAACATAATGGAGCACTTCCTGTATTACTGCACATCACAAGGAGGAATAAAACTGCAGGATCTGTGCGGTGTGTGAATGAAACAAAACACAACTCCAGGTAAGACCTTCAGTATATATTTCGCCCCCTTTGTGAAATGATTTATCCAGTGCTAGTACTACATTAAACCAGTATAGTTCCATATATTACACAGTTTTGTTTTGTTTTTTTCGTAACATCAAATTAAGTTCACATCAAATATAATCTTGTATCTCGCTGGCATTTCTAGCATGTAACTGTAACTTGGAAAGACAGACTTGTATAACAGTGTGCATTGGTGTCTCATGGAGCAGCCCGTAACCTGTGCCCCTGTCGGTGGCACCTATAGTGAGACCGCACGGCTCGTTAGGCTGGCAGGGACCATCGCTCCTGTCGTGTATTTACCGCAGACTCAGAAACGCACACAAGGACCTGCACCAGTGCTCTGCTCTGGCCCACAGCATTACCTACAGCCATTTTACAACTCCAGCCCTCTTTACCCGTTCACCAGCACCCACCCCTGTCCCCACCTGCACCTCCTCTCCCCCCTCCCCCCTTTGTGCTCCCGTGTGAGTCACCAACAATTACTGTCATCGCAAACTGGATACAGGGTCAAAACATAGGTGATGTCTGTAGTGTTATCTGGAAACAAGATTGCTTAAAAGTGCACTATGTAACTTTTCTGCTTGTTTCTGTGTTGTTACTTTTCCTGGATGCTGCTCGGTATAGTATTAAACTTCTGTCTCCATGGAAACGGGGACATACAAGATCACAGTGCAGGTGTCTGATGCATAGCCATGAAATCTCCTTGGAGATGGCGGATCCTCCACAAGAGGGCAGTGGAAAGTAGAGATAAAAAGTAGTAAAAGTAAAGTAAAAAACAGCATGTTATCAGTTAATACTATACTTCTTACTACTTCTGCTGAACTATTGGCAGTATTCTCACGTACTACTACTGCTAAACTACAATAACTACTTCTTACAATACCATAAATGCAACTTTCTCTGTCAATAGCATAGTCTTTACACTGAATATATCCAGTTATGAGTGCTGGCGAGGTCCTGCAGTTCACAAAGTTACTATGCAACACAGCACGGCGTTAACAACAGAGGAGTTTGTGAACGGGCCTTCATCACATCGGTGGTCCATCCGCAGAGCTGTGAGTGCGTCAGGGCTTTTCTCTCCGAGCCTGTGCTTTCACACCAGGGGTCTGCACTGAGACGGAGGCTGTGTGGTTTGAGAATACAACACAAAAACTGCTAGCTGTTACTTTCACAATCAAATAAAAATATCCCAACAAGATAAGGTTGTAAGGGGAAAATGCTGATGTGAACGCACTGTGTAATTTTTCTGGTTTAGGGTCTGCCTGCTTGTCTTGTGGAGATTTTGATTATTTGGTAAATAATCATGGCTTCAGCAACTCGCAAGGAGGGTTATGTGTGTCTTGCCGGAGGACACACCAACAGCATTCATTTGTGGGGGCTGGAATTGCAGTCAGTTTGACAACTGCATTGTCAGTAAATCTGACCTCTCCACCAAAGATGTTTATATCGAGAGCGCGAATCGAACCGGCAATTTTTTGATCGGTGGACAAACTCTACCAACTGTCTCCTCATTTGCCAGGAATATAACATTTAATTTAGGCTCTGTTTACACGAGAACGCTTGCGGGTAAACATGACAAAATATTTTATCGGAAGTGCCTTTCGTTTAGACGGTGACAGCGCTGTAACGTTTTCGTCTACACTGCCCAAGACTCAAAACTCTTGTCAGACCTGTTCACATCACGCATTTACATCACATACATCAACACCTAAAGTCCCCACCCAACCGCCTGCCATGCATACCACACACTTTTGCGTCACCGTGTGCACGCAGATTTCCTCCTGACAACATTCGTCTAAACGCGGAATTAAAAGTGAAGACGCGACGCCACTTTTTCGTCTTCTGTTCAGACCGTCATCATATTAATCTTGTTTTTACAATTACAAGACTTTTCTACACCTCTGCGCTGACCTGACCTGTAACTTGGCTGGATAGTGTTACCTGCGTGTCTCTGGTGGAGCCTAATAACATCACCATGGAAACAAAAGCAGTTTAAAAAATCCATAGTGTATCTTTAAACTCTTTAAACTGTTTTGCATACATTTTTGCATTTTAATGTAGACAATTTGGTGACATAAGGGACAAAGTTAGACCCGTGTTCGCTACTTTGTTAAGTCATTGCTTCGCAGTACTGGCACACTTGATGTATACTGGTAACATTCGTTGTAGTAATCCCACCTGTAAGTTCCTATTTTTGGCAGGAAACACTCTTGGCTGAGGGTAAGACTAATCCTAAAAATCATCAGATAAGATATTCCAAACTTTTCTACTCGACATCCATCTTAATGCAATATTCATCAAGTGTGCCAACAGTGTAAAAAACCTATTTAAATTTCATGTGTGGTAGTTAGCGGCTTAATCTTTGAAAGGGACCTCCTCGCAAAAGCAATCAAAACGAGCGATGCCTGGAGAGACTAATGTAGAGAGACGGAGCTGGGGAAATCACAGCATGCTACCCCTCGTCTGGGTCAGCACATTTGAAGTTAAAGTCAGCTCTTAAATGGGCCTTCAGACAGTCTCAAATGAAGCAATGACCTTTACAAACTTTACTGTCTGCGATGAGGAGGGAGCTGTGGCGCTGGGAAAAAAGTATCGCCGCTCCCCGCTAGCTTCTAATTGAAATGTTTCACAGTTGAGATGAACTACTGAGATGTTAAAATGAAGATGTTTTGACTTTCTCCTTCCTGCAGTAAAAACAAAGACTGCCCGGCAACAGTTTCGCAAAATGTGTTGAAATCTAGATGAGGTTGTCATGGATGTGTTTAAGGGTCCAACATTGCACAAAATTGACTCAGAGTTGTGTTTTGTTTTATTCACACGTTTGAATAACCCTTTGTTTTGAGTCTGTCTACATCTCCAAAGCTCAAAATGCTCTGTTCCAATTTGTGATGTCATGTAGTCGTAGTTTTCAAGTTAACAGCTGCGTTTTACCTTTAGTTCAGTAGATATTGGCAATTTGAGGGCTGAAATGATTCTAGTGAAGGTGCATAGAGTTAAAAATCAGAGTGAAGTGATCAGGAAACAACATCATAACAGATCAGAAAATTGTGTAAAATGGGCCCTTTAAGAACTAAAACTTTACAACAGAAAATGCAATCAAATATATATTTCTTTCCAAAATTGTGCATACTACAACACACCATCTCAACACAACAATACCTCTTCATACCGACGTAGTTTACAGAAACATCTTTAACTTTCTTGCAACCTTCTCAACAAACTTCCAAAGATCTTGTGGGACTTTGCGAGATGGATTTTGGCTCCCTTCATCTCTGTACTGTATTTCCCCCCGGGGTTAGCGAGTGCATGACTTATTTGTTGATGCTTTGGCTTTGAGCGTGAGTGTGTACCGCGCGCAGGTGGAGTGGCACTCATCGGAGACAATTAAGCACCTTGGAAGCACTCGGCCAAATCGTCCCTGTCTGTCTGTCCCCTGTTGCGGTGGCTGTCGCCGTCCCGCCCCTCCCTCCTCTCCCTCCCTCCCTCTGTCCTGTCCGACGCCATGACAGATGATTATTCAGGGGGAGCTAAGGGGTCGTGGCCTGACAGAGGAGGGCGCCATCAGCTGAGATAACCATCGCCGGACACGGATGGCCGACGGCGACTTGGCAGATGAAAACAAAAACAAGCATACGGCAAAACTTCTCAAAGGCACGCTAAGGTTTATATAGGCCAGTCACGATGAACACTACTGTATATCGAGTTATCCTTCAATACATGATAGATGGGGTAATCATTTTTGGGGTCGAATTGTGTCGTGGGTACTTTTTCTTTGTTCTTCTGGGAATTTTTTCTGTACTATAATGAGATTTGAGCAGTAGGGGGTTGAACTTCTGTGACTCATTGTAGCAACGACTACACTATATAATGAGTCACACATAACTAATAAGATTATTTATCTTTTTTTTTTGTACATTTAGAATACTTTTTGTGGTTTAAATCTGCTCTATGGTTTACTTCAGCAATATATCACACTTCAAAATGAGTTATAGTGACAGACCTTGGCTTATATACGCTCAGATTCAGCGCCCTGGTCCTTCATGTGCTAAAGTTAAAAGTGGTGGAGAATACTTATCCATTGGCAACAGGCTAGGAAATGAACGCTAAGGTACAGTCAAAGTTGTGCCACGCTTGTTTAGTCTGCTTTTGACCCTTTCACAAATCTCAAAGCATGATCTATTACGCCTTTTTCTGATCTGTTATAATGCTGTTTCCTCATCATAAACATACCTGGAGTTGTACTTTGTTTCATTCACACATTTAACACATAAACTAAACTAAAACAGGATACAGAACGTGCTCTTTTGTAGGGCTGGGTGTGATTAAGAAGTTGCCGATATGATACATGCCTCGATACAAAGGTCACAACACGATACATATGCACTTTCGATTTGATTCAGTATATTTTAAATCGATTCCATATGGTTCAATAAAAAATAACGGCTAAATCATGGCTGTGATACTAAAAGTCTTCTGATGCAAAGTTCACATGAAACACATCAATTTTACTCAAAAAAAAAAAAAAAAAACTGTGAAAATGTCAAATGTGTTGCATAAACCAGTTTCCTTCCTCTAAGCAAGCAACAAAACTGTAGTTCTGTAACAAGATAAATGAGTAAAATAAACCAAAAAATACTCTTGGTGATATAGTGATACAGCAGCCCACGATATTGCTACTGTATCATCACATTAAAGCAATACGATATATTGATTTCCGATACTTTTGCACCTTCTTTGTCTTTGTAAACGCCATCAACCTTCACTAGAATCATTTGGATAATTTCAGATCTGAATCTCTTTCCAATCTCTACTGAACAAAAGGTAAAAGGTGGAGGCTAACTTGAAAACTAATGCTTCATGACATCACAAGGTTAAACAGAGCATTTTACACTTTAGAGTAACAACAATGGATTCCTCAAACATGTGTGAATGAAACAAAACATCACTACAGGTATGTTTTTGAGGAGGTAACAAAATAACATGGCTTACAATGTACATTTAACCTGACTTTATATAATAACCATTCATTGTAACTTGTAGGTAGAAGGTTTTCATGCTCTGCTTACTCATCCCAACTGTTATCTATGTTTATGTAGCCACTGTTTCCCCCTAAGTCTCCTAGAATGTCTCCCACACTCAAACACAGCACGACAAAAACTCTATCCCTGCTCAGACACTGCCGAGGTCAGAAGGCCTCTCTGGTTCCCCACCACGTCTCAAGTGCTCACTAATTACAAGGAGCTGGCTGGTATCATCATATGCTCTCTCTAATTGCGGGAATATTTTAGCAGGACAATAATACATTCACTGTCACATCAGCGAGATTATGGTTCAAAACTGGGAAAAAAAGAAGAAGAAAAACTCAAAACGGGGATCGACCGTCAGGCTGGCTAATTATCGCTTGTTGAAAAGAGTGGGCTTCATTTCTTGGAATCATGTTGAGGGGGAATCATTTGTGGGGACCTCGGTGTTGAGACTGCATTCAAGCGATCACCACCACCCCCTACGCCTCCTTTAGCGTAGCTCTCATTTTGACGGCTAATTCCGCTGTTTTCATTTCACTGGGACAAGCTTAGTTCTGGCATATATTAGCGTTTGCCTAACCAGCCGGTCCCTTCTGCATTCTGTTAGAATCCAGAAGAGACTGAAACTGGACAATAGAGCATAAAAAACATCTGTCCAAACTTAAAATGAACCAACTGCAGCCACTAATTTGTAGCACGTGTCTCCCAAATAATTCTTCTTCACAATTCTCAACATTCAGAACACTGCCACTATTTAGACATTGACGTCTAATTGTCAGAGTAGCAGCATAAACTTTTTTTTAACTTCGACTTTTTTTCATTGTCAGATGAGCGGCACTTTACTATTTTTCAAACATTCCACTTTTCTGACATGAATGACGTTGATGTGATACTTTACGTTCCCATATATCATAAGATGCTTGGGTCGGCTCAGAGCACTTGATTAGAGAATATTTCAACCACATAGGGTATCAGACAGTGGGAAAATGTCCCAACCGTGGAAAACGGTCATACATTTTGAAAAAGGGCATAGGCCAGCCTTCGGGAAAATATCTAATCTAAAATGGAGGCTGCATGGGCCCTTTGTGCCTCATTTATTTCGTCATGTTAGCGATCTGTGGAGAACACCAAATATGACGTGTCGGAATAGCGGTACTAAAACGTGTCGGAGAACCGGCACATCTAAATAGAGGCATGGTGTAATACTGGCATGTCTAAATAGAGACGTGTCGTAATGAAGGAACGTCGGAATAGGCAACGGACCACATATATAACATATTTTACTTGAGACAGTAATAATTTTGTAGCCTGATTCATCAGACTACAAAAAACGTGGAAACCGTCTGACCTTGCAGCATTAGGATTCGTTCGCTTGACGGCAGGCAGATACTTTTTTTTTAATTTAACCAATTGCTACTATTTGGTCGTGGTGTATGCAATGCGCCAAATCCCGCAGGAAGAAGGGCAATAACATCTTTCCCTTGATAAAATTCAAACATTCTCTTTGTTCCAGCTTTAAATCCTCGATCTCTGGAATCGTTGCCCACACAGAATGTATGGCTTCATCTACATCCATCTCGACCGATTTATTTACTGTTGTGCTGTACCACAAAAGGGACCCAGACAGACGTTTGAGTTTGACGTCATGGCTTCACAGCTCTTTGCTGATTGGCCGGTGTGCGGTCTACAACTTCCGGGGTTTTTGCAGACCATCTAGTGTGTTCCTGACCTAGTCGCTGGAGAGAAATGAAATTGAGCGGAGGCAGTAATAATAACCATAATTAATAATTTGGTGACTTGGTTGTTGATTCTGTAAAAATCTACTCTGCTTCTCAGTCTTTTTATGCAGTTTTTCTGTTGTTTTTGGCGAATGGAGCATGTCTCGTGCTGTCTTTATAAAATTTTGTCAAAGCGTGTGGTTTTGGCTGGTCAGGTATCATTAGCATATTAGTAAACATCTCCCTATGATTCTCTGTGATAAAATATGTAAGCTAAAGTCTCCAGCGCCAACCGTCTGCTGAGTGTTCGCCTCCACATATTAGCTCTTCCTTAATGCACTGACACTGTTAGCCCCCTTGTGTTTAACTGCGCGATAAAAGCTGCGGCTTGGCTAACGCAGCGAACGCCACACCTTTCATTTAAGTTCAGAGTAAGTGCAATGGACCCGGGTCAAAGCCGGGGCACCCACATGATCGATGCTAACCTGATTAGCGACACTATAGTGCTAAACCAGATTCTTTGCTGGCACCCTTTTGGTTCAAGTTATGAGCAGTTTTTCCCATCACACACCACACGGAGCCGGTAAAAGACATGCGCAGGTTGGTGCTGGACCGCCCATAGCCGATAATTCGTTTATGAGCGTGGACGCGATGGAGGGGGAGATGTTTACTGTCAGCAGCTATATCATCTAACTGTCACACACGAGCTTCTGTGAAATCCAAACAGCTCCACTATTGGCCTGTTCATTTGCTGACCTGCACCTTGTAATTAGATTAGATTCTTAAATGCCATCCCTTGTAAACAGCCCGGCCATCAAAGCTATTTTTGAACACAGCCTGTAATAGAATTTAAGAAATGTACATAAGTTAATCAATTTGCTGTGCTCTATTTATCACGCAGACTGCCCATACTGATACGCCGCTTGCAGTGTTATTTATTTTAAAGGTGCACTGCGTAACATTTCTAGTGGAGGGTCTGCCACCTGCTTATCTCTGTGGAAATGTTATCGCTTTGTCTTGTTCCACACTATAGATTAAACCTAAGGAAATTACAGCACTACGCTACATTACAAATCAGAGCTGTGGAGAGTCGCCCCTATTCACAGAAGGAATTACGGTATTTTTGAGCAATAGAAACACCTGCAATGAATAAATGTTAGATAAGAATGTAACAATATCCAAATCTCTCGATACGATATTATCACGATACGCATCTCACAGTACGATATTCATTGCGATATTTTGGAGAGGCTGATGTAATTGTAGATAGGACACGTTTCTGCTTTTAAAATACCTTGACAGAATGTTGGTGTGAATTATTTCCATCATAATTCAAGTAAAAAACACATTTCTTCATGCTGTTTGCACTGAACTGAATCATGGGATATGTAGTTCCTTATGTTCATAAGCTGTTGCTACTATAAAACAATGCATTTACCCAAAGGAACTTGTGATTTGATATATTGTGACAGCCCACGATATTATGATGATACGATATCACGATATTTCGGTTATAGTTACATCCCTATTAGACAGATATGGTTCATGTCATGCGGTGGAACATTCCAGGCAAAGCAATAGCATCTCCATGGAAACAAGTAGGTAGCGGACACTTGTCAGAAAAGTCATGAAGTACTTTAAAGTAGCAAATACTGTGATATTATTTACTTGACTTTCTGATTATAAAGTGCCAAAGTCATTTCTCTAATGAAAAAGTTACTCAGTATGGAATTAAAATTAAATCAATATGTGTTCACTACAATTGTCCTATCTTAAAACTGTATTATTATTATTATTATTATTATTATTATTATTAATTATTAATTATTAAGCAGATAGCCAGATACTCAACAAACACCACCCACATATCACATCCATACCCACTCATACTTAATACAAATCCATAAGGAGAGAAATAATGGTAGTAGTAGTAGTGGTGGTGGTGGTGGTAGTAGTAGTAGTAGTAGTAGTAGTAGTAGTAGTAGTAGTAGTAGTAGTAGTAGTAGTAGTAGTAGTGGTAGTAGTAGTAGTAGTGGTAGTAGTAGTAGTAGGTAGTAGTAGTAGTAGTAGTAGTAGTAGTAGTGGTAGTGGTAGTAGTGGTAGTAGTAGTAGTGGTAGTAGTAGTAGTAGTAGTAGTAGTAGGTAGTAGTAGTAGTAGTAGTAGTAGTAGTGGTAGTAGTAGTAGTAGTAGTAGTAGTAGTGGTAGTAGTAGTAGTAGTAGTAGTAGTAGTAGTAGTTGGTAGTAGTAGTAGTAGTGGTAGTGGTAGTGGTAGTAGTGGTAGTAGTGGTAGTAGTAGTGGTAGTAGTGGTAGTAGTAGTAGGTAGTAGTGGTAGTAGTAGTAGTAGTAGTGGTAGTGGTGGTGGTAGTAGTAGTGGTGGTAGTGGTAGTAGTAGTAGTAGTAGTGATATTAATAAAAAGAAGAACATGAAAAACACCACAAAATATACCAAAAGAGTAAGCAAACAACTCTCTCAAGAATCACACTCTCAAGATCTTTGCCAGGATCTTATTCACCAGCATGGAGAATCAAACTTGTAGCCTGTTTTTATCAGAGGTGAGTGAACTAGAATGGTAGCAACCTTGTGTACAAAAAAAAAAAAAAAACTCCAATGAAAAGCACTCGTGCCTGAGTGTTAGCAGTAATATGTTAATCCTCAATCTTTATCCGAGACGACTAAGGACAGCGTATGGCATCTGAGGCGAGTGACTTGTTGACATTTACACACCGAGCTCACAGCAGTATCCCAGAATGCCCTGCTGCTCGTGTACTGGTATACTGTTAACCCTATTTGACAGCACAATGGGAAAAGTCGGGCCTTGTAATGCTTAGTCAAAGAACGCTTTTCTCAACTTAGCTGCTGGTTTGTTAGCAATAGACGTGGTACGAACACCTCTATTAACACTTCGCCCGGGTCCCATGATGCCGCTTCTATTATTAGACCAGCGCCCTGAAGCTGTTGGCGTGGCTGTTTGCATCAGTCGCCGAATAATACTATAATATAAAATAGTATAATACAATATACACCATAAATAGTAGTGATTATATGATTAAATATATAAATAAAAGGAGGACGCTAACAACTTGACGATGTGTGATATACTTGACAGAAGCAAATCAGTTTTACAGGTGCAACACGTACATTTTTGGTTGGTTGTTTCCATGGATATGTCAGTGCTCTGCTTGGAATGTTCCACAGTATATGACATTAAACAGCTCTACCTCACATTTATTCAATTACAGGTTTGGTTTTCTAGCTCAAAATACCTTCAAAAACAAACATTCTGACTGTGAGCTGGGTTGCCTTTCCACAGATCTGGCCTGTAACTTGGTCTGGTTTGGTCTCCATGAAGCTAAAAAGGTTTACAATTATACTGTGAAACATTCCATACAAAGCAATCACATTTTTGACATTTCAACATTTGACAGACCCTCCGAAAGTAAAGTTACACAATGTACCTTTAAAGTATTCAACAATTATTACAATTAATGCATTTTAAATCATGGTATGTATAAATAAAAAAAAACTATCCCCATTAATGCACCAGTGTTTTTACAACCTATATGTTGTTTTATTCCATTGTTTTCAATTGTGTGTCTTAAATGTTGTTTGTACTGTGTCCTTGAGTCCCCAGAAAGGCGTCTTTAAATAAAATGCAATATTATCATTATTATTACTACTAAATATAAACTGCTGAATAAATAAATGCATATTAACAAGTAAATAAAATAAATTGAGCCTCTGGGACCCTCTGCTTGAAAACCGCTGGACTATTCTACCCACAGTAAGAGCTAAGCCATTAAAGGTTGGCCACCATTATTGGGTTATGCGTGGAACTCTCTCTGTGAAATTGAAAACTGTGGAAAATCTATACTGTTTTTCAATTAATCAACTCTACAAATTAATTCTGCGCCGCAAAGACAGGCGGGATGAAATTTCATCTGCAGTAATGGCTTAATAAACATAAAACTAATCAGCGCTGGCTCCAAGTTAGAACAGAAGGACTCCGAATCCAACTCATTTGTTACTGGCATATTTCTGTATTCTTTTGAACACTCTTGCATTCTTTTTAACCAAGCCAACTCCGCTGCTATCACACAAGCACATGCAAATCCTCCACGCTAATAAACCTGGAATTTTTTTTTTCTTCTTCTTCCTTGGGAACATCTGACGCCAACATCATAACACGGAGCTAGCAGACATCGGCAGAGTTATGAGTCTATTATTAGCTCGCCCCCTCCCCATAGAGATGGCACTGTCAACATAGATGACTGGCTTCTAATTGGATACGGAATAGGGCGCGTCCGTGTAGCACATGCTGCGGAGCGGGTGTCCAGTGGTGAGACGCAAATTCGCAATTTAACAAGGACCTCAATGGAAAAGATACTGTTTAAAGATGCACGGTGTAACTTTTCGGTTGGAGGTCCGTCACCTGCTTGTTTCTTTGGATATATATACATTACTCTGCCTTCACAGTATGACATTGAACAACTACATTTACTCAATTACAGGTGGCGTTGTTGGTCAAAAATACCTAGAAATATGGACATTCTAACTGGGATTGGGATTGGGCCTCTTCACAGATCTGACCTGTAACTCGGTTTGGTTCGGTCTCCATGAAGATAGAAAGGTTAAATACCATACTGTGAAACATTAACGAGAAAGTACTGCCGTTTCCATGGAGAAAAGCATTTGAAAGACCTTCCACCAGACAAACTATGATTTTGACAATTTCATAGCTATATCTTTTTTCAGAGTTTTTGTCTGTCAAGGCTGAGGCAAGACACCAGCGGACATTTGCCATCTGCACGTGTTTGCACAAAAAAGCAAGGCAGACTAAACCTACATTTTCTCCCAGTTGCGATTCCTACACTGCAGAAAGCAATATCTAGACAAGTTAAAATGACTCAAATTAAGAACATTTTTTACTTTATTTGAGCTGTTTCGACTTAGTAAGTAAATTTAACAAGTACAATTTATCTACCAATGGATTAAGTGTGCTTTTCTTAATTTAGGCAATGTTGAATTTTCTTTCTTACTTTAACTGCAAAGATTTGTCGTTTGTCTTCCGTGTAGCAAGATTTTCATATTTTAACCACAAAAAGTCTTATTCCACTGATAGATAGTTTTACTTGTCAAGTGATACAACTTTCTTAGCTCAAATAATCTCAATTTGGCTAGATTTTAGTTTTGGAATAACTATGTACCAAATACTGAAAATTCTAAAAGGATTTGTCAGTGATAGAAAAGGTACAATTTAAAATACTGCTACGATGTCTCTTGCTTGTCACCATGGAGTTGTTAATGGTTCTTGTTGAATGTTCCGTGGTATTGCATTGTAAATTTATCTCCAATCTCCATGGCAACAAAGCAGTGACACCATCAAGGCCGAGTTTCAGGTAAAGGTAAAGGATGCATGCTTTTAATGTTTTTTCTTTATTCTGACTTTAATGTAAAACCGAGGTACATTCCAACGCAAAGCAATATTATGTCCATGGAGATAAGACCCACATCTGATAACTTACACTGTGAAACGTATATAAAGAAAAAAAGAGTTATTCCCACCATCATTACAAAAAAGTGAACCAAAGAAGAGTTCCCTATCTGTGTACTACTCAAACAGTTGGCACTCCATTTTCATATAAGTCATGGTAGCGTAAAATAAGGGCAAAAGATATCATGCAAACATTCAGAGAAACTTGTATATAGAGCCTGGCAGTGGCTGTATATCTCCATGCATATTTACACTGTGCATATATATACAGTCACAGAGCGCGACAGCTGCAAACACACAGCTCCTCCGCTGCCTCAGAACAGACTGGATCACAGGAAATATGGAAGGGTTTTTTCACAGTTTTTGTCTCTCAGGGTTGAGTCACGACACCAGCGGACCTTTACCGTCTGTCTGCACGTATTTACACAAAAACGAAAGGCGAGCTAAACCTACATTTTGCACTTGTTTACAGCTGAAAGTGGTCTGTCCCATTTTAATGTTACCATTTTTCCCACTCGCAATTGTTTTTATCTGGGTGAATTTTCAGCATTCGGTATGTAGTAAAGCCAAAGAGTAAAAGCTACTGTTTATATTACTACAGTGATATGATTTCTACAGTTTCATAGCTATAGCAATGACTACCAAAACCCTCTATGAAAAGTCTTAAATTATGTGTCCAAGTCTTATTTTTTTTCCACAAAGGTCTTGAATTCCATTAGCCATTTTTTAGCAATATTTAACAGAGGGAAGAAAAACAAACAAACAAACAAACAAAAAAAACGAGAAATTGCGTAACTTGAATGAACGTCTAATTTGGAGTATGCTTAAACAATACTTTGCTTTTTGGGACGGCAATGAGTAAACATCAGTACAGTGGAGGAAGACGATGGATGGATCATGGGCAAGTGTAGGTTTAATCCACAGTGGCTCTAAGATTCTAGATATAGTATTTGGTTGGTCATTATTAGAACTGGATCTGGTGTTTTTGCCCACGTAATGGGTGCGATGTTGGTCTTAATTTTCATTTAAGTGGTCTTAAAAAAGTCTTAAAATTGGGGTGGTCAAACCTGAGGATACCCTGATTGTGTTGACCATGAAAAGGTAAATTTTTGGAACCAACTGAACCCAAAACAAGTAGACAATAAAACATCTTCATAGTCTTTAATCCCTATCTAAGTCTTTTTTTTCAGGATGCAGGGCCAGAAGTGTGTCAGGCATAGCTTTTCATTAGCGAAAGTGCCTTCCGATTCTTCCCTCTGCTCTTTTTGTTTCTCATTATTATTTTTCGACCTCTCCACAGATTACAGCCAACGCAATCTGCCGCCTTATGCACAGCAGTCATACGATGTAATCACTCTAAAGGATTGGAGTGTGCCAGGCTTGAACAATGGTGCCTCCTCACGCCCACACCGGGTCCCAGTGTCTATGTGCTCTCATCACCTTTGCCAGAGGATAAACTTTAAAGCTCACAGACACAAAAACGCAGCTCAACTTCCATTCTTCCGTAATCGCTCAGCAAAAATGTTGTTTATGCACTTCTTTTAACGCCATTCATTGCTACTCTCCCTTTCAAGCAAACTGCGCTCGCTAAGAGACAGTGGTGAAATGTATGTCTATGTATGTCTACACAGAGTCTGAATCTATGTAAACTCAAATGTAGGATTAACTTTACCTGATTTTGTCTATTTATTTCAAGGAACTCTGGATCTTGTTCAAGGTGCACTAAGGCATGGTTTCCCAAAGACTGGGTCGCAAGCCTCAGGTGGGTCGCAAGAGATTTTTGGGGGGTTGCCTTGTCACTATCTGCATGTAGGTCTGCAATATACGGCTCTGACACATGAGAGAGCGAGTGAATATCTTGTCCTCAATAGGGTCAGTATTTTTCTATGCTTATTCCTTTCACTACTACATATATGTGTGAATTGGGATTTTCTGTGCTCACAAAAATGAAAAAAATGAAGCCAAAGCATAGAAACAGACTGAATGCTGATATGCGTGTTGCTCTCTCCTCCTGCACCCCAGACGGGAACGCAGACAGGCTCACCTATCTCATTAGAAATGTTGAAATGTTACAACATGTTTTGTATAATTTGTAATCTTTTTCTAATTATTTTATTGACTATATTGTTCCAGTATTGCTGGTTCATTTGAATGTTGAAAAGAAAAAAGAAATGGGCTACATTTAATGTCTAAATAGGCGACTTATGGATCATTTTATCTTTTATTGCTGGTACAATGACTGTTTTTATTGTTTAAAACTTGAGTAATACTAATTGTTCAGAGAGACATGATCACTCAGTCAGCAATAAAATATCCTCATTAATATTCACTAATGGTCGACCTTTATTTTGTGATTTCCGAATAATGTCTATTGACTTGGGTCGTGAAGGTTTGTGACTTAAAATATGGGTCCCCAGAAAAAAAGTTTTGGAAACACTGCACTAAGGTATGGCATTGGCTACAACATTGCACTATATGGCAATACATTTATTTATCGTTACCTCAATTTATTAAATTACAAGTGATTTTACAACTAAAATTCCTTTGAAAAAACATGCATTCTTAAAGTCTTCAAAGCTCAAAATGCTGTTTCTCCTTGTGATGTCATGAAGCAGTAGTTTTAGCTACCATTTCACATTTTGTTCAGTAGCTATTGGAAATTCCAAATCATCCAAATGATTCTAGTGAGTGTATATGGAGTTTAAAAACACAATGGAGCACTTTATGTATTACAACATGACACCACAAGGTAGGAGTTTTTTCAGTTTGAGAGAAGAATGCAGCCTAAATATGCAGGGATTGTATGAGAATGAAACAAAACACAACTCCAGATGTGTTTTTTGATGAGTAAACAAGATTATAACATAGATCAAGTAGCATTATATGGACCCTTTATAGTACCACATAAATATTTCCACAATACATTTTACCACACACAAAGTTGAACAGCTTTCACAAATATTTTCACTTTTACTTTAGTCCATATTCTGAGTACTTATTTCATCAGCGCTAAGACTTCACTTCCATCATCAGGCAGCCATCGTTTTAAGAGCCGGATTAACCCATGTGTGTTTTGACATGGATTAAGTCTAATGAGAGGTCATGACAGCCAAGTACTTTTTGGAATTGCTCTGCCAGACTAAGTCCAAGATAATGCTCCAAAATCGCATATGAAATCAGCCAAAAGCATGGGTAGTAATAATAATAACACACCAAGGAGGGACTGGAAGAGAATACACAATCAAGAGATGCCTTCGGATACGCACTTTCCCCCTTAAAACCATCTGCTGTGTCTGCTGCTAATCCCTATAGCATCTTTTGATTAAGATTAAACCTTGCCGAGGTATTAAGGGCCTCATTTTGGGAGAATCAAAAAAAGATTTGAGCGGTGATTTACTGGATTGGGGAACAAGGTGAGGCTGGTGTATTTATGTGCCTGTTGATGCGTATAGTGAGTGCTCTGGGGTGTCCTTGCCGTGTCGGCCAAAGCGGGCGGATTACGGTGATTTATGCCGGACCGCCGTGACACCGGGTGCGACGTCGTGCGGGGTGATGGAGCTATCAGTCATCCAGCCCCTCCCACAGACCCAGGTCCGTCAGGGAAATTATAAGTCATAACCGGGGTTGGCCTAATATGTGTATGTATGTGTGTGCGTTTGGTCTTCGGAGTTTTCGTCACGGCGAGAGACCATTTCTGATTATGTGCTGTATTTCGTTGTTAACTTTTCTCTGGTGTGGCTTAGAGACCAGCCAATATGTTTTTGTTTTTATCATGACCAATGCCGATAGTATTGTTTAGAATCCAGAGTAGATCCGATGCCCAATAAGCTCTGTCGATATTTTTTGGGCTGATATTTGGGACAGATTTTTATATTTTTTTCTCTAATTATGCAGTTTATATTTACTGCAAACTACTCCCAAGCCCTTTTATTTTTACACTAAACCTATAAGAGAGCTGTTTGGACACATTTTCTGCAACTATCTCAATGGTTAGCTTCATTAATTAAGCTTGATTAAAATCCAGTTTAGTTTGTAATACGGCAGCTGCATTGTTGAGAGTCCATTGATCAAAACAATCCATGTTTTCCCTTTAGTTATAGAAGCTTCGCTGTGCAAGTTCTTGTAAAAGTTTGCTGGTCTGTTGCCTCCAAAATGGTTAAAAAATGAATAGCATATACCATCACCATGTTGATAATGTCCAGGAACTGTGGCTATAAATTAACGATTATTCCAACCATTATAAAGCTTTGTGTGTATTTTCTGGGCAGCATATTGACCAAAACAAATATTGGCTTGTGATGAAGATTTAAGGCCAGTAGCTAGTACATTAAAAAGTCCAAACATCACCTCGATATATCTGCCAAACGATATCGGTCTATCTCTAGTGTGATTATTCAAATCTGTTAACACTACAAAATACATTTCTAATATTTGTATCACCGAAATACGGTCAGAAGTCTTCAGCTCAATCAAAAACACGACTACTTACAACTACTTCTGCTACTGCTAATGCCACTACCACTGCCATCGGTACTTTTTACTATTACTAATGCTATGTATGTTGTAGCCATAACTTCTTTACAAAAAAAGATACCTCATTACGTTCCTCTCTTCCTTCACCCTGGATTTTGGAAAAAAAAATAAATTCAAAATCAAATTCAGCTTGACACCTAACTATTTTTTAGTTCATATTCCATCATTTCGGACACTCAACTGTTTCATATTGCGGATCATTTTGGCCATGTGCGTGGACATGACAACCCGAAGAGAGGTGGAGAGTGAGAGCTTCATATAACTGGATAATGACTAGGACTTGTGTGTGTGTGAACCCAATCTGTCACTTCCAACAGAATTTCAAACTCAAGTGTACATAGTGAGTGGGAGGCAGGCAAACAGTGCTACTCTCTATGGCATGTAACATCACCGCACAGAAATACTCATTAGCATACAGCCACCATGCCATAAATGGACTTTGAGAGAGGAATTCATTTTGTCTACTCCAGCTGCCCGTGATGCTATCTGTTGGAGTGATAATAGCCACTAAATGTCAGCGTTTTACGAGCAAAGGTATAGCTCAGATTAGAGAATTAAAATTGCCTACTCTAGCAAGCCTGTTGCGTAGTTACCTGTATAAAACAGCAACTGTCCAGTGCACGCAAGATGCACTGTGTAACTTTTCAACAGAGGGTCCACAACCTCTTTGTTTCCATGGAGATGTTTATGCTTTATTTTAAATTGTCCACAGTATGGTATTAAACTAACCTGTCTTTAGTATTATTCAACAACAAATGCTATTTATTGCTCAAAAAAATTATTACTGTGAGTGGGGTCGCCTTTCTGCAGTCTAACCTGTAATTTGGTCTCCATCTAGATTCTTAAATTTCTGGCCATACGATGGAACATTCAAGGGACATCTCCATGGAGACAAGCACCTTGAAACTTTTTTTCTTTTTGAAGATTTGTTAGCAGTATTCAAGTACAAGTAGAAGTAATAAGTGTAGTCCTAGCCATGAATAGTAGTGTTAGTAATTGTGCTACTTTTCATTCCACTGGGGTCACAACACATATGTAGTCTCTATTTTAAAGGTGTACTGTGCAAATTTTCTCCTGGAGGGTTTGCCACTTGCTTGCCCATCTGCAAGGAGATGCTATAGGCTCTATTCACGCTTACGTCACAAACTAGAAATACGTTTCGAAAGAAGTGATGATAACTTCCGGTGTAGTTCCCGACACTGGGCTCGCCAATCGACTGTGATAAAACAAATTAAAATAAATGTGATCAGCAGTAAAATGAAGACTGCATACGTATGTGGAATCATCTTGAATTTGCCGCCCTCATCTCTTCTAATCGCATGTAACCAGAATGCGTCAGTGGGGAAATTAAGAAAACAGAGGTATTGATGTAACGGTTGATTAGCTGAACATAACGGAACACTACAATGACATGTAGATGAAGAAAAATGGGCCTGGGAAGTTGTGATCGCATTGTTCCAAACATCTTCCTGGTTTTTGACGTAAGCATGAATAGAGCCTATTGCTTTACCTTTTGTTCCCACAGTATAGTGTTAAATATCTCTCCATATGAACAAGTTGACATTCTTCACGTCCACTCCGCTCAGTCTGTGGACCGGATTAAAATAAAGTGAAAAAAAAAAAAACACATCTGTAGGCTTTGGCTTTTAAAAAAAAAAGTTTAGAGTCACTATCCTGGATTTTAATGGGTTTCTATTGTTATATTTTATCACACCTGCATTGTGATGTTTTTATTTTTTTTGTGATTTAAATGTTTGCATTTTCTCTTTTTTTCTTTCTTTATTTTTATGATTTCTTAAGCTGTATATAAAATTACTAATATACTTAGCTGAACATGTTTTCATAGTACTACCACATATCCATATATATAGTTTTCTTTCTCAAAATATTTAATTTTACCTATAATTTCTTACCCCACTTTTTATTATTTTGATTGTGCAAAATTCTCAACCAACCCTTACGTCTTTCCATCTTTTCTTTTCTTTTTCTTTTTTTTTTTAAACCATATTCATACGCTTGTACAGCACTTTGGTTTACTGATTTATAATTTATAAATAAATTTGACATTGACAATTATTGCCAAAGGTTAATGCTGTACTGTGGCACATTTCTGGCAAAGAAACAACATCTCCATAGAGACAGAGCAGGTAGGAGATCCCCCAGTATAAAGTTACATACTTCACACTGAAATTCATTCAAATGCGTTGTTTTGATTCATTTATTACTAGAAGTAGTAGCAGTAGTTGTAGAAGTAGTAGTAACCTTGGTGTATTTGGGTAAATCTGGCACAACATCACATTTATCCACTTCATTATTCACAAGCACACATTTCAAAAGCTCGCACTTATAATTTCAAGGTGAACACTGCTCCCTTCTTACTTAGGCATTCCTAGTCACTTCTCCTCAGTCTTTAGCCGCCCGCAGCAAACACCTAGCATCTATCTTTGCTATAATACTTTAAAGTACACACCCGCCTTGGCTGCAGTTCCCACTTAGTCTCAACAGCTCTTTGTATTGTATATTTTCCACATGCTGCTGGCTAAGCACACCTGCACCGCTAAGCAATCCCTCTTCCTTATGCAGAATACGGGTTTGTGGTGTGCCAGGAGTCGCCCGGTAGCATCCCTTAACAAATGCATGTGCTTGGAGGGAGTTAGCGGTAATGCTGTGTTTAAGACTGCCATCGGCTCATTGCGATGCTTCCACTTAGAGAGATGAAGAGATTTGTTTAAACGTAGTCCGGTGCAGGTCTGCTTATTTGGGGGGCATTGAGCAGGGATTTCGGCTGCATCTTGAGGATTAGGGCTGTTTAGATAGTCGAGTTGCATTATCTTTGTTTTTGTTTTTTTTGTGATATATTCTAAGTAGTTTTAAAGGTGCATTGTGTAACTTTTCTGGTGGGAGGTCTGTCACCTGCTTGTTTCTGTTGGGATGTCATTGGTATGCTTGGAATGTTCCACAGTATAACTTTAAACAGCTCTAGTTTACATTTGTTCGATTGCAGGTGGTTTTACAGCTCAAAAAAACCTAGGAAAATAATCTGACTGTGAGAGGGGTTGCCTGTCCGCAGATCTGACCTGTAACTTAGGCTAGGTTCAGACTGCAGCCTGAAGTGACACAGATCCGATTTTTTTTGCCCCTATGCGTCCTGTATCTGATCTTTAATGACAAGGATCCGATTTTTTCAAATGCAACCCAGGCCACATGAATATGTCGTCCGAAAACTGATACATATCCGATATTTTGACATGCGACTTCAGTCTGAACGGCCAGGTCACATTCATCCCACCTACACACCAGGCTCGGAGTCTAGTCAATGGAAGGAAAGTGAGGTTAGTGTGTTAATTAAAGGTTGTATAGAGGATATTTTAAGGGAAGAGAAATAATTTTTCAAATGTTGTGCATGTGTGACACCACCTTCCTCCTCCACAGCTCCTCAGTAGAAACATCTCGTCCCGTCTCTTTACTCTAGAAATCACGTTTGTTTACAGCCAGTTCAGAATTACTGTTGAAATGTCCTGTCTAGAAATAATTCCGACCGACGCGTCTTCAGTTTTTAGACCCTTCGTCTGCTTCAGTCGCGCCATCGCTGGAAGGAATCTCCAAGAATCACCTCAGTTTGTCTTTGCTCCTTTTCTCCTTCTCTTCTTCTTTCAGCGACTTAAAAAAACTGACTTTCTTTGGCGGCGAACCGGTCGTGGATTCTCGTCCGACATCGCGACAAACTTTGTGCGAATTGCGACGAAGCTACAGTTTGAAAAAACCTCTAAGAACCACCCCGTACACCACGAAATCCCCGCGCGACGACAAGTCAGTTCCACTAGAAACGTAGGGAGTTTGATTGACGACCCAACAGCCAATAGAAAAAGAGGGAGCCTCGTTTTCTATTGGCTGATGTTAATCTGGCCTCAACACGTCCACGGTTGATGGATTTTCATTCTTTTTTTTTTTTGGTCATCATAATTACAAAGCTGCTGCGTCTCTGTAATGGTATTTTAAACTTTCATTGACAATTTGAAACTAAAAAAAAAAAATCCTCCATACAACCTTTAATATTTTAGGAGATCGCTGTATTCCGGCGAAATCTTATCGAAACCTGGCAGATTTTGAAATGATTGTCCAAAGAAATGGCCGAGCGCGGCTACAGGCGGTCCTAGCTCCAATGTCAACAAAAAATAAAGAGCCTGCAAGCCAAATACAAAGAGGCTAAAGACTCAAACAAACGAAGTGGCCATGGACTAACCTGTCTGTTTTACAACGAACTGGACCATATTTTTGGAGACAAGCCCAGAGTTTAGGCGACTTCCGTAAACACTGACCACGCTTGCTGTTGTGTCCTCAAATGCACATTCAGGACACTTTTGAGGTGTTTAAAGTTCACACTGGAGATCACATACAAGTCGTGTTTAATTGGAAATGTGAACAACCTCGCAAAGAAATCGGATTTCACAAAAGAAATGCGACTTGAGCATTAAGCCCTGGAGTCTGAACATACAGTAGTCTTAGTCCAGTTCAGTCTCGATGATGATAGAAAGGTTTAATGAAACATTCCAGACAAAGCAACAACATCTCCATGAAGAAAAGCATTTGACGGCCCCTCAAAGTTCCACAATGCACCTTTACGTTATTAGACATTTTTTTTGTGTATTCAAAGTTGTCAAAAACCCGTCATGTTTGATCGTGATGACGAATGACTGTTGCGAAAACTTTAATAGAAAATGTGATGGGAACTGCTTCGCCAATGGCACGCAGACGGATTCTTTTAAACACTTAAAAAGGGCAGTTCTGTTTTCACTCCATCTTCATGTCGGCGGAGGTGACACGTGAAGCCTGGAGTCTAAAGCCACATTTGTTAGAGAAGGAACTTGGCAAAACAATGGGCCATGTCAGCTCCTCAATCCTGCCCTGACTGTCGCTCATTAGTTAGCCCAAATCCAATCGGCTCTGCCCCAAGGAGACACCTCTGTGACTAGTTCCACAAAAGTCCACTGAAGTGATGGCCCCGGGGCCTGCTTTCTGCTGCGGACAAGATAAATGCTATTGTTTTAGCCCCAGAGCCTGCTATTAGTCTGAGGGGGCATTGCAAGGGAAAGGCCACCAAAAGTCATGCGAGTTGAAGCAGAGTTTCACTTCAAAACAGGTGTAGAATTTGTTTGTTTTATTCATTTGTTTTTTTTTATTTAAAGGGCCCATATTACACAATTTTCTGATCTGTGTTATAGTATTTCCTCATCAAAAACATATCCAGAATTGTGTTTTGTTTCATTCCCATGTTTAACACAGAAATTCTGCAGATTTAGATTGTTAGTTCCACTTTATGATGTCATGTGGTAATACAGGAAGTACTGCAATGCGTTTTAAGCTCTATACACCTTCACTAAAATCATCTGGATGATTTCAGCCCTAGAAATGGCATGAAACAAAACTAAACTCAACACAACTCCTGGTTTGTTTTTGTAACATAACATGGCTAGAAGCTCATGAGTCAGTTTTCCGTAAAATAGGACCTTTAATGACAATTTTTATGTATCATGTTTTTATGGATGTATTTGTTTATTTCATTCATAAAGTATAAAAAGACATCAACTGTGTCACAACATCAAACATACAAGAAATGAATGAAAAGGAGCAGAAAGAAGAATAATCTTATGTTATCTGCCTTCTGTTCCCTATTCCAGATAAAACATCAATACCGACAGTTACTTGAAAACATTTCAAATTAGTACATTTCATTTCAGTCACAATTATTAATCAGTTGCAAATAGAGATCACCACTTTTATGCACAACACGTTAGTTTTCTTGTTCATACACACACATTGCACTGGATTTTATGTATTTTTTAAATGTCATTGTTGTCAAGACTATTCCGTAAATGAGCTCCTTTCACAGCAACTCTCCATATGGTTCTGAATTTGTTTTTTTTTTTTTTTTTTTTTTAAAGATGTAGGTTCCTTTTAAATTGTAAAATACTAAACAAGATTTGGAAGCGTTCATTTGCAAAAACAGGTTAGTGCTATTAAAAATAAAAGTAGCTGAGCCGTGTAGACAATGGAATAAAATATACTGAGTCATCCAACTTTATTTTCACATTCTTCACACTGTTGAAATCTGTCACGGCAAACTTCGGTAACTTACTTAAAGAAACATTGCGTGTAACTTTCTTGAGGTGGTATGTCAGTTGGATGACTCCATGGAAACAGAAAGTAGTAGTATGAAGTTAGATACAGTATGTTCTATAATGTACTCAGTAATATAATAATGAAAGGAACGACATTGGCATTGTATAAAAGGCAGAGTTAAGAGTCAGGTTTGTTCAGATGCAAGTGTGTGCTGGCAAGGATTAAAAAAAAGAAAAGAAAAAAGAAACAGGCTTCTATTCTTTACTTAAAAAGTTACACAGTAGTGCTTTTTATCTTGAAACCACATCTGAGACTATTGTCCAACACAGGTGCCACATACTGCAACCTGACCCCTACTGTATTTAATGGTATGTTTTGACTCAGGACTAACTACGTATTGTGTTTTCAGTGGAAGCCCTGAACTGGCGCGTCTTACAGGAAGCAGGGCGTAGGGGCCTGGAGCCATCAGACCTGCACCGGGTTAGCGCCGGCTCTTTGTGTTCCAACAGCAGCTGCCTTTTCAAGCCTTCATAATGCACTAATCACCAGACAAAGGACAGTGAGTGTGTTTGTGTGGAGTGTGTGAAAGCCTGGGGGGGAGTCTGTACACCTGGGAGTGCTGCAAGATCTCAAAGGGACTGCCACTGTGTTTACATGTTAATTGTATTTAGTTTATGAGTGGGAGAAAACTGCATTAAGTACTTTTTAGATAATACACTTTCTGTTTCTGTGGGTGGAACACTTTATAATAATTACACCAAATTAGCGCTAATAAAGGATAAAGAAAGAAAATATTTATTAAGAATGATTCAGGCTTAGTAATTACTAGTACACAACAAATCTCTATAGAAGTTTGAATGTATTAAAGTAAAATTGTAATTGCAAACCTATTAGTAGCAATTGTAGTCGCAGTAGTGCTGATGGTAGTACTTGTAATCACTAGGACTATCGATTCAGATCAAGATCAAGAGTACTTTGGGGTTCTCTGGGTTAAGGTACCAGTACTTCTGCAAATAGAGTTGTTAAAGGGCTTTGTTATGTTGTTCCCTCATCACAAAGATACCTGGAGTTGTGTTTCATTCACTCATGTTTAACACACAAAACCTGCATATTTAGTTCTTCTTTCATACCAAAAACCTTCTGTTCCACCTTGTGATGTCACACGGCAAGACAGGAAGTGCTCCTTAAACTCCATACAGCTTCATTACAATCATTTGAATAATTTCAGCCCTGGAACTGTCAATCTCAACTAACTAACTGGCTAAAAGGTAGCTGTTCATTTGGATTGCCTCTACACAGATCTGACTTGGCCTGACCTGGTGTGTCTGGTTTGGTCACCATAAAGATCGAAAGGTTAATTACCATACTGTGAAAGATATCCAATAAAGTAATAGCGTTTCCATGGAGAAAAGCATTTGAAGGACTCGCCACCAGACAAACTATTTTTACAATTTCATAGCTATATATAATTTTTTTTCAAAGTTTTTGTCTGTCAAGGCTGAGTCAAGACTCCAGAGGACCTTTGCCATCTGCACGTGTTTGCACAAAAAAGTAAGGCAGACTAAACCAAAATTTTTCCAACTTGCGATTCCTACACTGCGAAAAGCAATATCTAGACAAGTTAACTCAAATTAAGAACATTTTTACTTTATCTGAGTAAATTCAACTTGACAACTAAAATGATCTACCAAGTGATTAAGTGTGTTTTTCTTAATTTATCCAATGTAAAAAAAAAAATTTTTCTTATTATAAGTGCAAAGAGTTGTTGTTTTTCTTCTGTGTAGCAAGATGTATTTTCATATTTTAACTACACAAAGTCTTCTTCTACTGATAGATAATTGTACTTGTCAAGTGATTTTTACACAAATAATGATACAGCTTTCTTAATTCAAGTCATCTCAACTTGATTTTAGTTTTTGAATTTTCATTATTTGATACAAGGTAAAGCCAAAAGAGTTCTACTACAGTGTCACTCGCTTGTCAGGATGGAGATGTTATTTGTTCGTGCTGAATGTTCCACGGTATTGCATTTTAAATCTCCATGGACACTTGCAGGTGACACTATCAAGGCCAAGTTTCAGGTAAAATCTGTGGAGAGGCAATCCCACTCACATAAGTACTCACATACTAGTACTTCGACAAATAATAGAGTTGTTAAAGGGCTATGTTTTAATGTTGTTTCCTCATCACAAACATACCTGGAGTTGTGTTTCATTCATTCATGTTTAACACACAGAACGTGCATGTTTAGCTCTTCTTTCTGGTCTTGTGATGTCATGTGGCAAGACAGGAAGTGCTCCACTGTGTTTTTAAACTCCATACAGCTTCATTAGAATCTCTTGAATCATTTCAGCCCTGGAAATGTCCATCTCTACTGAACTAAAAGTAAAAGGTAGCTGTTAACTTGGTTGTCCTCTCCACAGATCTGACCTGTAACTTGGTCTGGTTCGGTCCCCATGAAGATAGAAAGTTTTAATACCATACTGTGAAAGATTAGAGCAAAGCAATAACATGTACATGAAGAAAAGCATTTTACGGAGCCTCCACTAGGAAAGTTACACAATCCAACTTTAAAGTACACTGCAAAGACTAGATCTCGTATCGCCCTAAAATAACCCCAACTTGTCAGCTGGTTGTTTTATTTCGCCGACATGCACCCTATATTTTGCCACATATAGTGCTGACGACATTTCATTTTAGCACAGGGGGAGAACTTTGAGCTAGCTCGAGGTTGTGGGAGGAAGGTGAATGAGGTAATGCATTTTTAAAGTCTGGTGAAAAATTGTCCCTGTCTCTGTCTTTTTTCGCGATTTATTCCGCGGTTAAAAATAAACTATGGCTAAAAGAGACAGCACAATGGGGAAAAAGCTAAAAACCCTTTAAGTGGGACAACAATGCATAAGCAAGCAGCCTCACACTAGCAAAGAGAGAAAACTGCAAATAGACCAATTTCACGGCTGCAGTAAGAAGGGAGCCGAAATGCTACGTTTTTAAGTAGGCTGTGCTCCCGGTCTCATAAAACATGTAAAGCTCTAATGCTGACCACTATATGAAATTCTCGCCTGGTTGTCGCTAGGGGATATGATGTTTGATGGAGTGGATGGACAACCTTTTGTAGAAGAAGAAGAAAGAAGTCAGTAAATGCACGCTCGCCTTTGACAAAACCTCCACTTTGTTCTCCTTTCGACTACTGAGGAGACACTGCTAAATTTGTTCGGGCTAAGAAAATAATGAGCTTCCTTCGCGAACCCTGAAGTAGCAAAATACAGAAAATTTCGTAGAAGGTCTTGCGCATATGGTATGACTAGTAGTAATTGTATCCATGAGCGCCTCTTTTGAAATCTGACCCCAAAAGTAAAGCTAAATGAAATTCTTCAAGCCAGGAGCTCAAGAGGATATCGCCCCCGAAGGTTGCGCGAAGCATGTATGAGATGGTTTCTGAAAGCTTCCAGAGGCTCATAGGTCAAAGTTCACGCCGAGCGCCATTAGGAAACGTCGACACAGTTTTACCGGTAGACAACTTCTTTCAATAAATCATTCTCCTTCCATCTCCCCAGGCATTTCCTCCCTCCTTTGCTGGCGGATTTTCAGCTCTAGCCGTTATAGACGCCACATTAGCTGCATTCGCAAACACATAAGACTTGCGGTGCTAGGGAGAAAGTGCCAGCATGCTCCCCCCCCCCCCCCCTCCTTTGTAACAAGCTTTCATCTATTTTTATATGGCGAAAAAAGGGGAAGTAAAAATAAGTTGGTGGGGCCGCAGAAACCCCCACTGAGAACGTGATTCATTCTCATGTGCTGGCATGTGCAAAACATACAGGAGTGATGATGGAAAACTCCATGAGATGTCTGTCAAAAATGTTTCATGGATTAAAATTTGGATTCTATTTTGAGTTGACCAAATCACAAATCAGTAGATGTGAATAATGCGAAGCTATGTTATTTCAGAGTATTCCTTTTCTTAAAGCTACTATATTACACAAAACTGACTTGTGTGAGCTTTTAGTCGTTAGTTATTAGTTATAAAGTTGTTCCCTCCTCAAAAACAGACCTGGAGTTGTGTTTTGTTTCATTCACACACTTGAGTAACTCTTTATTTTTAGTCTATCTACATCTCCAAAGCTCAAAATGCTCTGTTCCATCTTGAGTAGTGGTAGTTTTCAATTTAACAGCTACCTTCTGCTTTTTGTTCAGTAGAGATTGGCAGTTCCATGGCTGAAATAATCCAAATGATTCTATCAAAG
Source organism: Boleophthalmus pectinirostris (assembly GCF_026225935.1). Classification (NCBI taxonomy): domain Eukaryota; kingdom Metazoa; phylum Chordata; class Actinopteri; order Gobiiformes; family Gobiidae; genus Boleophthalmus; species Boleophthalmus pectinirostris. The sequence continues at coordinate 21,480,589 of NW_026571153.1, read as the reverse complement.
GTGTATCGAGTCTAAAAACACCGTTCCTGTATTATCATATGACATCAGAACGTGGTTTTGACTGAGAGAGGAACTAAATTTGCAGGATTTAGGCTGAGTTAAACATGTGTGAATGAAACAAAACACAAATCCAGGCATGTTTTTGAGGAGGAAACATCTATTTTAACAGAGAGTGATATTTTGCTCTTAACTTTGCTCCAAACCACATCACTTTACTGATGTCATTGGAGAATATACATTTGAATCTTGTTTAAAATGTGACTAATAGGGAATGGGAACGTGACATCACACGATTTCGCGCGTGAGAAGGAACCGCCCACGAGGTGCCACACTTCGGTGTAAACTGGTTCAGTGAAAGTGGTAGATAACGCTGTCAGTCTTTTCGCCATGGGATAAACTTGTTCTGTTGTGTACGGTCCGTTCACACGATCGGAAGGGCAGGAAAACAGACAACAGAATATCATTTTATTGTTTTCCTGTGTGAAAACAGAATCAAGGGAGTTACATCACCGATCAAACTGTTTTTTTTTCCACCTAACGTCTCCTCGCGTCCGGCAGGAGTTTGCTCCTGAACAAGCCTTGGCGTTCCTTTCCACTACTTTTAAGAATTCAAAACAAAACAAAACTATACCAAACTGCAGATACTATAGCTGTGTCAGTAACAAAGATTATGCTCAGGTAATCAGATTTTGAAGCTATTCTAATAATTCTCATCCAAATAGTATGGTTAAGTATGGCACAGCTCTACACTGTATTGACTCTTCTGTTTATTTACTCACACCTTGCAGATTACAGCAATAGAGGCACTTTAAATTACGCACATCAGTTGAGGCTTTCCAAAGAGCCTAATATTAGCCCCATTTAGTCTGTTAAATGTAAAAGATACTAATAAGCCACACACTCTACCTCCTCCATGCAAACATGCTCATTACCATTAACTTCCTACACAAAGCCCTCAGCAGCACAGTCTTTATTTGCTCGTATTTTGACAGTTTTTGCCGCATTCAGCCTCTGACTCATCAAACCAACCCGATTAAAGACCAGCGTCAAGTCAGATTCCTAAATAATACGACCTAATTGCTATCAATTAATGGCGGCACTCCAAGCTGCTGACAAAAAGCCCCTCTATAAGGAAAATCAGTTTTGCAGTCATGACAGACTAAGACTCACACCCAGAACCAGACAGAGATGAAATGAACATGTTTTGGGTTGCGCTCTATTCAGATGCATTCTGTGGAAGAAGTAGTGGGTGGAAGGAATAGATAGAGTAAAGGAACAAGAAAGGTTAAGCTGCCAGGGCATTGTGTTGTACATGATATTAAAGACGGCGTATAGAAGTCCAGGCGAAAATGTACGCAAATTTCGATCTCACCCCAAAGGTCATAAGAGGAATAACATCGAAACACAGCTAATTCTACAACAGCAAGCTACATCTGGTTTAGAAAGAAAAAGAGGGAAAAAATCCATGCACCTTTTTGTGTTTTTTGTGTCTAGTTTCCTTTTGTGCAAAATGAAATAGTTTGTGGGTATGAGAGGAATTTGCTGGCAACGGAGATAGTCTTTAGTTATTATTAGGGATTAGATAAGATTCTGCACATATGACAAAAATAATCTTATGATATTTATGAAGTAGAAGTAGTCAAGTACTGTTTGTCATTAAATATCTTACTATAGTAGATATATTTTACTTTTACTTCACTACATCTGACAGCAGGTATCTACTTACTACTCCACTACATTTTTAACAGGACTGAAAAGTAAAAGTATTTATTTATTATAGTTCATGACCTGCTGAAAAGTTTGTAGTCTGAGCAAACAAATTATACAAATTAGTAAGAAACAAAACAATCACTTCAGTTGTTTCTGTTGAACAATACCTGCACAAAGCTTTTATTAGATCTCAAAATCTCTGCGAAATACTTTTACTTTTTGCTCTTTAATTACATTTTTTAACAGGTACTTTAATATTTGATTGATTTATTGATTGATTTTGGTCACAGGTTCTGACATTATTTCACAGACATCTTGTCACATTTAACATACACTGATCGAAAAGGTGAAGGCTGAAGTTTGAGTTTATTATGCCTTTACCTTTAATTCCTTTATCAGAGCATCATCTTGACACCAGTTTATCTTCATAAATACAGCAAGAGAAAACAAGCAAATCAGTAACAGTACAACAAAGTACTACAGCACAAACTACGTATCATAATCCATGTATCTGCCCAGAGTTAAACATTTAAACTTCTTTATAAACTGGAAGAGAGTGGTGCACAATTTTAGGTCTTTTGTACAATTGTTCCAGGTCCACCCCTTTAACAGATTTTTTTCATGTTATACTTTTAACTGAGTATTTTTTGTACTATCACTTAAGTAACAAGACTGAGTACTTCTTCCACCACTGCTGAAATGGAGACAAAAATATCAAATCAAATTAAACAAATAAATATGAGGCAAAAATTGGAAACTGAATCGCAAAATGCATTAGGAACAGTGCCAGAATCTCGTCTTATCTCATTCTCGTGGACCCAATCTCGTATCTCATATTGCGGAAAGTGTGTCTCCTCCCACCCCTGGTTATTATACATGAGCGTACGTGTAGGTAGATGTTATCTGCACGTAATATAGTTAGTTTGAATGAATGTATGAGCGGTCCCAGCTTGGTGCCGGGCTCCAGGATGTGTGAACACCTGAATCTTCTTGTTTATTTGCTGCCTTTTCCAACAAACTCCCCCAAGTGCGAAAAGAAAATGAATGCCTTTTTTTTTTTTTTTTTTCGTGTCTTTGGCTTGGTCTCACGCTTTCATATGCTCCCATTGCGAACCTGGCAGGACCCAGCATATGCACATAAATGTACCCACGGATGCGCTGGTCCGATATAGTGTTTTGTTTTCCGTTGAGGAGATAAATAAGTAAATAGTTTGTGTTATTGGCATGCGAGGCAACCAGCGCCGCCTAAGCCTTGCAGACCACACACTGGGAATGACATGGTAGCCCACTGCGCACCAGCACGGTACACCTGATGCTCCAAAGGCAGGCTACGGCAACTACGATAGCTCACTTCGGCACAACCTGTTCACCTGAAATGCACCGCGGTGATTTTCCAGACAAAAATGGAGCAGAAGCTGAGAAGGAGGAGGAGAAAACAGGGCAAAGGAGGGGAGGACAAGCCCCGAAACAGTGCGTCGGGGAGGGTAAGGGACGAGACCGGGGGGAGGTGCTGGCTGCGTGCCTGAAAGAGGTTTAATTGTCTTGAGTAAATACCTGATGCGCGTTCTAAGGCCGAGCATCAGTATCAGTGTGCATTCAGGCATAACATTATAACCACCTGCCTCTTATGTGTACCTGTGATATGAAGAGTTACCGCTTTCTCATTTGTGGCCACAGATGCAACATATTGTAATGGGATTCTGAAAACTCTTTATTAGAGCTAGTAATCACTGTCAAAGCTAAGTGCTGCTGGAGATGCTTTGAGTAAATTCTTTATTTTCAAATAGCTACAGTTCTGTACATGCGAAAAATGAAAAATGTTTAAAATGAAAATTCTGATGTGACATAATCTAAACACAAAAGCATGCTATAATAATGACAACATACAACAACACTGACTATTCTTGTTTAGCTGTGCTGAAACTGAAACTTTTATGCCACACTCTTCTCTCTTCTTGTTTAATGTTAATTTGATGTTTTGATTTGTTTGTATTGTGATTTTAATTTGTTAGTTTATTTAATTAGTCTTTCTTTTTCTTTAAAGCACTTTGAATTACTTTGTAATTGGACTATACAAATAAACTTGCCTTCCCTATTCCATGTCAGTGGATCTCTTCGTCACTGTGTTTTTTTTTGTTTTTTTTTTCCTTTGCTGACGTGACAGGGGTAGCCAAGCTGGTGTCACCTAGTGCCTCCGCTCAATGTCATTTCTCTCCAGGGACTAGTTCAGGAATTAGAATACACTAGACCAGGGGTGTCCAAACTTTTTTCATCAAGGGCCACATATCTAAACACAGACCAAGCAGAGGGCTGATCGAGGGCCGTAAACTGGTGCTCAGTACAGTGAATAATTGAAATACGTGCATGTTTAACAGGTTAGAATGAGCCATCAGTCTTTATTCATGCTAAGATCCTTAAAACCACACACTAAATATTCAATATTAGCTTTATCAAAGTAGATTTTCAAAAAACATGCAGTAAAAAGTTCATTTTTAATTGATGTAAGGTAATTTGGGCCAAGTCACCTGGAAGCCTGAGGGCCAAGAAACAATTGTCTGAGGGCCGCATTTGGCCCACGGGCCGTAGTTTGGACATGTCTGCACTAGACAGTTTGTAAAATCAGCCAATCAGCAAAGAGCCATACATTCTGTGTTGGCAACAATTCCCGAGATCGAGCATTTAAAGAGAACGTTTGACAAATTGTATCAAGGGGAAAGACATTATTGCCCTTCTTCCTACAGGATTTGGGGAAAGCTTAATATACCAGTTAGCCCTGTTAGCGATGCATTACATACGTTACAACCAAATAGCAGCGATTGTTTAAATAAAAAAAGTACCCGCCTACCGTCGAGTGACCGAATCCTAATGCTGCGAGGTCGGACAGTTTCTACGAAGTGAAACTGGCTGATGAATCAGGCCACGACAGGGGATGTTCTGGGACAGTTCTCCGTTTGCATTTTTTATGAAGGCTGGTTAAACTGCCAGTCTGTTATTGACCAATGTCTGTTTTACTATTTGGTTTTCTAACTGTCTGTTGGTTAAATCAATGATCTTGTTAAGAGCTAAGAGACAACTTGTATGCTGTGATTTTGGGCTTTACAAAGAAATAGCTGACTTGAATTCATGGGAGAATCCGTGGCATTCACTGGTTATTAAATCATTCCTTTTCAATGTACAGTAGTGTAGTGTTGCATATTGAAATCTATCTATCGGATTTCACCCTGTGTTTTTCACGTCACCTTTTGTGGTCATAATGTTACGCTTGATTGGTATGGAGTACGGGCACTGCATATTAACAGCCGCTGGAAGGAAGCCATTTTTATTCTGAACATCACCCATTTGGATGCTGTCCAAATTGCTATAGTCAATGCTTGGTTGAGTCTAAAAAGGCACCAAAAACGTATCAGCTGTATATGACTGTAGGGCCCTCATTGAAAATACAGTTGTGTCGCCGTCTAACAGAAAACCCTATTCTCCTCTGCCTTTTTTCTCTTTCTCCCACTCGCGCCTTTTCAACTGCAGCTAGCGCAATGTAAAAATATACAACAGGCAAGCGTGTTTTAAAAGCCAAAAAAGAAATCAACACACATATGCCCTGCTGAAACAATATGGCCGACTTACAAGAGCAGGTCCTTTCATTGCGTGAGCCTGACAGCACCACTTTTAAAAGAACGGTACAGAAATTGAAGCAATGGAAGGATTTTTTTTTTTCTCTCTTCTCTCTTTCGTCTTTTTTTTTTTTTTTTTTTTGCTTGCACCAAATGGCCTCCGTAGCTGTGGCTGTGTTGTGTGATGCTCGGTGTGTGTATTGGTGTTTATAACCAGCTGAATGGCTTTTTTAATCTTTGTCAGGAGTGGGTGTCAGGATGCCTCTAGCTCCCCAGAAACAGCACCAGTAACAATTCCATTAGACACAGCTGGACCTCCACAATGCCTTGCCTTCCTTTGTGCTCGACCCTGGAGTTGCGCATGTACAATTGTACTGTTAGGCTGCATGCTGTCTCCTGTGTTACGAAAAGGGTGATTAGAAGGCTAAAGTTACGCACCATTTCTCTGCTTACGATGCATTAAAGAACCCGTATTACACTCTTTTCTCATTCATGTTATAATCTTGTTTACTCATCGCAAGCATATCTGGAGTTTTGTTTCATTCATGTTTAACACACAGACTCTGCATATTTAGGCTGAGCTTTTCTCTAAAACAGAAAACACAATTCAGGAAGTGCTCCACTGTGGTTTTAAACTCATTCAACACACACATTCACTAGAATCATCTGGATGATTTCAGCCCTGGAATCACCCAATCTCTCCTGAACTAAAAGTAAAAGGTAGTGGTTACGTTGAAAACTACAGCTCCATGACATCACAAAGTGGAACAGAACATTTTGAAGATGTAAACAGACTAATAACCCTCTCAGGCTCAAATTACATTTTAGTAACAGGAAAAAATCTGATATTTGGGGAAAATGATCATATGGGGCAGTAATATACAATCCTGACTTTTTTTTGAGAGAGACCTTCACATCCAGTGTGTTCTGGGATGTTGCAGATTTGCAACATTGGTCCGGTGTGGTAAATTAACACTAAAGACTGAAAATGATATGAACGCTAACTTTATGTGTAAACCACTTTTCATAACAATGAAAACATAAAGCACAGTGTAACAGCTTTACAGTGGCAGAACAACATCACTTTTTTCGTGTGGTTCTCCAAGAAACAATTTTTATCCTGTGTAAACAACAAAAGTACTTTGCACTTCTGGCAGGTCATTTGTATGTAGCCATTCTTGCACAGTCTGCATCGTCCACGTTTATCAGCATGGATGTGAAAAAAGGCTCCTGAGTAAAAAAAGCTCATAAAATATGGATTTGAAGTAGGTAATTGGCATTTAGCTGTTGCAAATCTGCAACGCCTTCCTGGAGAGGGATAATAAAGTGTTACTCAAATGAATTAAACAAAACACAACTCCAGATATTTTTTTTATGAGCTAAGAACATTACAACATGGCTTAAAGCTCAGAAGACTAAACTTTGCATAATACTGCACTTTTAACGCAATTTAAAGTGGCTGATCCAAATAAAACAGAGCGTGCAAGTTTGAATAGATAACGGGAAGCTAGTCTGGAGATCTGTAAAGGGTCGGCTTACAGAGAAACATGTGTTGCGTACTGAGTAGGTGGGATATCGATATGAATTGCAGCGTGCGGTAAAGCAAGGCCACAGCGTCTATGGAAAAAGATCTTACTATTCATTCTCCATTACAATAAACCATCAATATCTCTTTGAGGCTGCACACTATCGATGCTACATACACTAGAGCAACAGTTAAGAGTTATGATGAGATTACACGTGTATGCTCTTGTTGTGTCCTTGGGCAAGACGCTTCACTCACTTTATGAATGTGTGAGTGATTGGTGATGGTTGTGAGGACCATTGACACAGAAAGACAGTCTCCCCAAGACAAATTAGACAAGAATTAGAAGGGAAATAATTCTGAATACAGAGTAGCATTTTAGAGGCTTGTCACAACATTGTAATATAATGAAAAAAAGTAGAATTATGTTGAGTCTATCTTAGCTTTTACTTTGGCCCTTCAGTCTGGGACATGCAACAGGACAAAAATATGTTTGAAGAAATCACCACTTATACTTTACATTGGCATCATGCTGGGGGTGTTCTACATGTATTTGTAGTATAGTAATATTCGGTGGTTACCATGGTGACACAATGCACACACTAGCAAAAACAGATTCTCTGAAAACTCAAGAAAAAAATATAAAAATGTATTTAAATAACACATTTTCAGGAGCTTGTGATCATAGTCTTGAATTTCATTAGGCTTTTTTTTTTTTTGTGTATATTCAACCGGGCTGCAGTACAATGTTAAACAGAGGGAGGAAAAAAAACAACAACTTGAAATCACATAACATGGACGAACATCTAATTTGGACTAAGCGCAAACAATACTTTGGTTTCTGGCGCCGGCAACAATGCGTAAACAATCAGTACAGAGGAGGAAGATGTTGGAGGGATCATGAGGAAGTGCAGGTTTAATCCACAGAGGCTCTTAGATTCTAGATATAGTACACCGGTAGTTGTTTGGTCATTGTTAGAATTGGAGTTGGTGTTTTTCGCCTGCGTAATGGGTGCGATGTTGGTCTTAATTTTTATTCAAGTGATCTTAAAAAGGTCTTAAAAAATGTCTTAATTTGGGGTAGTCAAACCTGGGGATATCCTGACTTACTAACTGAAAAACTGTTGGCTGTAGCTGTAATTTTATGGCTTTATGACAAAAAAATCATCTTACTTATTATAGTTCAAACTGAGTCAGAGCTTTCTGGTCAAGCTGAGGTTAAGGTTAACTTGAGCAACAGCGCTTCAGACAGAGTAGTGCTTTCAGTTAGCTTCAAACTCCCAGAGAATGTTGACGACATCAGATCCAAAGAATCAATAGAAATGCATCGTATCACTTTTAGACTAACGGAGCCACTATGATTCCCGTCTATACTGTAGTGCGTTGTATCCATATGCTGTGAGATACTTGTAAACAGCAGAGCTATGCCCTTTTTCTCCAAGAGACTCTGGACACTCTCGACTGAAACTGCAGGTGCACTCAACAGTCCACGAGTGTGAGACTGCACTGTATGCGACACCCGCCGATGATTTGAATACCTGCCCGCTCCAGCGCCACAGTGATCAATCATCTCCCCGTCAAAAGCCACTCCCTGCTGGGGACTTGATCATGCGTGTAACCACCATCCCCTTCTTCTCTTCTCTCCCCTTTCTTCCCACTCACTCTATCCCTCGCTAAATTTCATCTTTTTTGGCTCCCGTGCACTCATTTACTCTTTCCTCCCTACGGTCACAGCGGGTTTTCTTGTACGTTCCTCATCCCTCGCCATCTCCCTTGCCCCAGGACAGTACGTAGACAGAGCTGGGGACAGATGGAAATGAATACGAGACACGCTTGGCAGACCCTCGACTCGGGGCAAACATGAAAGACAATGCCATGCTGGGGAGATGTGTTCAAACAAAGCGTCGCTAGCTCCGCAATGTACTTTCGGGGCGGTCCAGATTGGATAACTTAAATTAATGCGAGTACAGTGACCTTAGGGAGGGACTACGATAGACGTGGAGACTCGCTGATTGATAGCACTGCATAATGGCGCGCACATACAGCAGCTACAACCGGGCTTACTCCGACTAAGTTTGGGGAAATCAGACCTAAAACCAGTGCCTGTGCAGCTCCGCTCTTGAAATATGAATGGTTTTAATTAAACAAACTCGCGTTGCCATCTGGCCCCACAATCTCGCTCAGCCTAATGAACACACTTCCACACATGCACCAGCACACACGCACATTATTAACCAGCCTGAGCAATGTGTTGCAATGGGTGTAAATAGGCAAAAACGACAAAAAAGCAGGGAGTATTTGGAAAATGATAAAGCTACTGCAAGTTCTATTGTGCAGTTGAGTTGATTAAAGTTTGATTGCTGCCAATGAAGGATGAAATGGTTTTATTAATTTATTTTTTTATTTTTTTTAAATCGTGATATTCGAGACAATATAAACAATAAAAGACATTAGACATTCTGACTTGACGGAATATGGAGCGCATACATCAAGACGATAAGAATGCCTTCTGTTCTTCTTATATGGCAGTGAAAGTGTGTGTGTGTGTATGTGCAGGGCAGTAGATGGGGAGGGGACAAAGGGGTCTGGGGTCCCGGGCCACAGGGTTTTAGGGGCCCACAATTGGACGCTTTTCCCATTACTTGACATTAAAAGGGGGGCCCGTGTGAGTCTTTTTGCCCCGGGCCCCCAAATTTCTATGGACAGACCTGTGTGAGTGTGTGCGTGCATGTGTGTGGTTATGAGTAGCTAAATAACTTTTTTTAAATGAAAAAAAAGAAATGTTTTTTTTTTTAGTTCAGATGCCCTTCCTGCTCCCCACAAGTCAGATATGACAGCAGTAGTATGAGTAATCTGAGAGTGTGAGCATGTTGGTTAATCTGTTTATCTGTATTGACCAATGACTGTTTCATTGTTTGATTTTCTAATTTTCTGCTGGTTAAACTAACAGTTTGGTTAAGCCCTGTGAGACGACAGCTGTTGTGATTTTGGGCTCTACAAAAATGAACTGAATTGAAAATGTTGTGTGTTGAGTTGAAGTGCCTGTTAACTCACATACACACATACTGAGCTCCCAGTATCGTAGTTTGTTTGCTGTTTGTGCATTGTTGTATGTCAAGAATTCACCTGAATCCTGAAGAATGTAGACATATATCAAGTACATATAAGATTTTTTTTTTTTGTAATGTGGTCATGTGGTCTACTACTTTTGGCTCCTTTGTCGAATCCGAATCTTTTGGACGCATTCATGTCAAAGAGCCATTCAAAAGACTAGCTCTTTTATATTTATTTATGAACAGAAGCTAATGTGAGATCTCTTTTAACTACAAACTAATCACCGGGAGAAATGATCAAGGCTCACATTAGTTTAAAATGTTTTGAACTGAAACTGAGAGTGTGTTTACCCTTTTGAAATCATGAAATTCTAAATAAGATGTTCCACCACAATAATAGTTATTACAAAATGAACTCTTATTAAAATGCTGCTTCTTGTGTAGAGTAAAAATGCAAACAAATCTGGAAAGAGAAAAATGAGATCCGGATCCAACCGCTAAGGACCCGTTATAAACTGTTATAAAAACCCACTCCCAAACGTCAAATCACAAGTACTAGTTGGACCGCGCTCCCATTGTTGTGAATAGAAACACGCCACGTTTCTAACAACACCAAGCGTGTGTCCTTTAATGGTTCCTCGTATTCAAGTATGTCCAGTATTTTCCTTTGTCGGTCCCCAATACCTGCCTGATAACTGCTGTGATGTTTTCTTGTCTGTCTCCACTGCGCGCGCTATCCGACGGTAAATGATGATGTTTGTAATCCAACACAGGTACCCCGAGATTTCTCAGCAGGAGAAGCAGGCAGAAGATAGAAACTGTGTGTGTGTGCGTGTTTGTGCGTCTGTGAGAGTGTGTGTGTGTGCGTCTGTGCTGGTTGGGGCTGGTTGTCTGGCAGCCAAAGTTGGAGAATGAGGGAGAGGGATGGGGACGTGGGTGGAATGTTAACGTTAGCAGCTAGCGGGATGTGCTATTACTCTCTTAGCAGCTACAATAAATTTGCACTATTCATCTGTCTTTGCAGCCAGCATAAACAAAATCAGCCTCCGCACAATGCACTCTATGATATAGCGGTAAATAAAAGTTGAGGACTGGAATGTATTTCTTCCGGGCTGTGGGCAAACAACAAATGTGCAAAATAAAGTAAGAAAACTGCAAGTCTTTTGAATACAATTTATTTTACCATTTTGTGCCCACTGGATTAGACTGTCTTGGCATGTAGCGATTGTTCTTGGCTTCTCGTTCTGACTGGAAGAAATTATTTGGATTCGTCGTAACGGTATCAGTCAAAATACTGATCGACACCTCACACTTTCTTTTGTTTTCCTCATAGTTTTTTATTTATTTATTTTCACATTTGTGGATTTGCGGTGGTGGGAGCCAATAGCGACAAGGTGCCTCAGGTAGGGTGCATCAAAAACTAAAAACGGTGACATTTTAGTTTAGGGACCACATATTAATAGCTAACGAAGTGGTAACTTATCTAGCCAAGGTAAAATGATTTGATATGAGCAAAATAAAAGTCAATTTATCTACCTATGAAATAAGATTTTTGGTGCTTAAAATATGAAAATACAACATTTCAGTGTATGTACAAAAATGTCTATTGTAATCCAAACTGCTTTAATGGTACAAAAATAGTTAATGGTTTAGTACTTGAAAAAATACATCATACTAATAAAAATATTTCCTCTCATTCATTCATTTCAGACACACTAATTTCCAGGTAACCCACGACCTCTTTGCTGAGAAGGTTAAGGTTAGGTTACTTCAGGAGTGTTTAGAGTAGAGGGACATGGCTGGACGCTTAGAAAGGCTCCACCTGGTCGGGGAATCCAACTTTGAACCTTCTTGCTGTGAGGCTGATCATTACAATAATACAGGAATTGCTCCACTGTCTTTTTTAAACTCAGTACATAATAATATCTTGGATGATTTCAGGCCTGGAGTTGCCAATCGCTACTGAACTAGGTAAAAGGAGCTGTTAACTTCAAAACTACTGCTTCATGACATCATAAGGCGGAACAGAGCATTTTGAGCTTTGTAGCTGTAGACCACGGGTGTCCAAACTTTTTTTTTTTTTTTAATCAAGAGCCACATATCTAAACACAGGCCAAGCAGAGGGCTGATCAAGGTCCATAGACTGGTGCTCAATACAATTGAAATACGTGCCGTCAGTCTTTATTCATGCTAAGATCCTCAAAACCACACACTAAATATTCAATATTAGCTTTATCAAAGTAGATTTTCAAAAAACTTGCAGTAAAAAAGTTAATATTTAATTGATTTAAGGTCATTTGGGCCAAGTCACCTAGAAGCCTGAGGGCCAAGAAAAATTAATCTGAGGGCCGCATTTGGCCCACAGGCCGTAGTTTGGACATGCCTGATGTAGACAGATAATAATAAAGGGTTAATCAAACATCCGATTGAAACAAAACACAACTTTAGGTATGTTTTTAATGAGGAAACAACACTCTAACATGGCTTAAAGCTCACAAGAGGCAACTGTGTAATATAGGCGCTTTAAACATTATATGCAGATAATAATATTAAGTATATGGAAAACCGCTCGGAGCTATGATGAGTTATTCTTGCTCATTCTCTGAAAAACTACTAAAAGCAAAAGCCTCGCATCCATTTTCAGAAGAATCGCTTTTTGCATTTGGCATCTTTAACCTATTGATTAAACTCATTTGCACACACAGTAGCGTTGATTACATGTGTACAGCGTAGCCACTGGCAGCACATTATAACATCTATAATCCTCGGTGCAAGGGCGTTCTGTAGAGGTCAGAGGTCGCGGCATTACATTAGCCCGATCCTCTATTTCGGTACATGGATTGAAAGGGAGATAGAAATGACAGGGTGACCTCGCGCACAGAGGGTGTACGGCATTCCACTTCGGTGTAATACAGTGAACATTATAACATTACATCTCAAGGGCCTCTAGCTGTTGAATCACATGAAAAGACACCTCATACATCTCGAAAGGGCAAGTGTTTTTTTGAGGTAAAAATTGAAGAATCCGCTATCCCCCAGGCGAAGTAAAGATCAATAAGAACTTACGTATCTTTGACCCTGCAATAATGCTATATGTGTAGTTATGGGAGACTTTTTAACATCTATAATGGCCTAATCGAGCGCTTCACTACGTGCATTCAGCGTGGATTAATATAAGATGAATACCGGAGTAAGCTTATGAATAAGTGAGAGGCTCAGCTGCGCATATGGAAGATCAAGATGTGGTAATATGTAGTGATAGAGAGGACTCAGTTGTGATTTAAAAGTACGATTTATTTCATTATTCAGTCTACAAAACACATTTAAAACCCAATGTAAGTATTTATGCAGCTTCTATGAACTCTTTTACAGTTAATTACTCTTTTTATTGCGCAAAGTGCCTTCAAAAATATGCATTCTTATAACTGTGTGTGCCTCACCTCTTGTAGTTCCAACTAAGTTAGCTCTATGTGGTCAGATTGTGTTAAAACAAAACTCGGATTAAAGTCTAACTTGAGTAACAGAGCTTCAGACAGAGCAGAGCCTACAGTTAGCGTCACACCCCCAGAGAATGTTGTCGTCAGCTGTCAAGTAGCAATAACTAAAGATTACTGCAGTTACTTACTGTTGCTATGACAAAAATCACCACGTCAAGGTCAAAAATTAAAAAAAAATTAAAAAAATGCAATGTTTCTAATACGTGTGCCAAAATGTAGTTACTTTTTGGCCAAACTGCAATTGGTTTTACTACAAACCTTTTCACAGTGGGATTGAATCTTTTTAAATTGAGTAAGAATTTGACCTCAAAAACTGTATTTTCAAATCAGAATTCTAATAATAAAAACAAATTTCTTGTAAAATAGTGTTCAACTTGGCATAATTCTTTGAGTGACCCTTAATATTCTGCTTTAAAAGTTTTGCTGAAGATGGAGAAGTTGTTTTGCTGGTGTTGTTTCTGACATTCCCCGTGGACAAAGAGAGCAGCCAATAAAAAAAAATAATAAAGTTCGAAAACCTGACCTTGATGAAGGAGATGGGGGTTGAAAAAATAAAACTTGGTCCCTGGGCACAAGTGTGGAGAGATGTAAGATAGGTCTGTGCAAACATGGAGGTTGTCTTTCTGTCCGCTGGTCCATAAGGTGCCTGCATGGATGTGGCTTATGAGCTGTCATGTTTTTATATTCGTGAGTCAGACAAGAAGCTCCTGCTAAAGCTAAGGGTTAATAGTTCTAGCAACAGTGTTTGAGAGAGCTTTGAGAGCACCGAAACAAAAAGGGTGCATAAGACTTGTTCACTTGTTCACGCTTAACCTCTTGAACGAAGAACTGAATAAGATTAGTAGAGATAAATATCAGTTCTTAAAAGTCCTCTTTAACACAAAATTGACTCTTGTGAGCTTGTTTGAGTATCCCTTGAGTATCTGTCTACCTCTCCAGAGTTCAAAATGTTCTGTTCCACCTTGTGATGTCATGAAGCAGTAGTTTTCAAGTTAACAGTCAAATTTTACCTTTAGTTTGGAAATGTATGGAGTTAAAAACACAGTAGAGCTCTTCCTGTATTACCACATGACATCACAAGGTGGAGCAAGGTGTTTTTATTTTGAGATAACTAAATAGGGTTTGTTCATTAAACATGTGTGAATGAACAAAACACAACTCTAGGTATGATTTTGGTGAGGAAACATCATTATAAAAACATTATTTGAAAGAGAATATTCAGGAAATATGTTATCAGTCATTACAAAATATAACACACTTGTAAATGAATAGTTTATTTGAAAAAACATAATATAAATATGCTGGAGGCTCTCAATTTACTCTTTGTCTAAGTATTTATTTCAAAAGCCAACTTCATTTTAGTGCATCCATCCTTGAGCAAATTCACTCAGTGGTATTTTCATTAGGGAAAGAAAATGTGACAAATGCTCTTAATGAAGATATCTGTTTTTGCAAATGCACTCTTCAGATGCCGTGGCTGAGGCTCAAGTATCACAGTAAATGTGAAAGCTGTAAAATTAAGCACAAAAGTGCAGAAATATCACCTTACGCCCTCATCCAAAATGGTGCATATCATCAAGACAAATATTTTACATTAATAATAATAATAATACATTGGATTTATATATATCCTTTCATTTACACTTTACATTTGCATTAGTAATTTTTTTTCCCACTCGCTGGTGGTCAGATGCTACTGTAACCACAGATGCCCTGGGATGAGGGGTGTAACAATATCCAAGTCTCACAATAGGATATCGTCACGGTATGAAGCTCACGGGTACGATATTTACTGTGATATCGTGGGAAAGCTCACAGTATGGTGGGGAGGCTCTCGATTAGAGATGTAACAATATCCAAATCTCTCAAAACAATATTTTCACAATATACACCTCACGGTACAGTATTTCTTGCGATATTTTGTGGAGGCTAACAAAACTGTTAATATGCTACTTTTTCCTAAGATTTAAAAGAACTAAGATTTACAAGTGTTTAGAACTGTTATTTCTTCTTGCAGTCTGCACTGAAACGGAGTAAAGGATCATGGTGTATGTCGTTCCCTCTGTCTGTTGTTTTAGCTATTGCTTCACCATAACTCTTAATTTAAGCAAAGAGACTTGTAATTCGCTATATTGTGAGAACTTTGACGATACGATATCACGACACTTCGGTTATTGTTACACCTCTACCTGGGACAGATTGACGAAAGCGAAGCTGCCAATCTGCGCCTTTGGCCTGCCTGAAAACCACCAACACTCACCTCCACACCACATTCATACTAGCCAATGTGTGCGAATGTGTGTCTTGCCTAAGGATACAACAATACTTTTTGGCATCCGTGCCCTAACCAGGACCAACATTGATTCTAAGATGTGACAAGTTTTCACGAGCTGGTATGGCAATAGCTCTTTTCAATAAGAATAACTGATACAATGCGCTACTCGAAGCTCTAAAAATGCTTTTGTTTTAACTTCAAACTTTATTATTACGCACACACAAACAACAATCCCAAACACTAGCTACGAACCCTAATAAAATGACAAATAAAGGGAATAAAAAGGAAAAAAGGGCTAAATCCAATCTATGTTTTGATGGCTTTACTACCCCCTCAGCTACTTTCTCTGGGTTCACACAAACACTCCGACCACCTATCATGCATGTAAATGTCCAAAATTACCTGTCGCTAACAGCACCCCGGCTAGTACTAAGACCAGGCGCCATCTGCTAACTTTTGTTCTCCCCCTCTCCCCATAATTTTCTCAAGTGTTTTTGCACAGTGTCAAAATGTCTACTCTGTGCCTGGGTTACAACACAAGGAGGAGTGCTAATGACCGCTCTTACCTCCCCTTAAGAGGCCACGGCGGTTTGCCAATATTTGCCCTAACCTTTAGATGATTCCATTTGTTTTACATGCTCAAGTGTGGAGTAACTAGCCGAGCAGATAAGAGCATCGTGTCCACCTCAAGGACACTTTCCAAGGAAATTTAAAGCTTTTGTGTTGACCAGGACTTTGTTGATTCTCTCCAGACCATAACGCTACCCTGTCTCTTAAAGGTGCACTGCGTAACTTTTCGGTTGGGGGTCTGTCACCTTTTTGTTTCTATGGATAAGTCATTAGTCTGCTTGGATCTATTTTCACAGTATCACGTTAAACAGATCTATCTTCGTTTATGTAATTACAGGTGGATTTATGGCTTTCTAACTGTGAGCAGGGTTGCCTTTCCACAGATCTGACCTCTAACTCACCCATGTTTGGTCTTCACGATGACAGAAAAGTTTAATACCATATTGTGAAACATTCCAGACAAAGCGATAACATCTCCATGGAGCAAAATAGGTGGTGAACCCTCCAGCACAAAAGTTACACAATGCACTTTTTAAAGATTTTTGCTAACGATTGTAAAAAAAAATATAATCTGAATTGTATCTGAAACCAAAATTGTCAGATCTGTGAAGAGATGGCACTCAGCATGTTGTTTGTTTTGGATGATTGATTCATAAATTGACCTTGACTTGATTCCGCTAAAACTCTTTGCTATGCAGCATCTTTTTCAATTGCAAAGCCAATTCAATAAGGAAAATGCTCAAATTTCAATTTATGCTAATATATTCACTCTTATTTTCACAAGGTAACATGTAATCTTGGCAGTTTTTTCTTAACTGTTTGGTAAATCAAAATGTTTAAACAATTCTGAATAGTAATTATTTGTTTTGTTCTGGTATTGCGTTACACTGTGTTCTTTACTGACAATGACACGTACAACTCCATCTGAAACCCACATCTGCAAAGTTACAGGGAGGATAGAGATGGGATCTTTAGGAGATTTGAATATCTTTATGCTAAGCTGCAGTGGGAAAGCCTGCGCACTTAGGCTTAGCACTCTCAAGACAGCTCCTCCTTGTTAAGCATGGCCTCAGACTGCGACACTATGAATGGGACCATTACCTCCATCTCTCAGTGCACACACAGGCGCACCCGTCCTCACATATTTGGGATCTAGTTGAACTAAACTAGTGCATGTAAAGTACGAGCTTCCACTGGGAGACTGTGCCGCGCCCCAGGACTGCCACAGCAATCTTCTCCAGCGCTCCTGCTCAGATTGGCTCCACTACAGTTTCTTTACTGCATCAGTTCCATCTGCTGATTAAATCAAAGATTCACTCAAGACAAACCCACCGTCTGTCCAACAATCCAGGTCAGGTCTTAACCCCCTGTTGTTTTTCTTTTCTACTTGATCCATACAAATAAAAGTCATTCACCAGGAGTGCACAGGAGATTTAACCTGAGATGAAATTCAGCTGGAATTGTAACAACGGCCAAGACATAGTGCAATATAAAAGGAGACAAGACGGCATGAAGGGTGTTGATTTAAGAGAATATGTGTCTTACATATATTCCCACATGTAGCCCCTTTGATCAAATAAGCCTGCTGTTTCTGAAACAGAAACAAAGCCTTTAAATCCAGGAGCCCCTTCTACATGATGCGGAATTTTGGGTATTAGGCCTATTCAAAGGAAATAACAGCTACGGCAACACAATCCTCACGCTGCTATCTGAAGCCAAGAACTGTCAGACCACAGCTAAGCCACAGGACTCTCAAAATAAAGGGCTTCTGTGTGTGTGTGTACTGGAGCTAGTGTGTGTGCTATGTGATGCTCTATATGTTTCCTACATCTACAGGCTGTCTAAGCTTTCTTTAGTGTTTGCCCCTACCATTTTCCATGTGCTCTGCCTCACCGACACTGCCATCCGGCGTGGTCCTCTCGTAGCTGTCCTCGGGCAGGGGCAGGGCGCCCAGCCGTGGGCCTGACGAGCTCTTGCTGCTGGGCGTCTCCGACTCGTCCAGGCCGCTGTCGTAGCAGCTCTGCAGCGATCCCTGCTGGTGAGGGTCCTGGGGCTGGCTCACCACCGAGAAGGTCACTCGGCGAAATGGCTACAAGAAAAACCAAACGCCGCGGGTCACTAAAGGGACTGTTTGTGTTCAGATTAGAGGATGTGGCATCGTCTGGGTTTGAAAAAGGCTTAGGTGAGCATTTAGGTAAGCAGGAGAATATAGGTCAAAAATATGGGTAAAGTTGTACTGGGAGAGTCAGGAAAAGGAATTGTAGGAATTTAAGGGCACAAAGAGGAACGCCTTACCTCTAAGCTCGCTGCACTGTTACTTCTGTCATCCAATCTGCTCCATCACAAAAGCTAACAATGACCTTTTTACCACAAACAAGGTCCTGGCTTTCACTCACCCTGAACACCTTCAATGGGAGGACCTTGTAAAGGGACAAACACAAAAAGCTCTACCCTCACAAGACACTGAGGCTCAGGGGAGAGGCGGGCATGGCAGCTGGCTCAACCTGTTAAATACAACTAAGACCAAAGCACTGCCACGGCCTCATTCATCGTTTTTCATCTGCACAAAGAGGCCAAGGTGAACAAGGCTCTGCTGGAGATCTGAATTACCAAGAGAAAAGGCAAATACCTGTTTTCCATAACACGCATTGACTAACAAAGACTTCTGTCCTACAAACCTTGTGTTCATTCTGTTTATGTTTGTACACTTGATCAGAAATGGAAGTGGGTTACCTCAAAATCAATGCTCTCTCCTATAATCCTGTCACGATAACACATTTCAAAAGCACGATATGTTGCTCGAAACTACTTTATGCCTTTGATACTGTAACAATAAAGCAGGATTAACCACTTTCAGATATTCATCATCATTAAAAGGCATGAACTGTGACTGAGAAACAGCAGGATAATGCAAAAATTACACATAGAAGTGACTTTTTCTAACCTCTACAGCTCAAATCTCACATGAATACAGCAACATGAACTATAAATATCTAAAAAATGTATGGATGTGATGAATGAGACTGAATGGGACTAGTTTTAGTTATCGATTTAATGGATGAGATGATTTTATTCGCATGTACGCCATGTACGACACCAACCTGTTCAGGGACTGGAGCACAAAAGTATTACCTCTTTGTGTAGGTCAATGTTCTTATGTGCATTTTTCCTGATGAATAAACTAAACTATTGCAACAAAAATGACAAAAATCCCCCCACTTTTGCACAGAAATTGTACACACGGTAAATACTGAGCCCCAAACTGTATTGTTCCAAATTTCATGTATTGAACACTAAGTCGATATAGTAATTATCGTGATGAGACGGTTCCCTATGACGATTTTGAAGCCGGAGACAGAAAACGGTAGGCGATCGGGACAGGGTGAACATGAGGTGAGGAATGGCGCTCCCTGCTTCCTCATTACCTGGATAAATAGCATAACAAATGGCTAACGCTAGTCATTAATTTCGTACAAACACAACCAAGCAACCTTCCTCCGATTCGCCCCCACCTCGCCTCCTCCTTCTCCTCTTCCTCCTTGCTCCGTCATCAACATTAAACGCGACGCAGACCCATTACTCATCCATTTCGGGTCCCTCCCTCTCCCTCCTTCTTTTTGTTTAGCAATTGTCACACCTGATCAAGCGTGCTCCCTTGTAAGGCCCAATGATAACTTTAATTTGTACATCTGCCCGTAATCAATCTTGGAGCTTCGGCGGTTGGATCGGGGGGGAGACTGACGTTGAGTGTGTTTTGCCAAAGCTTATCTGCTGACAGGTACTAGGTGTGGAGTCGTGTGTCTTTAGCGGAGAATGATAAATGGAGTGACAACAAGGGGTGGGGAGCGAAATACAGCCGGTGATGACGTGCTGCCCGGGTCAGATCTGTTATACGTGTTCTGTTTCTGTGCAAAAGCTGTACACTGTGGAACTTGTGCACTGTGGGGTGGAGCTACCTGCTTGTCTCCACGAATGTTCCCTGGTATGACATTAAACATTTTCATCTAGCACAGGGGTCTCCAACTTTTTCCTCTGGTGAGCTTCCTTTACAAAACGAAAATACCAGAGAGCTACTAATTTTAGCAGTCACACGGAAAAAAAGTGTACATAAGAGCCATGTCAAAACTTACGTAGATGGGGAAAAGTTTGAAAAAACATAAACCATTATTTATTTATGAATTATGGATTTACAAGAATAATAGGCATTTAATTAATTAAATGTGAATTATTCATATCGTTCTCACTCTTTTTCACTGACAAAATTTCAAAACATTTTCCATAACTTTTTCATGACTTAAAGTGAATTTTCCACAACTTTACAGAGCCCTATAGAACTGATCATACTTTTAGGGCTAAATATGAAATGTATTATAGTTTTTAACATTCAAAATACTGTCAGTGTATTTATTTATTGAAGTGTATTTTAAACAAAAGGTGCAACAGCCTTATAACAGAACTTAACAGAACGCTGTAGATACAAATATTCTATGACTTTTAAAAAACTTGCATTGAATTTACAAAATCCCATGACTTTTCCAGGATTTCCATGACCGTGGGAGCCCTGTATTCAGGATAATACGTGTAATTCAGAAATCTCTTGGCGAGCTACTTGGAAGGGGGTGAAGAGCTACAGTTTGGAGACCCCTGATCTAACATTTATTTATTATGAGTGTTTCTATTGCTCAAAAATACATAAATTCCTTCTGTGAATAGAGGCGACACTCCACAGATCTGACCTGTAATGTAGCGTTGTGGTGTAACCAGCTTGTCTCCTTTGTGATAGATGGGTTTAAGCTATACTGTGGAACATTCTAGACAAAGCAATAGCATTTCCATGGAGACAAGCAGGTGGCAGATCCTCCAATAGAAATGTTACACTGTGCACCTTTAAAGGGAAATTATCGCCAATGCATTCTTACTATGAATCATACAATGGTGCGTTACACAACAGCACATATTTCAATTATTTTGTGAGGGTTTTTATTTTAGGAGTACATCTTTCTAATCTGGCCATGACACAACCAGTCTAAAGTTTCTGTGACTAATTTTGCAAAACAATGTTGAGAAAATGAGTTTGAAAGTGAGATAGGATCCACTGTTTTTCTAACATCTCCTTCTGATAAGGTGAGAGATGCATGATAAAAAACATTCTGACAAGCACATCCAAACCTCTGCATGAAGTGATTCCTCTTGGAGTATGTTATAATTATTATAAGAAAATATATGCACATATTTTCCCACAAAGTTTCTCCTTTTATACTTTAGCCATGTTCAAAAACAGCTCACTGACAAGAGATCACAGTTAAGGCTAGACCTACAACCAGGCTCTTTTTTGGAAGAAGATTTTCTGTTTGATAAAACAATTTCCCACAAGCCACTGGGAGAAGTAGATTTCTGCCTTGCACATTGAGCGAGCGTGTGTGTGTTAGTGAATTAGCATTTATATTTCTACCCTGTTCCTTTTCTCTGGCTGGCTGGCTAACACAGCAATCTTGGCAATAAATCATGTTTCCATGTAATTACAATCAACACTCAACAAATGAATCAGTATAAATATTCATGCAAATTTCACTTGGATAGTCAAACATTTGTTACATAATTAAAAACGGGCATGCAATAGGAATGCTACTAAGTGTAATAACGCCTGGAGGAGATGTGAAGCTAATAAATTACGTTTCCTTATATGTGTTTGTGGCGTGAATGTTGCAATGAAAAATCCCAAATGTCACACAATTATAAAACCGGTTTTGGATGCACAAGAAATTCAATTATGTTTTGAATATATTGCAAATGGAGCTAACCACTCTGCCACCATGTACCTCTAAGAAAACTATTATCATTTTCATTTAAAACACCAACAAATGCATCAGATTTAGAGGAGGCGCGATATTCCTTGGAAACCACATTTTCTAATGATACAAATTAAATGACTGTTGTGTAATGAATTGCTGGCGAGAACGCAAAGTAAAGAAAAACAATTGAACGGGCCCAACACTACGAGAAAATTGAGTTCGGGCAAGTGAAAAAAAATAAGTTAAATGAACAAATAGATTTTATTCACCTGATTCCCCCCCTTATTTTCACTGGAGGCAGAGTGAGATGGAGGAGAGGGGAGAGGAGGGAGGGAAAGCTAATTTGTTTGCAGACCAGGATGGAGTTCATGCAGGGACCGCCGGAGGGTTTGGATTAGAATCTGCAGCTAGTGCAGTCTCCACGGCGACCTTCGATCCCGCCATTCTGTGTCTTTTAAATAAATGAATAAAATAAAACATCATTCCTGCTTCGTCAATTTTCTTTATGCCTATCCGGGTGCCACGAGGGAGGGGGAAAGGATTGTGTAATATGTGACTGTATTTTGAGTGGAGCTGGTGTTTGCTCTGTCTCTTAATACATGGCCATATGTCAGCACCAATCTGTTCTTGGTACTTCCAAATATATTTGATATTTTTCTCCTCTGACCAAGGCCTAGCCAAGTTTGTGGTGTAGGAGTAAAACAACCGTGATGCTACTACTGCTAATGCAATTTCTTACTTCTTACTTCTACTATTACTATACTTCTACTACTACTACTACCACCATCACTATTACTACCACTATCACTACCACTACTACCAGTACTACTACTGCTACTGCTACTACTACTACTACCACACTACTACTACTACTACTACCACCACTACTACTACTACTACTATCACTACTACTACTACTACCACTACTACCATTACTATTATCAGTACCACTACCACTACAAGCACTACTACCAATACTACTACAGCTACTGCTACTACTACTACACACTACTGCTCCTGCTACTTACTACTATTACTTACTTCTAAAGCTATACTACTAATACTACTACTACTACTACCACTACTACCATGACCACTACTGCTCCTACTACTAGGTACTACTACTACTTACTACTAATGCTATACTACTACTACTACTACTACTACACTACTACTACTACTACTACCACCACTACTACTACTACTACTACCACTACTACTACTACTACCACCACTACTACTACTACTACTACTACTACTACTACTACTACTACCACCACTACTACTACTACTACTACCACTACTACTACTACTACTACTACTACACCACTACTACTACTACTACTACTACTACTACCACCACTACTACTACTACTACTACTACTACTACTACTACTACTACCACTACTACTACTACTACTACCACCACTACTACTACTACTACTACTACTACTACTACTACTACTACTACTACTACTACTACTACTACTACTACTACACCACTACTACTACTACTACTACTACTACCACTACTACTACTACTACTACTACTACTACCACTACTACTACACTACTACTTACTACTACTACCACCACTACTACTACTAACTACTACTACCACTACTACTACTACTACTACTACTACCACTACACTACTACTACTACTACTACTACTACTACCACTACTACTACTACTACTACTACCACTACTACTACTACTACTACTACTACCACTACTACTACTACTACTACTACACCACTACTACTACTACTACTACTACTACTACACTACTACTACTACTACTACTACCACCACTACTACTACTACTACTACTACTACTACTACTACTACTACTACCACCACTACTACTACTACTACTACTACTACTACTACTACTACTACTACTACTACTACTACTACTACTACTACCACTACTACTACTACTACTACTACTACCACTACTACTACTACTACTACTACCACTACTACTACTACTACTACTACTACCACCACCACTACTACTACTACTACTACTACACCACTACTACTACTACTACTACTACCACTACTACACTACTACTACTACTACTACTACTACTACTACCACCACTACTACTACTACTACTACTACTACTACTACTACTACTACTACTACTACTACTACTACTACTACTACTACCACCACTACTACTACTACTACTACTACTACTACTACTACACTACTACTACTACTACTACTACTACCACTACTACCTACTACTACTACTACTACTACTACTACTACTACTACTACTACTACCACTACTACTACTGCAACAACCACTGCTACTACTACTACTACTACTACTACTACTACTACTACTACTACTACTACAACCACTACTACTACTACTATATACCACCACTACTACTACTACTAATACTCTACTGCTACTACTACTCTCACTACTTCTGCTCAGTGCTCCAGCTGTAACTATCTACTTACAAGCTAACAGTGTAATCATTATGACTAAAACCATTTACAATCATATATTATACATAGCTTTAGTTTCCACTACAGCAGAGGGAAATACAGCGCATGTTTAATTTCACTATAATCTATCCACTTTAGGGTAGATTTGTTATTCTCCTCTGTCGGACTAATTGCAATTCTGTACTTGCATGGATCATTATGTATTTCCTGAATACATACAATGGTAAAGGAGCATTAGTAGCTGTAAAATGTCTGAATGCGCCCTGCCTTTTGCACATTTTTCAACTTGAGCATACCCAAAGCCTGTTTACTGAGCCTGACCGAGTCCACCTCCCGATGACCTCGTGACCTCCCGCTCCACTCAGCTGTCAATCAAACGGAGCAGTAACCGGGCCAAGAGAGCCAGCCAGCACATATAAACAAACACATGTAATGTCA
Organism: Boleophthalmus pectinirostris; assembly: GCF_026225935.1. Lineage (NCBI taxonomy): Eukaryota > Metazoa > Chordata > Actinopteri > Gobiiformes > Gobiidae > Boleophthalmus > Boleophthalmus pectinirostris. The sequence goes on along the minus strand of NW_026571153.1, from coordinate 21,455,647 downwards.
TGACCCTCAGCAGCACAGTTTTATGGAGTCACACCTCCTTGTTTCAAATGACAAAGCCAATGTAATCAATACCTCCTTGTCATATATCAAATGCAATTAAGTGACAATAAAGCATCTGGGAATTTTTTTTTTTTTTTTTTTGAAAAGTCTGACACAGGGCAGTGGTGGAAGGTAACAAAGTAAATTTTAGGTATCTGTGCTTCACTTAACTAGATTTTAAAGTGGGTATTTTTATTTTACTTTTACTTCACCACATTTGAGAGCATGTATCTGTACTTTCTATCCCACTACATTTTTAACAGGACTGAAAAGTAAAGTATTTTTTATTATAGCGTAAGACCTGCTGAAAATCCTGAGGGCTTTATTTTGAACACAAATGCAGCTTCAGCAAACAAAATTATATAAATAAAAATATATAATAATAAATAATAATAAAATAATAAAGCCTTAAAACCTACCACTTAAAATCAGTGCAAAATATGTTTACTTTTTACTCTTTAAGTACATTTTAAATGGGTACTTTAATACTTTTTAAGTATCAAATGACAAAATGTATTTGAGTATTTTGTATTTATACTTACAAAATACAAAACTGGGTACTTCTTCCCCCACTGACACAGGACAATATTAAAGGAGCACTAAGTATGTTATTCTTGACAGGAATGTGAAAGAATTTGGCCTTAATCTATGTAGTATTAATACTATCTATACCATTATTTTGGCTATATTTATTGCTCAAAAGTACCTTGAAAAATATCCATTCTTGCTGTAAGTAATAGTAAATTGGCATGGTGGTGTTACCTATACCTGTCTCCATGGAAATGTATACATTTGATGCCACTGTGGAAAATTCTAGTTAAAGCAACGACATCTCCATGGCAACAAAGACCTTCTACCAGAAAGACCTTCCATCAGAAAATTACAGAATGCACCTTTAAAGGTACCTAAATCCTTCTGGTGTCCATTCCCAGGTAAACTTAAGCAATATTTAACAAAAGAAAAAAATAATACTCATTTCAATCATTTTTTAGCCAGCAACTCAAAATAACCTCCACCAGATGCCACCAAAAACTCAGTCCACCAAATGAAAAGCAGATGTAGCCAGAGCAAGACTTCTGGCACAATCCCACACCCTTCATCCCTTGAGTACACACACACACACACACACACATATACATATACACACACATAGTTTGACCATTCCCTATACCGTGCCAAGAACAGGCCACGACCCTCTTGTATGTCTTTCATTACGAGTTAGCTCTGCTTTGCTTTATCGTGACCAGATGCAAGGACCTCTTTTTTTATAAGGTCCAGCCAGCCCCAGGCCTCTTTAGGGTGTGCCCGTGATGGAAAAGCCAACCGGTGACAGACACGGGTGAGTGAGCAAATCCGTCATCCCCAAAACCTGACAATGCAAACACGCCACAGGTCCGTTGGAATGGCAGCGATAGACCTTGGCACTGGTCCTATATCCTGGACACTAAAGGGGAAACACATGGTACCGCCCGTATTGACTGAACCTGGGGCCAATAAAAACAGCAGTCCGCCACTCATGTCAATAAAGTGTGACCTCTTGGATTTGATTTTCATTTCCTCTCTCCCTCATCGAACTAAACATTGCAGAGTTTGGGGGAAGACTGACATGTAACTTTTTTGCTTTTATCTAGAAATCTTGAAGGAATAACTCACGTACTATGCAATATTGTTACTGTCAAGACTATGGGGCCCGACAATGAGCATTTTTCAAATAAATTTCAGTTCAAGTTTCTTAGTATGTTTTGTGTTCGTTTAGGTTCTCTCATCAGACTTTTTAGAATTTAGGATTAAAGGTCCTATATTACACAAAATTGACTCTCGTGGTCTTTAACATTACGTTTACAGTGAAACGAAATACCGTATCACTGTATCGGAAACTATTTGCGTCCAGATACGTCGTTTCTGTGTTCGCAATCAAAGCCACAGTAACGCGAAACTGGATGAAATGCTAGTCACATGACTGGGCTGGCGTCATGTCATCACAACATCACATGAGCTGTAAAAACAAGAAGGTGGAGCACAGTGTGAAGTTGCACCAGCCGATTTCAAGCCGAGGAAGATGGCAAGCATGAAAACAGTCTTTTTGTGGACTGACGATAAATTTCAGTTGTTATGAACGTAAGACTGGATTTTAAGATGAGCATGGCAGCTCAGAGTGTGGATGACTGATCTCATGAACCCGAATCAGGAAGGCACAAGTCACAGTGACGTGGTCCAATAAGGACGGCAACTAGAGCTCAGCGTATCAATGTTTTCAGGTGTCCACTCAGTACCAGATCAGATCCGTACTCCAATGAATTCGTGAGAGATCATTCCGTCTCTGGAGCCGTTTTCGATCGGATTAGTGTGGATACTCGAATACGTACTAGTGTGTAGTAAGCCATGTTATAATGTTGTTACCTCATCAAAAACATACCTGGATTTACGTTTTGTTTCACTCAGATGTTTGGGTAATCCTTTATAATTAGTCTGTCTACATCTCCAAAGTTAAAAATGCTCTGTTCCACCTTGTGATGTCATGACGTGGTACTTTTCAAGTTAACAGCAACCTTTTACTTTTGTTCAGTAGAGATTTGCATTTCCAGGGCTCAAATGATCAAAATAATTCTCGTGAAGGTGTATGCAGTTTAAAATCACAAAATAGCACAATATGAACTCTTTACTTCTACCTACCTATTCTGAGAAAAGTGGTGTAAATAATTTCTTCTATAACAGGCATTTTTTTCCCTTGAACTTCCTATGATCTATTCAAGCATTTACCATAGCAATGCCTTGGAAGAAGTCTGCACTCTGTACTCAACTTTATACTTAAATGAATTACACACATGTCTGTTTGAATACAATACTGTCTGAAAGTGAACAGGTATGGCTGGGTCAGAGGATTTCTTTTGCATGTGGGATTATATTGGTTACAGTACATCAGTTGCACACAATGGCCGCTTGTATTTACGCTACAATGCTAACTCTATTTAAAGCGTTCAGTCTGAGTGCTCGCCTGGATTTATAATTAAGCCCGCATTCAGAGCTGCCTCCGGACAACGCTGAGGGCAACGAGGGCTGCCGAGGTGTGGTGGGTAGGTTAGAGTGTGCAGTCTCTAGCTCTAAGTACCTTGGGCGGGTGGCAGTGACCCACTACCGTGAACCACAGGAAGCAATTGCGGGCTGGGGCAGGCTTCGGGGCGAGGAGGGCAAAACGTAAACTACAAGGCCAGTGTCTTATTGCAGTCAAGCGAGTAGGAGAGGTGGAGGGATAGACAGGGGGAACTCTGAGTAAGTGAGATGGAGGTAGAAGATAAAGAGGCCACAGAAGATGGGACAAAGGGAGAAGAGGATTTGGGGTGACATCTGAGAACTGCAAGGATTGCCAAAAGTGCCAGTCGGTAATTAAGACGGCGTGCTTCATTTTTAATGGGCTACCAGACAGTGACCCGTGATACGCCACCTGAGACCTGCCTGAGTGCCAAATAGCTATGTAAAAACAACTCCACCACTTGCTGGGGAACACTAGCCTACAAATTGAATGCACCTAATGTTCCAAATATATACATTAGTGAAAGTTACATTTACATTGATACTTGATACTTAATGTATTGTTTTCTTACTCAGATTAAGTAAAACAAAAAAGGTGGTATGGAAGAAGAAAAATGTAAAAATAGTTTCTAATAAAATGTGTTTACATGAGAATACGTCAAAGGTACACTGCGCAACTTTTCTGGTGATATTATTACTTGTATTTTTCAGACTATAAGGCACACTGGACTATAAGGCGCAATATCAATAATGTTGAATTCTCTCGTCTATTTTCATACATGAGGCGCATTAAGTGAAACAAACAGACAACACTTGAGACCGAGACCTTAACCCAGGCATCCACTATTCATTGGCAGATCGTGGCATAATTATGAATGTGAATGTGGGTGCATAATTTAAGTTTTCTTTTTTATTTTCCTATGAGGAGGACTCAAATATTCAAAGAGTAATTAATGCAGCTTTGTGCACATTTGTTTACGTTTTACAGGAACAAAACTTAACATTTTACAAATTTTCATAAACTATAAGCTATGAAAAAGCTTTTGAGCGCCGTGTACCACATAAAATCATTTCGAGGTCAGTGAGCACAACCGGAATTAATACATAAGGCATATAGGATTATAAGGCACACTGTAAATTTTTGAGAAAATTAGAGAATTGTAAGTGTGCCTTATAGTCAGAAAAATACAGTACTCAGTCTAGAAAGTTCCTCATGGCATTTCACTTTTCTATCTCCATGAACACAAACGGGTGGCACTACCAGATCAAGTTACAGTTCAGATCTGTTGAGATGCGAGCCTGCATGCTCACGGTAAAAATGCATGTTTTCAAGGTGTTTGGTTAATAAAACACTTGTAATTAAGTACATGCTGGATGCACTATTGACACCAAACTATCAAACTTTCCCTGCAAAGCAATTACATCTCCAAAGAGAAGAGCAGGTGGCACAGACTTTCCATCAGAAAAGTTAGGCAGTTTTTGGTTTGTTTGTTTTTTTTTCAAATGTAGGAATTGCATGTCCCAAAATATCCCTATTTCATTGTACGCTTATGCAATATGTGACCTTTTTTCACCCCTGCTTCCGTATAAGCAGATGCAACATGCAAAGTGTAATCCAGCCCTTGACGATTCAGCGATGTTAGCACGATAAATGAGACAAATGCCCTCAAGGTTAATGTCTGACTGGAAATCAATAGCAATGTGATCGGTTGGATTCAAGTTCTGTTTGGGTGCTTCTCAGTTGCTCCTTATTACCATTTTAGCGGCTAAGCTCACAGCGCTCCTATCCCTCGGAAAACCCTTGGTAATCTAAAACAAGATAGTAGACCAGCTGCAGTGGTGGATGATGTATTCTATTTTGTTACATAGGTTAAAGGGCAGATACAGGGGCCAAACGATTACTCAAGTAAAAGTATCGCATGAAAAAATCTACTTTACGTTGCATTGTGTAACTTTTCTGGTGAGGACATATAAAATAATTTTCTCCATGAAGATGTTATTGTTTTGTCTGGAAAGTTTCACAGTGTGGGATTAAACCTTTCTATTTTCGTGGAGACCAAATCAGACCAAGTTAGAGGTCAGATCTGTGGAGAGGTAACGCCGCTCACAGTCAGAATGCCTGTTTCTCTAATTGTTTTGAGCTATAAAACCACCTGCAATTGAATAAATGTAGAGTAGAGCTGTTGTCTGGTGTCTCTCAGATGTAATAAGCCCTGCGAGCCACCAGGGGGAATTTCGATGAGTTTTTGGTCCAGGTCAAGTTGAGTTGTTGGCAGAGGAAAGGTCCGCCGCTGTGTTTGTTAGTGCACCCGCCCACAGATTCTTAGGTATCATGTCTTACCCTGACTGATAGCTTTGGCCCTGTCAAGCTCCACTGCTCCTCTACACGTTCCATCTTCTTTAAGCTTCAAACCCACTCCGTGCATTCCTCCCAGGTCAGTCTCACACGGACAAAGAAAGAAGAAACAATTTTTGTGGAAAAGAAAACCGCCCCAAAAGAAGCAAAAACAAAGGCAAGATAAAAGGAGTTCTTGTGGGCTTAGAGTTTCTGTGCATTATCGGCAGAGTCAACAAAGATGCATGGGGCTTTCTCCCCTACTTGTTCTAGTCTGGAGTTTGACTAATGCAATTTTTCATATCCTTTTAGCCCAGAAGGTACAACCTCACCTTTTGTGCAGATATATTAAATCATAACAAAAGAGTTGCATACCATCTTGCACACTGTAGCATTTGAAAACACAAGACAGACCAAAGTTTTAGTGTAGTGTGAAAAATATAGTCCCCCATGAACGCTCAATGACTGGCAGTGATGGGAAGAATACTTTGAACATATATTTAGTCACAGAATACTGAATACCTTCATTACAATGGAATTCATAACATTCTGGTACACGGTCAATCAGAGTACTTTGTTCTAAATACCTAGAGGACTTTAACGCAGAGTTGATAGCGTAAACACACACTTATTTTCCTATTACTAACTAATGCATATCACATGTCACTATATTCTGAATACCACCAAGTCTGTTGTCTTAGTGGCCCACAGTTGGAATCTCTGCCTATTCATTTATTGTATTTTCACCACTATTGGGCTCTCTGGATTATAAGGCGCACTGTCATAGAATGGTCTATTTTTGAACTTTTTTCACAAATAAATTGCACCGGACTTTAAACGAAGCACAACAGTTAGATGGGTCAGTCGGACTTTGTTTGGTACGGTCACAGAGACTCTGGGCTTTGTTCAGTTGTGGCGTGTAGGGAGGCTGCTGTCTGGGACCCCTGGATTGTCGGCGTGTTCGCAGTGACTCAGTTGTTCAGTTGTGGCTGGAAGTGGCACATTGCACTCGCTTTTTCGGTCCGTTTCTCCGTTCCGTTCCTCGTCCGCGTGGAGTGATGAGTGTGGCTGGGGTTGGTGCAGATTTGTAGTTTACTGAAGTCGTGCTGGGACACCCGAGTGGATTCGTGTATAGGGCGCTCTGGATTGCAGGGCGCGCAGTTGTTTTTTGATGGGGTTGGAAGCTTAAGAGCGCGCCCTATAGCCCAGAAAATTTGGTATATTAGTTGGGGCCTATGTGAGTATTTTTGCCCCGGGCCCCCAAATTTCCATCAACGGGCCTGCTCTGAATACTTTTTCTGGAAACAAAACTGATGACTGGTTGCATTTACACCGTTCATACTACTCTCTATTGAATCACTGCATGTCCGTGTCAATGCTACAAATCTATCTTGTATTTTTTATAAGAGAATTGCACAAGGTCATACAAGCCACATGGGCCCAACTGTTAGTAATAGCATTTTAAACACCTTTTAAAAATACTTTTATTACCCAAGGTGCCGACATTATGAGCAACATGGCGCGGCCTTGTTAAGAGTTGATGATGCTATTAGCGCTCTCTGGTCAATTTGAAATCGCTGGCTTGTATTTTTCGCTCTCCACTTTAACGGCATTCCAGGCACATAGCAATCAATTAAAAATGCTTTGTTGCTTTCACTGCATACCCCTTCTCTGGGAAAAAAAGAGAAAATAATATATGCTTTTGACCAGTAGTAGAAAGAGAACCAAAACACAGACTCCGCTAAGTGTGTCCCCATTGCCAGCTTGAGTCGTGCAAAGCTGGAAAAAGTCCTCTTCTCCAAAAATTCTAGAGGGACAAATTGTTAGTCTTATAGCTTGGGCGTTGCGAGCAATTTTAAAAAGGGAAAAATAGAGCACAGAAGCGGCCTAAAAAGGACGTTGAAAGAGTAAGGGATAGGATGATAAGGAAATAAGAAAGTGGCTGATCATAGCATTGCTCGCTTCATTTTGCTTGCTTCAACCACATCCCCACTTTGGTCTTTCTTTTTCTCCCCAGTGCTTTTTGGAGGAGGGCCATGGATAGCACTTTCGTATTAGCATGCGCCACATGAATGCAGCCGGAGAGGAAGAAATAAAGGCGGGAGAGAAAGAGAGGGAAAAAAAAGACATCACACATGGCTACTTTTTTAAACTCGGGCTAAACTTTTAATTGCTCTTCAAGTGGCGGATTAGGCCAGTGGTGTAACAGAGATACTATTCTGCGGGGACGCATTCTGAACATCCTCGCAAGCTTAGTCCAACCTTTGACCTGCTCTGAATGGCAAAAGAGAAGTGCTTCAATTCTTTATTTTCGTGTCTTTGATAGCGTCGGGGGGTGCCTTGCGGTGTTGAGTGACAGTGGATTAGTTTCAAGCCGACAAATAGCACCCTTCTGTGGGATTTCTGCTGGCCTAGATGAACACTAGCCCTCGTGTCATGTAACCGATAGCAATGAGACTGAAAAGGACATAAAATGGTTTCATAATTCATAAAGAGGGTCTTGTCGTCTGCCAAATGTGTTTTCTTTTATGCCCGGGGACATTTTTGTGGATCTCCAAAGCAACATCCGCCGCCGTCAATCGCGAATTGTCTTACATCCTCTCATTATGAATGGATAGGGCCTTCTCTGGTGTCGGCCATGTTAGAGCCGCTGGGGCTTAAAGGTGAATCGTGAAACTTTTCCCGTGGAGGGTCCGCCATCTGTTTGTCTCCATGGAGATGTTACTGCTTTGCCCGAACTGTCCCATGGTATGACATTAAACACATCTATTCTAGCATTTAACTACGGGTGTTTCTATTGCTCAAAAATACACGCTTTCTCTCTGTGAAAGGGTTGCCTCTCCACAGTTCTGGCTTGTAATATAGTGTTAGGATAAATAGCTAGGCTTAGGTGGTGTATAACTACTGCTATGATGTATCGTTATTTATCCTAACAATAGCCTATAGTTGTCTCCCTTGAGATAAATAGTTTTAATCTCTAACATGGAACATTTTAGACAAAGCAATAACATTTCCATAGAGACAAGCAGGTGACAGACCCTCCGCCAGAAAAGATGCACGTAATGCACCTATATTGTGCAAATTGACTCTTGGGAGCTTTAAGCCATGTGTAACCCAAAAAGAAACCTTTGTTTCATTCACACGTGTTTGAGTAACCATTTATTATTAGCCTGTCTACATCTCCAAAGTTCAAAATGTTTTGTTTCACCTTGTGATGTCATGAAGCAGTAGTTTTCAAGTTAACTACTGTCTTCTACATGTGTGTACAATCCCTAGGTTGTCCAGGTGGAATTCATGGCAAAAGAAGAAATTAAATTTGTCAACTGGACAAAAGTTTATTTTTGATCGCCTATGTTTTGTAGCCAGTTGATACACTGAAATTATACCTTTTGTTCAGTAGAGATTGGCAATCCCCGATCTGAAATGATCAAATGAGTCTCCTGAAGCTGTATGGAGTTGTGTATTGAGAACATAGTGGAGCACTTCTTGTATTACTGGATGAAATCACAAGGTGACAGTGTGTTCTGTTTAGAGAAGAACTCTCTAAGTCTAAATATGCAAGGTTTGTGCGTTAAACATGTCTAAACAAAACAACTCCAGGTATGTTTGTGATGAGGAAACAACATTCTAACATAGCTCAGAAAATAGTGTATGAGCCCTTTAAGGTGTCAGCCTCACCCCTGACTTGAGTGTTTCTTACAGTCTGGAAACACATCTTCCGATCACGTTTCCAACATTTCTTTCTTTTTTTTTCTTCTTTTTCTCAAGTAAAGTGACAGCTGAGCGGCGCAGTGCGAGAATCCCCCCTCCCCCTCTGCTCGATCACCCGTGCGAGGCCTTCTTGTCTGTGTGGAAGTCTTTGGCAATGTCGTGTCACTTCGTACGTCACCCAGCCGTCAAAATCCAACTTTGGCGAGGAGGGGGGCATATAGGTGTCACATGTAGGGAGCCGTCATATCTCTCCCAGCTTTGTGTCTGACCAACGGCCCACTAACTGTCAGCCTGTGATTGGCCCAAGGGTTACTGCTGACGCGAGCTTGTAGTGACACAGGTTCGAGTGTCAGTGGCAAAAAGACGTGGCATCGTATCAACAATCCTGGCAGATTTGCAAAACAGTCCACAGCCAAAACCTTTTAAGCAAGCGACAAACAAGGAAAGCAAGGTTATTTGGCAAGGGAAAATAGAGCGATAGGTAGATAGAGTGAGAGATTTGGAGAAAAGAGGCCTCAGAGAAAATAGTTTAGATCCATGACTTGATATGTTATTAAAGGGCCCGTATTACGCTATTTTCTGATTTAGAGTTTTTTCTCGAACGGAAAACAGTCTGTGCTACCTTGTGATGTCATATGGTGATACAGGAAGTGCTCCACTGGGTTTTTAAACTCCATACACCTTCACTAGAATCATTTGGATCATTTCACACCAAAAATTTTCAATCTGAACAAAAAGTAAACAGTTGTTGTTGCCTTAAAAACGACCACGTCATGACATCACAAGGTGAAACAGAGCATTTATAACTTGAGATGTAGACACACTAATAAAACAGGGTTACTGACACAAGTATAAATTAAACAATGCACAACTTCGGCTATGTTTTTGAGGAGGTAAGAACATTCTAACATGGCATAAAGATCACATGAGTCAATTTTGTGTAATACAGGACCTTTAATGAATTTTAACTTTTTGTTTTAGTCAATAAGAAAAGTAAAAAATAAAAATCTGGCTGGAATCTGGCTACCTGTATCAAACATTCACACTGACTATAAGAAAAACAAATGATAGCATGTACCAGACAACAGAAGAAGATGATGAGGCAAAGGAAATGGTGTGTATCAGCTTTAATATGTTTGATAAATGATTGTTTATTTACCACGGTGAGACTGTGCTGACAGATAACCCACATTTAAGGGATCAAGGCTGCCATCCACACAGGCGAAAGGGAAGCCGGAGATGGATAGGGGGAGGTCAGAGAGCATATCCAGCTTCTACGCTAATGAGCCCTTCTATTTGGCGATGATGGCTTGGGTACATATCCTTCCTGTGAGATACACTGCAAAAAGCGATGTCTTGGTAAGTTTAAAGATGCACTGCGTAACTTTTTGATTGGAAGTCTGTCACCTGCCTGGGATGTTCACACTATACAGTTCTGCCTTGCATTTATTCAATTACAGGTGGTTTTATAGCTCAGAAATACCTAGGAAAACAGGCCTTCTGACTGTGAACTGAGTTGCCTCTCCACAGATCTGACCTGTAACCTGGTCTGGTTTGGGTCCATGAAGATAGATTTAATACCATACCGTCAGTGTTGGGGAGTAACAGATTACATGTACCGGAGTTACGTAATCAGAGTACAAATTATGAGTTACAGTTACTGTTTTAGTGAGCGGTAATTGGATTACAGTTACTTTGTTGAAATAAATGGATTACAGGGCAATATTTTCCTGTTTTCACATTTTGGGCTATATCCCCCCCCTTTTTTTTTTTTTTTTTGCGGTAATTCCACTCATTGCTGGAAACTAAACCAGATCTAAACTAGATCTAATCCAGGTCTAAACCAGGTCTAAACCAGAACTAAAATTGGACTAAAACAGGATTTAACAGGACTAAATCATGCTGCGTGGACGTGTCTCCTCTTCTATCAACAACATTTTTAATACAGTTCAGTAAAGTCTGGGCTTTTTATTTTCTTTTAGGAGACAAAACATCTTATGTTACGATATCCAGTAATCCAAAGTATTCAGATTACATTACTCACTTTAAGTAATTTAATGGATTACGTTACAAACTACATTTTGGTGTATGTAATCTGTAATCTGTAGGGGAATACATTTTAAAAGTAACCTTCCCAACACTGCATACCGTGAAACATTGCAGACAAAGATCTCCATAGAGACATGCATTTGACTGAACCTCCACCAAAAAAGTTACACAATTCACCTTTAAATTACTCAAATTAAGAACATTTAACTTGAGTAGATTTGACTTGACAAATAAAATGATCTATCAGTGGATGCATGTCTTTCTTGATTCAAACAACATAAGATACATTTTTGTATTTTAAGTACAAAGACTTATTCCATTAGTAGATAATGTTACTTGTCATGTGAAAGTTGCTCAAATCAAATTAGCATTTTCTTAATTCAAGTCATTTAAACCTGGAAAGATTGAACTTTTTGCAGTGTGTAAGTCTACCAGTGTAAGTCTCCCCCTCCTTCTCTGTGTGTATGCATGCCCTTGTATTCTTTGGCAGCCACGAGGGGGAGCCTCGCTGGGCTGAAATGAACGCCAAGTGTCACAGAGGTTTCAAACACACTCCTTACAGATCCCATACGCCACCTGTTACGGCCAACGCTAGGCAATTACGCGGGCAATTATTACAAATGAGTAATTAAATACTATTGTAAGAATAAATAGACTGACAGTGAGGAGGGAGAGAGCGGAGGAGGTTGAAAAAAAGGGCCCAAGGCTAGTGAAAGGGATGATTAAGTGGCGAGAGAGGAATAGCAAGTAGGACTAGATGACATGCCTGGTACATGAAACAATTTTGAAAAAATGAAAAATTAACTTTCAGTTTAGTTCCAAATATTTTAAAAGACAAATGGTCTTTTTTTACCCAAGCAACTGTGAAGTATTTATATTTGTAAGTTAAAGATGCACTGTGTAACTTGTCTGCTGGAGGGTCCATCATCTGCTTGTCACCATGGAGATGTGATTATAATGTTCCACAGTATGGCCATAAACCAAATTACAGGTTAGAAATAGAAGTTATGTTTTTTGTTTTTTTTTTAAACTGAATAAATGCAAGACAAATTAGTTAATATACCATACTGTCGACAAATTAAACCACAGCATCAACATCTCCATGGAGACAAACATGTTGAAGTAGGAAAACACATGATGCAGAAGCAGTGATATATTTTTCAGATATCTAATTAAGAAATGAACTTTAACCCAAGCAAAACGTGTAGTAGATTTACATTGCTGTAGTAGTAGTAGTTCTTTTTAATTGCGCTTGAGCCACCTCTGGCCTTTCCTGGCTTTATGCAAATGTTCGGCATTGTGAACTATGTAAATCACCCACAAACACATAAAGCTCTTAAACGTTTCCCACACCACAAACTTGGCATCAAAGATACGCCCCATTTAGTCCTGTCATGTTGCCATCTCTCTATCCTCGTCCATCATCTCCACTCAGACCTTATCTCCAAACTTCTCTCTTTTCCTGTCTGTGTCATCCTCGATACCTCCCTCTCTCACGCGCTATCTTTGGGGAGATCACAGAAGGTCAAACCTCCCTGACGTTTGATGGATGAAAATGGAATTAAGATGAAAGCACACTTTCAGATAATGAAGATATGCAGCGGGAGATTAGGAAGCCAGGAGAGGCTGCAGAGGTGCCGACCAAATTAATATTAAAATTTATGTGTGTTTGGCTCCAGCCTCGACAATCCCCATGTGTTCTTTTTTCACCAGGGGGCCCCAAGTAGAAAACATAACAAAAATTCTAATGGGGTTTCAGGGGGAGCTGCGAAAATGTGTTTTTCCCATTTGACAGTTCTCATTTTGTCTGATGTTGGGAATACAAAGTGATTTACAACTCTGCCATTCAGGAAACGGAAAAGAATAGCATGGGGAATAGTGAACATGTGCATATGAGGCTACGCGTGAAGTCTTGAGGCACACGTCTGGACACTTGCTGTGCGTAGAACGGAAGCCTGTTTGCATACCTCCATATGCCTTGCTCTATGTATTTGCATTTTACTTTGAAAGGCATATGATCTGCTTTACACAGAGAGACGCACACATATGACAATGCAATCTCTGCATCTCAGCACTTTTGAAAGGAGGCTGGATCAGCGTGTGCCGAGGAGATAGGCACGACGGATAAGGACCCTTGCCTTAGCCAGCTTCAAAGGCACTGTCTATCACATCTTGCATCGCCGTGTGATAGAATTGATATGCGCGCTAATCCGTATGTAAAGTAGATCTCTCCTACCAAGCCACTTCTTTGAGTACACTTCACCAACAGCCTTTCCTATTCTTGTCAGGGAGAAGATCCGCAAAGTGAAGGTCTCAAAGGTGCACTGTGTAACTTTTCTTGTGAAGGGGTCGTCAAATGCTTTTCTCCTTGGAGATACTGCTGCTGTGTCTGGAATGTTTCACAGTATTAAACCTTTCTTTCTTCGTGGACCAAGTTACAAATCAGATCTGCGAAGAGGCAACACTGCTCACAGTAATAATTCTTGTTTTTTTAATGCTTTTTTTTTTTTTGCACAAACACGCCTATAACTGTATAAACGCAAGATGCATAAGTCTAATGCCACACTGTGGAGAATTCAAGGCAAAACAATAACATCTCCATGAAGAAAAGTATTTGATGGGCACTCCACCAGAAAAATTACACAATGCACCTTTAAACTCGACAAGGAGGTCAACGCGGTCGTGAAATTCACTTTTTATCACCTTGGTCTTTTAGCCATATTGAAACCAATTTGATATTTTTCAGACTTTGAGCGCTTTTATTTCTTCACGTCCGGACTCCTGCAATGCTCTTTACACTGGAATGAAACAAAATGCATTTTATCGCTGCCACTTATTTCAGAACTCTGCTGTGAGACTTTTAACACAGAGCAAAAAACATGAGCATGCATTTTTGCACTGGCTTCTTGTTAATTTTAGAATTGATTTTAAGATTGTATTGTTTGTTTTTAAAGCTTTGACTGGATTGGCCCCGCAGTATACTTCAGGTGTCATCCAAAATTACCAAATCTGAGGTTTATTCTCTGGCTTTTAACACCGCCTGAGTTGTGTGGTCCTGTATTCTTTTATTGTTTTGTTTTATTGATTTTATTTATCTATTTTTATGGGTCTACTTTACACTTTACTTTTATTTGTTTTTACTATGTTTTTATATTAAATTGTAGATTTTTTATTTCTCTATGTGCAGCACTTTGGAAACTGTTTTTTTGTTTATGAAAAAGTGGACTGGACTAAATTAGATTGTCAGGGAGAAAGAAGATCCACAAAGTAAAGGTCTCGAGTGCAGACCCCAGACTCTATTAAAACCCATTACTCAGTTGTTGACAGAGCTGTTATTTCACAAATCTTAAATGGGAAATTTGATAAGAGTTTCAGGTTGTTTTGATTTCTACTGTCAACACATATTTTACCACTTTATCCTGTTAAAAAGTTCAGAAAGATTTCCGAATTTGCTATTAACAGTATGACTTTTTCACTCCCCCTCGGCACTACCTCACAAAATAAAGTTTACACAAAAGAAATAGGAAATGCACTTCAATTTGACTGTGTTTTTGTCCTGCCTAAGCTGCAAGCTGCTCTGTCTTATTGACTAGACAAGGAAAGAAGCAATGCTCAGGTTACATGAACAATTACCAACAATGAAGTCCTTTGTTCGGCATTAGATAAACAGGTAGAAAATGTTATCTTCTTTATTTAAGGTTACAGAGAGGTCAAAGCGGAGTGATTACCGGACACCTGCTCTTGTTTTTCACTGTCGAGCTGTACCGGTGCCCTCCTTGTGCCAGCTATTCCCCACATAACAAGTGAATTCAGTGTGCACCTATCACCTTACCGGCAGCTGGTATCCAAGGGCTAAAGCTTCGCCGGTGAAATGGCGAGGGAGACGCGGGGTTGTTGTGGGTGGGAGAGCGCGAGCTGTGTCTGCACGTCCGAGGGGCAGATGGAAGAGATCTTGTTACATGTTGAAAGTACGCCCCCCCACACCTCCCGCCTCCCTCCCTCCTCCTCCTCCTCTACCTCCCCTTGTTCTTTTCGCCCATGCAGCAGGTGAAAGCAGGTGTCTGTGTGCGCGGTGATCCTCCTTCCTTCCACAGTTTAATCAAGAGAAGAGCCAGGAAGAATGCCGCTACTGAAGTAACGTAAGCCAGTGGAGAAAGATAGACGCATACCAGACAGCCCTCCCCGTCGCCCGCGCCTTCCCTTCCCTCCACGGTTCTGCTTCGTAAGTCCGTTAGCAGCGCCCGGTGAATGAGTGAGTGCGCGTGACGGCGGGGGTCAATGATTCTGAGATGGCTATTGATTTAAAATGACGGATAATGGCGATGAGCGCTAAGAACGCCACGGTGAATCACGTGCTGCCTCATCACGAGTGTATGATACCGGATCAATACCGAAGCATGAAGTTGGTCGTGGAGGTGGGGGAGTTCGGAGTGGGGGGGGGGTTGAGATGTGTTTGTGATTACTGTGAAGAAGACTCGCCGCGTCCTTGTGGATTTTTTTCAGCGGCTTCGTCTCTCTGGCGCGTTTTTTCATTCATTTTTTTCCTTTTTGCTTTCATATTCTCCTCCCTCGATCACCCTAGCCACAACAGAAGCTCTTAAAAAAACAAAAAAAACAAGCTGACATCACAACTCAAGGCCAGACTGGAGGCTGTCACACAAAATAAATGTAATGTTTGACAATGGGTAAATATGTGATTCAATAGAACAATTTAAAGTTGCATTGAGTAACTTTTCAGGTGGAGGGTTTTTCAAATGCTTGTCTCCATGAAGATGCTATTGCTTTGTTTGGAATGTTTCACAGTATGGCATTAAACCTTTCTGTGCCTTCTTTGTCATTGTTGATCATAAACGAAAACAAAACTGGGATCTTTAACAAATGAAGATAAAAACTGAGGCTACGTTTTTATGATGACGGTCTGAACAGAAGACGCAAAAGTGGCGTCGCGTCTTCACTTTTTATTCCGCGTTTAGAAGAGCGTTTTCGGAAAGGAAATCTGCGTGCATACGGTTACGCAAAAGTGTGTGGAATTAGATTGGGTATGCAAGCCGGGTTTCAGTGAACTGAATATATGTGATGTAAACTCGTACGCGACGTGAGCAGATCTGACCAAAGTTTTGAGTAAAATTTTGGGCAGTGTAGACGGAAACGCTGCAACGGAGTGTATTCACATTTTCCACTCTGGAGGGTGGTTTCAGATTTTTGCGTTTTTAAGCCCCAAAGACACTGTCACCATCTAAACGAAAGACACTTCTGATAAAATATTTTGTCGTTTTGATCTGCAAATGTTCTCGTGTAAACAGGCCCTAAAAGAAAAGGAAAAAAAAGTGATTGTATTTCTGGTAGAGGCTTAGTGTATGAAACAATGATGATTTTAAAACACAAACATCAAACACTGTAGAAGCCTTTAAAAAAACAGTATAATTATTATGTTTTGAAAGGTATAGAGCTCTGGAATGAATGCATAATGGATTACATTTTGTTTGTTTTAATTGATGTTTTGTCTCTTATATATACAGTAAATCATAAGTGAAATCGTAAATGCAAATTTGCTGTTCATACAATGCCTTTATTTCTTGGAACCCTGTCATTGTTTAAAAGGGTTGGGCATTAGAAGTACTTTTTACTTCAGCCTAAACCCTTTCAGTCATGATTCACGGGGTTGTAATCTATGTTTTGTTTTGTTTTGTTTTGCAGTGCTGCACAATGACTGAATAAAAAAACTACTACTAAACCAGACCAAGTTAGAGGTCAGATCTGTCTGAATGCCTCTTTTTCTAGGTATTTTTGAGCTATGAAACCACCTGTAATTGAATAACTGTAATGTTGAGCTGGTTAATACTGTGGAACATTCCAGGCAGAGCGATGACATACCCATAAAAACAAGCAGATGACGGACCCTCCACCAGAAAAGTTACACAATGCCTCCTTAATTGCGCCATATAAAGTAGTATCTTTCACATGATGTAGTCCTTGTGGATTTTTAAATGAACTGTGAAGTCGAGGAAAAAAAAGCAGTTTCGTCTCCCTGGTGCGTTTTTTTCTTTTATTTTTGCTTTCATATTCTCCTCCCTCCGTCACCCTGGCCACAACAGAAGCTCTTGAAAAAAAACAACCTGACATCACAACTCAAGGCCAGAATGGAGGCTGTCACACAAAAAAGGCAAACATCTATTTAATTCGGGCTCATATTACATCGCCATTTTCCCTCCACTTTGATCTAAGAACAATGGGCGAGCTTTGGCGTGGACTGGGCCCCTTCCAAAACCATTCCGCTTGGCTGTGCTCGGTTTCTGATGAACAGGTTTTCTCCCTATTCTCAGCCTTAGAAAGAGGGAGCCAAATCCTAACAGCGGCTCTCAGCACCCCACAGCACTAATGATGGCCTTCATCAGCCCGGCTAATTTAACCCCCAGTGTAAATTGAGTGGTAGAGGTCATGGGGGGAGTCGGAGGAAGGGAGGGGGCTGCTATTCATCTAAATCTGAAACTGTGCAAGCTTTAAAACAATAATCAGTTCTCTAGAAGGAGGAAAAAAGCTGTGTGGCCCATATTTCTTCGCTAACAAGAAAATTGGGAGTCTTTTATTTAACCGCGCGGCATACCACACCAGATTATTATGAATTCAGGGTGTCACAAAAGTAGTTATTTTGAAGATTTCTGTTATTCTTGCGGTGTTTACATCCACCTCTTCTCCTGCGATATAGTCCACTCAACCTCAACGCGCTGAACTTCACTGCTCGTTTTTTTTTTTTTTTTTTGCGGGTAGAATGAAAAGCAGGTCAGGCGTAAATGACATCTCAATAAGGTAAGTAGAGTACAGTTGGAGGGGGAAAAAACGTGAAGCGCTTGGTGGCCGTGTACTTAGCATGCAACACAACACCACAGCCAGGGAAAGGGAGAAATATGCAAATCGGCTTCAGAATATGATTTCAGGTGCTTGCATTGTAGTCCGTGAGAAAGCCGGTCCCAAGGGGCAGTTTGGAGGAAGTTCGGGTCGGCCTTTCCCTGAGCTACATCAGCTAAATCTCTTCACTTTGTTGCATTATTATGATTTGTGCTGCATAATAAACTTGTTAGCAAAGTCATTACAAGCTGTCACTTATGGAGCCAGTCCCTTTGTGGCCTTTATTGGTATGACACCCACTTCTAGTTCAAGCACTCGAAGCTGCCATAGAAGTCATAACTTGCTTTGCTTTGAATTTCGGAAAATAATGTTGCTAGGAAAGTCATTATACTGTATTATGCCACTTTTGGAGACGCTACCTACTGGTCACTTAAGGGACTGCACCACGCCCGACACATGAACCTGAAAACCATCATCTACACTAGTGTTTCCCAAACTTTTTTTCCGGGGACTCATGTTTTAAAAATCACAAATCTTCGCGACCCAAGTCAATAGACATTATCCGTAATTCGCTAAATAAATTTGTGACCATTACTGAACATTAATGAGGATATTTTATTCGTGATCGTGTCTTTCTGAACAATTACTACTACTCAAGTTTTAACCAGTAATCCCGCAGAAAATAGGTTAGGCAAGGTGGTGCTGCCAAAAAAGTGAGGAGTGGTGTGTGCGTGTGGAGATTCTGTGCATGGAGAAAAAGTGAGGAGGAGCGAGGGGTGTGGGGTTGGGGGTACGTGCGAGATGTATGTATATTTGTACATTGCAGACCTATATGCAGATCGTGACGAGGCGAACTCCCCAAAAAATCTCTTGCAACCCAGTCTTTGAGAAACAATGATCTACACCGTATCTCACCCAGATAACAAAGCTGAAAATTTGTTTGCACCAATCTTATCCATAGACTATCATACGTAAATGGACACGGCTAACCCGCACGCCGCTGCGTTCCAAAATAGAAAGTGTTCATGGGGGCTCTTCTGGCTCCATCGACTCGGGTCCAATTGACTTTACACTGCAAAATTGTCACCCCTTTTTCTGTAACTGCTGCATTGAGCCTCGTCATTTCGGTCTTAAAATGTTTGTATTAACCTGCTCCACATGATCTTAGTTCTCACATCAACTTGGCTCCAAATTCACTCCCATAACTGCCACCGTCGCTGAGCTTCATTTGACTGGAGCCCAACTCCACGTCACACTCCTTCAGTCCATTACTTTTTACCGTCTGATGATCTTGACACAAATGAATTGCCGTTCCGTCCGCCTCACAGCGCCGTGCCAAGTTTCAGCCCTCCCATATGTGATCATTACTATTAACGCATTAGTTTTTTTCAAGCTCCAACAACTTTTCATTTTACTTCCATCTGTCTGCAAATTCTATCCATCAAACCATCCATCACTGTCGGACCCACTCCCTAGTCCTCATGTCTGGCTGTACTTAACACGCTTCTTCTGGGCTTATCATAATACTAACAAGCTGCGCTGAAAGGTGAAGAAGTACAGAAGTAAAAGTGGCTACGACGTATTTTTAGCACATTTCATTTGAGTTAACCTTGAGGAAACCAAATCACTCAAAATCACTACATTTGCTTTAATAGCTCTAAAGATCTCTGCAAAATATTACACATGTCTACATTACATTACAGTTCATTTTTTCATGTGATACTTTTACTTGAGTAATCTTTTGCCCATGTATCTCTACTTTCAGTACAGTAACACAACTTTGTCCACCATTTCTAACAAGAAGAGAGGCTGCATTGGACTGGTGAATGTACATATATATATACGTGCTTAAGGTTCCTGAGTCCTTGTCATCCGTGTTTCCACTAATGAGTTCAATTTCATCCCACGTTCCTTATACTGCTTTCAACCTGGCAACTTCTCTGCGTTGATCTGAACCTCGACCGTCACTTCTTAGCTTTCCGTACAGTGTGCCTGATATCTTGTTAAATTTTCATCAAGTGGGGAATTTCACCTCTTCAGGTCACATTCTAGGCCCGGGTAATTATATAGTCAAACAGCGACCTAGCATGGGTTTTAATTCACGTTCTGTCTCAGTTCTTCTTGCAGGTTAGTTTTTTTTTTTATGAAGTAAATCAGCAAGATTAAATTAATTTGCTCCAGTTCTCATAGCAAAATATCTGTGAGTTGGAGATATTTGTCGCAGTGAGGGACAGGAGGACACTGGACAAACTGGTCTCCATCACGGACGCTCCTGCTCACCCACTGCACCAGACTATAGAGGGAAAAAGGAGCTCATTCTCCAACAGAGGATTACAGTCATACAGTACTCCATACAACTGTACAACAACTCAGCCTTAAATCATAGATAACCCTATGTCCTGTCAATCATTATCATCTTTGCACTGTTTTCCTTATGACCTCTTGTGTATAGCTGAGATATATTTGCATTACTGTATTTCTATATTTTATTTTGTGTGTGTGTGCATGTTTGTGCATGTGTGTGTGTGTGTGTGTGTGTGTCTGGGTTGTTTGGTTGTGTGGGTTTGGTGGTGTGGGGATTGGGTTGGTGGGTGGGTGGATTGTTTTTAATCGCTGTAAAGCACTTTGTGTTACATTTTGTATGAAAAGCGCTTTATAAATAAAGTTTGATTTGATTTGATTTTACCCAGGGACCATTGCAAGAAGGGCCCCCTCATAAAGATTTCTAATATACATCACTAGACAACATGTAGTGTGGGAGCCTGATTCATCAGCCGCTTTCACTTTGTGGAAACCATCTGACCTCGCAACATTCGGATTTGTTCACTCGACAGTAGGCGAGTACTTTTTGTATTTAACCAATCGCTGTTATTTTGTCGTGACATATGTAAAGCACCGTATCGCGTAGGAAGAAGGTCAATAATGTCTTTCCCCTTGATAAAATTTACCAAAAATTCTCTTTGTTCTGGCTTTAAATCCTCAATCTTGCGACTCACCAACACAGAATGCTTGGCTTCGTCTACATCCATCTCGACAGCTTTGTTTACTGTTGTGCTGAACCACAAAAAGGACCCAGACAGGCTCTTGAGTTTGACGTCATGGCTTCACAGCTCTTCACTGATTTGCAAATGTCTAGTGGATCCTGATTCCTGACCTAGTCACTGGAGAAAAATGAAATTGAGTAAAGGTGGCGCCAGCCTGGCTCGTAGTGTGGGCCCATCAAGATGATTTGTATTAGAATTTGTTTAATACACCCCTGCATATACATACATTTATAAAACTATGCCTTATTTGACACCAGTCTCTTGCTATTTTTGCTATTTATTTTGAATTTATTATTATTATTACCATTTATATTTTTTGCTTTTCATTACTATAACATATTGTGAAGTGTGAACTACTATGCCCAAATAATTTCCCTTGTGGAGGAATAAAGTTTTTCTAAGTCTAAGTTGTGAGCGGGATCGTCTTGGTAGCAGCAGCAGGGGAGTTGGCAAAGGAGATTTCAGAGAAAGGCCACCCAAACGCACATGAATAAAATAGTGTTGGTTTTAAAGTGTGGTGCAGCTAAATGGGAAGCAACCACACTCATTTGCTGAGTACAGATTTATTTTGGTCAGGGACAATTCCCCCGGTAAAAAACTGAGAATATGATAGCGCCACAGTGGGTTGGAGATGCAATGAACTTGAAATTTTAGCTAATTAAAGCAGCATTTAAGATAGTTTGCAAGTTCTGAACTATTAAATATTTCATTGGGCGTACATGCAGTAAATATGTAGATGGTTGACAGTGGGTGAATAATATATGATTCAAAGTAATCGAGAAGGGTTTGCTTTACTACATGCAAGGAGACAGTGGATTGCATGGTTACCCTTTTGATAAATGATCCAAAAGAAATATATTTTTTAACGTAATTGTCTTATGATTGTATATCGGGTTCTTTTACCATATATTTGGATCATAAATGCATGAAAAATAGGTAACTGCAACATGTAAAGTAGCATGTTTTACATACTGCCGTCCTTGGATAACCTAAAGACATACACTAGCCACGTATTTAAGTAATAAAACTGAGTACTTTTTTCAGTAGGATATAAAAAACTTTAAGTGTACCTTTTTCCATACATTACTTTGATATAAAAACTTAACCTGTTAAATATGTACATTAAAAAGACAAATAGGTCACATCATGTTAGAGAGGGTTTTCAGTAGAAAATGTAAAAAAAAAAAAAAAGACTACATCTGGCTGAATTTCAAAAGCTGCATTATCCTGTATATGGGCGAGATGAATGAGTTCTCAAAGGGAACACCAACTAATATTAGATGTTTGGAGATGAAATCAAAGAGAAGAGGCCATATTCATTTGCTCTGAATACGACCTCTTTGAAAACGAGCGTAAGTGCATGAAATAACGGTAAGGTTAGAGCTCAATTTCGCCTACTACAAGACCATAGAGCAGATGTAGCGAAGATGAATAGATAATTAGCCCATGTGAACGGAGAAGAAGCAGATAACAGTGTTGGGTTTGAATTTTTGGCTGGTAAAAACACACATTTTTTACAATTTAAGGCTGACAAATCACTATCATCTCACAAATTTCTTCTCTGAATTGATTTTCTGTTTCTCAGCTTGTGTTGGACATCTGTGTGCTAGCAGTAACTATCTGTGGATCTCAAATGAACACTGACTCTGCCGGTTTACCCTAGATACAGCTTCGGAACTGGATTAACAAAGCCTCCCATCTCGCTGTGCAAGATCTTTGATTAATACTGCTTCTACCTCGCAGCAATATGGTAGGAAAAAGCATTAACACTGGGGGATCTTGTGCATTGTACAATTGTTACAACCTGTGAATAGACAGTAAATGCTCACTATTGTGCAGTGATTCGAATGTAGGACACGGCAGGAGATGTGATCGGGCTCTTGCTGTTTTATTTTTTTTTCTCCCTCTGCTGCACAGCGAGCCATGGTTGGATTTAAAAAGATCACAACGCCTTTATCTGCTTAAGATTGTGAGTGCAGTTTACGTAAACACAAGGATAGGGCTGATCCTGCCTCCATACGTCTCTGAGGCTGGTTAAGGTCATAGGTCACCATTTTGAAAGTAGTGATTATTAGCAGTGGCTATCCCTACTGTGGGCAATGATGCACACTAATACCTGACCTAGTGGCCTTGCTGTCTGCAGGCCTGCTTAGAGCTATTGATTGGTTCTTGGGAAAGGAGACTTGGGGTTAGAGAGAGCAGAAGAGATGGACGGCCGTAATGTTAAAATTTGACCAAAAATCCACCAACTACTGGTCCCTGCTGGGCTAATTTAAGCAGGCGAATAAGAGCGGCAGCCCAGGCAATCTGGCATTATAAAGAGATGCTCCCCGCTGCAGCCAGCAGGCTGAGGCCGTCACATGGAAAAACGGCCAAAATCGAGTCTGTCAAAAACGCTTCTGAAAATGCAGGAGGTTTACCTTATAATTTTCTTGGATGAAATTAAATGTGTAATACAGTGTAAAAAAAGGGGTTAAAATATAATATGTTACGAGGTTAGACATTTATGTAATACAGCTGCTAGATCAATATAATATGTAAAAAAAGAAATGTGTCTAAATGCTAAGCTTACATTGCTTAATATGTGAGTTGTATATTTATCATTGATCCATAAATGATCCTATATTACGTGACTTGTGAATTTTTTGTTGTTATAATGCCACGCCACCATCCAGGTTTGTTTTTGATGAGGAAAAAACATTATAACATAGACCAGAAAATAGCATAATATGAGCTCTTTACATCTTCATTGCATTATCATGCCACTGCCTTGATGGAGATCTGTTGAAATCTATTCTGGATTTCAATTTACGTCTTTGAAACTCCATTTATTTTCGCCACATTCTAGCCTTACCCTTTGTCGATTCTTTAAAAACCCGTCTCAGACTTTTGGTCCACTTTATTTCAAATGCAACCAAAACGACACGCCCATCCCACACATAGCCCAGATCTGTCCATCAGCCGCGCGTTTAGCCAACCTGCGAGAACTGGCCCAATCAAAGCGCGGAGTCGAGTCTTGTCAGTCACACATTAGAGCGCCAAGCCAACACGAGGCAGAGGAGGAGATGAGGCTGAATGCTTATTACTGCCTGTGAAATCTCAGCCCCACAGCACCTCCCGCTTCACCCAGTACACGCAGGATCATCATGGCTTTTTCTTTAAAGGGCTCATACTACGCTACTTTCTGATCGACGTTATAATGTTGTGTCGGCATCGCAAACAGACCTGGAGTTGTGTTTTGTTTCGTTCATACATGTTTATCACACAAATCCTGCATATTTACGCTGAGTTCTACAGAAAGTATCACAACTCTGTTCCACCTTGTGATGTCATGTGGTGATACAGGAAGTGCTCCACTGTGTTTTTAAACTCCATACATCTTCACTAGAAGTATTTAGATGAGGTCAGTGCTGGAATTTCAAAATATCTACTAAACTAAAAGTAAAAGGTAGGTGTAAACTTGAAAACTACTGCTTCATGACATCACAAGGTGGAAGAGGGTGTGTTGAGCTTCGGAGAATTAGGCAGACTAATAATAAAGGGTTATTTAAACATGTGTAAATGAAACAAAACACAACTCAAAGTATATTTTCAGACTATGTGAGAGAAGAACTCAGCCTAAATATGCACGGTCTGTGTGTTAAACATGTCTGAGTAAAATGTTTGTGATATGAAAACAACATTATAACATAAAACAGAACAGAAAATAGCGTAATATGGGCCCTTTAATACTCGTATCTAGCCACAAATTGTCAGAAAACAACAGTCCCAAATTTGGAAAAATCTAAGCAGACCAGAAAATATTCTCATAACAAACTTCATTGTAATTTGCGAGTTTACACACATTGTATACAGGTGATGTTTACAGTTCTCCATATTTACTGCCACTTTCACAACTCAGAACTATAATTTACCCCAAAAACTGTTTAGAAGAGTCACAAACACTATTTCGAATCTTCCAAAACACTCCTCTTGTGGCTTGCATAATTTGGCGCGTGTCTGCAAAACCTTAAACATTTGCGTTGGTAATAAAGAGTGGCTTTACAAACAGGCGCCCACGCACACAGCACATCCGAATGGGAAGGACATGGCATTTAAACGGATGTGACAGTAACACAGACAGCCCTCCGCCAGCGCCACATCTTCTTACAGACTGGCTAAGAATCCGGGGCTCTCTTGTCTTTCTCCCATGTGCGCATTGCTGTGGAAATAACAACGTGCTGGCATATTTGTCCAGCAGATGTAGCTACTTTACACTTGCCGGTGAAGATGTAATTTGCAACGCTTTTGTACGAGTGGCGACACGAAGCAGCTGCCACTCAAAACTGCATTTGATGGTTGTTTTAAATCATACGAGACAAACGCTGGCGGTAATTAAGATGGCAGCCAGACAGAAAAAATAAAAATAAAAAAAAAAGAAGAAAAAGAATGTTTGTGTATTGTACAGCTTGCTAGACAAAAGAACGGTCAGATTTAGATAACAATGTTGGTCTTGGAGCATTTTTGATATACAATTTATTTGTATTTTTGGATTTAAAGGTGCACTGTGTAACTTTTCTGTGAGCAGGCCAGCCACTTACTTGTGTCCTTGGAGTTCCAAAGTATGGTATTAAAGAAGGAAATGCCACCAGGCCAATTTACAGGTGAGATCTGTGAAGAGGTGATCCCACTCACAGTAAGAATACATGTTTTTAAAGGTTTTTGTGAGCAATAAAAACACCTATAATTGAATAAATACATCTCATATAAGTTTAATATTATATTGTGGAACATTACAGGCAAAGCAAAGGCATCTGCATAGCCTGAAAAGTTACACAATGCACCTTTAAATGCTAAAACAGCACTTTTTCATCTTCAAGGCACTACGGTGGCCGGCAAGTGCAAAACATTTTTACATTTCATCACACACATTAACAAGTTTGAAAACAAAATTACATTTAAAATACACATTTACATCTTGAAAACAAATTTACGTTTCTTAAAACACACCGAGATAAATGTACATGTGGCAAAAACACAAATACAAACCCCTGAAACACATTCAGCTTTTTCACAACGGCCGGAAGTACTGCGATGCAGAGTAAACATCACTCCCGGTTAATGCTTTTCTATGGCGAAATATCTGTGGAAATGTCTAGTGTTTTCTCCAGCAGCTTCATAAATCTGCCCCATCACCAAATCTTCATCCAACAAGATCCACAGAGGATAAACATTCTAACATGAAGAATTTATCCACAACTGTCAAGGTCAGAAAGATGAAAACTTAAAGGACAACAACAACGAGGCATTATTGAACTACTGAACAAAACTAATATTATGGTTGGTCGTCATTTCCACTTTTAAAGACAGTCTGTTTCCCTCAAGAACTTTCTTGTTAACTTGTTTCGGGGGTTTGTGTTTTTGCCACATGTAAATTTGTCTCGGCGTTTGTTGTTGTTGTTGTTGTTGTGTGTTTTGTAAATTTGTTTGCTCATTTGTAAATGTGTTTTATGAAACGTAAATTAGTTTTTAAGATGTAAATATGTATTTTTTTAAATTATATTTTTATTTTATTTGTTTTTTTCAAACTTGTTAAAGTGTGTTGTGAAATGTAAAAGTGTTTTGCACTTGCCGGCCACCGTACTACACACCTGTTCACACACAGAGTTAAACACAAGTGTACACAGTCATTGGGGCGAAGTGGGTTAAGTGTCTTGCTCAAGGACACAACAACAGCATTCATTTAGGGGAGCTGAAATCGCACCGCCAACTTTCAGATCAGTGAAAAAAACTACAATACCAAATGAGCTACTGTCAGTTTAGATATATAGTGCCAGAGTCATGATCAGGAATAATAATTTTTTTAAAAAATGAGCAAAATAAATAAAACCGTGCAACTATTCTACAATATTCTTTGTCGTTTATCTTCAACAGATGCAGCCATGTTACAGTCGCTGTAAAAGATGAAATTTGTAACCCACTGGCAGCGAGTAGCATCTGCCTCTCAAAAAGCTATTTGTTAGTATCTTTAAATCATGCAACGCTGGTGGTAATTAAAACAGCAGTCTGACATTGGAAAAAAAATCCACCAAATTTTTTACATTTGTAGAAACATATGTTCTTTGGCATGGAGACGATTCAGAAAAACTGTCGTATCTCTGTAAGCAGCGTTTCCGCACTTCGAGGACTGACCATCAATGGCGTAGCGTCCCCACTCAATCTGCTCACTGTTTGATCTGGGGAGTCGGAGCCAAAAGAATAAACAAGTTGATCACAGAAGGATTTTTGCATACAAGAGCTACTGCAAAAGAGATACAAAGCAAACAAATACATGTGCCAGGCCGTTCCAAGGATTTTTCTGGGCTGCGTAATTAGGCAACATTCATAATACATGACCAGAGGGAGCGAGGGGAGGAAGAGAGAAGCGATGAGGAGGTAGACGAGAGCGCTATAGCGATTGGTGGTGGTGGCAGCGCTGGTGTTTGGTTTGTTTACTAAAGCTTGTTGGGTTGTTTGTGCATCTCTTTACCTGAATACAATTTGCATGGTTATATTTTTTATCATTTTAAAGGTGAACTCCATGGAAATTTGACTGGAATGTTCAGTAGTCTGGCATTAAACGAAACTATCTTGTGCTACGCTATGCAAATGTGACTCTTGTAAACTTTAAGACATGTTATAATGCTGTTACCTCATCAAAAACATACCCGGAGTTGTGTTTTGTTTCATTCAAATATGTTTAAGTAACCGTTTATTATTAATCTGTCGACATCTTCAAAACTCAGAATGCTCTGTTCCACCTTGTGATGTCATGTAGTGGTAGATTTCAAGTTAACAACCTACTTTTTACTTTCAGTTCAATGGAGACTGAGTTTTAAAACACAGTGGAGCACTTCCTGTATTACAACATGACATCACAAGGTGGAAGGTTGATGCTGTCAGGCAGAAGGTACAGGGTCCCAAACTGTAAACTGAACAGATTCAAACATTTATTTATTTATTTATTTATTCATTTATTTATTTATTTATTTATTGTGCAATTAATGCCGTTAATCTGTTAAACTAAGAGAGTGCAGTTAAAAAAAATAAAAAGCTTAGAGAATGTGCAATCAAAACTGCACATGCACATAGGCTTAGGGAATGTGCAATCAAAACTGCACACAGACCTAGGGAATGTGCAATCAAAACTGCACATAGGCTTAGGGAATGTGCAATCAAAACTGCACATAGGCTTAGGGAATGTGCAATCAAAACTGCACATAGGCTTAGGGAATGTGCAATCAAAACTGCACATAGGCTTAAGGAGTGTGCAATTTTTAACAGAATACAAGGGTTTGCCTGTAAAGAGTGACTTAAAGGTCCTGTTGGTGTATCACTTGTGGTCATACTCTTATTTATTTAGGTTCTGTGGTGGATGTTTGTGTGGTGCTTTTATTGTTGTATCCTGTCTTTTGATAAGGCATGTGATCCCCTCTCCCAAGACAAATATCTCCCATGGGAGACGATAAAAAAAGGATTATCTGATTATCTTATTAGATTGTTTTCAGTCTGAGAGAAGAACTCAGCCTACATATGCAGGGTTTGTGTGTTAAACACGTGTGAATGAAACAAAACACAACTCCAGGTATGTTTGTGATGTGCAAACAACATTATAACACAGATGAGAAAATAATGTAATACTGGCCTTTTTAAAGTTTCTATAACCTGCACTACTGAAGCATTAACTGACCAAAGCAAGACTGCCAATCTGCACCAACATCTTCTCTGACCACCACCACCAATCACTCACCACACTGATTCAAAAGTAATTTAAAACCGCTGCCAGATCCATTGCCAGATCCAAAGCCAAATACCTGCAAGTCGGTAGCGAAAAGGCCAAACAAAAAGAAGACAACCACTATTCCACCTGCTTGGCTTGATCCTCTCACTCATTGATGTCTGGCGTGTTTACCCCAGCTTGTAGGCCTATTTATGTGTCTCTTCACCTGACAATGTTGTGTGTGTATGTATGAAGCAGAGGCAAGGGAAAGAAAATGGCTTGGGCCTTTTCATTTGACACTAGCGCACCTTCAAACAAACTACCTAGGGCCCCCGCGCACACCCATAATCCATTCAAGGTAGCAGGCAATTTTCATTATTGACTGGTGAGAGAGAGAGAGAGAGAGAGAGAGAGGGCTGGAGAAAAAGGAGGGATGGAGAGAGGTGGAGGAGAGGGGTTAAGCGAGATGGAAAACAAAAAGAGAATGGGTCGAGATTGGAAGCCGTAAAAGCGGGGGTTGAGAAAATACATAGCAGATAAAGAAAGTGAGCGAGGGGGAGAGATGCGTAAAGGTGGGAGGTGCTATAGGGAGCCAGCACCCAGGAAGTGGTTGTTTATGGGTGACAGCGCTGACATTTACAGAAGTGCAAACTGTCACTTTAAGGCGTCGCCACCCGTGCATGTAAACAGAAAGATTAGAATGGATTTTGACTGTAACACTGTGGATGGCCATGTTAGGGACCAATAAACAGCAGATTTGATTGTTCTTAAGCTTGGCATTTCATGAGGCTTGTGTTTATCAAGTCATATTTAGAGATGCCAATAATTTTACTATTGTATCGTGAGCTTTTAGCCATGTTCTAATAGTGTTACCTCATCAAAAACATACCTGGACTTGTGTTTTGTTTTCACACATTCTTACATGTTTGAGTAATCCTTTATTAGGCTAAATCTCCAAACCTTTTACCTTTAGCAATGTCAGTTCTAGGACTGAAATGATCCAAATGGTTCTAGTGGAGGTGTATGGACCCAATGAAGTGCATTTGGTCTTCAGATAATTTGTTATTAGGTTATTTTTTCAGACCAGAAATTTGTTTTCATGAATGAGGACCTTTCTCAATTTTTATAAATGTTACTGTATGTGTACGGCAACTGTTGGGTCTCTATATATTTTTGTTTCATATTTTTGTCATATACTTACATTTTTCATTATATTATTATTATTAAGAACAATGGAGTGTGTACGCCCATGCACGTGTATATGTGTGTGTGTGTGTGTGTGTGTGTTTTTTTCTCAAAGGCCACACCCACCCCTTGTTTTTAACTAAGTCCTGATGAAGACCAGTTTGGTCGAAACATGTTCGCTTTGACCATCTACATAAACGCCTTTTAACTATATTTTTCCTCGTGCAATTTTTACTTCTTTGGAATGTCTGGATTCCGTTGTGTTTAAAGTTTGTTTTCATACCTGACAGTTTCCACAGTTGACAGTGACAGTTGACAAAACCTATATAAATCAGATGACCGGACACATCACAGCAACATCACGTGACCACTCTGAGGAAGACCGCAGTGAGCATTCGAAACTATCAGGTATGAAAACAAACATTTGATCTGAAAAAATATCCTAATTACATGATGGTGTTTGGAGTTTAAAAACATGGTGGAGCACTTCCTGTATGACCACATGACATCACAAGCTGTGTTTTCTGTTTGAGAGAAGAACTCAGCCATGCAAGATTTGTGTGTTAAAAGCAAGAATACAAATACGTTTAGTAAAAACAGATTAGAAAATAGCAAAATATCAGTCTTTTAATATGCACTAACTTCAAATAAATGGATTTTAAAAACGCAATTTAACATTTTGAATTCTACATAAGCATTTGAGTATATTGTGCATTTAAAACTGGAAAAAATCTGCAAAGCTAGATTCCTTTCTGTATCAGCTTTAACTCTCATACAATATTCTCACTCACTCCTAAATAATTCATCATACTATTTTGAACCACTTTTAAACCTGTAGTACCAAACCAGACTTGAACATTTGACATTATGATAGGGCAGACCTTGGCGCGACACCAATCAGTTCTGACCATGAGCAAAGGAACAGAAGGAAAAAAAAAAAAAAAAAAGGAAAAACCACACCATCCCTGCTCTATGTTTCATCATCTTTAAAGTTGAAAGAATCTTCGTCTAGATCTATGGCGTGCTACAGCCACTTGTCATTTGCGCTTCGACTCCATGTATCAGAATTTAAGAACATGGCAGGTGAAATTGGCAGGGCATTTTGGGACAGGCTCATTGAAATGCAGAGAAGAAGATGCAGAGAAAACCAAGGGCTGTAAGGGGAGGTCTGGCACTCGAAATAAATCTCCCTATGTGGTATATATAATCACACACAGCTTCAGTGTTTAACTTGAGACACCATAGCTACCTCTGAAGTAGTCCACCTCTTATGATTAAATAGCTTCTGTGTGATGTGATGAAGACTGGGGGCAAAACTCTAGTCAGCGGGGAGCATCCTCTGCCTCTCCGAGAACCAGGAAGTCGGAATGAGCCAGAGAAAAGATTGAGATTTGAGTCTAGTTTGAGTCAGCCGGCAGTTTTTCTTCCTTGAAACCGAAGCAAGCCTCTGAGAAATGTGTGAATGTTGTTTTGTGGTAAGTTTTGATTTAGTTTTATCCATTACACAAAAGGGCTGGTGTTATATAGGAGAGTGACAGGGGCAGCCTGGCAGGGGAGAAGAACCTCTTGTGATGTTGACGAGGTTAGCTCCATCCCCCGCTGAGGAACTGTGTGTCATCTTGTACTAGTAACACAGGGAGAAGTGCGGTAAAGATCGTGCCAAATAAGGACATAGCAGAGTTGTTTGTATGCGTTTATTTTATTTTATATCACTGGATTATTTATATTTTTATTATAAATGCAATTGTGGCGGTCAAGTACATTTTGTTGTTTATGTTTTAGCAATATACACATGTACATATACTAAAAATTATCCTTTTAACCCAGAGCTAGGATTGGGCATAAAGCCAAAAAATGATCCAAGACTTCTTTGGAACTAAAAATGTTTGAGTAGACCTGTAACAATAACACATTTTGAAATATGATACTGTATAGTGATGAAGAAAATATAGATGGTAACATTGAACCTAACATTAACACAAAGCAGG
Organism: Boleophthalmus pectinirostris; assembly: GCF_026225935.1. Lineage (NCBI taxonomy): Eukaryota > Metazoa > Chordata > Actinopteri > Gobiiformes > Gobiidae > Boleophthalmus > Boleophthalmus pectinirostris. Next base: position 21,423,682 of record NW_026571153.1, on the reverse strand, counting down.
ATTATCCCAGTAAACCAACTGTTAAATATACTGTATCATTAAAACTAGTAAACCAGTTATTAGTCATAGAAGTTATTTATTCTACCCTGTTACATAAAAATAGCAACAAAAAAAAACTCCCCACTTTTTCAAAGAAATTGTACACATGATAAATACTGAGCCCTAAAGTATTTCATTCCAGCTTTCATATACTGAAGCAGCGGTCATCAAACTAAGGCCCACGGGCCAACTCCGGCCCTCCACGCCCCTTTGACCAGCCCCCCCAGCCCCTGTGTCCCCACCACTTGAACTGGCCCTATGAGGCAATCTTCAATCTTGTCATGGCCTATTTTTGTAGATTTTTTTCAATTAAAAAAATGGTATTTATATGAAGCATTTATATTTATATTTGAATAATTATGACATATTTACATTTGCCGCAGAATTTTCATTACCTGACAAGCTCGAGATCAAACGGTGAGAGTTCTGTAGTGTAGAGCCAAGTTTTCAAAGAACAGGGTACAAACGATTATTTTTTTGTTCAGGGTAATGACTGTGCAGTTTGTCCGATATGTAAAGTAAGTGTGGCGGTTTTCAAAGAATATAATCTGCGTCGTCAGGGTCATACAATTCTGTTATACGGCGTACCCGACCCCGGCCCCCATCACAGTCAGGAGCGATAAAGTGGCCCCCAGAGAAAAAAGTTTGGTGACCCCTGTTGAAGGATAAGTCAATATAAGTAATTATCATGATAGGCTTGGGGTTTCAGCAAATGTCAAAACACTGTAGTTTGTGTTATGCAGCAATGAAGCTACACAAAGTGAATCAGTATGGGGCAATTTTTCCTGCCAGTCCAAAATCGGGGTAAAAAAGTAGGCTTATATCCGTAGGCTTGTTTGGTGATCTTTCAAGGTAGTCTGTTTAAAAAAAAAAAAAAAAAGGAAAAAATCTGTCAAGTCACTCAATAATCTGAGCTTTCCAAATGATGTTTAACATTCACAGCATCACTTCCTGTTTTCAAATCCCTTCCGCTTCCCTTTATCTCCTCCTCCCTCTTTCTCTTTCTCCTACACTTACCGGGATTTAAGATTATAATTCCTGTCTTCTTTTTTCCCTGGCTTTACGACCGGGGCTATAGCGGCTCGAAGTTGCTTCTGTCAGCACAATAAGGGCCCATAATGGATGCTAATCAGTCAGCGAGCGTGGCGGCTATGGCTAGCTCGAAAAAAAAAAAAAAAAAAAAAAAAAGGAAAGAAATAAAGTGAGGGATCAGGGGAGGGGGCTGGCTCCTCCGCTGCTAATCTCAGCTAATGGCTTGTGCCGAGCCAGGAGAGAGCTATATGCACTAATAATGCAGAAAGGAGGGATTGGACGCAAGGGGCGAGGAGGGAGGGAGGGAGGGAGGGAAGGAGAGAGGGAGGGGGTCAGTGGAGGGAGAGAGAGAAAGAGAGAGAGTGTGTGTGGGAGGGGGCAGGAGGAAAAAGAGAAAGGGAGTGAGGGAGAGATGGAGGCAGGAAAGAGGGATCAAGAGAAGGGAAAGGAAAGCAAAGTCAGCTTAAGCACTAGGTTTAATAGCATCATTATTGTGGTGCGCAGACTACGGTTGGGATTTGGAGCCAAACACACACTCACTTATATGAGCAGGTCAATTTAAAGACTGCCCCGCTCAGTACATATAGAGGCAAGAGTGTTACAGTTATTTTAAAAGATTATTGACAGAAACGTCCGTGGTGACCTCAGAGGAAAACATCTGCTTTTATAGGGGACCTGTTGCAACCTGAAACCTGACGGACTGTTACTATCAATAAAATGACAAATAAAAAGCTCTTTACTAAGCAAATAAATAGGTTTGTCTCTGCAGTTGGGAGTCGGTCCATTCATTCATAATGTGAAGTGCTGAAAATCACAAGCGAAGTCTGTGACATTTTGTTACCATCAACATGATCTAATTTACATCGCTCACGGCAACCACTGAAATGCTCTGACAGTCTAGATGGATATTTTCTAAATGCAAAATGGTTTTATCAAAGCAGGAAGAATGAGCCGTGTTGTGATTGGGGCCTGTGCTGTGATTGGCCGGTGCAGTGCAGTTGGCCAGTGTTGCAATGAGCTGTGTGCTTTGAGGGATTGGACGTTTGTCTAAAGGGATTAGCTCAGGGATAAGCAGAATGTTTCCCATATCTGTTTAGCCTAACTGAGCAGAGACACAGCATCAGTATTTGTTTGTTGCCTGGCTCATTTTCCATTTCCAAATATATTTTTATCCTTTTATCCCTTTTTCATCATCTGCAAGGTTATGCAAGCCTTGAGCAGTGAGCCTGAAAGCCTCACAGCAAATGACCGCTGTCCGCTGCTCATGAGCACGGCCCGGGCCTGGGATTGGACCAGCAGGCGCTCTTTTCTCATTACTACGCCAACACACACAGATGGCCACGGCCAGAGCAGGGGATCACATTCATTGGACAGCACCCAATGGGTGAGCCATGAGCCTCCCCACAGTCAGGGACAACAGTAATTGGGAGAAGGAAGCTTGAGATAAATCTGAACCGCAAAGTACGCACAGTTCCTTCTCTATGCTGACAAATGATGATGAGGTACATAAGAATGAAATTAAATGTGTCCAGAGGAATGGCTTTCTGTCATTGCCAACTCAAATCAGAGACATAGCGTGTTTCAACTCAAATCAGAGAGCACATTTCACTTAGTCCTGATAGGGACATTTATCTACATCTGCTCACATTTGAAATCATTCTCACTGAGGGACCCTGGATAGATGATGTGCTGTACATTTAACACTCATTGCTTTACTAGACTGGTCCTAGTCAAAAGCAGCCTGCAGTCCCAGAATAGAAATAGGTCAGGTTTTAGCAGCAATGGAAAAAAAATAAAAAATAGATGTTTTCTGTAGCATGTGAATAAAGCAGCCACACAAAAGTATCCTTTGTGTTTGGGCAATGGATGGGTGACTTACAGTACACAAAGGCCCGTGAAAGTAGGTGAAGAGTATTTGAAAACTGGTGCGTACAAAAGATCTGCCAGAGATTATGAAGCAATGTCCAGAAAGAGCTAGTGAAGGCCAGCTTAGCCTTTGAGAATAATAATAAAAGAGAATAATAATCATAAATAACAATAAGTATTTTTGTGAACAAGAAGGTATGGCAGTGCAATTAATCAAACGTTAATAGCTTCAGTCATTTCTAATTGTCAGTGATTGATTGTAGTATTAGCAGTATTATGCCGCTTTCTTTTGGCTTGAGTGGTAAAGACAAGTCAGAACCCGTTCGTCTTACCCAAACTTCCTTCACACATCCATAACCAAAACTTAAAATTCTCTGACAAAATTTGCATCTGTCTGCACTGTGCACTTTACACCTCCACTCTCTCCATTTGCAAGAATGATTCATGTCTTTTAAAACACCAAACTACCATTCATCACCAAAGACTTCCCCCTGTCACTCCCCTCTGAGATTTCTTCTGTACCTCGAAAAACAAAGCTAATGCTATCAAAAGGGGCTCACTGTGGAACTACGCGCACTATTGTAAACACACATGCACTCCCACCTGCCGAGACTGACTCCAGGCAGTGTGTCAAAGCGCCTGCTCCATGCTTGTTGTTGACATTCAAAAGGTGTAGTATTTTTTATTTTATTTTAATGTTTTTATTGCTGGTTAAAGGTGCATTGTGTAACTTTTTGGTTAGTGGTCCGTCACCTGCTTGTTTCTATGGATATGTCATTGCTCTGCCTGGAACGTTCCGCAGTATGACATTAAATTAAACGGCTCAACCTTACATTTATTCAATTACAGGTGGTTTTATAGCTCCAAAATACCTGCATTCTGACTGTGAGCGGGGTCGCCTCTCCACAGATCCGACCTGTAACTTTCCCTGGATTTCCGTGACGATCGAAAGGTTTAAAGCCATACCGCGAAACGTTCTAGACAAAGCAATAACATGTCAGCCAGAGGTGCAATGTATATATAAATAAAAATAATAAATCAAAAAGTTGGGACATGGTGTAAAATGCAAATCAAAACAGAATGCGTTTTCATATTTTCAAATCTTAGAAAAGTGAATTTTATTTACAACCAAACAAAATAAACACGAAATCAGGCTTTGAATAATTGGATATTTGGAAACACTTTAGAATAAGTCACCACTATTGAGTAGCAATACTGTAATAATCGTAATATAATCACACATATTTACTGGAAAATGAGAGTTATGGCGATAAGAGAATTCATGCGATTTATAATTTCAACAAGCGTTTAATGTAATTCATATTGAAACGATACTTTGCAAATAGTAGTAGCAAACAGTTGAATCTCTACTAAAAGTGCTATTTAAAGTTGCGCTGTGTAACTTTTTGGTTAGGGCTCCGTCACTTGCTTGTTTCCATGGAGATGTCATTGCTCTGCCTGGTATGTTCCACAGTATGACATTAAACAGCTCTACTTTACATTTATTCAATTACAAGTGGTTTTACTGCTGAAAATACTTGGCATTCTGACTGTGAGCGGGGTTGCCTCTCCATAGATCTGACCTGTACCTCGGTTTGGTTTGGTCTCCATGAAGATAGAAAGGTTTAATGTCATACTGTGAAACATTCTATAGCAAAAGCAATAACATCTCCATGAAGAAAAGCATTTGATGGACCCTCCACCAAAAAAGTTACACAATGAGCCTGTAAATGTTTTCTTTATTGTTATATTTACGCAGGGATTATTCAAAAGTGTTACAAGAACGTTCATGAGACAAAATAAAAAACAGGGTGTTGACAGGATGAACAAAAGGCAAAGAAGGTGGTGGTTCTACTAAACACTCATTTTGCAGCTAAAAACGTCCATTGGCAACAGTGGGGTGAGGGCGTAGGCTCGGTATACGGTAAAAGTAGTATAGTCTCTGTTATAAGTATTGCATGTATGGGATGCTTGTGTTGTTGGGGTCCTCGAGCGGCACTGCTTTAAAAACAGGCAAGATTCTGTAGTGGAAATCAGGATCAGGAACCCGTCCGGAAGTCAACGTCTGTGAACATACAAGAAAAGAATCCAAATATAAGCATTGCGTCTTTATTTATTTGACATTTTTACAGTGTCTCAAGTTTTTGGGGGGGATTAGGTGTTAACAAAAACGAGAAAGTTTGAAGTTTGTTAGTTGGTTTGGTGTTCTATGTGACGACAATGCACAGGTTTCATTAGGGATGAACCGATTCGATACTGGTAGCTGGATATCGGCGCTGATACTGAAAGATTTGCTGGATCGAATATCAGCTTCCAAAAGTCTGTTCAGCAGATATCCTGGTCTGTAGTGAGACTATTTCCTGGTCTAATTGGCCCAGAAATTCTCATAGTTTTAGAGTTATTTTTATACAGAGCTGTTCTGTAGTTACTTGAGAGACAAATAACAGAAACAAAACAGATCCAAATGTGTTAAGCTATTTTATTGTTTAAAGGAAATAAGTGCTGTATTGGTTGATATAAAGTATCGGCAGATTCTTAAAGCTGTGTAACTTTTCTGGTAGAGGGCGCGCCAGTTACTTGTCTCCATGGGGATGTTATTTCTTTACCTCCACTATTCCAGTATGGCATTAAACTTTTCAATCTCCATAGAAACAAGAAGGAGACGCCAGTTTACAGATGAGATCTGTGAAGAGGCGACCCCACTCACACTAAGAATGTGTGTTTTTACAGGTATTTTTGAGCAATAAAAACACCCAGAATTGAATAAATACATCCCTTATAATTTTAATGCCATATTGTGGAACATTACAGACAAAGCAAGAGCATCCCCATGGTAGCGGACCCCCGACCTGAAAAGTTACACAAAGCCATCGTATCGAAATTGGTATCTGGAAAACAAACAAAAAAAGAGCTGGATCAGTGCGTGTCTAGTTTTCATGATTCATGTCTGCACTCTTAACGAAACATCTGTAATCCATCATGGCCTCCTGTTTGTCTGTCGAGTTTTTTCGGTCCAGCTCCTCATTTGACCAGAGAATGAGTGAATGTTATCATTTTCCGTGCCCTTGACCCACAGACAGACCGCGGCAGATTGAGAAAAAGATGGAATGAGCGGACGGCGCAGAAAACTCGATAAAAAGAGAGGAGAAGACAAGCTGCTTCTGATATGAAAAATAGTAGTACACAATAGACACAACAGCGAGTAGTGCAGAGAGGAGTTTTGTCAAGTTGAGAAAATTGTGTTTTAAGGATGTACTGTGTAACTTTTGTGGTGGACCTGCTTGTTTCTATGGATACATCATTACTCTGCCTGAAATGTTCCACAGTATAACAGCTCAACTTTACATTTATCCAATAAGAGGGGATTTTATAGCTCTTAGATACCAGGAAAATAGAAAGGTTTACTGTGAAACATTTCAGACCAAGCAATAACATCACCATGGAGCAAGGCATTTGACAGAACCTCCAACCGAAAAGTTACACGATGCACTTTAAAGTTAAATGATCAAGTTAAAATGTAGAGATGTTAGTTTGCATTAGTATGAAGATCTAACTTTGACTACAATTAGTATTACTTTTAATCCAAGCTCAAATCCAAGCTCAGTTCTGTTAGCTCTGCATGACTATAAGCATTTTAACTGCACTCTTCTCTTTTTACACTTTTTATTTATTCATATGTATTTATTTTGTCATTTTAATGCCTTTATATTCTGTAACTTTGAATTACTCGTGTGCAAATTGTGCTCTACAAATAAACTTGCCTACAATGACAACTCTAAGTATTGCGCACTTTACAAGCCCAAAAACACCAGTCTGGATTTAAAGTAAAGGTCAGATTGTTCAAAGATGAACTTTGGGTCACTGTGTCACCGAGTAATTTGTCCAGTGGTTGTTTTTGTCTTTTTTGTCATAAACTTTTAAAATGCAGAGCCTGTTTACACTTAAGATAAACATGTGTTTCAGAAGGCAGAGCTGACTCGTAAACTATGCATTGTTCTGTGGCGTGTCATTGTGTAAAGTACATAGTGTTCCCTTTGCAAATATTATAACTATACTACTATATGCAAACATTTAAGAATCACATGCACTACCAGTCAGAATTTTGGACTACTCTCTACATTTGAGATGCATACAAAAGATATCAAAAAGTATATATCAGTGTTTCCAAACTTTTTAAAATGGGGACCCATATTTTAAAAGTCACAAATCTTCGCGAGTCAAGTCAATAGACATTAGCAGCCTAGCCCACATTTGTTTACATTTTACAGAAACAAAACTCAAAACCTCAGGGCTAATTTGCATAAACTAACTATAAGTGAAAAAAAAAAAACTTGCTCCTTGTCAGCTTCTCTTGGACTAAAGACAGAGAACGTGGAATATATCGGTTTGATTTGAGTATAAGTACAACCAGAATTAATACATAAGGCGCACCAGATTAGAAGGCGTACTGTCGATTTTTCTGAAAATTCAGGGATTTTAAGTGCGCCTTATAGTCCAAAAAATATGGTACTCAAGTTTTAAACTATGAAAAACAGTATTCAGTGTTTTTCACAGAAAATTGTTTAGGCAAGACTGTGCTGCTGAAAAAATTAGGACGGGGGTGTGGAGATGTATATTGCAAACTTACATGTAGATCGTGACAAGGCAACCAACAAAAAATCCCTGTATTTAGGAAACAAAAGTATAAATGAAGGCAGATGAATGGAATTATGTAACAATATAGACATTTTATAACCAAATCCTCCAATTATCACTTTTGGTTTATTTATCATATATTTGAGGTCTTCTATATGCATCTAAAATGTGTTAGTAGTAAGACAAAAGTAAAATAAATAAATAAATAAATCTACAAATGAGACAGTGAGTCCAAACTTTTGACTGGTCATGTATGTTTAAGAAACTTTTGACAGCGTAGTTTTAGTAGACACTGTGATTTTTTTTTTTTTTTTTTTTTTGTCATTATATTGTCTTTTAAATGTATTTTTTCTTCTTTTTTTTTTTTTTTTTAAACTAATAATCACATAATGAGACACTGCGCCTGCGCTCCTGGTCATACACAGTCCAAGCATGCAGCCATCAAACAGGACTTTAACCTCTGTGTCTGATCCTACGACCTCCAGCTTGTAGATGGTTATCAGGAAACACGCCGAACGACACGGAATTCGAAACATGTCTGCAAAGTTTGAAAGCCCCCAAAAAGTTGCTTAACATTGCCACGTTTTATCTCCCTTTCCCTTCACTTTTTGACACTATCAGGTGATCTAATAGGATTTGGGTTTGCACACACGGGCACGCACGAGGCCCAGGCACACATCGCGTCTGATCTGACTGGTACTGAGGTGACACCCCGCTGGCTGTAACGCTCCAGCAAGGTCAAAAAGGCGACTGCAATTCCACGGGCTTTTCAACCACGTTCACTTGTCTTTTGGGGCAGATTAAAGACCCTCAAAAACAGCCCGTGACAAAGAGGATGTCAAAACCCAATGTCACCCGGACACAGAGAGGAATCGGTAATTGGAGAATAAGAGAGGAAAGTGTGGAGAAAAGATGACATTTTAAAGGGCCCATATATATTTTTATAGATATTTTCTTTATATCTATGTTATAATGTTGTTTCCTCATTACAAACGTGCCTGGAGTTGTGTTTTTGTTTCATTCGCACATGTTTAACACACAAATCCTGCATATTTAGACTGAATTCTTCTCTCAAATATCCACTTTATGATGTCATATAGTGATACCGGGAGTGCTCCACTGTGTTTTTACACTCCAAACACCTTCACTGGAATCATTTGGTTGATTTCAGCTCTGGAATTGCCAAGCTCACCTAAACAAAAGGTTAAACGTAGCTGTAAATTTGAAAACTATCGCTTCGTGACATCACAGGGTGGAACAGAGCGTTATGAGTTTTGGAGAGGTTGACATGCAAATAATAAAGGATTACTCAGACATGTGTGAATGACACAAAACACAAATCCAGGTATGTTTTGAACAACATTATAACATGTCTCACAGCTCACAAGAGTCAATTTTGTGTAATAAATAGGACGTTTAAGTAAAAGATCATGAAATTTTGCAAATATCTGAAATAATAGATGAATCAAACCAGGATTAAAGCGGATTATATCAACTACAAGTCCTAACATATACTTAACCATTACTTGACTAGCACTACCAGTGACATCAAGCAACAGAAAGGAATGTCAGTGTTAAGTACTTTAATTGCTACTTGTCATGTCACCACTCTGACCCAACCTCAGTCACATGTTTTTGAAGATGAGTGTCAAAAAAGCCTTCGCCAGCTCAGCGCCAGACCAAGACTAAACCAAATTCCAACTAGAACTAGACCAGTCAAGACTAAACAAGGATTAACACCATCACTATAACAAATTGTGCAATTATTATGAGGAGAAACCTTGTGATTTTGTATTATTATTCACAATAATTGAACTGTAAAAGTCTTAACCCACGCTGTCTACCTTTCTGAATGATGCAGGAAAGTAATTGTGACTCAGGCAGCCAGACTAGACTGACTCAAAATCCTTATTTTGTCTTCTAAAATGGTCAGAGTGATCATTCTTTAGTCTCTATTTGACCCATGTGTATAATCCCAATTTTGAAACTGATTTATTTTGACTTAGTGAAACGTTTCATTTTTATATTTTTAATTTATTTTATTCATTATTATTATTATTATTATTATTATTATTATTATTATTATTGTTGTTGTTTTATAATAATAATATTTTTTATTATTACTTTTTTTTTCTTGTCTTGTGTCTTTCTGTGTGGGTTATGTTAAAAGCAAATTACCATACTGACATCTTAAACACACGAAGATGAAAGCAAAACATTACTAATCACCAAAAAAAAAAAAAGAAAGAGGCTCCTCCCCTTCCACTGCTGCATCCCCCATTCGGACCCCCAGCAGCTTTAACATATGGCGCTTTAGCTGCTGCTGCTGCTGCTGCTGCTGTATGCTGCATGTCTTTCTTCTCCTATAGCCAAAGGCTCTAAGAGGCTCGCACAATTTTGAAACGCCGCTGATGTCAAAAGAAGGAATAAAACTCAACTGCTCTCACCATTGCATAAAAGACGCTCTCGTCATGCCCCCTATTTGTTGAATGTTGAAAAGAAAAAGTTGCCATGAGTCACTGAAACCCCACTAACTGCTCTATGCCAAAGAACGGACAGAAGAACGTAATATGAATAGGGGGGAATATTTTAGAGTAATTTCGCGGTTGGAAAGCAGTGAATGAAAAAAAAGAAGAAGGCAAGTGCACTTCGAAACACAATGCTGCTTCTGTCCCAAGGAGGGACACCTGTTCGTTAAAACCAGCATGTAGCTTTTGTCCAGACGTCTCCTGAAACCTTTGCAGTGTTTTAACAAAAAAATCTCACAAATGATAAGGTGACGGCCTCTACTTATCCTTCACTCCGTCTTACCCATGCTGCATTCTTTAATTCCACACTTCGTAAAAAAGCAGGCTTTGTAGAATTGCAAAGAGAGGGGAGTTCAAGAGGGGCCAAGGCACAAGATGAAAGGGTAAGACTGAGGGCAAAGCGCCACTTCAAAGCCCATCGGACAATGACTTTACTTCTTTCTCAAACTGAAATTACGTTTTACTTCGAAACAGGGCACTTAAAAGAAAATTGCGAAAATTAATTAACTTTTTTTCCTCTTAATATCCGCTAAGTAGGTGCAATGAGCACTTTAATATAAATGCAACAAAAGGACAGCCTAATGAAATCTTTTTTAGTTAATTTACGGAAATCATGACAAAATTACATTTTTGAAGAACTGAAATAAAATATCTGGTATAGTTTCAAAATGTGTCAGACTAAATTCAGTGAGTAAAACTTAGGATAATTAAGGTCAAGGTCGTTTATTTAGAACTTACAGGTGCACTACGTAACTTTAAACTCTGAATCTGCCACCTGTTTCCATGGATACACTTGAAATGTTCCACAGATAATGCCACCAGGTCAGGTCATGTTTGTTTAGTTTATTTTTTTTTTCATTTTTAATACATGCATAGATACAAATGAATAGATATGTTTGATGCTATACCGTGGAACTTTCCAGGGTCAACAATAGTTTTTTTTTTTTCCATGCAGAGGCGGTGCTACCATTAGGCAACAGTAGGCGACCTGGAGGGGCCCCCAACCAATGGTCCTCAGTGCCAATGGCCAAGGCCTCAGAGCAATTTGATGTTTTATCAGTATGACATTAAATGAGAGTAGAAAACACCATCAAAATAGTGTCTGATTGTCAAATCTAGTTTAACTGTCAAAGCATCCCCCCCAAAAAACAAAAATGTAATTGTACTAGCAAAAACATAAAACTACTTTCAGCTCTGGTCATCTAGTAAGCTGCCTAACTAATAAGACAAGTTTCCAGTCCACCATATTTCAAATAAAGATGTTTGTGTCTCAAACAGACAAATAAAAAAAAAAAAAAAAAAAGTGCATTATAGTGAGGGCCCCAAGCTCAAGTTCGCCGATGGCCCCCAAATTGTTAACTCCGCCACTGTTTCCATGAAATCTTGCAGGTGGCTGACCCATTGCAATGAAGGATGAGTCAAATGCAGAAGATATTATAAAGTCTAAATGTACTGTGCATAAAACCTTGTAAGATTTGCGGGCTATGGAAGTCTGACATGTTTTTCTCGCATGTCATACAGTATACCTGCTGTCTGAATAGATTTGGCTCTGTGACAAATTCTAGCAGCGGTACTCACTTGGGACCACTGCTATCACAATCAAAACATAAGCATCACATTTACAGCCAAGCAAACCGAGACAAAGACCTCTATTAACAGTTAAAAGGTCCTATACTAAAAAAAAAAAAAAACTACCTGGAGTTGTGTTTTGTCTCAGTCACATTCACATTTTCATTCGTATTGAAGTAATCCTGCATTGTAAGTCTGACTAGTGACTTGTAATGTCATGAAGCAGTAGTTTTCAAGTTAACAGTTTTGTTTAGTAGAGATAAGAAGTTTACAGTTAAAATGATCCAAATGATTCTAATGAAGATGTATGGAGTTTAAAAACGCACTTCCTGTATTACCACATGACATCGTAAGGACATCGAGTGTTTTCTGTTTCAGAGAAGTAGCCTAAACATGCAGGATTTGTGTGTTAAACATGTGTGAATGTAACAAAACAAAACTCCGGGTTTGTGTTTGTGATGAGGAAACAACATTATAACATAGATCGGAAAATAGCGTGACACGGCTCCGTAAAACAATATGTCAGAACTGAAATTGTTGATATAGGCTATTGTGTTGAATAAGAGATTTCCTGATGATTATTTCAGCGTCAGATGAAAAGCCAGATTTCCATTCCTGTCCACGAGTCTGTTTGGGTTAAACGCTCGACCTCTGACCTCTCACCTAATACTTTATTGGTAGATTGACTTTTCCTTGGCCATTTGGATACATGACTAAATCCTACCAGGTTCATCCAGATGGTCACTATCTCGCATATACGACGCCACATCTGCTTTTGCTGCTCTGCGCCTTTAATATTTCAAGGTTGTAAGCCTAATACATGCGTGCGCTGGGACATTCAAATCCACTTCAAAAGACGAAGGGCGTGTTTAACCTAGAAAACTGGCAATTCTTTAAAATAGTTGATTTATGAATTTAACTGATTTACGTATGACCAGGAAATACAGCATTACAATCATACCATACTCCATACGACTGTACAACAACTCGCCCTTATGTCCCTGATTCCTACTGAAAATAAAGGTAAAAACGTAGCTATTAACTAGAAAACTACCACTTGATGACATCACAAGGTGGAACAGAGCATTCTGAGTTTTGGAGATGTAGACAGACTAATAATAAAGGATAATGCAAACATGTCGGAATGTAACAAAACACAACTCCAGGTATGTTTTTGAAGAGGTAACAACATTATAACATGACTTAAAGCTCACAAGAGTCCATTTTGTGTAGTATAGGACCTTGAAATTTAGGATCATGAAATTTTGCGTCATTTAAAAAAATCTAAAATATATGAAACAATAGATTAATAAAACCAGGATTAAAGCGGGTTACTGTATATCAAGTCTTGACAGGAATTTAACCATTACTTGTGTTACTATGCAGAGGTGGCTTGGACTGAGTCATTATTTTTAGAATTTGAGACTTGACTTGATAAAAATGGACTAAGATTTGGGACTCGACTTGGACTTGAGGCCTGTGACTTGAGAAGACTTGAGACACACTTTTAAATATGATTTCTTTCTATTCTGACCGTAATGATTCACACTAAGATCTTGTCAAGACATTTAAAAAGGAAAAAAATAGCTCCAACTCTTATATAAATACTCATATATAAATACAGTATGATTTTTTTTTTAAGTAAAATTTATCTTAAAATTCATATAAATTGCAAAAATCTAAGATATATTTGGTACTTTGGTTTAAAAACTTGAAATGACTTGAAGCTCAAAGCAGATGACTTGGGACTTTGGGACTTGGGATTACTTGAGACTTGCAAAACAACGACTTGGTCCCTCTTCTGTTACTATGTATTGAAAACTGATAGTTGAAGTCAATATTAGTCAGTATTTATCGTGACAGGCCTACATAACACTGAGAACTCTGAGTGTTTGAGAAAATAAGGACAGAGCAGCTGAGTAATTTATCTTTGTATGTTAGTATCCGGGCAAAAAGAAAAAAAATAAACAGCAAGTGATAAACTTTGACACTGCGTTTCTTGGCCAAGATGTTACAATTCTTTGCTCGGCGTGTTCCCTGGTCAAACCATAAAGAAGAATTATCCATAAAAACTATTCTAAATGTACAATATTGTTTAAAAAAATGATCTGCAATAAATAAAAAGGAGCATGAAGCAGCTTAGTAGTTAGTTTGTATCTATAATGAAACATAGACACTTCAGTTAATATACAAAATAACCAACATTTTTCAAGTACAAGTACCCACGATAAATACTGACCCACAAAAACAACTATTGCATCTATCACGTTTTGCATGATGGTGCTTAGAAGAATAAGAAGAAAAGAGGTACTGCGGGTGGTTTATCTTATATCTTTATCATATCTCATCTGTATGTTTGCAAAGTAAAACTCCAAATGATAAACTCAGAGACTGCATTTCTTGGCCGAGATGTTGCAATTCTTTGCTCGGCGTGTGTTCCCTTTCTGTGCGGTCCTCACATCCTCTTCTTCGTCTTTTGTACCGTTGACACGCTTGTACGTTGTGGGTGCCTTTTTTTTCGGTAGTGCTATGTCATGATCAATTTAGCGCTCGGCACATGACGGCCTCTAGCGCCTCCGAGGATTTGAAGGACTTTGTGTGCAATCCTCGGCTCCCTGGCTTTTCTCTCACTCTCCCTCCGTCTCCCTCTCTCCAAGATACAAAACGGTCATTTGTATTCTTATCCCACTGTGGAGTGAGATTGTGGCCTATAGCTTCTGTCTCTCTGGCGGTAGGTTAAGGAGGAGAAGGGACAGCTAGCCGTGACTAAAAGTGGCATCTGAGAAGGTATATAAAGCAGCCAATAACTGAACACTGAGGAGTAGAAAGAGTTATAATGTTAGAATAAGTGGATCAATGAGTAAATTTAGGCTGGTTAGGCTGGCAGAATATAATAGGTTGAAAAAGACTGGATAGCAACGTACAATACAATGTTGTTATCCATTAGGAGTAGGCCTGGGGATGGACCGATCTAGCTTTTTCAGTTCTGACACCAATTCCGTTGTTACAGCTTTAAATATTTGCCATTACAGATATTAAATGATACTAGTGTAGTGTCTGAAAACAGCATTTCTTTTTTTTAAGCAAAATTAAAACAAGACAAAGCTGATCCAAATGTGTGATGAAGCTATTATTTATCTCTCAAGCAACTAGAGAACTAGCCTGATTCATCAGCTGGTTTCACTTTGTGGAAACCGTCTGACCTCACAGCATTAGAATGTGCTCGCTCGATGATAGGCAGGTACTTTTTAAATTGAACCAATCGCTGCTATTTGGTTGTGACGTATATAATGCGCCACTAACGGGGCTAACTGGTATATTAAGCTTTTCCCAAATCCCGTAGGAAGAAGGGCAATAACATTTTTTCCCCTTGATAAAATTCACCAAACATTCTCTTTGTTCCGGCACTAAATCCTCAATTCGCTGATTGGCTGGTGCCCAGATTCACGCAAACCATCTAGTGCATTCTGATTCCTGACTTAGTCGCTGGAGAGAAATGAAATTGAGCGGAGGCACTAGGTGGAGCCAGCCTGGCTTCTACAGAACAGCTTTGTATAAATAAAAGTTCTAAAACATCATGAGACTTTCTAGGCGACTACGACCAGTAAAAGTCTTATTACAATTTATCTCTCCAACCAGGATATTTGGAAGCTCATATCCGATTCCATCTAATTTTTCAGTATCACACTGATATCTGATACCAGCGTCAGATCCTTGCAACCCCAACTAGGTCATTCAACAATATTGAAGTTTTGTGTTCCATTTAAAGTTGAATCATGTTTTGTTTTTGGATTGGGAGTGGTGTTCTAGGTCTTGACAAACCAATGCAAAGCAGCAGGAGTGCCAGTTGTACCTAAACAAATACCAGCCTTTACCTCACAGTGTAAAAGTACTGATACCCAGAAATGAAAGCATCAGATCAAGTTTTTAAATATAAATTAGCAAGTATCAGTCCTTGTCAAAAGCATCACTCCAAAAAGTCTTTGTGTAGTTCCTGTAAGTTCAAGGTGACGATCAGATCAACTTCCT
This sequence comes from Boleophthalmus pectinirostris, assembly GCF_026225935.1. Lineage (NCBI taxonomy): Eukaryota > Metazoa > Chordata > Actinopteri > Gobiiformes > Gobiidae > Boleophthalmus > Boleophthalmus pectinirostris. The sequence goes on along the minus strand of NW_026571153.1, from coordinate 21,407,984 downwards.
GCTCCTTTGTTAGCTCGCTCCCGTGTTTTGCTTTGTGTTCAGGTGTTTGTTCAGACGTGAAAGATAGAAAAAAAAAAGACAGAAAACCTAGTGAAGCATTCTGCAAAAAACATCAGACTCAATCAGCGCTCATTTGTTCGGAGACTGTGAGATAGCGAACTCATTGCCTGCACATAGAAACACCAGAAAGTGGTAAGGGGAAATGTTGTGTCTCGTTCTCCACAGTATATTTGTACACCTGCTGCCAAAAAACTACTATTACTACATGTACTCTGTGTTCTTTGGTCTGAAGTCTCTCATTATTTGAGCTTAAAAAGGCCCCACAATGGTCAGACGGCTCTCTGTAATGAGCCGAAAAACATGTCCGCTAGTTTCCTTTTGCACTCCTCAAAATATAGTCAAATACTAAATAGCTAAGGTTAATATTTCACCAGAGCGGGGAACAGGCTGTAGAGGAAGTTTGTAATTTCACAATCTAACGTAAGCAACGCCACTTCAGCCAAAATATGAGTTTCTGCTTGAGTATGCAGTTTGAAGCCATTGGCGAGGCTGTGGCTGCTAGTTTTATATTTGTGTGTGTGTGTGTGTGTGTTGCATCTTAACAAACTCTGGGTCAAACAAAAATAAAACAAAAAAGAAGTTTAGTCAAAGTCAGGACTATAACTGATCTTTAAGAATCCAACATTCAAATCAGTATAAAACAAACCAAGCCAAAATATTGTTTCTTTGAATGCTGTTGGTACCACTCAAGTGAAAGAAGAATTCTATTTTCTGATCTTTTTTAAATGTTAATTTCTCGTCAAAATCATACCTGAAGTTGTGATGTGTTTTATTCACCCAAACCCTGCACATTTAGGTTGAGTTCTTCTCTCAAACTGAAAACCCTGGTCCACCCTGTGATGTGGTAACGCAGAAAGAGCTTTTAGTGTTTTTAAACCCTATACACCTTCACTAGAATCATTTGGATGATTTCGGCATTGGAATTGCCCATCTTTACTGACTGGAAGGTAAAAGGCAAGGCACAATTCGTACACAAAGTAATTCAAAGTGCTTTACAGAATAAGAAATATATTAAAACCACAATACAAACCAATAAAAACATAAATAACCTTAAACCTTAATCTTAAACTAACAAACTACCACTACATGACATCACAAGGTGGAACAGAGCTGTGCAGATGTACACAGACTAATAATAAAGAATTACTCAAACATGTGTGAATGAAACAAAACACAGCTCCAGGTATGTTTTTTTATATAACATGGCTTAAAGCTCGCAAACAAGAATCCATTTTGTGTAATATAAGGGCTTTAACTATACCTCATGAGTTCTCTCCCCCTCTTTCTCCCTCCCTCCTCAGTGTGATTTTATAAGCACCTCGCATGCAGCCCTTGCGTGGAGGCCAACAGCAATTGTATAATGCAGTTTGCTATAAAAATCTCCCTCATGAAAGGCACCTGCTATTAATGAAACCGCTGAAGCAAACACATTCCTTTGGCTATACGAAAAAGAAAAAGTGTGGACACACACCTGCCTTGTGCTGTGGTAACTTTTTGTAATTTAAGGGCATTAAGGAAACGTTTAAGATTTGGTGGGAGGTCCGTCACTGTCTTGTTTTTATGGTCATATTGTGGAACATTGTGATAATTAAATGGATTTACCTTGCATTTATTCAATTACATGTGGTTTTATCGCTCAAAAATACCTAGATAAACAGATTGTGCCTCTCCAGAAATCTGACCTGTAACTTGGTCAGATTTGGTCTCCATGAAGATAAAAAAGGTTTAATACCATACTGTGTAGTAAGTAGATGGCAGACCTTTCACTAGAAAAGTTACACAATGCAACTTTAGTAGCCACTGCTTTCCAATTTGCGAAACGAACGTCAACCTGATTTATACGGAAGTTGGCCTGTCACAATAAATACTATATGGATTTATCATTCAATATATGTTAAATGGAACAATAATTTTTGAGAGTCAGTATTTATCGTGGTACTTTTTCTTTGTACTAGCAGGCATCTTCTTGTTATTTAAATTTTTGGTTGTAATACAAAGAGATCTGAGCTGCAAATGGTTGAATAAATGATTCATAGATACAAACTAAAGTGTGTTAATTCAGCTATTTATTTATTAACGTTTGCGTCTTTTAACTATATCACAAATTTTAGAATATTTTTTGTGTATTTATTGTAAGTGGCATGAATTATTTCCAGTGTTATAGTTTATTATCTACATTTTCTTCAGCAATACGTATATCCTCCTTCTGAATGTGTTCTGGTGACAGGCCTGTACAGAAGTAGGTTTTCAGACATAACTGGCAGCTGTGTTTCCTATTTGTCTGCATTATCTAAGTAGAGCATTTACAACTGTGTGTCCAATGATTATCGGATACGGCCGCAAGCACAATCTGAAGCCTTGTTTAACGGATTGCAATCAATACGTCATGTTATGTTTGCCAGTGCTGCTCTCTTCCCATAGCAGCCAATCAGCGCGTGTCCCCGGGTGATTCACAGTAGCATTACAGCCAATATTTCAATATGACAAATATTAAGCACGTTTATTTATGTTTATTTTAAAGGTGCATTATGTAACTTATTGGTTGGGGGTGAGTCATTTGCTTGTTCCTATGGAGATGGCATTGCTCTGCTTGAGATGTTTCCCAGTATGACATTAAACAGCTCTACTTTACATTTATTTAACCTGATGGTACAGAAGTATAGCCAGACTGGAACCACCTAGTGCCTCTGCTCAATTTCATTTCTCTCCAGAGACTAGGTCAAAAATCGGAATACACTAGACGCTTCGCAAAAAACCCAGAAGTTCAAGTAGTGGAACTCAGATTCATTTGACCACTGATTCATTTTCAATCTGTTAATGAGAAATATACTGCCAAATATACATATCTAATTGTAACAGATTGTGATTAAAGGTACACTGCGTAACATTCCTGGTGGTGTGCCCGTCATCTGCTTGTTCCCATGGAGAAGTTATTGTTTTGCTGAAAATGTCCTACAGTATGGCAAGCACAAGGCCAAGTTACAGTCAGATCTGTGGAGAGGCAACCCGACTCACAGTAAGAAAAGAAATTCAACGTAGATACTTCAATACCATGAAGTAGTAAAAGTTACAGTACATAACAAACCTTTAAAATATAATCGTTCATATTTTTATCTTTAAGGTGCACTGTGTAACTTTTCTGGTGGAGGGGCCTGCTTGTCTCCATGGAAATATTATTGGTTTGCGTTGATTATTTCAAAGCATTGCAAGTTCAGGCACCAGCCAATCAGCGAAGAGTGATATATTCAGTGTTGTGATAAAAAGTACCCGCCTACTGTCAAGTGAACGAAATCTAAGGTTTGTACGAAGTGAAACGAAGTAAAACCGGCTGATGAATCAGGCTAACAGAAGTAGGCCTGTCACAAAAAAACTACTATATTGATTTATCATTCAATATACGGCAATATATCATTTTTGAGAGTCAGGATTTATCTTGGTACGTTTTCTTTGTACTAGTGGGGATCTTCTTGTAATTTTTATGTACTATTTTTATTCATTAAACGGCTCTACTTTACATTTATTCAATTATAGGTGGGTTTATAGCTTGCAAATACCTAAAAAAACAACCATTCTGGCTGTGGGCGGGGTTGCCTCTCCACAGATCTGACTTGTAACTGTCTGTCTGACGAAGACAGAAAGGTTTAATACCATACAGTGAATCATTCCAAACAAAGCACTAACGTCTACACGGAGCCTCCACCCGAAAAGTTAGTCAAGTTTATTCATTTTTTTTATTATCATATAAGTCGTTTTACATTTACAGAAGCTACTGGCAGTGAGTCTGTTCCTACCGGATCAGGTTAGACTACCATCAGTAGATTAAAGCAGAGAGACCAGCTATGCCTCTGTACGGTTAGCTTAAATTACTGTTTTTGTCAATGGAGTCTGGCAGCTTTGAAGAGCGCTTAAGGGTTTGTGTCTGTGTCAGAAATGACTGTCTGGCAGCCGGCTACAGCACAGGAAATAGCCCAAAGTAAGGCGTAAATTCTATGTGGTTTGCAGCTGTAATACCCCCCTAAAAATCACCAAATCCCTCATTTCCTGAATTTATTTGCTTGGTTAAAATGTGCAAACCATATTTTATCCCAATAGAGCGCCGCAGACTGGGCGCACTTACACTAATATCGATATATATACAGCAAATAGTATGTAAAATCCTCCGAAAAACATGTCTAGATTTGCTTTTTGTTTCATTCACGCATGGTTGAGTAATCTGTTATTATTATTCTTTCTACATCTTCAAAACTCAAAATGCTCAGGTCCACCTTGTGATGTCATGAAGTGGTTGTTTTCAACTTAACAGCTACTTTTTTACCTTCAGTTCAATAAAGATCGGCAATTTTGGCTGAAATTATCCAAATGATTGTAGTAAAATCATTCTTCTATATTCTTGTATTAGCGCATGACATCACAAGGTGGAACGGCCTGAAGTAAGGAGTCAAATGTATGTGGTTTGCGGTTGTAATACCCCCCTAAAAATAACCAAATCTCTCATTTCCTGAATTTATTTGCTTGGTTAAAATGTGCAAACCATATTTTATCCCAACAGAGCACCTCAGAATGGGCGCACTTGCACTAATATCGATATATATACAGCAAATAGTATGTAAAATCCTCAAAAAACATGCCTGGAGTTGCTTTTTTTTTCATTCACACATGCTTGAGTAACCCTGTATCATTAGTCTGTTCACATCTCCAAAGCTCAAAATGCTCAGGTCCACCTTGTGATGTCATGAAGTGGTTGTTTTCAAGTTAACAGCTACCTTTTTACCTTTAATTCATTAAAGATTGGCAATTCCAGGGCTGAAATTATCCAAATGATTGTAGTAAAAGTGCATAGAGTTTGAAAACACAGTGGAGCACTTCTTGTATTACCACATGACATCACAAGGTGGAACAGCCCAAAGTAAGGAGTAACATTTATGTGGTTTGCGGTTGTAATACCCCCCTAAAAATAACCAAATCTCTCATTTCCTGAATTCATTTGCTTGGTTAAAATGTGCAAACCATATTTTATCCCAATAAAGCGCCACAGATTGGGAGCACTTGCAGTCATCCATCCCAGGCATTCGACTTTTGTTTAAATTAGAATTCTTGTCACTGCTAGCTGTTAGCCGGGGTAATTAGAAAAGGGAAACAAACATCATTAATAACCAGCACAAAGTTGTTTGCAGTCTGAAAGCAAGAAATTAAAAGAAAACCTGACCTCCAATAGAGCACTGCCTTCTTTTGTTACAGAATTAACCAACATATCTATTCATTAGCTGTGGAGCCCTATGGCCGAGAGAGTTAACTGAATTTTGCTCATATGAAAGAGCAATCCACACTTAAAAACATGAATGAATTAAATTTATTATCACACATGAGCTGCACAGAAAAAGGCAAATAATGTTTTTTCTGTTTCTGTGTTATTTATTTGTGAAAATTTCAAATTAATTGAGATCCAAATGAAAAAGAGAAAGTCCCACAGGGTGACGCTGTTAATAGTGGAAATCAGATTCATTTGCCCACTGATTAATTTTCAATCTGAGCATTTCTGTTAATGAGAAATATACTGCCAAATATAAATATCTGAAAAATATCTTAGATTGTGATTAAAGGTGCACTGCGTAACATTCCTGCTGCTTGTTCCCTTGGAGATGCTATTTTGCTGAAAATGTCCTACAGTATGGCATTAAACTTACAATATATATCTCTATGTAGACAAGCACAAGGCCAAGTTGCAGTCAGATCTGCGGAGAGGCGACCCAGCTCACGGTAAGAAAAGAAATTCAAGGTAGATAAGTTAAAACATAATAATTCATACTTTTATCTTAAAGGTGCACTGTGTAACATTTCTGGTGGACGGTCCTGCTTGTCTCCATGGAGATATTATTGTTTTGCTTTGATTATTCCAAAGCATTGAAATAAACTTGGTAATCACAATGGAGACAGGTTAGTGGTCAGATCTATGGAGAAGCAAGCCTGCACACAATAATTCATATTTTTCAGGTATTTTTGAACTACACAGCAAAAACTGGAGGGTTAAAATTTAAGGGTAAATTATTTCAGAGTTGTTTTTAACACCAAAAGTGTTATTTTAACTATTTGAAAGTTAAATGGGGGTTTGAGTTGAGGTTATTTGCCAGAGTTGATGTGGTTGAGGTTAATTCAACTTCTCTTCGTGTTAATTTGGCTCCTCCCATTCACCACTTCAATACAGACCATGTGTTACGACCCAGCTCGTTTGGGGTGAGGGAAGTAACAAAAATAAAAACAAAGATGTAAAATGGAATAAATTAAATAATGTTTAATTAACAGGAATTTAAAGGTAAATTAACAAAACACTAAAAATATACAGAAAACAACCTAAACTAAGAAACAGAACAACAAAATAAACAGAGTTTTGTGCCAGAAAAGGGGTCACGCAGGCTTACACAAAAACGAGTGGTAAAGCTTAGGGACACACACTAAACTAAAACACAAGTTCCCCAAATTAAACCACATAAACCCACAAACAGAATCGAGTGACCAAATCAAAAAATGCACAAAACAGAAGTAAACTAAACTACACACACAAACACAAAACGGCAGACTGGCCACCAAGGCCAGCAGCCCCGAACAGGTGCTGGCAATCTCCTTAAATAGGGGGCGGTGGCTGCAGGTGAGGTGGGCGTCGACCTGCCCCACCAATCACGGACCAGGGCTCCTGCAGCAGGAATCAGAGTAGTCGGCAACAATCACACAACAAAGTAGACCTAAGGCCTGGGGCCGTAACACCATGTTTGAACCAGTTTTGTACATCATTTCATCTTAAATTAACTCAAATAAAGTAAAAATAAAATAAAACAGCTGTGTGTGTTGTTTAGTGAAATCAGGATAACTCTACAAAATGTTATCTGTTTACTCTCAAAACATTCATATAACTCTGGATTTCGGGGTTAAACTGTGTCCAGTGTTATTTAATGAACATTTCCAAAAATGTTAAATTAACCCTAGAACAGATTGGACTCATATAAACTCTGAGAAAATGTTAAAGTTGATTCCGTGAGAGTCAATTTTAACAGTTTAAAACACCTGCAATCGAACAAAAGCAAGGCAGAATATTTTAATGCCCTACTGTGGAACATTCCAGGTAAAGAAATAACATCTCCATGGAGACAAGCAAGTATAACCATCCATCTTAGAAGTTACACAGTGCACCTTCAAATGTAAGATTGCAGATATGAAGTTACACGATGCAATAACATATGCCCAGGCAATATCTATAATGAAAGCTTATCCCACATGTTACACAAACTGCCCCAAATCTTTCAGAATCAACAGCCTATATTATCTTTTACCATTCCTAACAAATCTTCATCAAAGTCTGCAACATTGTCCCATTTGTTCTCGGCTTTATAGCTCCTTGTTAGGCTTTGTATCTACATGGATCTGATTTAGAAGAATTAGGGCCAGGAGAGAGCAAGTCAGGGGAGAAAGACGTGGCTTATTGTGCACAAAGCCCCTTATTTGGACTTTTGCGAGGTGCAGTGAAAGCTCCCTCTGCCAAAATGAGATGTAACAGCAAAGAGTTAAACACGAAACAGCTTCCAGCAGGACTGCGTTGCCAGAAGCTTTTGAATGATCCAGAGGTCTAAGAGAAGGTGAACCCCAGACAGCGTTCATCTCCCAGGCCCTGACACGTGTTGACTTATAGCTGTGTACACAAGCAAGCGTCTCTGTAGCGCCGCATGCATCACGAAAACCTATAGGCGGTCTAGTGTCGTGATAATGTCAGAGATGGGGCCGTGACAGCTGTGAAAAGACAAAGTCCATGCGCAGAATCTGTCTCGCTGAACTGCCTTTTTTGGACAATATGAGATCTTAAAGAATGTTACTACGAGAAGCACGATGATCGACCTTTACGTTGTTGCTATATGATTCAAATTGCTGTTTTGTATTTTGGCTACGCATGTAACAGACTCCTTTAATGGTCCTGTATTACGCAAATTTGAGTCATGTTTAAGTGCTCAAAAACGTACCAGGAGTTATGTTTTGTTTTGTTTCATTCACACATGTTTGAGTAATCCTTTATTATTAGTCTGTCTACATCTCTAAAGCTCAAAATACTCTGTTCCAACTTTTCAATTCAGTTCCTTTATCGTCATTGTCATATAATGTCATATATAACAAAGAAATTACACTAGAGCATCACACAAACTGCACAGCCTTTTAAAAGTGTATAATAGTGTAGAGCACGCACCCTATGACACCCACCACGTAAACATTACACCCACTATGTAAACATTAGAATACAGTACTAGTAATAATATCAGAGGAGCAGCAAAGGGGCACATCAACAAATCAACTTTGATGTCATGAAGTGGTAGTTTTCAAGTTAACAGCTACTTTTGATTACATTTAGTTCAGAAAAGATTGGCAATTTCAAACGATATAGTGAAGGATTTTAAAAACACAGTGGAGCACTTCATGGCGTCACAAAGTGGAATAGAGTGTTTTCTGTATGAAGGTGTGAATGAAACTTCAGGTATGTTTTTGATGAGGAAACAACATTATAACATAGATCAGAATATATCGTAACACAAGCCCTTTAAATATAATGAATAGTTTGATATTTTTTAGAAAAGTTAGTGATGGATTGGACCACACAAGTCAATCACGAACATACTGTACCTTTAAAATCACATTTGAATATCACAGCCAGTTGCCTAAAAGCCCTCAAATCCTTGTGTTTGTCTGGTGCTGGACCTTGTCTCCATGGAGATGTTATTGCTTTGCCTAAAATATCTCATCGTGCTGACAAACGGAGAATGTCATCAAGCTGAATTACAGGTCAGATCTGCAGTGAAGTGACCTCTCTCAAAGTAGGAACACATTTTTAGCAATAAAAATACCTGTAATTGAATGAATTGGACATTCTAGGCAAAACAATAACATTACCATGGAGACAAGTTGGAAATGTTACATAATGTATCATTAACATTCTTTTATCAGATCAACTTTGGGAAAAAAATAATGACTTTCTTTAAAAACTACCACCCACTAGCAATAATAAAGACCTGTAATTGAATCAATGCAAGCTGGATAAAGCAAGTATGAGGAACATTCTAGGCAAAGCAATAACATCACCATGGAGACGAGCAGGAAAAGTTTCACGGTGCGCCATTAACGTTCTTTTATCACATCAACTTTGGAACAAAAATATTGACTTTCTTAATAATTCAGACCTGTAATTGAATTCATGCAGGATGGATATGTTTAAAGCAAGTATGAGGAACATTCTAGGCAAAGCAGTAACATCACCATGGAGACAAGTAGGAAATGTTACATAGTGAACATCAACATTCTTCTATCACATCAACTTTGGGGACAAAATAATGACTTTATTTAAAAATTACCACCCACTACAAATATTTCAGATCTGCAATTGAATTAATGCAATATGGATATGTTTAGAACAAGTATCTGGAACATTCTAGGCAAAGCAATAACATCACCATGGAGACGAGCAGGAAAAGTTACACAGTGCACCATTAACGTTCTTTTATTACATCAACTTCGGGAACAAAATATTGACTGTCTTTGAAAACTGCCACGCACTATCAATAAAATACACCTATAATTGAATCAATGCAAGATCGATTCCTTTTAAAGTAAGTATGTGGAACATTCTAGGCAAAGCAATAACATCACCATGGAGACAAGCAGGAAAAGTCACATGGTGCGCCTTGAATATTCTTTTACCGCCTTAACTCTGGGAACAAAATATTGACTTTCTTTAAAAACTACCACCCACTAACCTGTATGCTTAGGCTGAATAATGCATTATAAACATATCATTTTGAAACTTAACTCACCTCAACAACTTTGCATTTTAATTGCCTTTACACTTCATAGATTTCCGGTGACAACTTTGCAACTTTTTTGTTCATCTCCTGCAATGCTAATTTGCAGTATCCCTGAGTCACACTTTAGAATACCTGTATATGGAACCGTCTCACAATCTCGACCCCCTGCCGCTTTCATGTTCTTGCCTTAATTGCCTGTCGACTGGAGCTCCACACATAATTACGTTCTATATGCATATATTATTTCAGTTCCAGTGACATTAAGACTTGCTTCTCTGTGTCTCTGCCAATGCATGGAAAACTAGGGAGCATCGAAGTACCATAGTAGCAACAGGCTCTCGGCATAACACTTTTTTTTTTTTGTAGCATTTGACTGTGAAAATGGCAAAGGATGCATGAGTCACACTGCTGCGAGACCATCGTCATCGCGAGTTTTTCTTTTTTTTTTTTTTTTTATTAGTTTTGAGTAAGTAATATACAGCATATTTGCATGGAAAGGAAAAATGTAAATGCAATAACCCTTCTCAAACCCAACTGAGGCTCAGAAAAAAATTTAAATAAATAAATAAATAAAAACAGACAGGAAGGCTTCATTTGCATACAGTCGTTATTGGAAAAAAAAAAAAAAAAAAAAAAAGGGTATTAATGTGCTTTATTTTATTTATTTAATTTATTTATTTGCATTTTTTTTTTTTTTTAGATTTGATAAAAATATAAGTTTTTTGGGGAGAAATAACATTGCTTTTTGTCAGTGCAAATACATGATTAATTGAGCCATCTATCATTAAAGAATCGACAACAACTACTTTGCATTTCTCTGCAGACATGAAGCTGATTTGCATCTTTGGTCCTTACTTGCAATGATCCAGAACCCATAAACATGTAATAAATCTTGTGACTCTTTTATTTATTTTTTTCCTTTTTATTAGAGATAGGCTGTTGTTTTGTTTTGGTTAATCTGCTGCCTGAAAAATACACACAAAGCTTTGTACAAACGCTTTAATACGAAAAGATAGCAGCATAAAATGTCACTACACAGCTCTTTTATAGGTTTGTGCCACAGGGGTCAAGTTTGGAGTAAAGTCTACTTTTTATCTACACAGTGTAACAAAGACAACGTACTTCTTCATTTTTCTTCATGGAGATGTTATTGCTTTGTCTGGAATGTTTTCATAATATGGCACTTTTCTATCTTAGACCAAACCTGACCAAGTTACAGGTCAGATCGTTGGAGAGGCAACCCCACACACAGCCAGAATGTCAGTTTTTCTAAGTATTTTTGAGCTGTAAAACCAACTGTAATTGAATAAATGTCATTTTGTGGACCATTCCAGGCTGAGCGAGGAGATATCCATCGGAAACACGAAGGTGACGGACCTTCAACCAAAAAGTTACACTGTGCACTTTTAAACGTCTTGGGAGATTTTGAATATATTTCTACCAAACACCTTTAAGCATTTCTTCTAAAAAATATCAACCATCAAAGTCCCAGATTTCTCACATTGCTGTCTTCTGCCTGAACTCATTTTTGAAGCTGCATCAAAAGGTCTTAAGAAAACATCTTAGACTATGAAAAAACTGTGATATGAGCAGCCCACCTGTTCTGTCCCTCCGTCTTCTCAAACTGCTTGCATTTCTAGTTACTCAAAGAAATTAAATAAATAAATGCGAAGTGGAATGACTCTACAATGACCCTGTTGTACTTGTGAAGGAGGAAATGCTTACTGAACTTACAAAAATATAAAAACATGTAGTTTAAGATTCATAATTCTTTTATACTACAAATCTTTTATCACACTTGTTGGATTCCTCAATGAAAACTTTATGAACAGTTATGCAGAAATACTGTCATGATAAACACTATATCATCTAATTGTTTAATATGTGATAGATTAAATCATTTTTGGGGGTCAATTTTTATCATGGTGCTTTTTTTTTTGTACTACTCTGATTTTTTTTTCTCTCTTTTTGCTTACATTATGTTTCTATATTTTATTTTTACTTGTGCATATACATTTCTATAATTATGTCTTATTTGTCACCAGTTTCTTGCTACTTTTGCTACTTATTTAGAATGTTTTATTACCATGAATATATTTGCTCTTTGTTATTGTAATTTAATGTGATGTGTGAGCTGCTGTGTCCAAATAATTTCCCCTGTGGGTCAATAAAGTTTGTCTAAGTCTAATTTTGGGTTATTTTTCAGCACCGTAATGAGATTTGAGCTTTAAGAACTTCTATGAACTTCTAGTTAGTACGACACAAAGTAGCTACCAAAATGTTGCTGGAGAAAAGTATTTGAAGGACTTTCCACCCAAAAAACTCACACAACGCACCTTAAAATCTGCTTCGTGGTTTGGTTTCGGTATTATCGCTTATCGTCTATATTTACTTCAGCAATATATCGCGCGCCGAAATGAGTTATGCAAAAGTACACAAACGAATAGCCACACCCTCTTTAGCAGTACACAAGCTGTCAATCCATAGAAGACAAATAAGCCAAGGAATTTTCTGTGTATTTAAACGTGACACCTAATTATTTTTGCATTTGGTGCCATTTCGCGGAAGAATTCCAAGGATCATTGTGCCGCTAATCCAAATCCACCCACAACTGTTGGAATAATAATCTGCTTTGAGCCTCTGGGGAGAGACAGGCCCAGATACTGATGACTGGATGGTTTTCTTTAGCTGCTAAGCCACTGGAAAGCACCTACGTTAGATATTTCTAGTATTTAACAGTTCTTCTAACGCGTACTTTTACTGCAATATGTTTCGAAAGACAATGCTGGAGCGTTTACTGATTGTAGAAGCTATTGGTGACATAGTTTTGGTGGTAGTGGTAGTAGTAGTAGTAGCAGTAGTAGTAGTATAGTAGAAGATATTTTCTACTTGAATAGCTTTGATTTGTAGTAGTAGAACTTGTAACACTGAGTGATTGTTGGCACAGTCTGAGGTTTCATGAGGTCAAACAATATTTCACAATGTGCAAGAAGCGTGCCCTTGTTACTCACCTATTGTCAACTTGAAAGAACTCCCAGCATGCTCTGCACCTTTACAGTATTCATTACATCAAAGAACCGTAGAACTATCACTCGCAGTGTATTATCAGAAGAAAGCAATCTATTTCCAACCACCAACTATGTTCATTCCACCTTCACATCATAATAATTACTCTGTTTAATTTTTCTTTTTGTTATTTATTCTCCCTTTTGTGGTTTGTAAAAGGCATGTCTGAGTGTAATTAGTGATCACTGAGAGGAACAAGAAAGACCTGTTTTTGTTACGCTACTGTTTTTCCCCCGAGGGACCAATGCCTCACGCAATTTGATTCAAGGCTGGATCCAAACACACTAGACCTTACCCACTGTGTACTTACAACTGCAATTACAAGCTCCATAAACAAAAACCAGGATTTCTGCAGGAAGGTTGAGATACTACAGTGAATTCCAACGGTGGTGGTCACTGCTGCCAAATTTGACGTGAAATATATATACTGTATTTTCGAGCGCACGTGTTGCTTCGGCAATCGAGAACTTGACCGACTGCTTTCACATTGTATGCCTCTAAGCTAGCGTGACAGGTTTAGGAAATCTGACAAAGAAAGTCAACAGACAGTCTGCGTTGTATAATAGGTTTTAAGTGACGTCATGGCAACAAAACCATTATATTATAATAATTAAGATGAGTTTAAAAGGTGAGGATTTAAGCAGGACATGCCAAAGTCTGGGTGGATTGTCAACAGTATCAGAAATCAGACACGAATCGACTAAAACTAGTATCGAAACTAGATACTCATTTGAGCAAGTACCGACAGAAAAAGTAACATTCACAGGACATAAATGAAACTTTCTTGAATGATCTTGAGCTGTATCCGAACATAGAACGTACTATTGACAACAAAGATATAAGACTACAATGCAAAATTTAAAAAGTACTACGACTTAATGTTGAAAATTACACTCTGTTGGCTAAAAGAATTATCACAGTGGTATCGGAAACAGTATTGGGTATCGAGTCTGTTCCACAGTATCGAAATTGAGTTTGAAATTTTAGTATATTACCCAGCCCTGAATATTTTGTAGAAGTGAAATAGTCTCAGTTATTCTGCGACTCTTTTACATAAACATGAAAACTATTCAGTCGAAACTGGAGACAGATTTTCTTTTTTACCACTGTCTTGGCTGAAAACCCGCTACAATCAAAATAACACACAGCATAATAGATCGAAAAAATAATCAACCAACACAAAATCACTTATTCACACCTAACCCTGAAGGAATAATGGTAAGTGCCCATGCTGCAGCTCCTCCGTTATTGAGGTTTTAAAATGAGCATTCATAATAAGTGGGGTATTAGGTATGGATTTCCTGTAATGGCAGTTCCCGACAACGGCGATGCTCCCTGTCGTGGCGTAATGGACGGCGAAGGGATCAATGCAGGATAAACAGCAGGCGTCCATGTTTGAAAAGTTACTCAAACAATCGCCATTTCCAATCTTTAATAACGCTGTTTAGACTGAGCGCCCGCTGTCCGATGACTCCTCGCGCCACTCTCCTCTTTCTGTCAAGCTAATGGACAGTAATTCTTTAAAGGGCCCATGTTACACTATTTTTTGATCGATGTTTTAATTTTGTTTATCATCACCTGGAGTTATGTTTCGTTTAATTCACACGTTTTAACACAGAAATCCTGTATATACACTCTCAAACAGAAAACACTTCACATCATAAGCGGAGTTTGAATTTTGCGCTAGGGGGTGGCAAACATTTGAACGTCACGGCACTAGGTTCAAGATTTAAAGTGCGTATTGTCATGTGCACAGTAAGGAAACTCCTTGCCCTGTACAATGAAATTACTGCTTTACTGTCCTCTCCGCTATTACACATGCAACAGTAAGTGTTCATAAGCCTCCCATAAAGCCAAACTCTACAGCACATCACACATGATCTGGGGTGTAGTGAGCGTGGTACGCAGGGGTACGCCATCCACCCACTTCTCCAAATGTGAGATATAAAAAAGAACATATATAAAATAGCTACAACTTAAATGTCAAATTGGAGCAACTGGCAATGGGGAAAACAACCTGCATAGGCTCATGATATCTGCACTACTGTCCTATAGTGACCTGAGACATGAGGGACCAGGACTGAACCAGGACTGAACCAGGACTGAACCAGGACTGAACCAGGACTGAACCAGGACTGAGTGTTGGAACGGGCCCGGAGGTGAGTCTGCTAGACTGTCGGGTGACAGCGGGAGAAAGGACTTGCGTGGAGTTAAGCGCAGCCGACGCCCGATCGCACTTTGCGGTCCCCCTGCTCCACAGGCTCGGGGTTCTCTCTCTCAAGTCCAAAATTAGTCCTAATTTAGTCCTGGTTCACACTAGGATTCATATTTATTTCATACAGTCCTTTTGTTTTATTGACATATTTAAAATATTAAAACATTTAAAAAATATATAAATATTTGTATTGGCCATATTATAGACTCAATGTTGTGACATATTTCAGCCACTAGAGAGGGTAATGTCACCCCTGACCCCCTGCAAACTCCGCCTATGGATGTCATGTGGTAATACAGAAAGTGCTCCATTGTGTTTTTAAACTTCATACATGTTCACTAGAATCTCTTGGATAATTTCAGTAAAGGAAAAGCAATTCTACTAAACCAAAAGTAAAGGTAGCTCTTAACTTGAGCTTTGGGGATGTAGAAAGACTAAAAGCAAAGGATTACTCAAAGTGTGTGAATGAAACAAAACACAGCTCCGGATATGTTTTTGATGTTTAACAGCATCGTTTAAGCTCACAAGAGTCAATTTTGCTTTATAAAGATCCTTTAATTAAAAAGCGAAGATCGAGCCCTTATGCCTTGACTTTTTACTGATTATGTTTCGGTTCAGGGGTCAATGCGCTTTTCAATCTTGCAGAAATGCCCTGCTTTAGCAAGATGCACAACCCTTAATCTCACCGTACTATATCTACAGCAACTAATAGCTGTTTGGATAAAGCACCTGGCTCTCCGGCAGCTCCTCATCCCCCGCTCCCCTCCTCTCTCCCTGTCTAGACGGCCATCCCTGTCAAGCTAATGTATGTCGATTAGATAAAAAAACGCATTGAGATACACAGTTTATACCAAAGCCAAACACTTTTCTAAGACTTGTAAGATTGATGTAACCCAGAGTTTGACTTCACGGGTCACGCTCATTATTTCATTTCCCTCTTTTGAAGTAGTATGTAAACTTTTAAAATCTGTCGACAGCCCTTAAATGCGCACTGACAAAGAATCACGCAGTGCACCTTTGTTCTCGCTATACAGTCTACTATATTCTTCTGAAGCGCTTTTTTTCCCTTTATTTTGTTTATCGTAACACATTCCTGACCTTTCCCCGCACTAGCAACATTCAAAAAAGGCCATTTTGCACAGTTTTGTTCCAGATCCGGGTTGAATAAACACACCGGGAGCATCTCCAGGAGGGCCAGCTGTGTCTCAGGCTGTACAGTAGTTTAGCTCAGGTTGTCCAAATGAATGAGGATGATCTGGTTAAGACTTCAAAGTTACGAAGGGCGGTGGACAGTGGGGAGTCTGGAGTCCACAAGGGCTGAACAAAAAAAAAATCGTAGAGCTTAAAACTATTTATTTGACTGTTTGAAGCATTGAATTCAGTGTGGAATACAAATAACCCTTTTTGTCAAGAAGTTCTGAGCAGATTTGTGTAAATTTGGCCTTTTCCAGGAGAGTAAGATTTCTTTAGCGCTTCGAAATGAACAGCTGAAATACACAGAGATTCCGATGCCCTATCAGTTACTATGAAAATGGCTTAAGTGTTTCTTTTAACTAATGACCTTGCATTTTCTGAAGTGCCAAGATTCCAGCACGAGCTTGAAATCCGAGATTTTTGCTTTCGAAGGCTGAAATGTGCTTAGCATTTGGATAAAGCGCGTGGAAAATTTTAATTACTTTTTTCCACTAGCCAATTTTAGGGCAAGGTCAAATCAGTGTTATTTAGTGGTTAGCTTAGTTTTCAACAGTTTAAGCAATCTTATACAAGTTATATGTTGTTACAGTATTTTGCAACTACTACAACAACTGCTACTACTACTACCATGTGTATGTATTTACTTTTGGTCAAGAATAGACCTATGCAGTTCTTGTAAAAGTGCAGGAATTCAACTTTAAAAGGTCTAATAACCCTAAAAGATTGTTCACGATACAGAAGAGTTCAGTCTGAGTTCAGTGACTATTCCTGTAGAGCACATGAGCACTGGCCTCTATATTAACATGTCCATTCCAGATGTATATAGATAGTCACAGTTAGCCCCAAAGCCATTCTGGGCCATGATGAAACAATGACCCAGGATCTGCCAAATTTAGCGTCATGCTTGGTCTCGGCGGATAGCATCTCCATTTGGGCTGCAGTGGCAAGTGTGACCCCCATCTCTGCGCTCCTCACCTCTGACTAATTGAATCAGGCTGCTGTAAAAGGAGTCCAACTGCAAAGCCCAAGCTCTCATATTTTCTATTGTAGTGTTAAAAGCAATGGTAATGAAATCACCTTTTTGCCAGATCTAAGAATCTTTAAAAAAAAAAAAAAAAAAAAAAAAGTCTTGTGGGCATTCCCTGGGAAATATGCATGATAAATCTTCTCTCCAACTGTCGACCTTTCTTTCTCACAGGCTTTTGACTAAGTCTGATGCATGGTTTTAATTAGAAAAACAGCTGAATAAACATTAAAAATGCATGAGTGAAATTGCCGCGAGTTCTACATTCTTATTCTCTCTTACAGCCTTTCATTGAATCTACCAAAACAATGTTTAGGCAGTGCGGGGAGCCTTCCTAGTGTTAATTAAAGGTTTTGACTGTGAGAGGGACCACACTGGCATCAAAAAGGTCTGACATGGACAGACACAGGGGGCGCTCAAGGGAAAATGCAGATTGCTAATGCTGTCCTCATCAGTGAGCGAGATTTAAATAGGGCTTTGAGGAGTCTGGGCCTAATAATGAGTCGGTAGTGTGCATTAAGGAGGCTGAGGTAAACAGGGTTTAATTAGGAAGAGCAGAGCAATGTGGGACAGATGTTGTGCACAGGGATCACACTGAGACTGTTTCTGTTTGAGGCAGAGCTGTGGGCCACGTCCTCCAGAGAGACAGAAATAACTGTCACTGTACGGTCATGTGTAATTCTGAAACATACACTGTGTACTGCAATACACAGAGGTAATATTTATCTGGGGCACAGGATATTTGGTAGAATAACAGAAGAAAACTGTTTGTCTGTGTTAAGAACGTACTCAAATAAGGATCAGTATCCAAAGAAAAAGTTCAATCTTGACAAATGGACAAAAGTGTTTTTGTCTGGGTTAAGTGCTTTATAAATAAAGTTTGACTGATTGATTTGAAATTTGATGCTTAATGAAAAGGTCTGTGTATATTGTGTTTCAAATTGCGCAATACACAAGACGTCAAAGCCTGCAGAGAAGAAAAGAAGAAAAAGGACAGATTATTTCCAGCTAATATTTTATGACATAAACAATATACAAACTATTCTAACAAATACCTGCAATGCTTTTTGTGGTATTGCATAAATCACCTATGAAACAGAGCAACCTTGTGCTACAGTCAGGAGACAAAACAAATAGATGTTTATCCGCTCTAATTGATTTAACCTGAAGTGACCCCAAAACATGACCTATGCACATTCAAATTTCTCTGCAGTTGCACATTGAGATTCACCAAGGCTGCAGCTTTTTAGCCGCCTTCCTTTAATCTGACAAAAGATAAAATCCTTGGCTTTTTGCTCTTTTGTGGTGCGAGCCCCGGTGTGCAGTCCTCGCGCTTCTATTAGCTGTAAACAGTTCACAGGCCTGCGGGGTGAGGCGCTAACAGTTTCCTCTGCTGGCGAAAATAAACTGGGACAGGTTTCGCGAGAATGTCTTCCAGACTTCCCCACCAAGAGACAGCTTAAACCCAACCGACGGGGCTCCACCTGGGCCTGCGACGCTACTGAAAGTGTCAAAACCCCCATCATACGGCCAGTGGCTAACACGGATCAAGCGCTAGAAAATGCTGTTTCGGGGAGGGTAACAAAGGCAAACAGACCTAAGGCGGGTTTTATAGAGTCTAAGCCTTAAATAACTAGAAGAAGAGCGAGAAGGAGGGGGAGGGAGAGAAGAAGAAGAGTGTGAGAATTGTTGCTGGAAGTAGCGGGCAGCATGTTAAGACGAGACGGTACAGGTATAATGGGGAAAATAATTGAACGATATCTCTGTGAAACATCTTGTGAAACATTACATTTGATCTGACAGGACCATTATTACAATTTATATTAGCTTTAATTGTTATAATCGAGGTTTTAAGATTACGGTTTTCCACACTAATTTTTTATTAGTTTGCGATGCATTTCTGTTTTATTTTTGCCGAAAGCTGTTACTACCAGAACTAGGAATTGTTTTATAGTTTTTTACCCAGTATTGTGTTTTAAAGATGCACCCTCTTGTTTCTATGGAGATGTCATTGCTCTGCCTGGAATGTTCCACAGTATGACTTTAAACAGCTCTACTTTACATGTATTAAATTACAGGTAGTTTTATAGTGCAAAAAAAGAAAAGTTACCTAATGCACCATTTTCTAGGCTTTTTTTTAAATTATTTTTAATATATAAATACAATATATATTTTCACTGTGGCTTTTTTTTTTTTTTTTTTTTTTTTTTTTTTTGCCGAAAGTTGTTATTGCCAGAACTCGGAATTATTTTCAAAAAAATTTCCCAGTGTTGTATTTCAACGATGCACTTGCTGGTTTCTATGGAGACTTCATTGCTCTGCCTGGAATGTTCCACAGTATGACTTTAAGCAGCTCTACTTTACATGTATTCAATTACAGGTGCTTTTATAGTGCAAAAATACCTTGAACAACATACATTCTGATTGTGAGTGGGGTCACCTCTCCGCAGATCTGACCTTTAACTCGGTAGGCACGAAAATAGAAAGGTTTAAGACTGTACTGTGAAACATTCTAGACAAAGCAATAACATCTCCGTGGAGACAAGCATTTGATGTATGCTCCACCAGAAAAGTTACCTAATACACCTTTTTCTTTTCATTTTCATTTTCTTTCTCTTTATTATTATTATTATTATTTATTTATTTATTATTATTATTATTTTTTTAAATATATAAATACAGTATATATAAGATTTCACTGTTTGTATGTTTTTTGTTTTTTGGGGTTTTTTTTGCCAAAAGTTGTTACTGCCAGAACTAGGAATTGTTTTCTAGTATTTTTCCAAGTATTGTAATTAAAATGTTCCACAGTATGACTTTAAACAGCTCTACTTTACATTTATTAAATTACAGGTAGTTTTATAGCGCAAAAATACCTCAAAAAATAAGCTTTCGGACTGTGAGCGGGGTCGCCTCTCCGCAGATCTGACCTTTATCTTGATCTGGTTTGGCCTCCACAAAAATAGAAACAAGTGAAACATTCTAGACAAAGCAATAACATCTCCATGGATACAAGCATTTGACAGACCCTCCACCAGAAACGTTACACAATGCACCATTTCCTAGGCTTATTTTTTCATATAAATACAGTATATATAAGATTTCACTGTGTTTGTATGTTATTTTTCTCCGAAAGTTGTTACTGCCAGAACTAGGAATTGTTTTCTAGTATTTTCTCCCCGTATTGTGTTGCTCTAAAAACAGATAGGAAAATATCCAGTCTATAAAGGCCAAGTGATGAAGAGGATGACAGTTAGCAGTAAGAGACACGCGAAAGAAGTGCTGTTCTCGAAAAGCAACATGGCAGGATCACACAGCTATTTTTCATTCACACTCCTCTGCATTCACAGACACAATGATTCCAAAAGGTACCCCGAGCCCCAAGGAAGCCTCCCAGCCAACAACGTGCACGCCAATTTCTCAAATCTGTCACCACTTTTCTGCTCACGAAGGCCTACCTCCGCCTCTCTATTGTTGTTGTCATTGTACTATTGTAAACACGTGAGGCAGGGTCGTCAATATTGCAACCCACAATGCATCACTCCCCCCAGGCCGCGTCGCGAGTCGTCATGTATGAATAACTGCGGATGTCTGGGGCTATACACTGGAAGACATGCTTGCACACATTGTTTCATCACTTATAGTTTTTTTTTTTTTTTTTTTTTTTGTTTTCTTTTCCACACACCCTTTTCACAGCTAGAGGCTATTTATAGACGGTTAAAATTTACTACTGAAACCGTTTTGACCACAGTTCCCATGTTTTTTTTTGAAAGGTGTCCAGACATAACAGTGAAACCGAACTGCAATTTCTCTGTGGCTTTTTGGAGACTGTTTACAATATGGCCGGGAGGGGTTACCTTAGAGGAAGAATATACTTTGCAGACTGATATTTTGAGCCAAATTGCACCTTAACTATTTCAACACGCTGCAGATTACGCAAACAATACTACTTTAACTATATGTAGTTATATAAATACATGGGTTTAGTATATTTTAAGTATAGTGGATGTAAATACGAGGGAAGGGAAGGAAGAGGATGCATGCCAACATAAAGAACCAGGCATGTCATAGCGTTATCCATGCTTTAGGGATCACTGCGTAAAGACCGCTTATTTTGTTTCTTAACTGTAGCTGGAAAGTCTAGCTCCTGCATACAGTACAATATAATTACTATACTAAACTACTATTACCAAAAGTAATTAATTAATCCTACTCTGTCACTCTAGGTCGTTAACAAGTCATTTGCATAGTGTTGGAGATGAGGCTTATAGTGGCTGTACATGATTTTTTTGTCATTGTAGTTGAGTAAAATTTGAAACAGGAAGTGCACCATTTGAAATCTAGTTGTTATTAGCTTTACTACGGAGGTAAAACTGAGCTCCGGTTTTAAAAAGTTGGGAAATGTTTCTATAAACTCATTGCTGTGAATAATTGGAATCTTAGGAGGTGTTTGCAAAGTGAAAAATAACTTTGGAATTCTGTTTTTCATTATTTTAACAGTAAACATTAGATACAATGCCTTAAAGGGGAAAAAAAGAATAATAATAACAACATTGTGACCTACAAAACAAGCAAGAGTCAATGTTTATATATTATTTATGTCTGTGCCTTTCCGGATGTCTGAAAACTCTGTATTACTTTACATTCGGCATATCCACTTAAAGGTTTTATTTATTTATTTGGAAGGGGGGGGGGCTTGTTTCTATGGATACGCCTCTGCTCTGCTTGGAATGTTCCACAGTATGACATTAAACAGCTCTACTTCTTTACATTTACTGAATTGCAGGTGGTTTTATAGCCCACAAACATCTATAAAAACAGGCATTCCCGACTGCGAGCGGGTTTCCTCTCCACAGATCTGACTTGTCACTAACACCATACTGTGAAATATTCAAGACAACGCAATAACATCTCCGTGAAGAAAAGCATTTGTCTGACACTGCACCAGAAAAGTTACACAGTGCACCTTTAAACGCTGACTTCTTTGTAACCCTGCTCCAAAACATCTTGTCATTTAAACTGTCACTCCATAAATCTACTTAATGCCAGCTGCACAAACCATTAATTAGCACTTCCCTTTTGTTCGGAGTTCGTTAGCCAACCACCCATAACTTTAGCTGCGGTTGATTTAGCGTTAACAGTTACCCTTAATTATCCACCGTCTCCACGTGCTCAAGTTTAAAAATAAGAGGAGAGTTTGAGCTCAAAGAAGTCACAGTGATCATGACGTAGTTTAAGTATGTGTAATAAGTTGGTGGTGATGGTGGTAGTAAGTACTAAGTAGTAGTAGTAGTAGTAGTAGTAGTAGTAGTAGTAGTAGTAGTAGTAGTAGTAGTAGTAGTAGTAGTAGGTAGGTAGGTAGGTAGGTAGTAGTAGTAGTTGTTAATCAGTAATAGTAGTAGTTGTTAATCAGTAATAGTAGTAGTTGTTAATCAGTAATAGTAGTGGGTAGTAGTAGGTAGTAAGTAGTAAGTAGTAGTAGGTAGTCAGTAAGAGTAGTACGTAGTAGTAGGTATTAAGTAATATGTAGTAATAGGTAGGTAGTAGTAGTTAGTTAGGAGTAGGTATTAGTAAGTAGTCAGTAATAGTAGTAGGTAGTCAGTAATAGTAGGTACTTAGTAGTAGGGCATAGAAGTAGGTATTTACTAGTAGGTCATAATAGTAGGTAGTAAGTAGTAGGTAGTAGCAGATAGTATGTAGTAGGTTGTCAGTAATAGTAGTAGGTAGTAAGTAATATTAGGTAGTAGTAGGTAGTCAGTAATAGCAGTAGGTAGTTAGTAGTAGGTAGTAGGTAGTAGTAAGTGGTAGATAGCAGGTGGTAGTAGTAGTAGTAGGTCGCAGTGGTGGTAGTAGTAGCAGCAGTAGTAGTAGTAGTACTAGGCCTTATAATAACATGTTTCTTTGTAGTAATTCTAGTAGGCGGTTGCAGTAGTATAGGAGGGAAGTTTGAGCTGGGCAAAATGGCGGCACAAACAGGTCACCGCTGATCATGACATAGTTTGTGTTAATTAAGTCAGTAACATGTGCAAAACACCGGGGGCAGCTCCATCCTCGGCTCCGCTGCATCCAGCCACAGTCGCGCGTACGCACCCAGGTTGTCACGTATGTGGAGTCGCACTTCATTAGACGTGGCCGTGCCAACAGTCATTACAGTGAAGGCGAGATGCTGTACACTATAGCACTGCTGACACACACTTCGAGTACGCGCTCTCCTCGCAGCTCCTATCAGGCCACATTCTAGTCAATCAGTGAGGTTATAATTAGAAACATACCTGTAAAAACAACACTGCAGCCAGTGGTGGGGAGCTGAACGGTACAGTATTTGGCTATAGTAGTAGTAGCAGTAGTAGTAGTGGTAGTAGTGGATGATACCTCACAGATCCAATCAGACCACATTCTAGTCAGTCAACAAGGTTATAATTAAAAACATACCTGTAAAAACAACATTGCTGTCCAGATCTGATTTGAATAGTACAATATTTCAAAGTATTTCTATTCTAAGTAGTAGTTGTGTCAGTATGACTAATATTTAATTGCAGTGGTGGTGGTGATGGTGATAGTAGTAGTAGTAGTAGTAGTAGTAGTAGTAGTGATAGTAGTAGTAGTAGTAGTAGTAGTAGTAGTAGTGGTAGTGGTAGTCGTATTGGTATTGGTAGTAGTGGTAGTAGTAGTAGTGGTAGTGGTAGTAGTAGTAGTGGTGGTGGCAGTAGTAGTAGTGGTGGTGGTAGTAGTACTAGTAGTAGTGATAGTAGTAGTGGTGGTAGTAGTGATAGTAGTGGTAGTAGTAGTGGTAGTAGTAGTGGTGGTGGTAGTAGTAGTAGTGGTGGTGGTAGTAGTACTAGTAGTAGTGATAGTGGTAGTGGTAGTAGTAGCGGTGGTAGTGGTAGTAGTAGTAGTAGTAGTAGTAGTAGTAGTAGTAGTAGTGGTAGTAGTAGGCCTTATTATAACCAGTTTCTTCGTAGTAATTCCAGCCTACTGTGCTGGAATTACAAATACAGTTTTAAGTGTGTAGTTGTGCTGAGTACTTTAACTATTACTTTTATTTTGATCCAACTTTGGAGTATTTCTTTAACCTCTAATACCCATAATAATAACCCCATTCAGCTACACTCATGCGCTTCCTATTGAAGTCTATGTATCTTTAATCTAGCTGAATGGGGCCATTGATATGTGGATGTTTTATCGCTCATTTTCTCTCCTCGGGCTCGTCAGATATGGAATGAAATATACAAGGCTTGTTTCATGTGTCGTTAAGACTCATGGCTATTTGATACTGAGGGATAGTGTTTGAAAATAGTGCATTCCTACTCGGCACAGTGCATCAATAATAGACCTGACCTTGTAATGCTTGTCTTTCTTATGTGCAGAGCTGTCGTGTGACTCAAATCTTTTCAAATGTTTTGTTCGGACACATTCTCGCAGTAAGAGGCGGTTAGAAGGCAGCACCAGCATGGTTTATAAATAAATGAGAGTTAAGTCAAGTTAGCGCGATGGTATTGCATTTTTTTGTTGAGTTTGCTTCTATTACTACAAAAATAACAGATAGTTTCTTAGTTAGTCTGACATTATAGGGTTCTATCTCCATGGAGACAAGCGGTAATGCCACAAGGCCAAGTTATGGGTCACATCTGTAGAGAGGAGAAGGAAGATGTATTTTTCAAGATGTGCAATTGATAAAATAATAAATAAAGTTAAATGCCATACTGTGGAATATTACTGGCAACCCTAACCCCGGCAAAGTGATAATATGCATTAGTGTTATGTCAACCAGAAAAGTTGCACAGTGTAGCTTTAAACACGTCCTTGTGATTATTTTGAATTGTATTTATTTAATTTATTTTTATTTTTATTTTTTTTTACATTCTCAGAGTGGCTCTCCACAAGACTGACATGTAAATTGGCCTGGAGGTCCATTGTATCTAACAGTGATATAGTTAATGCCATACTGTAGAATATTTCAAGGCAAATCAATCACATCTCCATGGAAACAAGCAGATGGCAGACCCTCCAGCAGAACAGTTTCACTGTGCACCCATGTAGTGAGTAGTAGAGTTCGGTCACTCACCCACTTTGGAAGACTTTAGGCATTTATAAAATGACAACGAACTAAAAAGTCTGTTTGTTTCCATTGATGGAATAAGTCAATCAAAATCAAGTCAACTGCAAAACCAATACAACTGATGACGAACACAGTGAAACTATTACTTCTATACCATTATTACCACTATTTGGGATGAATAGCTCACAAAACCCTAAAAGCATAACTCTTGCTCCTTTCTAATCTTCTTTTCATCATCAGTTAAGTTGCCACTCATTAAACCACACCTTAGACTGTGCCAACGCACTGGCCTTGAGTTAAAGAGCAAACTATTGTGCTAATGCCGATGTTCTTTAACTGTCTCATTTGATCTCATGAATCAAGAACTCAAAGTGTGGAGAGACATAAATTACGGTTCCCCGCTGGGCCTTGCCACACTGACTGGATGAATCTAAAAAGAAAGAAAAAAATGCTGCCAACAGAGTGAAGAGAGAGAGAGAGATGTTTGAAATGCACCCCACTAGGCCAGGTGGCGTTATCAAAAGAGTTTAGGCGAACAAGGATTCCCACGCCTCATCCCAAAACTAAAGGCCAGTGATGTTAAAATACCGTGACCTTTTTCCGAAAATACGGGAGATTTACTTTTGGCAGTAAAATGTCCAAATTACAAGTTGAGTTGCACCAATCTGATTTTGGTATTAGATATCCACGCCAATACAGAAAAAAAAATTGCAGAATTGGATATCAGCTTGCAAATACTGGTTAAATCGATATCCTGGTTGGACAAATAAATCAAGTAAGTAGACGATTTACTGGTCATAGTCAGTCCCGAAATTCCAATAATGTTTGAACTTCGTTTCACGCAAAGTTGTTCTTTCTATTGTTACTTGAGCAATTAATAACAGTAAGCACCCATAACACATGGATCAGTTTTGTCTCATTTTATTTCTTAAGGTTTAAGGAAGGAAGAAAGGTTTAAGGCTCAAATTAAGTCAAATTTTCAATCTAGTATCGGATGATATCAGCAGATACTTCAAGCTATAATATCGAAATCATTATCAGAATAAATCCGTGATTGTATTGAACATTACCATTTATTTGCCATTTATATATATATATATTTTTTTTTCCCTTTATTATTAAATATTGTGGTGTTTGAGCTACTGTGTTCAAATAATTTCCCATATGGATCAATAAAGTTTGTCTATGTTTAAGTCTTCACCTTCAAGAAACTGCTCAAAATCTATTTGAAACAGCTTTTAATGCTTAACTTACTTTTAAATCATGCGTATATTTTGTCTCATTACCTTTTTTTTTTTTTGTATTCTTTGTGCATCGTCTCTGAGTGTTTAGAAAAGTGCTATATAAATAAAATTATATTATTGTTGTTATTTTTATTATTACAAGCCAGGAGAGCGTGCCGGGAAGCCTTTTAGAATGTAAGTCCGCGGGAGATCTTGCACTGGGATAGGCGGGAGGTACATCGCCATAGTAACTACATCTAGCCCACCAAGGATTCCTAAACAAACACGGGGCATACGCTCTGAACGGCAACCCTCGCTGTTCAAACACATTCACGCTGGGGCAGATAACGCTGCCATCTTTAAACATAAATTACAAGCTCTCCGATTGTCATGTCATGTCCCCAATTCAGGGAGATGGAGAGAGCTGCCTGGCCTGAAAAGAAAAGCTTATTCAAAGAGATTCGGAAAGAGAGAAGGAACGAAAGACACACGACGTAAATCTTTCAAATGTGGAAGGACGCAGAGGGATGGGGGAGAGGGCTCTTTGTATGTTAAGCACATTTGAGTTGACATCAAACGCCGGGCCGCCAATTGGCTTCACAGGGGGGTAAGTAATCCTCGCTACTCAAACATTTGCGGAGGAATACTGATGGCAATTATACAGGAAGTAGCTCTGCTGTGTCTATGGCGGAGCTTTCTAAGGAGCTTCCATGATGTGACCACTTCAAAGAGCTTGTCATATTCCCATTGAGACCACTAGCGTCTGTTACAAATGAATCATTACACACATTTAGCTGTGATTCTCAGAGCGGAGTTGTTATTATTCATTGTATTGTAAGTATTATGAGTGGAGGAGTTTATAGCTTGGATTAATCACTTCTCTTTCCAAATTAAGCACGCAATATGTAACTTTTCTGGTGGAGTGTCGGTATCCGCTACCTGCTTGGCTCAGTGGAGATGTTATCGCTTTGCCAGGAATGTTCCACAGTACAGCATTAGATGTATTTATGCTGCATTTCTTGTAATATAGTCTAAAATACCTTGATGATCATGTATTCTTACTATGAGGGGGATTGCCACGCCATAGTTCTGATTTGTAACTCATGAATTGCCTCTTATGAGTTTTTAGCCACGTTATAATGCTGTTAACTCCTCAAAATCGTACCTGGAGTTGTGTTTTGTTTCAATCAGATGTGCTTGAGTAACCCTTTAATAGTCTGTTTACATCTCTGAAGCTTAAAAGGTTTCAAGTTACCACCCGCCTTTTACCTTTTGTTCAGTCGAGGCTGGTAATTCCAGAGCTGAAATCATCCAGATGATTCTATTGAAAGTGGTAAGACTTCATTTTAGGGTTCACTTACTAACATCTAACTACCTGCTAAATAGCATAGTTGCAGATGGTTAATTTGTCATTAATTAGTATTTATTCAGCCCTTATTACTGTCTAATTCCCCATAAGCTTATTCTTATTAGACCTTTACAAACACTTTCCTATTAATACACTTCTTATTACTCCTCTGATATTAGGCCATTTTTGTCCATGAACTGTTTTGTACAACTACCTATTCATATATGATCTATTAATATGCATGTCACAATATATTCATATGTGTGAAGAAGACTTTAGAATAGGGACCATATTTCATTTTAATTTCTGTCAACCAAGTCATTTATTAACTATCAGTATCATTAAAATCACTTTAGAATGGGGAAAATATTTAGAGCTTAATGATCATTAATAATCATGGTTAGTTGGACTCTATTAACACCTAACAGAGAGTGTTTTATTACATAAGGGTAAGCAAAATTTATTAAGTGCAAATAAGTAAAACTGACATTTCTTGTGCTACTAGTCTTTAACAACACACTTATTACCAAAAGCTTATTCAAGTCATAATTCACAATAATGTGGAACAGAGTGTTTTTGGTTTCGGATTGACGTGGCAGTTGGTGATTTAAAACAACACCTCGTCAAATCTAACGTTAACTTCTGTCTTTTTGCTCACCCAATCAAAGGCCTACTACCTTGGTCACTCAGCCAATCAGCTTTCAAGACTCCATTATCCTCATGTTAGCTACGGCATAGGAAGTAGAACCAGCAACCTCAGACGTATCCCAAACAAATCCATCACACTCGTCCTTTGTAGCATCACTGACATCATCACTTCATCATCATCAAGGTCTGAAATTTGATCCCGCGAGTTGTCAGTTAGTCTAATGAGCCATAATATTGAGATTTAAATAAGTGCATACGCAAATAAGTAAATAAATCTCCCAAAATATGTTCACAGATCTGATAGTACTTAATGTCGTGCTTGTCTAGCTTTGAGCGCAGTCAAATATGGAATTGTGGTGTGTTTAAATGCTTTTGTTTACCATTATTCAAATTATTTTCCCGCCTCCAGACATGTCAGCGTGATTGATATCCTCACCGCTCCACACTCCCAGACCTCATCAGGCCCAACAGCCAAACAGAAACAAATGTAACAACACAGTCCCTATTCCTGGCCGGGCTCTCCACGGGCTCCTCGCTCCCCCCCCCCAAGGCACTTCTCGCTACTGACTCCACTCTGTAATTTACAATTGGCTATTGTGTCCCAAGCGTTGCATCGGAACAACTCAGAGTAAATGAACTATGTCAACTATACCGGCCTTTGGTAGCGAACCTTCTTGATTATGTCTTTGCATTTCTTTCTTAGGCTGTTATAATCGCAAACTCAGCTCGCGAAATGTAATAATTCACTGGTGTGGTAGGCGAAATGTCCACTGTGAATTTCCATTGACCAGTTTGATTGAATATCTGTAGCAGTTACGAAGAAAGCCAAAACATGGAGGAAAATGATGGTCTGCTTTTGAAACCAAAGCAACCATACCGACTTTTGATACCCGCCATTTCTGATTATGTCCATGCATTTCTGAGGCAAACGCGGCTCTCAAAATGCAATTATTCACAGCAAAATGTCCACTGTGAATTTCCATTGACCGGTTTGATCGTCGCAGTTACTAAAAACACCAAAAAGATGGAAGGGAAATATGTTCTGCTCCTCCATAGATGCAGTGAGAAAAGGAGTAAAAGGTGAAACCAAAGCTAGATAATAAACAGGCTATAGGGCAAGGTGCCGCAAATCAATACCTGCAACCATATTAAATGTCTGGGGCTACTCAATCCGCAGAAGAATTTGTCTGACTAAAGCCGGCTTTACAGTCGCCAGCACTTTATTTGCAGTTGCTAAAAGGCCAAGTCTATAGGTATGATGAGTGGAGTGGAGCTGTAGTGCAGGCCAGTCCATTTAAAGCGCATAAGCTACTGCTGAGCAACTATATGCATTTAGAGTTGTTAAAGGTGCACTGCGCAGCCTTTTCTGGCGGAGAGATCGCGAACCCTTAACTAGAAATGTTACGCAGTGCAGCTTTAAGTTTAAAATGCAGTATATTTTAAAAATCTGACGTAGTTTTTGCATGGTAACTGACAGACAATTTGCTGCATTCATTCATTTTCAACCAACAACAATAACACAGATTTAACTTTATTGTTATGGGGTAACTGCTATTTCATCTTAGCCTGATTCAACAGTTGGTTTCACTTTGTGGAAACTGTCTGACCTCACAGCAGTAGAATTTGTTCGCTGGATGGTAGACAGGCACTTTTTTATTTAACCGATCTCTGTTATTTGGTCGTGCCATATGTAATGCACCGCTAACGGGGTTAACTGGTATAGTAAGCCTTTCCCAAATCCCATAGGAAGAAGGGCAATAACGTCTTTCCCCTTGATAAAATTCACCAAACATTCTCTTTGTTCTGGCTTTAAATCCTCGATCTCGATAATCGTTGCCAACACAGAATGTATGGCTCGTTCGCTGATTGACTGGTGCCCGGACTCGAACTAACGGGGTTTTTGCGAACCGTCTATAGTGTATTCTGATTTCTGATCTAGTCACTAGAGAGAAATGAAATTGAGCAGACGCACTAGGTGGTGCGCCAGCCTGGCTAATTTCACCAAGCATATAGACCAAAAACCAAATACTGGTGCCAGTCCCAAACCCAAATAACCCCACTAACAGGACGGGCATCTGACTTAAAATGAATGCCAATGCCACACTGACACATAAATTAATATGCAAATTTGTCTGCGCAAAAGGTCGAGTGTTTTGACCTCTATACCTAAAAAGCCATAAGGAAAAACAATGTAAAATTGAAATAGATTTTTAAGGCTGCTCCATCAATAGACTATTGATACAAGCTTCTGAATGCAAATGTACCAACATACAGGGAATACAATAAATCAGCATTATATAAGGTTACATAAGGTATTTGGTATTGTGTAACAGTCTAATATTATCACTAAACGGTCGCCCTAGATACAATATATTTTTGTGAAATCGTGCCTAAACTAAGACATCAGCTGCAGTACAAGTTATAAATGTGAAAACTTCCCCTATCGAGATACAAGCTTCTGAATGCAAATGTACAAACAGACAAGTCAAAGTTATGTCAGATTATATCAGGTATTTGGTATTGTGTAACAGACTAATATTATTACTAAACAGTGGCCATAGACAGAATAAGTTTTTGTGAAATGATGCCTAAACTAAGATGTCAGCTTCAGCGCGAGTTATAAATGTGAAAACTTCCCCTTCCAAGAAATATTCAAAATGAAAAATTTGCATAAGAAAAAAAAAAGGCTCTTGGCCAGTCTCCGTGCTCCAGCCGATGTGATAGCAGCTCGCTTGTGTGGCGTCTCGTAACTCTGGCTGCCCCGTGACCTTCATTCTTCTGCAGACTCTTCTAGTGCCTGACAAGATTTATCACGCTGCAGCTAATAGCCTGCTCTCTGCCAGGTAAGGCCTCATCGATATGTGTGCTCGTCTTGCCCCGGCTCTAATGAATATTTCTACCTTTCTGCACACGGGCCCATATGAGCATGTCCGAGGTTGAACCCTATTGGAATATGTGCCTTGAGTTACTGCAAAAGTCAATGCAGAGCTCGCCTATGGCAAAATGAAACACTCTGATTTTGCATCGCCCATTGTGGCTCATTACTCTTTGTCAATAATGTAATTTATGCCAAAGTCGACATTTTTAGCTTGTATCATTAAATTAAGTAGCATTTTAAGATATCTGCAAATGTCTACTTTTGAGTCAGTAATAAATCTTAACAGGGCATCCAGATCCACACATACACACGTGCTTTCAGATATCTTCTATCTAGGGATGGCGATGATTTTTGGACAATATTAAGACGATTTTTCAACAATGGAGATGTTTTTGCAATGTTATGTTCCATGGTAGATATTAAACATATCTGACTCAAGGGTGACAACTAAAGGCGACATTACAGGTCAGATCTGTGGAGAGTTGCCCCTATTTACAGAGAGAATCAATGTAATTTTGAGCAATAGAAATATCAGTGATAAAGAAATGCATGATAGATACAGTATGTTTAATGTCAAATCATGGGACATTCCAAAAAAAGCAATAACATCTCCATGGAGACGAGCATATGACAAACCCTCCACCAGAAAAATTGCGCAATGCACCTTTAAATCTAACACAAAACCTTTCTGTTTTTAATAATATCTTACGGCAATGTTTAATAGCTTTAATTGTACATGACAGAGTTGGGACCAAGTCGTTGTTTTGCAAGTCTCAAGTAAGTCTCAAGTCTTTGACCTCAAGTTAGAGTCAATTCCCAAGTCAAAGACAGTCAAGTCCAAGTCGAGTCCCGAGTCACTGGTTTATAAGTCCATGTCAAGTCCAAAGCGTCTGCTTTGAGCTTCAAAGTCATTTCAAGTCTTTAAACCAAATATAGCTTAGTTTTTGCAATTTATATGAATTTAAAGGTAAACTGTACTTAAAAGTCATGATATATTTATATATGAGTATTTATGTAAGAGTTGTAAAAATGCAATTTTTTCTTTTTTAAATGTTTTGACAAGATTTAGTGTGAACTAGTACGGTCAGAATAGAAAGAATTAAGGTTTAAAAGAGTTTAATAACAGTTTTTTTGTCATGTATTCTGCACTGAAATGGAAGGATCATGTTCTATGTAGTTCCCTGTTTTACTATATTGTACTGTATATTACTGTAGTACATTTGATGATACCATCACAGTACGTCAGTTACATCCAAAGAAACAAACAGAGGAGTGGGACGGACGTGTTCCAGTTTGTTCCTGTAAAATGAATCACTGCATTTATCAACTGCAAAGAGAAAAGTATTTTCTGAAAACAGATTTTTTTTTTTTTAGGAGAAACATCAAGTCTTCTCAAGTCACAGGGCTCAAATCTGTTTCAAGTCCCAAGTCATTGACCTTCAAGTTCAACTCAAGTCCCAAGTCTATTTTATCAAGTCAAGTCTCAAGTCCTAAAAATAGTAACTCAAGTCTGACTCAAGTCCAAGTCATGACTTGCAGGTCCATACTGTAATTTTGCACATCTCCAAAAAAAAAAACAAAAAAAAAAACAAACAAATGAGATATTATACCATTATTATAACATTTTCCGATATATCTCCTACCTGTACTCTGCTAAAATATGCACTCTTAGTTACACCCAGCTTCAATAAACACCTCAAATCGGCTAAAGTGTTTTGCTTAAGGGCAGAGAGAGAGAAAGGTGTCAAAACTGTACCATTTATTACATTTTAACCTGTGACAATAATGCATTTCTTTAGCCCTGGGCCTGTGCCGCTGCATGGAGACGTTTTAGTAATAATACAAATATAATGAACTGGCATCCACAGTGGGGTCGCCACAAATGGAGAATATTGGAAACTCTCTCAAGCATGTCAGCAGCCACCACACGTGTGCCTGCCGTGTTGCAAGATGAAGAGGCTGAACCGCGAGCCCCCTCCCCGTTCAGAATGTATGCCCCTTCGCTAAATCACACCCCACACGCACACACACACACATATATACGCATAGGCAACGACACACCCATAGACTCACATACATGCCACTGCACTGTAAAAAAAAACCTTTCAAACAGGTCCCCCCAGGCTTTGATGGATGGTTGCTGCGTACTCTACCTCCTGTTTCATACACACATAATCTCATTTGAGGTGAAGCCGGGTGTGTGTGTGTGTGGGGGGGGCACCTGGTGAGAGCCGGCACCAAAACAGGGCTAATAGAAGAGAGTCAAGCTGTCCTATTCTCCCCCCCATGTCAACTTAAATCCATTAGGACTTACTTAAAGAATACTTGGGGCTGGTAATAGCGGCTATAACCTTACACCATTTGTAACGTGAGGACCATTCTGAGACCAAAGTAAATGAGGAAAATAACATGACGTGACAAAAAGGGCACAAAGGGCAAAATGGAAAAATTTCACGCTATTACGAATCCAGGGGTAATGGATTCAAGGTTGCCGTTTTTACTATTTCTGTAAAATGCTTTAGCCTTACAACTCTGACTTGTCTTGTTGTGTTATTTTATTTATTTATTTATTTTTTAGTACTACTTCCAACTAGAACTATTGCTGTTAATATTCACAACCTAGGCTATTATTTTAAAGGGCCCATATTACACTATTTTCTTATCTATGTTATAATGTTGTTTCCTCATCAAAAGCATACCAGGAGTTGAGTTTTAATTCATTCACACATGTTTAACCCAAAAATCCTGCGTATTTGTTCTTCTCTCAGACAACAAGCACTCTGTTTCACCTTGTGATGTCATACAGGAAGTGCTTCACGGTGTTTTAAAACTCCATACAGCTCGACTAGAATCATAGCAATGATATCAGCCCTGGAATTGCCAATCTCTACTGAAGTAAAGGTATGAAGTAGAAAAGTAGAAGAGTAAATTTTGTGTAATATAGATTTTTATTATTATTTTTTTTTAATACATTATATTATCAGTAAACGGCACTGATTACACTAAATAAAAATCTATTCATAACAATCATTAGTACACCAATTTTCTTCTTAGGCATAATAGAATATCTTCCGATCCTGCTATGTAAAAATCTCACCAAAAACATCTTTAATCTTTAATCATCGCCGATCTCGCCAATCAATTTGCACCATTTGTCGGAACCATTACCTCCTTGTTCAAGCGGCTCCTGTCGACAATGGGAGCAAAAAGCAACGCATGCATTATTTATCCTGGACAATACTAATGTGTCTTAAGCAGCCGGGAGAGCCCTGTGCATCTTAATATTTAAGTGCCCTCTCTGTATGAAAGCAGAAAATCGAGAAGAGAACGAGGAGTGGGGGGTCGGCCTGTCACGATAACTACTATATAGACTTATAGTTCAATATAGAACAGATTGAACAATAATTTTCTTTTGAATTAGTGGGAATATTTGGGTTACTTTTCTGTACTACAATGAGATTTGAACTGTAGTAGGTTGAAATATGAACTTCTATGACTCATTATTGATACAAACTAAATACTAAAAGGTGTGTGTACATTCTCGGGTGAAGAGTCTGTCCAGTGTTTTTCTCCCTGGAAATGTTATTGCTTTGTCTGTAATGTTTCACAGTATGGCATTGAACCTTCTTATTCTCATGGAAAGTAAACCAGATCAAGTTACAAGTCAGATTTGTGGAGAGGCGACCCCGCTCACAGTCAGAATGCATGTTTTTCAAGGTATTTTTGAGCTCTAAAACCACATGTAATTGAATAAATGTAAGGTAGAGCAATTTAAAGTCATACTGTGGAACATTCCAGGCCGAGCAAAGACATAACCATAGAAACAAGCAGGTGACAGACCCCCAACAAAAAAGTTACACAATGCACCTTTAAGTGTTAAATGATTTCTGCAATTTACGGTACGATATTTATTGTGATATTTTAAAGAGGATAAAATAATTGTAGATGGGACTCTTTTGTGCTTGTAAAATACCTAGACAAGATTTTAGTGTGAATTATTACTGTCCTAATCCCAAGAATTCAAGTAAAAACACATTTCTTCATGCTGTTTGCACTGAAATGAATCATGGGATATGTAGTTCCCGATGTTTATAAGCTGTTGCTACTGTACAACAATGCATTTAAGCAAAGGAACTTGTGATTCAATAGATTTTGACAGCCCACGATGATACCATATCACGATATTTCGGTTATTGTTACATCCCTATTTTTAAGGGATAATTCCGCTTCATGGTTTGGTTTCAATATTATCGACTATTTTTTCTTACTTTACAGCCGTATATCTCTCTTTAAATCAGTTCTCGTGACTGGTCTAGTGGGGAGACTGCTGGGGATATGGACCAAGTGCCTATATCAGTCAGGCCTTTAAGGAATCAATGTGAACGTGAACCCGGGGTGAAGGTTGCTCCTATTAAACATGCTCCAATTACGGCTAACTTCTCCCTTGTCAACACCATTGTGAGGGCGCCCACTGACCCCGTCATCTTGGCCTCTCCCTCAATCCCCCTGTAATACAACATGTCAGACCAAGTGTCTTTTTTCGCCACCTGTCATCTCCACTTAATAAACAAGCTGACTTTGAGCTAAGGGGTTTTCCAGTTGACTGCCAGAGCAAGAAAAGGTAGCACATGTAAAGCAACATTATGAACCGATTTCTTTGATTTTCATTTTTTATTTTATTTTAAAGGTTCTATATTACATGGAATTGACTCTTGTGAGCTTTAAGTCATGCTGGAATGTTGTTACCTCATCAAAAACACCTGGAGCTGTGTTTTGTGTCACTCGCACATGTTTGAGTAGCTCTTTAGAATTAGTTTGTCTACATCTCCAAAGCTCAAAATGCTCTGGTCCACCTTGTGATGTCATGAAGCAGTAGTTTTCAACTTAACCACCACCTTTTATTTTTTGTTCAGTGGAGACGGGCAATTCTAGGTCTGAAGTTAAACAGATGGTTCTACTGAAGATGTATGGCGTTTAAAAACACAGTTGGAGCACTTCCTGTATTGCCACATGACATCACAAGTCGAGCAGAGTTTTCCATTTGAGAGAAGAACGCAGCCTAAATATGAATTGCTTATGTGTTGAATGTGTGAATGAAGCAAAACACACCTCCAGGTTTCTTTTTAACGAGTAAACAACATTATAACATAGATTTTAAAAAAGTAATATATGTCTGTAACTGTTAACGCCAGGTTGGACAGGGTGTAAACAGTTGCCCCTTGACGACAGGCCACATACCCCGGCGACTGTTCCCTTGACACCGCAGGCCCGTGTGCTGACAGCCGGCCATTCATCTGATTCATTGTATGTTTTCTCAGCAGTAACAAGGAGGCACTTACAGTATATATTTCGTGGCAAAAGGTACTTGAGGTTGGTGCTCAAGTTGAAGTACTGTGATTTCAAAACAATGTTAATCAAGTCCATGTAGGGCCACACAGCCGCAAATTATTGTATAAGGGTTCAAGTTCTTCTGAGAGAAAAGTTGTTTGAGTTTAGTTTTCTTCATGTAAGTCAAGCATTGTGGTGTTATATAAAAACAACTACACCCTACAGCCAGTGAGAATGGCAGCCACATATAAGGGAGTCTGCCCCAAGACAGCTTTGGTATCAAATGAAACAACTCTAAGATCAAATATTACTGCGAGTACTGCTAATACTACTACAAACATGGTGTTGTGATACAAAAATTTCAAGCTATATTTTGATACAAACGAAAAGACTCAATACTTAATACTAGGGATGTAACAATAACTGAAATACCATGATATCGTATCGTCAAAAGTCTCACAATAATACCATGGGGTGTCACAATATATCAAATTACAATATCCTCCAATATCCTAGTACCAATAGCTAATAAACATCAGAAACTACATATCCCATGATTCATTTCAGCGCAGACAACATGAAGAAATATTTTTTACTTGAATTCTTTGGATTATAACAGTAAATAACAGTAATAATTCACACTAAATTGTTGTCAGGGTGTTTTAAAAGCAAAAAAAGCGTCCTATCTACAGTTATATCAGCTACTCCAAAATATCGAAATAAATATCGTACCATGGCATACATATCGTGATAACATCATACTGAGAGATTTTGATATCGTTACATCCCTACTTACCTACTGATTCCGAGACCACAATGATGATTTTAAAGCACTTCTTTAGGCAATAGAATGTGATTTTCAACATTAAATCATGGTACTTTTGTTTCGGTCTGTAATGTCGTCCAGGAATGTTCCATAATGGTCCAGCTATGTATCTCTGTTTTTAAAATTATTTTGACACTTTTAACAACCCTACAACTGCATTTCCTTTTCCTGCTTCGTGAAATAAATCCTCTTTAAATGCTCAAATGTTAAAATGTAGTTTTCCATTGAACAAAAACAACAAACAACACCACCATGAGCCTTCCGCCACCTGTTTGAATTACATCAAGGCTGCAAACGACCTCTGACCTTTGCGACAAAACAACAGTAAAAGCGAGACTCTTAAGGTTCGCAGTCTGCCACACTTTCTTTGCAATTTTGATGGGCTACAGTGCAGTAAACACAGCACCATTGTCTCGCCCATTAGTCTCACAAACAGCCTGTCTTCGTGTTTGATCCATGTTGTGATCCAACTTGTCGGCTGCGTGGACTATTCCCCAGGGCGGCACCAAGCTACAGCTAAAGCAATGTACGCACTTAACTGGGCCTAGCATCTCCAGTCAATACCAGCAGACAGCGACGGAGAAGCTACAGCGAGCGTACATACCGTAAAATCTCTGGTAAAGGTCAATATTGCAGTGGAGAGTCAGCCTTAGAGAACACACAGTATGCATTCTAGTGGCTTTATTTCCTCTGTGAACATGCTTTCGGTCACCTTGGGTTTGACAGGTCCACCCCTTGCCTCACTCCTTACGCCGAGTTACAGGCCAGATCTGTGGAGTTGACCTGCTCACAATAACAATGCGTGTTTCTGCAGTAGTTTTGAGAAATAAAAACATCTGTAATTGAATAAACACAATACATATTTACTGTATTTATTGACATACTGTGGAACATCCCAGGCAAAGCAATAGTATCACCATGGAGACGAGCAGAAAAGTTACACGGTGCACCTTTAAAATAATGTCTACATCCGGAAAATATACTTTGTAAACTTCACCTCTGTTTCCTTTGAGGCGTTTGGGTTTTGGAGCTCCCTCTGCTGTCCGCAAAGGGAATTAATTAGAATGTAAACTAATTAAGTCCTTATCTCCCCATGCTAATAGAGCCATGCATTCATTGTGAACACAGTTTTAACGCAGAATGAATCCGGTGATGGTTTATGGGCTTACAAACAACATTTAGTTTGATCTGACTCAGCTAAAAGGGCAAAAAATGCAATCGGAGCATTTTCCAGAGCTCAAAGAAGATTGTAGGATACATTAAACAAACATGAATGAAATGAAATACAACTCCAAGTATATTTTTGATGAGGGGACAACAATGTAGCATGATTTAAAGGTCAAAAGAGTAAATTCTGCATCATAAGTGTTATTTAACAATGCAAATATGAGTTACGAGGCTCCGTGATTGACAGTGTCACAAAGAAAGGCAAAATCGCAAACATGAATGGGGCTTTATTCCTGCGAAGCTGGATCTAATGCGATCGCTGTGAGGGTATGAAATGCAATTCCACTTTCAATGACGTTAAATTGAAAGAAGCGGTGAGAATAAGGTGGCATCCTCGACACTGCCACTTACAATCAGTGGCGTGGAGAGCAATCAAGATGGCGTGTGGCTTAAATTCACAAACCTGTTCTTTCCTTCACCTCTTCTTTTCCTTTCACATTTTTTCATTCTCTTTTCAAATCTTATCATGACAAATGGAGCTGGCGTGAATTCAGCTGGGAAGACCTAACTTCGCTCCTGAGTTTACCTGATGCAGGGCCCACCTTCTCTCTTCTCCTCATCCTCTCATCATCCCCTTCACGCTACTCATCCTCTCATTGTTCCCTTCACTACCCTCATCCTCTCATCGTCCCTTAAACTCTCCTCATCGTCTCATCGTCCCCATCACTTTCCTCATCCTCTCATCATCCCGTTCACGCTGCTCATCCTCTTATTGTTCCCTTCACTGTCCTCATCCTCTCATCGTCCCCTTCACTCTCCTCGTCCTCTCATCGTCTCTTAAACTCTCCTCATCCTCTCATTGCCCCGTTTATTCTACTCATTCTCCTCATCCCCTTCTCTCCTCATCCTCTCATCGTCCCCTTCACTCTCCTCATCCACTCATCATCCCCTTCACTCTCCTCATCCTGTCATCCTTCACTCTCCTGATCCTCTCATCGTCCCCTTCACTCTCCTCATCCACTCATCATCCCCTTCACTCTCCTCATCCTGTCATCCTTCACTCTCCTGATCCTCTCATCGTCCCCTTCACTCTCCTCATCCCCTTCTCTCCTCATCCTCTCATCGTCCCCTTTACTCTCCTCATCCTCTTACCATCTCCTTCACTCTCCTCATCCCCTTCTCTCCTCATCCTCTCATCGTCCCCTTCACGCTCCTCATCCTCTCATCGTTAGCTTCACTCTCCTCATCCTCTCATCATCCCCTTCACTCTCCTCATTCTCTCATCATCCCTTAAACTCTCCTCATCCTCTTGTTGTCTCTTTCATTTTTCTCATCCCTTAAACTCTCCTCATCCCCTCATTGTTCCCTTCACTCTCCTCATCCTCTTTATCATCTCCTCACTCTCCTCATCCTGTCATCATCCCCTTCACTCTTGTCATCCGCTTATCGTCTCCTTCACTTTCCTCATCCTCTCACCTTCCCCTTCACTCTCCTCATCCTCTTATCATCCCTTCACTCTCCTCATCTTCACCTCTTCTACCTCCAGCGTCCAGGCCCCGGGGGGGGGGAAGACATCTCCTAAACACCATCTAACCAGCCGCGCCCTTCATCTTAAAGTCTTCTGTCGGTCTGAGCGCTAAAGATAACTCATTATCAATAAAACTACTAATACTTTCTCTTTGTGTGTGTCTGAGTCTCTCCAGGTTGAAATGTAGCAGATGAGATTTCAGTTCGTTCGATCAATGCTGTTCACTTCCATGTAAGGGAATGCATTGTGCTGAGATACAGTATGTGAGGTAGGACGGGGACAGCGGGTGGTATTTGATATTTCGTTTGCCCTTTTGGTTTCTTGGCATCCGAAATCATTGTTTCTGTTCTACAGCTCCTAAACCTCCCAATGTCTTAATATATCATTTTAATTGCTTGTACTGCCTAACTGTACTAACCTTTTTGAGAAGAAATAATCGTAAAAATGCATTCTTTGTTATGAAAACTAAAAAAGCTGACTTACACTGAATCTGAACTTTTTAAATTTATTTATGAAATCAAATTGTAATTTTTCTAGGTGTTCCAATTGTGATACTGTACAGGTATGTTCAAAACGTAGGATTCA
The DNA here is from genome assembly GCF_026225935.1 of Boleophthalmus pectinirostris. NCBI lineage: Eukaryota > Metazoa > Chordata > Actinopteri > Gobiiformes > Gobiidae > Boleophthalmus > Boleophthalmus pectinirostris. The sequence goes on along the minus strand of NW_026571153.1, from coordinate 21,367,005 downwards.
GTCAGAGTACGCACTGTAAACAACTCCAGAAACATTAACATTTGTGAGAAAACTGGAATATAAACTTTAAAAAGCACAGCTAAGAATCCTATGCGCATTTGTAAAAGTCTAAACTACGGATACAACTCAATTCTTCTATAAAAAGACAGGATATTTTGTTCACTGCAGCCTTTGCGATTTGAAACTTAACTCAAAGTTTAATTCAATCCTGATTAATAGTGCAGCTCTATGTCATTGTTTTGCATTCTCCTGCTGTCTCTATACAGCCCATAAGTCTTTAGTTACTTCTCCCCGACTTCTCTCATTCTTTCTATAACCATGCGTGCTGTGAATCAGGTAAGTCTAATCCTTAGATTAGTCATTGCCTTCCAGCACAACACATTCAAATCGCCAAACCAAATTACAGCTCAAAACGCTGCCCGCTGCAATTTCGTGAGTATTACCGAGCGCGCTTACTCCTTCCATTTTTGCTTTTGGAACATAATACAAGAAAAAAGCTGGAGCAGTCGCAGATTGAATTCGCTCTAATAGATCCAAAACAATTGTGATAAAATTAGCCACAGTCGGGGGTATAACAGCACCATGCAAAGGACAAACGCTAATAATAATAATGTTGCTATAAACAAGCTAGCTCATTGTGCATTATCTAATTCATCACTAAAAGATTTCCACACTGATTTTACACTTTCAACTACAATTCTATTTTGTTGTTTCAGAGTCGAGTGTTATCAGGAGAAAGGAGAAAAAAAGAGAAAAAAAGGACATGTTCCGTTTCGAATCTATGAAGCGACTGCTGCAGGCACACCTCCTTTTGGAAGGCAGGGGGATGACCAAACACATTAGAGCTCCTGTGGAACCTCTTATCAAGTAATTACCTTGGCGAGTTCAGTGAGTGACTGGCTGCTGCAACTGTTTAACAGATAAAATCACGCGCCGGCTCACGGGGGAGTTTGTTGCCTTCAAAACACAAGTGGTAATGAGTGGCACAATTAAAGGAAATACACAGAGGTGCAGATAATGGCGCTAAATTGCTTAATTCTACATGAGGCCTTATAAAATAGGAAGGGGGCTCAGTTCCTGGGAGCTTTCAACTTTCAATTAAGGCCTGTTGTGGTTTTTCAAAAGGTGTTCAGTCAGTAGCTGCACATTGTCGGATACACAAATGAGCCCGGAGGCGAACAACTACATTTCCATATTGGTTTCCTGATCTCCCCCAAGCACACTCACATCCTATGTTTTGGTTACAAACGCCAGACAGGTGACCTCCATTTGCATGCTGGCGTTGTTCACCCTGCTCTGGGTCTGCGGCCTATGTAAATCAGGTGCGGGCTGGCCGGCGAGCGCCTAGAAAAGGAGGAGTAGTTGAAACACAGCGGGCCAGGTTAAGGGCGATGTCCAGTTGCATCCTCCCCGCGGCGGTGTACGCCCGGTCTAAGTGTGCGGAGCTATGGTTGTGCTTGCCCCGAGGCGCCACACTGCAACAAGCTGCTCTGGCTCACGGCTGATTAAAACTGATCTACCTGCCGCGAGTGTGGGGCTTTGAAGTGTGAGGATAAAACAAATGCCCACGGTGATGGTTAAGCGATTGTAATGCGTGCTGTATAGTGGCTGGTATGGTGTCATTTTGTGTAGATAGCAGAAAATAGGTTGCGAATGGCCAAGAGGCTTTTTTTTTTGACGCTGGGATGATTTTAAAGAGGGGGAAAAAAAGACTGGAAAATGCACTCTAGTGATGTGTTTATCAATACTGATGGTGGCATTGTAAAGCAGTGTTTCCCAAAGACTGGGTCGCAACCTTTAGGTGGATCGCAAGAGATTTTTGGGGGGGGTCGCCTTGTCACGATCTGCATGTAGGTTGAAATGTTAAGACATTTGTGTAATTATGTTAATGTCTATTTTGTTCTAATATTGCTGGTTCAATTGAATGTTGAAAAGAAAAAGAAATGGGCTACATTTAATGTCCAAATAGGCGACTGATGGATCCCATTTATTACAGATTCAATGACTTTAAAAAGTTTAAAACTTAAGTAATACTAACTGTTCAGAGAAACATGATCACTCAATAAAGCATACATATATGTTCAATAATGGTCAAATCTGATTTATGAATAATGTCTATTGACTTGGGTTGCAAAGGTTTGTGACTTTTAAATTACATGTCCCCAGAAAAAAGTTTGGAAACCACTGCTGTAAAGTATTGATTCTCATGCTGAAATATCAATACTGTTTCAATATGAGATTCTTCAGAAAAGTTTTGGTCCATTTTTGTTTATATTGTATACTGTTGTTTATATTTTAGTTTTTAGGCTCATGTATAAAATACTGACAACACAGTAAATTTTTTGGGATGCACCAATCCAACCTTTTCAGTTCTGATACCGATTCTGATCCCACAGCTTTAAGAATCTGCTGATACATGATCAACCGATACCAGTGCAGAGACTGAAAACAACATTTATTTACTAAAATCAAAACAGACAAAACTCTCAAGTAACTACAGAACAACTTTATATAAATAGAAGTTAAAGCATCAAGAGGTTTAAATGAGAGTTTTACAACAATTTATATTCCAAACTAGGATATCAGCAGAACCGATATTTGGCCAATATCCAATTCCAGTATCAGATCGATGTATGCCTATTTCAAACTGAGGTGGACTAAGATAAAAACTCTTTTAAATGTTAAATAAATACTTAATGAGAATGGAAAAACCTTGAGACTCTGGAATTCCTCCACAAAGGTTTAGAAATCATTATCATCTTGTAAACTCGGATAAGAACTACAGAATCCAGTGTAAAAACTCATCTACACTCGTGTCCAAATCACTAATTACAAGAAGATGGTTTAAAGTAAAAATCCCAAACTCAAAGTGAACCACACTTGGCTAAGCTTTAAAGCGCGGCGCTAAAACAAATGCTAATGGTGACGGCTAAGTGATTTCATTGCTCACTGCATTATAGTTGGGGCTGGCGTTATTTTTCTGGCAATGTAAAAGGTACCGGAACTGCAGCCAAATGCAATAAAGTTAAGTGTTCTGTAAAGTGCACGCATCAGTCTTTGAGATGTAAGAACAGGTATGCGCTGATCAGATGAAGCCCGGGCTCTCCTCCTAGCGTGCCATTGCGAGACGGGGTTAGAAATTATGAATAGCTGTAAGCCACAATCAATAGAGTTACAGGAAGAAGATGAAATGTCAACTCTCTTTGCGGCTGGGACGTGAGGCTCACTCGAAGCTCGCTTGATGACTATTTAAATGTCTCGAAAAAAATCAACCTTTGCGAGCCTATCCGCTGCCTTCAGTTGCTTAGTTACCTGCACTTATGGTTAGATTAGATATAGGAGGGAAACTTGATATGTCTTAAGATTACAACCCGTGGCTTGTGTGTGTGTGTACGTGTGTGGGGTGGGGGGACTAGCGGTTCTATCTCCCCGAGCTCTACCCTTGTGAAATCCCTCGTGAAACAGTAGGGGCCATTCTCCATCGCGCTAACAGGGCTGCCTTTCTTCTCGCCATGTCCCTATCTCTCTCCAGCAAAAGCCAGGGAGCAGTAAAAAGAGAAGGGCTTGTGGTTTAGGGTGTGTGTGTATGGCGGTAATGCAGACAAGAAAATCTCCCTCAGCATAAATCAAAAAACCAAGGTCTAAAACAAGGCGAAATCGGGATGAAGCCAGGACTTAAAAAGGGATCATGATAAATTAAGACCAAACGATGACAGCTAATATTTAAGCAGAACTTGGTGATTGCTAAATTAAGTCGTAACCAAGGCAAAATGAAGAATGAAGAAGAAGTAAAAAAAGACTGAACCAGGGGCTAAGCAACAAAAACAGGAGTACAAACATTACCAATGATCAAACTCCATACATACCAACAAAAAAACAGCCAAACCTAACCAGTAGATTAAGATTAAAACAGCCTAACCCAGGATTTAAACATGCACGATGAGGGTCTTCCAACTGCTTGTCTCCATGGAGATGTTCCACAGTATGGCATTAAGCTTCTCTATGTCTATGGAAACACATGTCTCCATAGAAACAGGTCATAGCCAATCAAATTAAGAATGTGTTTTTAGCAGTAAAACACGTGTAATTGAATGAAGATAGTTAGGTTTAATGACTGTGGAACATTCCAGGCAAAACAATCACATGTAGAGATGCAGTTGGCGAACCCCTCACCAGATAAAAGTTACATAGTGTACCTTTAAATCAAAGCTAAACTACAATAAATATTATATAAATGTGGACTTCAACATTGTGCCACTTACACTGCAAGAAGTCAAATCTTTCCAGGTTGAAATGACTTGAATTTAGAAAATGAAATTTGATTTGAGTCAATTTCCTGATCTCCCAATGGAACAAGTACTTAAAATACAAAAATGCATCTTGTTAGTTTGAAGATAAGAAAAACAACAACTCTTTGCACTTAAAATAGGAAATTAAATCTTATGTTGTTTGGACTAAGAAAGAAATACGTGTTCCGTCGGTGGATCATTTTACTTGTCAAGTCAAATCTAGTCAAATCAAGTTAAACGCTGTTAATTTGAATCATTTAAGCTTATCTCGACACTACTTTTTGCAGTGTAATAATCGCAGTAATCTTATGTGCAGCCATGTTACAGTTTGAGAACCTGTACAATCCTTATTACAAAGCCTTTCAATCGACCGGATTAGCAAAACCAACAAGTACATCTCCTAACACGCGGCCTCCCTTCTTCCCCGCACGCCTCATGACTTAACTATTTTTAGCTCTCCAAAACACAGATCACGACCGTTATATTTAATCCGGTCATTTTAATACCATAATTGGAGCACAAAACATACTTTCTCCCAGATAACTCTCCAGTGCAGCTATTAAATTCTGGCCTATTGACCCCCACTGGAACAAATGCTTCACTACTTGGTTATTTACTGAGCCTGTAGGAAATAAAAGGGAGCACAGTTACGACTACGCCTAATATAGTAAATGGGCTAAGACACATAACAGAATATTGCAGACTTTATGGGCCGCAAAACCAGACAAGTAATTTGATTAAATTTGAATATCCAAATGCGTAAGAGTAGATAGGAAGTAGGCTGTGTTTGGTCAAGGAGGGTATTCGTTTCACTTGAAATTTGAGCAATTATCTAAAAAGTTAATTGAAAAGTGCACTCAGAAAAGCTCTTTGGCTCAACTGTTTTAATTAAAGTTTTTGAAGTGGGTTGGAAAAAAATAGATGATTAAAATACAGTGCTTGCTCCACAAGAAAAAAAAGAAATATTTGGGAAAAAAATTAAAACATTGCTTATTTTTGGCATTTATTATTATTAGTATGCGTGTAGTGTATTCATGCTATACTCAGGAAGGGCATCTGATGTAAAACTCATGCCAAAACCATTTGCAAATCAGCGCATACCATAAATCACTATTAAATATCTATGACACCGCCAACCCAGACACGCTTAAAGGAAAGAACTAGAAGCCTGTAGCACATATTTGCTGCACAACCGTCGAAGTGGAACTGAGAGGTCGAAAAATCCCAAACAAAATAACTAAGCCATTAATCACAATCAGGGTTTGAAAAATTGAGTTAGCTGATATATTGAATTGAGGTCATATCAAGCCAAGGGCCCGGCCAGGCAAGCAGGCAAGGCAGGCAGGCAGCGTATATAGCCTATGCAGTCCATTTACTGGTGCATAACTGTAGACCCGCGGGTAAATAAATAATTATATAAGTGGGGAGTAGTGACACACAATACATGCAGCGAATGGAGTGCCCTTTTAATTATGCACGAGACATCGGAAAGCAACAGCACTCCTCACACTCCGGCAAGCCAGCTCACTGAACACTGTTAGAAAAGGCCAGCACACAGGAAGCCAGAAGAGAGGAGAAAGAGAGGAGAGGTATAAGGAGAGAGAGAGAAGGAGGGAGTGAGGGATGAGATTTAAAAAAGACATGACGACTTAAAAGCAGGGAGGGGTATTGTAAAAAGGAAGACTGCAAGGCTGGTGTATAATGCGGTTCGCAGTACAGTACGCAGTAATAATGGCGGCTGGCGTGTGCCTGTTTGCACCTTTAACTGTTAAAATCTCGTATACTCTGACTTATATAGTCCTTTGTACGTGATTGGATGTCTTTTATTGTTTTTTTGTTTGGTCCTGGTAGTCTAGTAGTTTACTCCTTATTTATTCCTGGATCTATAGAAACTCAGTTCTTTCTGATGTGGTCCTCTGTGTGAAAATTCTGAGAAATGCTGCTGTGGAATACAAAGGAACAGTCTTTAAAGGAAAAGAAAAATGAAAGCGAAGGAAGTAAAGGAAAAAAAAACAACAATCCAGCTAAGAGCAGCTCCACAAATGTACAGTAGGGGCGCTGACACCGGTAAGATCAATAATTCATTAGACTAACAGAGAAAACATCTGCAACAATAGTGAGGTTTTAAACAAAATCAGCTAATTTAATAACCCAGCTTACGGCGTACGTTGTCTTTTATTGATTCAGATATGTCACTTGCAGCTTAATAACGAATGGGAATAATGGTTGCTGAGAAAGAGGAGGGGGATGCGATAGAGAGCGGTCGACGTTTTTATGAGAAAAATAAGACGTGGCTGTAACATGAAACACAATACAGGATATGATGTGATAAAAATGTCCACGTAGAATGATTTGACCCTGAATCAGACATGACGCCAAATGCTACCTCCTGGACACATGTTTCCACTTAAGGCTAAAGAATGTAAAGTCCAGAACTGTACAAAGCCAAGTCTATTTTGCCTCCAACTACCTTTGAGCTGAATGCTTTGACTATTGCAAGAGAAGAAAGGCTAGTTTGACATGGCTAAAGGGGAGAGAAGGCTATGGCAGGCCCGTGCTTCTACCCTCTGGGAAAGAATAACTGCAAAACACTCCCTTATGCGAGCTGTCTATCGCACGTTCGCCGAGGTTAGTGCTTGTGACAGCCCGGGCTGCGAAAGCAAACTCACGCTGAGATGAAAAAGTTAGTGTAACATAATCCCCTTCCTGATCTAAACCTTTAGCTTTCTTTGCTGCTTTCAATGGACACAAGTGAATGGCACTCCAAACCAAAACAAATCAATAGCGTTAACTTGACTCAGATTAGCACCATAAAGGCAACAAGACTACTGAGACTAGCCCTGTCAGAACGCATTATGGCAGAGAGGAGAGGAGAAACAAACATACGACATATAAGTGGAAGGGAAAGGAGAGGGTATAGAGAAAATGACATGTCTTTGCTTCTTACCTGTTTGTTGTATTTGTTGATGGTTTGACTGCTGTACTCGGAGCAGTGGTCGGATCCTAGTGATATGTTATCTCCGGTGCCCACAAAGGTGTTGGCAGGGGGCAAGTCTTGGACAGCTTGGTGCTTTTTCCCCGCTGTGGGAGACTGAGGGTGCAGCTGAACCGTGGGCAGGGGCGAGCTGGACTTGTAGTGGCGTGCCAAGTCCGGACTGCCGGGCCCTCCGTTGACCGAGCGGTACCTGCCCATACCAGGACTGTCCGAGAGCTTCTCGCTCACGCCGTCGTAACGCTGTCCGTTAGGCTTGGAGGCTTCGACGGTGACGATGCTGCTGTAGAGTGGCTGCTTTGATTTCTGCTTCTTTTTGTCCTTTTTGGGTTTCTTGGATTTGTCGTGCTGCTGCGGTGTGAAGAAGTCCTCGTGGTCCTTTTTGCCAGCCTCGTATCCGTTCTTGTTCTTTGGGCGGCAGTAGCGGGCCATCACGACCACCAAGATAATTAGAATGACAGTCATGATCCCAGATACAACTCCAATTACGATGCTTAGTCTCTGCTTGCTGAGGTCATAGTTGGGGTCACCGGCTATGTTAGTGTTTAGTGAAGTGCTCAGACTCCTCGCCACTTGTGCGTCCACTATGGTAGAGTTGGATAGGGTCTCGTTCACATACACATGCACAAGAGTGGTGGTGCTTTGCGAGGGCTGCCCACTGTCATTCACTTGCACTACCAGCCTGTGGAGCCCGTAATGCTTTTGCTCTAGTTTCCCCACAAGCGATATGACCCCAGTTCCTCCATCGATCTCGAACAGTTTGAAAGGATTCCCGCCAATGATGCTGTAACTGAGGTCAGCGTTGATGCCAGTGTCACTGTCACTAGCTTGGACTGTTCTAACCACTGTTCTGATGGTGCTAGAGGGTGGGAGGAGCGTGTAAGAACTGTTTATAGGGAAGTTAACAGTGGGGGCGTTGTCGTTCTCATCCATGACGAAAAGCGAGACAGTTGCGGTGGCTGACCTAGGAGGATCCCCGCCGTCTACAGCTTTGACCCTGAAAGTATAGGTGGTTTTCTGTTCTCTGTCAAACGACAATGTGGAAAAAATTGTCCCTGTATCATTCTCAATAGAAAAGATGTCCTCTTCCTCCTCGATGAAAAGACTCATCTCTGCGTTCTGGCCTTTGTCGGCGTCAATCACCGTTACCATGCCGACCGGACTGTTGGGCTCAAGGTTCTCTTTCACATAAAAAGTGAACACGTCCTGCATGAACTTTGGCTCGTTGTCATTTTTATCCGCCACCAGGATAACCACAGTGGCTGAACCCTGTAATATAGGAAGGCCCTTATCTTTGGCGATCACTTTAAATTCATACCTCTCTTTTTGTTCCCTGTCCAAGATGGTGTTTACTCTGATGTCCCCACTGTCAGCATTGATAGAGAAGATCCCATTTACAGCAGCGTCTAGGGAATAGGCAATTTCTGCGTTCTTGCCGCTATCTGCATCTATGGCCAGTACTGTTGTGACCCTCTCCCCGGGGGCATTGTTTTCTGGGAAAGAAACTTCCACTACATTCTGGCTAAAGATGGGTGGATTGTCATTAGTGTCGCCTACTTTCACTATAAGGGAGTTATTACTTGCTAGGCTGGGGCTTCCGGAGTCTACAGCCACTATCACCACATTGTATTCCTGTGTGGCCTCATAGTCCAGAGCTGCCGAAGTGTGGAGGAAATATTTCTTTTTATTCTGCTCTCCCTCCATCTCACTGGCGGGCTTTAGCTGAAACGGCACATCCCCTACCACTGTACACGTCACGATGCCATTCTCCCCTTGGTCCCGGTCTGACACTTGAACCAAAGCAATGGGCGTGTCCACAACTACGTCCTCCGCCACATTGGCTACACCATCTTTTAGGAATATGCGTCCAATCTTGCGTATCTCTATGGCAGGGACATTATCGTTCTCATCTTTTATGTTTAACACTACTGTGGCCTTGTCCATTTTGGGGGGTTGTCCGCGGTCACGGGCCATTACAGTAAACCTCAATTGGCTCACTTCTTCACGGTCAATGCGGTGCAGGACACTAAGCCACCCCGTGCTCTCATCCAGCCTCAGTAACCGCCGCACTGACTCTGTGGCTGCTCCAAACACATACTCTATCTGACCGTTCACCCCCACGTCCGCGTCGGCTGCCTTTAGCTGTAATATGGGGGCCCCGGGGGAACTATTCTCGGGCAGGTCAGCCTCGTAAACGCTCTTCTCAAAACGGGGGCTGTTGTCGTTCACGTCCGTGATCATGACCATAAGGATGGCCTGGGAGGAGCGTGGCGGGTCTCCTCCGTCTCTAACTCTCAGTGTGAGTTCATAAGAGTCTCTCTGCTCTCTATCCAAGGCCCCTTTTATAATGAGCTGGGGCTGCTTCTCCCCGTCTGTGGTGTCAGCAACTTGCAGTTCAAAGACGCTGCTCCTGCTCGCGCCCTCGTCAAACCGCCTCTTGCCCGAGTACGAGTCCCCAGATGAGCCAGAGCGTCTCGGGGTCTCTCCGTTGTCCTGGATAAGCTCATAACGCTCTATTCCGTTCCGGCCAAAATCTCTGTCAGTAGCAGTGGGCAGCAGGTATAGGGTTCCAATGGGTCTGTTCTCCTCCACAGACAGCGTCAGGACAGGGGAAGGGAAAGACGGCGTGTTGTCATTTATATCTAAAATGATTACTTTTCCTTCAAACAGGTCAACCCAGCTCTGCGCCGGTCCAATCACTGACACCTCAAAATCTATAAAGCATTCGTTCTCATCAAAAATCATCTGGCACTGCTGTAATTTCTCACGGTCTATCCGCCTCTCATTGGTGGTCAGCTCACCTGTGATGTTGTCTATTTTGAAAAAATCAGAGCCAGACTCAAGCGTGAATGTCACCTCACCGGACCCGGCCACGATGCCCAAGTCGGTGGCTACGTTTCCTACCCTGATGTCGGCGGGTCCCTCCTCGGCCAAGCGGTAACGCAGCACTTGCTTGGCGGCGGGTTGATGCACAAACTGCAGGATGAGCATGCAATAGTACAAATACTCCACTGCACCAGTAGTCCTCATTGTCCCCGTTGGAAATTAAAATGTCCGTGAATGAGCGAGGAAAAATATAAAAAAGAAAGTAGTCACTGCGTAAAAGTCCGAATGTAGACGGGTAGTGTCATTAAAAGAAGCCTCCCTTTCGGAATGCCAGACACTTCATCCTATACATCGCTCCTGCTGCAGTCATCAGCAGCAAGTGCACAGGCTCACGGCTCTTTCCTCCGCTCTCCCTCTCAAGCACTGCCTTAGGTCTCGTGTGATAAATGAAAAAAAAAAGCCGACGAGTAAATATCAAAAATGCGCAGGGGATGCCCAGAGCGCTCCAAACATTCTGATTCTCACGCGCGTAAAAGCCACAAATCAGAGTCTGAACTCACGAGTAAATGAAGTCCACGTCGCGCTGTATTAGTCCCAGTTTGTGGCTTTGGAATCCTCCGTGTGATACTCCCCAGTCAAAGGTATAGCCGCGTAGTTTTCAAACTCATCTCAAGGCGCGGTTAGTTGACAAGAAGCGGCGAAAAGAAAGATACCTGTCCGGCTCCGCTTTGAACGTGCTGCCCTCTCCTCATCCAAGTCACTTCCACACTGTGGAGACTAGTTCTCTCTCCTCTCCACAACTCCACACAAATCCCCGGAAAAGGCAAGCCTCGCAAGGACTCAAAATGTAATCCGTTTCAGCTTGCGTAAAAGGACACGATGGTTCAATTCCCGTGCGTTTCGGAGCGTTTATTTCGTCCTCGCACCTGCAGAAGCGCCGCATGTGTTGGCAGCCCCTATCTGCAGCACTGTGAGAGGGATTCACAAATGATATTGCAGTCTCTACCGCTCTCTCTCCTCTCTCTCTCTCGTTCTCGCCGTGTCCCTCTCCACTCCACCCCCATCGGCTTCCTTCTTCTCCCTCAGCAGTGACAGCGGTGGTGGCGCGTAAATAAGGGTCCACTCAAGTCTTGGTCAGGTCCTGTAGAAAATATTTTAAGAGAAAACCACTGACATAAGCGTGTAACTGGATATTAGACGTTGTATTTGGATACGTGCTGTGGGTGCTTAATTTTTGAAGCGATCACGTGAGAGCGAGACAGCTGGTCAGTTTCCTACTAAGTGTCCTCCGAAAACGCGACCACACAACCACCCACCATTTACGACAAAAAAGAAAAAAAGAACATTCACAAAACCTGGCAAAATGTGCAACGAATATCACCGCGTTGGTAACTTTTACGCGCGGCTCCGTATGCCTTTAAATGGCACCAAAGTGATCTAGCCAAGGGACGGGACAAGGTTTGGTGGTGCTCTGTGTCGGGACATGAATGCGTGTGGTCGCCCTTTATAAATAGTCTGAGGAATCTATACATTTTGGGGATGGGTTTCGTGGATGCCAAATGCGCCACAGCCATCCGCTCGCGTATACAGTAAGCTGCGTGTGTGTCCCGCTACATCAAGTGCACTGCCTTCCTCGCGTCTTAATCGTATCACTGTAATGTGATTTTGGAGACAGTACACGAAACTAATATGAAATGTTTTGCGTGGCGGCAGTGACAATGCGGGTCGGATGGAGAGATACAGCGCGTCCGCGTAATGAGTGAGCGGGATGGAGGGATTTGCGAAAGAGAGAGAGAGAGAGAAAGAGCTGGAGAGAAGGAGAAGAAGAGTCCGTCTCAGCAGCTTTTACAGTGCTCACTCAGACTTACATTCCAGCAGAGGCTCGACTCTATCCTTGCTTACGGGTGCCCTCTATCGACGAGTTCTATTCGCGCACCCTCCCCGTGTTACACATATATGAGTCATGTACAGCATTTTTCATAAGTGATGGCTACCTTCTGTTTGAAACGCCTATGCACAAATATGTTAATTCCTCAAGATATTGCCAATGCCTCTGAGCAATCATTTCAATACAGTCCAGTCATACAGTGTTCATAAATGTTGTTTGTGCTTTCAGATGTCAGTAAGCCAAGAATCATGCTTGTTTTTGACAATGTGTATTTTCGTTTTAATTTTCTTTTTAAAGATACATCATTTAACCTTTCCAGTGGGGCTGTTGTCGCTTGTTTGTCTCGACTGAATGTGAATCTGTTTGTCTGGTATGTACCTGTAAAAGTATCCATCTATTCAATTCCAAGAGTTTTTATTGCTCAAAAACACCTTGAAAAACACATATTTTTACTGCTGGGTCGCTTCATCGCATCTGTCTGACCCGACTTGGTCTGGTGGTGTCAGTTGCTCGTCTCTGTGGAGGTGGAGGAGTTCAAAGCGATGCTGCGGAACAATCTAGGTAAAGTAAGCAAGAGGTGGACGCGGGTCCTTCCCACAGAAAAGTTACAAAGTGCACCATTAAGGGTGAGTCCTCTGAGGCTTTCTCTTTCTTTTTGAGGGTGTGACTCTGACCATTATAATTATAGCTGTTTTGAGTCATAATTTCAATATATCTGTGTTTAGCTGGGGAACTGGTTGATTTGGGTGTGGTGGGTTTGACTGTCAGCTTAATGTCTTAATGGAGTCTAGTCATCAGATCCTGTAGATGTTCTTACTCAAAGTCATTCAGGTCAAATGGCACATTTAAATCAATGGAGGTATGCTTCTGACTGCCCTGCAACTGTGCCATGCCCATGTGGAAATTATGGATTTAAAGGTGCACGATGTAACTTTTCTGGTGGAGGGTCTGCTACTTACTTGTGCCTAGACTCCTGCACGGGTCCATTTTTGGAGACCCACACCCGCACAATACAGCACCACACCCACCCGTTAACCCACGATTATTTTAAAGTTAAATCCGCATCCACCCGGACCCATTAACATTCCACCCGTTACCCGCCCATGCCTGCGGTAAATCGGGGTCAGCCCATTAGTCCGACAGCCCGATAGTCTAGGACTAAACCAGAGTCTACGCTGTGTCATTAGTGGATTATAAAGCAAACTGCAGGGCCGATCGCCAGGACTACAACAGGACAAGACCGAGACAGGACCAGGTCTAAACCAGAGCTAAAGCAGGTCTAAATCAGGACTAAAGCCACTGGTTACCCACAGGTACCCAACCCGGTGCAGGACTCTGATTGTCCCTATGGAGATGTCTGTGCTTTGCCTGGAATGTTCCATGGTATGACATTAAGTCTATTCATTTAGCTTTTGTTTTCATTACAGGTGTTTCTAATGCGCAAAAATACAATAGCTCCTTCTGTGAAAAAGGGTGACTCCACAGATCTGAACTGTAATGTAGTGTAGTGCTGTGTATTACCTGCTTGTCTTGAATAAAATACTAATCCCCCAGCCAGGTACTCCTGACACATTGCCAGTGTGTGCCCTTTCTATTCTTTAATATTGTCCCAACAAATACAAAATAACCACCCGGAGTATTTGTGTGTTGAAGGTGCCCTGTGTAACATTTCTGGTGAGGGTCTGCCAGCTGCTTGTCTCTTCGGAGATATTATTGTCAATGCTCTGTGGAGCATTCCACAGTATGCTTCAAACATATTGATCTCCGTGGAGACAAGAAGGGGTTGAGTTTCTGATCCGATCTCTGGAGTGACAATAACAATGTATGTTTTTGCAGGATTTTTTTTTTTTTTTTTGAGAAATAAAACTCAGTAACCTGTACAAATGCAAAATAGATTGAAGCCAAACAACGAATTACTGGTCATATTTTTATATAGCACTTTTCCATCTTCAAGGCATTCAAAGCTCTTTACAACAAGGAGCCACTCACCCATTCACACACACATTTATACTCCAGTTTACACAGACACGGGAGCTGGAATCACACCAGACATCCTGTGGGTCAGTGGATTTGACCACTCAACCAATGATTATTATGTCAAGAGCGGGATTCAAACCGCCAACCTTCAGATCAGTGGTCAAGCTATGACCTACAAACTGAGCTACTATCGCTACATATTCCAGGCATGGAGACAAGCATGGCAGCAGAACCCCCACCAGAAAAGTTGCTCAGTACATCTTTAAAAATAACAGCTTTACTTTTGTCCTCAGTTTGGGTGCAAACGCAGGTATTCAAAGATAAAAGCCCAAACTATGAAGACCCATCATGAGAGCGGACCATCTTTGTGCGTTCAATCGATCTGACTCTTGAGAAGATGAGTGGTCAAAATGATGCCAGCGCTCTCCATTCTTACAAAGACTACTACAGGAGAACACTGTTGGGGGAAAAGAGAGCTTCTGCAAAAAGACAGTTTTATCAATACATTTAGGACTTTTAAAAATATATGTTTCATGCCTGTTGCGAATTTTGGAGAGGTTCTGAAAACACAAGAAGAAATGTAAGCCATCCTTTACCTCTACTTTAGGTGCCATACACAGAATTAATTAATATTTTGCTCAAAAACATACTTGGAGTTGTGTTTTGTTTCATTCACACACATTTAAGTAACCCTGCATTATTAGTCAGTCTACATCTCCAAAACTCAAAGTGCAAAAGTTAACAGCTAAATTTTGCTTTTAGTTTATTAGAGATGGGAAATTCCAGTTTTAGGAATGCTCTGACCCATTTTCAGCTTCCTCTCATACGTTGCCGCTTTGGAGACATTCAGACTATATAATTTTTTTTTTTTTTTTTGAATTGTTAAATAACCATGGCAACGGTCCAAGTATTTCATCACTCTGAAACCCATGGATAGTCGTTATCACAGTCAAAACATACTCAACTCAGCTAGACTTTTAGACAAACTTTATTGGTCCACAAGGGAAATGACTTGGACACAGTAGCTCACGCATCACAATATATCATAATAACAAAAAGGAAAATAAAGCATAATTGTAAAAATATATACAGTATGTGCAAGTAAAAATTAAATATACTCAATTCGCTGGTCAGTTTTTCTCTGAACATGTTTCTTCAAAGTCTTTATTCTCATTCATTTCCCTATATACCCACCCTATGGTATCACAATCACTTTTAACTATAGGAGTCATAAAATAGCTTGCCTCATTAAACAACTGAAGAGCTGTTTTTCATTACTTTTTACAACTTGATGACATTGAGAAAACCCTGCTATGGCACTGAATACAAGCATTTGTTTTAACCAAAGAAAAATGACTCTATTACAGAACAAGTTGTGCTTTGGCCAATGTCTTCAACAATAAAACACAATGCTGAAAATGTTGCATTGATTTACCAATTACAAGGTCCTAAAGGTGCACTGTGGAACTTTTCTGATGGAGAGTCCGTCACCTGCCTTGAATGTGCCTAGAATGTTCCAAAGTGAATCTCCATGGAGTCTTGCAAAACAAATTACAGGTTAGAGTTGTGGAGAGGCAAGCCCACTCACAGTAAGAATATATGATTTTATTCTATTTTTTTTTCTTGAGTTATAAGTAACACTTCTAGTTGAATAAATGCAAGACAGATACTGTGGACCATTTAAACCAAAGCATTAACATCTCCATGGAGACAAGCAGATTTCACCCTCTTCAGAAAAGTTACACAGTGCACTTTTTAAATACAACAGGACAACTAACTCTTAAATGTCCAATTGTTCCACACTGACAAGGATTCTAGTTTTATCTCCGTAAAGGCCCGTCGTTGAGTTAATTGTCAGTTTCTAATCACGATTCATTCAAAGTCAAACATCGCCTAAAACTTTAAATTGTCCTGCAACTTAAATTGGCTTGTGGATCTGGATTCAGCGAGCGCGATTGATTTAATCTAGCCACTGACGCATGCGTTTTGGTAAATTGGACTATTCAGGTAGCTGTTTGACCATTGTGAATTTGAAAGGGCATATCCTAATCTGTTTGAACTATATTTTAAATCCCAGTTTGGATATCAGGTTTCAGATGTTGAACCATTAGTGAGTGAACAATTGAATTTAAATAAAGGCTGTACTGCGCTTGATTTTTTTTTCTTTCTGCACATCTTACTTATTCAACACAATGCTTTTCACTTTTCAACTTTCAGAGACCAGAGCGGAGTTTTGTTATCTATTAACTAGCATTCTAACAGTGCACTTCCTGATGACTGGAGAGTAAAATGCTTTGTAATTAGATGCAGATAGTACACTTATTTTTAGACTTATTTTAACCTCAGGAACTGCTTTTACAATATATTTGTACTGGAGCAAAGCAAATTGTGCTAAAATACATGGAACAAATTGGGTACAGGGCCTTTAAAGGTGCACTGCGTAACTTTTTGGTTTGGGGTTCATCACCTACTTGTTTCTATGGATATGTCATTGCTTTGCCAGGAATGTTCTACCTTATGTTTATTCAGTTGCAGGTGGTTTTATAGCTCAAAAATACCTCGAAAAATAGGCTTTCTGGCTGTGAGCAGGGTTGCCTCGCCACAGATCTGACCAGTAACTTGGCCTGATTTAGTCTCCATGAACATAAAAAGGTTGAATACCATACTATGAAACATTCCAGAGAAAGCAAGACAAGCATTTGGGCAACCCTGGACAGAAAAGTTACCTAGTGCACCTTTAATTTACTCTCTCCAGACACTTCCTCCAGCCTGTCGAAACAAATTTAACGATGTTTTCATTTAGTTACTTGCATACCCCTTAAAATGTACACAGCGTTTTAAATCCTTACTCAGAAATTTAAAGGTTGAGATAGTGTCAAAGCAAAAAAAAAAAACTATTCTATCCGGGTTCAGTAGTTTCAATTATTTGACTGTTTTGTTCACGTGGGATCAAATGCAGCGCTCCTCTGCCAAACTTGTGTTCTTTGGAGGCTTTCCCAGCGTGTGAAGCTCAGACATCAAACCTGCGGCGGAGTGAAGGGGCTGGGGGCGCCTGTGTGCTGCTGTGGGAATGTAACCTTCTGGGCCCATCACCAGTGCCTCAGATCACATCAGTCCCACAAGGCGCGCTCTGGATCTGCTGCTTCCTTTGTCTCCAACGGGCAGAGGTGGAGCTTTAAAGAACAGCAGTGTAGGTGTGTTAACTTGTGCAATTTGCAACACTAGGTTAAGGTGAAAATGTTTTTGTGTGTGAATTTAAAGAGCCCACATTACACTATTTTCTGTTATAATGTTGTTTCCTCATGAAAAACACACCCGGAGTTGTGTTTTGTTTCATTCACACATGTTTGAGTAAGTCTTCATCATTAGTCTGTCTGCATCTCCATAGCTCCACATGCTCCGTTCCACTTTGTGATGTCATGAAGATTTCAAGTTAACTGCTACATTTTACATTTTGTTCATTACAGATGGGTAATGTCAGGACTGAAATTGAAACCAAATGATTCAAGTGAAGTTGTATGGAGATTAAAAACAGTGGAGCACTTCCTGTAACATCCCATGACATCACAAGGGGGAACAGAGTGTTTTCAGTTTGAGAGAAGAACATGGTCTAAATATTCAGGGTTTGTGTGTTGAACATGTGTGAATGAAACAAAACACAACTCCAGGTTTATTTGTGATGAGGAAACATTACGACTTAGATCAGCGTAATTTGGGCCCTAAAGAAAGTAGATGAGTAATTGGAGGAGCATAACTTGATCATGGGAGGCTTTGAGTCTTTACATTGTTGTTTTAAGTGAAAATTCTTATTGTTAATAATGTTGGTGGCTGTAATCTGAGAAACTGTTATAATATTCATAGGAGCACTGATAGTAAGAGTAAAAGTAGTAGTAGTGATAGTAGTAGAGGTTACTGTAGTTCAAATCATAGGAAAAAAAAAAGGAGCTAATAACAGTGGTGGAACATAACAAAGTAAAAGTACTTAACTATACATTTTAAGTATCTGTATTTAAGTAGGTTTTAAAGTGGATTTTTTTTTTTTACTTTTATGTTTGGACTGGACTGAAAAGTAAAAGTGTTTTCGTTATTATAGTGTGAGACTTTAAACACATTTGCAGTAATAAAAATATACAAATAAAAATGGCTAAGAAAAAAAAAATGCAAATCTTTATCAAAATCAATAAATTTGAAGCTTTATTAGACCTCAAAATCTGTGCAGGTACTTTTACTTTTCACTCTTTAAGTGCATTTTGAAACAAGTGCTTTAATACTTTTTTCTTAAAGGGACAGTCTGGAATTTTGGACAGGGCGTCATTTCCTTGTGAACCAGAGTGTTGGAGACGTGTAGAGACACTTTTTAAAATATTCCATCCAGTCCTTGTATTTGCAGAGGTCGCTGGCGCTATGCTAGCACATGTCAATGGCCATAGTTCTCCTGCCACTAAAAACAGTCTTACCCACTCCACAAAACACCCGAAACAAATCTGTTATTATGTGAGACTCTCAATGTGAATGTTTGTGTCGATAAAAGTAAAACCAACCTTACATTTGAAGGATTTCTGTCTGAGCAGCAGCAGTGAGTTGTACTTCCTGATAGAAAGCTTGGCAGTGGCGGACTGATATATGAGAAAATAGTCCCTCAAAATGCGACACTTCATATGATGAAAGGTTAGTTTTATTTGAAACATTATTCTATCAACACAGACATTCACATCGGCAGTCTGGTGTAACAACAGATTTGCTTCGGGTGTTTTGTGGAGTGGGTAAGACTATTTTTAGTGGCAGGCTAACTATGGCCATTGACATGCACTAGCGTAGCACCAGTGACCTCTGCAAATACAAGGACTGGATGGAATATTTTTTAAAAAGTGTCTGCACACGTCTCCAACACTCTGGCTCACTAGGAAATGAGGCATTATGTCCAAATTCTAAACTGTCCCTTTAAGTAGATTTTTTCAGGTGATTTTACTAATATAACTAACTACAAAACTGAGTACTTGTTCCACTACTTGCTAAAAGTAGTAACATTAGTAACAGATATAGTAGCACAGTATGTAAACCCATGTAAACGCTGAGAATGAGAAGTCGGTAGTGGCAACTTGAGGATGGATACCCCAACAGTGAACAGTGGTAATAGCACTACTAACAAAACCCGCAGCCTTCCAGGTATTCAATTTTGCTTTCACTTGACCAAATAACAGTCTGTAGCAACAATACTTTTCCTTGAGCGCCAATTTGCAGTCCCTTTCCCCCTTTTTTCGAAATAGTGCTAGCTAAACACAAACACACAAACAAAGCAGTTGTAGTATCGTCGGAATGGCCCCAGTCTCCACCGCATGTTAGGATAATTGCTTCATTTAACATTGCCAGCCTGCATTGATGCATTGATTGGGTGTTGGCAAAGGCTTCTGGGAGTTGCAGTAAAAGAACGGGCCTGATACGGCGAATGGTAATTAGCTTATGTGATGAGAGGACGCGCTCGTTTTTTTACTATGACCTTAATACGAGTTGTAAAGCCGGGAGTTGAGTCGTAATTTATTTCAAAGGTTGGAACACTCTTAAAGATTAGCTGGCTCGGAGTAGCTATTAAAAACATCTTCGAAAGGGAAAATACAGTTTGGATTTATTGTTTTGGATTGTTTTTTTTTTTATTGCTCACTAAAGTATGTACCTACCTACCTACCGCGTTGGTTGAACTGCGATTTAAGTTGCTCCAGAAACATATTCACTGCTAACAATGTTTTTGCAGTCTGGCATTCTGTGTGTTGCTTGGTTTGTGAATCTGCAAAGAAGTCCAGAAATAATGTTTGGATTTGGATAAACAAAAATTGAGGAGATTTGCAGCCCCTGGCCAATAGTGTACTACAAATATTTCCAGTGAATTTAACTTCCTTTAAAACATTTTCCTGCAGATATATTTTAGTTCTATTGATGCCTTAAAGCTGGTCTTGCCGTAAAATATGTTTGTGGTTTATAAATACACTACATTTTCTTTACTGAGCACTGGTATAATTATCTGTCAAGCCATGAAAAAACAAACAAACAAACAAAACTGTTATTTACAATAATTAGTTACCCAATAACTTAATTCAGGCTTACATTTCATTGCATTTTAAGGGCTATTTTAAGAGTTGCTGCTTATCTTGTCTACATAGTTAGTCCATAGTGGAATCTATGGATGGGCATTCGATTAAATTTTCTTAATCGATTGTCAGGAGAATTAATGATCAAGTTTAGAAGAATCATTTATGTTTTTATATTAAAATGATCTTTAATATTATTACTATTATTAATCTGCATAAATGAACTCAACTTTACAACATATAAATCATAAACACTACAGAGCCACATCAGCCTGTTATAATGTGTTTAAAGTAGCTTTGCCATATTTGTTTATGTTTTACAGAAACGAAAATTAAAACCACATGGCTCATTTGCATAAACTCTTTCCTTGTGCCCTGATGTGGTCAACTTCTGTCGGACTAAAGGGACACGACTCAGTGGAATATGAGTGTTCTTTCTGTGACAGAGGGATGTTGATGCTGATGGTGAGTCTGTTCTGTGCGTGTGTCGTGTTGGAGATGGTTCATGACGTGTGTAGGTTTAGTGCAACTCTTTATTTAACAGTCATTTCACTCACTTTATGTTGGTCACTTTATTTATTTTGGCTACTGCTGTGATGAAAAGACTGAATAGTGTTTGTCTTTTGGACGCATGCGCACTCAACTTTATATTGCAGTAACCGGCATATACATGCAGCATGACAGGACACTGATGTGCATGTAAAGACACTCATTGAGTGGTATAGTGATCTCCCAGGAGGTGTACCAGAGCTCGAACATGAGACTGTGAGGCCGCAACTCCAATATTTCCTTTGTCAGACGCAGCCTCATCTCCTTACCCTACACTATGCACAGCAACCTGCATTCCTTTTGTCAATTAAAAATGAACACGATTGACGAAATTCTTAACGGTCAATTATTGAGTAATTGACTAATCATGCCCATTCCCTAGTTGAATCATTAAGACGGGTAATGCCCATAGACTGTATAAAAACGTGAACTAAGGGAGTGTAATGTCATCTATAGTTTTTGGCTCCAGTCAAATGAAGCTCACAGAGGCTGGCAGTTAGTAGCGAATTTGGAGCTGAGATCCATATTAGGAATAGGAATTTATGTACAGACAAAATGGCAAAATAAAAACACCAGAATCATGTAGAGCAGGTTTATACGAACATAGACCAAAATGATGAGCAGCAGTTATGGAGCGAGGGGTGACGTTTTCTGAATGCAAAGTGATTTGGAGCCAGAGTCAGTGGAGCCAGAAGGGTGCCCATGCTCACTTGCTATTTCGAACGTAGTGGCTATGTCCATTTATTTATACAGTCTATGGTCTTGCCTGAGGACATAATGACAGTATGCATCTGCCATCAAACCCTCAACCTGTTTATCAGTGCACTCTCCCAGCTGAGCCAGCGCTGCCATGCTCACCTATCTGGGCCAGAAGAGCATTGCAGAGTCTGTTGCAATACTTGATGTGAATCCAAGTCCTATAGTTGGTTTAAAATGTGATGTATGATGACTGGACTGTGGCTCGGCTCTGTGCTTCTTGTTAATTGCTCCTCTTGTGCTACAAACGCTTTATTGTGAAAGTCGGACTGCTGTATTCTCCCATCCATAAACAGCAGAAAAAAGGAAATGTAATTTGCTCTTCATTTGGGGGCCACTTGACTAATTACATTGGTCTTTTATGACTATTCGCAGCAGTGCCAGGTGTTCAGGGCAAACCAATTGAATTAATTACGACTTCTGAAGCTGCAATGTTGAAAAGGTTTAAAATGACAGAGTATTGTTTATGCAAAAAAAAAAAAAGCTCACACTGAAGTGTTACAACAAAGGCTTTTTGTGGTTTCCTGCTGTGAGGGTTATTCCAATGTAAAGAGGGGCAATTTTGTTGTTTGTTCAAAACTAAGAAACACTTTTCTAAATGTCTTCAACATAATGATTTATAGGTTTAAATGAAATATAAATAAGGTTTGAGGTTTTTGTGGGGGTTTTTGCGACAGCGAGAGCTGCTACGGAAAGACTGGGAAGTACTCAAAGAACTTTGTGATGGCTGATGCCAGTGATTTTTGTTTTGATCTGATACCAAGTCCTACTGTGTTAAATGGCATGATATCAATCAGAAAACAACAAATAAGTATTAAAATGCATTACATATGCAATATCAAACTATCATATAGAACATTACATTGACACACTGGCTCCATCACAGCTTGAACAGAAAAACTTAAAAATATATATATTTTTTCAGAATAAATCTTTTTTTTTACACTTCATTCCCTATCAATATTTTGGTATTAATATGCCCATCATTGTACTAACTGGCTCTCCAATTAGAGCGTATCATAAATAAATTAGTATTACTATCAGTTCCACATTTCTCATTTTTTGTTTCTAGTTTAAAGCTGTTGGCTGGGGGTCCAACTCCTGCTTGTTTCTGTGGATAAGTCATAGCTCTGCGTGAAATGACATTCAACAGCTCCACCTTACATTTACTTAATTACAATTCTTTTATAGCTCAAAGTTACCTAGAAAAACAAGCATACTCACTTTGAGTGGGGCCGCCACTCCACAGATCTGACTCGCAACTTGGTCTGGATTTGTCTCCATGAAAACAAAAATGTTTAATGTCATACTGTGAAACATTCCAGACAAGCCATAACATCTCCATGAAGAAACACATTTGACTGATGCTCCACCAGAAAAGTTACACAATGCACCTTTAAGTGCCTATACAAATTGCTTCACTTTTTTATCTTAGGGTGATCTAGCAATTAGAAATATATTATTATTATTATTATTATTATTATTATTATTATTATTATTATTATTATTATTGTTTACTACCTGCTTGATCATATTTTCTAACTGATACATTTTAATCACTCCTTCTTTGCTGGTACCTGTCATGTCTGAAGCCCTTCTAATGCTTTTCTCTGTTGTTCTTGTCAGTCAGGGTCCCGCCTGAGCCCTGGTGGACTCATCGCCACTTGGCTTCAGGGGGGAATAATACCATCTGTCAGCGTGTGTATGAAAAGTTAGACAGGATTGTGAGGCAGATCACTCTTGGGCGACTCTTTTGTTGTTCAGCCTGAGAGGTAATATGTCACGGCCTCCGCTTTGAACGGAATAAAAGCAACATCAACAAGGAGTGAGTCAAGCGCGGACACTCAGACCTCTCTTCTCTCTCTCGCTTCTCCCTCTCTCCTGTCCTCTGTTCTCCTCTCTCTTTCCTCTTCTCTCTCTCCTCTCTCTCTCTCTCTTCTCTTTCCTTTCTTCCCTCTCCTTCTCTCCTCTTCTCTTCTCTTTCTTCCTCTTCTCTCCTCTCTCCTTTTTCCTTTCTCCCTCTCCTCTCTCCTCTTTCCCTCTGGCCACATGCTATTTTCAGCGCTTCCTTGTTCCTGCCCCTTTTCCCCTGCAGGGCTTTAGCATGAACTGTTGGAGACACTACAATGCACAATACAGGCACTTGAGCGGGTCAGACTCCTCACAGAGTCCATTCAGGTAATAAGCAGGGGCAGAATAGAGGCTGTGGGTTGCCTGGTTTGCAGCCCGAGTAACAGTGAAGACACTGTTGACATGTTGAGTGATACTTGACACTGACATCCCATTAAAGATCATGTTTTTTTCAATTTTAAATTAAATTGATTTTTCAATAATACTTATAAATATTGTGTGTGTGGTGTCTGTAGAAGTACTTGAATAACACAGCGACAGTGGCTCAGTGAAGATTAAATTCTGACAAGTCCTTAGGCAAGACACTTGATGGTGATTAGACAAATGGTGCAGCCCTGCTTCAGCCTATAAAGCCTATAAAGTGCATTACAAGTGCAATGCATTATTAAGAAAGTGGTCTGTGTATTCAGTATCTCAAGCTTTGCAACAGTTTCAAGAGAGCTTTTTCTTCCCAAGGCTGAATATATTTCCTAAAGTCTTAAATTCAGTTTGAGAATAGAATATTGTTATGAACACAGTTACAAGTCGATCAGAAGTGAGTAAACAGCAGATCAACCACCTAGATTTGCTTATTTAATTAGTATTGAGAGAAATATCAGCCATGCGACTTCATGAATACAATGCCCGAGCTTTAAAAAGCTAATTATTGATTTTTCTTTTTGATACCAAATTCATAAGATATTGTGTGAACATTTTCCTATTTTCAAATCTGATGCCAAAGACTGTCCGTCATAGAAGAAACAAGCTGGCTTTGAGTATTTGTGTTTTCGGAGGCTACATTGAAGGGTGCACACATTTTTCCATTTTTCTCCAAGAACCCTCACACGTGTTTGATGTCAGGCGCAATGGAGCCTATCTCAAGGCTTTCTGAAACAATGGGATCTGTGATGGGTGGCCTCATCTCCAACAGCCTCTGCAGCTGCACAGTTTGGTAAAAGCAATATTTTTGACACCGACAAGACATGTGCTTTCAGTCTATTTTGTTATATTTCTTTCTGTATTGTTGAGAAAACCAGATTCAACAGAAAGTTTGTAGCTCAACGGAAAACCAAAAATACAGTGTGATACAATTTTCAAATCTCAACTTTTTCCATTTGTGTCCAAAATGGTGTTGCTACAATACTAAGATGAGGAAAAGGCTTGATTCTTCTGGCAATACTAGGTCAGATTATACTATTAAACCGTACTGCCAGATCTAAATGACCAAAAACTATATTATACTACTTCATCAGCCTCAACATATCTACTAAATATAACCTGGATTTTAGCTTTAAGAAAAGAAAATCATCATAAAATTCACACAGTGCAGCGAGCAGTATTCTGTATTCAACATTTGCAGATCGGATTAATGTTTCTTTTCTTTCTTATATTGTACTTTCTTATTTCTTACTTCCTTCGCTTGTCAGAGTTCACACAGTTACAGGAGATAAAGTGTATTGCCCAAGGGCTCCTAAAAAAGGTAACACGGTGATCTAAATGTGTCTATATTACACTATTTTCTGATCTATGTTATAACGTTGTTTCCTCATCACAAATATACCCAGAGTTGTGTTTTGTTTCATTCACACACGTTTAACACACAAACCCAGAGTTCTTCTCTAAAACTGAAAACACCTTGTTATGTCATGTGGTAATATAGGAAGTGCACCTCCGTGTTTTTAAACTCCACACATCTTCACTAGAGTCATTCGGATGATTTCAGCCTTGGAATTGCCAGTCTTGCTGAACTAAAGGTAAAGGACAGTGTTGGGAAGGTTACTTTTAAAATGTATTCCCCTACAGATTACAGATTACATACCCCAAAATGTAGTTGGTAACGGAATCCATTAAGTTATTTAAAGTGAGTAACGTAATCTGAATACTTTGGATTACTTGATATTGTCATGCTTTTTAAAACTACATGAATGTAGCTACCACATCCCTGCACGGGAGGACGGCGGTGTCCACGCAGTAAGGAAAGAGATGTGGTCCGCGCGTTCTCAGGTTTATGACGATGATGAAGGTGGGTGTTTGTGTCGACCACCTCATGTCGCAGGTCACTATAGGACAGTAGTGCAGATATCATGAGCCTATGCAGGTTGTTTTCACCATTGCCAGTAGCTCCGGTTTGACATTTAACTTGTAGGCGATTTTATATTTCTTATTTTTTTATATCTCACGTCGGGAGAAGTGGGTGGTCGGCGTACCCTCGCGTACCACGCCCACTATACACCCGTCCCTCTCTTCTTTAAATACAAAGTGATGTCTGAATTTCCACGACACAAATGCGTTTTTGCCCGTGCACTGCTCACTCTGTTCTACTGGCTTCTCGACGTCGTCCATTGTGTGACTGAAGCCACCAACGTTAACAAGACGTTTACGTAGCTCTTATAGCGCGCATTCTGTTTGGGATTCCAGCAATGAGTGCAATTACCAAAATAAACAAACAAACAAAAACAAAAAAAACAAAAAAAAAAAAAACTGGAAAATACCGCTGTGTAATTCATTTATTTCAACAAAGTAACTGTATTCCAATTACCACTCATTGAAACAGTAACTGTAACCGAATACAGTTACTCATAATTTGTTTTCTGATTATGTAATGTCGGTACATGTAAGCCGTTGCTCTCCAATACTGGTAAAGGATAGCTGTTAACTTGAAAAATGCCACTTCATGACATCACAAGGTGGATCAGAGCATTTTGAGCTTTGGAGATGTAGACAGCCTAATGTGTGAATGAAACAAAACACAACTCCAGGTATGTTTTGATGAGGTAACAACATTCTAACATGGCTTAAAGATCACAAGAGTCAATTTTGTGTAACTAAAATGATTTTTTTTATTATAAGTCCTAAACATTTCTCTGTTTGCAGATGAGATAGAAGCTGTCAGTATCCATTCTTTATCAGCACAAGACCCACATACATTGTTGACATGTCTCTGCCCCCGAAGCGTTTTCCACTTAATTACTGACACCAGTGACACACGGGACAGCTCCTCCTTTCAACAGCCCATCGGAACTTCAAACAGCTCGTCTCAAAGCTCCCATTCAGCCCCTCTTACTCAATGGGACAAGGGCCACCGGGGTTTGCATGAATACTTTGGTCAGGCCGGGGCATCTTGTATTGTGATAATTCCACTATTCCACTCCATGTACTCACTGGTCTTGAATGGGCTCTACACTTGTCACAGAGAGAGTATCTGACACTTGAAAGAGGTCTGGTTGACAATAGCGTTGACATTTCTTCCTAATATAAATAGGAATAAAGCAATTGGGCATACAACACTGGCTGCTTTATTGGGTGTGTAATAAAAAATCAAACTCCTCCCATTTCTTAGAGCCAAAAATGTGAGAAATACCAATCTTGCCAAAGGGTTTGTGGATTTCGTGTGTAGAGTTTAGGAGCAATGTGGTGATTCAAACTTGGAGAGTACCAACTGAAACATGGAATCAATTCAGCGGTCGGTGGAAGTCTTTCATATATTTAAAGGTGTATGATGTAACTTTTTGGTGGTCTTCATGGAGATGTTATTGCTTTAGCTGGAATGTAGCACAGTATAGTGTTTAACTTATCTATATTGTACCTTTTTTGCCCATAATAGGCTTTACAGTTGGTTAAGAAGATCTGTAACTTGACCTGGAGCAGTCAGCTGCTTGTCTAAAGTGATGTTTAATGCTGTACTTTGGAACAATGCAGGTAACATTTCAAAATATGTGAAGTGTAACATCACATCAATATTGTGTGTGACCTAGACAGGCTGGTGCCACCTAGTGCCTCCGCTCAATTTCATTTCTCTCCAGCGACTAGATCAGGAATTGGAATAAAATAAATGTTTTGTAAGAACCCCGGAAGCTGCAGACCACGCACTGGCCAATCAGTAAAGAGCTATGAAGCTATGACGTTAAACTCAAGCACCTGTCTGGGTCCCTTTTGTGGTACAGCACAACAGTAAACAAAGCGGTCAAGATGGATGTAGACGAAGCCATACATTCTGTGTTGCCAACGATTCCTGAGATCGGGGATTTAAAGCTGGAACAAAGAGAATATTTGGTGAATAGGGGAAAGACATTATTGCCCTTCTCACTATGGGATTTGGCACATTACATACGACACAACCAGCGATTGGTTAAACAAAAATTGCCCATGTATTGTTGAGCGAAAGAATCCTAATGCTGCGAGGTCAGACGGTGTCCATGAAGTGAAACTGGCTGATGAACAGGCTATGTGTGACCTTCATGTAGATGTGAAAGAATAGCAAACAGCTTAAAATAATACATTTGGTGTTCTATTCATAAAATACACACACACACATATTGTTGAGAAAATGATCTAAACCAAAACTTAATCATACTCGCTCTGTAGCAACAGAATATCAGTTTTGCAGAGTCATACTTAAACTTACTGTGTCATTGCAACTTGAACTTCACTTGCCCATGAGCCAACATTTGGCCAACTCCAAACAGTGCATTGGCTCATTTCTGTTTGGTTATCTATCCAGTAAAATCAACTTAAGAATCTCATGAATGGCTTGAAATACATTTGAATTGTTGCAGACATAAGTACACATGAGCTGATAATATAACCCTGTGTCTTGGTGTTCAGTTCAGCCGGAGCTTGCTCTTTTCAAGACTCCTACTTGTCAGACATACCAAAAGGCCTTGCCCCTAATACTCTGTGAGGGGGGCACGACTTTGAACTCCATTTCTGAACATTTTGACAGGACTTGACTGACATTTAATGCTTGTATACCTTGCGTTTGTGTAGTTTTGGTCAGTGGTCACATTTTTATACAGCACTTTTCCACCTTCAAGGCACTCAAATCATTTTACATCAAGGAACCCATTCACAGACACTGGTTTAAATGTCTTGCCCAAGGACCCAGCGACAGCAATCATCTGTGGGAGCTGGAATCGCACTGCCAACCTGCGGGCCAATGGATTTAACCGTTCAAATCCACTGCAACCTTTGAATTAGTGGACACCGCTCTACCAACTGAGCTAGTGTCACCCCTGTTTTGTGTATATATTTAATGTGGAGAGCGGTGGGAGGGTTTCTGTTTTGTTTTGTCTATTTTTATTTTTTGTTGTTTGTGCTTACTTTCAAAATTCAGAAGCCCCTGCCCCTGCGTCAGTTGCATTCTCTTATTTACCCACTTTACATTGAAAATAGCTTCAGTTTTCGATGGCGTTTGGACGGTTGGCGATCGCCCTCCTCCCTACCGCGCATTACCCTCAACTCTGGCTGTGGCGTGGAGACCCATTACGCGTGAAGGCTAGTCATTCCCAGTGCGTACTTACTAGCTGAGTTCTAGGTTTATACGTATGGCCGGGCGCGTATGTACCTGCTTACGAACTCGCCTCTGTGTTTGTGTGCACTGTCCCACTGTGTCGGCAGGAAAATAAGAAGACACCTGCTCTGCGCTTCGGAGCTAGCTGTCAAAAACAGGAAAGAAAGTGTAGAAGGAGAGAGGGGAGAAAAAGCGTACCCAGGCAGCCCCGAGATATATCTATTCTGGCTCCCTGCTCCCCTCAAGCTGCTGGTAGGAGACTTCAAAATGGCTGCACTCCCTGCCATAGAGTGGGCCCGAGCCTGTCAAAATGTCTTTGAATGGAAAATACAGACTGAAAAGTTTCCCCCACTTTCTCTCTCTCTCTTTTTTTTTGGTTCATTCTCTCTCCCTCTCTCTCTCGCCACCACTCCTCACCCTCCTCCTGTCTGTCCATCCTTCATCGCGCACAGAAAAGGGCATCTCATCCTCTCCAGTGAAGCTCCATTGACGGTAACATGGAGGGTCCTTTCTCTCTTTTGGCTCTCTGCACCGGAGCGCTCTGTCACTCACTCACCAAGTCCATTCTTCACTAAAACATGATGTCAGTCTCTGGGGTCTTGTCCGGGGAACAGCGCGGCGCTTGGTACCTTTGTCAAAAACTATTATGAACAGACGAGGGAACAGACCGGTTAACAAAGCAGGAGTGTGTGGTCATAATACGTTGTTATTGATGTCTTTTGGTGCAAATTTCCGTTTTCGCAAAATCAATTCCTTACATCTGTCGGAGTGATTGAGGATGACTTTACCCCTCAAAATATTTAGGTTTTAAAGCTGACTGGTCAAATAAAAGTAAAAGTTTGCTGATCTCCTCAAAAAAGTTAGGCTCATGTCGATCTCAATTTCTTATTTTTGATTTTCAGTGCAAACTTGCTATAGTTAAACTCAGTTACCATGGAGACGTATGCTATCCTGGGCTGACAAACCTCAAAACACACACGAAGACAAAACCACGAAAGACAGTTAGCTTGGAGTGGTAACTTTACTTCATGTACTGAGTGATTGGTATTTGGAGCTAGAGGCTGTTCAAAACATAAACAGCATTTCTGAGTGATGACTTTACACTGCATTGTTGTAACAAGTCTTTTGAGCTATTTTGGAGGAATTTGAGCTTTAGTTTAATCATCAATGACTCTTATATTTGTATCATTGACTGGATATTGGATATTTGAACACAGGTTTAGACTAGAATCTATTCACAACAAAATCTTCTGACTTACCCTCGATCTCAAAAAAAGCAATGTTGATTCTTTGTCCTAGTTCTTCTGCATACTTTGCTATAATAATTTCTTTATGTCTTTGTTTAAAGAGTTTCATATGTAATGTTTCTTGGTTGTACAGAGTACTCTGGCTGTTTCAGAGAGGGACAACAAGAAAGATGTCTTTAGATGAAGTTCCCCAATATGTAAAATTGACTCTTGAGCTTGAAGCCATGTTGAAGTGTTGTTACCTCTTCAAAAACATATCCAGAGTTATACATAGATCATGTCACTCTTCTCATTTAAAGGTCCATGATGTAACTTTTCTGGTGGACAGTCGGCAATATGCTTGCCTCCTTGGAGATGCTGTGGATTCTGTCTTGAATGTCCTGTTATAGCATTAAATATATTCAATTTCCAGTTACTCAACATGTTAACAATAAAATGTTTATTGACTTAAAAAAGTGCATTTTTACTGTAAGTGGGCTTTCCTCTCCATAGATCTGACAAATAACTTGGCCCTAAGGTGTCACCTGCTGTCTCCATAGAGATAAGTAAGTGTAATTTGATACTGTGGAACATTCCAGGTAACATCTCCACTGAGAGGAGTTACTGATGGTCCCTCCACCAGAAAAGTTACACAGTGCATCGTTAAATGAACATACAGTCCTATTTAAAGGGATCATCTAAAAAAAATAAAACTAAAAAAAATATCATGTATTTGCTTTTGACCAACATACAAATAAACTGCAAAATGGTATTCAAGCAGGGCCAGTCATTTTGGGGGGTGGGGTCGTCTTCAAATTCTTCAAATTCAAATCTGAGTCTCTATTTTTAGTCCCTCAGTCCCTCAGACATAAGAGAGACCAATGGGAGATGTATGGGCAAGGACCCAAAACATTAAATTAAATAGAGGATGTAAAATGTTGCAGAGGAATCTAATGCACAAAATGACTTGGCACACTTTGTTGATGCAAGTTGGACTTGGACAAGTGGGATTTGAGAAATAACTTAGAAATTGAAAAGACATTGAAGCTATCCATTTAGATAGTCATGTTTTTTCTTTCTTTTTTGGTAAACTTTCTACTGGTAAACTTTCTACTGATTAGCTGTGTAAATGGGTCTAAAATAAAATGTATACCTAACCCTGTCCTTATTTTGTCATTTTAGTACATATTTGTTAAAAATTGGACTTTTGGGTCAAAAGCTGTATCTGTAACGGCCTCTTTAGGATCAACTATAGCCAGTACATTTAAATTTCCAATTTGAACTAATGGCCACCAATGATGATGCTAGGTTATTACGTGATAAGCACAGCCACTGGTGGTCTGTGGGTGGTACGTGAGGAGCCCCTCTCAGTCCCCGCCCCCACCTGGCACCACTGGGCACTGCAATGTCCCGCCATGTCTGGAGAAAAGGGAAACGGTTTCATTAAAGTCTCTTGTGCACTGGTCCTCTCAAAGTTGGATTGTTGTGACCATCATCGCTCCAGAACCCGCCCCACACCCACTCCCCCAACCCTCTGGGCACCGCCTACTTCTGAGGATTTTTCTGATTTTGCTTAGTAAAGCTTCGGAAGAGTCTTTAATGGCTCTTTAAAGGGCCAGTATTCGACTATTTTCTGATCTTGACCTGTTTACATGAGAACACTTGCGGGTAAAAACGACAAAATATTTTATCGGAATTTCCTTTCATTTAGACAGTAACAGCGTTTAAAAGTGAAGATGCGCACCACATTTGCCATTTGTCATCATATAAACGTAGTCTTGGTTATAAAGTTGTTTCATCATCAAAAACATGTCTGGAGTTGTGTTCGGTGTCGGCGGCAAGCTGGAGCATTTGAGGGCCGTGCCCCCCCCCCCCCCCCCTGGTGCCCCACCATCCAGCACAGGCCGTTATTATTACTATTTTAAAATGATTTTGATTGGCGCATTTCACTTCGGGCTGAGGGCACAAACTTTAGCGCCCAGACCAATGACATCACAGTGTCTGTTTATTTAGTGTAATCTGATTGGACAACTGTCCTGTCACTCACGTCAACCTGCTGCGTCAACTCGTAGCAGCTTCACGATTAGCGGCAGCTGCTACTTCAGCCCAAACCTCCACACAGGAAACCGTGGGGAGAGAACCAAAGACACACTGACAGACCCGCCGCCGGGACCGAGACAGTGGCCGGAGCTCTCACTGCCGCCGCCGGGGCCAGGCAGATGATAAAGTCTATCCGCCTTTGTCCGCTCGTTTCTGGGTGTAAAAGTTTGACCTGGGCGTAGCGCAGTGTCCTAGTGCAAATATGGACTGACCGTAACTTTCAGATTTAAGTAGCAAGTGGAATAAAGTTTTAGTTTTACAACCAGCTCGTGCATTGAGCTCCCGGACCTCGCGTCACGGACCTGACTGGACCGGGATTTGGACCAGTTTCATCTCTTCATATTGGACAATAGACTTTTGGAGACAGAACCAGTGGGACAGTATATAGAGGAAACTCTGCTTCAGTCTCTGGAGAAGGTAAGAGGCTGGTTTTCATTAGTTTGCGGCAAATCTGAAGATGGAGCCTCACAGATAAATAGTGTTATAGTTAAATAGTGTTATAGTTAAATAGTGTTATAGTTAAATAGTGTTATAGTTAAATAGTGTTATAGTTAAATAGTGCGTAAATGAGCTCGTGTGTGGTGGAGCTGCTCTGTTGTTCTGTCGTGCTGATGCCGTGTGTTCATGTTGTGACCAGAGCCTCTTATCTTATTGTAGTTTTGTTGACGTTGTTGGTCTGGGTGTGAACGGTGTGTTACGTTGTGTTGTTGCGTAAAGTTTTCGCGTGGCTGCATTGTGCTCTGATATATTTCAGCCAATAGTAACCAAAATATTCATAATATATATTTATAATTTTGGCCTTGGTGCCCCTCCCAAAAATTATAAAATTTTTTAAAATTTCTTTTTTTTTATTTTTTATATCTCACATCAGGAGAAGTGTGTGGACGGCGTGCCCCCGCGTACCACGCTCACTACAGCCCTGGTGCTGTCCGACGCGTGGCTCTTTCTTGTCCGGTTGCTTCTTTCAGTGATGTTGTTCAGGGGTGTTTTTGACGAGGCTGTTGTTTAATGTTTACAACCAGTGGCAGGCCTTATTGTTTTTTTTTTTAAATAAATTTCAACCTTTTATTATAGTCTTGTGTGCGTATCGTCTACCACACAGCCTCAACCCCTACTGCAGCTAATAGTAATAATATTAACAATAATGATAATAATAACAACACATAATTAGCCTAATACTGTTAAAGAGAAACGTGTTTGATAGCATTTGTGCTTTGTATGACTCCACCGCGTTAAAATATTTCTCAAATGGCAGTGCCCCCCCTGCTGGTGACACACGCCCCTCCAGAAGATGTGTTCTGACGCCGACTCTGGTTGTGTTTTGTTTCATTCACACATATTTAGCACACAAATCCTGCATATTCAGACTGAGTTCTTCTCTCAAACAGAAAACACTGTTCTTCCTTGTGTCGTCATGCGGTAATACAGGAAGTGCTCCACTGTCTTTTTACAGTGCATATACCTCAACTAGAAACATTTCGGTTAGGGTTAGGGTTAAAAGTGGGTCAGAGCATTTTGATAGACAGAATAATAACACAGGATTACTCAAACATGTGTGAATGAAACAAAACACAACTCCAGGTATATTTTTGATCCGTTAACAAGATTCTAACGTGCCTTAAAACTTACAAAAGCCAGTTGTGCGTAATAGAGGACCTTTAATTGAAGTGATTCTCCCTGTCCACCCCCTGTCCCTGCCACTGTCTCTTGGCGGGGGGGCACCGCTGCAGTCACTCCACTATCATTACCAACCTGTCATTTTCTGTGCAGTGCATCCATCACTTAAGCAAACCTATTCAAATGAGCCATTACTCTTTTGTGATATGGACACTACCCAAATCTATCAAGTTCAATTTCACCCTCAAGCCTCCTTACATTCACGGTTAATCTAATTCCTCCCTTCTGACCATGTCTTTGAACCCATCGCGCTGTGTCGGTCCCATTATTTCAGGTGGCTTCATCACCTGTGGCCAGAAGGAACAACGTAACGGCCATTTTCATTTGATAATTGGTTATCTTGACATTTGAAAGTGGCTCCATAATTTGTTCATGGTGATGGTGAGGGACGCTTAATTAGAGCGGCTCTGTGCTTAGCTCCTGGTTTCCTGAAAAAGGTCTGGGGTCAGTCTGAAATTACACGCTCGGCATTCTTTGGACACTTTCATTAAAATGGTACTTTTACCTAAGTGGCCTAACACGAGTGCTTACCTGATCAGTCTGAGCTCAAGGACCATGAAGGGGGCAAGTAACAAATGTTCAAAAAGTTACAAGGGAATAAAGCGGTGATTTTTAATTTATTTATTTTTGATCCATCACCAAGAAATAGTAGAGCAAGTATTGCAACACCAACATGATCCTGTGGCATTGAAAATCCTTCACTAACCTTGTTTTTTTTTTTTTTGTTTTTTTTTACCTTGAATTGGAGGGACTATGTAGTGCCTTTCACCAGTTGTACCAGAGAAAAAAGGTTATGTAAAAGCAATATATGTATTATGAGCACTTAAATATATGGACAAATATGAAAATAAGTATTTTTATATTAGTTTGCCTTAATATAGTTTTTGATACCAAGGGCGTACATTTGGTCTCAGCTTTGGTGGGGACACGCTGCAAAAAACAAACAGCACATCTTTATAAGAAAGGGTAAAATGAATTATTATTATGAATTCTTTCCAAAAACGCAGTCTGGGCAGGTCCAAAATAGCTGAGAGGTGGTTTCATTTTTCAGTTTGCCAAATGTACAGTTTGTGTCCATTGCCCTTCTAAGATGATTCTTTAGCAGATAACAGTGATGTAGAAGTTTGTAGCGGATTTCCCTTTCCTTGTTGGAGATGTGATATTTGTGAGGTAATGTCCAAACATTTTTCCATGGAATATTGTCAGTAGAGTCCGGCTGCACAGTGCACAAGTAGGGCGCCGTTTGGGAGGTGCACTTGTGGTGACAGTCGCTCTTTTTCTGCAGTGACTCATTATAATTCAAGTTTAATTGAAAATGAAGCCAAGTAAGTTCCTTTTGAAAAGTTTTTTTCAAAATTTGGTGCAGCGTCTTCACTCACATCTGCTCAAGCCGCCATTTTCAGGTGCTGACACTGTTCTGCCGCTTCCCCAGTTTAAGCTCCTGGCACCACTAATGACATCACTCTGTTGCAGCCAGTGAAATAGTGGCGGCAGGGTAACCCTGTCGTCATATCACTGAATACATCTCAGACCGTCTAATAAATCAAATGTGAACTAAAACGTGTTAAATTAATACTACTGAGTTTGGAAAAATATTGGAATAAATTTATATTTTTGTTTATTAAAATAAAATGGCAAATATTGGTAGGGACTATTTTGTTTTCCCCAAATATTGGTTGTGACATGTCCCCACTGTCCCTATGCAAACCTATGCCCTTGTTTGATACTGCCAGTGTTAAAATGTTGGTATTATTAAAGGTGCATTGTGTCATTTTTTTTTTTCTGGTGGAGGGTCCATAACTTGTTTTTTCTCCATGGAGATGACTTGTCTATTACTGAGTAGTGCAAAAAACATCTCATTAAAGGGAGTATACATGTTTCTTTTTTCCATTAATCAATCAAAATAAATAAATAAAAAATTGCATGTTTTGTATGGCCCCAAATAATCAAATTGAACTTCTTGTACAAATTCACAAATTGTACAAATGATTCCTCTGCCTGTCCTAGGTGCACTCAGTAACGATGTCAGGATCCTTGAAAACTGGAGAGCGGCCAAAGAGAAAGCCACAACATCCAGACACATAATCCCTCAGCAAGAAATGTAATGTTTAGAAACCCCAGACTCTTGCAGCGCCTGACCTTAATCCTATAGAGAAAAAAACAGAGTAAGTGCTTAGTTCATTTCAGGACTCATATCTTCTGGCTTGTCTGGCCTTCTTAATAATGGCTAAGATGTATTCAAGACACAAATATATAGTGACCATTGCTCGCTCTGGCCACTGAAATTCTATTCAAATTACCTTTAAAGTCTGTCACGGCTTCTCTCCATGGAGATGTTACTGCTTTGTCTGGAACGTTTCACAGTATGAAATTGAACCTTTCTATCTTCATGTAGATCAAACCAGACCAAGTTACAGGTCAGATCTGTGGAGAGGCGACCCCGCTCACAGTCAGAATGTCTGTTTTTCTAGGTATTTTTGAGCTTTAAAACCGCCTGTAATTGAATAAATGTAAGGTGGAGCTGTTTAATGTCATAAAGTGGAACATTTCAGGCAGAGCAATGACATATTCATAGAAATAAGTAGGTGACGGACTCTCCACCAGAAAAGTTACACAATCCACTTTTCATTTTGTAACATAAACACAAAAATAATTACACTACAAATTCAAGGTTCAAATCAACAACCACAGGGCCTGTTTACATGAGAACACTTGCGGGTAAAAACTGCAAAATTTTATCGGAAGTGTCTTTCATTTAGACATTTTTGGGGCTTAAAAATGCAAAAATGTGAAACCACCCGTGAGTGGAAAAGTTGAAAACGCTCCACTGTAGCGTTTCCGTCTACACTGCCGAAGACGCAAAACTCTGGTCAGATCTGCTCACGCTGAGTACGTGTTTACGTCACATACATACAGTACACACAAACAAATATGTAGAATAATTTCCCTGCGTAAGACCTCAATCTGCTCTGGCCCTTAATAAACTTACAGGAGGCATCTCAACCAATGTACAGAATCTGCAGAGATACTATTAATGAATAAAGAAGGATCTGCAATCACCTCTGTCAAATTCTGGACGCACCAGTTCATCGTAGGTGAGACAGACGGCTATGGACGAGACCTGGAGAACCTGTCAATGGTGGGACAACTTTGTGGAAGGAGTAGCTGATGAAAATGCTTTGTGTGAAAACTTCTGTATGTCCAAAGATGCCCTTGTTGCTTTAAGTACAAGCATACCTAATCGAATTCCACACACCTTTGCATCACCGTACGCACGCAGATTTCCTCCCGAAAACATTCGTCTAAACGCGGAATAAAAAGTGAAGATGCGACGCCACTTTTGCGTCTTCTGTTCAGACCGTCATCATATACACTTAGCCTCAAATGGAAAATGTGTAAACTGGAACATTGAAAAAAAAAAAAAAATTATACATACTCTATACCATTATCTATAAGGTATGCATATAATAAATGTGAAATGTTTAAATGGCCTACCTATAGTATTTGTTATTATATAGTG
Organism: Boleophthalmus pectinirostris; assembly: GCF_026225935.1. Classification (NCBI taxonomy): domain Eukaryota; kingdom Metazoa; phylum Chordata; class Actinopteri; order Gobiiformes; family Gobiidae; genus Boleophthalmus; species Boleophthalmus pectinirostris. The sequence goes on along the minus strand of NW_026571153.1, from coordinate 21,329,723 downwards.
TGTAAAAATAAAAGTAGCTTAATTTTTTATTCAATGCAAATATTCAAATGTATTCTAATGGCGATCTCCAAGTTTTGATTGTGATATAATTGAGAAAATGGGATATTAACTGCTGACATAAGCCCTGCTTTTGCTTTCCTTGCTAAGTCAGTCATCAGTCCTTGCTCCCCCTTCAGAGTGCCATCACAAACAGTTTGTCAAGTTGTTGTGTACAGTTTTGTTTCGGAATTATTTCTGGTGATAAAGCTTAATATCACCCAAAACAAGCACCAAGTACATTTTAAAAAGAAGAAAGAAGTATCTAGTATTTGAAACCAATTTTTCAGAGCGCAGAAGATTGAAAAAAGGAATGAAAAAGAACGTACAATTGTGGCAAATCAGCTTTTGATTCACAAAGACTCCCGATTATCTCTCTTTGCATGAATCAGTCTCATGTTATTGTGTACAGTCAAAGAATCCAAGGAAAGTTTCCAGTTTAGATATCTGTGGTGTAACTGAAAGAAAACTGAAGTACATTTTGAATACATTTGCGTTCAATTGAAAACAGTTCTATTCACTAAAACAGCAATAAAGACACGCCACGGAAAATGTTTAGTTGATATGATTTAATGAAGCAACAACAAAAACACAATTTGTTGATGATGTCTCCCCAAAGTGCCAAGTAAATATTTCCAGAATTTGATTTTGTCGTGCATTTGCCATTTTGTTAAATGAAGCATGCAGCCAACCCATAATAACAACAAACACGAGAGAGTCTAGAGTGAGACTTAATATCTGTCAGCTTTCTGAACTAAAATAACTTCATATCTCAATATTACATTTACGAACACTATCTTTTGAGTGACAAGCTTTCGTTTCTGTCACACGAGACTCTATCACACTACTGTCTTTTTATTTTGAGAGCCCATATCATGCTATTTTCTGATATTTATTATAATGTTTCCTCATCACAAACAGAGCTGGAGTTGTGTTTTATTTCATTCACACATGTTTAACACACAAACCCTGTATATTTAGGAGGAGTTCTGGTCTCAAACTGAAAACACTCTGTTCTACCTTGTGATGTCATGTGGTAATATAGGAAGTGCTCTTCTGTGTTTTTAAACTCCATACACGTTCACTAGAAACATTTGGATCATTTCAGCCCTGGATTTCTCAGTCTCTACTGAACAAAAGGTAAAAGGAGCTGTGAAAGGGACAGTCCAGAATTTTGGACATAGGACCTCATTTCGTAGTGAGCCAGAGTGTTGGAGACGTGTGGAGACACTTTTTTAAATATTCCATCCAGTCCTTGTATTTGCAGAGGTCACTGGGGCTAGGCTAGTGCATGTCAATGGCCATAGTTAGCCTGCCACTAAAAACAATCTTACTCACTCCACAAAACACCCAAAGCAAATCTATTATTACACCAGACTGTCGATGTAAATGTCTGTGTTGATAGAATAATTTTAGAAGTAAAACCAACCTTGCATTTGAAGGATTTATGTCTGAGCAGCAGCAGTGAGTTGTACTTCCTGATAGAAAGCTTGACAGTGGCGGACTGATTTCACCTAGCACTTATCCTACCGGCAAAGTAAAATTCCGCTGCTGCTGAGAAAATAGTCCCTCAACATGTGACGATTCATGCGATGCAAGGTTAGTTTTATTTCAAACATTATTCTATCAACACAGACATTTACATCGACAGTCTGGTGTAATAATAGATTTACTTTGGGTGTTTTGTAGAGTGGGTAAGACTGTTTTTAGTGACAGGCTAACTATGGCCATTGACATGCACTAGCCTAGCACCAGCGACCTCTGCAAATACAAGGACTGGATGGAATATTTTAAAAAGTGTCTCCACACGTCTCCAACACTCTGGCTCATTAGGAAATGAGGTCCTATGTCCAAAATTCTGGACTGTCTCTTTAATTTGAAAACTACAGCTACATGACCTTTGGAGATGTGTGATGACTAATAACTTAAATATGTCTGAATGAAACAAAACAAGACTCCAGGTATGTTTTTGAGGAGGTAACAGCATTGTAACATGGCTTAAAGCTCACAAGGCTCAATTTTGTGCAAGACATTTAAAATCTGTCAGCTTTGTGAACTAATATACGTTCATATCTCCCTGTTACATTTACGAACAGTGCCTTTTGAGTGACAAGCTTCCATTTGTGTCACATGAGACTCTGGGGGCACAAGCCTGCGGTCTACAATCTTTTATTTTAGTGGCAATCTGAAGCATGCAGGTTTGGGGCGGTGTTATTCATTGAAAATCAATATTTTCCATTTCTGAGGATGCAGAGTGAATTATTACTGGGATGAACAGTGAAGAGAGATTGAAGCGTGCGTGGTGGGCATCAGTCATGTACACACTTTCACAAGGACATTGACTCTCCCTGGAGTTAACTGCATGGACACACGCGCTCCTTCTCCACAGCCCTGTCAACATTTGTCGTCAAGACAGAGAACGCAATAAGGGTCATATTTGTACACCGGAGCAGGAGGTGTCTGCGCTGTGTTTGTCTTTGGGGTGATCTCTAGTTTGACAATAAAGTTATATAAGCTGGTGAAGGGATATGGTGACTGATAACTGCATTTCAAAGAGACTTAAAGGTCCTATATTACGCAAAATTTAGTCTTATGAGCTTTAAGCCATTTTATAATGTTGTCACCTCCTCAAAAATATACCTGGAGTTGGTTTGTTTCTTTCACAAAAGTTTGCATATCCATTTATTATTAGTTTGTCGACATCTCCACAACTCAAAATGCTCTGTTCCACCTTGTGATGTCATGAGGCGGTAGTTTTCAAGTTAAGAGCTACCATTTTTGTGGAGTAAAGATTGGTAATGCCATGGCTGAAATTAAAAACACAGTAGAGCGCTTCCTCTATTACCACATGACATCGCAAAGTGGAACAGAGTTTGATAAAAGAACACAAGATTTATGCGGTTAACATGTGAGAATGAAACAAACCACAACTCCAGGAATGTTTTTGATGAAGAAACATAACAGATCAAAAAATTGCAGAAAACGGGCTCTTTAATGGCACACTTGGGAACATTCCATGGAGACAAACAGCGGCTGATTCTCCACTGATTTTTAATTATTATTTTTTAAATTAAAGATGACAAAATATAGCATTTAACAAAATACAATAATCAAAATAAAAACAATACACAAAAACATAGAGGAGCACCCACACCAAATCCAAAAAAAACCCCAAAACACACACACACACCAACACAAATTCAGTTAAACAAAACAAAAGCAATGTAGCAGTACAGCGCAAACACACCACTAGGCCCCCTTACATTGTTATATTTTCCACTGACAAGTTACATAATGCATCTTTAAGATGTATTACGTAAGATAAGAAATTAAACCACAAAAACACTGAGTAATATTTTATAATTTGAGATGGAAAACTTTGAAAACTTGCAATGAAATGTACTCAATATCCTTAATATTTATCTCCTTCACATTAACTTGAGCCAGCGTTCACATCTCTATCAAATGAAATTACCAGTCATTTTTTATAAATTCTATTCGTAGGCAATTAACCATATCTAATTAAAAGCTTATAGATCCCACTCGAGTCTATAATTGTACACATTCTTCGCTCCATTCTTTATTGTAAATGTCAAGTGTCATATACCTTAGATTAAACTGGTGTGCTCTACAGTTGCTCCTGGTCTGTGTGTCTCTGCACTGGTCTACCCCATAATGAGGCTGTAGCAGTGACAGTGGTTTAGCAGGATTAATGCCATCATCAGGATCAATCCATAGATTATTTCAGATAAATGTCCCAGAGCCCAGACGTCGCACAGTCACTCATTTAAACACGCCACACGCTCCAGGTAGGATACAGACACTCAGTCGCTATAGCAGCCATAGGGATTTTATTTTTTTTTGTGTTTTGTCATTTAACATAAACATTCATCATAGAATGATTTAACACAGAAAAATGCACATAGCACTAGTTATTCTATCGGCCGAAGGGGTTTAGGCTATAATTTAAAACTTATTTTGCCTAACCCTATTAACATTTAGAATATAATACAACTCTGCAGAAAATCTATTTACAGATCCAATAATGATGATGATGATGATACTACTACTACTACTACTACTACTTATTTTTTATATTTTTTGTTAACAAGGGTACAGAAACAAACTATGACTTTTTTTTTCTGTTGTTGGTGCACCATGTAACTTTTTAGTTGGGGGGTCCGTCACCTGCTTGTTTTGGTCAATATGTCATTGCTCTGCTTGGAATGTTCCACAGTATGACATTAAACAGCTCTACCTTATATTTATTCAAATACAGGTGGTTTTACTGCTCAAAAATACCTAGAAAAACAGACATTCTGACTATGAGCAGGGTCACCTCCCCACAGATCTGACCTGTAAGTTGGTCTGGTTTGGTCTCCATGAAAACAGAAAGGTTTATTACCATACTGTGAAACATTCCAGACAAAGCAATAACATCCTCATGGAGAAAAGCGGGTAACGGACCCTCCATCAAGCGATTCCAGCTCCCGCAGATGAATGCTGATGTTGTGTCCTTGGGCAAGACATTTAACCCCCCTCGCCCCCAGTCTATGCATTCACTAGTGTATGAGAGTGTGTGTGAATGGGTGAGAAGTTCCTTGATGTAAAACGCTTTGATTGATTGATTTGATTTTGGTCACAGGTATATTCTGACATTATTTCACAGACATCTTGTCATATTTAACATACACTGATCGAAAAAGTGTAAAGCTGAAGCTTCATCTTATTATCCCTACCCTCTATTCCTTTGTCAGAGTGTCATCTTAACACCAGTTCATATTCATAAATACAGCAAGAGGAAACAAACAAATCAAGTAAAATACTACAGCACAAACTAAGTATCATGATTCATTTATCTGCCCCAGAGTTAAACATTTAAACTTCTTTCTAAAATGGAAGAGAGTGGTGCACAATTTTAGGTTTTCTGTACAGTTGTTCCAGAGGTCCGCCCCTTAACAGATAGAAAATTGTATAAATGTTTGTTCTGATTTTTTATTTATTTTTTTGATAAACGTGGCCGTACCCGTGAGCTCCTATTGGCTATTTCAGACATTGAGCATATGTTGTAATGATTTTGTCAAGAGATTGTTGTCTACTTTGAACATGATTTTCAAAGTGTAAAGGTCAACTAAATTGTGAAATTTCAAAGTTTGAAGGTTTATAAGAACACATTGGTTGATTCATTGTAAGTTGATTATGAGATTGCTCTTACTGCCTTTTTTTGCAAAGTAAAGTTTGGATTTGTATTAGTCTTATAGGTATTGCCTCAAATCTCAATACAGTAGGTTATGTAGAGCATTATCAGCCAGTTGTATATAATAAAAAAAGATTGTTTTTATCTAGGATATAACTATATTTGTATATATTTGTGATTACTTTAAATAATTTATTTCTAATTTTATTTATGTGTGATTTGCATTTTAAATTATGGTCTATAGTTACTCCTAAAATCTTGTTTCAAAGACTCTTTCTAGTAGTAGGGCTTTGAGTGCCTTGAAGGTGGAAAAGCACTGTATAAAAATGTCACGATTTACAAAAAAAGAGAACTAATTAATTTAAGAACTAAACTACAGAAAAGTTTGCGGTGGCCCAAAGTTGTTCCTCTCTTACTTTATGCATTTGGAGCATCTTAATTATTGACCACAATGAATTTATATGTGCTTTTCTCAACTCTCAGAGACCAGAGCAAAGTCATGGTAACAACAACTAGCATGCTAACACGCACTTTCTAATGAACAGACAATGAAACGCTTTATAATCAGATGCAGACAGCACACGGAGGACAGATTTTGACATCAAGAGCTGCTTAAACAACCTGTCCTTTGAAGATTTCCAAATTATCAACTTACCTTTTTACACATTTTCCCCCAAACATTTTAAACTGGAAATAACATTCCTTTCAGATATCCTCCATGCTGTTAGCCCAATTAGCATTCAAGTTTTACATTTTCAAGAAGCAGTGCATGATGGGAGGTTGCCTTTGAAAACAGCAGCAGGAATGTTTTAAATGCTCCGGCTTTACTGATGTGATTAGAATTTAAAGTATAATTCTCCAAATCCCCACAATCTCTTTTGTTTGACGCATACAAAGATGACAAAGGGATTAAAAACGTTAATTTATTGCAGATCTCGGCATCAATTACAGCGCGCACTACTTTTATGATTCATATGAGCTGTGCTGAAGATTATGGAAATGACACATCTCCAGTGTTGGCAGGCGGAAAGTAGAGAATCGGAATTGGCTGCTACACTTGGACTCGGTATAGGCTTGATTTCAGTCAATCACCACGCCGTGTCAAATATTTAAAATAAGGATAAAATGGAACATGAATGTAGCATGGCATAATGATGCAGAAATGCTGGTTTCTTGCTGTTTCTGTCAATTAGGTAAGCTGCAAGATGCCAGTGTAATTTATGATCGTGACCATTTTAGGTTTGAAAAATGCAGGCTGTGAGATGCCTGTGTAGTCCATAGCTCATTATATTAACAGAATTGTAGTGGTATGGGTCAGATATGTGTTCTTGGTCAGTGGATGGTTTAAATATAGACAACACTTGTATTGAGTTGATAATTGATACTTTGCAGCAGTGACATCACGCTGGGGGTGTACATGTATCTCTAATGGTGGACTGTTTAGGAGTTACTAGAGGTGTGCAATTATACTGACATATCGATATATTGTATTGTTTAATGTGATGATACAGTATCTATATTGTATTTATTGGTATATTTTACTAAATGATTTTGTTACAGCGCTACAGTTTTTTTTATTTTTTTTTTTTTTATTTGTTTATGCAACAAATTTGACATTTTCACTGTTTGGATGATTAAAATGTTTGTGTTTCATATTCATTTTGCACAAGAAGTGATTTAACAAAGACTTTTAGAATCACAGCCATGATTGAGCCATTATTTTTTATTGAACTGTATCGAATCAATTTGAAATATATTGTGTCAAATCAAAGGTGTCCTGTATCGAGATATGTATTGTATCGCAGCCTATGTATCAAGATATGTATTGTATCATAACTTATGTATGTATGCCTAAAATGTTTAAAGATACTCTGAAAGCTCAAGAAAAAAAAGAAAAACACACACACAAAGTGGATTTAAAAAATACATTTTGGGGAGTCTCAATATGAGCTTTCATAATCCTGTTTCAGAGTTTGATTTTCAACAACAAAAACAAAAACTGTAAGATTGACATACTGAAAAAAAAAAATAATAATTTGTTGGCTAATGCTAGTTGTAATTTTCCAGATAATTCAGTTGGCCAAATTGCATAAAAAAAAAAAAAAAAAAAAAGATTGAGTAACAGAGCTTTAGACAGAACAGTGCCTACATTTAGCATTACAGGGAATGTTGTTCACTAAAGAATAAAAATACAGGATTTCACCAGGCTGACAATTTACCATTAAAGTACAAAAAAACTAAATACATTTTACTAAGTCCTTTTATATGATTTGCAAACTGCCTTTTACAACAGTACTACAAATGTAAATGACCACAAGTTGAAATCTGCATGGATTTGCCACCATTCATAAAAACAAGGTTACCGAAAGCATTGCACTTTTTCTCTCATGTGCTGTTAGACACATGCAGTTGTATGACACTGTGATCCTTCTGCTGTAATAATCTTCTCTAGAGATGTGTAATATTTCTTTTGCCTCTTACTTGCGTGAGGTCTTTAAACCTTTCAGATTCCAAAGAGAGTAAAATATTTCTCCATCAAAATTCAATCTTATTTCTTTTTGTTGGCAACAGGTAAAGTTCACACGTTTGTAAAGCTGCAATTCTTTAGAACTGCACTGACAACTGTATAACCTGTAGCCAATGCTATTCGCTTGTAAAGTTGGTGGTATCTGATTTACTGAAGCAGCCAGAGTTGTTCAAATGAGTTTAAGATGGATTTCACAAGGACTGGAGCTATAGTGGAGTCAGATTATTTTGATAATTTACCTTAAATGTTGCTTTTGTGCCAAATGGCTAATCCTACACCTTCACAATTCTTACTAAACTATTTGTTCATTATGAATTAAGTATTTGTTCATGCTTTATTAAAGGTGCACTATGTGACTTTTTGGATGGGGGTCCGTCACCAGCTTGTTTCTGTGTGTAATTGTGTGGTTATCAGAGACTATATTTTTTTCCTACCATAATGCGTCCATGAATGCATCTGCCAGTGCATCGCTGATTAGTAACTAGAAATAGGTATGTACGCCACAGTGCCGTAGTTGGGGCTTTCGGCTTAAAGCTGTACATGGCGCATGTAAGTAGCGAAGCTGTTTTCCCAAGAATGTCTGCTGTTAAAAACTTCCCTATTGTGTTAATTGTGGAATACAGATGCAAGGTGCTGAGTGGAGTGGGCGATGATGGCGGCCACATTGAACGCGCTCTGAGCCCCATGTAGGTTGCACCCCCTTACCCTTCTAAATTTTCGGTAAATGTCTTTTTTGTTGTATACCTGGGGTGGTGGTCGCTAATGGCCTACCTGAAGTTAATTTATTGTTCCTTGTGTAACAGACTGCCACTGCTGCTTTATTCTTGCTCTTTATCCTTTATCCTGATTCTTAGTGTTGTGGTTTATTTGATGAATGTTGTGGGACAGTAGCTGAGAGGAAGTGCAATATATGACTGGGTTTGCAGTGCAATGCAAGGTTAGGCCTCAGGATTAGCACAAATCACTTTAGCCCAGATAGGCCCCGTCAGCACAAGCACTTACATCATCTGGAAGTCTATGCACTTTAACTTAACAAAGCCTATCTCAAATACATTGGCACACGAACTTTAAGTACCATTTAGCACAGCATTCAATGAAATGAATAAAGATTTGTAAACTTTTTAAATCACATTGCCCTTGTCGTTTTTCACGCCAGAACGAATTGTGGGAGTAATTAAAAAGGGGATACAAACCACTCATACACATGGATACATCGTTGCTCTGCCTTGAATATTCCACAGTATGACAAGAAACAGCTCTACAGCCCTGCCTCTCCACAGATCTGACATGTAACTTGGTCTGGTTTGGTCTCTATTAATGTGGAAACTTTTAATCCCATTCTGTGAAACATTCCAGACAAAACAATAACATCTCCACTAAGAAAAGCACAATGTACCTTTAAGGCTAATCTGTGTATCATTCGTTCATTCGTTTTTCAATATAAAACCAAAAATAAGAAAATGAAAAACCAAAATGAAAAAAAAAACGGATAATGATTAATTGTTTCAGTTTTCGATTTTGTGTTTAAATGAAGAATGGAAAAAACAGATGACACCTGTTTCCCGTTTATGTGACTTCCGTGACTGTGATGCCAGACTTTTGCACCGCATACAAACTGAACCAGCACTGGTCCAGATCCGGGACCAGAGCAGGACCAGACCGGGACCAGACCGGAGGCTCAGAGCCCACGGCAGGGCTGGAGCTTGAAGCTGAGGCTCGAACCCTGCGGAGGCTCAGGGTCAAAGATTGGAGTCCGTTCTGGGCTCGGTCTGGACTCGGCCTGGACGTGGTCTGGTCTCGGTCTCAATCCTGCTCTGGTCCCGGTCTGGTCCCGGTCTCAGTCCCGGTCTGGTCCCGAACCTGGATCAGTTCTGGTTCAGTTCGTATGCGGCGCAAAATTTCGGCATCACAGTCATGGAAGTCACGTAAACGGCCGTTATCCGTTTTTTCCATTCTTCATTTAAACACAAAATCGAAAACTGAAAAAACTAATCGTTATCCGTTTTTTTCATTTTGGTTTTGAAGACAAATAATGAAGAAAACAGTTCTTTTTTCGTTTTCTTCTTTTTGGTTTTATATTGAAAAACGAATGAACGAATGATACACGGATTAAAGCTAAACAAATTGTAGTTATTTGTTTCTGGAATAGCCATCAGTCTTATATCAACATTTTATTTTGTTTGTTTGTGTACCTCTTAACATAATGAGCAAGCATGCCGTACTACTACTCACCCAGCCCAGCAGTTCATCAACAGTCCCACAGCTGGAGATTGAAACTTCTCACTTGGCTGCCCACATTGAACTCGCCCTCGCATGGCAACGGCAGTCCAAAAACACTCAGTCAACCAAGGAAACCATCTCCCCCTTTAGATCCTTCAGCGTGGAGCGTGCACGGGTGGTCCGGCCTGTAGCGCGCATCCAATCGCAGCCGCCGACGAAGTGAAGTGGTCCCAAGGTAACGGAGGAGCGACCGCGCCAGAAGTGGAGCTTGGTCACAATCATCCCGTTACGGCCAAGTGCTAATCAAAAGCTAGGATCAATATCGTCGGACACCGGATTGCACTCCTGGGGTACACTGGTGGAGACTCCACCAAAAAGGGCAGAGGAAGGGGGAGAGGGGGGTTCCATGTGGTAACTGGCGACAATTTGAGTGATTCGAACTGGGATGGAGTGAGACAGCGCGTGGTCCAAGAAAGGATAAAAGATCATTCATGGACACAGCCAGACAGACACACAAGGAAATCGGTTACAGGGGCCATGTCAGCTATTGCTCCCTTGGTAAATTTGGAACCCGCTAAAAGCTTCAGTTGTCGTCCCTAATGTAGACAAATTGGACGCTGATTTTCTGGCTTTTTCCACCAGCTAGCATTTCTTATTGTAACACTGTACAATTGAGCGTTTGGGAATTTGGATTGCTTACAAAGAAGTATGAGCTCCCCTCTAACAATACAAAGATTCAAGGGGCAATATGTCTTGTCCAGTGCAGAGGTGGTAAAGTTAACATTCAACCAGGGAAGGGAATGTAGAAAATAAATGTGGATGTCAGTATAAAGTAGTATGTCAAGACATAACAATCCAAAATTTTAACTATTGCCTCTAGTTCTATATAGTTCTGTTGCCTAAGCTACACTGCTCCTATAGAGTTGTTTTTACTGCCCACTGTATTTACAGAAAAATCCTGCACACCGTCTTACTTGCAAATTGTGAAATTTATTATTACAAACCGTGCAACGTTTCGGCACTAGGCCTTCGTCAGGCAAACAGCTCTCATATCGTTGGCACTGCCCACTGTATTAAAATATGACTTCTACTGCTATAAACTTACTTTTAAATAATATAAAATGTCTGGGATTCAGCCATTGTTTTTAACCACAAATAGCTGAAAATGCACATGCAAAAACATGGTAAATATAAACTTTATTTCAGTTTTCCTGCTATGGCCCTCAATCCCTAGTCTGATTCATCACCCAGTTTCACTTCGTGGAAACCGTCTGACCTCGCAGCATTAGGATTTGTTCGCTTCGACAGTAGGCGGGTACTTTTTTATTTAACCAATCACTGCTATTTAGTCGAGATGTATGTAATGCGCCAGACTGCTCAGTGGTGCTCAGCGTTCTTGCAAACCCTCAAGTGTATTCCCATTCCTGACCTAGTCGCTAGAGAGAAATGAAACTGAGCAGAGGTACTAGGTGGCACCAGCCTGGCTACTCAATACCCATTCCATTATCGCAGTTGTCAATTTTTTTAGACTATACAATGAGATTTTCGACAATGAATCATAGCATTTTATATTACCATCTATCTGTGTGATTCTTCAGTCGTCCATGCAGGTTCCATAGTGGTCCTTGGGTCATATACTTGTTCTCAGCTCACGATCTTTCTAAAGCTGGAAAGATTCATTTCTGTCCTGTGAATGTGACATTTTTAATATCAGTACCTGCTGAAATTTGTATCGAGTTACAATACTACTTTTTGTCAATCCATCCATTTTCTTCTGCTTATCCAGGGCTGGGTGGCGGGGGCAGCAGTCTAAGCAGGGACTCCCAGATTTCCTTCACTCCAGACACTTCCTCCAACTCCTCTTACTAGTTTTTGTATCGATTAGTATTTGATTTTTGATCAATTTAAAAACCCTAGTAACAACACATTGTAAGTGGTTTTTGAGCATCCAGAACACATGACATATACATTGACTGTCTTATTAAAATCACTGCTATTGTCTTCCAAATCTAACATTAAATGATAAATTACATTTCTTTTTCAAATACAGCTGAACTAGACATTTAACTTGGCCAAGATTTCCATTTCTTTCATATTATATTGTAAAAGAGGAAGAAGGAGTCCTCCATTTTAACACATAGCCTGACCTACTCGCTTTACTGCATTTCGCCATATACTATTTCCAGTCCATTCCTATTTCACCTTAGGCCTCTGACAAAAGAGCGGACAGTGGAAGTCAATGCGGACGACGCTCAAATGGAGGACTTTCTCATTTGCAGGAGAAAGAGGAGGAGGACAAGGACGCGGGACCCACCGGTGCCTCTCTGTGACATTTCATCTTAAACTCAGTCACCCATCCGCCCTATTCACACAGCAGCCAATTAGGTCGGGCCTGTTAAGGTTTAATACCTACAGTTAAGGCCGCCATTGTGTGCCAAGTAATACTATTTCAGGCTTTCAGTCACTCCAGGAGCTTTCATTAAATCCAGAAGAATGCTGCAGCGATTCACACAGTCTGGAGTTAAAAGCCTTGCAGTTTTGATATTGCCTTTACTGCTCCGACAAGCCCTCCCTCCACCTCACTTACCCCACCGCATCTCCATACACTCATAGACAATCCTTCCAATAGAGTCACTTGTAAGAGGAAAGGCAATTTGAATAACTTTTTTTCCCTTTTTTGAACATTTCCAGAATTCAGTCAAGCTTGGCAGGTGTCGGCGAGGTCAGGATGCCTCCACAATCTTTTCACGAAGTTTCGCTAATCTTCTTTGGCAAACTTTTATTTTTACATTTGCGCAAACTTTTTTTCTTTTTTTTTTTCCCCCACCAAAGACACAGGATTTCTACGTCTGAAAGATTTCCATGATGATTCCGCGGTCGTTCGACTAGCTCTCGTCTGGATGGTGTCCTTGTAAACAGGGCCCCTGTTGTGTTCAGAACCGATCAAACATAAAGCGGAAAGAGAACTGCAATATTTTTTTCTGTGCTGTTCATTAGACGCACACTTGCTGAGAGGATGCTGGCTAGTGGGTACGGCCAAGCACTCCAGACGACTGCATGCGCCAGCAGATGTAGCGTAGCCTATCCGCGAATGCACACATACACACATGCGCACACACACACACACAAAAGAAAGGAGATTCAACACTCCATAGACTTGGCCGGGAGTCTTGGGAGTTGTCAACCAAAAGGACACGGCGGAAGAGAAAGGGGACGAGGACGCATATGCAAGGAGATGAGGAAGTAGGAGGTAGGGAAGATTAGGAGGGGAGGAGGTAGAGAGGGAGGAAGAAGGGGAGTTGACTTGTTCCCCCGGGGTATCACTCTCGCTGTCTCACTCCACTGGGCCCTCTAATGTGAGACGCTCTGCAGATTGACAGACTGTGTAAAACTCAGCCCACAGGAGGAACGCAACAACAACACGAGTCAGACACGAGGAGGGAACCAACCAGCTGGGGTTTGGAAGGGAGGGAGGGAGGGAGGGAGTGATGGGGAGAGGAGGAGACGGAGGGAGGAAGAATTCGGATTCATGTACAAGAAAGGTAGTCTGCACGGTGGCCTTGCATCACAGTCGGACTAGAACCAATTGCTTCAGTGGTGGAAAGAGTAGAAAATGTTTGCTTACGTAAAGTACACTTGAAAGGCAAGAACATTATTACAATAATAATTAATACAAGAAAGCTATGACTGCTTAAACTGTATTTAAAGGAACTGTACGTAACATGCACTCTTATAGTTTTAGAAATGTATTAAATCACAACTGAACCTCGACTGCCTGTGCCTAAACCTGCAGATAGGATAACAGACAATGTGTGTATATCTCAGTGTATAGACAGTGTATACTACAGCTGCACAGGCTGCACTAGCACTGATTAATGATTGGCTGGCAGTGCTGGGAATTAGCTAGTGAGGATTTATATCAGAGAGACTTTTTGGAATTAAACCAACTGGATTTCAGCAGTGGAACTGGCAACCTAAATGAGTGACTCATGTGAGGCTCATTCTGCTTTCCTGATTGTTATAGTTATATTTAGAATATATGGAAAACGTATAGTTCTTTTAAGTAAAAATACAAAGTACCCATGAGAGTACTTCTCGTAGCATTTATGATCAAAGACAAATCCAAATATATTATCTTTTGAATATGAAAAGGATGCCACCAACACCCATGAATAGTGCTGACTCACATACAATGACACTTAAACAATAGGGATGTAACGAAATCCACAATATGCATCTGACGGTACGATATTTATTGCGATCTTCTGGAGTAGCTAACCGATGTGTGGGTAGCATACTTTTTGCTTTTGAAATACCTTGACAAGACTTTGGTACGAATCATTACTGTCATAATCTCAAGAATTAAAGTAAAAAGCATATTTCTTTATGTTGTCTGCACTGAAATGAATCAAGGGATATATAGTTCTGTATGTTTTTTTTTTTAGTTTTTTTTTTTACTGTTGCTACTATAAAACAAGGCATTTTAGCAAAGGAACTTGTGATACGATATATTGTGACAGCCCACGATATTATTGTGAGACTTTTGACGATACAATATCACGATATTTCAGTTACTGTTACACCCCTATTAAATGAGTATCCTTACACATACTATACACAATTAACTTAACTTAATATAACCTAATAGCTAATGAAGCTCATCAGGTTTGAAGCAGATCAGATTTACTCAAAGCCAGAAGATTTTACTAAATCACTGAAGAAAAAAAAAAAAAAAGTCAAATCAGTGTCAGTATGCAATAGTAGCATGAGTTTTGGTCAATGTCACACTTTTACTCAAGACTAAACTCATAAAAAACAACTGGTAGATTTTAATTACACATACTTTTAATGACTTGAATAGTACTGACCTTCACTAAATAAATTAAAATAAAACTGTCACACAAAAATTAGAAGACAGACCCGCACTATAGCAGAAATTTAGTCTTCTTTGGGGCCCGTGCTTCTTGCTTCACAGTCCCATTGGTTTGGACTGGGGACCTGACCTGGGCCATCTCACTGAAGCGGCAGCTCTGAGGCGCTCCCATTTTCCACGAGGTCAGAGTCGTCCCAGAGAGGTGTCACTCCTGAAAATGGTGTCATATGCTATTTGATATATTAACAGAAAATTACATTGCCCCGCTATGCCCTCACCTTACCTGTCCATCCAATTTATGTTCACTTCATCAAATATCCGCCGCTAAAAGGAGCACTGAAATAAATCTGTCATGAATGTTATTGATTGTGAATAATTCTTGTTTGTAATCAGTGATTCTGTGAAAACATGATAAAAATTCAGTTTGTGACCTTTGTGAAATTGTGTAAAATGTCTATATTTTAAGTGGAGTTAGGGCAGTATCTCATAAAATGTGATTTCCAACACAAAATAATATTGTTGTAGTAGTTATTTAAAGGTGCACAGTGTTACTTCTCTGGTGTAGGGTCTGATGTGTGTTTGTTTACAGTATTTCATTAACCTTATCAGTCTTGCATCACATTTTAAGATCTGGAAAACATGGATTCTTACTGTGAGCAGGGTCGTCTCTGCACAGATCTGACCTGGTAGTGTCTCCTGCTCATCTTCATAAAGTTTAATGCAATACTGAGGAACATTCTAATAAAGCAATGGCATCTCCATGGAGACAAGCAGGTGATGGTCAATCCATTAGAACAGTTACACAGTGCACCTAGTACTGCTACTAGTAGTACTAGTAGTAGTAGCAGTAGCAGCAGCAGCAGTAGCAGTAGTAGCAGTAGCAGTGGCAGTAGCAGTAGCAGCGGTAGTGGTAGTAGTAATAGTAGTAGCAGTGGCAGCAGCAATAGTAGTAGTAGTAGTAGTAGTAGTAGTAGCAGTGGCAGCAGCAGCAGCAGCAGCAGTAGTCATAATAGTAGTAGTAGTAGTAGTAGTAATAGCATTAGCAGTAGTAGTACCAGCAGTGGTAGCAGCAGCAGTAGCAGTAGCAGTACTAGTAGAGGTAGCAGCAGCAGCAGCAGCAGTAGTAGCAGTAACGCAGTGGTAACAGCAGAAGGAGCAATAGTAGTAGTAGTAGAAGTAGCAGTAGTAGTAGTGATAGTAATAGTAGCAGTAGTAGTAGCAGTAGTAGTAGCAGTACTAGTAGTAGAAGCAGTAGTAGCAATAGCAGTAGTAATAATGTTTGATATTTGTTCAAATTAGTATCTAGTTTCAGTCGTTGTTTTCGTATTGATTTGAATCTGGTTATTGATTGTTTCTGACAGTGTTAGTCCTTGCAACATGAGCCCGCTCACCACTTCTCCACCTTATCTACTTCAAACCCACTGACCACTTGTGCAAAACAATACAGAAAGCAAAGCCCCTTTTTATTTTCCCACAAAGTACATCCTACTTATGTGGCCCACTATCTCAGAACAAGCACGATTCACATGACTCAACCTCGTATCAGCACAGAGCTCCCAGCCTTAAAATTGAAAAATGCCACCGGGTCTCTACAAACCCAGCATTTCCCGGCCCTCCTCTCCATCACGGCCTTCACACGTGGACATATAATTGACTACAAAACAGTGCTGGGATCTTTTCATTCACATGTGTCTGTTCACTTGACCTTCAAACCACGATAGAGTAAGAAGAAGTGCCCCCTGAAGATAAATCGTTAGCTTTGTGATGCTACTGGCTGCCTCTTTCACACGACCGTTGGAGATTTGATGGGAGCGTAATGTGCTTTGCCAGATTTCGGAGACCTCATCATGGGCTCTATCATAACCCACCTTCGTACAGCTATTCATCAATGCTAGCGTGGAGACGATTTGAGATGCGTCTGGGCGGTGGCGTGACGGCTGCATCGAGAGTATACATGCAAATTAATACCCGGGGTTAGCTATGTAAACAAACCAATGACGAAGGGCCTATTTGATTTTCATTTAGCAGCTTTATTTGCGTCGGTTCTCTAAGATGGATGACTGGCATGAGGCTTGTTTTTAAGGCGCTGTGTAACTTTTCTAGTCGACAGTGTGCCACCTGGTTGTCTCCGTAGAGATATTGTTAGGGCCTATGTGATTTTCATTTAGCTGATGATAGCTCTGATGGATAATAATAATAATAATAATAATAATAATAATACTTTACATAACATTTACAAAGTGTTGTAAAAGTAGCAAAGTACTGTTTTCGCTTCGTGGAAACCGTCTGACCTTGCATTAGCATGCATTCGCTTGATGGAAGGTAGGTACTTTTTTATTTAACCAATCACGGCTATTTGGTCATGACGTATGTAATGTGCCGAATCCCATAGGAAGAAGGGCAATAACGTCTTTCCCCTTGATAAAATTCACCAAACTTTCTCTTTGTTCCGGCTTTAAATCCTCAATCTCGGGAATTGTTGTAACACAGAATATATGGCTCTTCGCTGATTGGCTGGTGCCCGGACTCGCAATTCCGGGGTTCTTGCAAACTGTCTAGTGTATTCTGATTCCTGACCTAGTCGCTCGAGAGGAATGACATTGAGCGGAGGCACTAGGAGGCACCAGCCTGACTAGAAAAGAACAATACAAAAAGAATAAAATTAGCATGCAGAAGGCATACCAAAACAGACAATGATGCAAACTATCCAATAAATTACAAAAAACTAAAAACTTAGGAATGAGGAATAAAATCAAGCAAAAACCAGTTCAAGGAAGGGCAAACGATAAAATGATTCTTAAGAAGTGATTCAAAAGATGAAACAGATGGTGCGAGCCTTATCTCCTCACGCTGGTCATTCCAAAGCCGAGGCGTTCAGACTAAAAACGCTCCATCACCTTCGTCCGGAGCCTGGACCTTGGAACAGAGAACAGGGACCTGCCTGAGGATCTAAGACTGCGGGAGTCTCGTACGGGGTCAAAAGTTCTGAAATGTAACTTGGTGCAAGACCTAAATGAGCTTTGAAAAATCTTAAAATTGATTCTAAAACACACGGGCAGCCAGTGAAGAGAAGCTAAACCAGGGGTAATGTGTCGATGTCTATTAAACCCAGTGAGGAGCCGAGCTGCTGCGTTCTGCACCAGTTGGAGGCAGGAGATGGATTTGGAGTCAAGGCCGGAGAGGAGGGAGTTGCAATAGTCTAGATGGGAGAATATGAGCGTGTGGATGACTTTTTCAAGATCAGGGCAGGAGAGGATAGTTTTGATTTTGCTAATTGTGAGGAGGTGGAGAAAACAGGAAGCATGTTTTAAAGATACATTGTGTAACTTTTCAGGCACTTACATGTCATTGCTTTGCCTGGAATATCCCGGTATGGCGTTAAACATATCCATCACGATTTACTCAATTATGTGGGTTTTTATTGACGTACAAACATGCATTTTTACTCTCCACAGATCTAACTTGGCCATGTGGAGTCATCAGTTGTCTGCGTAGAGATAAATAAGTGAAATGCCATACTGTGTAACATTCCAGGCAACATTTCCATGGAGAGAAGCAGGCAACGGACACTCCACCAGAAAAGGTTACACAGTGCACCTTTAAGCTTCGTGTTTATAGGCAACATTTTGATTTTTTGTCACTATGAAACCAATGGAAAAAGGACCAGTGGTTAGTGGTTCCGGGCATATTTTTCTCAAAGCCATGTTGTGTTTCTTTATGTGTCAGAAGTTAAATAAATAAATACATGTTCTGACTGACTGAATGAAAGATATATTGTCAGTGGAAAGAGAGCATCAACATGGGGTATGGGTATTATGAGAAGTAAGGCCTCAGAAGAAAGAAAAACATGTGGCTGTACTCTGCGTGGGCTTGCATCTCCACAAACCTTGATGCTCATTTGGTCTGGAGGAGGGCTTCCTTTGGCTATGAGGCTATGATCAGACTGCAGCCTGAAGTGACCCAAATCAGAATTTTTTGTCCATATGCGAACTATATCTGATCTTTTAATCAACAGTCTGAACGACACAGATCAGATTTTGTGCAAATGCGACCCAGGCCACTTGGATATCTGCTCCTAAAACCGATACATATCAGATCTTTTGACATGCGACTTCAGTCTGAACGGCCAGGTTGCATTCATCCCACCTACACGTCACAAATGTACACGAACGTTCTTCTTATCGCAGGAAAATTGTGTATGAACTCCGTGTCAGTGAAGCCACATGTTCCTTTTTACAGATGGTGCTGCCACTACCCCACAAAACACCATGCCAAAAAACCTTGTCCTTCTCCTTCTCAATCTCCTCCTTGAAACAAATAAGCTGTACATGTTCTGGCTCTGGTCCGACAGCAACTTTAAAATCGCCAGGTACTCAATGCGTCCATGTTTAGGTTACTTCCATAAACACTGAGCATGCTCGCTGCATGTGGTGTCGTTGTGTCCTCCAATGAACATGCGGGATACTTTTGGGGCGTTTAAAATTCAGACTGGAAACCACATACACGCCGCATTTAATTGAAAATGTGAACGACCGCGAAAAAAAATCAGAATTCCACATTAAACCCTGCAGTTTGAACGTAGCCTAATATTCCACTGGCCTAAAATGCATCTCTCTCCATGGGGAATGTTCCAACAATTTTAACTTTTAACTTTCCACCTCCACAAAGTCACATACCGTCTTATCACTTTAACTGTTACAGACTGGATTTGAATGATTTGAGATGCTTGGACTGGATTGGGTTAGATTAGACTACACACAATCTAAGTGTCTTGTAAATGTAAAAACCCTAACCCCATTTAAAGGTCCTATATTACGCAGAATCAACTCTTGTGAGCTTTAAGCCATGCTGTTACTTCATCAAAAACATATCTGATGTTGTGTTTCATTCACACATTAATATAATCCCTTATTATTACTCTGTCTACATCTCCAAAACTCAAAATGCTCTACCTAGTGATGTCATGTAGTGGAAGTTTTCAAGTTAGCAGCTACCTTTTACCTTTTGTTCAGTAGAGATTCACATTTCCAGGTTTGAAATTATCCAAATGATTTTAGTGAAGGTGTATGGAGTTTAAAAACACAGTGGAGCACTTCTTGACATCAGAAAGTGGAATTGAGTGTTTTCCGTGTGAGAGAAGAAGCCTAAATATGCAGGATGTGGGTGTTAAATGTGTGAATGAAACACAACACAGTGAGGAAACAACGTCAGCCTTGAACACAAAATAGCGCAATTTGGGCCTTTTAACTTAGTCATAGTAAAGTGAAACATAAAATTTACATCACATAGCTATACAAACATCCAAGCACAGTGACTTGTAAGCGTGCAAAAACACAGAATTTCCCAATAAATTACCGTAATTGTGAAAATCAAAATGCAGCATAGCGCCAATAACAGTTTCTGCTTTGTTCTCTGATAAAAAGTTTTAGAACACTGTTTAACAATTAATGCCAGATTTTATAATGCCATAACTTCTCTGTTTTATTTCTGTCCAATGCAGTGCGCCCAATATTCAGCTCCAAATTCCATTACTCTTTCTGCTAACTAGTGTAAACTTTTAATACAAAATTTCATAACCATTTTATTCTGTCATATATCCGAAGCGCGCTCGATGGCTGGCTCACTTTTATTTGTCTTGAGGCAACGATTTTATTCCCCCATAACATAAAACAGAACAATTTAGTGTGTGTAAACAGTAGCTTTGTAGTTTGACAGTTCCTCTTTGTTACGACCTAATCTTTTCAAATCAAACGGCCTATTTATATTTGCACATTTTTATTATTGCGTACATTTATCCAGTAGCGCGTCTGGAGCGTTGCTGTAGGAGCAGCTGTCAGTCTGTGAGGATAAGTATGTTGTGATGCTATAGCCACATGATGATGAGGGCCATATGGGAGTCATAACTGCATTAGCATGTAAACAGTATGCCAGGCTTATACTGAGGGACGACACAAACATTAGCTGTAAAGCACTAGTGTTGTTAGCGTATTAGCAAAGTCAACAAGGGACTAGGTCTGTCGGAAAATGGGAGTAGATTATGGTTGTAAATCTGTAATAGAAATGGTGGTTTTGGGATTCTATAATGGGATGATGTCATAATCCCAGATTGGAGTGGGGGAGTAGGTGAGAAGAACAATGGGGCACCTGGGGACACTTCTTCAGATCATGAGTTTAAGATCCTGATCATAAGCTTGAAGGAGATGGAGGATTAGGATGTTTTTGTTTAGGTTAAAGGGGGACAGAGTACCCAAAATGAACTCCACCCAGAGATGGGGGAAAAAAACAAAGAGTCTATTTGCAGATACAGATGGCTCTATATGGAAAATGTTACATGCTACAGTAAAACAGATTTGTCTTTTGTAAACTGGGTTTTATAAAGACTTTTTCTTTTTCTTTTTAGTTGCACATATATCTGCACATATATTTTGTTAAAACATTCACAAATCACTCAATACAACATCTGTGAGTAAATTGTGAAAGGAAATGACTATAACATGGTTAAAAGAGGTAAAAAGTCAATTTAACATAATAGGTCTGCTTTAAGGTTGAAAACATAATTTTCAATTTGTATCCCAAGTACATAAAAAGAAGCAGCCTTAACCTTATAACCTTGATCAGAATACAAGAATCAAACATGCTTGATGTTTAAATGAGATTTTCTGATTTCAAATGAACAGCACATATGTGCACCCATGTTCACCATATGCGTTTACTGCCCAGAGCACTGCCAGCATATTGAACAACCGATATGTCTGTAGCATACAAAATACCAAATATAACTTGACAATGAAACAGCTTCATGGACAGTGCATTTCAGATCGCTTCATAAATGGCCAAACAGATTGATCTGTGTCAGGCTAGTCGATCGCTGTGAACATGAGTCCAAATCCATACGTGCTCATTCTGTCATCCGATCTCCTGCTGTCTTTGAATGTCTCGTCATCGCCTCAGTCATGTACAGTGTGACACATGAATCACCCACTGGAGTCTCAGTCCAAAATGACAGCTTTGAAGTGACCACTGGTGACACCCATATGCGGAGGATGACACCCACACATGCACACTGACACATGGCCAGCACCCGCCCAAGCGTCATGAGGATCTGACTCCTTCAGTGGCATGTGGCGAGGGAGTAAAGAAAGATGGACTTGTCTCATCTTTCTAATGAACAAATTGTTCTGTTCATTCATATCAGGCTTAGTGAGTATTTAATTAATAGTACTTTAGTAAGTTAATGTCAGAGAACTGATTCTCGCATGGACCAAGTTCTGTCATTATGTCATTAAGCAAAACTGTTCAGAGTGAATTGGAGCCGGGGGCGATGGAGCTGGAAGCCCACCCATGCTCACTTCCTACTTGGAACGTGGCGGCTAGTGGGTTAGCTAGGTTCAGTTATATACACAGAGTTGGTGTTAGGTTTCAGTGCATTTCAGGTTTATTGAGGTAAAGACAAAAGTATAATATAATGCGTCTAGACAAGATATATACATAAAAGTACTTTGGGACACATTTCTCTGTATATTAGCTGTTTGTTGATACATGACCACCGTTGCATCTTTGTGCTAAACGCTGTTCGTCTGAGAAGTTAAGCCTGCCTGAACGCTGGAGAGCAGGCCAATTACATAGCCTGGATTAAACTGCAAATCCCAGCTATAATGAGAACCAATCACAATGGCTACGGCGTAACCTAGCAACCCGTTCAGCACTCCGATAGTTGTTTGGGCATAGCATTGCACGTTGTTGTTGTTTTCTATTGTGATCAGAAGAGAGAAAATAGCCAAATGGGGGAGGGCGCAGTATAAATATGCACTGAGACAAAAGCGGAATAACAATATTGAAAAGTGGGTGAACGATCATGAAAAGGATTTGAAAGACATAGCTGCAAAAGGAGGAAAAAATGTGAGGGCTCTAGGAGGAATTAGCCAGCTTAGAGGGCATTATGTCAGTGTACATAGGATTTGGCGTATAAGTCAGGATTATGGTCTTGCTTTGATAGAAAATGCCACCTTAAAGGCTGTGGGGGCCGTGTTTTGTTCTCTGGGCAAATATCAAAGAAAGTGGCCTGCTGATTTTTTCTTTTCCTTTTTTGTTATTTTTTTGTTATGCATGGTCATAAGATGCTATTCTATTTTTTTTTTCACATGAGATTTGTTAACACTTTGAATAGGTCATGGAGACAGTTGAGAAGAAATGGGCAACCATATGGACATTAGACAGAGCAAATGCAGCAAACTTTTAAAATCCGTTCAAAGAAAATGTATTTTATTTCATTGTTAAATTCAGGTTCATTTTAGATTAGATTGTATGGAGGAAGAGAGGGGAGAAAACAGATAAGGAGAAGTGAACAATTGCAGATAAAAATATAGTGAAGAATGTTTTGGTAACAAACTTTTAAAGAAAAATATAAAAGAGTCTAAGGTACTTTTTGCATTTGGTTATACAGACAAAATAAATGAACAGACCAGAGAACTTTCATACAGCAAAGAGAACCTTCATAATTTCTGACATAAAGGCATCCCAACCTATTTACTTGATTTGAGATGGTATTGCTTTGCCTATATGTTTCACAGTATGGCTTTAAACTCTGTTTCTGTGAAGACGAGCAGGTGATGCCACAACGCCAAGATACAGGTCAAATCTGTGGGCAGACCACCCTGCTGACAGTAAAAGGGTGTGAAGAAATACAAGATGGACAATAAAGGTCTTATGTTTTACTTTTAAAGCCAAGCAAACTTCACTGCACTGGACTGTCACCCACAGTTTGAGAACCCCTATTTTAAGAGAACTTTCACTGGCTTTGTGAAAAAAGTGAAGAAAGTGTGTAGCATTTTTAAACCATTTTTTTCAAGTTCCTAACTGGAGTTACATTCTCTTAACTGGTTTTGCAGTGGGATTTAGCCTTTGCACATTTACCAAACGTACATTGTGACAAATACAGATGCGTTTGTGCACTTTTATTTGGCAAACTTCAGCTACATGTTGCAGTAGACCTGCCCTGTGCTGTAGACCTGCTCTGTGCTGTAGACCTGCTCTGTGCTGTAGACCTGCTCTGTGCTGTAGACCTGCCCTGTGCTGTAGACCTGCCCTGTGCTGTAGACCTGCTCTGTGCTGTAGACCTGCTGTAGACCTGCCCTGTGCTGTAGACCTGCTCTGTGCTGTAGACCTGCCCTGTGCTGTAGACCTGCTCTGTGCTGTAGACCTGCTCTGTGCTGTAACCTGCCCCGTGCTGTAACCTGCCCTGCTGTATACTGTGCTGTAGACCTGCCCCGTGCTGTAGACCTGCCCCGTGCTGTAGACCTGCCCGTATGCTGCTGTAGACCTGCCCTGTGCTGTAGACCTGCTCTGTGCTGTAGACCTGCTCTGTGCTGTAGACCTGCCCTGTGCTGTAGACCTGCTCTGTGACAACACTGTAACATATATTTACTTTGCTTCATATTTCATCTTGCTCTTCTAATCAGTGCCCATAAAAGAGGGAGCCTATGTGCGTTGTACACAGGCATGAAAAGGTGAGAAGCAGCGCACTGACGTGAGGCAGATGGACAGGCAGGTTGTTTTAAAAGTGTAGACCTGCCCTGTGATACATACTGGTACACAAGGGCACACACTGTTGTGGACAAGTCGTGTGCTGGGAGCGTGTGTTTGTGTTTGTGATGTGCCACGCAGTGTCCACGGGCTCCAGATGAGCGCACAGGCTGCAGTGAGACACCCCGGATGCTCCCGCACATCGGTACATGTTTATTGCCGACAGCAGCAGCCGTAATGAAATATGATCGCACTTGTCGAGTGTCAAACCTCAAGTCTGAGACAAGACTGAGTCCAAATGTTTCGAGTCCAATATGAGACCAAGTGAGTATTACAACACTGCGATCTACCCACACTACCATGGCGATCGACTGGTAGATCGGGATCGGGCACACCTGACTTATACTTTAAGCCATGTTATAATGTTGTTACCTCATCAAAAACATACCTGGGCTTCTGTTTTGTTTCATTCACAATGTCTGAGCTCAAAAATTGTCTGTAGTGGTAGTTTTCAAGTTAACAGCTACTTTTTACTTTTTGTCCAGTATAGATTGGCAATTTTAAGGCTGAAACTGTCCAAAAGATTCTAGTGAAGGAGTTTAAAAATGCAGTGGAACATTTCCTATAATACCACATTACATCACAAGGCATTTTCAGCCTAAACATACAGGATGTGTGCGTACACAATCAAACAAAACACAACTGCAGGTATGGCTTTGATGAGGAAACAACATCATAACCTTTAATGTCATGCTGTGGAGCATATAAAGCAATAACATCTCCATGGAAACAAACAGGCTGTGACCCTTTGACAGAAAAGTTAAATAATACACTTAAAGTACATCTCTCTACCCAATAACTCTTCTCTGCAATTTCCACATATGCCTGATACATTTGATTTCTCTTCCACGCCCCCTCTCCATAATTGCGCTGTCCGTCCTTCCCTCGTGTGTGTGCGCAACATGTAATCATTTGAGTTCCCACACACTCCTCCTACGCAAGGCCCATACACTGTCACACTCTATCTACCTCAGATGCCACGGTAAATAGGCCCATTGAGGACTGCATTCCCTTAAAGGCGCTGTACCTCTCAAAAATTGAATGTAGATAGTTCATATGGCCTAATAGAAAATGTCTGAAGAATGCAAAAGAAAGCTATATTTTAATTATTTTCTTCCCACACATTTTTTGTTGTTCTTGTTTCTGTTCGAATGGCTACACTAATGTCAATATGGATGATAATGCATGTTCCATTGAAAAAGACTCTGCTCATGTTGTATTTTTTTTGAGTTTTCAGACTATTTTAAATCTTTTTTTTTTTTTGTCAGTGTTTTCAAATGTGTGCCTTGTGTCACCATGGTAACTCCTAAACATCCCACCATTAGAGATACATGTACAGTAGAACATGCCCAGAGCAATGTCATAGCAAAGGATCAATAATGATGGAAAGATACCAGTTCCAACACTGTTTTCAAGGGCTAAAGAAACAGAAATGCCAAACAGTTACTAAAAATATAAGACAATAAAGACAAAGGTTTCAGGGGTCAAAGTTCATAGTTTTGACTGCTGCAATTCAGTTTAATATATCAGAAATATCTGGACACAGTTTCATCAGATTCAAACCTCACCTTGGACCAACCACACAAGTGAAGGGAGTTTACGGGTCAAACTCAAGGCTGCTTTAGAACATAACTGACAAATATAAAAATGCCTGGTATGCATTCTATTGATGAGATAATTATGTCTCTTGAGAAAATCATTACTTCAAATGGGTAATGTTGACTGGCTGTAAGAGGACTGCTATTTGTGCAAATTAGTGCCTAATTAGCACATCTATCACCTTTGCGAACTGTCTTTTGAAACAGTTTCATTCACAGGACAGAAATTAACCTTTCCTGCTTTAGAATGATCTTAAGCTGTATCAGAAAAAAAATATAAGAGCGCATAGACTAGTGCACGCCCATGGACCACTGTGGAACCTGCCTGGACGACAGAGGGGATTACACAGATATGAAGCCACATGGTAAATAAAAGAAAGTACTATAATTTTATGTTGAAAATTCTATTCTATTCTATAATTAAAGAGTGTTATTTATTATCTTTGTGGTAGTGGAATCAGTATTGTGTTACGTCTCCGGCCTCCATCTTCTCCTGTAGCCGGATCTGTTTAAGTCCCTGCTGCTGATCCCTGTGTTTGTGCATGCAAGCTTCAATCTGACACTCTGACAGACCTCTCCTGCGATTGGTCGATTCACTTCAAGCTTGGACCCGAGTTTCTTCCTTTTGATTGGTGCATCGGCCTAGAGCCTGGCCAATCCGGGGCCTTCAAATTCTGCTGCCACATCTTAAAAGGACCCACACCCTGTCACTCTGGGCTGCTGTTCTGTCTGTGAACTGCATGCCGCATTTGTTGGTGTCTCTTGTGTACATACTGTTAACTTTATGATTGAGACACTAGTAGTACTTTGTAACTTAGTTTTGAGCCTGGTTCGTTTTTCTGTTACTGTAATTTATATACTTTAGTTATACAGTTAACTACTCTGTTTAGAGCCTTGTAAATATCATCCCCTTGTTAGTTCTATCTTCTATCATTCCTTATAAATAAATTATAACTTTAGTTTTACCATTTTACATCTTCGTTCTTTTGTTATTTCCCCTAGCAGAGCTGGGTCATAACAACTGAGTCTATTCGTTTGTAGAAATCGAGTTTGAAATGTTAGTATCGTGAGCATTTCTCTGTTTTATTGTAAGCTATTTATTCTGGGGTGGTGTAGCACAGGTCACACCAGTTCAGGAGATGTTTATATTATTTTGACTTAAGTTTGATAAATATGAACTGAAAATGTATAGTACTTGAATTGAAATACTTTCTCGTAAAGTTTGTAACCCTTGTCTTATTTCACTACAGTTTGAAGATCATAAAATATTAGACAGTATTTTCACCTTGCATTGATACTGCACCTTTCCTGTGATAAACTTCTTCAAAAACACCAGTCACAACTTTCTTCTGGTATCCCCTTTTGCACTTTTTATGTTATCTCCTCTTCTTTTTGCGGCGCCTGCTATAAAGAGTCAGGAGCACGGAAGTCAAAACTGTCTGAACTCCTCCGAATCGAATTGAAAGTTGTGAGGGCGACGCTACCCTCAACAAGTCACCGCATCACGCCATGACTCACATTTACGATGGCCCCTGAAGGCACCGTGGCTCCCCTCTCCGTGTTCCTGTCTGGGCTCACTCTGTCTTTTTGCAGCAGCGTGTCAAATGGAGTCAGTGCCCACACCACAGGCCTGGGGGAACGCACTCGCCTCCTCTTCTCTTGTCCAAAATCTACTATCTGTTCCTTTTCCATGGCTATATACAGAAGGCGAAAATAATACACCTCGCTTTTACAAAGGGTGGGAAAGGCGTTTAGAAGAAGGGAATTAGGCGCATTTAGGGGTATGTTAAAGGTGGGTTATGGGACTTTTCTGGCATCTGCTTCTTTCCATGGAGATGTTATTGCTTTACCTAGAATGTTCTTTGGTGTTGTACTTATTTATTTTCCTTTTCACACAATAGTAGGCTGGCCTATCCATAGATCTGACCTGTAACTTGGCCTGCTATTGTCATCTTCTTGTCTCCACGGAGAAGGAGAGTTTAATGCTATCCATCTTCCTACCAAGAAATGTTTTGAGGACTTTCCCATTCAGACAATTTTGATTTAAATTCTTAATCACAAAGGCAATGGTCCTAATTTATCATTCTTCTGAAGCCCATGGATTGTCATTGGAACTTTCTACGTAAGGCAATAACATCTACATGGATATATTGCAGCTTTAAGGGGAGATGCTACAAACAAAACTCACTTTTCAGTCTTGTACTTACCAAGATTTTGGCATAACATTCACAATTTTTAACATCTAATTCCAAGTCTGATGTATTCAAGTTTTAAATTTGTTTACTCAAATATGAAAAAAATTAAATAAATAAGTCCCCTGTGTCTATTATTAGTGTCAATAATATGTCAACAAAAAAGTAAGAAATTTAAACTTGACTCATTTCATAATACTTCTTTGAATGACAATTTTGGTAGTTTTTACACATAAAATGCCTTATTTTTATATGAAAACATAACATGCTGAGAGTTTTAAAATAACCCGTAATAGGGAAAATCTGCAAAGTAGTCAGCTTTATTATTATATCTGTTTTAAGGCTTTAAAACCCCTCACCACACATTTTATACACTTTTCTCAGACAAGACAGATACAACCCTTTTTACATCCTTCTTAAAACTTCTTAAAACTGCTGTTGTCCTTTTGTTATTTTCCTCTTCTTTATGTAACGAACCGAAGCTTAATGTATTCCTTAATCGCGCCTTCAGCTGCGTAACTTCTACCTTCCTTCAGCATGTCCAGAAGTCCAACTTTTTGTGCGATGGTTTGCATCTTCCTCTGCCTTTTGGGTGCGACCGCAGGAGCCTTTGTTGGTGCAGAACATTATGTTGACATTGTGGGTTTTGTCAGGGAGAAAACGTCTAAACATACAGCACTTCAGAATCACACTGTGATCAAACATTTATGTCAATTTGGCGAGTTGAACACATTCTGTACTGTACAGGAGACACGGCATGGAGGAGATTGACAATGGTCTACAGGCCCTTAGCCAATCAGGACGCTAAACAAAAAAAAAAAAAAGCATGCAAACAAATCCGCGAAAGGTGAACCACATTATAGTGAGGGACTGTATTTCATTTTGCTTTTACATTTATGTGAGTAAACTACAGTAGAAGTTTCAAAGTGAGATCTCTAAATTAAAGTTTTTTTTTCCACTTTACCTGGAGTGGCTCTTTAAATAAGGCTTACTTGTGACTCATATAGAGATTGTTCTACATTAACTCTTTACAGGTTATAGCATTGAATAGCTGGAGGGGCACGTTAGCTAAATGAAAACCAAAATGATAGGTTGTATGGCACACTATATTCTCACTGATAAAGAATCTCATCAGACTGTAAAGATGCTATAATTAACTTTTGTTTGCTTGTTGCTGATTGGCGCCCATTGTGCCGGGCGTTCAGCATCTCCGCCTCGGCTCCCTCACTATTTTTGGATATAATTGGACATTATGAGGATCCTCTTGGTTATCAGCAGCTGTCCTTGGCTTTCTCAACTTGACAATGAGAGAAAGCACACTGATGGCATATGTATGTGGCTCGTGTGTGCACGGAGGGAGCTGTTCAGCAAAGAATAAAGAATGGACGTGGGAGGAAAGACATAAAAAAGAAAAGAAAAACAGCTTACGAGGGGACAATTAAGAAAGGCGAGTGTTAGCAGCTGTCAGCAAGCACACTGAGAGCTGGTCAGTGATGGAAAAAGTACTCAAGTTTGTTACTATGAAAGATTTTGATTTCAAATTTAATTTCAACTTGACCTGTGACCCCAGATCCAAGGTAACATGTTCAAATCAAATAGAGCTTGTATTGATAACAATTGCAATGCAGATTTCTAGTCTGAATGGTCACTGCCTAAACTCCAGCCTCTGCATTTGTTTCTGAAGGTTCTGAGCATCCACATGAGGCATGGCCTGTCCATACTGAGAATATCATGAAAAAGTTCTATATTTTTCACTCTGTCACTCATTTCAGAAAGTCTAATCTATATATAATGAACTTTTAATGATATTCTAATAATTGGAGAAAGACTGTATGTGGTATATTTTTCTTAAACAGTGAGAGTGTAGGTTACATACACTTCCGTTAAAGGGACAGTTCAGAATTTTGGACATAGGACCTCATTTCCTAGTGTTGGAGACATGTGGAGACACTTTTAAAAATATTCCATCCAGTCCTTGTATTTGCAGAGGTTGCTGGTAGTGGTGGCTAGGCTAGTGCATGTCAATGGCCATAGTTAGCCTGTCACTAAAAAACAGTCTTGCCCACTCCACAAAACACCCAAAGCAAATCTATTATTACGCCAGACTGTTGATGTGAATGTCTTTGTCAATAGAATAATTTTAGAAGCAAAACCAATCTTGCATTTGAAAGATTTATGTCTGAGCAGCATCAAGTTGCACTTCCTGATAGAAAGCTCAGCAGTAATGGACTGATATCACCTAGCACCTATCTTACCAGCAAAGTAAAATTCATACTGCTGCTGCTGAGAAAATAGTTCCTCAACATGCGGCGATTCATGTGACGCAAGGTTGGTTTTATTTCAAACATTATTCTATCAACACAGACATTCACATCGACAGTCTGGTGTCATAATAGATTTGCTTTGGGTGTTTTGTGGAGTGGGTAAGACTGTTTTTAGTGACAGGCTAACTATGGCGATTGACATGCACTAGCCTAGCACCAGCGACCTCTGCAAATACAAGGACTGGATGGAACATTTTAAAAAGTGTCTCCACACATCTCCAACACTGTGGCTAACTAGGAAATTAGGTCCTATGCCCAAAATTCCAAACTGTCCCTTTAACTAAAAGTACAGATATAGGAGCAAAAAATGTTTGTGAGTTTAAGAAATAATGTAGACTAAGGCTAACCATATCTCTTTGCACATATGCAATACTTAAGCCTTATTCAATACCTTTTCTTGCTATTTTTGTATTTTTACCCTTTATATTTTTGCTCTTTATTAGATATTATGATATTTGTGATGTGTGAGCTATTTACATAACCACAAATTATTTCCAGTATGGCTCAATAAAGTTTGTCTAAGTCAAAATTAATCCTAAAAAAATGAAATAACTAAGGCACTTTTACTTTCATATTTCGTTACCTTCCACCGGTGCGGGTCCATAGTGGGTAGGAGGATTTCCCTGGTGATTTCTGCAGATATTATGTGGAGCACTTGTGGCTGTGAGCGGACCCTGTCATGCGTGCTCCCTGCTGGACTCCTCTGCTCGTGTGGGCGGAGACATGGCTAGTCCCCGTGGCTCATAGCATTAGCATTCTGTGTGCTAATGGGCCCACATTTGCCGCTTGTCACCAGGAGATACGTGTCTCGGGCCCCGGCACAGTCCCTCCAGCTGAGAGAGGCCCTGCTCCTGCTGTGCTCAATGACCCTGCTCACTCTGCCTTTCCCTATTTCTATACGGCGTTTTGGTTGGTACTTTCAGCAGAGTAACAATGGAAAACAAAACTTCCTCTGCATTTCAAAGGATTAATTTGGCGTCTAAGTGATTTAATGAATGGCCAGTTAAGGGTTTCTGCTCTCTCAGAAAATGATTTCAAGTTTACAAAAGATTAACCCATCAGCTGGTCACTGGAGATAGAAGAGCAGGGCTTAAGGGTCCACTTCATAACTGGGACTAAACCAAGAAGTAAACCAGGTCTAAACCAGGTCTAAACCAGGTCTAAACCAAGGACTAAACCAAGACTAAACCAAGACTAAACCAGAACTAAACCAAACCTTAACTAGGACTAAACCAGAACTATACCTGGGCTAAACCATGTCTAACCTTGGGCTAAACCATGGCTAATGAAGGACTAAGCCAGGACTAAGGGACTAAACCAGGACTAAACCAGGACTAAATCTGGGCTAAACCGGGACTAAGCCTGGGCTAAACCAGGGCTAATGAAGGACTAAACCAGGACTTAACTAGGACTAAACCTGGACAAAACCAGGGCTAAACCAAGACTAAACCAGGACCAAACCAGAACTAAACCAGGACTAAACCTGGGCTAAACTAGGACTAAACCAGGACTAAACCAGAAATTAACTAGGACTAAACCTAGGCTAAACCAAGCCTAAATCAGGACTAAACCAGTACTTGATCACGACTGAACCAAAGTCTATATGAGTAAAAGTGATGATGATGATGTGGAAAAGGCCTAATATTCCTACATTTAAAATGGCGTGCGTGAATGTGACTTGTGAGAGGATTCTGGGAAAAGGAAAGTTGTCACTAAACAATGGAATATTTCATGTATATACATTTCTGTAACTAGTTCTATAGCTAGTTATTTATGATTGTCTTCATAGGGAAATTTGTCCTCTGCATTTGACCCAGATGTTGAGTTTGGTCTAGGCTGCTGTAGCTGGAGGATTTTAACTGTTGTGTTCTGTTTTGTTAACGTTTGTTAAAAATGTAATTCATATTCAAATGGAAAAAGTATAGTAATGATACTGTATAATGCATTGAGAGACAGGGAGCCCATCATTTTGCATTGATGTTGTCCAACTTTCTGAATGAGACCTTTAAAAATGAGGTGTTTGGACTGCAAGTATCAAATATGTAGAAGAACTTGTTGATTTTGTAAGACACGTGTAATTCATAAAAAGACATAAACATTTACAATTCTTGACTGAACATTACAAGAAAGCAATCCTTATGAAAATCTTATAATATTTTGTCTTAAGTGAACAAACGACCTTTGAGCCAAGTGGTCAGTGAACTCCAGTGCTCTTAATTCACTCTCCTATCCACGCACTGGTTACATTAGTGTGGATAATAGAGCAGATGCTAGCGCACGTACGGGCTAATGAGGAGGGGTCAAAGTTCAGCCTGAATCGCAGCCGACTGGACGTGACTTTGTTTGGATCTCTGCCCTCCGCACTGCACCGCCCCCTGGAGAACAGACAGGGGAGAGCAGGGTCCTGACCAGTGCTCTGCCCGGAATGTTAATTGGACTTTGGTGAAAATAAAAAATGCACTGGTTTTAAATGGACACAAACTCCTTCTCTGTTGTGTCTTAAAAATCCTCTTCCTGATTTTTCCCCGCGTATTTCAGCAAAATTTGTTTTCTGACGATACAAATATTTTGTATAAGCAGCTCTTGAGGTCTGCTGTGTTCTGTATGCATCTAATTAGAAAGCTATTGACTGGCTGATAATCAGGAAGTGTGTGTTAGCATGCTAGTTAGTTTTACTGTGACTCCAAGATAAACTACTTTTTTTTTTTTTACATTTTTAAGACTCCTGAGGTTGATGTCCACTGTATAAGTAGCATCTCTTTCTCTGACTCTAGTGGCACTTTTAATACCCAGTAACGTATTTTCTGCACTATAGGGCGCTCTGGATTATAAGGCGCATTGTCATTAAATGGTCTATTTTCTAACTTTTTTCACAAATAAACCGCACTGGACTTTGAACGAAACACAACAGTTAGATGAGTCAATCGGGAGGGTGCTCTCTGGGACCGCTGGATTGTTGGCGTGTTCGCAGTGACTTCCGTGTTTAAGCTTTCCATCATGTTATAAATACACTTTGACTAAAAGTTAAAAGCTATATCCATATATACATTATGACAAAACCAGATAAGCATAATGTCCCTTTCCTGGCATCGAAAAATATCTCCATGGAAACAAGCAGGTGACAGATCTTCCACTAGAAAAGTTACACCTTAACATTGTCTTTACAGTACCTTGGACACATCTTATGCCATGTTGTATTATTTATTTATGTATGTATTCCTATGCAGTACCCTTGACAAATCCTGTTGAACTGGACCCCTGCGTGGACGAATAAAAAAATTAAACAAAAACTCAATTTCCATTTTTCAATCTTCACAAAGTGGGCCAACCAGTACCCCTTCTCAGTTGTGACTAGAAGTGGCACATTGCACTCGCTTTTTCAGTTTTGTTCCTCCGTTCTATTCCTCGTCGCTGTCTGCTCCGTGTGTGTTTGCGTGCGCTGCGGGTGGTGCGGCTTTGTAGTTTACTTTAGTCGTGCTGGGACACCTGAGTGGATTCGTGTATAGGGCGCTCTGGATTGTGGGGCGCGCAGTCGTTTTTTGATGGGGTTGGAGGCTTATGAGTGCGCCCTATAGTGCGGAAAATACGGTACTTATATTACTCCTATTACTACTTCTACTACTACTGCAATGTCTGTACAGCTTTCATTAATGATCTACTTTGCCACTGTAAATGTGCATAGGTGCAAAATGAACAATGGTATAATTTCGAATGTTATTTTTGGGATCATTACAAACTCAACATGGAAGCGCCTTACGTCAGTGACACTCACAGGTCTGAAGAGGTGCAGTTAGAATTCACACTTATAACTCTTCTGTGTCATTTTCACTGCATAAATTGCCTTTGTACATGCAGTAATATTACATCAGGTGTGTGAATCTTATAAAAGTCATTCTGTAAAGCTTTTTTTTCAGCTTTTTGACATTCAGTATTGTAAAGTAGGTTGGTTCTGCATCGAAAATCTATCTGGAGTTGGGTTTGTTTCATTCAGACAAATTTGAGTATATCTGCTTTGACCAAACTTTACAAAAACAAGTGGATCTTGAGCTGTATTTTGGATCTTTGAGAGGGCGTGATTCACAGGCGGATTAACCAGAGAGACACATGCTCTATTCGCGTCAACAACAAACGTGCCTGCTTACACGTAAAAAAAGAGAAAAACACAACATAAAAGGCTGAGAAACAATGCATATTTTTACAGAATCAACAAGCGCAATCAGAAATAGCAACCTGGTCCCTCATGAGGCATTGATGGGGGCAGTCAATCACCACGAAAGCAGCTTATGAGGAGCCCAGCCCAAATTACATGATCGTTATATCCACAATGCAATGTGTGTATCTGTACAGGCCCATGAACATTTGTGTGATATTGGTCACACATGAGAATGTCTGTGTTTACTGTGTGTAACCAAAATGTAATTTGTCATGAGTTCCGTATATGTTAGTTCAGTGTGTTGTGCATCATCAGAAAAAGAAGAAATGGAAATTATTTTTGTTCCAATTAGAAATTTAACGGCATACACTGAAAGAGAAAGGAACTGTTATTATTAGTGATTATCTCGAAAACTATTAATATTTTACTATACAAATGCATAGAATTATAAAGAGATAATAATTTTTCTAAGATTTTGAGACCACTCCCATTGCTCTAGCTCGATCCTTATGACCAAAAACGCATATTTGACCTTGGTTACCTTGACCTTCAAGTGACCATGATCGATTTCAACCTGTAACATCCAGTGTACCCCGGTTATGTGTGTGCCAACTCATGTGATGATTGGGTGAATATTTTAGCCCGCAGATGGTTCAGAAATTGCCGAAATTGCCTATCTTGCCTTTATAATAGCGTGACCTTTCAGTTGACCTGTGTGACTTCAAATGACCTCGGATCGTCACCAAACTCTTTTTGCGGCATCGGGCAAGGGGGTTTGACCTACGTACCAAATTTGGTGACAATCGGTCCATAAATGGCAGAATTACCGCGGGTGGACAGACACACAGACACATAGGGTGAATACAAAACCTGATCAACCCTTCAGGGACCAGGTAACAAACAAAGCCCCAAATTATGACTTATCTCAGGTAAAAGAAGTTATATATTTTGTTCTGATGTCTTCTGCATGTGAGAAACGTGTGATACCAAGTTTGGACAGAGGTTTTTCCATGCTCTATCGTCCGATTCTAGTCCCTTTTGGATTCAAACAGAATGTTAAAGAGACTGGTCAAGCAAACTTATTAGTGTCTTGACGTCACAACCAGTAATCTCAGTTAGTAGTCTTCTGTGTTTTTAAAATACATACTCAAATTTACACAGTTGTAACTAACTACTAGCAAAGTAAATTAGAACTGGGACCACACCAAGTATTTAAAGGGCCCAGATTACATTATTTTCTGATTTATGTTGTAATGTTCCTCATCACAAACATACCTGGAGTTGTGTATTGTTTCATTCGCACATAGTTAACACACAAACCCTGCATCTCATTTCCATTTTGTGATGTCATGGGGTTATACAGGAAGTGCTCCATTGTGTTTTTAAACTCCATACACT
The DNA here is from genome assembly GCF_026225935.1 of Boleophthalmus pectinirostris. NCBI lineage: Eukaryota > Metazoa > Chordata > Actinopteri > Gobiiformes > Gobiidae > Boleophthalmus > Boleophthalmus pectinirostris. The sequence goes on along the minus strand of NW_026571153.1, from coordinate 21,293,623 downwards.
TTCATTCAGGAATTTAGATAATTTTATCCCTGGAATTGCCAATTTCTTCAGGACAAAAGTAAAAGGTAGCAGTTAACTTGAAAACTGTAACTGCATTTTGAGCTTTGGAGGTGCAGACAGATGAATAAACCAAGATTACTCAAACATAAACTCTGTGTATGATTTGATGAGGTAGGCAACATTATAACATTCTAAAAGCTCACAAGAGTCAATTTTAATATTGGAGTTTTAAGAATAAAACTGTTGAACTACATAACTCATTATCATATCTTAATTATATCTCTCAAATTGTATCCATTTTCAGACTATTAAGCATTTTCTTCAAAAAATATACCCCAAAATAACGCGAGCTGCCCTTCGTCTGTCCTGCTGTCTTTTACAAAACGATCCCTTTCTCCGTTGAGATTAAATAAAAGCTCTCGGAAAGTTCTCCCATTTGAGTTTTTACCATTGTTTGAATCTTTTATATTGAAGAAGTACGCCTTAAAACCCCATAGCCCTGTGAGATCAATGACTCATCAATTTTGCATTGCTGATCATTAGCCTGCTCTCCATAATGGCCCACCAGCTGTTCCGCCAAAGTCATCCCCCGCTAGATGGGATGGATTGAAGACTCACATTCTCATTTTGTCCAAATTAGAGCAGCCCTGTTCAAATATGTACAACACTGACAGACGCCATATGTCTTGCGAGCGTGTCCATTCGTCTGCTCGTTCCCGTGGATACTCGCTCACACCTCCGACGTGACCGCCATCGCTCTGCCCCCCTTTCCAAGTGGAAGGGCTAAAGTTGGCGTTTATGGCTAATGTCGCAATTAGCAGCTGATGGATGTGGTGGAGAAGGGGTATCGGTTGGCCCACTTTGTGAAGATTGAAAAATGGAAATTGAAAGTTTTTGTTTTATTTTTTTTATTAGTCCACGCAGGGGTCGAGATCAACAGGATTTGTCAAGGGTACTGCATCGTAATACATACATAAAATAAATAATACAACATGACATAAGATAATCCTTTTGCTGTGTCCAAGGTACTGTAAAGACAATGTTAAGGTGTAACTTTTCTAGAGGAAGATCTGTCACCTGCTTGTTTCCATGGAGATATTATTCGATGCCAGGAAAGGGACATTATGCTTATCTGTTTTAGGCATAATGTATACATGGATATAGCTTTTAACTTTTTGTCAAAGTATAGTTATGATGGAAAGCTTAAACAAGGACGCATAACTGATACTTTGCTGTGGGGGTGTTCTACATTTACATTTACGTGTATGTGAATGTTCAATAGTTACCATTAGCAATCACTGTCAAAAAAAAGTTCCAAGATCCTCTCAAAACTCAAGAAAAACATGTGGATTTAAACATGTGAGCCTGTGATCATTATGAGTGTGCATGGTCCTATTTAAGAGTTTGATTATCAGCAAAAAGGTGAGAGTGACTGACTGAAAACCTGAGAGACTTGTTTAACAGCCCAAATCATCTCAGCTTTTGTACTTCCAACTAACTCCGCTCTTTATGATCAGATTGTGTTAAAATAAAATCCTGATTAAAGTCTAACAGAGCTTCTGACACAGTAGTGCCTTTAGTTAGCATCACTCCACCAGGAAATGTTGATGACATCAGCTGGAAAGTATCAATACCCTCTAAAAAAAACCAACAACAAAAAAAAAAAAACAACAACACCCGTAATGGATTAAGTGCAAGATAGATACGTTTAATGCCTTCTTGTGGAACATTACCAGGATAAGCAAGTATCATTTATATTGAGATAGTTGGACCCCCTCCAGAAAACACAAAGTGCACCTCATTCTCATTTAGTCTGATGTCTCACTTCGCTTCTTGATTGGAAAGCAAAAATATCCAAAATTAATGAGCATTATTTCAGAAATGCCACCTGTTCTTATGATACCAATTAATCCAAAACATAAATCCACTGTGGCAAAGGAGAAATTCAATTTGTCATCCAGACAAAAGTTTATTTTGGTTGAATACATTTCACAGCTCATCCAAGCTGCTGCTTGAGTTCTGGTCGGATTACTGGTGGACACCACCTCATATCTGCCTGCCTCCACTGTCTCACCTCACTTTTGCTCAAATTGTAACATAAGCCATAGTTTAGTTGTACTTGCTCCCTCTTTTATCTGCCTGTGTCGCAGCTTCACTGTAATAGCCACACTTGTGTTATTATCTCCAGCCAAGAGGGATTATGAGTTGCAGGCTTTAATATCTGCTTTTAATTATCAGTTTAACACAACGATCACGCCTCATTAGGAGAGCTGGGTGTGCTGCTGTTATGAATGAAGCAGAAGGGAAAACTCTCATTTTGGCACTACTTTCTTCTCAACTTACTACTACAGATGCTGCTACCTCTGCTACGCTTACTAGTGTTTTATTTTAAATTATGTACTGGAAGTTCTAAAAGTGATACTATAATTTCAAGTTAAATTCACTGCAGGTACTACTATATTTCTGCTGCGACTACAGTGTTCTTAGTAAATGCTACTGCTACTACTGCTGCTACTGCTGCTACTACTACTGCTACTACTGCTGCTGCTACTACTACTACTGCTGCTACTACTGCTGCTACTACTACTGCTGCTACTACTGCTGCTGCTACTATTTATGACGTTTTTGATTATATGATACTACTACTAACCCTAATACTAATACCTTCACTTCTACCATGATTTATTATTATTATTTTATATATAATTTGTTTAATAATTAGATAAAAGTGTATCTTTCTATCATCTATTTGTTATTCAAGGATATTTTTAATAGAGGTGCACTGATCCAGCTGTTGCTGTTTCGATACCGATGAAGTATCTGTCGATCCTGATATCAAAAAACAAATTAAATGTGAACCTGAAGGGCAAGGTACATCAATGTCAGATCACACCATCCGTTACTGTTTATGCCAAAGTGGACTTCATGTGAGGACACCACTGTTGAGAGTAAATCATAAAAAAAGTGAAACTAGAATTTGCCACAGTGCATATTGACAAGCCACAAAGCTTCTGGGAGAATCTCCTTTGGACAGATGAGACAAAACTAGAGCTCTTTGGCAAGACACATCAGCTCTATGTTCACAGACTCAAAAATGAAGCAAACCAAGAAAAGAACACTGTCCCTACTGTGAAGCACGGAGAAGGCTTGGTTTTGTTCTGGTACTGTTTTGCAGCATCTGGCACAGAGTGTCTTGAATCTGTGCAAAATACAATGGAATCTCAAAACTATCAAGATATTTTGGAACAAAATGTGTTGCCTAGTGTCAGAAAGCTTGATCTCAGTCATAGGTCTTGGGTTTTCCAACAGGATAATGACCCAAAACACACAGCTAAAAACACACAAGAATGGCTAAGAACAAAACATTAGACTGTTCTGCAGTGGTCTGTGAGCTCAGATCTCATTTCTATTGAACATCTGTGAAAGGAGCTGAAGCTTGCTGTGTGGAGAAGCACCCTTCAAATCTAAGACAACTAGAACAGTTTGCCCGTGAGAAATGGGTCAAAATACCAGTTGACCAGTGCAGAAGTCTCATTGACAGTTACAGAAATTGTCTGCTTACAGAGTTTGCTTCAAAAAAGTTGTGCAACAAAATATTAAGTTAAGGGTACCATCATTTTTGCCCAGGCCAGTTTCATTACTTAGTTTTTTTCTAATAATTCTGTTGAACCACAGGTGAAAAGCAATGTTTGATTTTTGTTAGACAATTTTCAGTACATTTTTATTTATTATTGCTTTTCTCAGTTCAAGTTATTTCTGTGATTATTGTTGATTTTTCTTTCATTGCCAGAGGGGTAGCAACAATTTTGTCCACTTCTATATGTATGTATCTATCTATCACTATAGCACTACTATCACTATTACCTCTGCTACTTCTCCCCTAATTCTCCCCAAAGTTATATGGCTTTCAAATGGCCACATCCCCGTCTCATCCTTTTTGTTATTCCGTAGCGTGTCTGTGGGATTTATCCAAGTGCTTCTTTTTGGCTGCTTCTCAAAAAATGTGAGGAGGAAAGCCAAAGAGCAATACAAGGGGTTAGGAGAGGTGGTCAAGAGTGGTCGGGACAAAATGTGCACCACTCGGAACTAAACCCGGGGGGATCGGGAGTGGATTGAATGCATCTGGCCATATATAGACAGCCCTCTGGCACTGCAGGGAGCCTAGGACAGAGAGGGGGGGGGAGAGACGAGGGAGAGAAGAAGAGAGAGAGGAGAAAGAGGGACAGTGAAGCGATGGAGTGAGCGGTGGGGTCTTATTGGTTGACCAGTGGAGCCTTACAAACCCCCCATCCCTTCTCCTTTTCACTCTTCTAAGTTGACAAAATGTTCGCTGGTAAAATGTTGGCAAACTTTTTGGAAACAAAGTACAGAATTTGCATTGAAAGCAAAATTATGTGAGATTTTAAATTAAAACTGATTGTTGCATTCCAATGTTTATGTATCGTTTTGAGTAATAGAATTAATTCTGCTAGAAACTTTACTAATCAGCATTTTTCAACTTTTTATAATTATTTTGTTTATGCTAATAGTAAAAGCATTATATTAAGTCAATGTTGTTTATTCTTTTGTGGGGTCCCTTAAGTATTAAAGTTATTTTGAAAGATTCCAGCTTCTCTCCATGGAGATATTGCCTGGAAAATACCACAGTATGTCATTACACTTAGTTATCTCTAAGAAAACAGAAGTCGACACCACAGGGTCAGGTTACATGCCAGATCTGTGGAGAGGCGAGCCCACACACAGTAAGAATGCAAGTTTTTAGGTCATTAACATTGAGTAAATACAAGAGAGATACGTTTACTTCCAGACAAAACAATAACATTACCATGGAGACAAGCAGGTGGCAGAACCTCCACCAAAAATGTTACACAGTGTACCTTTTAACAATACTACTATACCTATATATTTAATTTCTTACACATTAAACCAAAAAACATTAGGGATGTAACGATATCCAAATCTCACAGTACGATATTTTCACGATATACATTTCACGGTACAATATTTTCACAATATAAATCTCATGGTACGATATTTTCATGATACACATGTCACAGTACGATATTTTCACAATATACATCTCACAGTACAATATTTATTGCGATATTTTGTGGAGGCAAAACCTGTTAATATGCTACTTTTTTTCTCTTAAAATGCCTTGACTAGACTAAATTCAAAGAACGAAGATTTAAAAGTGATTAGAACTGCTATTTCTTCATGTAGTCTGCACTGAAAAGGTGCAAAGGATCATGGTCGGTGTAGTTCCCTCTGTTTTTTAACTATTGCTGCACCATAACAATTAATTTAAGCAAAGAAAGTTGTGACAGCCCACAATATTGTTGAGAGACTTTTGACAATACAATATCACGATATTTTGGTAACTGTTACAATTAATAAACATGTAATATTAATTCTGTTTTGCAACATATTTATTTTTCTGCAAGAAAATTAGAAAAGACTGAATCAGATGCATTCAGTATGTGTTAGAACAACAACTGTCAAACAATTTCCTCTTTAGTTTTAGAAGTTAAGCTGGCCAGTGTAGCTTTTCAGACCCCCCTAAGACTCCCCCCCTCCACCCTCTCTCTCGCTCCACCTCCTCCCCCTCTTCCTATTCAACCATTACTGACACTATGGGGTCCCCGGTTGGAGCCATCAGAGCGTCCTGGTGCACTGCCAAGTCCCATCACAGCACCGTCAGTTGGAAGAGCGCCGTTAATTCCTCTCCCGCGCTGGTGAAAAAAGGGTTGGCGGGTTTCAGGGGGGGTTAAAAAGCCTTAATCTTTTTATCCTGTCCTATTCACAGATTCGATATAGTCACTCCAAATCCGTAAGTGGCATGCAGGGAGGACCCGGGAGGAATACTGCACCAAACAGTCAAATCCTGGCAACGGTCTGAGAAGAGTAGAGTAATAAAAGGGATAATCCGCTGCGTCATAACACGGAGCATATGTCAAAAATTGTTCATGGGTATTTGGTCAGAAAGCTCTCCGTCCAGCGTAAACAATGAATGAGGAAAAGTATGCAGTATTTTATTTAGATTGACCTTGCTTAAGTTCTACTCGGGAAATATATTAAACAAAATACAGTATAAATTTCATAATCCACAAATTGAACCTTATCATTACTTTGCTTATTTGGTGGCAGTAGCTCAGGTGGTAGAGCAATGAGTGCGTATACATGCACACCAGTATCCCGGTTATGATCGGGTTTTTTGAGTATCCTGTTTTCTTCATGGTGCATGTATACGCAGTACCCCAGTTTCAGTATCCTGGTTATGGCAGTATCCTGGTTATTAGAAACCGGGATACTGTAGCTGGTATTTTCTGATAGTAACCGGGATACTGTGGCATATATATGCAGAATCCCGGTTACTACAACATAAAGTTGAGTGCGCATGCGTCCAAAAGACAAACACTTTCCAGTCTTTTCACCGCAACAGTAGCGACATAAATACAGTCACCAACATAAATAAAGTGACCATACATGAGTGAAATCAGTGTAAAATAAAGAGCTGTGCTAAACCTGCACACGTACAATCTGCACTCGTACGACCTGCACACGTATGATCACTGAAAAGCTAAAACATGAACTATCTCCTATATGATATACGCACAGAACAGACTTACCAACATTAGCAACTCTTCTGTCACAAAAATAAGACACATAATCCACTGAGTCGTGTCCTTTAGTCCGAAAGAAGCTGATCGCATCAGCGGCACAAGGACTGAGCTGTTTTTATCAGTGCTAACAGTTTATGCTAATTATCCATGCAGTCTTAAGTTTTGTTTCTGTAAAACGTAAACAAATGTGATCAGAGCTGAATTATCTGATCAAACGGGCTGATGTGGAGCTATAGTGGTTATAGTTTATCTGTTGTAAAGTTGAGTTTATTTATGCTGAAGATTTTAATGAAGAATCTGTTGGGTTTGATGTGTGCAGTGGATTGTGGGAGATCTCATAGCTCCTTAGCGCTGGTTAAACCTCCTGAGCTTCCTCTGCTAAAGGAGCTCATGGTTTGTAATTTTCCTGGTTTATTAAAGTGATTTAAGTAAATTTTTGCACTTGCACATTTGTAAGATTATGTCAAGAAACTGGGATACTCCATTTGATCATGTATACGCAGATATGAGTATCCCGGTGTGCATGTAAACGCAGTATCCCAAATACTGACATAACTGGGATATGACTAATAATCGGGATACTGATGTGCATGTATACACACTCAGTTTTGGTGGTTGAAAGGGAAGGTTGGTGGTTCAAATCCTGCTCTTGACATAAACATCATTGGGCAAGACACTTGGCCTCCATTGTCCATACACCAGTTTATGAATGTGTGGGTGGATGCTTGACATAAAGTGTCTTGAAGGTTGAAAAGCGCTGTATAAAAAGGTGACCATTTACCACTCACTTGTTTGGAATTGTCTCCATAAATTTCCCATTTTATTCTTATGATCTAAAGTCCTTCAAACTAATTATGTCTTTGCAGTTGAATAATGACACCGCTTTTATTGTGTGGGAAAAAATAATAGCAAAATTTGTCTCGCCCCAGTACAGATATATTGTATTAACAGTTTTCGAGGTCAAAATAAATCAGCTCTGTTCTGTCTGCATCTAATTACAAAGCCTTTTATTGCCCAGTAATCAGGAAGTGCACATTAGCATGATAGTTGTTGTTGTTGTAGCATTGTCGTGACAGCGAAACTCTGCTATGGTCTCTGAAAACTGTGCAAAGTGCTTAAACTCTTTTGCAGAATCATTAAGATGCATAAGGAGAGGAATAACTTTGGACCACTACAAATCATATAAAGTGCATTAGTTCTGTTTTCACTGTTTTTAAGAGAGTAAAAATCAGGTCTTTAAGGTGGTAGCTGTCAAAGCAAAAGTAGTTGTAGTTGTTAAATCAAAGAATAAATGTGGACTTTAAAAAGACAGTGGGACACTTCTTGTTTTCTGTTTGAAACAAGGACTCAGCCTAAATATGCAGCATTTGTGAGTTAATGTGTGAATGAAACAAAACACAACTCTAGGCATGTTTTTCACGAAAAAATAACATTATAACATAGATCAGAAAGTAGCGTAATGTGGGCCTTTTAAAGTATCAGACACGTTAAAACTCTGAAGTCCATTATAGGCAGAGTATATGTGGATTTAAGCCAAGATTAGCAGGTCAAGAAGGCTGCCCCATAAGTCAAAGTGGATAAGATCCCTTTCACCAGATGTTGTCCATCTCTCATAACATGTTTGTGTCACTAATGCCTTCATTCGATCGCACATATCCGCTGTTCCCTCTCCATTTAAAAGCCCTGTGGTGCGCTCCAGATATAGGCGTGCTCTATCACAATCATCATCAGCTCCAAGTGAGTGATATCTGTCCACTCTGGTCCCAGACTGACACCGGAGAACAGCACAGAGCAGCCCTTCCCCTGACAACGGAATCTGTCTCTGTCAGCGACGGGGTCAAAGCAAGTCAATGGGTGCAAGGATGTGATGGAATTTGCATTGTATGTTAAAGATTTCATGTTTTGATCTCTAATGTTGCTTCCTCATCAGAAACATACCCGGAACTATGTTTTGTTTTATTCACACGTTTTACACACAACCTTCCATATTTAGACAGTGCTATTATCTCAAACAGAATTGCAGAAAGAATGTATTAATCCAGGGATCATTCTGCGATGCCGGACTTTTGCACCACATATGAACTGAACCAAGACTGAACCAGAAGAAAATAGTTGTTTTTTTGTTTTCTTATTTTTGGTTTTATTTTAAAAACTAATGAACAAATGATTTCTGTTCCACCTGTGTTTTTAAACTCCATACGCCTTCATGAGATCATGTTGGAAACGTGTGAATGAAACAAAACACAACTCCTGGTATGTTTTTGAGGAGATAACGGTGTTTGGGTAATACAGGACCTTTATTGTAGTCTATAAAATGCAAAAACAACGATATGTGGTAGCTGATCAGCAAGAAAGTCCCAAGTTCATATCCTGGCGCAGATGTGGAGTTTGTATGTTCTGAGTAGGTCTCCTATGGGTGCTGTTTCCTCTTCTCTCTCCAGCCTAAAGAGTTGGTACTTCTGACCATGAACCGTGCCCAATGTCTAGAGTAGAGTTTCTAGATGCTACACTGGGGTTGTCCTCTTCTCCTGACAGGTTGTTCGAGGGACAAAATAAAGCAGAATCACTCCAAGATCCAACCTTTGTAGAAGTGAAAGCTGTCAGTGTCCTGTCAGCTGAACACAGGTAGCTTGAATTCCACAAAAAATGATTGTGTTCTATGGAAAAAAATAAATAAAATTCTGGGTCCAAGCTCACAGGAGTTGCGGTATGTATGGACGGCCACTAGTCGATCTCACACCTGGAGAGAAAGGAATGTCTTATTGATTTCTTATTATAGATCCATGAAGTGAAAATTGTTTAAAGATGCAACTTTTGTGCTGAAGGGCCCGTCAAATGCTTTTCTCCATGGAGACATTATTGCCCTGTTTAGTATGTGCTGGTACGTGGTGGCATGTTTCACAGTATGGTATTAAACCTTTTTGTTGTCAAAAAGGAGACCAAACCAGACTAAGTTACAGGTTAGATCTGTGGAGAGGCGCACAGTCACAGTCAGAATGCCTGTTTTTCTAGTTATTTTTGAGCTCTAAAACCACCTGTAATTGAATAAATGTAACGTAGAGCTGTTTAATGTCCCCATAGAAACAAGCAGGTGACTAACCCTCCACCAGGAAAGTTACACAATGCACCTTTAAGTTTATAATTTGGACTCACACTTTAGTGAAGGATCTGCAAACTATTTGTCTCCATGGAGATGCTATTGTTGTCTCCTGAACGTTCCACAGAAAGTCATTTAACTTATTTATCTCAATAAAAGCTTCCAGGTGACAACACTAGGCCAAGTTACAGGTGAATAGGCAACACCACTTAGAGTAATGGTGCATGTATTTCAAGGTGCAATAAAGCACCCTTGATGAAATAAATGCAGATGAATCAGTTTCATTCCAGGCAAAGCAATAACATCTCCATGGAGACAAGCAGTTCGCGTAACCTCCCCAAGAAAAATTACACAGTGCACTTTTTATTGACATATTTAACTGATCTAATATTTTACTGATGTTTCTCTGGATACGGACATGTGATTTCCATCGTCGTCCATTACTGCCAGCTTAATAGAGTCAAACGCAATCACTTACTCTCCACATCTCAATGCTGTAAACAGAATGTACAGTTAATTACGTGGAAGTAAGTGTATAAAAGCATTGTTTGGTCCCTCGCCTCTCCGGTTCAAGAGTCGCTGAGAAAAAAAATAAAGAAAGAAAGAAAAAAACCCGTGCACCTCCACTCTTTCTCTCCCCATACCTCATTGAACTCGCCTTTTAACACCTTCGTAATTAGTTTTTACCCAGCCCGAGGCCCTAGTTGTCTGACTTTGTGCACTGTGTGTCTCTCAAAGAATCGAACCTGTCTTGCAAACAGAAACAAAGTGCCAGTCCGCCTCCCCTGCAAGATTGCTTATTGAACAGCAGCCCCCGTCCACTACTCCGGAAGCCCGAGGGGAGTTCCAAAGACAAAACCTGGCTAGGATCGTTATACTGATGATGCCGGACACAGCTTTTTTTTTTTTTTTTTTCTATCGTTTTAAGTTGTCTGGTAATTAATCCGTCTGAATGTTTAATTAAAAAGAAAAGTTGCAGGTGTAATTGAAAGCTATGTGCTGCCCCGTAACTGGACCTGGAGAGGACAGTGAGGGCTAATGCGGGGTGGCAGGGAGGATTCATCAAGTTAGTTAATCTGGGGTTGACCTCAAAGTAACTCGGAAAAAGAAAGACAATGAATGGAAGTGCAAATTGGGCATAGCCGGTGGAGGTAACACTTTATAATAAGGCACAGCTACAAAGCATTTAGAAATGTTTAAAGGCTCCATATTACGCTATTTTCTTATCTTGGTTATAAAGCGGTTTCCTTGTCAAAAGCATACCTGGAGTTTTGTTTTGTTTCTTTACATGTTTAACACACAAACCCTACATATTTAGGCTGTGTTCTTCTCTCAGCAGAAAACACTCTGTTCCACCTTGTGATGGTCATACAGGGAGTGCTCCAGTGTATTTTTAAACTCCATACACCTTCACTAGAAAATGTAGATGATTGCTGCCCTGGAATTGCCAATCTCTAGAAAAAGGTAAAAGGTAACTGTGAACTTGAAAACTACAACTTCATGACATCACAAGTTTGAACAGAGCAGTTTGAATTTTAGAAATGTAACCGACTAATAATAAAGGGTTACTCAAACATGTGTGAAAGAAACAGAACATAACTCCAGTTCTGTTTTTGAGGAAGTAACAAAATTCTAATATGGCTTAAAGCTCACAAGTCAAATTTGCACTACAAAGTAACTTTAGTTCATAAATCCTTTGGTGACGTCGTGGAGGAGGCTGCCCAGGGTACACTGTAAACCTGAATAAGATACGGAACTCAAAAAACTGAGGCAGTCTTGATTGCCTTGATTGTTTTAAGTTGATGAACTTAAAAGTCACAATCTTCCAAAACTTAAAAGGTTGGATGACTTGCTACTTGTGTCTTTTGATAACAACTGAATTAAAAGTGCTCATTTATCTCCACTCAAATATTTGCAGTTAGAATTTTCAAACCACTGGAATAATTACATTTTCAGTTTTGTTTGTAGTTCATGATTTTGTACACACATTGTACACACAATCCAGTACATGAAACTGTATCTAGACACATTATAGTATATACACACCGTAGGAGGGGGATTTGCACCCATGTTCCCCATGTGAAAGTTTTCAGGAGATTCACCAGTTGAGATGCAGCTGAATGCAAACTACACACAGTACATCATACATTATAGTATACATATAATATACTGTAAACACATGATATTATACATGTAGACACATTTTACATGTATTAGATTATACACACCTTAGGAGGGTCCCCACGTGAAAATCAAGGGATTTACTAGTCTAGTCAATATCATATATATGTATATAGTTTAATAACAAATACATACTTACATACTTTACACATTATAGTATACACACACATTACATTTTATTTTGTTAATTAATTCTATTAAGTTGTACCTCATCTGTGTGTTTAAGTTACGCTCACTTATACCCAAAATAGCTGCCTTCAATCAAAAAATATTAGTTAAATTTACTCAAAAAGAACAAGTTACAGCAACTTGACATAATTAAGTTAGTAGGACTGTTTCTAAAACTTTGAGTATACACATATAGCATATAATCTATTTAATTACTTTAAACGTTCGGGTTTACAGTGTATGTACGTTGATGTAAAGCGCTTTGACTGTCTTGAAGGTGGAAAAGCGCTATACAAAATTGTGACCATTCACCATTTTTGATTATGGATGTAGAATAAAACCGTTAATTGTCTCAAGTCTATAAATGTCGCAAAATAACACTTTTTTTTTCCTGTTCCAAGCTTTTTTATGGGCTATTTAATCAGATATGAGTAAGTATTAATCAGTCTCGCCATCTTCTAAAAATAGTTCAAATCAGTTGACTCATCACATCTGGGCCAAATTCTGTTCCCTTTGTCTGTCTCGCCTTCCTGCATTTCAGCTTCTTAAATGTCATAAAATAAAATGCCATTCTGTTTCGAGATTGTCATCTTCAATACCGTCAAATCTAAGTCTTAGCCATTAAAAAAAAATACTTTAAAGGTGCACTGTGTAACTTTTGGTAGAGGGTCTGCTACCTACTTGTTTCTATGGAGCATTCTATCATTGCTCTGCCTGGAATGTTCCTCAGTATGACATTATATAATTTATATTTATTCTATTACACATGATTTTACTGCTCAAAAATACCAAGAAAAACAGGTATTCTGAGTGTTAGCGGGGTTGCCTCTCCACAGAGCTGACCTGTAACTTGGTTTGGTTTGGTTTTCACGAAACTAGAAAGGTTTATTTTTTTTGTCCTACTGTTAAACATTACAAAAAGCAATAACATCTCCATAAAGAAAAGCGTTTGACGGACCCTCCATCCTCCACCTTTTAACCAGCTGACTGTTGACTCATTGCTTCATCACATCATGCTTCACCCAAGCCAAATTCAGCACAGTGTCCTCTTTTGTCTTCCCCTCCTGCCCTCTTGCACCCCTTCATACCCCCTCACAAAATGCATACATAATAGATGTATGAGTTTCCAGTGGGGAGTTTGGCGCTTCTATTGTTGTTTGTGCAAAAATCAATGCAGTTTCTCAGTCCTTTATTGTTTTTCTCCTTTTTTTATGTGCAAGTCATCATGTTTGAACTGAACATGTGTCTGTGATTGGTTAATTGCATCTCATTAGGCTGTTCTTCTCTAAAACGGAAAGCGCTCTGTTCCTTCAGTGTTTTTAAAGTCCATACATCATCACTAGAATTATTTGGATGATTTGAGGAGTTGCCAATCTCTACTAAACAAAAGGTAAAAAGTAGCTGTTAACTCAAAAACTACTGCTTCATGGCATGACATGAACAAAGAATTTTGCACTTTGAAGATGTAAACAGATTAATAATGCAGAATTACTCAAAGTCAAATCAAATGTATTTGTATAGCACATATAAAACAGGTAAAGCTTATCAAAGTGCTGAACATTTACAGTGAAATAAAACATACAATAAGCAAATCAAGCAGACATAATAATAACAGCGAGGTGCCAAGGTGTCTCTTCGTAATTCTGGGCAAATGCCAAGGTGAAAAGGTGCATTTTGAGCAAGGATTTACAGTGCTTCAGTGACTGTGCAGTTCTAAGATGCAAAGGAAAACTGTTGTCATGGACCAACCACAGAGAGGGCCCTATCTCCTCTGGTCCTTAGCCTGGTCCTGGGGAGAACCAGGAGGTGCTCCTCTGGATGGGACGTGGAGCTGAAGGAGTTGAAATAAACAGGAAGGTGCCATGCCATTAACTCTTAAAATGCAGGGATTTAAGAATAGGAGAGATGTGAGAATGAAACTAAATATAACTTGAGGTGTTTTTTTAGACCGTAAAAACATTCTAGCAAGGCAAAATTCTGCACAGTGACCCCTTTTGTCTCCACCCCCGCCCCTCATGGAAGCCCTCTTACCCCCACTCCCACCCCCACACAAATGCATACATAATAGAAGTATGGGTTGGAGCGGGGACGGCTAATGGCACGTCATGGCTGTAGTTTCTTGGCTCTCTCTTTACACACAACATCTGTGACACGAGCGGCGCAGAGGAGGGGAAACAAAGCCATTTCAGAAGTCATTTGAGCGCAGTCAGTGATGGTCCAGTGACAGTGTTTGCAGCTTGTTGTTTAGAGTGAAAAAAATACAAAAAATCCAACCGTGTGGGAAGTAAATTAAAGTGGAAGGTTTGACTCTGCGGCGTTGGTGAGTTGTGAGAGTTTTGCGAGCTGTTGCTATGCCGTGCACCGTGGTTGGAGGTGGTGGCGCATGTGTTTATGGTTTTTCTAAATTATGAGTTCATGGAAAACCTTTGAATGCCAATGTGTGTTTACCGTTCATACAAACAGCACTGTATTTACGAAATGATCAGTGGCCTTCAGGTATGCGCTCCTGTGGCATACGCTAAAATACTTGTGTTCAGTTCTGAAGAAGCTGTCGCGAAATGTTGGCTTCTAAAAGCAAAGTCCAGTTGGTTTCATTTAACTCGCTTATAATATCATCATTCCAGGAGGTCTCTGTTTTCTGTGTTCTGTTATTTTTGTCAGTTTTGCTTTCTTACTGAAATAGAAATAGAAGTTTAGAATGAATTTAACAAGCAGTATTGACGTAATTGTTACAGAACTAGTGGCATGTGGTCTTAAAGGGGAAGTGACACATTGCATTTAACCAAACAACAAGCAAGCAACGGCAATTTGGGTATTTGGCCAAAGTACGCCAATAATAAACCAGCTTAGATTTTGGCATGGAGAAAAAAAATATACAATTTCCTATTTAAAATGGTTTTGTGGCTTCATCTTTAACTAGTTTTTCGAGAAACCTGCAGCCGTTTAGTCCTGTGGCCCTTTAGTTTTTCTGTCTACTATCTGATGTGCCTAAATTATGACCCTATTAGTAAAAGTTTTTCATTAAACAGGGGGTATTATACTTCTATGGGGGATTCATTCTTAACACATAACATACTATTATTTTCAGACTATAAGCTGCTACTTTTTTCTCGCACTTTGAATCCTGCGTCTTATAAAATGATGCGACTAATATGGAGGGATGGATTATTTGTTTGACACATTGTCCATTCGTATACCATATTTTCCGGACTATAAGTCGCTCCGGAGTATAAGTCGCACCAGCCAAAAAATGCAGAATGAAGACGAAAAACATCAGAGACCAGGAATCGACATTTCATCTTGAAAGGCAAGTTATAGTAAAAACAACAGAACAGAGAACAACAGGCTGAATAGGCGTTAATATGTTAACGTAACATATTAACAGTTATTCAGATAATTATAGCATAAACAACATTAACATAAGTTTACCAAACTCACAATCTCACTCCAAATCACTAAATCCACTGAATTCTTCATCCTTGGTGTCACTTCTGTGCGATCTCCGGAAATAAACCATAGATCCATGAGGTAAACGGAGCGCCGCTTCCTCTTCCTCTTCTGTGTAGCTGTTGTCAGACTCAGCATCAGTTCCAGTTAGAATTATTTCGGCCTTTCTGAATCCCGACAGGATGGTTTTGGTTGTCCTTGAAGTTCAGGCTTTATCGATTCATCTACTGACTTCCAGGAAAGTTGCATGGTGCACCCGCCCGGTTGCCGTGAAGCTGTGTTCTCCATTCCCACTTTCCCTCACAAGTTTCTCACTCACTTGAGAGTGGTCCAGGAGTAACAGATACTGACACACAAGCCAAGAGTGCCCACCTCTCGCGGCTGTCAGTCTGAAAACTTTAATATAGAAGTTGCACCGGAGTATAAGTTGCAGGACCACCCAAAGCATGAAAAAAAAGCTCGACTTATAGTCCGAAAAATACGGTATACGATCTATGGTTTGGTAACACAGAGGATACACACAGCCTGAGAGTAGAAAGCAGCGCTTGGATCTAGGGTTAACATGAAGTTGCAGCTTTAGCTAGCGGTTGTTGTCAGCGCACTAAAACAGTTTATAGCCATGTGATAAAATAAGTTATGATGCTAAATTAACTTTAGTGAGGGGGATATGTCTTATCCGTATGCATTAAATGCAGGTCGATACTAAACAAGCCCCCGGGAGAGCCTGAAATCTGCTGAAATTCTACGAGACACTAACACATGGATATGGAGCATAACACTGACATGAGACCAGACAGGACAGCAGCTCTTTCTGCAGGAGACATGCGCAGGGGAGAGACGGGGCTGACGCGCAGATGCTAGTTTGATTGTGTTTTGAACTGTTCTTTTGCATTTCATGCACACGCCCTCGATCCTCCTCATGGAAAACACACAAAGAAATGTAAATGATGCAGCTTTTAAGTTAAGGGCAATTGATGTGTCTGTCCAATAAGGAAACAGAGCTGCTGCACGTGAACTCGACATCAGTGAGTCGATGGTGAGACGTTGGCGACGGCAGCGTGATGAACTGACTCAATGCAAAAAGACGACAAAAGCTTTCAGAGGCGATAAAAGCAGACGGCCCGAACTTGAAAACATTCTTGAAAAGGTGGGCACCTGTGGCTTATATTCAGGTGTGGCCTATATATGTACAATTTTAAAACTTAGTTAAAATTTAGTTGATTTGGCTTATATTCAGATGCGCTCAATAATCTAGAAATTAAGATATTTAGATCACCATATTACCCATTATTGTTTTAAAAATGCTACATTTGCTTGCTGAAAACAACATATTGTAATGTTTAATTAATTTCAGTTTAGTCCTTCCTCACTTTGCTCCCCCATGTCACTCCCCCTTCAGAGCATTATCACAAAACAGTCCATGTAAATTCCACTAACTGAATGATTACAGATCGCATCAGGTTTGTGAACTTGTAGTGTGTTGCTTTGTGTCTTGCTCTCTATTTATAAAAAATGGGAGCGGAAGATGAATCAAACATGCGTGGATGACATATAAAACCACTTCAGGCATGTTTTTGATGAAGGAACTATGATTATAACATGGCAGAAAGCTAGAATCATTGGTGTTGGGTATAATTCCTTGGTTTTAAAGATAGTAATAATTCATATCACCCTTTAAAGCATTTTACATGGTATTTTTATCTTTAACAAGGGGCTCCTTAGACACAGACGGTTGTAGACCCCTGACCTGCTCATTCATTTAGAATGTTAAAGGTCCTATATTACGCAAAAAGTTTGGGTTTGAGTGTTGAACATGTGTGAATGAAAGAAAACAAAACTGCAGGTATGTTTGTGATGAGAAAATAACATTATAACATAGATCAGAAAATAGGGCCCTTAAATACATTTTTAGGAAAACCACAAAGAGTCAAACAGACATTTCTGACAGTAATTCATTTTACATCTGGACAAGTCAAACCTTATTTACTCACATAGAAAACTGTGGGTACTTTTTGCACAATCCATTCTCTGGAACATATTTTGGAGTCTACCCAGGAGTGCCATGGACAAAAAAACTTAATGCATTTTTAATTAATGATTGCACTTGGCCCTGAGCCTTGGCATTCCAGTTCAGACAAGGAGAAAACACAAGAGAGCTCCTGGAATTAGTCACAAAAGAAAAACAATAGCTTTAAAACATTGAAATTGCTTATATAACTTCTCAACATTGTCAGTTTGAGTCATTATCGGTGTTATTTAAAGACCTTTGCACACAGGTGGTGAGTGGGGGCCTGTTTACCTGTTCTTATAGCTTACAGACAGTTATAAGAGGATTACGCTGGAAATATTTAGAAAAGCTCTTGAAAATGCAGTCCAGCGAGACGCGTCATATTTGGGGCCATTATTGCTTGTGCACTTGGCCGGAGCCCTGGCGCTGAATCTTTCTCAGAGGGAATGAGACACGGCATCTAATTGTTGAACTAATCACTTTGTTTTTTACTCTCCGGTGCTTTGTAAAGGGCCTTGCTGTTTGTCTGATATTATGAGCTTCGTAATAATATCATAAAATTGTCTATTGCTAAATATGAAGAGCTAAAGAAAGGGTCTGGGGTTCAATTACAAAATTATATTAGATATTTTTTTCGTCCTTGTCATCTTTAAAAAAAAACAAAAAAAAAACCTCTCTGCTCTGTCTGAAGCTCTGTTACTCAAGTTAAGACAAGTCTGCACTTTATTTAACACTGTCTGGACATAAAGTATTCAGTTAAAGCTAGAACAGGAGGGCTGATATTGTATTGTAAAGACGTACCTCTCAAATAACATTAGTCATTTCATTAGTCAACAGTTTTTCAGTTAGTCACACTCACCTTTTGTTGAAAATGAAACACCTAAATCCTGAAAATGTGTTAATGTTTAAATAAATTTTGTAGTTTTTGTGTAGTTTTCAGACCATCCTGAAACTTTTTTGACTGTTTTTGCAATGGTTGTATTGTGTTACCATGATGACCACCTACTGAACATTCTGCCATAGATATATATGCATTATAACCCCACAAAATATCACTAGACTAGTCCTCCAGCGAGGCACTCCTGACCCACCTAGTGCCTCCACTCAATTTCATTTCTCCCTAGGTCAGGAATCGGAATACACTAGAACCCCTCAGTGAAGAGCTGTGAAGTCATGATGTCAAACTCAAGCGTCAACAGCACAACAGTAAAGATGGATGTAGATGAAGACAGACATTCTGTGTTGGCAACGATTCCCGGGATCGAGGATTTAAAGCCTGAACAAAGAGAAAGTTTGGTGAATTTTATCAAGGGGAAAGACTTTATTGTCCTTCTTCCTACGGGATTTGGAAAAAGCTTAATATAAATAAAAAAGTACCCGCCTACCGTCGATCGAACGAATCCTAATTTTGCGAGGTCAGACGGTTTCCACAAAGTGAAACCGGCTGAGGATCAGGCTACTCATGACCTAGATCTTGACTAAAAATCTGGTCATGGGTCTCTGCAGGTTTTACACTGTTACTATTAACAAGTTGCCACATTTGCGTTGAAGGAAATTGTCAAATGTTGTCCGAATATTGACGAGTTTGGAAGAAAATTAGTCTAATCTTCAAATGTAGTAAAGGTTTCAAAAGAAGTCATCTGGACAATGTTTTTAAATCAAGACATTGACTCAAGTTATAGCCCGAAACTCCTCTGTATTGGTGTAAATGTAAACTAAAGTAGTGTAATATAGTGTAATAGGCCTTTTAATCAGCAGCCGTCATTATTGCGTCCTTTTGCTCCAGTTTACTTCAACCAGTGACTGTTTCGTAGAATTTGTAATATACCTACATTTATAGAGGACCCAAAGCACTGTGAGAACCTTCGCCACAAACGGTCTCCCTTTCCCTCTTTATAGCCCCACTGTCCTGTCTGCTGCGTCTTTATTTACCACTGTTTAATCAGGACTCTGAATGGGTCCAGTTTAATTAACCCAGCCCTGCCATAAATGTAAATGCCAAATGTCTGCCAGTGCCACCCAATTCTGTTTTTACTATCCTCAGCCCTTATAAAGACGATCTGTGTTGACCTGCCCATTTTGCACACGGGGCCCGGGGTGGCTGGAGAGGACTGTTATGAGATAAGAGAAGCAATAAGATTTTTACATACGAATCATATCAGTGCTGGTTACTTTTTTCTGATAAGATCCTGTAGCGAGCGTGCACAGTGTTATCACTAAACACGGTTATGTGCAAATGTCAGCCGTTTGGCCTGGTGCGGCACAATCTGATGCAGGCTCTAAAAGCACGCAATTGTTGTATACAAGACAGTCTGAGGGTGGCACAGCATGATTTTTTTAATATATGTTTAGGAAGAATCATAGACTGCATATATAGACAGATGTGTGCGCAGCCTGAGTGCAGAAAACGCCACTGATAAAATAAAGTTACACTAAACTAACATGAGTGAGTGGGATACGTCTTAATGATCCATATGAGTTGCATGCAGATGAGTGCGTAAATGACGAGAAGAAACGTTTCAAACTTCAGTAGCCGGACATCCACTAATACTTGGTCAGTACAACTAGACCCGCCCCAAGGAGAGCCTGAAATCTGCTGAAATCGTACAAGACACTGATGTGATACCAGACACAACTGTGGCTCTTTCTGCAGGAGACATGCACAGTAGAGCACAAAGGGACATAGTCTAATAATCCCTCTATATAAATGGACATAGCCCCCGTGTTTTAAATAGGAAGTGTTTATGGGGACGGTCCCATCAACTCTTTTAAATCGACTCTCTCTGCAACTGCTGAGACTTGTTCTTTAGGTCTTAAATGTTCGTATCAACCCCCTTTATATGATACTTTTTATTTGTTTATTTTAAATAAATAAATAAATTCCTATTCCTAAAATGGGGGCTGGCTCCATCATGAGCTTCATCTGGCTGGAGCTGATCGCTATGGGTGACATCACACTGCCTTAGTTCACTTATTTATACTATGGGAAGAATTACAAATGCATTTCAATACTAAGGAATAGACTTGATACTCAATACTGATTCTTATACCATGGTGATAATAAAAAACACAGTTTCTTAAGAGAATGGAATGTGATTTTCAACATTAAATAATAGTACTTTCTTTCATATTAGTATGTGGTCTTACATCTGGGTCATTCCACGCCAAATCTCCAAATACCCCCGCTTGACCATGTCAGATTTGACTGAAAAAGATTCCAGGAGCTTCACACTTTCCAATAGGAAAAGTCCCAAATTTTAGCTCCCAACTCCTTATTGTATTGTCATTAAAAATTATGTATTATTAGTATTGTCGACTACCCCTGACCTGTTTCCGAGAAGCCACTTTCAGATTGCCGTATCTAAAAAAAAACTGTTTAAGGTAAGTCCTTCAGATTTTCAAGGGTTAAAATCTGGCAAATGTACTTGTAGAATATTCTGTATTCTACAATTACATTTGTGAAATTCAAAGTCAGTCAAATTTGAGATGATCGAGCAGGGGCATTTGGAGATTTGGCATGGAATGACCCATCTACTGTATGTAATCCAGGTAGGTTCCATAGTGGTTCATGGGTGTATACTAGTCTATGTGCTCTTATACTTGTTCTGATACAGCTCAAGATCATTCAAAAGCTATTCAGAAAAGGTTCATTTCTGTCTTGTGAATGTGACATTTTATAGTATTGATACTTGCTCAAATGAGTATCTAGTGAATCTACTGGTGACCACAAAGATTGATCGCAGACACAGTGAGGAGGGCTCACTCTGCAAATAAAATTCCAAAGTATCAGACATATGCACTTCAAATCAGTCTCAGCTCATCTTTGGTTGATCTTTGTCCCGGTCTCACTCCCACAACCCACAATTCGTAGCTACGACTCAAGATTTTCCCCATGATCATAAGTCTTTTGTTGCAGATGGCCAACATTGTGCAGTGAACACCTGACTTAAGTTTATGAGTTTGACGTCTGGATACCTGTTAGACCAATCACAAGTTCTGAGTGATGTTACAAAGCACCTGAAATTAAAATGGCCACTGAACACAACACACTTTTGAACACAAAGCTGAAAATGTACCTAGTTTGGACTAAAATTGCCAAAAACACCATGAGTACAGTTTAGTAACCAAACATGTTGCTTTAGTATGTAGTCCCTTTAAACAATGACCTTGGTGATAAAATCTGTTAATAAACATTTATTACTTTTATTTGCTGCAAGAAATAGGCCAAAACAACCTGTAATCCAACTGCCTGTGATTTCCACTTGTTACCATTGTGCTCTTTTATTGCACCTTGGTACTCTGGCCACTCTATATTGGGGTCAGTGTGTAGTCTGTAATGGGCAGGTGTGCTTCTCGGTGGGATCGACCTGCTGCCCCCCTTTGGACTGCTGGACTGGTGCTTATCGCAGCAGGAGGGGCAGGGCCACACTACCGCCAGGACCAGGGTTCATTTTAAGACCTGTACTTACAAGAACAGCATCTACACAGAAATTACAGGGATTTTTCTATTGTGGTGTTTTTGGTATTGACCTTGGAGGAGCACAACTGCACTACATAGAAGACACTGCTTTGTTTTTTTTTATCAAACATGTGGATAGAAATGGAAACATAACATATCAGTTTCCATATTGTTGATTCTAAGTGGTCTATTATTGCTTTATTAAAACCATTTGTGCAGTTGTTTTTTTCTTTATAAATTTGCAATTGACAAAAAAATGATATTAGTGGTAAAATACTGAGCAGCTGCTTTCTCCTGATATTTTTGTTTAATTTTAAATGATGAAGATAGTAATTGTTTTTTGACAACCACAATCACGCAGGAGAGTTAGTGCAGATGTTGGGGCGCCACACTAGAACAGCTTTTCTAAGTTTTTTTTTTTTTTATGACTTTTAACATGAAAAAAACACTAAATAATTTGGGCAGTTAATGGTTCCTTTGGAGTTTGTTTAATCTCACCTCTGCACGAATGCCTTTACTTTTTTACTCTTTAAGCCAGAGGTCATCAAACTAAGGCCCACAGTCCAACTTCAGCCCTTCACGCCATTTGTCCGGACCCCCAGCCCCTCTGCCCCCCACCACTTGAACTGGCCCTACGAGGCAATCCTCCTTGTCATGACCTATTTTTTTAATTAATTTTGGCAGATAATAACACCTCTGCATCTTGTACTTGTTGATTTTTTCCAAATAAAAGTTCTATTAATATATTATATCAAATAATTATATGACATATTTGCATTTGCTGCCAAATTTTCGTCACCTGACAAGCTCGAGATCAAACAGTGACAGTCTGTGCACGTGCAGAGTTCTGTAGTGCAGTTAAGAACAAAATGCAAAATGGCGAGTGTTAAAGTACGAAAAGTTGACAGAGAGTGCTGAGTTTTCAAAGAACACTGGCTGACCGATTATTTTTTGTTCAGTGTAAGGACTGTGCAGTTTGTCTCATGTGTAATGAAAGTCTGGCACTTTTGAAAGAACAAAATGTGCATCATCAGGGTCAAACAATTCTGTTATACGGCCGACCCGACCTCGGCCCCCATCACAGTCAGGAGCGATAATGTGGCCCCCAGAGAAAAAAGTTTGGTGACCCCTGCTTTAAGCATATATTTAAACAGGTACTTTAAAACGTAGTTTTTTTCATGTGATAATTGTACTTGAGTCTTCTTTTTTGCTCTGCCATCTGTACTTTTGGTTAAGTAAGAAAATCAAGTAGTTCTTCCACCACTGTTTTGTATTAAATCTTCCCTTTACATATCTGATGTTGGCACCGTGCAGCTGGGCCTGAGCACTACCTGCACTATAATAAGCAAACAGCCAATGCCCTGTATTAATCCAATTAGCTCTGTTAATTAAATGTGTACATTTAGTCATGTCATAAACCTGGGCCCTATGTAAACATATAACATACTGTGCGTGTTTAGGTGAAGCCATTATCACTTCCAACATGACAGAGCTTAACAGTAGCTCTTCTCCAGTGACCTATGTACTTCTTCTGAATCACTCTTGGAAACTGTACTTGGAAAAGTACTTCTTGGAAAATCTAAAAGTGAACCACAGTTATAAGAGCTGTACTGTACTATATGAATCTATACAACTAGTGGGTACATTGTGTGCTGTGAAAATCCCCATTTCTGATTCTACAAAAAAAAAAAAAATCTTGTGTAAGTGAATATTGTTCCTACTTGAGTTTTGATCATGGTGTACTACAGCATAGAAAAACAACTGCAAAGTCCTCCATTAAAGCTCAAGATGGCCGTTGCTACAGGGAGGATAAATTAGCGTCGCTGTGCTAATTGGACCAGTATGTTAATGGGAACGTATACAGCCTGTATACATTGTGAAAATAATAACTCTACGGGCGCTGGTATGAGCAAAGTGAGTCTGAAAATCCATATAATTTCTTTTGAATAAAAAAAAAAAGTTGCATATGAAAGCAAGGTGAAACCCACGATTACTCATTGTGGTTATATAGGAAAAAGCGAAAGTTAAGAGTAAAATACACATTTATAACAAAAAAAAAAAAAAGGAGAATAAAAATGGTGGGTATATAGTTTGGTTAGTAGACATGTACAGCGATTAGTTTCGAACATTACCATCAGCACTGTATACTGTTGTTGTGTCAGTGGGCAAGACATTTCATCAGCGTGTGTAATGTGTATGATTTTGCCTGGCCAGCCAAAACCACACACCACTTAACAAAGAAATGTTGGTCTGGTAGTGCGTCCTATTTTCTCAGTTTCCAATAGGCATGATTAACCAATCAGAGAACACTTTGTTCCACCTTGTGATGTCATGTACAGCAGTGGACCTCAACTTTTTTTGCGCCATGGACCGTTTTTATTGAAGTGTATAAAGGAGGAGGTGCGGTCCACGTAGCATACGCGAGAAGACACAATGTACGGTAGCAAGCGCAGACGCCGCGGCATGGTTTAGTCCTGGTTTTAGTCCTGGTTTTAGTCCTGGTTTAGACCTGGTTTAGACCTGGTTTAGACCTGGTTTAGACCTGGTTTAGAGACTAAGGAAACGTGGCGCAAGGGAGGAGGCACAGTCTGCACGGCATATGTAAGGGGGGGTTCGTGTTTTCGCGGCCCGGTACCAAAGGACCCATAGCCCAGTACCGGTCCACGGCCCGGGGGTTAGGGACCCCTGATGTACATGATGTGCTTAAGTTTGTTTTTAAACTCTATACACCTTCACTAGAATCATTTAGATAATTTCAGCCCTGAAATTGCCTCATCTCTATTGAACTAAAGGTAAAAGCTAGCTGTCAAATTGAAAACTACCACTTAATGACATCACAAGGTGTGAATGAAATAAAACACAACTTCAGGTATGTTTTTGAATCCATTTTGAATCCAAGAATCCATTCTGTGTAATAAAGTACCTTCAACAATGACTTTGAGCTTTGTGACAACTTTCTAAACTCCAAGGTTGTCGAGGAGAAAAGTAAAACGAAAAGTAGTGACACCAAACATCATCAAAATCATCTCTCGACATTTTCTTGTTTAGCTTCGAAGTCCATTAACACTCATTTCTAATCTCGTCTAATGTCTCCACAGTGCATTCCCAAATCCACAGACAGCCATCACTGTTCTTGGTTTTTGGTTCTGCTGTTCCCTCATATTTTCCCAGCGTCATCTCTCGTGGCTCTTTGACTGCGTCTTAATGACTCTGGGGGCCATTTTGCACGCCCACGCTCTCCTTCCCCATACCTCGAATCTGTTTGGGGGGTAGAAGTTTCAGGCAGTTAACTTACCTGCGAGGCCATTACTGATATTTCTACCCGGCAAGTGCTCACCGCCTAGAGACAGTCTCATCTGGAGTTTTTCTTCCCCCGATGCCTCTGCTATTTGATCAAGTTCTCGCTCTGTCAGATTGTATTGGCTTTAGACCGATGCAATGGGAATGAATGAGAAAGCGGCCCCGCGAAAAGGTCAGGAGTCAAACGAAAAATGAATAAAAAATATGCATGATATTGTCTGATATTTGGAGTGTACTTGAATTATGCATGAGCGAATAGAGAGGGGTAGTAGGTAGTGTCAGTCAAGTAGAGTCATGGAGTTAAAGGTTGTGTACCATTTGTTCTGGTTTGACTTCTGTATTAATAATGTTGTGTAAATAATTTAAAATGTTTTTTGTTTGTTTTTTTTTAATATATGGTAACTGTTAGTTTAGTGTCATGTGATATTGGCTGCATCATGTGACCTCATCAGCTGGCTTAAGGGGCCCATATTACACTATTTTCTAATAATGCTGTTTCCTCATTACAAACATACCTGGAGTTGTGTTCACACGCTTTACACACAAATCCTGTACATTTAGGCTGAGTCCATTAAGTGATGTCATGTAGTAATACAGGAAGTGTTCCACTGTATTTTTAAACTCCATACACCTTCACTAGAATCATTTGCATGAATTCATCCCTAATTGTCTCTACTAGCCTGATTCATCAGCCGGTTTCACTTCGTGGAAACCATCTGACCTCGCAGCATTAGGATTCCTTCGTTCGACAGTAGGCGGGTACTTTTTTTTAAATTTTACCAGTCGCTGCTATTTGGTTGTGACGTATGTAATGCAAGTGTTGTGTTCAAGTAATTGCTGGCACAACAGCAAACAAATTAGAGGGTGAACATTTCTGTCAATGATCATTTCTGCAAGATGAACTTGCGAGTTAAAGGTGCAATAAAAATGCAAAGTTTGTATTTGACAAAGGAAGGAGGATAGTGTATGCAGTCTGCTATCGCAACTCAGGTTTGTTCAGCTCTTAGCTGATTGGCCGGTGCACAGTCTACAACTTCTGGTGTATTCCAATTCCTGACTTAGTCGCTGGAGAGAAATGTATTTGAGCGGAGGCACTAGTTGGTGTGAGCCTGGCAAAGTCTCTGTTACCTAAAAGGTTAAAAGTACAGTAGCCATTAACTGGAAAACTACCAATTGATGACATCATGAGGTGGAACAGAGCATTTTGAGCTTTGGAGATGAAGACTAATAATAGACTACTAATAAAGGATTAGTCAAGCATGTGTGAATGAAACAAAACAACTCCAGGTATGTTTTTGATGAGGTAACAACATTCTAACATGGCTTGAAGCTCACAGGAATCAATTAGGTGTAATGTAGAGCCTTTTAATAAAGCACTTTCAATGGAGAGGATTTTTTTCACAACAGCCTTTCAAATACAGTCTCTTTTTAGTTTGGTTTCCTCTAATACATAGATACACAAAATGCAATTTAGTCACAGGGCGATTACATAAGCTCTAAAACAAATTATTTCAAATAAAGAAACAATGCGATGCTCCATTGTTGTAAGTTGCAGGATGACGAATATGAAGTTGCTTAGCAGTTTTTAATAGATTTTCACATCACTGCCCTCCCCTAAATTAAGTAAAGAATAAGTGACACAGTGGTAAACACGTTAATTTAATGTTGTGTAACCAATATAGTTAAATACTGATAATAACTAGCACGTTGTATGAAGTTGTAAAGTGCTATCTGCATGGTTACAGTGTTAGATATCTTCCTTCCTTGTCAGACACTAGGCCTGCTGCTCCGAGCATATGTCTGGCCTGTCTTATTCTGCTCCCATGAAATGCTTCTGGAACCAGCAGGTTGCCTCAGATCGCAGATTTAGTTTAGGAAATGCTTGGAGATGTGTGGGTGCACAAAACTAGTGCCGGCTTCTTGGTTTTTAATTTCCCCGAGTGGAGAAGAGAATAAAGTGTGCATTTACTCTGGGAGGGCTGGAGGACGCGGGCGGTGAAATTCTGTTAGGACTTTGCAAAACACTGCAGCTGATAAAAGGAGACCAGGGACATACGAGAGCGAAGAGGCTGGAGGAAATGGTATATTTGTAACTTTGTGGCTTGAATTGTTCACCTAATGCTGAATTAAGGATATTGCAAGTTTGACTGACTCACCAGGATGCGTCACTTTCTTGTAACTCTATGCACTCATATATGCAAGTTTCCTGACCAGCCAGTCCCTTCCACACAATTTGTGGCACATGTCTCTCAAATGTGGAAGACTTCTCCTCTCCAAATTTTTCCTAAAATTGAGAACAAAATGAATAACTTGTTTTACCGGAGATGAGTAACAGTTTGGTGCCTCTATTGTTTGATTTGGAGAAAATCCATGCTGTTTCTCAGTCAGCCATATTTTTGCCATGTTTTTGACGCAAGTCTCTCTCTGCCTGTCTGATTGGTTAAATCACCTGTCAATCACCCTCTGAAATCAGGGATACGACTCCAGACTCACTCGTTTTTGTAAAGTTTTGTCAAAGTGTGTGGCTCTGACTGGCCAGGTAAACATACATGTTCCTCCAAGAGAATACCAGCTCAAGTGTCCCCCTGGCTTGAAAGTCCCAGCTCGAGTGTCCCATTCTCTTGGCGGGAACATTCCTCTCCTCACTCTGGACGCAAACTGCTGTGCCCAGGAGAGGGGGTATGTTTTCGCCAGCCTTTAGTATGCCACGGCACGCACTGAAATGTATCAGAGAAGTTAGAAAATCAGCATTCTCTTTCACAATAAAATGAAATGTGAACGTGGCAAGACCAAATTTCGGGCCTTGTTTGTCTCATTTTACTGATCTTCCTGAAGCGGCACACATACTAGTTTATTATGAAATCATATTTTAAATAATTTTTTTCTTGTTCCCCATGTCATATAGCATCTGTAACTGTTGATTTGGGAAGAAACGTTAATTATTTCCTTACCTGCGTACTATAAACATAATTTGTAAGCAACGTGGCACAAGAAAGCTACAGAATATGTGTTTGAGACCACATAATTTTTGTTTGTATTTATGAACAAATGTGTTGAGATATATTGCACCTTGCATGTGTCATTAATCCAATATATATAATGAAAACAAATTATTATTATTATTTTTTTTTTTATGTTTATAGATTAACTAATTTAGTTTCATAAAGGGTACAGTTCAGGGGGACTTTCCAGCCTGGGGACCTTGCAGCCAGGAGGATTTTCAATCTGATTTCCCTCCAACAACTCTTACAACTATCTTACGAATAATATAAGTTCTTCTCATAAAAACATGCAGTTGTTTCACACTACACTAACACACTATTTGAGATCGCAAATAAACAAAAGAAAAAGAAAAGCTATAATTATTAGGTAGCACATTAAAATAGTGTCTGGGACTTACTAGACACTTATAGTTTTAGTTAGTAGGCTGATATTTACAGTTTTATTTAGTGTGGTACTTTTGGTGGTACTTACTAATTTAATAGTCTAGGATTTAACTCATAACAACGGTCAAAATTGCTAACTGACCAACCTAAGCATTTATGTATTGCTGGTTTATTATATGGATTATAATAAGTGAAGGCTAGAGTTTAAATTAAGGTTAGGCAAGGCATAACTATGGTGCCGTTTAAAATTAGTTTCCAAGAAATTAGTGCAATGTAATGTTTCCGAGAAGCATAGGAATCTAACAAAAACTATCCTTGCCTCACCCTAAACCATTAGATGAGAAGAAATATACTTTCAGTTACATCATTGTTCACGAGCAGCCTCCATCCCTCGCCTTTCCCACAGGCATTTTGAACATTTTCTTCCAGGTCTGTCCCGATTATGATCTTGAAATGCCCCTTTTTCAGACCTCCAGGACTTCTCATTACCTCCCTGAATCCTGTGTGTCTATTCTCCAAATGAATCCCGAGCACTTTGTTTGCCTTGGGGGGTCAATCTCCTGAGGGGTGATCAGATCTTGGCTGTAATTGAATTGGAGGGGTCAGATCAAACGCATAGCTCCTCTCCTGGGAATAACTGCTAGAGACAGAACTTTGATACGATCTCATGCACCATTTACTTAACATATTTAGGGTGTATTTGGCCTGCACAGGAGTAGATGGGACGGATAAGGTTTAATGAGGAAAAAAACACACAGAGATGCAAGATTGTTAATGGTTGCACAAGGGCGAGGTGTGTCCAATCAATTCCTTCTCTCTTCATTAAGGTAGAAGACGTAACGAGGCATGCTTATATACCTTTAATGGAAAGAAGATGACCTCACCTTCACTGCCATGGTATGGGACATGCTACAGAACCAGTACCACAGTATCTGGATAGGATTCTATGTAGTGATATAACACGAATATGAGAAAAAAAAGTAAAAAAGCGAACATACGGTAAATGGTCTGATTTTTATACAGCGCTTTTCCACCTTGAATGCACTCAAAGCTTTTAGCATCAAGGAACCACTAAGTCATTCACACACCAATGTACGCAGACACTGGGTGCAAGGTGGGTTAAGTGTCTTGCTCAAGGACACAATAATAGCATTCGTCTTGAGAGAGCTGGAATTGCAGCGTCAAATCTCAAGGTTAGTGGATCTGACCGCTCAACCAATGCTATGATGATGTTCAATCCAGTCCAACTTTATTTGTATAGCACATTTTACCAACACAAAATCTCCAAAGTGCTGCACAAAGTAGGCAGAATATAAATTAACACATTAAATAAAATAAAGCATAAAATAAATAAATAAGCATGTCAATAAAAACATAAAAAGTATTAAAAAAGAAAAATCACAAATAAAATCAATAAAAGACAGTCAGAGGACCACACGATTCTTCAGCGAATGAGTAAAAGTGTGTTTTTAAAAGAGACTTAAAATAATCGACTGAAGATGCGATCTTAATGTGAGGGGGGAGAGCGAGAGAGAAAGTTTGGGGCCAACCACAGAAAAGGCCTTTTGAGTCTCGTTTTTGGGACGACAAGTTGGAGGTGGCCCTCAGACCTCAGAGCGTGCAAAGGAGTGCAGGAGCAATGAGATCTGAAATGTACTTTGGGTCCAGTCCATGAAGTGCTTTAAAAAAACAAACAATGAAACAAAAAAATCAACTCTAAAATGAACAGGGAGCCAGTGCAATGAGGATAAAATAAGTATAGTGTGTTCTCTGTGACATGACAGAATTCTGGACTAACTGTAAGCGTGGCAGGTGAGCTTGGCTGATCTCAGTAGTCATTACAGTGGTCAAGACGTGGAGAGATAAAAGCATGGACCGCCCCCTGCAAATCACTAAAAGATAAAACCGATTTGAGTCTGGATAAAAGCTGCAGGTGATAAAAACTGGATTTAACCACTGCATTTATCTGCTTGTCAAACTTAAAATCTTCATCGGTAGCTGTAGGTTTAGTATATTGCTGAAAAGAGCCCATGTCAAACCGAAAATTACTAGACATGCTAGGTTTAAAAACAACAATTTCCATTTGTTTGTGTTGAGAGTGGGATTTTAACCACCAGCCTTCAGATCAGTGGACAAACGCTCTACCAACTAAGGCTAGGTTCAGACTGCAGCCTGAAGTGACCCAAATCCGATTTTTTTGGCCCCTATGTGACCTGTATCTGATCTTTTAATGACAGTCTGAACGACACAGATCCGATTTTTTTCAAATGCGACCCAGGACACTTGGATATGTGGATATGTGTGTGAAACTGATACATATCTGATCTTTTGACATGCGACTTCAGTCTGAACGGCCAAAGCGCATTCATCTGTCCTACACATTATCATCAAGCCACAAACGTCACTATTCTGCGCTGAAGTAGGCGAAAATTGTTAATGAACTCCGTGTCACTGAAGCGAAGCACATCGCCACTCACCACTCTTGGCTACGTCTCCGCATCCACATGTTCCTTTCAACGGACGTCGCTGCCGCTGTCCCACAAAACGCCACGGCCAAAAACCTCATCCTTCTCCTTCTCAATCTCTTCCTTAAAACAGGAAAGTTGTTCATGTTCTGGCTCCGGTACGAGAGGAACTTTAAAATCGCCAGGTGCTCAATGCTCACATCCATGTTTGGACAACTTCCGTAAACACAGAGCACGCTCGCTGTGGATGATGTCATCATGTCTCCAGTGCACATGCGGGACACTTTCGGACCGTTTACTGTTCACACTGGAGATCACATACAAGTCACATTTAATTGGAAATGTGAACGACCTCGCAAAAACATCGGATTTCACACAAAAAAAATCAGAATTGAGTATTAAGCCCTGCAGTCTGAACGTAGCCTAAGATACCTTTAAACTTGAACTCTGTAGAGATTTACAATTTCAGGTCTGAAATCATCCAAATGGTAGTAAAAGTGTATGGAGATTAAAAACACAGTAGAGCACTTCCTGTATGACAAGTTGATGAGTGTTTTCTGTTTGAGGGAAGAACTCAGCCTAAATATTCAGGGTTTTTGTGTGAAAGAACACAATACACAACTCTGTATCTGTATGTTTTTGATGAGTATAACTTAGCTCAGAAAATAGTGTAATATGGGCCCTTTAACTTTAAAATCCAGCTTTCGAAACAGTTTCTTAACAACTCTACCTCAGACCCTGCTGAAATAGAGAGGACAGGTTGAGTTCGGTGTTCTTTTTTAGTCGAGCACATTACAGATTCTAGTCAGGGCCTGTGGTGCTTGTGTCCTTGTTGTAGGATGCATCGGTGGGTAACTCCATGTTTATCAAATGGAGTTTGTTTCAAAGCGTATGAGCAGTCAGGTCCCTAATTAAACAAGGCACTGTTGGAAAATGAAATGTTTGTGATGCTGATTTGTGGTTGTAGAGGCATGCCGAGTACAAGAACGTGGAGTTAGCAAGAGAGCCAATTTAAATATTTTTGATGTTGGATACTGTATAGTGATTGCTAATGATGTGTTTTCATTGGTTCATTGGGGATACAGTTATTACGGTGAAATCAAAATGTAGATAATGATACATATATTTTAGTAAATATAGGATCTGATAATATGTTGTATCTTTGAACTGCCATTAAAAAAATAAATTAAAAAAATCTTCGTAGGTTGCAAAAGTATGTATTTTGATGTTAACTGCTTCCTGTGCTGAGCAAAAGCCTATTAAACATACTGACATCACATTGGGGGTGTTCTACATACATCTCTGCTGGCAGAATGTTTAGGAGTTAAAATTGTGACACAATGAACACATTAGCAAACAGACAAATATATTTTAAGATTATCTGAAAACTGAAAAAAAAAAAATCAATTTAAACAACACATTTTTAGGAGCCTGCGAACAATATGAGCGTTCTTGGACATGTTTAGGTGATTTTCAACAAAAAAGGTGGGTGACTATGGGAAAACCCATTGGCTAGCTTGTGATTTTCTCTATATATTTCGACCAAAACCAACATAACCCACTTGAGAGATTGTCCCTCTGTCGTCCAGGTAAGAGCCATAGCAAAAGAAAATTCCATTCTGTCAACTGGATTCAAGTTTTAGAGTGAAGACATCATTCTTCAATTCTTCAGAAACCTGGCCAGAACTGAAGAAGCACCTTGGATGATACATTTTAACTGTAAAACTTTTGACAGAATTGAATTTTATCCGCAATAGAGAGATTTTTGGTGAAGGAAGAAGGACGGGTATACTTGTCGAAGTATGTGGGTGGTCCCTAGTAGCACAGTCTTTTGTTCATTGTTATTTTTATTCTTATATGGGTAAAAATATAGAAAATAAATCATCTTGAGCTTTGCAGATGTAGAAAGATTAATAATAAAGGCTTACTCAAATGTGCAAATGAAACAAAATACAACTCCAGGTATGCTTTTGATGAGTCAACATTATAACATTGTTTAAAGCTCATATATTCATAATATGTTCATTGTGTTATGGCTGTCCCATTTTCAAAATCTGTAAATTAGAAAAAAAACAACAAAAAAACACATACCGTATTTCTCTGACTATAAAGCACACTTAAAATCTTTTATTTTACCAAAAGTTGACAGTGCACCTTATAATCCGGTGCACCTTATGTATTAATTCTGGTTGTGCTTACTGACCTCTGACTGATTTTATGTGGTTCATGGTGCTCAAAAATTTGTCAAAATGTAGTAATGTTAGTACGTCTTTGGTAAGCTATGAAGCTGCACCGCTTGATGAATTGTTGGAGCATTATGGCTGCTGCAGTCAGGAGCCTCGCGGAGTTCGACAGAAACTGACTGCATCAGGGCACAAGAAGCGAGCTGTTTTTTTTTTTTATCAGAGCTTATAGTTTATGCAAATTAGCCATGTGGTTTTAAGTTTTGTTTCTTTAAAATGTTAACAAATGTGCGCAAAGCTGCATTAAACACATTATTACTCAATGTATATTTGAGTCCTCCTTGTAGGAAATAAAAACAAACTTAAATTATCCTCCCACATTCGCATTCATAATAAACATTCAACATGACAGGGAGGCAACGCCGGGCGAATTACGCCACGTATTGCCAATGGATCGTGGATGCCTGGGCAAGTATCGGTCTCAAGTGCCGTCCGTTTGTTTCGCTTCAGGGCGCCTTACAATCCGATGCACCTTATGTATGGAAATAGCTGAAATAATTCAACATTATTGATATTGCGCCTTGTAATCCGGTGTGCCTTATAGTCCGAAAAATACAGTAATTCTCATGTTCCTTTATAAAACCCAACTGCAGCTAACTTCACCTTACACATTCCATACCTTCTATACTTCTCCATTATCTTACACCTCTGTCTCCCTCTTCCCCCTCCGCCCCATCTGTGCATTAATGGCCACGTGTGACTTTTAAAAGCATTTCAATCAATGGGAGCGAGCTTTCTAATGGGGCTGGCTCTTTCAGGAAACCGTGCAGGAATATACGTTTTCATTACACACACGATGGTTGTCCAGTTCGCTCAACGCTCTCTGGGCTGTATTGAAATAAAAGGTACCGGTGAGAGAGCAAAAAGCTTGGGAGATAAAGTCTAGTGAAGATATAGAAGCCTCCTCCTCCCATCGTCCCCTGTAACGTTCACCTTTTAATACAAGGAGGGAGCAAAGTGATAGTGTACATTAATGATACTGATGGATTTCCAAACCTGGTAATGTGCTGATGCTAGGAGATGTAAAATACAGGGGAATTTATCGATTGTTTTGATACTGGAATCCACCCGGCTAGTATGACGAGTTTAGCGGGAAAGTAAACGGAAATTTATGGAGACTTTGGAGAGATACATTACAGTGGGAGTGGGGGAAGTAGCTGTTAAAACAGGGAGGAAGAATGTTGCGTTTAAAGGTGCACTGTGTAACCTTTCTGGTGGAGGGTCTGCTACCGGTTGTTTCCATGGAGATGCTAGTGCTTTGCCTTGGTTATGTCAAAGTATGTTATCTATCTTACCTTTTTTATTTATGTATGTATTTTTTATTAAATGTATTTTATGGTTCGAACGTACCTTGAAATTCAGGCATTCTCACGGTGAGCAGAGTTCACGCTCCACTGATCTGGGGCCTCATTTATAAAGCTTGCTTACACAAAAATCCGTGCGTGCGCGCTTCCTACGCCAACCGCGGTATTTATAAAACTCGACTAAGGCGTGGCTCTTTGCTTAAATCTACGCCAACTCGGGACCTCCTGTAAGCACTACGCAAAGTCTGGAGACACGGGGAAAAAGCGACACTCGTGGAGAGAAGCAGAAGTGAACAGAGTTTGAGGAAGTGTTTGATCAGAAAATCCACATATACAGAAGAATTACCTTCAGATTTGTGCATTTAAGTGTTTGGTTCGCCAAAACAAGGAGAAGGGCTGTTTATTCCACGCATTATTCTCCACAATATTATACATTTGAAACTCGTGCACGAGCGCGGCCATGTTCCCAGACCCAGTGTAGCGCA
Source organism: Boleophthalmus pectinirostris (assembly GCF_026225935.1). Lineage (NCBI taxonomy): Eukaryota > Metazoa > Chordata > Actinopteri > Gobiiformes > Gobiidae > Boleophthalmus > Boleophthalmus pectinirostris. Next base: position 21,258,457 of record NW_026571153.1, on the reverse strand, counting down.
GTGTCTCCCACAGTCCACACCGCGACCATAGACTTCTATAGAACACAGTCTGTGACCAACACAGAGGACGAAATAATGACCCAACCTGAGAGAAAAGTCTTCCCTTGGACGCAGCAGGAGCCAGGCTTTGATTTAATGAACGCAACTTTAACACTTTTACTTTAGTCTTTATGCACCGAGCGGCAGAGTGACCCGAGTCTGCGGACAACACGAAGCCCACTGCCCGAACCTGACCCCAACCAAAATCTTCCCTACATTTTTGTGTAATGGGGAACTCTTGTACATGAGAGCTGCTCTCTGACTGTATGAAGAACAGAATAATGCCCGAGCCCGTCCCGACCCAGACCCACACTCACAGACCCAGACCCACACTCACAGGTCACAGGTTCAGCAGTTTGGATGTTTCGTGTGGACTTTAATTGGCAGAATAACATCTGTATCTGATGTGTTTCATGCTAAATCTGTGTCCTCGTATCCTCGTGTCCCTCCCTCAATCCTTTCCCTCTCCAGGGGAGGGCATCTGAATCTCTGGCACGCGCTCATAATTTGACCATTCAGATCAGCGCGTGCACGTGTCTATGTGTATATGCATAAATGTACAGGGCCAGTCCACAGACACATCATAGACACACTTAAAAATATAGTGATAAAACTCTTGAAACAGCAAAAAAACACATGGGCTTTGCTGCAAAGATGTGCTGCCTAAATATTATGAAATATGATTAAATGAACAGATGAGTCGTTGTTGTCACTTTTAGTTTTGTATTTATTTATTAAACCTTGTTTAATAAAGTCTTTAATAAAGTCTTTGTCGTGATCACGTGGTGCTGCATGGAGCGTCCTCCTCCCTCTGTCCTGCGTGTCTCCGTCAAACCCACTGATTATCGGCTCATGTTTAGGGAAATCTCATTCACCAGTCACTTTACATGCTCTTTTTATCGTGAGGTGGAGGTGTGGAGAGGGCGTGACGTGACGTAGGTTTACGTGCGCAAATTCTAGTTGCAGGTGGGATTTATAAAGCAAAGATTGCGTGGTTTGGTGCGTGCGGTGGGTTTTGTATATATGGAGTTTGCGTGGCGCACGCCTGTAGTAGCTACTAGGCGTACGCACTAACTTACGACAACTCCTGTGCAGTTTTTATAAATGAGACCCCTGACCTGTATCTTAATCTAGTGACGTCACCTGTTTGTCTCTGGAGAGATAGATAAAAAAACAAAGGAATAACATCACTATGGAGACAAGCTACAGTTGCAGACACTCCACGAGAAAAGTTGGTAAATAAAAGATGGTAAATAAACAATGGCAACACCATTTTACAGTCAATATGTACCGTCCCTATAAGTCACTCTGGAGTATAGGTCGCACCAACCAAAAAGTGTGTAATGAAGAAGAAAAAAACATATAAGTGGCACCAGACTATAAGTAGCACTTTTGGGGAGAAATATATTTTATAAAATTAGAGACCAGGAACCAACATTTCATTTTGAAAAGCAAGTTATAGTAACAACAATAGAACAGAAAACAACAGACTGTTAAAGTCACATATGAACAGTTCTTCAGATAACTACTGCATCAACAACAGAACAGAACAAGTTTACTAAACTCTACATCTCTCTCTCAAAACACTAAATCCATTGAATTCTTTATCTTCGGTGTCACTGCTCAGTAACTCTGCGACCTCCGGAGATAGATGGAGCTTCCTCTTCCTCTTCTGTTTAGCTGTTGTCAGACTCAGCATCAGTTCCAGTTAGAATGTTTCCGGCCTTTCTGAATCCCGACAGGGTGGTTTCGGTTGGCACTGAAGTCCAGGCTTTGTCGATCCATCCAATGTCTTTCAGGCATGTTGCATGGCACACTCTCCCGGTTTCTCGGTCACTCCAAACTTTCATTCTGCTGTTCGATTACCGTTTTTGGCTGCATATTTCCCCACTTGCAGCTTGTAATCTGCAAAATATGATTTTCTTTTGGGGGCGTTTCTGTTCAGTCTTCTCTGTTGTCTTTATAAATTTGTTCAAATTTAAAATTTTCAATGGCACAAAAGTAATGGTGCGATCAACTGACATGACACAGACAGGACAGCAGCTGTTTCTGCAGGAGACATGCGCAGTAGAGCAAAGTGACAGTGGTGCAGGAGTAATAGCGTGATAGAAGTAGCAGATACTGGCACACAAGCCTAGAGCGCCCTCTTATGACTGTGTGTGAAAATTTTAATATACAAGTCACACTGAAGTATAACACACAAGAAACACCCAAACCATGAAGAAAAGTGTGACTTATAGTCTGAAAAATATGTTAATATGGTAATATGATATGAATTACGTTCATAAATTTACATTTCAGTCAATTAAAAACTGATGAGCTATTTAAAAATAGGCAATACAATCTACTTTGTTTTAACCCAGAGTAGATATATTATGAAAACAGCTCAAAAGGGGTATTCATTTCTCCCTCATCCAAAAACGTGCCTAAAGAAGTTGTCAGATGTTGTGCATGTTTGAGTAATTTAGCAATCTCTCCTGAGCCAAAAGCATGAAACAAAACCGTACACAACAACTTCACAAACCTGATGTGATGTGCAGTAGTTTCATTAGTGGGTTGCCATTGTTTATTTACCAGCCTCGTCCGCAGAGAGGTGGTATTTGACTTCTATGGGGTATTAATTAACACTTAACTTGTTTAGATCACGGTGTAATCTTTTATTGTTTTGAAAATGCCATATTCATTTCTGGCGCTTTCAATCCCCCCTCTCTTTGCTCCCTGTGTTATGTCACTAACCCTCCAGCGTAATGAAACTAATGCACTTCACATCAGGTTTGTGAAGTTGTTGTGCGTGGTTTTATATCATGCTTTTGTATCATGCATTGGGCAGGATCTTACAGCTAAACACAAGGACAGTTCAGATAAGGCTTGTGTGAGCTCGCTAAAATCCTCAAACATGCATGAATGACATCGAAAACCTCTTCAGGCGTGTTTTTAACGAGGGAATAACATGGTAGTAAACTCAAAAACACCCACTGCATTAGTAGCTCTAACTAGCTGGCCCATCATTACATTGTGGAAGCTTCAAACATCGAAATGTCATTGTAAAAGCTGTTCTTAAATGCCCCCCTGGCTCACAGGCACCCCCTGTTGTTATGGGTTTCAGAAGCCAAAAACAGTCAAATAAAGCCTAGTCATAGAAATGGACAAAATTGTTAAAAATAATAATAATTCAGATTTGTAATAAGATATGTAGATGTTTTTGTGGGTGCCTTGCATTTTAGCATTTGACTTTTGTAATATCATTATCAACGTTATTGATACTTTGCAGTGACATCATGCTTGGGGGGTATTTCTACTTCTATGGCCAAATTGCTAGGAAAATATTCAGTTTGTTGACTGGACAAAAGTTAGTTTGGTTGAAGAGGTTTTGCAGCTCATCCAAGCTGCTTCTTCAGTTCTGGTCAGATGCTGGTGGACACTTCCTTATATCTGTCTGCAGGGAGGAGCTAACTATCTGAAACTAACACACCGACCTATTGTGGAGATGTACGGCCGTACATCTCCACTTAAAAGCCACGGGCCACTCTTTTGACAGCGAGGTACAGATTTTAGCCAGAGAAAAGAATTGGTTTGAGAGGGGAGTGAAAGAAGCCATTTTTGTTAAGAAAGAGACTCCTTCTCTAAACAGAAATGGAGGTCTCAGACACCATCTATCTCCTATTTACAACTCCATCCTCAAACCTAAATCAAAACAAACAAGAGAACAACAGGTGTAGCCAGGTCAGGTCTAGAGGTGAGGAAGTACCCATTATGGCCCTGAATTGTTATGCTAATTAGACCCCACACCCAGTACAGCTCAATAAGCCTACAGTAACTAACAAACAGAAACTGTAAACAAGTAGGTGTGTTAGTTTCAAAGTAGTTAGTTAGCTCCTCCCTGCAGATATAAGGAAGTGTCCACCAGCATTCTGACCAGAACTGAAGAAGCAGCTTGGACGAGCTGCGAAACATCTTCAAACAAACTAACTTTTGTCCAGTCGACAAACTGAATTTTTTCCTCGCAATGGAGTCTGCTTGGACGACTGAGGGATTCTTCACACTCTATGGCCAAATGTTTATCAGTTACCATGGTTACACAATACACACATTAGTAATAACTACCAAAAAAGTGAACAAAATTGTTAAAACCTAATAATAATTCAGATTTGTAAGATATGTAGATGTTTTTGGGGGTGCCTTACATTTTAATTTCAGCATTTGCCTTTTGTATCATTATCATCATGCTTGGGGTGTCTTTTAGTTTCTATCAGTTACCATGGTGACACAATACACATATTAGCAATAACTACCAAAAAAGTTTTTAGATAGTCTGAAAACTCAACACATTTTCAGAAGTCAGCTCATTCTGGTCAAACTGTGTTAAAACAGAACTCAGACTAAAATCTTAACTTGAGTAACAGGCCTTCAGACAGAGTGGGGCCTAAAGTTAGCACCACACTCGCAGGGAATATCGACGACATCACCTGCAATTGATCAATATCCGACCAAATGTCAATCACTTGGCACACAACACAGTATCTTTCTTAATTTTCGGGAGAACAGTCCTCACTTTTAAAATTGTCAGCAAAGTTTGAGAAGCACCAAAAAGTGTGTCTCTGCAGGGGATCGCAGGCAGAGAAGGCACCCATCAGTCGCTCTGACAAGAATAGTTCAGGTGTTGTTTAGACGCGGGAGTTTTAAGATGGTGTGAGAAGCGAGTGTGAAGACTGTATTAATAATTTGTCATAGCAGCAAAATGTCAAAGAGTGGCATTCTCGTATACAGCCTCCCTGGGATCTCACGTACACTGCAAAAACTCACATCTAGCCAAGTTAAGATGACTTGAATTAAGAAAATTTCATCATGATTTGAGTTTCAATTGACAAGCAAAATTATCTACCATTGGAACTTGGATTTTTGTGGTTAAAATGTGAAAATACATCATGCTACACTTAAAGGTGCACTGTGTAACTTTTTGGATATGGGTTCGTCACCTGCCTCTTTCTATGGATACCTCATTGTTTTGCCTGGAATGTTCCACAGTATGACATTAAACAGATCAACCTTACATTTATTCACTTGCACGTGGTCAAAAACACCTACAAAAATATGCATTCTGATTGTGAGCGGGGGTGCCTCTCCACAGATCTGGCCTGTAACTTGGTTTGGTTTGGTCTCCATGATGATAGAAAGGTTTAAAAGGATCCCCAGCTACTTTGACATGCTGGTCTTAAATGATTAACAATGCGATTAAAATACGATCTCTAGTAGTTTACAATATTTGTTTATGTTGCAAATCATTCTCGGTAGCAGCGTCAACTGGTTTCTTGGATTCACCGTCTCTCTTGATGAACGGTCTTGGCAAGATGAACATGGCTTGAACCTGAGCGTGCATCAAGTTTGCAGGACAACTCAGCGGGCAGTACTGTAAATGATGAGCATGAAGATGTTCAGAGAGGTGAGGAAGAGAGATCTGGTCACAATCAATGGTGGCTGTGCAACAAGTGCTCACCAGTGCTAACAGAGAGGGAAAGTGTCTGTTGTAAGGAGCTCAGTTTTCTGTCAGTATGGAGTAAGAAATATGGAGTAAGAAAGCTTTCACAAATATCTGTGTGCATAGGATAGAAATCCGTGCATATTTGGCTGGAGTTAAGCATGAAAATAATGGGATTAAACCAGGACTGAACCAGAACTAAACCGGGTCTAAACCAGAAATGAACCAGGACTAATCTTGGACCTGAGAGGGAGAGAGTGAGAACCCAGAGTCCATGGAGCAGGGTGTTCTCAAACTGCAATTGGGCGATGGCCACACTTGGGCCCGAGGTGTGTGGAGCTCCTGGTTCTTTCGCCTACGGTCAACCAACAGTCCTTCTGGTTCAGTCCTGGTTTCGGACCAGAAATGACTGGAAATTGCAACCAAAAGCTGTGCAGTGGTGTTAGCAAAACTGATCTTAAGCACAAGTTGAACCCAATGACAGAAGACAAGAAACTTGTGACGATTGCTACCCAGAATGCTTTGTAATGTAAATAAATATGGTAATTTCTCCTTTTATTATTAAACAATAAATAAATAAATACTACAAATGAACATATTTGAGTTTTTTGGCATTACATATTTCTAACTGACACCAGCGTTAATCATATAAGACCAACATGTCAAAGTAGCCAGGGATCATTTTAATACCACACTGTGAAACATTCCAAACAAAGCATTAACATCTCCATGGAGAAAAGCATCTGACAGACCACCAGAAAAGTTTCACAATGCGCCTTTATGATAAGAAAAACAACAACTCTTTGCAGTCTTAAAAAAAGAAACAAAATATAATGTAGCTTGAATTAAGAAAAACACAGTTATTCCATGGGTAGATTTGTAGATGCTTCTCGCAGTATGCACCAACTCACTTCCTTTCCTCTGCTTCTTAAGTGCTTTGAGAAATCATCTCAAGTTCAGCACACGCTAATAAAGCTTTAAACTGTTCTGTAATTACAACACGTCTCCATTAGGTTTAATTATAAATGGTTGAAGGTTCAATTTCCCCAGCTCTAACCAGGAATATTAATTAATCTGACTCATTTGTAGCACGTTTCATAGAAGTGATACTGGTGTTGGTAATTAATTGAACTTGAACAAAGAAATTCTTACTTTTGTGACATGAAAGAGCACATATTTTGGATTATTTTGGCTTTATTATTCCCTTTTAGACATGTTTTTGGTCACCTTGGGAGAAGTATTTCACAGTTTTAAAATAATGTCTACATTTGAAAGCATTGAAGTGCCCCCTGCTGTCATCACTAGGAATGAACAATGGGAAAATAAACACATGTGCCCAATAAGCAACATGAGTACAAACATGGCTTATGGGCTAAAAAAAACCCAAAAAAACTGTACAGGAGATTTTTACCTATGACATAACAGTCCAGAATAAAATGCAAACAGAAGAAGTTTTAGTTCTCAGAGAAACTGACTTTGAATTAATGGATCAATGAAACAAGTGTGAATGGAAAATGCGCAAAATTTACTAGTAGTAGTTGTTAAGTTATGGCTACCTTTTGTTCTTTAACTTTTTGTTCAGGAGACAAAAGACATGCCAGGGCTGAAATCATCTAAGTGATAATAGTGAAGGTGTGTGGCGTTTCAGTGGAACACTTCCTGTATTACCACGTGACATCACAAGGTGAAACGGTGTTTTCTGTTTGAGAGATGAGCTCAGCTTAAATATTCAGGGTTTATGAGTTAAACATGCATGAATGAAACAAAACACAACTCAGTTTTGCATAATATGTGTTCTTTAATTGGAATTGCTAAGTGAATTACAGTTTGAAGATTTTAGTGTGTTTTTCAGTGTAATGCAAATGAAATGGTGCCAAAGTATTTTTTATTTTTTGTTTGTTTTTGTTTTAGTTTTTTTGGTTTTTTTGACTTGGTTAAAGGGTGTAAGAGAAAGTGTAGAAAAACCCTTTTGTTCTGCGTTAAATTCAGCTCCATGTGCCAGACGAGGCTAATGCGCTGCTAATCCATGTTTTCTTTGGGAAAAAGGTGTTTTACTCACAAAGTTTTGGAAAATAAAAGTTAAAAGTTGCAGCAATGTTTTGAGAAGGAACTTTGGATAACTTTTCATAGCCTTAATAAAGCAAGAAAAAGACTTAATCAGCAATGGATAAGAACAAGTGTATTAAGAATGATTCTGGCTGAGTTACTACTTTATTAAAAGGCCCATATTACGATGAACTTGAAAACTACCACTTCATGACATCATAAGGTGGAACAAAGCATTTTGAGCTTTGGAGATGTAGATAATGTAATAATACAGGATTACTCAAATATGGGTGAATGAAACAAAACACAACTCCAGGCAGAGGTTGGGACTCACAAGCCGTGACTTGGACTCGAGTCAGACTTGAGTCACTATTTTTAAAACTTGAGTCTTGACTTGATAAAATGGACTAAGACTTGGGACTCGACTAAGACTTGACTCAGACTTGACTCAGACTTGAGCCCTGTGACTTGAGAAGACTTGATGCTTCTCCTAAAAATATATGTTTTAAGAAAACACTTTTCTCTTTGCAAGTTGATTCATGCAATGCTTAATTTTGCAGGAACAAACTGGAACATGTCTCTCCGACTTCTCTTTTTGTTACTTTGGATGTAACTGAAGTACTGTGATGTGTTATCCTCAAATGTACTACAGTAATATATAATATATAATACAGTAAAACAACGTGAAGTACCGTATTTTCTGGACTATAAGTCGCACCAGACTGTAAGTCGCACTTTTTGGGTGAAATTTATTTTCTCAAATCAGGGACCAGGAACCGACATTTCCACTTGAAAGGCAAGTTAAAGTCATAACAATAGAATAAAGAACAACAGGCTGAATAGACGTTAATATGTTAATGTAACATATTAACAATTATTCAGATAACTATAGCATAAACAACAGAACTTAAGTTTATCAAACTCTCCATCTCACTCCAAATCACTAAATCCACTGAATCCATTGAATTCTTCATCCTTGATGTCACTTCTGAGCAACTCTGCGCAACTTCGGTTGTCACTGAAGTCCAGGCTTTGTCATCCAGTGACTTCCAGGAAAGTTGCATGCTGTGTTCTCCATTCCCGCTTACTGCCAGTCCCTCACAAGTTTCTTGCTCACTTCAAACTTTGTTTCTGCTGCTTGATTACCGTTTTCTGCTGCATATTTCACTACAGTGGCTTTTTCTGCAGGAGATATGCGCAGAAAACTGATACACAAGCCTCTTGCGGCTGTCAGTCTGAACATTTTAATATAGAAGTTGCACCGGAGAATACAGCAGGAAACACCCAAACCATGAAAAAATAAAAAAATAAAAACTACATCTTATAGTCCGAAAAATACTGTACAAAGAACATGATCCTTCCATTTCAGTGCAGACTACATGACAAAATAACTTATTAAGCACTTTTAAATGTGATTTCTTTCTGCTCTGACCGTAATGATTCACACTAAGATCTTGTCAAGACATTTAAAAAGGAAAATGTTGCATTTCTACAACTCTTATATTAATACTCCTTTATAAATATACCATGACTTTTTAAGTACAGTTTTGTTTAAAAGTCATGTAAATTGCAAAAATCTAAGCTATATTTGGTAATTTGATTTAAAGACTTGAAATGACTTGAAGCTCAAAGCAGACGACTTGGATTTGACTTGGTCTTTGACTTGGGACTTGACTTGGACTTGAGGTCAAAGACTTGAGACTTGCAAAACAACGACTTGGTCCCACCTCTGACTCCAGGTATGTTTTTGATGAGGTAACAACATTCTAACATGGCTTAAAGCTCACAAGAGTCAGTTTGCTTAATAACTTCTAGTGAATGTAGTGACTAAGCTCAGTCATAAACTATGTGTTCATAATGGATGATGAAATATCTTTTTTAATTTATTAAGGCAAATTAATTATTACAATAGTGACTAAGCCTCGGTCGTTTTTACACTTCCCCCTTTCTCAGCACTACACCACTATGTTTGTTAAAATCTGTTATATTTAAGTCAGACTTTTAAATGAAAGTTGGTGGCTGAACCAGAAGTTTAGTTTTATATTTCTAGTGGTCATTTCATCATGCAAAAGCAAAGATCAGTGTTCAGCGTTTGGAGAGACACAGCTGTGCAATTCCCCTGCAAGACCCCTTCTTTTGAAATGCTAAAACTCGTGCTTTTTGGAAAACATATTGTTCTAATCTGGTTCATTACCTTCAAGGCAATAGACGAAACAAGTCATAAATAAATCTGCAATCATAAAGAACTACAGTTTGCCGCCATAATGATTTTCTTGAATTTTGATATACTGTCAGGAAATGTGTTCAGACAGAAAGGGTATTAAACTTAATGACAGTTTTATTTTACATGCATTGGCGCAGCACTCGAAAATATATTAACTTTAAACCAGTTAAATGTCAAACTTTGTCCATAGGTTTCGGACATTCCCTCCAGCTTTGTTTAAACTATGAGCTCTTCAGGATTTTGTGATGCCACTTAAACATAACCTTTTAAACACCAAAATACACAAATGTTATGGAAGTAACCTTTTCTCTTCTAATACTGTATTTTACAACTAGTGTGTTTTTTGTGAAATTAAGTCATGCTGATGTGAATTTGTGGATCCATGAGTTTATAACATGGAACAAGCTCAGTCTGGCTCAAAAGCTGCTAACAGAAATACCTGTGATGAGGTTAACAGTGTTTCCCAACATGGGGTACAGGCACTCGGGGGATATTTGGAGTGGTTTCAGAAGGTGAAATTGAATTGAACTGGTATTTTGATGTCATTGTTTTGTGTGCACTTTACATTTTATATGTAAAAAAGCATGATTTTTGATAGATTTTTTTTTGTGTGTGTGTGTGTCCGTGCATTTCCACAAACCTGACTCTCTTTGGTCTGCGAAGCAGGGTTTCCTCCTGTTTGTTGAAAGTATATATGCAAAGTACAGCTCTAACTTTAAATTTCCACTAAGTCATGCAGTTGACTTAGCCAGGCTGGCGCCACCTAGTGCCTCCATTCAATTTAATTTCTCTCCAGCGACTTGGTCAGGAATCAGAATACATTAGACTGTTTGCAAGAACCCCAGAAATGTGAGTCCGGGCACCAGCCAATCAGTGAAGAGCCATACATTCTGTGTTGGCAACGATTCCCGAGATTAAGGATTTAAAGCTGGAACAAAGAGAATGTTTGGTGAATTTTATCAAGGGGAAAGATATTATTGCCCTTCTTCCTACGGGATTTGGGAAAAGCTTAATATACCAGTTAGCCCCGTTAGCGGCACATTTCATACATCTCGACCAAATAGCAACGATTGCTTAAATTAAAAAAAGTACCCACCTACCGTCAAGCGAATGAATCCTAATGCTGTGAGGTCAGACAGTTTCCACAAAGTGAAACCGGCTGATGAAATAAAACCGGAAACCGGCCTTTACAAATAAATAAGATTTGGCTGAATAAAACCGCAGAATATTACAATTGTGAAAGCTCCATGGGTCGACCAATGCTATTTGTGCTTTTAAAAACTGCCAGCCAAATGGATGTGTTTACTCCCTTTCCCACTTTGCAGCCTACTTTTGGACAGCCACCTTGTGTCTGAAAACCTCACCCCCATCATCTGCACCGAGGTACCAGAGGCATTTATTTATGTAACATCTTTATCTGGTTTTATGTGAAGAAAACACTCACTACTATCCACTTTCAATTTTCATTTTATCACACATCTTACACGACCCCTTCCATACAAATGTTTAATCCAAAGGAAGCATTTTTTATTCAATGCTTCAATGTCCTATTTGCTTTCATTTTCTTTTAAAAACATGTTTCTAAAAATGGACATGCAGGAGATGTTTGGAAAGAACATTAATTGTAACGACAAGAGAGAGGAGCTTGTTCTGTCCTCATATACAAAGAATAACTCACCGTTCATTATAGGACCAGAAACAAAAATGAATGTTGTTTTATTCTCATATTGAAGGTGCAATCTAACTTTTTGGTTGTGGGTCCATCACTTTCTTGTTTCTATGGATACGTCATGTCTCTGCCTGTAATGTTCCACAGTGTGATAACAAACAGCTCTACTTTACATTTATTAAATTGCAGGTAGTTTTATAGCTCAAAACCTACAAAAACAGGCATTCTGACTGAGACCGGGTCGCCTCTCCACAGATCTGACCTGTAGCTTGGTCTGGTTTGATCTCCACAGAGACAGAAGGGTTTAATGCCATACTGTGAAACATTCCAGACAAAGCAATAACATCTCCATGACGACGAGCATTTGAACGACCCTGGAACCTTTAGCCATGTAAATTAGAATAATTTTTGCAATTATTTTATGATGCGTTGAAGTGTTGAAATCATGCTCTAATTGATAGTTTGCAGCTCATGTCATCAACATTCTCTGGAGGTGTGATCCTAACTGGAGGCACTGCTCTGTCTGAAGCTCTCTTACTCAAATTAGACTTTAATCTGAGTTTTATTTATTTATTTATTTTTTATGCTATCTGACCAAAAAGAGCTGACTGTTGAGATTTATGCTGTTAAACAAGTCCCACTCAAATATTCCAGTCATAATCTATAAAGCATAAGCCAACAGTTTTTTCCGTTAGTCACTTTCACCGTTTTTGTAGAAAATCAAACTCCTAAACAGAACCATGAACGCTCGTATTGATCACAGGTTCCTAAAAATGTGCTGTTTAAAACAATTGTATTTTTTCTTGAGATTTCAGACAATCTTAAAACGTTCTTGTCTCTGGTTGGCTGCTGTGCGTTGTGCATGTGCATTGTGTTTCCATGGAAGTTTCTGAATAATCCAGCATAAACAAACGGGCAGAACCCCCCTAGCGTGATGTCATTGAGAAAGTGAGTAATACGCATTCATAACAATTTGAATGAACATGAGGGGACTATGGAGAACAGTCATATGTATGAGTCAGAATGTGGAGTGTGTCACTGTAAAAGCTGTTCTCAAACTGCCTCTCCGGCTCACTAGCACCCCCTATTGTTGTGTCAGAAGCTCAAATGTACTTGAAAAATGAAAATATGCTTTGTAAATAGTTTAGTACAGTGTCAAAATACAGTGTCAAGTATTTTAGACATTAAAGAGGGGGCATTTTGCATCTATGGGGTTTTAATTACTAACACATAACATTCTGTATTTAAATCACCGTGTTACCTTTATTATTTTGAAAATGCTTGAACATGATTGCCAAAAACAACATATTAACATGTTTTATTCAATTTTATTCAAGTTTGTTTTTGATGCTCTGAGTTCCCCCTCTTTTTTTTCTCTCTATACTAAGTCACTGCCCCTTCAGAGTGCTCTCACAACACAATCAACGTGCATCCCGATAATGAAACTACTGCACATCGTATCAGGTTTGTGAAGTTGCTGTGTACAGTTTTGCACCATGTTTTTGTATATTTATGGAGCATTGTCATGTGGGAGAATGGATGACGTAGGCTTGTGGGCTCAGTATTGGACAGAATTTTATAGCTAACCGTAAAGTGGCCAGACCTCCTTGTCAAAGCCTGATCTCATCAGATCTCAGAAGCTAAGCAGGGTCGGGCCTGGTTTGTACATGGATGGGAGACTGCTGGGAAAATCAGGTGCCACAGTGGGGCGTCAGCAGCAAAAACTGCCATTGTATCGTTAGGCAAGACGCTTCTCCCTCATTACCTAGTACAAAACTGCTGTAATCGTGTGTGTTGGTGGTTGTCAGAGGGGCTGAGGGCGCAGATTGTCCGCCTGCTTCCATCAGTCTGCTCCAGGGCAGCTGTGGCTACAATAGTGGTTTACCATCACAGAATGTGGAGAGAATGAATAATGCTCTGTAAAGTGTTTTAGGTGTTTTGAAAGGTGCTCTATAAATGCAATGATTAATTAATAATAAAAATATATATATATACAAAAGACTTCAAATAGGACCTGGGAGAGATCACTGGATTTCTCAAACATGCATGGAGGACATCTAAAATCTCTTCAGACATGTTTTTGATGAGAGAATATTCTAACTTGGTAAAAAGCTTTAAAAGATTTTGAATAATAACCCCTCTTTAATTAACAAAATGTTTCAAAAATATAATAATTTTTCATTCACGCAGTTGAAAATATAATTTCCCAAACTGGACGAACAGCACTTCAAGATAATGGAATGATTTACTGAGGAACCCATTATTGGTTAGTGTCATGATTAGACTAAAAATTCTGTTATGAACCCAAATACAGATTATTTTTATCAGATTAAAAAAAAAAAAAAACCTGCCACAATATTATAATTCACTTTTTCAGAACACGAGTCTGCATTCAAACTCTTTTAATTCTGCTGCTTGAACATTCTGCTATACGCGCTGAGAATTAGCATATTGTCATTAGTCATACATATATTAACATATATTATACTTACTTTTTTATGGCAATTCTCTCATTACATTGTGCTAATTAATTTAAAAAGCACTGTAATTTATTTGACCCAACCCCCCTTCCACTCTTTTATAGCTTCTGCATGAGAAATAATTAATAATTACGTATCATTGCTTAACTTATGCTTAATGTTGCATGTCATGTGCTACAGAGTCTAGTGATATAAGGTTATGCTGATGCTAAATACATGGGGGACAGCAAGTATTCCCTAGCTCCCTACGCAATCTCCGTCCGTGTTTTTTTACCCCGCGGCGCCTCTAAGCTAGTTGTCCTGCATTAAAACAGCTCTAATCCTTTCTTTTTTCCTCGAATTTCTGTTTATGTTAAATCTTGTATGGCAATTCTTTCGCATATTTGCTGAGAAATGCACTATTGTAGGTCATGTGGAGAATTTTAGCACATCGATCGGCGGAGAGAGGTCAATAATGTCCGGCGCTGCAAATCGAATGGGGCGCTGGGTTAATAAGAGGGAGGGGTCACGACACGCGCACCCCGAGGGCCCCTCCTGGAGATACTCTGCTACTGCGACAACTGGTGATTAATGGAATGTAGATGGTGATGGAATATCGAGCAGACGAGTGATATAGCCGTTGTGAAGAGCGGGCAGGGCGGGCGGTTGATTTGCATAAGGCTACAAGGTTGCTCGTGAGGCTAACGCTAATAGCCTGCGGGTATAAAAGTCGTAACCTGTAAACGGACAATAAATGATTTCTTTATGGATTTGTGGATGTAATGTTTAAGCATCACTACTGTCAGAAGCAGCGGCTGAATAAGAATAGAATTATGTGAATCTATTACCGCTCAAAATTCAATGAAAAAAAAACAAAAAAACACTATTTCTCTAAAACAGCATATGAATAGTGTACAAATCATATACCCAGTTATTCAAATAGAAAAGCATAAATCTTAGTAGCTGCCTGGTACATGGTATTGGCTTTAGTACAAGTTATCTATAGAATGACAATGTAGGCGCTCTTTAAAAGACCTATTGTGTTTGTGTCTGTTATACTTATAATCTATGACATCCGTGGATCATTATGTTATCATTTGGACCTTTCAAATCGCTATATTCATCTACAACCACTTAGTAAACGTAAGTCCGGTGAGCTCCACATTAGAAAACCATGGTGCCCAGTGGGAGCTGACATCACTATAAACATCATCACAACAAAGAGCAGTGAAGTTGCCAGCGCCTCCAATGAATAGCTGGTGATCATGCTTTTTTTTTTTTTTTTTTTTTTCCATTTGTACCAAAATAATTAGCCAGGCTGGTTCCACCTAGTGACTTCGCTCATTTTGTTTTCTCTACAGCGACTAGGTCAGGAATCGAATACACTAGATCAGGCATGTCCAAACTATGGCTTGTGGGCCAAATGCGGCCCTCAGACAAATTTTTCTTGGCCCTCAGGCTTCCAGGTGACTTGGCCCAAATTACCTTGAATCAATTAAAACTGAACTTTTTACTGCACATTTTTGGAAAATCTACCTTGATAAAGCTAATATTTAATATTTAGTGTGTGGTTTTAAGGATCTAAAGACTGATGGGTCATTCTAACGTGTTTAACATGCACATACTTCAATTATTCACTGTACTGAGCACCAGTCGACGGCCCTCGATCAGCCCTCTGCTTCATCTGTGTTTAGATATGTGGCCCTTGATGAAAAAAGTTTGGACACCCCTGCACTAGGGGCACCAGCCAATCAGCAAAGAGCCATGCATTCTGTGTTGGCAACAATTCCCGAGATTGTGGATTTAAAGCCAGGAAAGGGGAAAGAAGTTATTGCCCTTCTTCCTACAGGATTTGGGAAAAGCTTAATATACCAGTTAGCCCCGTTAGCAGCGCATTACATACGTCATGACCAAATAGCAGCAATTGGTTAAATAAAAAAAGTACCTGCCTACTGTCGATCGAACAAATCCTAATGCTGCGAGGTCAGACTGTTTCTAAGAAGTGAAACCGTCTGATGAATCAGGCTACAAAATGACTCACAGATTAATAAAATTAAACTGGAGAAGGAAGTATGTACAGAGCAGTGAGTGTTTGCTGGTGGAGGTGAAAATGAGGGTTGATCGGCAAATTGGCGTCTTGAAAATAAGCATTTAAAGATTGCTCAAACATGCATGAATCACTCCAAATAAAACTTCGGGTGAGTAAATTGTGAGAGGAAACGACTATAACAAGGTTAAAAGCTCTAAAAAAAAAATCAATTTTGCATAATAAGCTTGCTTTAAATAACAGATTAGCGCTACCAAAAACTAAGAAAAAGTCTTTATTGTGCGTCTTAGATAAATACAGTGTTAATCTCATAACACTTTGTCTTGTTGAATTCAAGCCTGAAATTAAAAGTTAACTTCATTTTTTTAATTATTATTTTATTTCTTTATTTATTTTTAATAAGACAGCTACAGCAAGTTTCTGGCTTCCTCTGGCTTGGAAAATGTAGTTTAAAGACCTATTTTTCAAGTTTGTCAGACTACAACATCTACTACATAGATCATGATTTTACATTTAGTTCATTGTAAACCGCAGTATTGATTTCAAAAGGCTTAATAATAGAAATGGGTCCATTGACTTCCTGCTTAAAACTGCAGAGCTGAAAGAGAGGGGGTGGAGATGGGGGGTCGGTGAAACCATTTGTCTTGCTCAAGGACACAAGACCACTGCACTGACTGATGTTATTATTAAACCAAGTTATTTCAAATGGAATAAAAAATAATCAGAGTTAATTTAGCAAAATAATAAAACAGATTCAGTGTCAGGTCAGTGTAGTTCTAAGCAGGTCAACAATGCTTTAAGAACCCCAAACTGCTCTAATTAAATCCTCAATTGGATAATGGCACCAAATTACTATGTTTTTGTTTCTTACCCTTCTCATTTCAGTTGGTTATTCACTTCTGCTCTCGTATCAAGTGTCAAAAACTGAGTGGAGCTAGCGCATAAAAAAACCCTGCTCTTTGTCTGATTCAATAGCTGCCCATTAAGTCAGCACCAGTAATTAATTTCCTGCAGAAGGGAGGCACTCATGGAGTCAATGCTAAATGAGAAAAATTATATTGCGGATAATGCGTTGGGGTTTATGAATGGTGAGATGGCTCCGGCAATACGATGTGTGTGTCTGTGTCTGTGTCTGTGTGTGTGTGTATGTGTGTGTCACTAAAACAAAATGGGCCCAGTCAAGATGAAAACATGCATATCTCATATCCAATTATTTACGCCTAATTAATTGCCCGCATATTTTGGCTGGTGTTGTGTTTTGATAGCAGTAAGTGGTGATTTGAATGGGCAAAGTGGTGCTGATGGAGGGTGTATTCATGTGATTGAGGTGATGATGTGTAGTCGGACTGTAGTTGATCAAAGAAATTCTTGGTCGACTAAAGGCGTGTCCTGATAATCGAGTGGTTGACTAAGGGCCTGTCCACACGACAACATCTTTTGGTCGAAATGGTGAAGTTTGTATTTGTTTTGGTCTTTCGTCCACATGGAGCAAAAACTGAGTTTTTTGAGAACAGGTTAATCAACTAAACGACTAAAGGCCTATACACCTAGTGTTTAGATAATAAATATATTTGAAGGTTGTGTCTGATTATAGTCAATATTTGTCTGTGCCGGTGTCAATATTTTAAAATCAACAACATGGCCCACACAAGTGATGTATGATTATAGTAAGCTTCACAAATAAAATAAATAAATAAAATGTATGTATATGAAATATGATGTTATTTGTTGTAATATGTGATGATTGTGTTAAAAGACTGTAGCTGCTTGGAAACATTTAGGATGTGAACAAACAAAAAAAAGTATATAGATGTATATAATTTATATTTTGGCTATTTCTTTCTCACTTTTCACATTTTATAGTTAATTATTATCTGCTCTGTCAAGGTTTGAGCAGGATTGCTACATCAAAACATATGCACAATCACTCACCTTCACCAATACTGCTGCACAAGGCTGACAGTTTCGACTTTGCTGGGTCTTGCTCTGTTAGGGGTAACTTAAGGCTATAGCTGGCACCTCAAATGTCTTCAGACTCGGAATAAAAAATCTTATATAACTTTAAAAAGGTTCTTCATCTTCCAAACATACATAGCTTTTCTGTGCGTGTCTCTTAGATGTGGTCCACAATGCAGTCTCCTCTGGCTGAGCTGTGTCTGGTGGACGCCCACTCCTACCACAGCACTGTTTCAATCACTAACGAGAGGCCTTTCACCTAGAGAGCCCTGCACAAGGCTCATTCATCCTAATGAAGCAACACCACACATACATAAAGCGCCACAACACCACACAGAACGCACTACAGCTCCAAACAGCTCCACACAGCAAACACCAGTGTCAGTCTGGCCTGTGGTAGGGGCAGTGTATAGGCAAATACAAAGGTGCTCCATGATGGGGGACGACAGCCACTGCACACAGCAATGGTTAACTGTCTGAATGTGCCTGCTCATTAACAGCATAACATGTGAAACCAAAGACCCTGGAGTTTGGAATCCAAAGAGATGTTCTCTATCCCATAATCTTTTAGCCAGTCTTTATTTTTGGTCAGTCTGCCTCCATTCTGTAATCTTACATTTGTGAGTTCACAGACTCATGGGAATCCATCTTGGCGTGCCCCTGCTGTATGGTTATTTGGATGGACAGACCTATCACGGAGCAGCACTGAGACAATGGTGACGCCGACACATGTACTTAGCCTCTTTTAGTGATGATGTTGATGTAGCTGCAGTAGGTAATTACTTTGTGCATTTGTGGACAGGGAAGATGTCTGTCCTTTTTTCTCAGCTAGATTTAACAAAAGTTGGATTTTTGGTCTTGTTCCGCTGTTGTGACGCTTCGACCAGTCAGATTCAAATAGTCATCATGGCTTTCTGCGTTTTCCGATCACTTTAAGTAAAAGTAATCCCAGACTGATAATGTTCAGAATTCGATTCAAAATGACACACATTTCGACCTGGCCAGGTTATCCATTTTGTGGAATTACTAACATCAACATCTTGAATCAAAAAGTACATTTGCAGATTTAAGAGTGCGAGCTATTGTGACACGTTTCACTCTGAATGCAAGGTGAAATCTATTACAAACATAAAACATGAGTGTTTCCTCACTTGATTTGTAGCTCAGAGTTATGTCCTGTGGATGTCAATGATATAACATCACAATTGCATTCACATTAACTTCATTGCTGTCATATTATTTTTGTCTTTGTGAAAAAGCTGACACCAGTGACACGATCTGTTAGATCTCATGTCAGGCTAAGGTATGCATGTATTCATAACATATCATTTTCAGCCTCTAGACATCACAACTCCACAGCACTATAACAGTGTAATTCTGATAACACTTGGCTTCTCTGTGACATTGAATCCAATCGATGAGCTGAAAGCCTATACACATGTCCAGACGCCACAGACAGAGCCATCCATACGCACATCCTGTGTCCAAAGTGTTGCCTCATCCCTCTTCATTTGATCTGTTTGACAGAGAAGACACATGTGAGGAGGGACTGACCATCTCTGGAACTGCCTTCACATCTCTGACCCTCGCCTCTGGATGTCTGCTTAAAGTCCCATGAGACATTCAACCCAACTTCAGCTCTGGGTTACAAGGAGATGTTCTCTGCTGGACATCAGATCAGTCAGACCTACTGCTTTTCTGGTTGTTAATGATGTTACAGAAGTTGCTTGTGGTTCTCCAAATGCATAATTTCAAATAAAAAGTATGTGCAATGGATGTAAAGAACACCACATGAGGTTAGCACAACATTAGAAAAAAAAAAAAAAAACACTGTTAGATGTCTGTTAGATCTCTGCTTGTGAACATCATCATACTACTACTACGACTACTACGACTACGACTACTACTACTACTACTACTACCACCACTGCTGCTACAAAAAAAAAAAACTACTAAAAAATAGAATACTCTGTTATTTGTTTTTATACATGAATTGACAATTGAAGTTCCAACTTGCTATTGGCAATGTCTCTGTCCTGGGGCAAGACAGGTTGCCCACATTACCGATAAGAATTTGTTGTGTGGCATATTGGTACCACCAATGTGTCAAAAATTGTGAATGAAAAATGTAATGAATTGTATATTGAGTGTCTAGACAATTACAATATAATGCACTACACATATTATAATATCATTAATGTAATGTAAATCAAAACAGGAGGTATTTGGAAATGTGCTTTCTTTGTTATACAACACGCAATAGAAAATGGAAATGGGATATTTTATTCAAATAAAGTAACTAGTTATTTAAACTGTGATGGTAGTGTCAGTTCTTTTAAAGAAGTAGTATTATGTTTTCTACCATGTTAATGTTATTCCCTCATAAAAAAGAAGGGGTTTTGAGGTTTTTCAGGGGTCTGAAGAGGTTTTAGTTGTGATTCATGCATGTATGAGTATATTTTTGCAGTCTCACCCAGACCCTCTTAGCTGTAATATTCTGATTCTTTTCCGATAGCTCTCTGAAGGGGGGGGTGACTTAGGTTGGAGAGCAAAGGGAGGGGACAATATAGAACTGGACAATAGCACAATCACTCAGGCTCCCCACATCTGCACAAGCAGTTCATGTTGATTTTTTTAATACTATTTTATACTTTTGCTTAAAGGAACCCTGTATTTCCTGACAGCATACTGTGTTTTGAGAACATGAGGGATCTCTGATGATCTCCAGAGCTTGTCTCACAACTGATTGTTCAAACATAGTCTGTGGGACAGTCAAACTGGACACCCCCATGATGTTACTAACCAGTTTCACCAATGTCTGCCATTTATACTTGACAGTCAGGTGTCCAAACCAGCTGACTATTTAATGTAACAGATAAATGTGTTCGACAGTTTTTGTTTCGACAGTATTTTGAAGCAGTACATCAGAGTGTATTATGTTGTCTTAATACAATACATTCTAATATAGATTTTTAAAATGTATTTATTTATTTATTTTTTATTTCATGATCTGTCTCGTAACCAGCTCAAATCTCCCTCTAACCCAGTCTCCCAGCTCCTTGTAAAGTATTGGTACAGCGCTGATACAAGGCACATTTGAGGCCGATGAGAAGAGAAGCCGCACTCATACATCAAGCTCTGGGGAAGAAATCATTATTTTATTGCTTTTCTCTACCCATTTTTCTTGACCAGCAAAAACCGACATGACAATCGGATTTGAAATTGCAACAGAAATAGAGAAGTCGGAGACGGCGGAGGGAGGGTCCGCCGAAGAACAAATGTGAGGTGAAGTCTGTGTGTCAGTTTTGGAGGTTGAGAGGGTCTATGGGATTTGTGTGAAATACTTTGGAGTAGCAGAGGGGGAGGAGTCAGAAGTTGTATCGATAGAAGAAGAGCGTCCCCAGTGGCCCGTGTTGGAGTTGCTCACAGAATGGTGTGTATTGCGTACAGTTGTGTAAATTCTTCATGACAAGGCTGCGTCTGACCAGTCAGCTCACATTCTTGCTTCTTGTCTTCTGCTCCTAAGAAGTTTGACAAATATGAGGATAGCAGCTGCGTCCCACATTTCTTTTGATTTGTTATGATATAATTCTGAGTCATGCTGTTTGCTTGTCATACAAATATATATGTTTCAACAACACCCAAATAATGGTAAATTGTCACATTTTTATGCGGTGCTTTTCTACCTTCAAGACACTCAAGGGGCTTTACATCAAGGAACCACACACACATTCATACACCAGTGTATGCAGACACTGCGGGTGAGGTGGGTTAAGTGTCTTGCACAAAGACACAACAGCCTTCAACTTTGGGCGCTGGAATCATCAATGATCAGTGAAAAACACCAACTGAGCTACTGTTGCCTTATAATGTTAATGGTTTCAACTGCCTGTTATAGTAAGCAATATTTTTAGGACTCGTCACCAGCCATTCCAAAGCTATAGTTTTCTGTTTAATTGTTAATTGTTATGGCAACAGTCTTTCAAACTCTTCTCCAGATCTTGTTCAGGAGTACAGCTTTTGTAATTAGCCTATTGGTATTTATTTGTTTAAGGAATACCACAGTGGCTAAGAGGAACCCATCCAGAATACATGCTTAAAGGGGACATATTATGCTAAATTGACTTTTATGAGCTTTTAACTGTTATAGCATCATTGCCTCATCTTTAGCTTACACTGAATTGTATTTAGATTGCTTAATGCAGGTTTGAGTAATCCTATATTGTCCTGCATTTTGAGGCTTGAGTGCTCAGAAAATTGCAGTTTTCAACCACTCCCTTTCTCCTTCCACTGCTTTGTATTTACTTACCGTTCAGAAAAAAAAAAAGTCAGACTCAGGATCTTGCACATAGGCTTAAAAAATATCTCACACATTTTATTAACAATAAAAAACTTTAATGAATACATACTGTATTTTTCAGACTATAAGGTGCACTTAAAATCCTTACATTTTCTCAAAATTTGACAGTGTCTGTGCGCCTTATGTATTAATTCTGGCAGTGCTTACTGACCTTGAACCGCTTTTATGTAGTACATGGTGCTCAAAAATCTGTCAAAATGTTTTAGTATGACTTTGGTAAACTACAAGCCGCACAGCTTGATGCATTGATGGAGTATTACAGCTACCATAGTCAGGAGCCTGGTGGAGTAAGTCGTGTCCTTTAGTCCGACAGAAACTGACTGCATCAGGGCACAAAGAGGGAGCAGTTTTTTCAGCACTTATAATTTATGCAAATTAGCATGGTTTTAAGTTTCATTTCTGTAAAACATAAACAAATGTGCGTAAAGCTGTGCCTTAAGTATGAAAATAGACAAGAGAATTCAACATTATTCATATTGCACCTTATAATTTGGTGCACCTTATAGTCTGAAAAATACGGTTGACCTGTTGCTAAAGGCTAATACACTGTTAAATAATGTAGATTACGTTGAACAAAATGCCAAATATTTGTCTGTATAGTATAATTTTGTAGCCTGATTCATCAGCCTGTTTCACTTTACAGTGTTAGGATTCGTTCGCTTGACAGTAGGCGGGTACTTTTTTAAATTCAACCAGTCGCTGCTATTTGGTAGTGACGTATGTAATGCCCCGCTAATGGGGCTAACTGGTATATTAAGCTTTTCCCAAATCCTGTAGGAAGAAAGGCAATAACATCTTTCCCCTTGATAAAATTCACCAAACATTCTCTTTGTTCCGGCTTTAAATCCTCGATCTCAGGAATCATTGCCAACACAGAATATATGACTCTTCGCTGATTGGCTGGCTCGCACTTCCGGGGTTCTTGCAAAAACCCTCTAGTGTATTCCGTTTTCTGACCTAGTCACTGGAGAGAAAAGAAATTGAGCGGAGGCATTCGGTGGCGCCAGCCTGGCTAATAGTTTTGTACTAAATACCCAGTCCCCAAAACCTATTTGCTGTGAGAAATAAATGCTAACCACAAGCCACTGTGCATTTCTATTTTTCAGATCAGCAAAGCTCAGAAAAGTAAAGTTTCTTTTGTTGATTCTGTACAACTTATAACAGCAGCAGAACTGAGCAGTCTTCAGGTTACGGTGTTACTTTCAGATAGAGACAATGATCCTGCCATAAAAGAGATCTATATTTTTACCATTTTTACCATTTCCTACCCCCCCGCCATAAACCTTTTTTCTTCCCCCATTCTATAACTCCCATTTAAAGACATCCGCACAAACATAATATCTTTTTCCTGATGACAGCAGCTCCTCCAAGCGAGACCACTGTATATTGTCCATAGCGCTGAGCCAGGTCCCTTCCCATTATCCCCCATTCGCTTCTCACCTCTCCTCTTTAAATAATAGGTTTGTGGGCTCTTTATTGCTGGTCACGGACATTGTGAGACCATAAGACAAGACGGTAACCAAAATTGATGGGGCCGTCAGCTGGACTTTATCCTGGCTGGTCCGGCGTTATGGTCCAGGGCACACGGACAGGGGAGGCAGAGGAAGCTAATAGTCAGTAGATGAGGTAAAGCACGGGCCTAACTATCCAATTATGGACAATAGGGAGGTATTGGCAGATCGCTGTAGATGGGGGACACAATGATATTTCCGTATAAATGCTCCAGATGATAAATTGCCGTAAAGATGGGGTTAGGTAGGAGAATGTGTTGGCTGTCAGCTGTTTCTAAAATAAGGCTCAATACGATGATATGGCTGCATTACAGAGATCAGTAGGTGGAACAGGCGGATATGGTGCTGACAGCTTGCTTTGGCATTGCAACTTTAAATTTGTTTCTTCGTTTTTGTCATAAATTTATGGGGTTGTTGGTTTTATGTTAATATTTGCGTTAAAGTCATTGTAACCAAGTGGTAAAGCAAACTGTTTTGACCATAGACTGTGTAAAGAAGCGAACTAAGGGAGTGCAGTGTCACCCATAGTGTCCGGCTCTAGTCAAATGAAGCTCATGATGCTAGAATGAAAAGGAGTGAATTTCAAGCCATGTCCATATTAGGAATTGGAATTTATTTATGGATAAAATAAGATAGCAAAATAAAAAAAACACCAGGATCATGTAGAGCAGGTTAATATGAGCATTTTAAGACCAAAATGATGAGGGTCACCACAACAGTTACAGAGTGACAATTGTGACCAGGAGTCGATGGAGCTGGAAGCAACCTCCCATGGTCACTCCCTATTTGGAACATGGTGGTTAACAGGTTATCTATGTCCGTTTATATACACTTTCAGTCAAAAGTTTTAGAACACCCAATTTTTTCCAGTTATTTATAGCATTTCAAGTCGTGCAAGTCCAATGAAGAGCTTGAAATGGTGCAAAGATAAGTACTGAGCAGCCAGAGGTTTAAAAAAAAAAAAAAAAAAAAGATAAAATGTAACAACACACAAGTCTAAGCTCTGCCAAAACTACCTCATGAAAAAAGAACAAGATGGTAAACATGAAAACATGGAGTGTCCAGCACAGTCTCCAGACTTAAACCCCATCGAGCTGATTTTTGGATGAACTGGACAAAAGAATGAAACCCAAGCAACCTACAAGTGTCACACATTTATGGAAACTTCTGCAAGAACTTTCTGAAGAATATTTGATTTCTATTGTAAAAAGAATGCCACAAGTGTGTTCAGCTGTTATATCTGAACCAAGTTTTAAGAAAATGTTAAAGAAATATATTGGAAATTATACATAATTATATGTTTTGTCACTAGTTATGCATTGTAATTTATTGGATATATCATAGTTGTAGTAGTGTACTGTAGTGTACTATGGAACAGGACTGTATGAAAATGGAAGATTTTATTGTAAATTATGCCAACTTGGACACCAAGAAGAATAATCTTTACCCCAATAAAGACTAATGGGGATCCAATAAATGGTAAATGGTCATATTTTTATTTTTATAGCGATTTTCCACCTTCAAGGCACTCCAAAGCGCTTTACAACAAGGAACCACTCCCACAGTGTTTGCAAACACTGGGGGCGAGGTGGGTTTAAGTATCTTGCCCAAGGACACAATGACAGCTGGAATCACACCAGCCAACCTGTGGGTTATTGCATCTAACCGCTCAGCCAATGATGTTTTTTTTTATGTCAAGAGCAGGATTCGAACAGCCAACCTTCAGATCAGTAGACGAACGCTCTTTCAACTGAGCTAATGCCGCCCATAATAAATATATAAATATCTGCAGAAGTAGATACTTTCATGAATCAAAAGTTTAGAATACCTTTTGGTCAACAGTAAACAATAAAAAACTGAAAAAAGTGTGATGTTCTAAAAATTTTGATCGGTAGTGTACACACAGTCTATGGTATTGACCCAGTACAGATATCATAAATAATATCAAAGCTCACAGGTTCATGTTCACTCCACAGAGCAAAGTTTGCGTTTCATTTTAAAATGAGTTGAGTATTGCTGGTGCGTAGTTGGCAGAGTAGTTGCTGTTAGCAGTGGTATGACACCCAAACTTTACTTTGGCCCCTGAAAATTATGAAAAATGTCCATAAACTCATAGCAGTGAAGCGATGCGAGGAATGCAATAATATAACTTTTTTTTTTGGTTGTTTTATTTGTAAATTTGGTTTGTGCATTATTGCCTCCTTTTTTCAATACAACTAATTTAAAAATGTGTTTGGCAAAATGCAAAGCTGGCCCACTGGAATGCTGTTAAAACCTCATAAAATGCCAACTATTGCACCAATGATCATGCTGGTGGACTAACGATTGAGAACAACAACATTCTATTTTATAGTCTGCTAACCCTGGAGTGAATTTTTTATTTTTATGGTTTATTTTTATTATTTTTTTTATTTTTTCTCCATCCCACAACAGCCTACGTATGCCAAGATACCGTGGCTCTCAAAAATAATATCATGAACTCTATCTATCCTACAAGGCTAATGATTAGAACTCCATTTCTGCCTGATAGTGCAACTAGCATTCCCCTTTCTAGTCTGCTAACCTCAGGGTGAAACGCGCTCAACTACTTTTCCTTTGTCTTATCAGCATCTGGTTAGAGAGTGCTCTGGAGGGCATCTCTATCCGATTCTTGTCATCTTCAAACCCTTTCTCAAACTTTAGATTTTTTTTCTTTCCTCCCGACAGCATTTTGTTTTCCTGATGAGAAACACAAAGAGGAACACAGCGTGCGATACATGAGGGTGGTAGCCATACTGAGGCGGCGGAGACATCAGAATACTCATATCCCCTTGACTAATAAACCACAGGCGAAGACAACAGTCATTCATGTATGCACTGGTACTGGCAGGTTGACTTTTCTTGACGGTAGAATGGTAGAATAATTGCGAGGCTCTGAGAAACAGACGGATACATCTGAGACTGGAGTGCCGTGAGCAACTTTTTCCTTTTTTTTTTTTTTTTTTTTTTTGCAAAGAAAAAAATAAGATAAAAAGAGGAAATACACACAACGGCGTGTTTATGTAACGAGCTGAGGAGTGTGAATCAAATAAGCCACGTTTCATTTAGCAGCGCTGTGAAAGACAAGAGCCAGCAATCGATGTGCACCAGCGATCGTGCCCTCTCGAGGAGCCATGAGCATAAACAAATATCCCAGTATTTATTTATTTATTTTTTCTGAAATGCTTGCTATCCTTTGCACCGATAATTCAACTTTTGTGCCTGTACTGGAAAACATACAAGGCAAAAATCATTACTAAGCATGCAGTTGGCATCAGTATAATAAAGGCAAGAAATGCCCTAAAAAATAATAATAATATATTTTTATACTGTAATGTTTGTTACCATCAAGAAAAGCAATGCAATTTAAGATCAATGAGTGTGGCAGCAAGGTGGCTGTGAGGCTAAGCATGCTCGCCTCGCAGCAAGAAGGTTCTCGGTTCACTTCCTGGGCCACTTAGGCTTTTCTGTGCAGAGTTTGCATGTTTCTCCCTGTGTCTGGGCAGGTTTCCTCTAAGGGTGTCCTGACCAACCCGAGATAAAGATATGGAGATTGGCAGAGGCCACAGACTGTATAAAGAATTGGACTAAGCGAGTGTGACGTCACCCATAGCGTTCATCGCCACTCAAATGAGGCTTGTGATGTTCACTGTTACAGGAGTGAATTTGGAGCCAGGCTTTATACTATGAATAGAATTTTTTCAAAAGACAAAATTTTACAAAAAAGGATCATGTAGAGCAGTTTAACACAGCAGAGTTAAACTGCTCTACATTGAGCACACACAGCAGCAGTTACAGCAGCAGAGTGGGATGACAGTATTCCAGTGTGAGTCAATGGGAGCCAGGGTAGAAGCCTGAAGAGCCCTCATGTGAACTTGGAACATGGTGGCTACCTCATTAGCTATGTCCATATATATACAGACTATGGCAGGGACAGTAAATTGTATCTTAACATTAAGGTGCATATGACAGGTTGAACTACCCACAGAACTACTACAGTTAAGATCATTTAAGATATTGCTAAAAATGTAAAACATTTTTTTCCCAATTTGGCCATTTTTTAGGTTTAAAATTTCAATTTCAATTGAGATTTAAATTACTGTTATTTAGCAATCACATTAGGCACTGGTCCAAAACTCCTCTAATGGACACAGAAATTATTATTATTATTATTGTTTAGCAAATACAAATTTAAGAAAACATCTTTATTTTGTTATACTGGAAAAGATCTTCTGTAAATTGTGCCTAACGTTAGAACTCTCCCCGGGGTGAGGTCATCAATATACTATCAATATGCTTTATGTCATTTTCAACTTCACAAATTGCTTCTTCATTGGTGTAAAACTGTAATTTATATTTACAACAAATATTATCAAACCGGATTAAGTAGAAATTTAAGAATCATCCAAACCTGTCACACTTTAAGATTAAGTAATGTACATGGAATAAATTGAATACTTGTACATCTTATCTTTATTTATATATACTATAGATTATTCACTTATAACTAAAAATGTACTTCAAATGAGAAATAAAATCCAGTTACACTTTAATTTAAACTTTTTGTTTACTTACCTAGCTATCCCTTTCTGCTGTATATTCATTCTTCTCTGCTCTGCTTTGAACATGATTCGATTATTTTCTCCAAGTTTCACCACCGAGCAAGTTTTATTTTGAGATTCCTTGTCCTCAACACCTCCTTGTTCTCCTCCTGTCTTCATCGTTGTCTAAAGTTACACAAGTGCTTCATTTGCAACCCTATCCCCAGGTCAACAGAGCAGTGGGCCTGGTACAGAATGTGAACTATTCTCACTCTCCTGTATCCATCAACCCTTCTTCGTTTTTTTTCCAGATGGTTTTTGAACACCTCAATCAAACCCTCAAGGTCGTCTTTGTAGCACGCTAGGCAGATCAAGTCCCTGGCCAAGAGCTGTGTGCGCTTTGAATGGGAGACAGCACCCATCCAGAGATAAAGGAAAGAGAGGGACACTAGAAGAGATTGATAAGTGCAGAGACATAATTGCTAATCTTAATGCAAATGCGTGAAGACTTATTTTAAGTACTGCTATGAAAAAACTTGGGAGGCCTATGTGCATGTTTGGACAAGCTGGAAAGTCCTTCAAATTTGTCATACAGGATTAAATGACAGGTTTTTGATGACAAGTAGTAAAGATCTAGAGAGTGAGCGTGATACTTTATTGATCCCGACAGTTTTTCTGCAGCAATATTTATGCTGCTTTTCTCAGTTGTTTTTGTGTCTTAATCAAAAGTCTCAGTGCAGTTTAACAGGAGGTAGGTAGAGTCAGGTAGGGTCAGCAGATCTGTGTCACGGTACTTTGAGGAGAGGAAGAGACAAAAATTGACCTCCTTTGTGTCCTGCAGCATCACAGCAGTGTCCAGGGGGACGCAGGTGAGCACAACAGGAAAGGCCTCACTCTTACTCCGCTCTGGTGTTTTGGATGGTGATGAAATGGGCCAGTCCCTCACATTATTTCCTCTGGAAGGTCTCAGATATCCTGATTCATCAGTGTTTTGTACTTTGTGGAAACCGTCTGACCTCGGGTCATTAGGATTTGTTCGCTCTACAGTAAGCGTGTACCTTTTTATTTAACCAATCGCTGCTATTTGGTCTATTTGGTATGAAATGCACCAAATCCCGTAGGAAGAAGGGCAATAATGTCTTTCCCCTTGAGAAAATTCACCAAACATTCTCTTTGTTCTGGCTTTCCTCGATCCTCGATCCCGGGAATCGTTGCTAACACAAAATGTATGGTTTCGTCTACATCTATCTCAACCGCTTCTTTTTTTACTGTTGTGCTGTACCACAAAAGGGACCCAGACAGGTGCTTGAGTTTCATGTCATGGCTTCACAGCTCTTCGTTGATTGGCCAGTGCACGGTCTACAACTTCCAGGGTTCTTGCAAAATGTCTAGTGTATTCCAATTCCTAGCTAGGTGTCAATCTTTTTTCTGGAAAGTTTTCTGCCACAATTGCTGCCATATATGCTGTAAAAAAGTCAAATGTCCATGACTCTTGCTCAGTCTCCACGGATATAGGAAAAACCAAACAGTTCATTTCACACAATCCAACAGTCCCTTATTTGTATCCTGTGAACTGCATGTCCTACACTTCTTAGTTGGTTAAAATCCCATGATATGACGTTTAAAAACTGAGCTTAAATCACAACAAGTTTTTAAACTGATCAGTGTGTGAATCAGGTAGCCAGAAATAAGGCAACTGGCCAATACAGCTATGGAGATTTTAGATGACCACTCCTTGGTGCATGAGATCTTCACCCATAAGGCATCTACACTACTAACTTACCATCAGTGTTATGTGCAAAGGGAAAGAATAACCCTATAGGAACCTTGATAGTCCAAAGGTTTATTTTGCTCACAGTTACTCATTTGTTGTTGCATATATTGCATAAAAAGCGCCTTTCAAGACATTATTTATAGTTGTTTATGCCATAGTGGCTGCAGTGTCTCAGCAATAATAACATGAAAGGTTGTTTGTTGTTATTAAACTGTGAATTCCCTTTAAAGCTCATTTACTGCCATAGTTCTTGAATTTCACATCTTCAAATATATACTACTTATATTTGGCATCAGGGTGTGTAGCATTTGCTTTTAATTCTAACCTCCTAGTGGCTAAAAAACATTGAAAGCAACAAAGCAATTATGACTGAAAATGAATATTTATAAATCACATAAAACCATGGCCACCTAGTCTAAATGAAATGTACGCGAAAAGTTCATGATAACCAAGCTCACAAAGCAGCCTTCTGCATTAGGATATTTGCAAAGAGCACATATTGTCAAGTGACTGATTAACTTAGACAAACTTTATTGAAATTATTTGGACACAGTAGCTCGTACATTATACAAAAGAGCAACAATATAAATGGTAATAAGGCAAAATTCTAAATAAGCGGCAACATACAGTATCTCAGCTATAGAGAAGAGGTGAGTAAGAAGAACATGTGCAAAGATGAATTGATGATGACAGGACATAGACTCATCTGTTACATAAGGGTGAGTTGTTGTACATCTGTATGGAATATGGTATGAATGTAGACCTGAATCTCTCACTGTTGGAGGAGCTGTAGGAGCCTGTTGGAAAATGAGCTCCTCTGTTCCTCTATATAGGAAAAATCTTCCAAAATTCCAACTAATGTATTGCTGATGAAGCCAGGTTGGCGCCACCTAATCCCTCCGCTCAGTTTAATTTCTTTCCAGCGACTAAGTCAGGAATCGGAATACACTAAACAGTTTGAAAGCACTCCGGAAGTTGTAGGCCATGCACTGGCCAATCAGTGAAGAGCTGTGAAGCCATGACGTCAAACTCAAGCTCCTGTCTGGGTCCCTTTTATGGTACAGCACAACAGTAAACAAAGTGGTCGAGATGGATGTAGACGAAGCCATACATTCTATGTCAGCAACAATTCCCGAGATCGAGGATATAAAGCTGGAACAAAGAGAATATTAGAGAAAGTTTGGTGAATTTTATCAAGGGGAAAGACGTTATTGCCCTTCTTTGTACGGGTTTTGACACATTACATATGTCACGACCAAACAGCAGCGATTGGTTAAATAATAAAAGTACCCACCTACCATCGAGCGAACAAATCCTAATGCTGCGAGGTCAGACAGTTTCCACGAAGTGAAACCAGCTGAGGTTTATCGGGCTATTCCTGATGAAGCCTGGCTCAAAATTTGGAAATGGGTCTCCCAGCCACTGCTCCTTTCAAATTCAACCAAAGGATCAAATGCAGGGTACACTGTTTCATATAGGGACAATAAAGTGTGTGTTACCTTACTTTACCTTACTAAGAAACATCGACAATGGACAAAAAAAAAAAAATGAAAACATTCAAACCAATTACACCCACACACATACATTTGTAGATTACATTATATAGAGACTTGTACTTGACTTGACTTGTACATAATCTAATAATGTCCTTATCGCTTATAGCTCTGCAACCCCCACAGTTTTTATGCTTTTACTGTCTACATCAAAAGACCTTAAGAACAGTTGCTTGGGAACTTGGTAACAAACACAAAAACACTGTATTTTCTATTACATATAACCTAGCATGCTCATCATTTTGATATTAGTCTTGTCCTGATACTTAAAGGTGCATTGCGTAACTTTTCTGGTGAAGGGTCCATGAAATGCTTTTTGTTGTGGAAATGTTATTGCTCTGTCTGTAATGTTTCACAGTATGGTATTAAACCCTTCTGTCTTCATGAAAACCAAACCAGATGGACAAAGTTACAGGTCAGATCTGTGGAGAGGCGACCCCGCTCATAGTCAGAATGCCTGTTTTTCTAGGTATTTTTAGCTATAAAATTACCTGTAATTGAATAAATGTAAGGCAGATCAATGGCATATGGAAACCAGCAGGTGACATTATATAATAGTACTTTCTTTTATATTACCATGTGGCCTAATAGTCAGTGTTGGGAAGGTTACTTTTAAAATGTATTCCCCTACAGATTACAGATGACATACACCAGAATGTAGTTTGTAACAGAATCCATTAAGTTACTTAAGGTGAGTAACGTAATCTGAATACTTTGGATTACATGATTTGCTGTAGAAAAGCAAAGACTAGGATATCGTAACATAAGATGTTTTGTCTAAAAAGACAATGAAAAGCCCAGTCTTTACTTAACCGTATTAAAAATATTATTGATAGAGGAGGAGGAGACATGTCTGCACAGCATGGTTTAGTCCTGTTAAATCCTGTTTTAGTCCTGGTTTAGACCTGGTTTAGTTCTGGTTTAGACCTGGTTTAAACCTGGTTTTAGTCTTGGTTTAGTCCTGGTTTAGATCTGGTTTAGATCTAGTTTAGACCTGGTTTAGATCTAGTTTAGACCTGGTTTTAGTCTTGGTTTAGTCCTTTGTTTAGATCTAGTTTAGACCTGGTTTAGATCTAGTTTAGACCTGGTTTAGATCTGGTTTAGATCTAGTTTAGACCTGGTTTTAGTCTTGGTTTAGTCCTTTGTTTAGATCTAGTTTAGATCTGGTTTAGATCTAGTTTAGACCTGGTTTTAGTCTTGATTTAGTCCTGGTTTAGATCTAATTTAGATCTAGTTTTAGTCCTGGTTTAGACCTGGTTTAGATCTAGTTTAGATCTAGTTTAGACCTGGTTTTAGTCTTGGTTTAGTCCTGGTTTAGATCTAGTTTAGATCTAGTTTTAGTCCTGGTTTAGATCTAGTTTAGAACTGGAAAATACCACCGTGTAATCCATTTATTTCAACAAAGTAACTGTAATCCAATTACCACTCATTAAAACAGTAACTGTAACCGAATACAGTTACTCATAATTTGTACTCTGATTACGTAACTTCGGTACATGTAATCTGTTACTCCCCAACACTGCTAATAGTTATATGTGGTCTTAGTTCTGATACATCTGAAGATTAATTTCTGCCCTGTTTATGTGACCTTTGTAGTATCGACACCTGCTAAAATGAGTATCTAATTTCTGTACTAGTTTTAGCATCAATTAATATCTGATTTCTGATACTTTTGACAACCCTAACAACATATATTTCTTTTAACAGACAAACACAAATCCAGTTAACAAGGCTTTTTATTTTTTTTTTTTTTTCATTTTGCTGCAATCCAGTCAAACCTTGTTTATCTGCTCATCTACAATATGCTTTCACGTTTACTGCTTTCCAGAGGTTGTGCACCAAGTTAACCCTTTTCTTGCCTTCACTATTGTCAACAACAGTGCATTTTCCACTATTCTATTAAAGCCTGACTACGGCGTACGATGCGGAAGATAGTGGCACGTGAGAGAGAGAGGCGTTATGAATGGTCTGTTGGACGCAATGTTCAATTTTACAGCAGTCTTGAGATTTCCATCTATCATCTGGCACAGTGACGACGAGCTGGAGAGAGTATGGAAAAGAAGACACTCCCTTTCTCTGTTCTGGTGCATGGGCAGAATACCAACTGGGAACACTGCAGGAACGCCATTGTACGGGGTCTGTGCATATGTCGTGGTCTGGTTTAAAGGTCCCGTTTTACACAAAATGACTCTTGTGGGCTTTAGGCCATGTTAGAATGTTGTTACCTCTTCAAAAACATACCTGGAGTTGTGTTTTGTTTCATTCACACATTTGAGTAACTTTATCTTTAGTCTGTCTACATCTCCTAAGCTCAAAATGCTCTGTTCCACCTTGGGATGCTACAGCTACATTCTACTATTTGTTTAGTAGAGATCGGCTATTCCAGAGCTGAAATGATCCAAATGATTCTTGTAAAAATGTATGGAGTATAAAAACACAGCCGAGCACATAGAGTATTTTCAGTTTGAGAGAAGAACTTAAAATATGGATAAAACACAACTCCAGGTATGTTTTTGATGAGGAAACAACATTATTATGCAGATCAGAAAATAGTGTAATCTGGGCCATATAATGGAGAAGCGTATTTGCACTATTCTTTTATGTCAGCAACCCTTACAACAGAATCTTACTTTTGTAACTGTACAGTTAATGCCTGCTTGTATTGGGAGTATATATTCAAACAGTACATTAGGCTTGTAATGGTGTGACACATCCCAATGAAGAGGTAAACATTTATATCCTGCAACATTGACTCTTGTGAGCTTTAAACCATGATATGATGTAGCCACCTCATCAAAAACATACTTGGAGTTGTGTTTTGTTTCATTTACGCATGTTTGAATAGCACTGCAGTATTAGTATGTCTATATTTCCAAATCTCAAAGTGCTCTGTTCCACCTTGTGATGTAATTTAGTGTCAGTTTTCGAGTTAACAGCTACCTTTTACGTTTTATTTAATAGACAATTTCAGAATTGAAATGATCCAAATGATTCTAGGTATGGTGTGGATGGTTTATGGAGATTAAAAACTCAGTAAAACACTGTCTGTGTTTTTTGATTGAAAAAAGAACTCAAACCTAAATTTGCAGGATTTGTGAATTAAACAAAACAAAACTCCAAGTATATTTGATGATGAGAAAACAACATTATGACATAGATCAGAAAATAACGTAATATTGGCCCTTTAAGGTGAACAACCCTTCAGCTGCTGAAACTTTTAGAATCTTTCAGTTACGTTAACAAAACCTTACCTCATTCAAACATGTCTTATTCAAATAGTTTATTTGACCCTATTCTCGTTGTGTTCTGATCCACATATTCCATTTCATTGCTCCTTCCAAACATATATCATTTGGCATCATTGTTCTGCTTGAAGCCCCTGGAACATCCATCCTAATATCTACATGCTATCCAATTTGCAAGAAGAATGAAATAATCTTACCAAGACAAACCAATCATTTATCAAACCACCCACCCTTGCAACCGAGACCTCCCAACAGCCATACCCCGCCGCCGCCGACCCCCAAAGCACCTTGTTCTAATGTAAAAGCCTCGCCATGACACTTCCCGCCACCCGCCACTGTCCATCATGATTACGCTTTCGACTTATGTACATACCAGTCCCCCGGAGATGCCTTTGAATCCTATTCCATCTACGCGCTAAAATAAATCTTAATTTAGCCGGCCACTGCCTTGGTAGCTTTTATGTAAGAACCTCCTTTGCCTCTCTGGATGTATCAGCAATATATTAAATGAAAACCCGGGACCCCCAACTCGCCCTGTCTAATTACATGCACTAAAGAGCTATTGCCTTAAGCCACTACCCCCACCAGGTTTCCCTCTCCCCCGCCATTTCTTCCATCGTCTGTATTTGTATCATTCCTCCATTCTTTACAAGCTTACAACTCTACCCTTCGGCGCAATATACTCATTCGACTATGATTCAATTAATTAGTAGGCGACTTGTCCGGAGACTATAATGATATGCTTGCCCCACCGATACAGACTTCTGAAATTAGTCTAATCCCAGTAGGCCCAGTGGATTATGGGTAAAACAGGGTGACATTATTAGAGAGCAGTGAGGTGTGTGAAGGGGAATCAGGTACATGTTAGGCTTGTGGGACATGGGGGGTGCTGGGATCAATGAAAGCAATCACCATGTACAATTGAATTTGCAGCGAGGTACACAAAACGCACAAACGCATTATCCAGAGGTCAAGAAATCATATACTGATTGGGAGCAATAAAAGGAAAATCATAATGGGGATATTGAGTAAAGCTTGGTGTTGTATTTAATGAAGTTCAAATGAGATATTAAACCATTCAGGAGTGGCTTATATTCTTCCTGTCAGTGTCCACCCAAGCCTTTCTAATGACATTTTTAAGTAGGACATATTGTGTAAAATTGACTTCCGTGACCTTTTAACCATGTTGTAATGTGTTCTCTTATCATTAGCTTCCTCAAAGTTATATTTCACTTAAATCATGCATGTTCAAGTAATCCTGTATTGTCTTGTCTTGCATTTACAGATTGAATGTGGAGAAAATTTCTGTTTTCACCAACTCCCTTTCCCCACCCACTGTACTTACTTGAGGTCAGTCGCGAACTCGGACGACTGGACCATTATGTGCGGTGTTCAAAACTGCCTCAAAGCCATTTTTCAATTTTAAAAAAAATAAAAAATGGACATATCGTATTTCAGTCCTGCAGTTTTGAACCGGAAGTCAGTTGAGCTGTTTCTATGATTAAGCCTTTTTTGTTGATCAGTGCTGCAGTTTACGTTAAATCTAGCATGAGTCATCAGACGGTTTCACTTTGTGAAAACCGTCTGACCTTGCAGCATTAGAAGTAGTTTGCTCGACGATAAGCGGGTACTTTTTTTCATTTAACCAATTTGGTCGTGATATATGTAATGTGCCTCCAACAGGGATAACTGGGATATTAAGCTTTTCTCAAATCCCATCCCCTTGATAAAATTCACCAAATATTCTATTTGTTCCGGCTTTAAATCCTCGATCTCGGGGATTGTTGCCAACACAGAACATATTTGCTGATTGACTGGTGCCCAGACTCCCATTTCCGGGGTTTTTGAAAATCGTCTAGTGTATTCTGATTCCTGACCTAGTCGCTGGAGAGAAATGAAATTGAGCGGAGGCACTAGGTGGCACCAACCTGGATACGTTAAACCACACTAAATTTTGGGCCCTATGTACAAATCAGTGGACCCACATTACATACTATCTAATGAAAAAAATCACATTAGAATTTGGGCCCCCCTTAGGCCCTGGGTAAAATAATAATTATTAACCATTTCTGTTTATATATTTCATTTGCCATATGATTTTTAAAATACTATACCTGATGAGAAAAAGAGTTCATTTGAATCTGTCATTTGAATCTGTTTGTACTGGTCCAAACATATTCCCCACTTTCTAACCTGTAATTAGATGCCGACAGCACACAGCAGCCTCATTGTGAGCCTTTAGCAATATATCTGTTCTGGGCTAAAACAGATTCGACTTATAGCCCCTGTAACGTCAACGTGCTTCATGGACTTAAAAGCCTCAGTGGAAGCTTTTGTGCATGAACCTGAATAACTTTTGTCAACATAAACGTTTTACAATGAACATAATATCTCGTCATCTTAGCCTTCATGCCTTCATTCTTCCTTTTGTTCAACCTTGAAAACTGCAAATCAGAATGCAAATAACAAGTATATATTTCAACACGCCAACAAAGAGACAACATTATAGACTTGTTGGTGACCCTGACCATGGAGTATGCAAAATCACCTCTATTGCCACTGTTGAAGGCAAAAACACACTTATATTAATAAGAACATTTTGTCCATTGCATCCAAATGTAGTTTTATGTGAGGAGTCAGTTAAGTTAAGACACCACATTTGTCTGACATGCTGATGGATGATGTTCTGTGGTCCAGGGAGAAGTTCGCCTTAGGCCTGACAAGAGAATGAGCTGTAGGGCAACAAAATGGACATGCAACCTGAAAATTTGGCAAAAAATATGTAACCGTTTTATACATTATTGAACAAGTACCAGTGGGGTCTGTACTCCTCTGACATATCCCACCCCATCCATCATCCGATAAAAGCACAGGTTTGACTAATGAACACCCAGGCCAATCAATCGATCACTCACACACCAGTCATCTCAAAGGGAGCTCAAGGTTAATTGTGCATGTCAATTTTCATTGCACAGAATGACAAGCACATAACTTGGCTAACTCTCTGCATTAATGTGATGGTATATTTTGACAGTCCTATGTGTATTTACATTCAAATGCAAGCAGCCATACTCTAAAGAACCCCACTTTGTGCACAACAGCAGATTGTACAAATAATGATATGCAACACCAGCTGCTAAAGCCCAGCACAACAAAAGACATGCACAGATATTCGTGTAATGAATGCAATTATTTGTGCATCAAAAGGAAATGGTCGGAAATACTGATAAATTGGAGCACAAACATCAATTTGCAGGCGTGCTTTGTGGCTCCCCCTCTCTCTCTGGAGCACAGTTACACGCTCCCCAGCACCGCGCTGGCTGATGGCTTCTGCCAACAGAAGGTAGGAATCGCTTTTCCTGCGATTAGTTTCATTTACGCACTTTTTCTGTGCATGGTAAATTGTTGCTGGTGAATGGGGGCGGAAAGACGGCCGGGTTGGCGGAAGCTAATTTTCCACTTGAGGAAACTGTCTGCAAAATAATAATCTACGGTTTGTTATGTGAAAATGATGATCTCCCCTCAACCCTGCCGGGAGCAGGATAATGGCGGAGCACTGGGGAGGCCTCACGCCACATCTGCACTTTCACTGTTGGCTTGTTAGCCAGGGAGCGCCTGTCACTGCTCCGCCATGGACACACACAGCCCTGCATGCTAAGCAATTCAGCTCAGCCAATGTGTACGTTTGTGTCACTTTCACCAGCTATTCTGACACTTATGCTAATTTACCACATATCCATATAATGAATGGATTAGGAGTCTGTGCACGGCTAATGTGGCTCCATTTAACAAACTTTCAAACACGTTTTAAGGAAGGCCTGTCAAATTATGAGCTTATCTCAGAAAGTCCTTATTATGCATGTAATGGGAGCTCATTTACAATGGATGCACATACCACTAATAGAGCTCTATATAAACTGTATCCTTTAATTCTTGTTATTTTCTGATGCTCAAAGGACTAAGTCACATTTTAACTCTGAACAAATGCTGCTGTTATCTTAAATAGAAGTTCCAATCAAATGAATGAAATGTTACATACTTTGACCATAAGCCCATAGTTGCGGTCTGTCTACAAGTCAAAGAACTCCATGCAACTTTTATCTTTATCTACAAAAAAAGGCAGAAATGGCACTTAATGAGAAAGAGTGTACTGTGTAACTTTTCTGATGGAGGGTCCACTTTCTGCTTTTCTCCAGAAATGTTCCATGGTTTGACATTAACCATATCTATCTAGCATCTATTTATTACAGCTGTTTCTGTCACACAAAAATACAGTAATTCCTTCTGTTAATAGAGGTGACTGTTCATAGATCTGACCTGTAATGTAGAGAGTGTTGTAACCTGCTTCTCTCCCTCCTGAAAGACAGATTTAATCTATATTGTGGAACACTTTAGACAAAGCAAAATCATTTTTTTCTCAAACAGAAATTACTCTGTTCTTCCTTGTGATGTCATGTGGTAATACAGGAAGTCCTTCACTGTGTTTTCAAACTCCATACACCTTCACTAGAATAATTTGAATATATTTAGCCCTGGAATTGCCAATCTCTGTTGAACAAAATGTGAACGGTAGCTGTTAACTTAAAAATGATGACATCAAAAAGTGGAACAGAGCATTTTGAGCTCTAGGTATGTTTTTGATGAAGAAACAAAATGACAACACGGCTTGCACCTTACAAGGAGCATTCGATCTAGACAAAGCAATAACATTTCCATGAAGACAAGCAGGTAGCGCACCCTCCACCAGTAAAGTTACACAGTGCACCTTTAACAACTCAGTTTGCTGAAACCATAAATCTTACACCTCTGTTCTCTGTGTGGCCAACTGAGAAATACTGACAAACATTGTTGGTTCCCGAAGAGTTATGCAAGTGGCCTTTAGTTGGGAGCTTCATTTGGTATGGGCTGCGTGTTACATGGTGGTGGGGAGGTTTGGTCGTCTTGTATTCCATCCGAGTGTGGCAGGAGCAACAATGGCCTAATCCTCTTTGGCCCCTCAAGTTTGTCTGTTGATTCAAATCCGCCGGGCTGAACTTTAAGCATCCGACAGCAGATAAGATGGGGAGATATGTGTGAGTCAAAGTCAAGCAAGGCAGTCGCGTTAGTCCTTTGTTCCTAAACTTTATACAAACTCTTGTTTAGATTTCAATGTAATTTGGTTGTAAACGGCGTGCAAATTGTATTGAGTTTAAATGGTAATGAGGTTTTTCAATTGGACCCTCATTTTATTTAAGCGCTTTGGTGTTGTTAAAGAGTCCGAAATGCTCCAAATATGTGCAGGGGTAAATGGGTTGTGTTTCAGAAGGATAACTTTTAACAGTTATCTTTTAAAACCTTTATTTTCTTTACTTATTTTAATGGTGCAACATTTCTGCTTATCTCGGTGAAAATGTTATTGCTTTGTCTAGAATGTTTCACAGTGCAGCTAAAGCCTACCTATCACAAGGAAGACACGCAGACTACAGCACTACGCTACATTACAGCTCAGATCTGTGGAGAGTCGCCCCTATTAACAGAAGGAATTATTGTATTTCTGAGCAATGGAAAAGCATGTAATGAATAAACGCTAGATGGATATGTTTAATGTCCCACAGAAAGCAGGGAAAGAAATAACATCTCCATGGAGAACAGCAAATAGTGGACCCTTTCAATGAGGCATGGCTGCACTACGTAGCATTTCTAGTGGCGAGTTCGCTACCTGCTTTTCTCCTTGGAGCTTTTAGTTCATTGCCTGAAATATCCACAGTATGGCTTTAAAATGGTCTATCTTGCTTCTCCATATGTTACCAGTAACCCCCAATTTACACCAAAGCGCAGCAGCAGCACAGCATATGCGCAGGTATCGCTTTCCATTTTAGCCGGTCGGACAGTTTACACCAGCAGTGCCATACGCACATCCAACGCGCCAATCAAATTAGGTTGGAGTTCTAATTTTGCAGCGTCAACAGAGCGTCTCCAGGCTTCTTAGCAGAAAGACAAGAAATAAGCAAAATAAATTTCCGATGCCCTTTCAAAATGTTGTCTAAAACCACTATAGTCGCTTAAACACCGTGCGCCGCATCCAGGAGCTCGGGGAATGACTCGTGATGGACTACAGAAAGTTTACAGCCGTGGAGGGTGAATATAAACCACTTTACGACATCAAACAGCAACTTTACAAGAACAACTTCAGAAGGAAAAGACACGTGGTGCCGATAACCAAAGTTAAATGCTGAGTAGCTTAATTAATGCGAGCACTGCAGATACAGCATGTTATCACTGCAAAGCATTGTCTCTTTGTGTCAACTGTTGTTTTGTGATTTAAAACACAATTCATCCAATCAACAATGAATACAACGTGATACAACATTAGAATACACAGAGGCTGGCATCACAGGAGCAGCTCTGCCTCCTCTGGTGTAAATTGCAGCTTTTAAAAGTACGTGCGTATGGAGTTCTGCCTACGGTACATGTTCCTGATGCTCCTGGTATAAATTCCAGGTAACTTGGCCTGGTGTTGCCATCTGCTTGTTTCCATGGAGATAGATGAGTTTAATGCCTTC
The DNA here is from genome assembly GCF_026225935.1 of Boleophthalmus pectinirostris. NCBI lineage: Eukaryota > Metazoa > Chordata > Actinopteri > Gobiiformes > Gobiidae > Boleophthalmus > Boleophthalmus pectinirostris. The sequence continues at coordinate 21,216,997 of NW_026571153.1, read as the reverse complement.
ATGTGGAACATGCAAGCAAAGTATTAACATTTTCATGGATATAAGCACTGCCTGCAAACCCATCTCCAGATTTTGATCCAGAATCGGGTTCAGGAGTCTGGTCTATGGTGGATATTAAAATTCGTGAGCTAAACTTGTAGTAAATGGTCAAATTTTATATAGCGCTTTTTCACCTTTAAGGCATTCAAACCAGTGTACGCAGACACTAGGTTTTGCCCGAGGACACAAAGACAGCATTTGTCTGTGGGAGCTGGAATCCCACTGCCAGAATGTGGGTTAGGGGATCTGACTGCCCAACCAATGATGTTTTTATGCTGAGAGCAGGATTTGGCCATCCTACACTTTTGTTTTTTTTTTTTTTTCTAGCGCTCATGCCGCTCCCCAAGAGATGTCTCACCCATGCCTCCAACCATCGGATCAAACACTCTATCAATCTACCATCATCCAACACATTGAAATACATGTGAGCTAAACTTGGATGTCACCTAAAGTACACCAACACTAATTACTGAACTAAACTTAATTTAAATCCAACCAGCCCAACTGACATTACATTTCCACTCTGTTTAACATGATTTATAGTAGTCCCATGCATTGCTAAACCATATGTAAAAGCCACTGTGTGAAGTGTCAAATTACAACGTGCAGGTCTCTCCGATGTCTCAGCCCAATATTCACCTTCCTCTAATGAGCACTTGTAGACATTCCCGCTGTCATCTCGCCCATGCAAATTACCAGCTTTCAGAAGCAGAGGTGTGCCATCCAGCTCCACGTGTCATGTTGAAAGGCAGAACGGAGTCGGCACGCTGCAGAAAAGCTTTAGTCTTTCACTTTATTCTTCAATTTATTTGTGTTTGACAACCCCACTTTTTCTTTGTGTCAAATAAAGTTTGCAGCCTTTGACAATTGATGGCCACAAATGTCGACTGGGGAATCAAAACTGTACAGTCTAAAGATAACATATTTATTTCCTGTTTTTTTTAATGTTCTTTGGAAATGTACTTTGAAAATAACTTTCTTTCTATACACATTTCCGAAAAAATATTTTTTGAAAGATCCCCTATTTAACCTACCTGGTATTTATAAATAATAAAATTAATACATTAGATAATAGTCATTTAAAACAGAGACACAACAGGTAAATTTACATTTTAAAGGGGCACTGTGTAACATTTCTGGTGGAGGATCTGCCATCTGCTCATCTCCATGGTGATGTTATTGCTTTGCCTGGGATGCAAAAACATACATCAATAACTTTTTTCCACAGATCTCACCTGTAACTGTATACTCTAGAACATTCAAAGAAAAAACAACTTCTACATCTACTCGAGCAGGTTTCGGACCCTTGACCAGAAAAGTTACGCAGTGCACCTTTAAAATGTTACAAAATTTATGTTTGATTTAGGTAAATTTGCCTTTTGAGTCTGTTACCAATCTATGTTTTTAAACAATATTATTCACTAGAATCATTTGAGTGATTTTAGCAAAAAGTTAGGCCAATCTCTACTGAGCTAAAGGTAAACAGTAGCTTCATGACATCACAATGTGGACTGAGCATTTTGAGCTTTGGAGATGTAGACAGATTAATAATAAAGGGTTGCTCAAACATGTGCAAATGAAAAAAAATACAACTTTTTGAAGAGGCAACAACATGTCTTAAAGCTCACGAGAGTCAATTTTGTGTAACATAGGATCTTTAAATAAGAACAAATATGTGAAATGTATTCACTGGTCAGTCTACGTTCCTTCCCTCACCTATGGTCATGAGCTTTGGGTAATGACCAAAAGGATGAGATCACAGATAAAAGAGGTTGAAATTAGTTTACTCCGCAGGGTGACTGGGTGCTCCCTTAGAGATAGGGTGAGGAGCTCGATCACACGGGAGAATGTTGGAGTTGAGCCGCTGCTCCTCCACGTTGAGAGGAGCCAGTTGAGGTGGCTAGGGCGTCTGTGCTGGATGCCTCCTTGGTGCCTCCCTCAGGAGGTGTTTTGGTTATATCCCACTGAAAGGAGGCCCTGGGGAAGACCCAGGGCACACTGGAGGGACTATGTCTCTCGGCTGGCCTGGGAATGCCTTGGGATTTGGAGGAAGTGTCTGGGGTGAGGAAGTCTGGGAGTCCCTGCTTAGACTACTGCCCCTGCAACCCAGCCCTGAATAAGTGGAAGAATATAGATGAATGTAAAATGTACATTAAGTGTAGTAGATACATGTATACTTATTGTGTTCATGAATCTGCTCAAAATAAATACATAAATTAAATGAAATCAAGTTGGTATGTGGGAACTTTGTGAGGTAAACTAATGCCTTGGTGGAGTACTGTGCTCTGTCTACTGCATGACAAAGCCATAAAAAGTATACACACATAGAGAGAAAAGCAACACTTTTTCAAACGGCAACATTAAAGTCAGAATGGGGCAAAAAGTGAATAAATTCTAGTTCACCCTCTTGGCACTGCTGGAGCTGTATTAGACATAAACAAATGGCAAAGGGCGATGGGTATAGAAAAGATTCATTTGGGTTCTCTATCGAAAACCTGCTTCTTATAAGTCAACATTTGCTGTATTGTGACAGTGCCACTATGCACGGCTACCTATGTGAATGAGCATCATCTGTCACCACCGCTACCTGTTCTCCCATTGGTCCCACCCACCTGAGGAAGTATAGCGTCTCCCCCGGCAACCGTGCAGACAGCTTTAATGGCGAATTCTAGCGTTTCAATATGTCTCACGCCACAACACCTATCTGGGTTTCTGAGTGACAAGCATGGAGGTATCAAGCTCCAGTATATTCGGGTAAAAAATAACTTTGCCAAACTAGCCCAGCGCGCTCGCAAAGATGGAGATTAATCAGAGGGAGAAAAGGAGGTTACGGTGACGAATGTTGGCGGAAAACATTTGACAAGTGTATCAATCTAGAACAGACCAGGAGGGCACAGCAGCCACAGAGCCATTGATAATTGGTGACAATATGAGTTTTGACATAACCTAAACTCCAGTGCTCAATTATTTATAGGGTACAACTTGTCTGGCAGTAAATCAAAAGAGGGGTAGGTATTGGAGTATAAGGGAGAAATGGAACAAGTATTTTTGAGCGGGACCATATGATGCTATTTTCTGATCTATGTTATAATGTTGTTTCCTGATAAAAAACAGACCCGGAGTTGTATTTTTCTTCATTCGCACATGTTTAACACACAAACCCTGGATATCTAGACTCGTTTCAGACCTGGAATTACTCAATTTCTACTGAACTAAAGGTTAAAGAGAGCATTTTGAGCTTTGGGGATGTAGACAGTCTAATAATAAAAGATTACACAAACATGTGTGAATGAAACAAAACATAACTCCAAGTATGTTTTTGATGAGGTAGAATAATTGGGCTAAAAATATAATACACACATTACATTTGAGCGCATTAGTAAATAAATGTACAGAAACATAAGGGTCTATTTAAAGGTGCTTTGCCTCGAATATTCTACAGTATAACATTAAACTTGTTAAAAAAAAAGAAAAAAAAAAAAGAGGTAAAGTCAGGCTACTTCCAGATCGAATCTACGAAAAGACATGCACAGTAAGAATAAAGGGTTTTCAAGGTATTTTAAGGTATATTATAATTCCAGGCAACATTCAACTCAATGAAAGAACATATCCATGGTGATGTTTTTGAGCTCAAAATGCTCTGTTCCACCTTGTGATGTCATGTTGTGTGTTAGAGCCCTGCACCCGACACAAAACAGTGTGGGGCGGGACACAATTTGAAAACTCATTGCGGACACGTGCGTGAGAAGGACTGCACAGTGCGGGAGGTGCAATGGGATGGTAAAGCGAAATATGAGTGTCAAGTAAAATATACAAATGATTAATATGCATATCATACATCGTTTGTGCTGGATATGGTGGTGGGATGTGCACATTTTAGACAATTCCTTTCCATTTTTCTGTGTTTGATAGAGCTTAATAAAGCAAGTGTCACCATTTTGCGGGATTTGTGGGCGAGAGCGGGACAAAATATCACAGATGGGACTGAAAATTACAATTCTTTGTGGGTGGGAGCGGAACTGAAAATTACAATTCTTTGCGAGCGGGAGTGGGATTGAAAATTACAATTCTTTGCGGGCAGGAGCAGAACTGAAAATTACAATTCTTTGTGGGCGGGAGCGGGACAAAATACCGTAGATGCGGGCAGGAGCGGGATTGAAAATTACAATTCTTTGCGGGAGAGAGCAGGACTGCACAATACGGGTGCGGGTGTCAGCGGGACTTAAAATTCTGTCCCGCGCAGACCTCTATTGTGTGGTAGTTTGCAAGTTACCTTTTACCTTTCGTTCAGTAAAAATTAGCAATTCCAGGGTTGAAATCATCCCAGTAATTCTAGTCAAGGTGTGGAGTTCAAAAACACAGTGGAGCTCTGCCTGTATTACCACATGTCATTACAAAGTGGAGCAGAGTGTTTTCTGTTTGAGAGAAGAACTCAAAATGCAGGGTTTGTGTGTTAAACATGTGTGAATGAAACAAACACAACTCCAGATCGGAAAATAGTGTAATATAGGGCCTTTAATAACTAACTAAATACAAGACGTTACACAAAGTTGCCATCAGTGCACAAATATAGGAAACATTTTTTTGTCTCTTAAAGCGCTGGCATCTCCTTGTAGACTTCACAATTGTCATGTTATTGTCCCAAACAATATTTTCCACATTGTCACATTTCTACTTTATCCATTTATTCCCCCTGATTGTCATTCCAGTACGCAGCATGCCCAGAAGGGAGTGTCCAAGTCCGATATCCCCTCCTCCCCACTCCCACTTCATAATGTCAGTTTACCTCTCCATTTCACACTATCTTCAAGCTATTTTTTTCTTCCTAACAATACACACACGTGATCATTTTGACAATATGTGTCCGCTAAGGCTAGAGCGCTTAATGTATTCTTGTTTGCGCCTACCACCTACCTGGAGAGAAGAAGTAGCCACTCAAAAGTTTGAAACGGGAACTGTCACTTTCTTATCATCAGACACATAGTTCAGTGCGCCTTGTCCCCTTCAGTCCCAGCTGTCAATCAAACACGCATAATGCCCAACCCCTGCAGAGGCACAGACAGCCGGGGGTATCTTTTAGGGATTTGACTGTGGAGCTACTCCTGCAAAAAGACAACGATGTGGAAAATTCAGTGTGTAGAGTGGAGAGGTGGGTAGGTGTAATTAAAAGAACAGCACAGAGAGAGGTAAGCTACTAATGAGATTGTCAAAACTCTTAAAGGGCCCATATTAAGTTATTTCCAGATCTATGCTCTAATGTTGTTTTCTCATCAAAAACATACATGGAGTTGTGTTGTTTTTTTTCATTCTCCCGTTTGAGTAATCCTGCGTCATTAGTCTGTCTACATCTCAAAAGCTCAAAATGTAACTTGATCTGATGTCACGTAGTGGTAGTTTTCAAGGTGACAACTATTGTTTACCTTTAGTTTAGTGGAGACTGACAAATACAGGGCTGAACTGATCCATCACACAGTGGAACAGAGTGTTTAAGAGTAAAACTCGGCCTAAACATGCAGAATTTGTGTGTTAAACATGTGAAGAAAACAAAACTCGGGATATGTTTTTGATAAGAAAATAAAAAGATAAATAATATGGGCCCTTTCAAGTATTTATATGTTAAACTGACCAAATAACAAAAAAATAAAATAAAATCTGCTAGGACATGAACTACTTTGTGAACATTTCTGAGAGCTTTATATAAGCACATCCAGTGGTGGAACTTTACTACTTTTACGTCATTAAGAACTGTACTTTTTTGTACATTTAGGTATCTGTACTTTACAAGTATCTGTACATTTTAATTGGACACTTTTTACTTTTACATCACTAACTTTGAAAGCTACTCTGCATTTTTGAACAGGACTGAAAAGTTTTTATTATTACCTCCGCCATGGAGGTTATGTTTTTGCCGGCGTTTGTCTGTTTGTTTTTTTGTTTGTTTGTCTATTAGCAACATAACTCAAAAAGTTATGGACCGATTTTGATGAAATTTTCAGGATTTGTTGGAAATGTGAAAAGGAAGAACTGATTTCATTTTGGGGGTGATCCGGAAGAAATCCTGGATTCTGGATCACTTTGAAATTTTAGTTAACATTGTGGTAAATGGGGCCAAAAATGTAGTTTCTCAAAATCTCGGTTAATTATTGACCAAACCCCATGAAATTTGACTCAGGGATGGACAGTGGGATCCTCTTTCATATTAAAAAGGCTGATCCGGATCTGATCCAGAAGACTGATTTTATCGCAATTTATATAAAAAATGGGGGTAGACTTGGCGGAGGTCTGCGCTCTCTGAGTGCTTTTCTAGTTATTATTATTATTATTATTATTATTATTATTATAGTGTGAGACCTGCAGAAATCCATGCAGTGTTTATTTTTTAATACAGGCCATAGATTGAGGAAACCAAAATACTGTTTACAAATAAAAACAGCTAGGAGAACTATATATAATTCAACTGTTTCTGTTGAACAAAGTTGAGTGTAAATCTTTATCAAAGTCACTACATTTGAAGCTTTATTCGAACTCAAACTCTGCGCAACTCATATTTTTACTTTTTACTCTTTTACACAGGTACTTAAATAATTGTCCTTAAGTAGATTTTTCAAGTGATACTTTTATTTGAGGTTTTTTTTTGTTTGTTTGCTTTTTTTTTTGCTCTGGTATCTGTACTTTGATTTAGGTAACAAACTTGAGTACTTCTTCCACCACTGAGCACATCCAAAACACACAAAGGCCTATTATATGGATAGTGCAACTTGTTCATGAATAACCAGTGGAACCAGGAACAGGTGGTGCAGTTTGGAGCCTGCATCAGAACACAATAAAAGCGCTCTCTCTGTAGCTGCTCTGTGGCCAGTGTGGCAGCCCTGTTCTCTGGGGTGTCTCTTATTCTCATTACGACTCCACATACCTCCCTGATTTTCTACACAAACTCAATATCTCTTGTCACAGCTGGAGAGCCCTGGCACGCAGAGGCCACCGCTAATGGGCTGTAGGAAATACACTGGCGCACGCTGGCACCGTAAGTGGAGGAAAAGATCACATTTGTGTATTTGTAAAAGTGCTTTGGCTTCTAGATCATTGTTTTTAGGATAGCGGCGTTTGTTCATTTGAGGACAGAGATGAAGCAAACTTATAAAGAAAGTGGCAGGATTTATGTAAGAGTAAAAGCAAGGTCTACACAGGGACAAAACTACATCTTAACTTTATGGTTGGGGTGCGTCACCTGCTTGTTTCTATGGATATGTTATTGCTCTGCTCTATTGTTTCACAGTATAATATTAAACAGCTCTGCCTTACATTTATTCAGTTAGAGGTGGTCAAAAATACCTAGAAAAATGAGCATTCTGACTGTTGCCTCTTCACAGATTTGACTTGTAAACTGGTCTGGTTTGGTTTCCATGAAGATAGAGAGGTTAAATACCATATTGTGAAACATAGAGAAAGCAATGTGCGATCAAAACTGCACATAGGCTTAGGGCGTGTGCAGATATTAATAGAATACAAGATTGCGAAGGGTTTGTCTGCAAAGCGTGACTTAAAGGTCCTGTTGGTGTTTCACTCGTGGTCATACTCGGTCTCCTATTCGTTTATGTTCTATGGTGAATGTTTGTGTGGTGCTTTTGTTGTTGTATTGACTAGAGCCCGACCGATATGGATTTTGCTGTGGCCGATATGAAACCAATATAATGGAAGTTGGAGCTGCCGATAGCCGATATAATCGCCGATATATTTAGTGATGTAAAAATTCACTGTAAATGTTGAATTGTTTAAAAAACTTAGGTTTGGCTCTGGTGGATTTTAAATTGGGTTTATTTAGGCAACATTTATTGTTATTCTGCCTCTTTACATCATATTTACAGACAGTAGGTTGACTTAATGGCATTTTTGCATCACATTCTAGACACTAGTGATGGGTATTCCAGTTCTTTTTAGAGAACCGGCTCTTTTGGCTCGGCTCACTAAAAGCTGCTGGTTCTTTTGGCTCCCAAGTGGCTCTTCAGATTGTTTTGTTGCAAGCAGGACTAAAGCACGTCTAAAGCAGGACTGAATCAGGACTGAACCAGGTCTAAACCAGGACTGAAAAAGGACTAAACCGGGACTTATTTATTTTATGCTAAACTACAGTCAAATATGCTCGTTTTTTTTTTTTTTTGTTTTGTTTTTTTTAATCCTACATACACGCAAATTTCTCAAAGTTTCGTTTTTAGCCGCTGCCGCCGCTGTCAAACCACGAATCACGCGGCGTGAAGAGAAAAAAAGTGAGAGAAAGAGAAAACACGGCTCCCAATAAGGATCAGGCTCCCGTCGTTCCCTTTAAAGAGCCGGTTCTAAGAGTCATTTCGTTCGCGACGGACCCATAACTAGTAAAGAAAGTAGCGCTATTAGCCTTTAGCCGTAAATACGTGCGCGCCGCGGTAATTAATTATATGCGCAAATGTCATAATTCACACGTCTATTCACAGCTCATTTACATATCAGTGCAGGTCCAGTAGCAAATATACGGCCAATATAGTCACTTTAGAACAGACCAATAGAAAACAGTCTGTTTATGTGCGGGAGCTACAGCAGCTAACCCATAACAAATGACAAAAACTAGCTTCAGAGTCGACATATTTCCAACACTCACCGCTCATACAGGCTCCTCCTCACATCACAAATCTGCACTAATAAATGTCCTTTTAATCCAGACTCAAACCGATTGTCCGTAAAAAGAATATAATCTCAGTGTTTGGATCTGTGTCTGCAGGTGTAAACAAACACACTTGAGTGACGCGACTCTGTGGTGTGTTCAGGGACAGTACGGACACACACAGACAAATGACTCCGTAGATAAATACTGATGTGGAGCCACATATTAGGACATTTATCTGTCTGTAAATTGGATTAAATGAACAGAATGTAGAGAGTCTAAGCTTTATAACGAGGTATAACATGCCCACGTGAAATATCGGCCCCATCAGCAAGCATATCGGCCGATAGCTGATATGCCTAAAGTTGCCCATATCAGCCGATAATATCGGCCAACCGATATATCGGTCGGGCTCTAGTATTGACCCCCTGTCCCAAGACAAATTTATCCCATGGGAGACAATAACGGATTATTTTATCTTATCAATAACATCTCCATGAAGAAAAGCATTTGATGGACCCTCCACCAGAAAAGCTACACAATGCACCTTTAACCTAAGAATAAATCTGATCTAGACAAAGTAACCAGGACAAAAAACTTAATAATGAGACTCAAGTTTATTAGTAAGCTGGTGGTTTACAGCTAAATAGTAAAGACCTGCAAAAAGCAATGATTTGTCTTGTAAAAAAAGAGGGAGCAGTGCATAATAATGAACATTTAGACACATGTAAATATGCCAGATTATAGCCTTGAACTAATTTCCATCTGTAGACCCCCTGGCAGGTTGAACACACTGTATACACAGACTATGTATAGACTGGATTTATACAACAACAATGCAGCATGCTAAAGGAGCACCGCGTAACATTATTAGTGAAGGGTCCGTCACCTGCTTATTTATGTCCATGAAAATATTGCTTTGCCTAGAATGTTCTACAGTATAGATTAAACCTCACAAGGAAGAAAAGCAATCACAATTCAGATCTGTGGAGAGTCGCCCCTATTCACAGAAGGATCATTGTATTTTTGGGTAGTAGACACACCCATGATGAATAAATGCTTGCTGGATAGATTTAATGTCATTCTATGGAACATTCCAGGCAAAGCAATACCATCTCCATGAATACAAGCAGAGGCGACGCTACCATTAGGCAAAGTAGGCAGCTGCTTAGGGCCCCCAAACCTGGAGAGGCCCCCAACCAATTGCCCTCAGTGCCCTAATGGTTGAGGCCTTAGAGCAATTTAATTTTCTCTCAGTATGACATTAAATGAGAGTAGTTTACTAATAATAATCATATGTAATGGATGTAAACAAAAATATAATTGTACTATAGCAAAAAAATAAAACTACTTTCAGCTCTGGTTATTTAGTAGGCTACCTAACTACACGTTTCCAATCCACCATATAGAGATGTGCATGTGTAAAGAGTAATAGGGAAAAACAGACAATAAATATATTTAATTAAATAAATAAATAAATGGTGCATTATAGTGAAGGCCCCAAACTCAGGTTCACCTAGGGCCCCCAAATTACCAACTCTGCCACTGTATAGGCGAGTTTCAGCTGACGTCATTGTTATTAAAAGCCCGCGTTGCATGCTGGGAAATATTTTGGTCGGAGGCAAGGAACAGGATAGCGGTCAAACACAGTGCGTAACCTCGCGTATTTATCCCCGATAATGGTAAATTCCTGCTGCATTATCGGATGCACAAATAGAAGCACGGAAGAAGGAAAATGTCTTTTTCGTATTCTGAGTGAAAAGAACCGCTAACGGTGAAGTAAATGCCTTTCAAACATTCGCAGAGCAAATGTAGAAAATCTGAGCAAACCGTGGACTCCAACAAGTTCAACAACACATCGAGACTCTTGGAGGTTTTCATCTTTTCTGCTGTGAATGGCCCAGGAGTTTCCACCAAGTCATTGTGGATATCGCCGAAGTGAATATTTGTCCAGGTAGTTGGCGATTCTGACCAGAAATTTGGTTTGGTCCAGGCTCTTGTAGGGGTTGAAAAGGGTGATTCGGCGTCCATCGATGCTTATGACTAATTTCTGGTCAAATCGTCTTGGGTCCTCTGCCGTTAGAGTGGATAAATAACCGGGATCAACACCCTTTACGTGCTTTCTCGCTCCGTCCGTCATATTGAATTGGTGTTTATAGCCACCAACCAAAATAATTCCCAGCATGCAACGTGCGCTTTTGTCAACAATGAAACTCGCCTATACAAGCAGGTGACAGACCCTCCACCAAAAAAGTTCCGCAGTGCACCTTTAAATAAGACTAAGAGTCCTACTGTATGGTATTTAATTTAACTATCTCCATGGACACAAACAGGTCACATCACCAGGCCAAGTCACAGGTCAGATCTGTGGAGAAGTGGATCCGCTCACAGAAATAATGCATGTTTTGTGGTAGTTCTGAGAAATAGAAACATCTGTAATGGAAAAAATACAAGATATATTTGTTTGATGTCATACTTTGGAACATCTCAGGCAAAGGAACAACATCACCATGGAGACCTTCCATCAGAAAAGTTACACAGTACACCTTAAAATTAAAATGTGGATCCTCATTTCTGGTGAATCTCTCATGAATTCAAACAACATACTGTATAAATGAGCACTGTAATATTTCACTTCTCTAATACAATTCTGGCAATGTTTTTTAATAGTGTTTTACCACAGTTTTCCGCGTGACCCTTCTATCTTTAGATACATCTGATAATGGAATACTTGGACCTGCGTTCGGAGCTTAAGTTGTGGACTAAGATGAATTTCAGCACAGGTTCTATATATTCATTGGAGACAGCAGATTTTTTGCAGACTAAGACGTATCCAGTTTGGGAGGAAGCCAGCAGGAAGCCGTGGGGTTGGAGTCGATTCTCTGAGGCCGGGCCCATGAGAACAAAAGCTGCAGGTGGAATGGACCCACAAAGCCTGATCACACACACCGGAATCACGTTAATTAATGACGGAAATCTCCAATTAGAGGAAACTTCAGAATGGATTCATTAGTGTGTGAATGCTGACCACAACAATAATGTTTGTGTTGGGGATGTCAAGCGGATTAGAGGGGTTTGCAAACTTTCTACTGCTACAAGAAGAGTTTCAGGCATAGGTGTACACACAACATGCATGACCTCTGAAATGATCATTCTTAGTTTATCCTGTTAAATAGCTGAAAATGAAGTAGTAGTCCATTGCAATAATTGAGGGTTTTATGTTTGCAAATGTACTACAACATCATGAATTTTAAGAGGGGGTATTATGCAAAATCAACTTTTTGGAGCTTTCTATCATGTTATAATGTTGTCATCAAAAACGTGCCTGAGAGGCTTTTGTTGTTATCCAGACATGTTTCAAAGTTCAAACTGGTGGAGGAAGCACTCAATACATATGCATAAGTAAAAGTACAGATACTGGAGCAAAAAAAATGCTCAAGTAAAAATCTACTTAAGTAAAAGTATTAAAATACACGTTGAAAAATATAGGCTACTTCAAGAAATTCTTAACTTTTTTCTTTTTTCCAAGCTGTTTTTCTTTGTTTATTTTAGTTTGCTTCGAAGGCCAGTTCGTAATTTTGGACATTGGACCTCATTTCCTAGTGAGGCGGAGTGTTGGAGGCGTGTGGAGACACTTCTTCATCCATCCAGTCCTTTGATTTGCAGAGGTCACTGGTGCTAGGCTAGTGCATGTCAATGGCCATAGTTAGCCTGACACTAAAAACAGTCTTACCCACTCCACAAAACACCTGAAGCAAATCTATTATTACGCCAGACTATCAATGTAAATGTTTGTGTCAATAGAATGATTTTAGATGTAAACCCAATCTTGCATTTGAAGGATTTATGTCTGAGCAGCAGCAGCGAGTTGTACGTCCTAATAAAAAGCTTGACAGCGGCGAACTGATATAAAAGAAAATAGTCCCTCAACATGCAACGATTCATGTGATGCAAGGTTGGTTTTATTTCAACATTATTCTATCAAAAAAGACATTCACATCTACAGTCTGGTGTAATAATAGATTTGCTTCGGGTGTTTTGTGGAGTGGGTAAGTTTTTAGTGACAGGATAACTATGGCCATTGACATGCACTAGCCTAGCACCAGTGACCTCTGCAAATACAAGGACTGGATGGAATATTTAAAAAAGTGTCTCCACACGTCGCCAACACTCTGGATCACTAGGAAATGAGGCCCTGTGTCCAAAATTCTGAACTGTTCCTTTAAACTACAAATAAGGTCTCAAAGGATAATAAAGTAAAATATTTTTCAGTCTAGTTAAAAATGTAGATAGTACTGATACTCACTCTCAAACTTGTGAAGTAAAAGTAAGAAGTATCCACTTTAAAATCTACTTAATTAAAGTACAGATACCTAAAAAAAATTTACTTAAAGGTGCACTATGTAAGGTTTTAGTCACCTGCTTGTTTCTATGGATATTGCTGGTCATTGCTCTGCTTGGAATGTTCCACAGTATGATATTTAAAAGTTCTATCTTACATTTATTCAATTACTGGTGGTCTTATTGCTCAAAAATACATGCATTCTGACAGTGAGCAGGGTTGCCTCTCCGTAGATCTGACCTGTAACTTGGTCTAGTTTGATCTCCATAAGGATAGAAAGGTGAAAGATGCTGTGAAATATTCCAGACAAAGCAATGACATCTCCATGAAGAAAAGCATTTGACGGACCCTCCACTATAAAAGTTACACAATGCACCTTTAAGTACAGTATTTTACCACTTTTTAATTTGTTACCTTCCACCTCTGGCAACAGCATTACTCAGCAGCAGCAGGAGCTGTATCCGTAGTCCTCCCGTGCTGGGATCATCACATGTATCGCTGGCGGACATTGCTGTCACTCTGAACCCTGTGTAATCTATCAGGGAGACGCTATGTCAGCCACGTTTGGAGATACGCTCTTCTCCGATCCCACGACGCTCCACCTTTTGACACCTGGCAACTATTTCCCAGATAAAACCCAAACAAAACACTTCCTGGCAAAGGGAAAAAAAATAAATAAATAGAACTAATCGCTGCTTGTTTGAGACTGACACCTGCGTTGGGGATGAACTGTTGGGCTGCGATTCCGATACCTCCTCCCAACACACACACACGCACGCACACACACGCACACACATCTTTATATCAACAGCTTGTGACCTTTCCGAATGCCAAATGCGGACTCCGTTGTTTAAATCATGCCGACAAGCGGAATAGCCTCGCATATACAAACAAATCCTGATAAAGGCCTGGGAAAAGAGCGTGCATTTTCGGAACAAATGTAACCTTGGTGGCTTCGCGGAGATGGCTTTGTCAATAGCGTGGTAAAATAAACAGTGATAAAGCATTGCATGTAATATTTTAAAGCCTCTAGATTCAACTCATCAACACGGAGAATGAATGGACTGATTTGAATGCGTGTGGCGGTGCTGTGGCTTATCGAAGTCTTTTTTTTTTTTTTTTTCACCCTAGTTTTTTCCATTTACAGTATCTCTCGTATTCCATCTCCGGTTTGTACAGTCTTTAACATGGTGTTTATCACAGCTTTTCCTCTCTGTTTGGTTTGGTGCTCCCAGTGCAATCTGTTTCGTTCTGGACTGACTTCAGCAGAAGAGGAATTATGTCAGAAATTTTACGAGGCGAGTAGTTTCTGTTGTGGCGTATACTGTGCGCTAGCTAACTTAACTACATGGGTATTCTGACAGGGCTTAATTATGATAATACAAAAGCTTAAAGGGCCCATAGTACAATAATTTCTGATCTGTAATAATGCTGTTTCCTCACCAAAAACATACTTGAAGTTGTGTTTTGTTTCTTTAACACATGCTTAACACACAAACTTTGCATATTTAGGCATATTTAGTTCTTCTCTCAAACAGAAAACACTCTGTTCCACCTTGTGATGTCATGTGGTAATACACGAAGTCCATACACCTTCACTAGAATCATTTGGGTTATTTCAGTGCTGGAATTTCCAGTCTCTACTGAACTAAACGTAAAAGGTACACTATTAACCCAAATAAGTTACCAGAACTCAAAAAAAAAAAAAAAAAAAAAATGAGGCAATCAATTGCCTCAAGTAACTTAAAAGTCACTATTTTCCAGAACTTAAAAGGTTGGATTGCTACTTGTACCTTTTGATAACAGCTGAATTAAAAGTGCTCATTTAGCTCCACTCAGATAGTTAGAGTTTGAGTTTTCAAACCACTGGAATAATTCCATTTTCAGTTTTGTTTGTAGTTCATGATTTTGTACACACATTGTACACACAATCCAGTACACCCAACTGTATCTACACATAATGGTAAACACATAAATGCATCATAGTGTATATACACATTATACACACCGTAGGAAGAGGATTTGTACCCATGTTCCCCATGTGAAAGTCAGGAGATTCACCAGTTGAGATGCAGCTGAATGCAAACTGCACACAGTAAATCATACATTATAGTATACATATATTATACTATAACTACATGATATTATACATTTAGACACATTATACATATATTAGATTATACACACCTTAGGAGGGTCCCCATGTGAAAATCAGGAGATTTACTAGTCTAGTTAATATTATATAATATGTGTATAGTTAAATAATGCAGACATACTTACATACATTACACATTATAATATATACATAGTACATTATACACACATTACATATTATTTTGTTAATTACTTAATTCTACTAAGTTGTACCTCACAATAGCTCCCTTTTATCAAAAAATATCAGTTAAAATTACTCAAAAAGAAGAAAATGTAACAGCAACTTGACATAATTAAGTTAGTAGGACTGTTTCTAAAACTTTGAGTATACACGGCTTAATCTAATTGATTACTTTGAATATTTGGGTTTACAGTGTAGCTGTTAACTTGAAAACTACTGCTTCATGACATCACAAGGTGGAACAGAGCATTTTGAGCTATGGAAATGTTGACACACTAATAATAAACTAATACATTATTACTCAAACATGTGTGAATGAAACATAACACAATTCCAGGTATGTTTTTGATGAAATAACAGCATTATAAAATGGCGTAAGCTCACAAGAATCAATTTTGCATTATATATAGCTAGTGCATACCGTTATTGTGTTCTTTGGGAACACACTTCACTCATCTTACCTGTACTACTGAACCAAATCTACCTCAAATTACTTAAAAGTGTATATTCAAGAGACAGTGTTCTAACGGCATCAAAGCAACGAAGTCTATAGCTTTCACGATTCACCTCTAAAAATAGTCGAGATTCACTTAGGATACTTCCAAGTATTCTGACAAGCCATCCACGGTCCCATCTCCCTCTGCTCTCCTTTCCAGCCTCTTTCTCTCCTCTTCCTTCTCTCTCGTTCTCTCTTTTTTCATGGCTCCTTCTCTTTCGCCTCGCCCGCCCAGGCTCATTGCCATGCCTCGGAGCAGGTGTGGGGGTCCGGAGAGAGGTTTGGGATAGACAAAGCTCTCCTCCGCAGAACAGCAGAGGAACACGGGGTGCATGAAGAGAGTTAACCCAGCAGGCTGACTGTCCTCCTCCTCCTCCTCTTCCTCCTCCCTTTGCTCCAGTGTCTGCTCCACTCCTCCGCTCGCCTGGCTCTCCTCTCTTCTCTTCTCGACGCACACATGAGCTACTAGTCAAACTGACAGGGCGTAAGTCTGTGTGGGATTGTTGGTGTTCGAAATGTAAGGACAATATCAGAAAGAATACGAGCCTGCGCCAATGTAGGACAATGTAAAGGGATGAAAGGGATGCCAAATATTGCATTAGGTAAGTTTCCATTTAAGATGAACAATTTGGGGGGAAAAAAAAAATCTAATTGCATTTTTTCTGACTTAGATTCAAGATTTTTGTTGTTTGGAAAGATGCGATTACAACTTCCGGTGGACCCTGTTCTAGGAAAATGAGAAAAAGTCCCAGTTTTGTTCATCTACATTTCATTGTAGCGTTCCGTTATGTTCAGCTAATCAACAATTACAACCATTCCTCAGTTTTCATCATTTCCCACTGATGCACAACTCCGATTAGAAGAGATGAGGGCACCAAATTCAAAATGATTCCAAACAGCACATACGTATACAGTCTTCATTTTTTTTACTTCAATGGGTTTGATCAGAGTCGGTCGGCGAGGCCAGTGTCATCCCATGCTTCCAGACGTCTTTCTGGTTTATGATGTAAGCATGAATAGAGCTTATAATTCTGTTCCATGTTCACATTTTTAAGTGTCCAAAAGAATGTACAAAAAATTATTAAATAAAACTAATACAGTTTCCTTCCTGGAGTTGTGTTTTGCTTCACTCACACATGTTTGCGTAACCCCTTATCTCCAAAGCTCAAAATGCTCTGTTCCACCTTGTGATGGCCTGAAGTGGTATAGTTTTCAATTCAACAGCTACCTTCTGTTCAGTAGAGACTGGCAATTCCAGGGATAAATTCTCCAAGTGATTCTAGTGAAGTTAAACATCACAATCACAAGGTGGAAGTGTTTTCTGTCTGAGAGAAGAACTCAGCCTAAACATTCAGCGTCTGTGTTAAACATGTGTGAATGAAACAGAAAAACACAACTCCAGGTTTGTTTGTGATGAGGAAACATTATAACATAGATCAGAAAATAACTTAATATGGGCCCTTTATTATAACTTAACTCCACTGTATACAGATTATACAAAAAAACTCCCAGAATTGATAAAGAAGCCACACTCTGGGACCCTTGCTGTAGGCCAGACAGTGCATGTCACAGAGCACATTAAGGACGGTTCATGCAGACAAAATTTTCATAAGACCCTGCTCCAGTCTGAGGTCAAACTGGGATAACATGTCAGAAAGCCAGAAACTTGTCACCACATAAACTAAAAAACAAAACTTTGCAATGGAGTTCTATCCCATGGGACAAAACAACTGCAACAACTTTTTACATAACTTTTTATATAACTTTTATTGATATTTTGGAGCTGATGTCATCAACAATTTCTGGGGATGTGGATCTAACTGAAAGCACTACTCTGTGAGAAGCTCTGTTACTCAAGTTGTGCTTTATGTTGCCTTTTTTGTATGAAAAGCACTCAATAATAAAGTTTGATTGATTTATTGAAGTTAGACTTTAATCTGATCTTTATTTTAACACAACCTGAGCAGTGAGAACTGATTTGGTTGGAACTACATCAAGTGAGATGATCTGTGCTTTTCAACAAGTCTCTCCCACATAAAATTACAGTCACAAGCTAGATAGAGGAGGTAACAGCATTCTAACACAACTAAAGGCCAAGAACGCTTGTTGGTAAAAACAACAAAATATTTTTCTTTTAGACGTTGATGCTGTTTTTGGGGCTTATTAACGCAAAAATGTGAAACCATCCTCCAGAGTGGAAAAGCTGAGTACGCTCTGCCGTAGCGTTTCTGTCTAAACTGCCCAAGACACAAAACTCTGGTGAGATCTGCTCACGTCGTGTAGGCGTTCAACATCACATACATACAGTACACACAAACAAACAAATATGTCAGATCATTTCCATGCGTCGGACCTTCAATAATAAACTTACAGGAGACATCCCAACAAATGTACAGAATATGCAGAGATACTATTAACGAACAGAGAAGGATCTGCAATTACCTCTGTCAAATTCTGGATGCACCAGGCGAGCCAGACGACTGTGGATGAGACCTGGGAGAACCAGTTGATGATGGGGCAACTTTGTGGAAAGAGTAGCTGATGAAAATGCGTAGCGTGAAAACTTCCATATGTCCAAAGATGCCCTTGTTGCTTTAAGCGAATGCCGTCTGGCATGCATACTCAATCGAATTTCACACACTTTTGCGTCACCGTGTGCATACAGATTTCCTCCTGAAAACGCTCCTCTAAACGCGAAATAAAAGGTGAAAACACAATGCCACATTTGCATCTTCTGTTCAGACCTTCATCGTATAATCGTAGCCTAAAACTAAACTAAAAGCTATGAAGAGTCTATTTAGTGTATTATAGAACATTTAGCCTTAACTGAACCTTAAGATCTGTGGAGAGGCCAATGTTTATGCTTGTTTTTAATCAATAAAAACATCTGTAGATTACCTATTTTTATCATCTTCACTATCACTTACCATTGCGTACCTGCTGTGGTGTAAACAGTGCTATAGAAATGAACTGAAATTGCCTATGTCTGTTATTAATTTGTTGAACTGTCAGCGGGAACACACTTGATATCTGTATTTATTTGGTTGTCCTCTCAGGCTCCATTAGCGGGTTAGGTTATTGCTTTTCCATTGTATTTATTCCCCTCTCCCTTTCATTTCCGCCATCTTCTGTGAGCGAGATTACCCAGAAACACTCCAGTCTCCCTCCCCGCATGTGTCACAATTTGACTGATTGGTCCATAATAAATAAATAACGTGCACTTTATTGCTTTGCAACCAGGAATCGCTTGAACCTCTCACCTGTCTTCTTCTATAGATTGCATAAATATTGCTATAGGTATTATCAGAGTGGTGCATTAGCTGACTGGAATAGCCCTGATAGCAAGCTTAACAGTTTTGACGAGAAACAGACTCAAGTGCGATCATTCGATTTAAAAAAGGGCAACAGTTAAAGGTGCATTGTGTAACATTTTGCTTAGGGGTCCGTCATCTGTTTATTTCTAAGGAATGTTCCATAGTATGACATTAAACAGCTCTGGTTGTGGTTTTACAGCTCAACAATACTTAGAAAAACAGGAATTCTGACTGTGAAAGGAGTTGCTCTAACCTGATCAGATCTGACCTGTAACTTGACCTGGTTTGATCTCCATAGGGACAGAAAGGTTTAATAGCATACTGTAAACCATTCCAGACAAAGCAATAACATCTCCACAGAGAAAAGTGTTTGACGGACCCTCTACTGGACAAGTTACACAGTGCACCTTTAAACAAACAGCACCTCAAAAATGTACAATCTTCTGAAGTGGAGTTTAACACAGACAAAAAAAGAATGCATAAACTGAGGTTGGCTCCTTTTTTTTCCTCACCATCTCTCAGCTAGGAAAGGTAAGTAAGTGTAACTGACCATTTGTTGGAAATCAAACACCTAAACATGGCTATGAATGCTTGTATTGATCACAGACTTCTGAAAATGTATCTTTAAATCCATTTTGTTTAGTTTAGTTTTCAGATCTTAAAACCTTTTTTGGCTGTCCGGACATACACTGTGTAATATTTTCGATTGTTTCACTCAGCCTTAGCTCAAACTGTACGGATAGATTGTAGAGTTTAAAAGTGCATAGCTCATGGAACTACATCAACAGTGCGAAACCCTCACGAGAAGCAATTAGATTTCAAACAGGTTTGATATTCTTGCGACCTACGATTGCTGATCAGGAGCTGGCCGTGAGGTATTAATCGGTTCTCGTTACCCCATGTTTACTCCATGAAATTCGACACGCGATTAAGCCAAAACTTGGCCCGATCCCAAAAACAGTCACATGGGCCTAAAATCCCACAGTATACGCCAGGCTTAAGGTGCTTTGTGTCACCATGGTAAAGCCTAAACCTTCCACCATGAGAGGTACATTAAAACAACTATTTCTTTGTCATGTAATGCTGCAACATAAGGAAAATAACTGATAAAGAAGCAAACATTTCAAACAAATATGGAAATTTGCAAATCAATCAACCCACAACTACTTTGCTGTAGCCAAAGCTGAAGGCGTATTTTACCAATAACAAGACAGAACAGTCAGTCAGTCAGACATCAGGTCATGAACAAAATCAATTAATTTTCATGGACACTGTGCCAAAAAAAATCTGCTAAATCTTTTCAACACCTCAGCCAGTCAGGAATGTCCGCTGTTACAACTCATAATATCACTTAGTTAAAATACGGCGGTGGATGGTTCAAATTCCTGTCAAAGTAGAAAAGAAATAGCCTATATGGACGTTGCAGTTAATAATAGCTAGTAATATAATTTTATCCGATAGCAATGCCACTGGATAGAGGCCAAATAATATGGGACAGGAGAAGTGGGGAAAGGGTGACATCCTTTTCGGTTATATATGTGGAAGACACTAAATAATAAGTGGTCCGTGGAGCTAAGCATGGCCTGATAAGATGTGGGGGTATTTATTACACTGGGCGGGACTAAAATATGTCCACACCTTATGGGGACGAAATCTAACCCCCGTGACATACTAGTAAATCTTTTATTATTAGATCATCAACGTGATTTAAAGGTGCACGGAGCAGCTTTTCTGGTAGAGAGTCCGTCACATGCTGGTCTCCATGGAGATGTTATTGCTTTACTTGGAATCTCCCATGGTGTAACAATAAACACATCCATCTAGCTTCACGGGTGTTTCTATTGCTCAAATATACAATCATTCTCTCTGTGAAAAGGGTTGCCTCTCCCCAGATCTGACCAATAATGTGGCCTATAGTTGTCTCCCTTGAGATAGATAGGTTTAAATGGACAGTCTGGAATTTTGGACATAGGACCTCATTTCCCAGTGAGTTAGAGTGTTGGAGATGTGTGGAGACACTTTTTTAAAATATTCCATCCAGTCCTTGTATTTGCAGAGGTCGCTAGTGCTAGGCTAGTGCATGTCAATGGCCATAGTTATCCTGCCACTAAAAACAGTTTTACCCACTCCACAAAACACCCGAAGCAAATCTATTATTACACCAGAATGTTGATGTAAATGTCTGTGTTGATAGAATAATGTTAGAAGTAAAACCAAGCTTGCATTTGAAGGATTTATGTTTGAGCAGCAGCAGCAGCCTATTACCTATCTTACCTGCTGCTGCTGAGAAAGTAGTCCCTCGACATGTGACGATTCATGTGATGCAAGGTTAGTTTTATTTCAAACATTATTCTGTCAACACAGACATTTACATCGACAGTCTGGTGTAATAATAGATTTGCTTCGGGTGTTTTGTGGAGTGGGTAAAACTGTTTTTAGTGGCAGGCTAACTATGGCCATTGACATGCACTAGCCTAGCACCAGCGACCTCTGCAAATACAAGGACTGGATGGAATATTTTAAAAATTGTCTCCACACATCTATAGTACTCGGGCTCAAATGAGAAATGAGGTACTATGTCCAAAATTCCGAACTGTCCCTTTAATCTCTATTATGGAATGTTCTATAAAAACCAATAACATCTCTATGAAGATAAGCAGGTGATGGACCCTTCACCAGAAAAGTTACACAATGCACCTTTAAGGGCTCATATGACACTATTTTCTGATCTATAATGTTTTAAGTTAGTTCATCACAAACATACCTGGAATTGTGTTTTGTTTCTTTCACACATTTAACACAGAAACCCAGAGTTCTCTAAAACAGATGACACTTTGTTCCACATTGTGATGTCATGTGGTAATACAGGAAGTGCTCCACTGTATTTTTAAACTCCATCCACCTTCACTAAAATTACTGGGATGATTTTAGCCCTGGAATTGCCAATATCTAACTGAACTAAAGGTAAAAGGTAGTGGCCAATTTTAAAATGACTGCTTCATGACATCACAAGGTGGAATAGAGCATTTTGAGTTTTGATGACATAGACAGTTTAATAATAGAGGGTTTCCCAAAGAGGGTGAATGAAACAAAACTCCAGGTTTGTTTTTAACGAGGTAACATTATAACTTTACTTAAAGCTCACAAGAATCAATTTTGTGTAATATAGAATCCTTAGATGTTTTTCACAAATTTCATATCGAAGAACACAGCTTTAAACTTGAAACACTGAAGACCCCAAACTCAGCGAACTACTACCAAACTACTTTGTTGGCACATCATCTTAAACCTGCATTACTTTACATCAAACCAGCTTTCCAGAGTGAGATGTGTCATTCCCAGTCATTTGAACTGACTTTGATCGACTGGTATTACTGATGGCACTAATCCAAAGCCATAGGAATCAACACATACTGTAAATCGCTGTAAATAAACACCCAAGTCTCAGCCTTCTCTTCCTCTCCTTCCCCACTCTTTTGCCTCATGAGGAAGATTATCCAGTAGCAAAATTTGTGCAGCGTTTCTTTGGCATCAGACTGCAATGACTGACTTGTCAAATTGCATGTGGTGGTACAGTAGTGCAGATGCCTTCTTGCTGGCTCCGAGTGGTAGAGCTGTAAAGTTTGGGTATAAAACTTCACCCACCTTGCCAGTGTAAGTGTAGTGAGTTTTTGATTCACAGTTGAAACACTATAGATTTCCATATATTTCACTTTACAGTTTCAAGGCGCTGTATCTGATTTTTCCTGTCTTAAAAACAGAACTTTCAGAACCCAGAGTGGAGTTCTGCCATCTTGCTTCACGGATGATGTAACACTTTGGGTTGTATCTTGTCTCCTCGTCTTTGCGCGAGGTTTAACTAGTAACGAGTAATCTATGGAATTACTTTTTTCCTGTTCCTGTTTCCGGCTTGTTATTTTACTATGAGTCTCAGCAGCGGTGAGAGATCAGACCGCGCTCTCTCGTCTCATTCAGAGGAGTTGTATAGTTTGTTCTTTTATTTTGGGAAGCGAAAAAGGCCAAGGCGAAGGATTAGAGACAGCGATTCGCTAAAAAAAGAGATTGATTATAATGTTGACCCATCAGAAGCAGCGTAAGCCTTTCCTGGATTTTATGGATATACATCATTATTTGGCGACTCTTTTGTGATGGGAGCACAAACAGACGACTGCAGTGGGAGGGTCATGTTTACAGATCGCTAAAAAGACATCAGCCCCATGATGGTGGACACAGCCCTCTGCCCTTGCTACCTACCATAAGTGCAGCTCATCTCATATCTGTTTGGCTGTTCACCTCTGGTTTACACGTGTATAAGCGCTGTCATGTGGTGTGCACATGTTTGTAATGTTCTGATATCAGTGCGTTTGGTAAATAGAGTCCACATTCTCTATTAAGTGTAAATTGTCTGCATCAAATTGATTTTATTTGAACATAAACAGAGCATAATAATAATAATCATATGTAATGGATGTAAACAAAAATGTAATTGTACTAGCAAAATAATAAAACTACTTTCAGCTCTGGTTATCTAGTAGACATCTTAAGTAATAAGTAATATGATGTAACAATATCCAAATCTGTCATGATATGCATCTCACAGTACGATATTTATTGTGAAATTTTGGAGAGGCTGACATAATTGATAGGATAATAGATAGGATGCTTTTTAGCTTTTTGAATACCCTGGCAATAATTTGGTGTGAATTATTACTGTAATAATCCCAAGAATTTAAGTAAAAACATATTTCTTCATGTTGTCTGCACTGAAATGAATCATGGGATCTATAGTTCCCAATGTTTATTAGCTGTTGCTACTATAAAACAAAGGAACTTGTGAGACTTTTCGACGATACAATATCACGATATATCAGTTATTGTTACATCCCTACTAGTAAGACAAGTTTCCAATCCACCATAATTAAAATAAATAGAGATGTGCATGTCTCACAAACAATAGGGAAAAACAGACTACATATATATTAAAACCCTGTGCATTATAGTGAGGGCCCCAAACTGAAGTTCGCCTAGGGCCCCCAAATTGCTAAGTCAGCCACTGATGAGGAGCGCTTAAGAAAGACACTGATCTGCTGCGTAATGTGGTGCAAAAGAAAAGAGGGACATGGAGAAAACTATTGTTGATGTGAGAGGGGCGCACAGGAACACAAGCCCAGCCAGTTCTGTGACGGCCCATCCAAAATTGTATTATCCTGGCTTGGGATGTAACAATATCCAAATCTCTCAATACAATATTTTCACAATCTACATCTCACTGTACCATATTTATTGCGACATTTGTGGAGGCTAACAAAACTGAATATGCTGCTTGTTCCTTTTAAAAGCCTTGATACTGTTACAGTGGTACTGTTGTAATATGAAGAATGAAGATTTAAAAGTGTAATTAATGTTAAGTCTGCACTGACAGCACCAAAGATTCATGGTCTATGTAGTTCCCTCTGTTTTTTTGTTTGTTTTGTTTTGTTTAACTATTGCTGCACTATAACAGTAAATTTATGCAAACAGACTTGTGATTCGATATATTGTGACAGTTCATGATATACTGTGAAAGTTTTGGTGACACGATATCACAGTATTACAGTTATTGTTATATTCTTCATCCTGGTGCCTCTACTGTTGCGTATGTACTTTGTGGGATTCTGGAGCTGTTTTTTGTACCCATAAATATATATATATTCCTTTTTTTCCCCACAATCCTCTCTGGGGGATGATAAGACCTTAATGAGACCTCATTTGACCCTAACCTTTATTTATTATTCCTTTCCATGCACTAACGACCTTTACCAAAGCCCTCACAAGAATGAAAAATGAAGGGGCATTACACTTCTATGGGCTATTAATTGCCAATATATAACATATAAGTCAAAACTCACTTCCCCTTCACGGTCCTATGACATTACAATCAGTGTCCCTTCCCCTAATGAAACTACTGTGCATCACATCAGGTTTGCGAAGCTGTAGTGTATTATTTTATCATACTTGTGTATATTTAAGGAGAGTTGTCGTCTGGGAGCACGGATGACATAGACGTGTGGACAAATCTCACTGCTAACCATATGAAGGGTTCAGATAGGGCCTGGGGCAGATCGCTAAATTACTCAAACATGCATGAATGCCATCTAAAACCTCTTCAGGAATGTTTTTGATGAGAGAACATGATTAGAACATGGTAGAAAGCTCCCAAAATCAATGGTTCTTGTAGAGCTGAAGAGGCCACTGGCGCCGATCAGCATCCATATTCCAATCAGATCTTTGGCTGGTATTCCTAACTCCTGAAAACAATATGCTGTTTTATGTTGATGCCATTCTCCCCACAGCCATTTCCAAAACTCTTCCCGCTCCTGCCTGCCGCTGTGCTTCCTGTGTGCTCTTTAATTGTAACGTGGATAATGATGTCTTTATTCATGTGCGTTCAGACACGAGCTACTGAGGCACGCTAAATCACAAATAAACATGTCTCCGAACACCAGGGAGATCCCAATCTCACTAAACAGGCCCATGTAGCGTCGCCATCATTTACTTCTCTTAGCTTTGTTCATTTCTCTACATCGTGTTTGTGTTTGCACCTCATCGCCTTTTTGCATTATTAACTCACACTTCATCAATATTTAACAGCGTTCACAGCGTTTGCACAGACACACATTATTGTCGAGAATGCTTTATAAATGGGAGTGACGCTACGGAAATTCAGCTCAGTGACAACAGAGCTTCCATTATAATGAAATAATGATATGTGTGTTTATGTTGTTCAAATGTTAGTTAGTGATAAGCAGTGATTATGCATCCATGTGTGTGAGAAATGAAGTTTTAAATGGGATTCTAAATTACATGCTATTTGTAATCATTCATTGTTTAGTACCTCAGTAAAACTCTACAATAATTACTTGAAACAAAAACTCTTGCAACAGTTAAGTGCATGATTTTTTTATGATGTTTTGTTCACTTTAAGTTACTCTTAAAGGGCCCATGTTACACTATTTTCTGATCTATGTTATAATGTTGTTTCCTCATCACAAACATACCTGGAGTTGTGTTTTGTTTCATTCACACATGTTTAGCACACCGTTCAGGCCTGGCTTTATAACCGCAACAGAGAAAGGTGACAGACACGACTACGGTAAAGGTTTAATCTAAAGGGGTGTTCACACCAAAGCGTCAAAGCGTCGAGTTTCTATGTAAAGTCTATGTGGACGCGTGTCTAGGGCGTCCTGCGTTTTCAGGACTAGAGCAGGACTAGACCGGGACTAAACCAGAACTAGACCGGGACTAGACCGAAACGAGACCGGGACTAAACCAGAACTAGACCGGGATGAGACCGGGACTAGACTGAGACGAGACCAGGACGAGACCAGGACTAGACCGGGACTAAACCAGGACTAGACCGGGACTGAATCACTGTCATTAGCGGAGTATACATGTATATATACGGTGCAGTAGTCAACCCGATCGCCTCCGCTGATGTTTTTATTATATGTAATAAAAACACACAAGTCTCTCTCAACCTGGTCTGCCATTGTTTTGGGAAAAGACCAGGGCAACAGACGCGTCAAGTATTTTTCGCCCGTTCATCCACGGCGCCAAAAACGCGCGTCAGGGGCATCTAAATTCAAATGCAAAGGCGTCCAAATAGAAGCGTCAAGGTGTTTTTTGACGCTTTGGTGTGAACACCCCTTAAGGAGCGGGGGTGTAATGAGTGTGGTATGCGGGGGTACGCCGTCCACCCACTTCTCGCCGCGTGAGATATACAAAAATAACAAATATAAAATAGCGACAACTTAAATGTCAAATTGGAGCTACTGGCAATGGGGAAAACAAACTGCATAGGCTCATGACATCTCCAGTACTGTCCTATAGTGACCTGCCACATGAGGGACCAGGACTGAACCAGGACTGAACCAGGAAGACTAAATCAGGACTAAAACAGGTCTAAACCAGGACTCAGTGTCTGGACGGGCCTGGAGGTGCGCCCACGTGGACCGTCAGGTGACTGCAGGCAAAAGAACTGAAGCAGAGCTATGTGCAGCGGTTGCCCGATCGCGCTTTGTGAACACTCTCCTGTGGGCTCGGAGTTCTCTCTGTCAAGTCCAAGATTAGTCCTGGTTTAGTCCTGGTTTAGTCTTCCTGGTTCAGTTCACGAAATCGCGTACCCCCACTTAAAAAAATCCCCACTACACCACTGCAGAGGAGCACCCCTGGGAGTCAGAGGCAGGTTCCTTTTAGCGGCTGGATGCGCTGGGCCCTAGTGCAACGAGGTCACCTTAAAACAGAACAATAATTAATACAACCATTCACAAATCCTGCATATTTAGACTGAGTACTTCTCTCAAACAGAAAACACTCTGTTTCACTTTGTGAGGTCATGTGGTATTTAATACTCCATTCTGTTTTTAAACTCCATGTACTTCACTAGAATCATTTGGATCATTTCAGCTCTAGAACTGCCACTGAACAAAAGGTAAAACTTAGCTGTGAAACCTGCTGCTTCATGACGTCACAAGGTGGAACAGAGCATTTTGAGCTTTGTAAATGTAGACAGACCAATGATAAAGAGTTACTCAAACATGTGCGCATGAAACAAAACTCAATTGCCGGTAATTTTGAGGAGGTAACAACATTATAACATGCTCACAAAAGTCTACTTTGTGTAATATAGGTCCTTTAAATACTATGTTTTTCACTTTAACTCACAGCTCATAAAACTTTTTCCTCAGATGCTTTTCAATAAAATCATCACCATTAGCTTAATGTAGGTAACGACAATCATAACTGCAGCTATAAGTTATATTTTCAAGACTATAGATGTATGCCAGTAAACTTTATGGAATATGGCTCAGCTAGCATGACATTTAAATGAGTTTGGCCTTGAAGGAGATGAGGGAATAAGAAGCCAAGAGCTGTGGAGAAACTCAGAAGTGAAGACAAGAAAAGTTAAGAAGGTTACAGATGTACTCAGCCTCAAGCTATTACTTTAAAGGCATGTCATTAAAAAGAATCACAGGAAATAAAGCAGCTATAATTGGTGCTATCTCACATTTTCTCTTAGTTAAGACTCCATGCTGTGTACACCTGTTGATCCGTTCTAGAAAAAGTACACTGAAAAATCTTACTTATTATCTTGCATATATCTTGCAAATCTTTACAATAACAAATACCAGTGTCAATTAGGAGTTCCATTATAAAAGTAAAATTCTGCGCAGCCAAACTCGCTAATGGTTAATGAGCCAGTTGTAGCCTCCAGCAATTGCCTGTTTCTTTTTAGCAGCAGACGCGCTTCATTAAAAGGTCAGGGAAAGGTCACGGAGCAATGTTGTGCAACTTTCACATGGTTTATTAGTCTAAAAACATGGGGCCAAAATCATGAACACCTAACAGAATTTTTATTTTACCATTCTGTGCACTTTTAAAGGTGCGTTGTGTGACTTTTCTGTTAGGAGGTGTTATTACTATGTCTGAAATGTTTCACTGTATGGAATTAAACCTTTTTATCTTCATGGAGATCGAACTAGACCAAGTTACAGGTCAGATCTGTGGAGAGGCAACCCCACTCACAGTCAGAATGTGTGTGTTTTTTGAGCCATAAAACCATCTATAACTGAATAAATGTAAGGTGGAGTTATTTAATGTCACACTGTGGAACATTCCAGACAGAGCTATGACAAGCAGGTGATGGACCCTCCACCACAAAATTTACACAATGCACATTTAATAATTTGAAGGAGAAATACACAAGTTTGTAACAAGTTTGCTCATTCTATACTCATTCTGTATTCAGTATGGTCTCCTATACTCCACATGTTGTATTGTTTTCTTTGCACTATCCCAAAAAGCTCTTCCTTGGTCATTATCAAGACTTGCAGCTTAACTTCACATGTCATTTCCTTTTTCAAACCTGTGTAGTGTGTTATTTGAAAGCATCACAAACTGTACAATCTGGAACACGAAAAGGGGGTATGATTTCACAGTGTTTGTTTTTTTTCAATTACTTTAACATAAAAAAAATCCTCTTACAGTTACTCATGTAGTTGTAGTAGTTTTCTTAAATATATTTTTTTACACTCCTACTTTGTACTTAGTGTAATATTATTTTAAAGTAACAGTACACTTAAATATGACATGAATATGAAAGTGTATACAAAACCATTACAGCATATCTTTAAAGCTGCACTATGTAACTTTTCTGGTCAAGGGTCTGCAACTTACTTGTCTCCATGCAGATGATATTACTTTGTCAGGAATGTTTTGGTGTCAACTCAAATTCAAAAAAGGTTTATTGTCAATTCTTCATACGAAACATATGAAGAATCGAAATTGTGTTTCTCACTCCCAAGCATTTAAATAAATAATAATAATTGGAAAAGTCCTAGTGCCCTTTGGGGAGATGCAGATTCCTAGCTTCCTAACAGCCTGGTGGTTAGAGAGGGGAGAGAGTTCAGCATCCTAACAGCCTGGTGGATGAAGCTGTTAGTGAGTCTGGTGGTGCAGGAACAGAGGCTCCTGTACCCCTTGTCGGAGGGCAGGAGGCTGAACAGTTTGTATGTGGGGCAACTTGCAACGCTCACAATTGTGATGGCTTTGTGGGCGAGGTTGGTGGTGTATATTCGGGTGAGGCAGGTGTTGTATATGCGGGTGAGGTGGGTGGTGTATATGCGGATGAGGTGGTTGAGGTTACACAGTGCACCTTTAAAGATCCTATATTACAGAAAATGTATTGGTCCACTTTGTGATGTCATGAAACAGTAGTTTCCATGTTAACAGTTGCCTTTTACCTTTAGTTGAGTAGAGAGAGGCAATTCTAGGACTAAAATGACCCAAATTGTTCTAGTGAAGGTGTATGAACTTTAAAAACACAGTGGGGCACTTCCTGTATTAGTACATGATATCACAAGGTGGAACAGTGTTTTCAGTTTGAGAGAAGAACTCAGCCGAAATATGCAGGATTTGTGTTAAACGTGTGAATGAATCAAAACAAAATTTGATGTATGTTTGTGATAAGGAAACAACATTATAACAGAAATCACAAAATAGAGTAATATTTTAAACATTTCTTTAAAAGATCCTTATTCTATAGCTTCCCCTGCTAATGCTCACCAACACATCAGCCCAAAATGCGATTATCCATTTAAAACCTGCGCCATTTGTAATCCGCTACACGCTCGTCCGTATTATTTACTTCCTGGAATACATCTGAGACACTGCACACAACTTTTAGCCTTGTCTCCATTTGTCCTCAATCAATTTCCTTCTCTGGCCTGCATCGGAAGTGTGATCCGCTCGTGTGAAACCGAATCCTCTCTTTAAATGGTGCGTTGACCACAAAAAGCAGAGGAGCTCGCCGCTACGCTCCGCTCGCCTCCGTGAACGCCGCTCCGACCATATCTCACCCTTTAACTTTGAACTACGATCAATAGCATCTAAGTGTGACCAGCTCGATGCTCCGGGTGCTGCTATATATACTGTATATTTAGTAAGGTTCAGATGGCCATTTTTGGACTTCCTGGAACGACCTGACGTGTGATTTATCTGCACAGGAAGCAATCTGCCTTTTGTCCGTTTTTGGATCTTTGGATCTTGTGCGCGCTGATTGGTGTTCACGATTATCCGAGCGTGTGCGAAAATGGTTGCGTGGGTCAATATCTTTCCAAGGCTCAAATTGGGGCAGTGCTACCTGAAATGCAGCCAACAGAAAAGAGAGTGAAAAGCTAAGTGCAACTCCAACCCCTACGACTTTTAGCAAATTATACTAGTCCACTCTTCTTTCTCCTCATTTTAGGATGCAATTTAAATGAAAATAGTTATCCATCTTCTGGCATGCAGTAGTCAGAATAGATGCTCTTTTGAAGGTAGTCGCACAAAGCACTGACATCGAGTGGTGTTGAGTTACATGTGCTCTGCTAAATTATTTGGCTAACTTTTTTCATGAAATTGGACATTTGACTTTCAAGATAAGTGAGTACTACACTTCTACAGGGTATTAATTGTGAACGCGTTATATGTTTAGATCACCATGTTTCCGCTTGTTGTTTCTGGATGACGTATAAATCCTCTTATGGCATGTTTCTCCAAAAAGTCGATTTTGCACACGTCTTAAAACATGGATAACTATTCCCATTGTAATGCAATAAATGGCTAAATGTTTCTGTTAATTCCACTTTACCGTCAAATTTGTTTTTTCTTTTACACGTTATAATAACTGCTCTATGATTGGTCTTCATAAATCATGAAAAATTACTGATTTCATACTGAACAAATATGCAAAGATTCATGCTTTGTAACTACTCAATTAAGGAGTCAGAAGTTAGGGTTAAGCCAGGCGTACACTGTGAGACTTTTGGCCCTTTTTGAGTCGATTTTTCACTCATGCAACAGTTTTTGGGATCGGGCCGAGTTTTGGCTTAATCATGTGTCATACTTCATGTAGTAAACATGGGGTAACGAGAACTGATTAATACCTCACGACCAGCTTCTGATCGGCAATTGTAGGTCACAAGAATATCAAATCTGTCTGAAATCCTGTCAGCCTCTCATAAGGGTTTCGCTCCAAGCATCAGTTTGTATAGTGTGAGAACATGAATCTTGAGCTGTGAACTTTTAAACCCTGTGATTTGGTCGTACAGTTTGAGCTGGGACTGAGTGAAATGATTGAAAATATCATACAGTGTATGTCCGGTGCTAGTTTACTCATTAGCATATTAGTTGGCTTAAATAATTCTTAATAAAGTATGTGTTTACTATGAATTAAATGACATGATTTTCCCCTCATCAAAAAATACCTAGAGCTGTACTTCTGAGGTTTCAGTAATCCTCTGTAATCCTCTGAGTCTCAGAAAATATATGTTTTTAAAATTTTGCCAGGATTGTCGCCATGTAGAACCCCTGTGTATACCATAAATCCTCTTCAGAGTCATTCAAAGCAATTGTGCTGTCAAACCAAGTTCATTATAACTGCATGCTTACATTAGCATGTCAGGGCAAAGTAATTACTATGTTTTTTACCCATGATTTCTTTTGACATGAGACGCCAAAGAAAATATACTCAAGAACATGTTTAAAGGCCAATAGCAAATAATGCCTAATATGTGGTTTTTATTAAGACTAACTGGGTGTCATTTTTTTCTAATATATATGATCCATATGACAGTTGGCTATCAGGCATTCTCTGTCAGCAGTATTAACACTGTTGAACCACTGAAGCATGAGGACAGTACTGTATTTTGTATTGACAATTATAATAGCCCCTGGTCCTTCACCGCCCGACTATTATCATATCACATGTCATTGGAAACATGTGTTAATTCAAAGTGCCAGAGCCCCTGCAGTAGTGAGGCAGATTCGTTAAATGCTTATTGACTAGCCTGGCTGCATGTTAATTGCATGAGAACAGGGATGACGCTTTTTTTTACACCCATATGTGTTAATGATGTGTTTTAAGGGTGAGTATTATTGGAAGTCTTCTCCACAGGGCTGTTGTCAACACCCGTCACAATGAAAAAATCAACACCTGTAAAATACAGGTGTCACGTGCTTTCTGAGGACGTGATGTGATGGTAGAGGGTTCAATAAATGTTGGTTTCCTTGGAGATGTTATTGCTTAATCAGGAATGTTTCGCAGTATAGTATTAAGCCTTCTATTTTCCTGCAAACCAAACCAAATTACAGGTCAGATCTGCGGAGAGGCAACCCTGCTCATAGTCAGAATGCCTGTTTTTCTAGTTATTTTTCAGCTATAAAACCACCTAATTTAATAAATGTAAAGTAAAGCTGTTTAATGTCACACTGTGGGACATTCCAGGCAATGACAGCAGTGACATATCCATAGAAACAAGCAGATGATTGACCCTCCACCGGAAGAGTGACACAATGCACCTTTAAACAGATAGCCTAAAAGAGAGGTCTACTGGCAGGGAGACAGATCTGAGGACCACTGACAAAATGCAAAAAGTCCAAATAGGGCTGTGCCAAAAATCGAAAGATTGCGATCTCTACTTTGGTCGATTTCGGTGATAAGGCATGCACAGTAGAATTGACAGGTCAACAGCCAATCGTGTGTCAATAACAGCGGTTGGTGCTGATGAGGACTTACACTTTTGTTTAGGAAAAAGTAGCCTGGGTCACAGCACGTCTCTTTATGCTCTCTCACATGTTCACACATTTAACTTAAATCTGCACAATTTGACTAAAGTTCACTCTCTGTGTGTGTGTCTGTGTGTGTGCTTCTGATCATTATACTCCAAGTTACAGAAAGTAAACGACTATTTTATTTATGAATGAAACTTGAGACCTCATTTAGCGCACGGACATCGCACAAGCTTTTGTCGA
The DNA here is from genome assembly GCF_026225935.1 of Boleophthalmus pectinirostris. NCBI lineage: Eukaryota > Metazoa > Chordata > Actinopteri > Gobiiformes > Gobiidae > Boleophthalmus > Boleophthalmus pectinirostris. The sequence continues at coordinate 21,183,505 of NW_026571153.1, read as the reverse complement.
CCATTCCAAATTTTAAATGTGGATTCTCCAGAAATATTGGTCATATCAACACGAAATAACAAAACTATAGTGATCCTGACACCTTGCCCTGTACGCCTTTCGTCCACCTGTCTCTGTTTTTAATAAGATGGATGAAGACTGAAACGAAAATCAAGATCGATTAATATTGGAGAAAAAAAAAATTTGATTCATTTTTTCCCATATCACCCAGCTCTAAATACAAAGCATAACGCCTACCATTTTGACAACATGGGCCGCCTTCAGGGCATTGCAAAAGCCAGTCAGAATGAACTTTTTTTATTTTAACAGATCTTGAGTTTGGCTAAAGGCGTCTGAGTCTGTTTAATCCCCCGGTGATCCTGGTAAAGTCCATAGCAAAAGGAAATCGAATATAGTCAACTAGACAAAAGATTTGCTCCTCATCCAAGTAGCTTCTTCAGTTCTGACAAGGTTCTGTAAGTCACTGCCTTAAATATTGTATCTGAGGAGTTAACTTCACTGAAACTAACACACCCTAGCTGTAAGATCTGTTTGCTAGTACATAGAGTCTTCTCAGCCTCCACTGAAGCTGTGTTTGGCAAGCTATGTTATGCTATGCCAGCCATTTAAAATATTAATTACTCTAAAATTACATTTGTGTGTGTGAAACTGAAATAAAAGATAAATTAATTTAGTTTGAATACTTTCCAACCTTTTTGATCTTTAATTTTCAATTAATTTTGCACACATTTTACAAGCTACCCTCTGCTCCTCCTGGAGAAACAGGAGGTTACATTTAATGAATACACACAGCCAAAGATATTCTGACCATTTTTCAACAATGTGCCTGAAGCTATTAGAAGAGAGAGGAAAGATTAAAAATGTCTCCTTTTTTCATTAGTAAAACCATTTTATAATTCACGTTCAAAGTCAAAGCAAATAAAAGAAAGTCAGAAAGTTTCTGAATGCATGTGTTCCCTAATGATACCCTTGAGAAAGTCTGAGATAATCAAGGTGTTTTTTTTTTTTGTTTGTAAATAAACTAGTTAATCCCAGAGCGCTTTGTGCACATGCTAGAGCAAATATTCAGAAATATGTGTGCAAAAACATCCAGGGAAGGGCTGTGCTCCTCAGAGAACGGGCCCCTCGCAGACTGCATAAATCCATGTTTTGTCTCCTCAGCCTGTGGTCTGCATGCTGAGCAGACAGTGAGGCCCCCGCCCCCCTGTGCTGCGCCTGTGAACAAAACAAATGCACACGCTGATTCACCTGCACTGTTGCATATTCCCAGTGGTCCTGGTACAGAGTGGAGCAGGAGCGCTGGGCTGTGAGCAAATGGAAATTATTGATGTTGGTATCAGCGTCTGTTTGATTCAGAACCGTGTTTGGCCACAAAATGTCACGGCCGGTGGAGACATTAAGTATGTAGATAAAATAATAGGCCCATGTTTACTCTGGGGTAGCAACAAAGATCTGGGGACAGTTAAACTCCTACAGAATCAGCACTTTAATACTTAATGTAAAACTAAAAGGTAGTAGACCAAATGCTTTTTGTACCTCTGTTGCTCTCAGTTGTTCTGGCTGAAAATAGAAAATTCCCAATCCACTTTACCAAGAAAAGAAGTGAATGGGTCAGAGCAACCAGGTCAGTGCTGAAGTAGTAAAGTTGTATTGAAATACTTGGAAAACAAATTTTAGATAAATTAATTTCCATTATGTTCCGGAAATACTTGAAAAACAGTTGCATATTTGCAGAATTCACCCCTTTTTAAAGTAATTTTTCTAGTTTGAAAATGACAAATGCCACATTCAGTTTTATTTTGTATTCAATTTTTCATGACAATTTAACCAATTTGATGCCAGATGTCCTTCTTGTCACAAGTACTGTACCTAGAGTAAGCAATGGGCAATGTATCTCACCTGAGGATGTAAAAGCTGTAATGAGGGAAGCCTACCCACAGTGCCATACTTGTTCCACTGTTGTATCCATTGTACTTCACTAAAATCACTGTGGTAAAGTAAACCATTGTTTCCCAAAGACTGGATCACAACCCTCAGGTGGGTCGCAAGATTTTTTTTTTGGGGTTGCCTTCTCACGATCTGTATGTAGGTTGAAATGTTAAGACATTATTGCTGGTTCAATTGAATGTTGAAAAGAAAAAGAAATGTCCAAATAGACGACTTATGGATCAGAATTGTTCAGAGAGACATGATCACTCAGTCAACAATAAAATATCCTCATTAAGTTCAATAATGATCAAATCCATCTTTATTTTGTGATTTACGAATAACGTGTATTGACTTGAGTCGTGAAAGTTTCTGACTTTTAAATATGGGTCCCCAGAAAAAAAAATTCGGGAACACTGCTGTAAACCATCCATTCAAACTATGCATTACAGAATTCTCATCTACACACCAATAGAATAATAGCAAAACTGACTCTTGTGAGCTTGTAGCCATGTTAGAATATTGTCATGAAGTGGTAGTTTTCAGATGAACACCTACCTTTTACCTTTCAGCAATTCCAGGACTGAAATGATTCAAATGGTTCTAGTGAAGGTGTTTGGAGTTTAAAAACACAGTGGAGCGCAATGAAACACAAGGTATATTTGTGATGAGGCCACAATGTAACAACAGATCAGAAAATAGTCTAATATGGGCCCTTTAACCTTTGCTCACCTATTAAACCATGTCCATAATCAAAAGTAACAAAAAAAAAAAGGAATGTGCTAAAATGAAAAGGCCATGGAGGTGTTTCAAAGCGATAAATAATGTACCTTGACAGTGGTCTGTATCCACCACACGCTAGCAACGGATAAAATCATACCTCCTTTTTCTGGTTGCAGTTGGAAGTTGGTATCGCGCTTTGAAATCACTAAACCAGTGATTAGATTCCCTTTGGGGGAGAACAGGGTCAGAGGTGCTAGCGCCACCGAGGGCAAATTGGAGAGATGGGGTAGTTGAGTTTGGAGGCACGCAAGAATGAAGGTCAGACACGCCATTTTATCTGCGGATTTGGCCCCTGGTAAATGATTTAAACGGAGAAAGGTTAAGGCGGGAGGGCAGAGTGTGTAGTTGACTCAGATAGAGCAGCCTATCAGACCAGGTGATATCCTGATATACTGTACTCATGTTAAGATCGCAGTTGGGTCCACACAATGACCTTGCACTAAATGGGATTGAAAAAAAAAAAAAAAAAAAAAAAAAAAGGATGGCTCAGTGCGGTACTGTTGGCAGCTCCTGTGGCTGAAAGGGGGATGTCAATCAAACTGGAGGAGGTGGAATAAAACTTTATAATGTACTGGAGCTAGTAATCAATATATTGCATGTTTAACGGTGACGTGGAAGTTTATGGTTTGATCCACTGTGTGTGTCCTGTAGACCCCAATCTTTTTTGTGCCACGGACCGGTTTTATGTCTGACAATATTTCGCGGACCAGGCGGGGGCGCTCTTTTGGGGACAATATTTTCATGGACCGGCGGAGTGTAGGAGGAGGCGCGGTCCATGTAGCGTACGCTAGAAGACACCACATGGTTTTGTCCTGGTTACATTCTGTTTTAGTTATGTTTTATTCCTGGTTTTAGACCTGGTTTAGTCCTGGTTTTACTTCTGGTTTAGTTCTGGTTTAGTCCTGGTTTAGACCTGACTTAGACTTGATTTTAGTCCTGGTTTTAGTTCTGGTTTAGTTCTGGTTTTAGTCCTGGTTTAGACTTGACTTAGACTTGATTTTAGTCCTGATTTTAGTTCTGGTTTTAGACCTGGTTTAGACCTGACTTAGACAGGACTTAGACCTGACTTAGACCTGACTTAGACCTGACTTAGACCTGATTTTAATCCTTGTTTTAGTTCTGGTTTAGTCCTCATTTTAGTTCTATTTTAGACCTGGTTTAGACCTGACTTAGACCTGATTTTAATCCTTGTTTTAGTTCTGGTTTAGTCCTCATTTTAGTTCTATTTTAGACCTGGTTTAGACCTGATTTAGACCTGACTTAGACCTGATTTTAGTCCTGGTTTTAGCTCTGGTTTAGTTCTGTTATAGTCCTAGTTTTAGTTCTTTTTTAGACTTGGTTTTAGACCTAGTTTAGACCTGGTAGGCCTGATTTTAGTCCTGGTTTTAGTTCTGGTTTAGAGGCGCGGGAAAGACAGGACGAGGCGCAGTCCACGCAGCCTATGCGAGAAGACTGCTTTCGGGGAGGATGGGGGTTCATGCTTTTGGGGCCCACAGCTCGGGGGTTGGGGACCTCTGCTATAGACTATACATATAAATGGACATAACTAACCCGCTAGTTGCTGTGTCCCAAGTGGAAGTGAACATGAGCGCACTTTCAGCTCCACTGACCCCAATTTTCTTTCCATTGAAAGATTGTCACCCTTCTCTCTGTAACTGCTGCAGTGCCTCATCATATTGGTCTTAAAAGGTTCTTATTAACTTGCGTTACATGATCCTGGTGTTTTTATTTTGCTATTTTGTCCGTAAATAAACTCCTATTTCTAACATGGCGCCAAATTTGCTCCAATAACATTTAGCATCGTGAGCTTCATTTGACTACACACTCCACTTCTTTACACAGTCTGTGATAACAATGCATAAAATATCATCACAAGGCCAAATTATACTATCAAGAGAACAGCTATTCTACTTGACCCCATTGACCTTAACACTATCAGTCGTGTGGTGCTTTTATGATGTGTTTAAAAGGATAAATCAGTATTGCAATGCATGCTATCTCTCAACCAAACGTCTGAATTGGTTTTACAATCAGCCAATGTGATTATTATGTAACCATCATCAGTTTTGCCAAATCTTGCTTTTTCTTGCATTAGGGCTAACATTCCAATTATTCTCAATACAGCGATTATTTCATTATCATTACCATTATGCAACTATTGTGCTCCCTAAAGTCGTCATATCTCATGCCCATGTCATCTTATGCAAATGTGGCCCAATTAAGCAAGATACGGCTGCTCCTCTACAGTTATGTAATGACAGTCTCAGACAATGGTGGCTTTGTTTCTTTATTGGCTCATATGAGTATAAATAATTACAACAACAAAGAAGCTCTTATGAAGTCTCTTATGACGAGTTTCATTAGGCCTGTGGGTTGAAAAGTACTTTACTGGTGTATGTGTGTACGTGTTGTGTGGTAGCAATCAGAAAATCAAGGTCAAAGGAACCAGCTTTCAAACTATAAGGAGAAATAGGCAAGCGCAGATCTATTTTAGGTTGATTTTAGCTACACAACAGAAAACCAGACACAGGGAGAACATGCTCTTCAGAGGGAATTATAGCTACTTGATACTTTGCAGTGACATCCCGCTGAGGAGGCCTGCATCCAATTCCACTTCATTTCTATAGCACATTTTACAAACAAAGCAGTGTCCAAAGTGCTGCACAGAGATCAATAAAACGAAGACAACAAAAAGCTAAAATTTGGTCATACCAGTCCTAAAACAATAAAACCACATAAAAAACATAAAATAGCAGTAAATAAGTCAAATAAATAAATAAATAAAAGATACAGAGGACTACATAACTCACAAATTGTTGAAAGCCACAGAATAAAAGTGGGTTTTAAGATGAGACTTAAAACTTAAACTTAAAACACATGTATGTCTATGGTGGAATGTTCAGCAGTTACCATGGTGATACAATGCACACATTAACAAACACAGCCTGATCAGTGTTAAAGTTGCATTGTGTAACTTTTCTGGAGAGGGTCCGCTACCTCTTTGTTTTCATGGAGATGTTTAATGCTTTGGTTTAAATTGTGCACAGTATGGGTTAAACTAATCTGTCTTCCTTGTTATTTATTGCTCAAAAACATAAAAATATCTGACTTAGATTCTGCCTCTCCACAAAACTATCCTGTAATTTGATTTGCAAGTCTCCATGGAGATGCTTAAGTTAATGGCCATGCTGTGGAACATTTGTTGTGGAAAAAATTATGTATCTCTTGATGATAAATAATTAATCCATTTGCGAAGCCCGTTGAGGTTTTGGAATACAGACCAAGGTTTATTCTTCCTGTTACAGCAAACAGGGCCTAGGCCTGCCCTGGCCACAGACCAACGGCCTCTCTGAGCCTCTCCCCGGAGCATTTGAGCTCAGAGTATTTATACAGAAATACAAGTCACATACATCTCAAAGCAGAGAGACTTGTTTCACAGACTTGTGGTAATCAACCTACATACATTTGAGGACAGCTAAGACAACAAAGGGCTTTCTGAGGGTGGGGAGAGTTGTGTCTGCTGAGCCTTTACACATGTTAATGACTGGTCCGGGTCTCAGGCAGCCTGATTCATCAGCTGGTTTCACTTCTTAGAAACCGTCTGACCTTGCAGCGTTAGAATTCATTTGCTCGATGGTATGCAGGTTTTTTCATTTAACCAATCTCTGCTATTTGGTCATGGCATATGTAATGCGCCACTGATGGGGCTAACTGGTATATTAAGCTTTTCCCAAATCTCGTAGGAAGAACGGCAATAACGTCTTTCCCCTTGATAAAATTCACCAAACATTCTCTTTGTTCCAGCTTTAAATCCTCGATCTCGGGAATTGTTGCCAACACAGAATGTTTGGCTCTTCACTGATTGGCTGGTGCCCGAACTTGCACTTCCGGGTTTTTGTCAACCGTCTAGTGTATTCCGATTCCAGACCTAGTCGCTGGAGAGAAATGCAATTGAGTGTAGGCACTAGGTGGCGCCAACCTGGCTATGTCTCAGGTAGAACTCACAGTCATTTACACAAAGACAGATTGACAAAAATCTTTCCACAATATAAATTTCCATCACACATTCTAGATACATCTCCATGGAGACAAACAAGTAATAGACACTTCAGCAGACAAGTGCACAGTGCAGATTTAAAAAAAAAAATTAGATTTAAGTCTTAAAAAAATACAAAATGGATTTAAAGTACACCATAGTACCCATATCACCACCAACCATTATAGCTAGCTGGTAGAAGACAGGATAAGGATGGAAGCTTGGACATTTATCTTGTTAATTTACTACACAACCACTAAACCTCAGTACTACTGCTACAATATTTTTCCCATTTCTGATTTGTTGCCTACATACTATCCACATTGTACGAAAGCTAGCGTTAGAGTGTACAACACGTCAGGTCAGAGGCGAAAAAGACATGAGTGACGCTCCATGTCAGCTTAACTCGTCAGACATTGATCGGCGCGGTGCATTAGCAGATTGTCTATTGATGAGAGCCTAGATTTATAACACCCTGACGGACGGGAGCGATCGAGCCAGATAAATAAATGAATATGTGGCATAGGCCCTGAGCTGAGCTGGTCGTGGCAGTAAAAGCAGTGATTTGCAAGTTCATCTGCAATCGCAAATGTCACTCAGAGAATCCCCCCACCGCCGAGAGGAGCGTGGCTGGCCCATAATGTACACAGCTAACGCTCAAAGGACAGCACGTCTCCAGTGGTCTTCATTCACGACTAAACAGCAAACATGGCATTTAGGGGTTCGCCGGGCTGTTTGGGGAGCTAAATCGTAGTTGAAGAAAGATCAAACTGTGCAAATGTGGAAAATGTAAAGGCATGCTGTGGTATATGCTGCTGAACATTTGCTTGTTTCTTTTACATTCTGTTTCAATCCAGACGGGAATGGAACTGGATAATAGAGCGTGAAAATCCTCTGTCCAAATTCTCGTAACATTCAGAACAAAATAAACAACAGTAAACAGTTTCTTTTATATGAGATAAGTAATATTTTGATGCTTCGATTGTTGAATCTACAAATATCTGCAATGTTTCTCAGTCCTTTATTTATTCCTTTGTTTATTTTTGACACAAGCGAAGCATGCATCTCTCTGATTGGTTAATCCTTCTGCTAATCACACCCTCTGAAATCAGGAAGACAGGATATTTCTCCAGATCCACTCGTCTTTGTAAATTTTGTCAAAGCGTGAGTCTGGTTGGCCAGGTAAACAGCACATATGCCAAGGGCTCTATGCTGGCACCAATGTTCAGAGTTTACTCGCTAAATGTACAGTTGCTGAATGTCTCTAACATTCTTCAGCCCCCGAACATGATTACTCTCAATAACAAAGAAAGATAAAGGTACTAGGTAGTGTTGTATTCAAGACCACACTAATCGAGACCAAGACCTGTCCAAGACCAAAGGATCCCGAGACCAGCACGACACCAAGACCTCTGAGGGTCCAAGAGGAGACAAGATCAAAACTCTTAAAGACCGAGACAAGACTGAGACCACGGCCCATCAAGACCAAATGAAGACCAGTGTTTGTAATTATAGACATTTATTTGTATTTTACAGTTATTTCAGGTTGTTTTTTTTTATAAATCTGTCTCTCATTTTATCATTTGTGGAGTGTCAGACCTTGAGACCGAGACCACACTGAGTCCAAGCGCCTTCAAGACCAAAACAAGACCGAGTCCAAGCGCCTTCAAGACCGAGACAAAACTGAGTCCAAGCACCTTCAAGACTGGACAAAACCGAGTCCAAGCACCCTCAAGACGAGACAAAACCGAGTCCAAGCACCCTCAAGACGAGACAAAACCGAGTCCAAGCGCCTTCAAGACCGAGACAAGACCGAGTTCAAGCACCCTCAAGACTGAGACAAAACTGAGTCCAAGCACCTTCAAGACCGAGACAAAACCGAGTCCAAGCACCTTCAAGACCGACCGAGTCCAAGAAAGACAAAAAACCGAGTCCAAGCACCTTCAAGACCTGAGACAAAACCGAGTCCTAGCACCTTGGAGACAGAGAAAATACCGAATCCAAACACGGCTGAGTCCAAGACCACAAAAAAACGGCTCGAGGCCGGTCTCGACTCGTTGAAATGAATTCACAAAACTCTTATTACACTTGTATCATGCTGATCCCGTGGGAGCAGTAGCTACTAGAGCAGTACACAGCAGTCACCACCTAATGCAAATAACATGGCATCATCACATCAGAGCACAAACCCACAATTAAACTGAGGAAAACATGCCGCACTGCTCCATTCAACTACATCACATGCACACTGATGTCATTAGGTATTCAAGGTCCATAATAAACCACTCTCTTTCTCAAGTATAGGCTGTATGGTTACAAGGCTCTGAAGAGGCAGTTAACTGACCAGCCAGAACCACATGCTTTGATTAAACTTTACAAAGACTTGTGGGTCTAATTTCAGTTGGGCGTGATTAACAGGGGAATTAACAAATCAGAGAGACACATGCTCTGTTTGGGTTAAATCAAATGACGAAAATGATGAGAATTTTCAAGAGGAGTTGTCTACCGGATTTGAGAGACATATGCTACAAATTAGTGGTGGTGTTTAGACCATCATAAGTTGAGGTAGAGGTTTTTTGGGCCTTATGGTCCGATTCCAGACCCTTCTGAAGTCAAACGGAATGTAGAAAGGACTGGCTGTTCAGGCAAAAGAGTAAGGGCTTTATTAACTCAAGTGCAGGGGCCAGGAGCTGAATGTCTCTCAACACTCTTTTAACAAACTTATCATAGCACTTACCCATAGTTGTCTATAGTACCTTAAAGTGGCCATGCCCTAGGACATGCCATGGACTGGTGGAATAAGGGAGTGTGACATCATATCATAGATATCTATCTAAAATTGTGTGTTTTTAACATATTTAGTATTTTTGTGATTTTAGACAAGCGTGATGGATGAATATAACTAATTGTTTATGGAACAAACCATTCTGCACTGGAGCACTGTAACACTTTATTTTGTAATTGTGTTTTTATACGTGTTTTGTGGATGAATGAAATGTGAAATGTGGGGCCTGCCTCTCAAATCTGCAAAGCAAATTTACCTACAGGTACGAATAAAGCAACCTAACCTAACCTAACACCCATAGTGTTTGGCTCCAGTCAAATACTATGGAGCCGAGTTCCATTTTGAGAATATTTATGGACAAAATAGCAAACAAGCAAAAAAAGCAGTTACAGAGAAAGGGGTGACTATTTTTCTGCATAAAATCAACTGAAGTTGATGGAGTCGGAAGTCTCCCCCATGGTCACTTCCTATTTGGAACAGGTTAGGTTTGTCCATTTGTATATACACAATAAAATATTAAGTTTATATAAAAAAAAAACAAAAAAAAAACTTTACAATGATTTTTGACATGTATTTTATAAATGAATTCATTTTTAATGTTCAGCTAATAATGGTTATCAACAAAAATAGATAGCAAGACACCAATTGGTATCACATGAACAAATATGGACAATCTCTAATTTCTATATGCCAAGGGAAAACCAACACACAGGGTTGAGTATACAAATTAGCAAAGTAACCCCCAAAATACTATATAAAAGAATACATAGTAAATTGCCAGTAAAAAGGTTTGACATGATTTTCAAGGTGAATTATATAACTTTTCAGCCAGCTAGAAAAACTGAAAGAAAAAAAAAAAAAACAACAACCACTGTATCTATTCTGGGCATCCTTTTTACTGAGATGTGAGTACTAACCACTGGCCACTGTCACATTTCCACTCCCCCTGCACCAGCGAATATTTGGCTTGTAAAAATGTTCAAATGGACACAAACAGAGTGAAAGTAAAGGGCACCCCTCTCCCACATTCACAGACCCCGCTGACACCACTGGCAAATAATGAAACCAAAGCAAATGTCACCAGAGCCTTGTTTGACTTGGACAGTTCCTTGGTCGGTTTAACATTACACGCTGGATTATTTTGATGGTCGTTCAAGCTTTTAAATGGCCCATATTACATGATTTTCTGATCTACATTTTAATGTTTCCTAATCAAAAACATACCGGGAGTTGTGTTTGTTTTGTTTCATTCGCACATGTTTAATGCACAAATCAATTTCAGACCTGGAATTGCCAACCTCTACTAAACAAACAGTAAAAAGTAGATGTTAACTTGAAAACTACAGCTTTATGACATCACAAGGTGGAACATTTTGGGCTTTTGAGATGTAAACAGACCAGTAATAAAGGATTACTCAAACATGTGTGAATGAAACAAAACATAACTGGATGTGGTAACAACTTTATAACATGGCTTAAAGTTAATTTTGACCAACAAAAGCCTTCAAGAGCTTATACAAATTACTATCCTTCAGATTTTGAATGAATAAAGTGGAATCAAATGGAAGCAAGAAAACAACATTATTCATCATAATGCATGCTGATTAGCCACTTACAAGCTGCCATTTCAATGTGAGAAAAGCATAGCCAACTTAGAGATGAATAGTATAATAACATTCCCTTTCTTCTGTGTTATAATGTTAAAACGTACATGTTTTATTTTGTTCATGTTTTTCTGTTTGCTCATTAACAGCTTTTGTGCTTTCACTTGTTGCTGTTTTAGGTTCAGTATTGTTAAAGTTGAGTTTATTTGAACATAAAAAGAAAAGCATTCTGAAGCCTCATTTTCCACAACTAATGTCCCTGTCACACCTTGACGATTTAGCCAACGTATGCTGACTAAATCACTGACATACGCTGAACTATCGATGTTTTTTTGTTTTTTTTTTTTTTCCAGTTTTGGATGTATACATTGCATATTCATAATGAGTTAGACATATACATAACATATTAGTAACTTATATAGAACATTTTGATAACTTATAGATAACTTATACCAACTAATGCTTAGCTTGTTGCCGGTGTCCACAACTTATGACCAATGACAGTCTAACCCGTGCCTAGCATACGGCAGCGTATCACAGACCTGTCGTCCCCTGTAAAAGAAGGTACGTATTCCAATCCCCCGGATGATATGGACATCTGCCCACCATGAAGTCTGGAGGAGTACTGATGGCTTCCCCATTTTTATATACCAATTGCCCTAAACGCTGCCAATACAGTAGCTATAAGTTACAAACACATTCAGTCAGTTCTGTGGTCGTCCGGAACATGCCAACTACGTCTGCATATGTCAATATGCATTGGAGATAAGTTTGATATAAGTTACAGGTTCAAGGTTCAAAGCATGTTACTCATAAGTTATGGGTTCGCTAGACATTATCTCAACGTATTATCTCAATTAACGTTTGTCAACTATCGCAGAATTGACCTATAACTTATGGCCCACGTATGTAGGATGTGTAAGCATACTCTGACATACACTGAGAAATTTTAAGCATGCTGAAAATTTTTTGACGACCTTGCCGTATGTCGACGTATGCGAGTGTGCTTCAGCGTGCTCCTAACTAACTCACCAACATATTCGCCAAATTTTTCATATGTCGGCATTTATAAATCACTACAGGAGCTAACTACATTTAAACATGTTTAAAACAGTGAAGCAAACATGGTGGGGGTGTGCTCCATTGTTAAAAGCCTCTAGATGATCATGTTAAGTGTGCACCCACATTGAAAAACATAACACCCTCTTAGCTCCTCCAACTAAGAATGACAATCCTCAAAAGAGCAAAACAATACGGCGATGACTATTTTACATTTTATTCACTGTAAACTGACATATTATACACAAATACTCAAACATCCATGTGCCAGCTTTCAGTAGGCTAAAGTTTATTCCAACAGGCTGTATATGTGTAAACACAGTCCAAAGAACATTCTAGTCGATGTCCAAGGTCAAGAGACAAACAATCTTGGTTTAATACATTCTGTGTGCGTTAGATATTTATTCTAATATAACTGTGACAGTTAGTTTGAATCTACAAATGAAACCATCTCATCACCGTTAAAACTTAGTCATTCAAATTCTTGTCTCTCCGCATTTTATGGCCAGCAGACAATTGCCACGCATCTTCCCCACGCCTGCCCGCCCTGAGTCAACTGATGCACATCTGTAATAAGAAATGGTGTTTACAAGAAAAACACATTTAGTTTATCCTGCAAGACCAGATAACAAGGCCGCTTGCTGCAAATCTAAACACAAACGTGGGCTAAGTGTGGACACAGGAAGCAAGAAAAAAAAAAAAAAAAAGCTAACCCATTACCAAACACTGAAGCTAAATAGAGACTGTGTGCCCAGACAAGATTTAGCTAGTGTGCCCTTGACTGGCCCTGCCCTCATTCAACACCACACAAAAGCCAATTATCACCTTGTCTAGCCAACAGAGGAAGGACTATACTTATACCAGATTAATCACAACACGGCCCCCCCTGCTGGACGGAGGGAGAAGGGGACATGACTATGAGCTATTAATTCTGGCCCTATATTATTATTATTGTTATATTACATTATGCCAAATTGATTTTCCTAAGTCATGTTAGAATGTTGTTACCTCATCAAAATCATACATGGGGTGGTGTTTTGTTTCATTTACATATCATTGTTAAACCTCAAAATGCTGTGTTCCACCTTGTTGTGTTATGAAGTGGTAGTTATCAAATTAGCAGCTACGTTTTATCTTTTGTTTTGCAGAGATTGGCAATTCCATGGCTGAAATGATCCAAATGATTCTAGCGAAGGTGTATGGAGTTTAAAAACACAGTGGAGTCAGCCTAAATATGCAGAGTTTGTGTGTTAAACATGTGTGAATGAAACAAAACACAACTCTACTAGGGCTGGGTATCATTAAGAAGTTGCTGATACATAGGCCACGATACAATGCATGTCTCGATACAGTTCACTTTCACATTTGATACGATATAAAGCCAAAGATGTTCATTTTGTCTTCTTATGTGCTTTAACTTCTTGGGATCTTTTTAAACAGATGGTGACAGTTCTGAAGATGGCTTGCAGCTAGCAGCCAAAACATATCAACAAGATAAATACACTTTACTGCATTGAAGAAGAAGTTAAAGTTTTCGATACGATATATATTTCAAATCGTTTTGATACGGTTCAGTAAAAAAATAAAGGTTAAATGATGGCTGTGATACTAAAAGTCTTTGTCAAACCACTTCTTGTGCAAAGTTCATATGAAACACACCAATTTTACTCATAAAAAACAGTGAAAATGTCAAATGTGTTGCATAAATGAGTTTCCTTCCTCTAAACAAGCAACAAAACTCTAGCAATGTAACAAAATAAACTGAGTCAAATATACCAACTATACTCTTGGCGATATATCGATACAGCAGTTCACGATATTGATACTGTATCATCACATTTAATGATACAATGTATTGATATTCCGATATTTTTGCACACCCCTACACTCCAGTTTGTAATGAGGAAACAACATTATAACAGATCAGAAAATAAGAATATGGGCCCTTTAATGTCTTATACCACTACGTTGTACCTTACTCTGCCCAGGTCTTTAGTGGAACAACAAATACCATAATCCTTTCAACGTCAGACCAGAATTAGCTCACAACACGGCCCCCCCTGCTGGACGGAGGAGGGTGCACCACGTTGGGTTATTAATGCTGACATTAGAACGGGATCAACACTACACCCGTGCTCGAGGATAGTGCACAGACCCTTGCACCGCAGGTAGAGATGGGAAAATGTCACTTAGCACCAAGCAGCCTAATTACCCAACTTAATTAATGGAGGAACATCATTTGGATACTGGCCAAAGGTGAGGTAAAATAGCAGTGCGGGCTTTGGAATGGCATCCCTGGTGTGCGTATATGTTGATGAGGTGGTTGTAGTGAGAATAGCAGGGGGAGAAAGATGATTAGCATGTAAAATTGGAGTTTTGACAACGATTCCGAGCAGAGCGCTTATCATAGATCGCGTGTAGAGAGAGGGATTCCCAAACAGTGGGTATCGAGTAAACAGAAGATGCATGCATTTTTATGAGCAAGGAAAGTCATGTAGAACAAGCTGGTTTATTATCATGGTTTGTGGGCTGCTGGAGTGATGAATTTGTATTGCTAAACAACTTCTGTGGAAAATGACTTATCCTGGGTAGACACGAGCGGAATGATCTCTTTGTGTTCTGATGTCTAAGCAATTTGTTGTGTTTAGCTACACTATACTTGGTTAATGCATTTTATTATGTAAGAGTACTCTGTAAAAGTTTTGGTCACTCTTTCAGTTAGTGTCAAAAGCGTTTTGTTAATAGTATTATATATATACAAACTGAACTATTCTGTGACTTTCAAATATAATTTAGTTTTTCTCTTTTTTTGTGATCTGTTCTTTGATATACCAGATTTTGTGCATAATTTAATGTTTTGTCTTTCCAATTGCATTTACTTCAAACATCAGCTATACTTTCCTCAAACACTTAAAGGGACAGTTTGGAATTTTGGACACAGGGCCTCGTTTCCTAGTGAGCCAGAGTGTTGGAGACGCGTAGAGACACTTTTTTAAATATTCCATCCATTCCTTGTATTTGCAGAGGTCGCTGGTGCTAGGCTAGTGCATGTCAATGGCCATAGTTAGCCTGTCACTAAAAACAGTCTTACCCACTCCACAAAGCACCCAAAGCAAATCTATTATTACTCCAGACTGTCGATGTGAATGTCTGTGTTGATAGAATAATGTTAGAAATAAAACTAACCCTGCATCACATGAATTGTCGCATGTTGAGGGACTATTTTCTCATATGTCAATCTGCCGCTGCCAAGCTTTCTGTCAGGAAGTACAACTCGCTGCTGCTGCTCAGACATAAATCCTTCAAATGCAAGGGTGGTTTTACTTTTCATTCTATTCAATTCACATCAATAGTCTAGTGTAATAACTGTTTTGCTTCATGGTGTTTTGTGGAGTGGGTAAGACTGTTTTTAGTGGCAGACTAACTATGGCCATTGACATGCACTAGCCTAGCACCAGCGACCTCTGCAAATACAAGGACTTGATGGAATATTTAAAAAAGTGTCTCCACACGTCTCCAACACTGTGGCTCACTAGGAAATGAGGTCCTATGTCCAAAATTCCGAGCTGTCCCCTTAAAGGTCCTATATTGCGGCAAAGTGACTCTTGTGAGCTTTAAGTCACGTTATAATGCTGTTACCTCTTCAAAAACATACCAACGTTGCGTTTTGTTTCATTCACACATCCTTCACTGTTAGGCTGTTTACATCCTTAAAGCTCAAAATGCTCTGCTCCACCTTGTGATGTCATGAAGTGGTCATTTGCAAATTAACATCTTACCTTTTGTTTTGTAGAGATTGGCAATTCCAGGGCTGAAATCATCCAAGTTAATCTAGTTTGGTATTTAAAAACACAGTTGAGCACTTGAACATGATTTTTTTTGTTTGAGAGAACACCATTGCCTAAATATGCAGAGTTTGTGTGTTAAATATGTGTGAATGAAACAAAACACAACTCTGAATATGTTTGTGATGAGGAAACAACATTATAACACAGATTAGAAAATGGTGTAATATGGGCCCTTCAGTATCTTGTATACCACTACTTTGTACTTTCCTTAGAGAAAAACAAACTGCAAAGTACTTTCAACTTCAGACCAGAAGTTTTGAGGAACCAATTAGCTCAAAACTTTTCAGATTCCAAACCCATTTACCTTCATTCACAGAGCAAGCAAGACCTTGCATCAGTATTCTGAACAAAAAGTTTGCAGATGGACAGAGTATACTGTTTGATAAATGTTCGAGATGTACGTGGGATGAAAATTACTTAAACTAGAAGATTTGTTGGGGGAAAAAAGCAGTTCTTAAAATATTTTGACCTTGTACTACATTTTCTTTTGTATAAACAACATATGCTTCTAAATAAATTCACTTCCAAATCTTTTATTGAGTAAACATCACATTATTTATACTCGAGCGTGGTCTTTCTGTACCGTAGTGCACTTAGCTTACCCTTTTACAGAGTGGATAAATTTGTCCATTTCACAAACAGCAATTATTCTGAACTCTGGCTTGCATAGCAAAATTACGTTCAAATATGTGAATAGTAATTCTCCTTTTAGTGAATTATGTGCACTCCATTTCCAGAACGTGAGGCACAGATTGTGGACTTTTGTAGATTTTACATAGAGAGTATAAGCAGATAGGGTTAGAAATATGAACGCTACAATCACAAGTTCATGTTTTGGTAGCTACGGTAGAGAAAATCGATTTCTTTTTAACCCCTTCTTCAATGCCACTCTAGTAATTTCTCACTTCCTGAAATTCTTGCAAGCCTTTTTTTTTTCTTTCCTTTAAAAATGTTCCTTAAAGGTGCATTGTGTAACTTTTCTGATGGACCAAACCAAACCAAGTTACACGTCAGATCTGTGGAGAGGCAACCACGCTCACTGTCAGAATGCCTGTTTTTTTCATGTATTTTTAAGCAATTAGACTACCTGTAACTGAATAAATGTAATGCAGCACTGTGGAACATTACAGGCAGAGTAATGACATATCCATAGCAACAAGGTGATGGACCCCAACCAAAAAGGTAGATAGTGCACCTACAATGTGAATGGGTGGAACCTGATCTTATTTTTTTAAAGAACCAAATCTTTCCAATTTTTTCACAGTTTAACGCTGAACCAACACAAGAACCAGCAAAAGCAGAACTGACAACACGAATGAGAGCTTTGTGCACAAAAAACATATTTGGTATAATAATAACAGTTAGTTTTATTATTATTGTGGCGTAACATTTTATATTATGCATCATTTCAATTCGTAAACACACTCCCACTCTCAGTTTGACCCATTTTAAACAGATCTGAGCCTCAGTAGTTTCTTTGTAATTCGTTTTTAGATCAAATTACTTCCTCCAAATATTAAACGAGACAGTCTTTTGAATAGTTCTTTAAAATGAACAGATCAGAAAGATTCAAATCCCACAAAGGAGCCGAGAGTCCCACCACTAGCTTTTGTATGTTAAGTTTGTGAAGACAATTGTTTCTATTAAATATGAGCTGTCATAACAGATTCAGAGGAACGCTGAGATGGGATAAGATCATGTAACCTAATGCTTTATTTATTTTTAAATTTAATTTTCCTTAAAGTCCTATATTACGCAAACTTGACTTTTGTGAGCTTTGAGCCATGTTAGATGTTGTTAACTCATTAAAAGTGAAAAAATGCATAGCACGCTCAGATGGTCAGTGTCGAAAAGTGTTTTTTTTTTTTTTAAATTTTAAATAACATTTTGCCATATATTTTTTTCTTGCTTTGGGCCACAGTATACAAAATGGGTGCCAGACCAGGTGCGCCAACGAATGTGAGGTCACCCAGTGAGTTCAGCCCACTCTACAACAAGAAAAAAAAACAAAAAACAAAACAGTTTAGATATAGACATAAAAACATTCTGTTAAATACAAAAATAGTTTGACCATATCACAAAAAGCATCTTAGGTCAAACTCTATGATGTTGTTAACTCATCAAAACATACCTGGGTTTGTATTTTGTTTCATCAACGCATGTTTGAGTAACTCTTTATTATTAGTCCGTCTACATCTCCAAAGCTCAAAACGTTCTGTTCCACCATGTGACATCACGAAGCTTTAGTTTTCACATTAACGGCAATTTTTTACCTTTAGTTTGGTAGAGATTGCCAATTGCAGAACTTAAATCTATCTAAATGATTCTAGTGAAGGTGCATAGAGTTTAAAAACACAGTGGAGAGCTTACTGTATTACCACATGACATTACAAACTGGAGCAGAGTGTGTTCAGTTTAGAAGACCTGAGGGTTTGTGAGTGTGAATGAAACAAAACACAACTCCAGGCACTGTATGTTTGTGATGAGGAAACAACATTAATACACAGATCAGAAAATAGCCCTTTAAAACTACCTCCTCGTGTAACCTCTCTAAACCTTTTCCTTACTCCTTAAGACCACATAATTACATCTTTCGCAAGCTGTTGCATATATTAAAAGCTACAGTAAAAAAGTGTGACCTAAAACGCTGCTCTAGCTAACAAGGGCAGATTCAACAGAGCGTATATGCCTTCTAGCTCTACCTTATCTGCGTCAGAGCTCCTTTCTCCGCAAATCAGAAATAATGAAAAGCCAGTGTCAACCCTGTAGTCAGCTCCATGCATCACAACTAAAGTAATCATACAGGAGTAATTAACTTGCTAATAGGAGCGTTAGCTGGCATTGGAGTGTCCTATCTGGCCCCTCCCCTCTTGTAACTAAACATGGACTTTGTGACTTCGCAACTACTTCCTCAAAATATCTGTGAACCGCATCCGAAGTTGCTTATTTCAACAAGCACTCTGAATGCAAATGAGTGTTCTACCGGTCAAGCGAAAGACATGTGTCAACCTCCACGGAGAATTTTCCTCTAAACAAAAAAAAAAAAAAAAAAATTGAAAATATGACTCTACACATCCAGCGAAGACCTGCCACTTGTGTTTGACATTTTATGGGAGCTGTGCGGTTTGGTGTCTCGTGTTTGACAGAGTGTAAAGCAGCCAAGCGAATCGGGCCACATGGGCACTATCGCAAAGGTCAGGAAGTCCTCACAGCGAGCAGCCAATCGCATCGCAGATACAGCTGTCATGATTGGATGAAATGGAGGCGTGAGAATGTATAGCCGAGGGGTAAACTTGGTAAAGCTACTGCAATTATGGCGGAGAGGGGAGGCGATGGGGTTGTTTGGAGCTAATGTTGCCCTCTGGAAACGTGAGGTCGATCCCGCTAACCTTTCGCGCTACATAAAGAAGAAAGCAGATGTCATGAGTGAACTTTTGTTTTATTGTATTGTACGCTCTGGCCTTTTCTGAGATTAGTATGTACTCTATGCCTTTATCTCTATGTCTGACTGTGCATGCTGTAGTGGTTGTGTGGTTGGCATTTGACTTCTTCTTTGACCTCAAGTTGATCCTTTGGTCTTTCTTTTAAGTACCTTCAAATCTTTCCACTTGTTTTGTGAATAACCACTCGAAGAGCTTTAAAGGTTCCATATTACACTAAATGGATTGTTGTGAGATTTAAGCCATGTTGTGTTTCATTTACAAGTCTTTGAGTAATCCTTTATTATTCTCCAATGTGCATGTTCACACAGATTTAGGCTGTGATCTTCAAACCAGAAACACTGGAGAAGAGATCCATTGTTTTGTTTTTTTTACTCCATGCATCTTCATTAGAATAATGTGAATGAAACAAAAAGCAACTCCAGGTATGTTTTTGATGAGGTAACATCCTAACATCTCTTAAAGGTGCACTTTGTAACTTTTCTGGTGGGGGGTCCGCAACCTGCTTGTCTCCTTGGAGATGTTATTGCTGTGCCTTGAAAGTTCCACAGTATGGCATAAGGGCCTGTTTACACGAGAACGCTTGCGGGTAAAATGACAAAATATTTTATCGGACGTGCCTTTCGTTTAGATGGTGACTAGATGGTGTCTTTGGGGCTTAAAAACGCAAAAATCTGAAACCACTCTCCAGAGTGGAAAAGTTGAATACGCTCTGCGGTAGCGTTTCCGTCAACGCAAAACTGTGGACAGATCTGCTCACGTTGCATACGCATTTACTTCACATACATACAATACACAGAAGCAAACATGTCAAATCATTTCCGTGCATCAGACCTTCAAGTTGCTCTGCGCAGCTCTAATAAACTTACAGGAGGCAACTCAGTAAATGTACAGAATATGCAGAGATACTATTAGTGAACAGAGAAGGATCTGCAATCACCTCTGTCAAACTCTGGATGCACCAGTTCATCGCAGGTGAGCCAGACAACTATGGACGAGACCTGGAGAACCTGTCGATGGTGGGACAACTTTGTGGAAGGAGTAGCTGATGAAAATGCGTGGCGTGAAAACTTCCATATGTTCACACACTTTTACCGTGTGCGAACGTATGCACACAGATTTCCTCCTGAAAATGCTCATATAAACACGGAATAAAAATGAAGATGTAATGTCACTTTTGCGTCTCCTGTTCAGACTGTCATCATTTAAATGTAGACTAAAATTTGTTTATATCCAAAGAGACAAGCAGATGATGCTAGTAGGCAAAGTTACAGGTTAGATCTAGCCACAGGCGACCCCAATCCCAGTAAGAATGTGCTTTTGAGCACTAACACAACTGTAATTGTAAAAATGCAAGAGACACAAGTCTAATGCCATACTGTGAAACATTCAAGGCAAAGCAATAACTCTGGCATGCAAGCAAATAGATGGCAGACCCTCATAAAGTTGCACAGTGCACCTTTAAAGCTCTCAAGTCAGTTTTGTGTAATATAGCACCTTTAACTAATCTTATTAGATACATTTTAGCCCGAGGACACCAGAACACTGAAAATCATAACTTTTCAGACAAATTTCCCTTTATTTTTCCCATATCTTTTCCAAACGTAATCTTGCATCATTTGGTTTTGTAACACGACTTTGAAACTGCTCGTAGCCACGACTGTATTTCACACGTTTGAGGATCACAGACTCCACGCTCATTCTAATCACAAACAGATCTTTTCCATCAGACACTTTTGATTGGTTTCGTGAATAAACAAGCGTCGCCAGCGTATGCCGATGGCGTGCCACCCTAAAAGAAAAACACAATTAAGGGTCACTTCTCATTAGGGCCGTCTGAGAGGAGGCATGGAAACACATAGACTCTCTTTATTAGCACCTGCCTCTGACACATAGCGCGTTTGGCTAATAATCACTGCTTTAGATTCACTTGATCTCAAAGCAAGTGTTTATGCTGTTAGTCAATAACAACTTAATATAAAATGAATAACAGGATATTTCTGGATTTTCTTGTTTGAGTATATAATGATTTTTATTATCACATAATTGAAGTGAATAAAAGATGGGATAGAGATGTTTCAGTGATAATCTGAGAAAAAATAAATAGAATGTTTTTGAGTACCGATATTCAGAAGATTTTGTCAGAAATGCTAAAAAAAAATATCTAAGTATTGATTAAAGGTGCACTGTGCAACGTTTCTGGTCCATTACCTACTTATCTCCATGGGGATGTTATTAATTTGTTTAGAATGTTCCACAGTATAGATTAAACCTGCCTATCACAAGTGGATAAGCAAGTTATAGCACTACACTGCATTACAGTTCAGATCTGTGGAGAGTTTCTTCTATTTACCGAAGGAATTTCTGAATTTTTGAGCAATAAAAACACCAGTAATAAATAAATGCTAGATGTAAATGTTTAAAGTTATACCATGGAACATTCCAGGCAAAGCAATAACATGTCCATGGAGACAAGCAAGTGGCAGACCCTTGAATTAATGATAAAGTCACAAGCAAATGTGCACAAATATGACATGATATTTGGAAGTATACTTTTTAAAATGAGCTCTTTCTGGAGGGAGTATTATAAACAATACACTCAATATTCAAATGTTTCAGATCTGCAAAAAAGGTTCGTGCTACTGTATGTGGATAATCTCAGAATCATAGAACTGCTCAGACACTGACACAAGTTGCAGCAAAACAAACAACCAAGCAAAATTTGGTAAAATTTTGTCACCATTTTTATGTTTTCTGCAATATAATAATGTCATACACTCAGATGGGGGCAAGAGCTAGTTTTTTCCAATTTACATTGTACTTGGCCATGCTATTAAAAAAAAGTAAATGCACAAATATGATTAGTTCTAACAGTGACTAGACCCAAGGATTCATTGTATTACAACACAAATCAGAAATTGTTATCAATATTTATTTTACCTGTCCCCATCTGTATTAGATATTATTAATTATCATCAGTCTATAGAATGTTGTGAAACCCATTGATATAGGGAGGAATAAAAAAGAATTTTGAATGAAGTTTGCAGGGCTTGAGGACTGTCATTTTTTGTTGGAGGTTTCTGGTAAATGATAATATAACAAAACCTTATAGAAAATTATAGCTGACCTGTGTGCTCAATCCAAGGGAGTAACTGTATTGATTGGAGTCATTGAAAGTATGTCTACTATCATCAAAGATGCAACCAGTCCAACCAAACACCACTGAAACATACATACATATATATGCATAGTTATTGGGCTATAAGAAAAATTCACCACGCTTTCTCTGACAATAAACATGTTTGTAGAAGCCAGCGGCATTACATTTAATGACCCTTAATAATTCCCAGCATGCTGACTTGTCATATCTGTCTCAATATAATGGAAAAAGTCATTTTGATGCGCCAGTACCTTGGAGTATTATTGAAAAACCAAATGAGAGTGATTTGCATGCAGTCTTATTTGGGATCCAATAATGTTTTCCAGTGCGCAGTCTTATGAGTGGCAGGGGTACAGTATGTTGCCACAGCTGAGCACGGCAAGGCAAACTGGGCTGGAGCAAACACAAGGCAAAGAGACATAATTCTAGCAGTGTGAAATATAGACAACAGTGAAAAGTCTGAATACACAAAGAGAAAATGTTCCACTTCGAGAATTTCAGTGATCGGAATGAGCTTTATATTATAGCAATCAGTTATGTCTTATTAAAAAGTGTTTATCATTGTCATTGTGATGGTGACTGACTCCACTGGTCAAAAGTCCTATGTTACACAATTGCCACATTTACATAAGAGCTTTAATTCTGATTAAAAATAATTAAATTCTGAATCAAAATTAATTCTGCTTTAAAAAGATCACGTAAACACTTTATTCCTAATGAAAATGATTATTCGGAATTCAACTTAATTCTGAACTAAGTGGGTGGTTTATTCCGATTTTTAAATTGAATTAATTTATTCCTCGATCATGTAAACGTTTCTTCTTCTTAAAAATAACTGCGGTCATTCAGTCCATGCTCATTGGGTCGCGCTTCTAACGCGATCCAGACGACCCGGCTCCACCAGTTCTCGCTTCGGACATTCATCCACTGCTCTTTGGATTTGTGAGCAGGAGTGACCTGAGGTAGAGCAGCCGTTGACTCAGTTTGTCTTCTTCCTCCCTTCTCCGACACTCTTCCCTTCTCTTTCTCAGCTGATAGACATAAAGTGTGATGATAGAATTCTCAAGCTGCTGCTTAATTATCATTGGAACAACTGTGGAAAAAGTTTGGATCATGTTTGTGTCCGTGGTGTAACGACAAACTAAGATGACAAAAAAGCCGGCAGCAGCTGAAGTGTGTGGGTACACAAATATGTTCATGTCCCTGTCCAATCAGAACCCTTCCCAACCCCCACACGATGAGCAGAATTAAATAAAGACAATTTAATGTGTTTTCCATGTAAACCTCAATTCGGAATTATTATTTCCATGTAAACTTGAAGGAGAATATTTTAATTCCAAACTATTTAATTCAGAACAATTAATGTGGCCAATACTACCTCTTCTGAGAGTTTAAACCATGTTATAATGTTGTTACCTGCTCAACAATACCCAGAGTTGTGTTGTTTTGTTCACACATGTTTGAGTATTCCTTTATTATTATTCTGTCTACATCTCCAAAGCTCAAAACGCTCTGTTCCACCTTGTGGATTCATGAAGTGGTAGTTTTCAAGTTATTCACTACCTCTTACCTTTAGTTCAGTAGAGATTGGTAATTCCAGGGCTGAAATTATCCAAATGATTCTAGTGAAGGTGTAAGGAGATTAAAAACAAAGTAGAGCACTTCTTGTATTACCACATGACATGACAAGGTGGAACAGGAGTGTTTACTGTTTGAGAGAAGAACTCAGCCTAAATATGCAGGGTTTGTGTGTTAAACGTGCGTGAATGAAACAAAACACAACTCCAGGTTTTTTCTGATGAGGAAACAACATTAGAACAGACCAGAAAATAGAATAATATGGACCCTTTAAGAGCTCCACTAATAGGATTGATCATTTCTGCACGTTACAAATTATACGAGGTAGTAAATAGTTTATTTCTTACTAAAAGGTATGTGTCCAATAATTATGGAGTACAATGGTTGAAGCTCGAGACAGTCTTCACCATATTTTTTTTCAAATGGTTGCTTTGAGACTAATTATGAGCCACAGAAAGATTTCCT
This sequence comes from Boleophthalmus pectinirostris, assembly GCF_026225935.1. Taxonomy (NCBI): domain Eukaryota; kingdom Metazoa; phylum Chordata; class Actinopteri; order Gobiiformes; family Gobiidae; genus Boleophthalmus; species Boleophthalmus pectinirostris. The sequence continues at coordinate 21,158,821 of NW_026571153.1, read as the reverse complement.
AGTTCTGACTAATTACTCAAAAAATGTGTAACAGCATATCCAATAATATTCTTAATTTTATACCAGTTTATATTTTTGTTCATAAAAAGTACTTCCAAGAATTTGTACTTCTGATAGCATGAACTCGATGCTACAGTAAAGCATATCCTCAGTACCACCCTACTTCTATATTTGCAGTACTGTGTGTATTTTTACTCAGAAGACTACATGCCCAAAAATGATAAATTTAGCCTTACGATGTCATTTTTGCACCTCCACTCTTGATACCCAACTCTGCAAAAGCTTAAGTTTCCCAGCTTCCTTTTTCCCCAGGGCCAAATTTGCAAAATCGGGTCATCCCTGACTTCATCTCCTCCCTCTGGTCGTGTATCGTCTTATTCATCTATCATAAAGCTTCCCTGGAGGATTTCCCTTTGGCGATGTACATAAATTGGGCTCCCACTCAAACCGCTGGAGTTTAGCAAAGAAATGTATCTCGTGGCGTGGCTGCTCCCTTTTGCTACTGTTCACGTTATAGCCTTGGCCTCCTTCCTTGCTTATCTGTCTGCGTTTTTTTTTTTTTTTATCTGCTTGCCAAGGTCAGACAGGCTTGAGGCCGATCAGTCCTTCGATAAGGGTGCAAGTCGGGGATGAGGTGGAGGTGGTGGGGGAGTGGGCGGGGGCGTTGCGGACGGTTGCCACGGTGAAGGGGCAGAGAGATGGGGGCTTGGTCAAACGTTGTAGTTGTTGATGTCATGGCTAAATAGTTTTCTTTCAGATAGAGTCCTGCTTTTTGTCTTTTGTCTTTTGTCTTTGTATTTGTCTCGTGTCTACCACCTGGATGTCCTAAAAATAGCTGAAAGAAAGAATGAAGATTATCATGTAGTCTCGTAACAATGCGTTCCATTTATCAGGGCGGACATGATTTGCTGACTTGCCTCGGTTTATCTAATTTCATTTCAAGTCATAGTCGCTGTCAGAAAAAAAAAAAGGATAGAAAAGTAAGTTGGAGAATTGAAGGATGCAGATAGAAGGAAGAGGAGGAGGAGGGAGGTGTGGTAACAGTGGAATATTCCCACACAGGGCTCTAGGGACAGATAGCACCACCGCAGATCCGACTCGTCTCTCAGCGCGTTTCGTTGCCGTGGCAATAGAGGAAATAGATCGAGTTTACAAAAGCACAAGATGCTTCCAATATCCTCTGTGTGTTTAACATTGTGTGATGGGGAATTGATCCAGTGGCCCAAGTGCAACTCAGGACAATGGAGATGTTTGGGCGATTTCATCATTGAGCTGTATGACTGGATGTAGATTTGATTTATGATCAAATCTGAAAATATTGTCCTTTTGGTCTTGTAAGGGGCGAGTTCTGTTACTCAGGCAGAGTGGGGGCTTTTTTGTAGAGTTTGCATGTTTATTTATTTGCTCCACTGTGGTCCTTTACTTACATGATAGAACAAATGTCACCAGGCTGGCACCATCTCGTGCCTCCGCTCACTTTCATTTCTCTCCAGTGACTAGGTCAGGAATCAGAATACACTAGACGGTTTGCAAGAACCCTGGAAGTTGTAGACCGTGCATCGGCCAATCAGCGAAGAGCTGTGAAGCCATGATGTCAAACTCAAGTGCCTGTCTGGGTCCCTTTTGTGGAACAGCACAACAAAAGAAAACAAAGCGGTCGAGATGGATGGAGATGAAGACAGACATTCTGTGTTGGCAGCAATTCCCGAGATCAAGGATTTAAAGCCAGAACAAAGAGAATGTTTGGTGAATTTTATCAAGGGGAAAGACGTTATTGCCCTTCTTTCTGCCGGATTTGGCACATTACATACGTCACGACCAAATAGCAGCAATTGGTTAAATTTAAAAAAGTATCCACTTACCGTCGAAGGAACAAATCTCAATGCTGCGAGGTCAGATGGTTTCCATGAAGTGAAACCGGCTGATGAATCAGGCTAGAATAAATGTAGACCTATTAGAAAATTGGACTTTCTGATCTGTGGATGTGTTGCACCACATTTTTAAAGCTGTAACATTTCGGGTGGGGTTCTGGGACTTGTCTTTGTGTGAAGACTTATATATCTTGCATTTTTTCAAGTACAGGTGTTATCATTTCTCAAAAACAAATACAGCGTTCTGACTGTGTGTGGCATCACTTGTAGAAGTGTATTGTTCTTTCTGGTCAGCTTATGTTGAAATAAAGCTAAAGTCTAACAAAGCCTCAGACAATACTGCCTACAGTTAGCATCACAACCCCAGAAAACCAATATCTTCATGTTCATAACATCATAGGTGGGGGACTTTCCAACCACAAATGTCAGTGCATCTTGGTGGTCTTTTGTTACAATTCCAAACATGATCCCAGTTTCCAAATGTGCAGATTCTCTGCTATTTTATATTACTTTTTTATATTATTTTATTTTATATTTATATTATGTGAAACCTGGAGTTGTGTTGTGTTTTATTCCCACATGCCCAACACATAAACTCTGCATATTTAGGCTGAGCTCTTCTCTCAAACAGAAAACACTTTTTGTTGTTCCACCTTGTGATATCATATGCCAATACAGGAAGTGCTCCACTATATTTTTAAACTCCATTCACCTTCACTAGGATCATTTGAATCATTTCAGCCCTAGAATTTTAATCTCAACTAATCTAAAGGTAAAAAGTAGTTGTTAACTTCCATACTACTATTAAATGAAATGACATTTTTACTTAAACATGTGTGAATGAAACAAAACACAACTCCTCTTATGTTTTTGAAGAGTTGACAATATTCGAGCATGTCTTAAAGCTCACAAGAGTCAATTTTGCATAATATAAAACATTTTAAAACATTGCTACAACTATATAGACATACTCTAAACTTTGGACATCTAGTTTCGGCGAAAACACACTCACAAGCAACAGCTCCGCACCCTGCATATTAAAAAATCCATCTGCAATCCTCCTGCATTCCTTTTGTTGCCATTCTTCAAAACAAAACTGACATCTGTGTTGCTTGCTAAAACCGTAGCCCCGCTTGACTTAACGTAAGCCTGGGAGAGCGCCACCGCAAAGACAATAATGTCCGCCGAGCAGTCATACTCCCCCAATAACACAAAAACACATATCTTCTGCTTCTCCCCTTAGACCGAGGGGGGAATCGCTGGCTCTTCTGTTAAATAATTCAAATGGCTGTCCTCGGATGCCAATCAGAAATACTAGCGCCATAAAAGCCATGTGTCTATAGTTGGAGCACCGAGCGGAGGGCCCCTGCAGCAAATGAAGGCATTATTCTTGTTATCCTCGGGAGAAATGCAAGCGAGCTACTATTTCTTCTAGATTTATTTCTTTATTTATTCTCCGCCAGTGAGCCTGAGATGTTTAGGTTTTGAAGCAGGACATATCTTCGGGGGGGGAAAGACTGTCAGCCTACTTCATCCGCATTTGAATAGTGCCTCTCTCTCTTTCTCTTCCTCTCTCTCCACATCCCTCGCTCCATTCTAGCTCCTAGGTGAAAAATATACGCTAAGAATCTAGGTTAGGAAAGAAATAGCATTATTGGAGCTGAGTCTAACCAACCCCCCATTCCCATTTGTTTGGCGGTAGTAAGTTATCAGTGCTGTTAAAGAATCAATTATTCATTACTATACAAGGCTCTAGTGACCTGACCATTAGGGGCTATGATGGTGTGGCTCAGTTTTGTTGCACGGTCTACAGTACGCTATTTTCTGTAGTTTTTGTTTGTTTGTTTGTTTGTTTGTTTCATTCACACATGTTTAACACACAATTCTTGCATTTTTAAGGTGAGTACTTCTCTCAAACAGAAAACAATCTGTGATGTCATTTAAAACAGGAAGTGCTCCACTGTCTTTTTAAACTGTATACATCTTCACTAGAATTGTTGGATGATTACAGACCTGGAATTTCAGATCTCAACTGAAGTAAACGGTAGTTGGTCATTTAAAAACCACCACTTCATGACACCACAAGGTAGAACAGAACATTTTGAGCTTTTGAGATGTACTCAAACTAATAACAAAAGATTATTCAGACTTGTGTGAATGAAACAAAACACAACTCTAGGTATGGTTTTGAGGAGCTAACAACATTCTAACACAGTATAAAGCCAAGTCCTGAATTGCAAATAAAGTCAATGGGCCGAGCTCAATGTTGCATGTCTCTAGATTAGCCGAGCCCGGCTAGGTACTTCCTGTGGCTCCCTGCACATTGAGCATGAGCAGTAGTGCTCTTCTGCGGGCACACGCAAATGCATGCGAGCCATGGATCTATAATAAAAACTGGTTAAGGCGTTCCCCCTCTGTCCCGGCTCAAGGCCGACTAGTGGCCGCTCCATTGGGCCCAGACAGAAATTCTCCCATAGAAGCTCAATGCGTTTTTTTGGGAATTCAAACTGCCAATGTTGACCAGACATAAACAACTTTCACAAAGGACAGATTTTGTAGGGATTATTTTCTATTTTCACAACATTAACTAAAAATAAAAAAATAAAGTCCTCAAAGTGCTTAAAAGTTAGCCTAGCCCCGCTCTGAGCCCAAGCTATCTGCGCTCTAGCATCTCTCATTCTGATTGGTCCAAACGCTCCATACCGTACACGTTACAGACGCCACACGGGTGGGAGGACCTAGACCCTATTGAGGAAGTAAATGTGGAAAACACCAGCTTGGATTCATCTTCCATATTTTATTATAGTTCTATGTCACGAGCTAGCACAAGGAGCTCGGTCTCCTGTATCACGTGATCACTGAGCTACCAACTGAGCATTCGCCCACCGATCTGAAGGTTGGCAGTTTGAATCCAGCTCTCGACATAAACATCACAGTTTGAGCGGTCAGATCCACTGACCCACAGGTTGGCTGGTGTGATTCCAGCTCCCACAGATGAATGCTGCTGTTGTGTCCTTGGGCAAGACACTTAACCCACCTTGCCCCCAGTGTCTGTGTACACTGGTGTGTGAATGTGTGTGTGAATGTGTGTGTGAATGGGTGAGTGGTTCCTTGTTGTAAAGTTAACCTACAGTGCCTTGAAGATGGAAGAGTGCTACAGAAAAATGTGACCATTGACCAATCAGAGCGAGAGGAGCTAGAGCAGAGCGGAGCCAAAGCTAGTGATTAAAAACCGTGTGTTTTTTTTTAAACACAACTAAAGGATTTTGAGCTGAGAAAAAGATTATGATCTGAAAATAGGTAAAAATCGCCACAAAGTGAGTGGCCACTATGCTAACTTGCGACAGCTACAAGCTAGCAATATCCAGTTATTTGAATAGATCCATGTATAAAGCTCACAAGAGTCAATTGTGCTTAATATAAGACGTTTAAAGGAAACAACTAAATAGAGATAAATTTGGGAAGAATCTCTTAATTTCAGTGTGTAATTATTAGCATGTGGTAATAGTATGACGTGTGATAAAAGTAGACAGATAAAATATTAATCAAGTGTAAAATATTCATAACGTGAGATGTGTTTTAGCCCCACTGTAGTAAAAGTGTGTCTGAGAACTATTTTTAACACACTGTAAATGCATGTAGCCTGTAGTGTTTGACAAGAGTGGACAGTTTAAGTGGCTGTAGATTAACCCTCAGAAACAACACAGATGTTCCAATGTCAACACATCTTTGGTCTGTGTTTGAATACCGTTTTTGTTTTTTTTGTTTGCTTGAGTTTTTCTAAAGGCTCTTAACATTATTTTGTGATATATTTTTTTAAAAAGTTTCTTCATCAAAACCATTAGAAGAGTTGTGTTTTACTTTATTCACACATGTTTAACACATAAATTCTGCATATTTAGACTTTTCTTAACGTAAATATTCTCAGCCTGTAGACAGACTAATAAAAAAGGATTACTCAAACATGTGTGAATGAAATAAAACACACCTTTGCTAATGTTTTTGATGAGGAAACATTATAACATAGACTTGAAAATAGTGCCCTTTAACAAAATTGAACCACCAGAAAAGGTCAGGACTCATACAGTTTAGCATTATGGTGGCAATGCAATGTAATATTTTTTCATTTGAGATTGCAACAGCAAACCAGTCAGTTTTGCACCCGGATGCCCTTCCTCTCACAAATTGAACTGGTTACCTTCTTAACTGAAGGCGAATGCTTATCAACTGGGCCACTACCACCACCCAGAGTTCAGACGTGCAAATATTTTGTTCTCCATTCCTCTATTTTTCCCGTTAACAAAAGATAAAATGAGAAACAATTAAACACAGTGAGTTAGAGAGTGAGTAATACAATGAGTAATACAATGACAATAGGCTCGACCAAGTTTTTTTTTTTTTTTTTTTTTTCTTTTTTTTCATTTGACATGCATAATAGCTTTTATTTTTAATCAATGTTATAATGTTTCCTCATCAAAAACATACCCAGAGTTGTGTTTTGTTGTTTAATACACAAATCCAGTATATTTTGGCTGAATTCTTCTCTGAGTCTCTGAATTCTTCTAAATAGAAGACACTCTGTTCTACCCTGTGATGTCATGTGGTGATGCAGGAAGTGCTCCACTGTATTTTTAAACTCCATACACCTTCACTAAAATCAATTGGATAATTTCAACCAATTTCTGCCAATCTCTACTCAACAAAAGGTAAAAGGTAGCTGGTAACATAATAGGTATGTTTTTGATGAGGTAACAACATTATGACATGGCTAAAAGCTCACAAGAGTCTTAATACAGAACCTTAAATGAACGTCTGATGTGCAATAGTGTCGGTGATTTTCAGTGCTGAACTGTGCATAGTCCAGTGTAATAATGCCGACTGCAGTTAATCAGCTCTGATGTGATTGGTGGAGTTCCACCTGTGGACGGCCCCTTTGACTAACACACAGACAGACACAGAGGTTTGTTAAAAGATGATTATTAATTATTCAAAGATGTCGAGCAGGATTAAGTGGGAGATGGTGAATTATGACCCCATAGAGGCGAAACATTTACACATCAGCAGAGTCAACTCTCAGCGAGCCCACATGTACAGAATAAGAATGGAGAGAAGTCACAGACACTGCTTTCTTCAAACAAACAAATGAAGTCTCTCCATATGAGCAATTATTACATTTATATGCTACATGTATAATTTTTTTTTCTTGGTTCACGTTCATTGACTGACTGTCATAGTCTAATAGAAATTCATAACACACTCATGAATTTCATGGCAGTGGGATACTGAGAATGACAATGATGGAAAGGCAGGAGCTACCAGGGGTTTGTCCAAGGACAGACCCGGAATACTCATTTGCACATACCACACTGTTCACACCTCATCCACAGTCATGAGCGCATTTTAGTAATTAGGTTAAGCAGACAATGTATTTTAAAGGCCAGCAGCACAGAAGTTTGTAGAAGCTGTAAAAAGGTGACGATTCTATTTATAATGCAAACCACTGTATTCAGAACTTTCACAATTAGAACCCTTATTTTTCACAGAAACAGCTCAATAGTTTATTTATCTAAACCAGTCACTTTGGCTTCTGAGACCCCTCAGAAGCACTGCAGGGGACCCCCAAAGATTGTCCACACACCAAACACTAAAGAAAATGGAGTTTTAAATCAACTTTGCATAAGATATTTGTTTATATTTGTTTATATTAGTATAAAGCCCACTGGAATGTGTTTTTGAATGTGTCTACATTTAATCTAATGAGAAAAAAAAATTGCATTATTCTTTTACACTATATTTTAAAATATTATTAGTGGAGCCCTGTTTGATTTTTGCGTTGATAGTGGAGCACCGCACAGCAGACTCAGGGAATGACTGATCTAGACCATGTACAAGCAAATAAAAAAAATAGTTACTAAATAAAATGCAGAGAGTCAGTGCTTGTAAGAATATAAAAGAAGGGTTATGTGCTTGGGAGCATAAGTTCTACTCCCCCACTTTACTTTGTGGTGACAGGTGGGTAGCCATTTACTTCAAAATAATATTACTCAAGTAGAGGTGCAAAGTAATGATCCAAGAAATTGCCCAAGCAAGAGTAAAAAACTATTACTCAAGTAAGAAGAAGAAACATCAGATTTATATAAAGTAAGCTGAGTGATACACAATTAATTAGTAAATAAAATGTGCTATTTTCAAAGAATAGATACTTAGATGGGAAAAACTACTCCATGATCACTTGAAGACTTATTTGCAGTAAGAACAGTAAAAGTATGCTGCTTCAAAAGTAATCTGAAAAGTACAATTTATTTAAAAAGTAACTCAGGTAAATGTAACTGAGTACTACCCACATCTGATTGCAAAAAATATTATAAACTTAACCAAAAACAACACTGCCTATGGGAAAAAAGGATAATTCTTGGTCCCAACACTGGTGCAAGGCCTTTATTGTTGTAAAATAAATGCAATAGTCTCAACTCTTATCACATAACTTTATTAATATGCAGCGTCAGTCACTTCTGGGGCATATTTGTCTTTTTTGGCAGTTATCAAGAAGTCCTTTTTCACAGTCATTATTTCCTTGTACAGAAGCGTCTTTAGCCCAATCCTGGTGTGGGCACTGCAGACAAAACACAAAAGCTTTTAGCCTAATCGTTTTCCACCACTTGAGTAAACAGTAAGCAATCCGACTCTGTATCACTAACCAAGCATTCCCAAAGCCCAGTAGGCCGTCTTCACATCTCACTAATGGACAGTTTAACCACTACTGTCTCCCAAATGTGACCTGAACCTTACCTCATGCACCATTTGTTTGCTTGGATGTTTTGAGTAACTTTTTCCAAATAATTTCCCTTGTGGATCAATAAAGTTTGTCTATGAAAGTCTATGAAAACTTAACGCTTCATTGTGTAACTTTATTGTTTCAGGGTCCGTCAAATGCTTTTCTTCATGGAGATGTTATTGCTTTGTCTGGAATGTTTCACAGTGTGGTATTAAACCTTTCTATCTTCATGGAGACCAGACAAGACCAACCTACAAGTCAGATCTAGAGGATTTAACCCCTCTCACAGTCAGAATTCCTGTTTCTTCTAGATATTTTGTAGCTATAAAACCATCTGTAATTGAATAAATGTAAGATAGATCTGTCTAATGTCATACATACTATAGAACATCATAAGCAGAGCAGTGGCATATCCGTAGAAACAAGCAGGTGACAAGTGACCCCCGACCAAAAAAGTTACACAATGCACCTTTAATATATAACAGTTTTTTTTGTTTTAATCCTATATCAAAACCTAATCCTAATCTCACCAGGAATATACCAGGACTACAAGGACTATAAGGCGCACTTAAAATCCTTTAATTTTCTGAAAATCAACAGTGTGTTTTATAATCCGGTGCACCTTATGTATTAATTCTGGTTGCGCTTACTGACCTCGAACTGCTTTTATGTGGTACATGGCGCCGAAAAATCTGCCAAAATATTTTAGTACGACTTTGGTAAGATAGAAAGCTGCACCGCTTGATGGATTGTTGGATCATTACAGCTACCGCAGTCAGGAGCCTCGCAGAGTATAGCCCAATTTTACGGTCCTTAGTCTGACAGAAGCTGATCAGACTGCATCAGAGCACAAGGAACGAGATGTTTTTTCAGAGCTTATAGTTTATGCAAATTAGTCATGTGGTTTTAAGTTTCATTTCTGTAAAATATAAACACATATGTGCAAAGCTGCATTAAACACATTATTACTCAAGGTATATTTGAGTCTTTCTCAAATATAAACTTAAATTATCCACCCACATTCACATTCATAATACACATTCAACAAGACAGGGAGGCAACGCCGGGCAAATTATGTCATGATCTGCCAAAGGATCGTGAATGGGCCTGGGTGAAGGGATCAGTTTCAAGGGTCGTCCGTTTGTTTTGCTTAATGCGCCTTAAATTCCAGTGCGCCTTATGTATGAAAATAGACGAGAGAATTTAACATTACTGATATTGCGCTTTATAATCAGGTGCGTCTTATAGTCCGAAAAATACGGTAATGCTGATTTGTTTGCTGATCCTTTAAAGGTGGACTGTGTAACTTTTCTGGTGGGGGTATGCAACCTGAGAAGTCTTCACTAAGATAGTATTTCTTTCCCTGCAATATTATACGTATGGCATTAAATCTACCTGACATCACCATTATATATGCCATTATACAGTATGGCATTAAATCATTTATTCAAATATAGGTGATATTATTGCTAAAAAAAATAAAAATAAAACATTGAAAAACTATGTGTCTGGAGTAGCCTCTCCATAGATCTGACCCATATTATGGCCTGTTGGTGTCATTTGCTTGTCTCGATGAAAATATAAATTTCTAGAAGAGTGTATAAGCAAGAACATCCCCACAGAGACAATAGAGGATGGACCCTCCACTGGAAAATAGACAGTTTAACCACTAGTGTCTCCTAAATGCCATCTGAACGTTACCTCCTGCCCCATTTGGTTGTTTTCAGGTGATGTCAGGGCCTGTCCCCAGAGCGTACATGCGTTTTGTGTGTGTTAGCAGGCGAAAAGTTGAACCAAGGTCATTACTCATTGATAAAGCCCCCCCGGACCGCTCATGTTATCTCCTCCTGCCTGGGGACTCCCGCCAGCAACCTCCGCAATTAGCCGTCTTCCCCCCTCCTATTTATCCCGGTGACAGCCGCCCCGACCCTTGTACCGTTGCCGCGGCGATGAGGGACCGAGCGAGCGGTAGCAGCTTGGACAACCCCCCCAGTGTTGTCTACTGGTGAGCAGTGGTGGATGAAGTACTCTATTGTGTTAAAAATACAGATACAGGGGCAAAAGATTACTCAAGTAAAAGTACCACATGACAAAATCTACTGAAGTAAAACATAAAGTACCTGTTTAAAATGTACATTAAAAGTAAAAAGTTAAATTAAAGACAAACGTAATAATTTTGATAAAGAATTTAGAAGAATTAAGATATCAACTGTATCTCTTAAAATCTGCTATTTGTTTTTGTGTGTGTGTTTTTGTGTATTTGTTTGCTCAAAGATAGGATTTTAACTCAAAATTAAATGTGCTAAAAATAAGTCTCAGCCATTTCAGCAGGTCTCAAACCATAAAGGAAAGTATTTTTTACTTTTCAGTCCAGATCTAAAATGCAGTAGAGCAGAAAGTACAGATACACGCTCTTAAATGTAGTGACGTAAAAGTAAAAAGTATCCCATGTAAATGAGTAAAGTACAGATATCTACATATTGTACTTAAGTATTACACTTTTACTTTTGTACTTCGTTACCTTCCACCACTGGCATGACACTTTAATATCGTTCAAATGTAGATTTTTGTTGGAAATGAATGAGTTCTTGAGTCTCGTCAGTAATAAAAATGATCAGATACAATATTTGTGCATTCACTTTTTGGGTATTTCATGACAAAATATAATGTGATAAAAACTGGAAAAACTCAAAAACTCTCAGAAACATGAAAATGACCAATATAACTGTCCTGTGAGAACATCTGCTATAGTACTTAGCTCGTGCAATATTGAAGTTATTATCATCAGTGTGAATTAGACATAGAGGCTGTGTAATGTGTGGTACAAGAGATGTTATGTTTTATTTTAAGCATAATGGTGGTGAGGCGTAACGGCAAAATGATCTCTTAACCTAAATATTTTAATTAAAAACGCCTCCAACTTAATTGTATTTGACAAATTTACCGCTCATTTAACATGGTCATATTAGCCTACTGTACATGTGTAGCTGAAAAATTATTTTGGAAGTAAAAGCATATGGAAAGAAAAAAGAAAAGACATTCACTAAGGCAATTAAGCAATAGTAAAGAGATCATAGCCAGATATGGATTTGATATTGATTACTACTGAGGTAAATGTATGTATAATCGATAAAATTGGTCGCACAGTGATTTGGAATTAATTAAAAAAGGTATTACATGTCTCAAAACCTAAACCTTATCTCAATAGGAATCTACTAAAATGAGAGCAAAATTGACTGATACGAACTGACCAATATGTTGGAATGTTGTTACCTCATGAAAAACATGGTTAAAAGCTCTGTTTTCCATCAAATGTGCCCTTTAAGTTTGGAAGAACAATTTCCCCATTTTAGATATTTTTTAATTTTGACACTATAGCTTTAAGTATCTGCAGATTCTCCATGTCAGTAAAGTGACTGAAAACAGCATTTATTTTTTTTCATACAAAAACAAAATAAGACAAAACCGAGCTGTTATTTATCCCTCTATCAATCTCCTATAGAACAGTTTTGTATGAATAAAAGTTCAAACATTGAGACGTAAATAGCCTTATTACAGTATTTTTCGGACTATAAGACGCACTTAAAATCCTTAAATTTTAAAAAAAATCTACAGTGCACCTTATGTATTAATTCTGGTTGTGCTTAGTGACCTCGAAAAGATTTTATGGGGTACGTGACACAAAAAATCAGTCAAAATATTTTAGCACGACTTTGGTAAACTACGAATCTGCACCACTTGATGGATTGTCGGAGCATTACGGCTTCCATAGTCAGGAGCCCTTGCGGAGTAAAGCCCAGTTTACCATCCTTAGTCCAACAGAAGTTGACCACATTAGACAACAAGGAGGGAGCTGTTTTTTCAAAGCTTATAGTTTATGCAAATTATCCATGTGGTTTTAAGTTTTGTTTCTGTAAAATGTAAACAAATGTGCGCAAAGCCGCATTAAACACATCATTACACAATGTATATTTGAGTCCTCCTCATAGAAAAAAATAAAAAATAAATAAAAACCAAGACAAAGAGGCAACGCGAATTACGCCATTATCTACCAATGGATCGTGGATGCCTGGGCAAAGGTCTCAGTCTCAAATGTCATCCATTTGTTTTGCTTATAATCCGGTGCGCTTTATGTATGAAAATAGATGAGAGAATTCAACATTATTGATATTGCGCCTTATAATCCGGTGCACCTTAAAGTCCAAAAAATACAGTGCATTAATTTATATGCCACACCAGGATATCATCTGAACTGATATTTGGAAGCCGATATCTGATCCAGCTATTTTTTTTACTATCTGCACTGATATCAGATAGCAGCCTCAGATCGGTACATCCCTAGTTCTAATACTATTGTTGCTATATGCTTGAATTGTATGTGTAGTGGTGCACTTGGGGGTTCCCTATGATATAAACACATGTAGCTCTAGATCTAATCAAAGGTGAGCAGTCAAGTTGTCTCACAAAGGTCCCTTGACAAAAGCAGTCATTTTATAGCCCAGAACATGGCAAGATGGTAGTCGATAATTCAATGTAAACTGGTGGCTTTGACGGAGCTACAGGCTCTAGGTCTCTGGTGGGTTGACCTGCCTTATTCTAGGCAAAAACAGTGGAGTTAGACAGCGAGTATCTGTGGATTTTCTGATACATTTTTAATGTACCTACCTTGAACTGAAGTCAAAATTCAGTCTATTTAGGTTTGGGTGTATTCAGAAATGAGAACTGGACGACTATGAAAGACGAACATTTTAAGTTGCTCAGTTCTGAATCAAATGTGGGATAATAATCATCATGTTAACAAAATCTTGAATGCTATAAAGTTCCAAGTTTCTTAGTAGTAGCAGTAGTTAAACCTTTCTATCTTCATGAAGACCAAACCAGACCAAGTTACAGGTCAGATCTGTGGAGCGGCAACCCCACTCACAGTCAGAATGCCTGTTTATCTAGGTATTTTTGAGCTCTAAAACTACTTGTAATTGAATAAATGGAACATAAAGCTGTTTAATGTCATACTGAGGAACACTGACACATCTCCACCAATGACATATTAGAAACAAGCAGGTAATGCACCCCAAACCAAAAAGTTACATAGTGCACCTAAAAAACAAGGAAAAAAAAAACAAGAGACTAGAATGTCCAAAGCTTTTATGAGTGTTTATAAGTTGTAATAATTCAAATATTGATTCTTCTTCATGAGTCTGATACAGTTTGACTTTATAAGCCTTTTTTGGTGGTAACTCTCCAAATACGCCAGACCTGTTAAGTGTCTGGTTCAAAGGTACAACAACAGTAGGCAAGCCTTGTTGAAATGAATTGATCTTTTACTCTTCTAAAATCGTCCCTTCATTTGAGAGTTATACCTTGCGACCCAAATTGATAAAAATGCGTTTAAGAATGCACCCATGTGCCATTTCTGACAGCTCTTTTCTTTATTTTCTAGGACTGGATAAAAAATATTTCAGGTCATGGCAACCAAAAGATCATCGGAGACAGCAGCTAGTCATTTTCTTGGCAGGTTTCCGACATCTCTCCCTCAGTCTGTGAAATGTCAGGGGCATAAAAGGCACTTTCTGTCCACCTGTAAAGTCACTTTGTTACACTGTTATGTGAGTTTTGAATTGCTGCTTGGCTCGCTAACGCCACAGGAGGTGTAAAAATACCTGAGCAAAGTGGATGATTTTCTCCAGGAAAAATTTGTGACCCTTACTGACTTGATTCATCGGCTATTTTCAGCTACAGCGATATACCGTGAAATTCCTCACACTAACCATCTCCAAACCACTTATCTCCGACTTAAAAGGTCACTTCAGCGATAGGAGATTCACTGTCTACAGTATGTAAATTGGAATTCATGTTTAGAAAGCTGAAACCTATTTAAAAGATGTATTTGTGGTAACGCTCGGTTTAAATGTGCAGTGAAATTTACAGACTTTGATTGGGGTTTTCAGTTAGCGCGTGGCATTTTCACATATACAGATGCAAATACTGTTTTAATGAGGGAGGTTAGCAACACAGAGGGATGAAAAGGGAGAATTGTCAGTAGCTTCAGTGGTATCGTTTTATCATTTTATAACTCGCAGGTTGGCAGTTTAATCTCTAGTCATGCCAGTGTGTCCATTGGCAAGACAGTTCACCCATCGTGCCTAAGTATGTTGTTAAAGATACGCCACATAACCAATGTTCCCTCTCATTTTTTTCAGCACTGAGTAAATTGAAATGTGTCTGAGCGGCATGCCTCAGCACTATGAGCAGACATCCAGAACTGTACAGAATGAAATCAGTATAATGGACAGTAATTGATCATCATGCTAATAATCACCTCAGCAATATGTATTTATTTATATTTATTAACTTGAGTTCGGCACTTGTGTTTAACAGCAGGTTTGGAACTGGGATTATGTTCAGTAAAATACATTTTTAACCATCTGGGCTAAAAAAAGAACACAATTGAAATTCAGCTGAACAGTAACATAAATCTGATATCAATAAAGTATCTGCACTGTACACTGTCCAGGCAAAGATAGAGGGAAATGACACAGCTCTTAATCTGTGACACAACATGTATTAAATTTACTCAAATGTTGGCAATGGGCTTTAATGCTGACATTACAGTTCTATCAGTGGCTTCACATTAAGTCCAAATGAAAAAGAATTTTATACACAGGGATAAAATACTGTCTGGGCTGGTTTAAACCACTTTAAACCAGGTCTAAACCAGGTCTAAACCAGGTCTAAACCAAACCAGGCTTAAACCAGGTCTAAACCAGGTTTAGAGCAGGTATAAACCAGGATTAAAACAGGACTAAAACAGACCTAAAGCAGGTCCAAACCAGGGCTAAATCAGGACTTGACTAAACCAGGACTACACCAAGACTACACCAGGGCTAAACCAGGTCTAAACCAGGACTAAACCAGGACTAAACCAGGTCTAAACTAGTACTAAACCAGGTCTAAACCAGGATTAACTATGGATTAAACCAGGTTTTAGCCAGGACTAAACCAGGTCTAAACCAGGACAAAAACAGGTCTAAAACAGGACTAAACCAGGTCTAATTTTAGACTTGAGAGAGAGAGAGAACCCTGAGCTAAACGTGTGAATGAAACCAAACACAACACCAGGCTCGTCTGTGATGAAACAACATCATAACATGGATCAGAAAATAGGGTAATATGGGCCTTTAATAAGAAGACACTAAGTATCCCAAATTGCCTATTGCTTATTAGTCCAAAATAGAATTGCTTTTAGTTTCATGCTTTTGTAAGTTAAGGGCACCAGATAAAAGTAGAATTGCATGTAAATGATATTCAAATCCTCCCATCATCTTTACCTTGTGTCTTTGAAGCCCTGTGCTCCTGATTCCACCGGCCTTGCTCTCTCTCTCGCACTCACTCAACGCACTCCTTTAATCAGTGCGAAAATTTCTTCTCCTTTTTCTCTATTATTTCAGGACACGCGCTGAGCCAATTAGCTAATCATTATGGCAAGGCAGGTGGTGCACTAATACAAGATAATAACACACCTTGGGCATTGCGCGCCACCGTACTGCTCGGGGCTTGCAGCTACATTGCGCAGTCCTGTGCATGCCTAATTGGGTTGTGGGTGGGAGGGTGGGGTGGTTGGGTGTTGGGTGGAGGAGGGGGAGATTTGGGAGGGGGAGGGTGGATTTATAAAGGGTGAGAGAAAGTGTGCTAAACTGTAACTACTTTAGTGTTTTACTTCAGGGTTTTACTGGAGGGTTAGGGAATTTTTGGGATGTCTGTTGTGGATTTCTAGTTATTTCGAGTTATTATTTGACCTTGGCATAGATTTTGTCAATTCAAAGACAATGGCTACTACTTCACAGAGATATTTTGAACCCCGTTTGAATGTTAAGTTAAAGAAGACCTGGTAACACTTTATAATAACTACATCTTACTTAGCCTTAATAAAGCATGAACAAAGACTTAGGTAATAATAATCAAAGACTTAATTAATAATGAATAAAGATTTAATTAATAATGATTAGTAAATGCTTAACAAAGCATAATTAGTCTTCACTTTAGAAAAGCTCTCAAAAAGACTTAACTAACAGATAACAGCTGCCTGAATTATCATTGCATTGCATTATTAGTAAATCATTCTCTCATAGCTTACTAATGATTAATAAATGCTCAAATGGTTAGTTCATGAGTAATTAAGTATGAAATAATTATGAGTAACTATTTACAGTACAGGCAAATTAAGTGCAAGTGCGAAATTAAGGTAGTAATTAAGTAGTTACTAAGCGTGAATCATTATTAATTCTTTGTTCATTATTAATTAAGCCTTTGTTCATGCTTTATTAAGGCTAAATAAGGTGTAGTTATAAAGTGTTGCCGAAGACCTATTGTGCCTGTGTCTGCTATATGGCTATAATCGATGTCATCCGTGGATTATTATGTAATATTTTGCACATTTTAAATCACAATATTCATCAACCGAGTAGGCAAGGCAAGTTTATATGTGTAGGATTCAAAGGGATTTGAAGTAATTCAAAGTGCTTTACAGAATAAGACAGACATTAAAATCACAATACAAACAAATCAAAACATAAATAATCATCATAAAATGAACATTAAAGGAGATGAGTAGAGAGCAGTAGGCGTGTGCCGGTGGCGCTGAAAACAGGGATCGATCGGCAATATGCAGTCTTGAAAATAAGCGATTAAAGATTACTCACACATGCATAAATCACTCCAAATACAACTTTGGTGAGTCAACAGTGAAGGGGAAACATCTATAACACGATTAAAAGCTCTGAAAAGTCAATTTTGCATGATAGGTTTGTTTTAATGGTGCACTATGTAACTTTTTGGGGGAATATATCACCACCTGATTGTCTCTGTGGAGATCTTATTGCTTACAATGTTACAGAGTAAGTCTTAAAATGATCTGTCTCCTTGGAGATAAACAGGGCATGTTGCAGGCCAGATCTATGGAGAAGCAAGCCCATTCACAGAAGAGAGAATTCATGGTTTTAAGGCATTAAAACATCTGCAGTAAAGTGTATAGAAGGTAGATAAGTTAAATGCCATACTGAGGA
The DNA here is from genome assembly GCF_026225935.1 of Boleophthalmus pectinirostris. Taxonomy (NCBI): domain Eukaryota; kingdom Metazoa; phylum Chordata; class Actinopteri; order Gobiiformes; family Gobiidae; genus Boleophthalmus; species Boleophthalmus pectinirostris. Next base: position 21,141,113 of record NW_026571153.1, on the reverse strand, counting down.
ACATTTCAGGCAGAACAAATCCCCACTCGCCTTCCCCACTAGCAGAAAAATTACACAGTGCAACTTTAAAGGGGTTCTTGTCTTGATGCTAAAACTTATCAGACAACAACATACAAGAACAAAAATCTGAAAAAAACAATATGGCCGATTAGAATAATGCGCATGCACTTGAACTCTACAGAGACAAGATTCTTTTTCTCTTAAATAGACTGACTCGAAAAAAGACGTAGGCATTTATTTTATTTTGAACATTAAATAAACCACAGATGGACTGTCAGACATTTTCAAATTCTCATTCCTGGCTCAGATAAAAGGCTTGGACAGCCCTGGTCTTGGATACTTCTAGTTAGGGCTGATGTTTACATGAGCTGCTTAAATGTAGTGCATCCACTGTAGACGCCACAATCTCCTGGCTGCATGTTCTCCGTGTCCCATTTCCTGACTGTCACACCGTAAATACATGCCATGAATGCGTGATGAGGGGAAGAGGAGATGAGGAGGAGGGGAGGAGGAGGAGGAGGGGAGTCACAGTACACAGGACCTGCCAGTGTAACCAAATACATATTTAGCATCTTTGCTTTGGGAGGAAGTAAATGGTCTTCACGGGGTTGTTGGTGGAGGTGGGTTGAAAGGCAAAGTCATATTGATTCGGTCCAGTTTGATATGTGTATGGCTCAATTCTTATCTTTGAGGAAAATACACTCTATAAGCACAATTTCTAAACATGCAGCTATTTTATTTATTCATTTTATCTTTATTTATTTCAGAAATCCTAGTGAAGTTAAAGGTCCTATATTACTCAAAATTGACTCTTGTGAGCTTTAATTTGTATTATAACGTTGTTACCTCATCAAAAACATACCTGGAGTTGTATTTTGTTTCAGTAACACATGTTTGGGTAATCTTTTATTATTAGGTTATACATCTCTAATGCTCAAAAGGCTCTGTTCTACTTTGTGATGTCATGTAGTGGTAGTTTTCAAGTTGGCAGATCCTTTTACCTTTTGTTCAGTCAAGGTTTGGTCTCCAGGTATGTTTTGATCAGGAAATGATATTATATAATGGATCAGTAAAGAGCGTATTGGTCCTTAATAAGCCTTAATAAGAATTTATAATAATAAATAAAACAAATTTCTTATTAATAAATAAATAATAAGACATTTGTAAGAAATTTGTAGTATTTGTGAAGACTGCTTATTAGGGGTGTAACAATATCCAAGTTTCACAATACGATATTGCCACGGTATGAACCTCACGGTACGATATTTATTGCAATATCGCTGGAAAATGTACGATATGATGGGGTGGCTCATGATTAGAGATGTAACAATATCTCTCTGTGAGATATTTTCATGATATACATCTCGCAGTATGATCATTATTGTGATATTTTGTGGAGGCTAAACTGCTAAAACTGTGAATATGCTACTTTTTCCTCTGAATTGTTATTTCTTCTTGTAGTCTGCACTGAAACGGAGCAAAGGATCATGGTCTATGTAGTTTTTTTTAGCTATTGCTGCACCATAACTCCTAATTTAAGCAAAGAGACTTGTAATTCAATATATTGTGATGGTCCACGATATTATTGTGAGAACTTTGACGATACGATATCATGGTATTTCAGTTATTGTTACATCCCTACTGCTTATGCAAACAGATATATCAATATAAGCTTGTATCCATGGAGGTGCCATTGCTTTGCCAGAATTCTTCCCCGGTATGGCATTAAACTGTGAACAAAATTGCCCAAAAAAGAAGAAACTTTTGACAGACTACTATCACCTTTTCTTTTGATATTGTCCTCCTCGCCGCCATTGTCATTCCACTGCCATGGCGACCAACACAAGGGGACATTTTGCAGTCACTATCACAACACAGACCCCCGCTCGCCTATCTCCCAACACCATTTGACAAGTCTGCCATCCAGAGGCGAGCAGTCCCTACCCGTTGGCTACTCCATCGCTCTACTCCACCACCGTCGTGCTTTTTAACCATCAAAGCCAACTGTGACAACCAAGGTAGTGTCAAAAGTAGTTTATTTACCCAGGCCCCCCGCGTCCAAGTTGTAGCGTTTCTCTAGCATCTTTTCTTCCATTGTGTTCACACCTCTAAAGGCTAGCAGGGATTCAAGTGTTTGGCTCCCCCGTGGGTTGACTGACATGCCAGTTATGAAGCCTGATAGCTGCTATAGATACTTTGCAGCTGATGCCGTCAACATTCCCTGAGGCTGTGACGCTAACTGTAGGCACTGATCTGTCTGAGGCTTGTTAGAATTTAATCTAAGCTTTACCTTAACGCAATCTGACCAGACCAGGCGGCAGTAGCTCGGTTTGTAAGAGCGTTTGTTCACTGATCCAAAGACTGGCAGTTCGAATCGCCCTCATGAAATGAAAACATCACGGGTTGAGAGGTCAGATCCACAGACCCAGAGGTTGGCGGTGCGATTCCAGCTCCCACAGATGAATGCTGTCGTTGTGTACTTGGGCAAGACTCTTAACCCACCTCTCCCCTAGTGTGTGCCGAGACTGGTGTATGAGTGTGTGTGTAAATGAGTGATTGATTCCTTGACACAAAGTGCTTCGAGTGCCTTGAAGGTGGAAAAGTGCTATATAAAAATGTGACCAAGAACTGACTGAGCTGAAACTGCAAGTGCTGAGATGATTTGTGCGGTTAAACAAGTCTCTCACACATAAAATTCCTGAAAATGTGTGGTTTAAATCCAGTTTGAATTGTTTTAAATTTTTTTTTTTTCAGACAATCTTAAAACTTTTGTTGGCGGTGTTTGCTCTATTCACGCTTACGACACAAACCAGGAAAACGTTTGGGAACACGCAATGACAACTTCCGGCGGGCTCTGTTTGCTGTAATAAGTCTATCAAAATCGAGGAAAATTTTGAAAATGGCTCAGTTTTCTTCATCTAAATGTCACTGTAGCGTTCTGTTATGTTCAGCTAATCAACAGTTACAACCATACCTCAGTTTTCATCATTTCCCCTCTGACACACAACTTCGAGTGCAATGGGTACATGCGATTAGAAGAGACCAGCGTGCCAAATGTGAGATTATTCCAAACAGCACATACATATGCAGTCTTCATTTTACCGCTGATGACATTTACCGTATTTTTCGAACTATAAGTCACCCTTTTTTTCATGGTTTGGGTGGTCCTGCGACTTGTACTCCGACTTATATATTAAAACTTTCACACTGACAGCCGTGAGAGGTTCTAGGCTTGTGTGTAAGTATCTGCTACTCCTATTACTCCAGTACCACTGTCACTTCACACTCTACTGTGCATGTCTCCTGCAGAAAGAGCCACTGTGCTGCTGCAAGTAGTGAAATATGCAGCTGAAAATGGTAATGAAGCAGCAGAAAGAAAGCTTGGAGTGAGCAAAAAACTTGTGACAACAGGGAGGATGCGCCATGCAACTTTCCTGGAAGTCACTGGATGGATCGACAAAGCCCGGACTTCCCTGATGACTGAAATCATCCTGTCGTGATTCAGAAAGGCCGGAATAATTCTAACTGGGTGCTGAGTCTGACGACAGCTGACAGAAGAGGAAGCGGCGCTCTGTTTACCTCCAGAGGTCGCAGAGTTGCTCAGGAGTGGAGTGAGACTGAGAGTTTGGTCAACTTATTCTGTTCTATTTTTTATTTTATAGTTATCTGAATAATTGTTAATATGTTACGTTCACAGCCTGTTGTTCTCTGTTCTATTATTACTGCATTTTTCTGACTCTAAGTCCCATTTTTTTCATGGTTTAAAGAAATTTCCCCCAAAAAGTGCTACTTATATATGTTCTTTATGTAATGTTCTTCATTACACATTTTTTGGCTGGTGTATCTTATACTTTAGAGCAATTTATAGGCTATTAGGCGCTCTGGATTATAAGAAGCACTGTCATTAAATGGTCTATTTTCGAACTTTTTTCACAAATAAACCGCGCTGAACTTTAGACGAAACACAACAGTTAGATGGCTCAGTCAGACTTTGTTTGGCACGTTCACGGTGACTCTGGGCTTTGTTCAGTTGTGGCGTGTAGGGAGGGTGCTGTCTGGGACCGCTGGATTGTTGGCGTGTTCACAGTGACTCAGTTGTTCAGTTGTGTCTAGAAGTGGCACATTGGACTCGCTTTTTTGGTTTGTTCCTTCATTCCATTCCTCGTCTGCGTGGAGTGATGAGTGTGGCTGTGGGTGTTTTTTCACTGCGCGCTCGCTGTCTGCTCCGTGTGTGTTTGCATGTTCTGCGGGTGGTGCGGCTTTGTAGTTTACTGAAGTCGTGCTGGGACACCCGAGTGGATTCGTGCATGGGGCGCTCTGGATTGCGGGGCGCGCGGTCATTTTTTGATGCGGTTAGAGGCTTAAGAGCGCGTCTAATAGCCCGGAAAATACGGTACTTCAGTAGTTTTTATCACAGTCCTGTGTCGGTAACTACACCGGAAGTCGTCATCGCATGTTTCCAAACGTTTTCCTGGTTTATGACGTAAGCGTGAATAGAGCCCATTGTGTCAGCTGGTAACTGATGAACATTCGATCAGATAGGCCCACAGATACATGTAGAACACCCCCCAGTATGGTGTCACTGCAATGTATCTATAGCATGAGCAGGAGAAAAGGGGAGGGAGGGGGGTTATCTACATGTACATCTTGCGCCAAATGCAATACAGGAGTTCATAGACAGATGAAGGGTCTTGGAAAAATGGGTTTGATTGATGGCTGTAATTCCGCCTGTTTTATTTAGAGAGAAGAGAGGGGTCGTGGAGGTTTTGAATTGTTGTTTGTTGGTTTGCTCCCACTCCTTTTTATTACAGTAAATGAGATGCAAAAAAAAAGAAAGGAGTTGGCAAGTTGTTGACTATTACGGGAGTGAACTTATGGAAAACAGGAAGACTTTTTCACTGTAAAGAATATGGTAATTGCTGTCCATTTATTATTGTGGTGGATTGGATAAAATGTTAAATCCTTTTTTTTTTGTATGTTCTCCGTTTAATTAATAGTTTAATCTTAAAACAGGAAAAACAGAACTACAATGTTTGAAGTAGTCACAAGTTAATCGTCACCACAATGAGCTTGTAAGTTCCACAATTCTGAGAGACTAACATCAACCAGCATGCTAATGTTGCGCTTACTAATTCTTTGATAATAAACTCCTCTATAATTAGCTGCAGACATACACAGTGGACTTATTTTGACTTCAAGAGATGGAAAAAAGGCACTTTCGTTATTCACAATGGTTTTAAATCTCCAAATTATTACAAAACATTATTATTATTATTATTATTATTATTATTATTATTATTATTATTATTATTATTATTATTATTATTATTATTATTATTATTATTATTATTATTATTATTATTATTATACTTTTTTATTTTTTATTATTATTTTTATTTTTTATCTGGTAGTGTAAACACAGCACTGGGAAAAAAAAAATAAATATGTTTTGTTTCCAAGGAAAATTAAAGCTTAAAAAAAAAATCCTTGCGTAACTTTCAATTACGCAAACAGTTCAAAAATCTTCAGGAAGCTGGTGCACTGTGTAACCTTTCTCCCACTTGATTGTCACCATGGAGACGTTATTGGCTTGCCTCACTATCCCACACGCTTTCTTTGCCAAGTCTGTCTATACTTTATGACATCTGTCCCTGCGTCCCAGCCCACTGCCATCTTCCATATTCCACATCACAATGATTAAACTGTAATTATAGCACTTTTCATGTTAATGTCACTTTATGGAATTACACTTTTATGAATATGAAGTTGTGTCTCTGATTTTCATCCTCTTTCTCAAGTCAAACAGCTGCGTACAATGAGGTGCCTCCACACAACGCTGCCCACGGTTTTGCCCGCCATATGTGCCAGCCAACTGTTGCCGAGTGTAAACTGTACAATCACAAGTAATCGAGATAAATAATATAAAGTTTCCTTCGGAGTTAATGTAAGCGTATCATGGGTAAAGAAAAGCGCTTGAAGAAGAATCAACTTAAAGGGCGCGTGTTACTCTGTTTCCTGATTTATGTTATAATGTTTTCTCATCAAAAACGTAAATGGAGTTTTGTTTGAATCACAAATCCTGCATATTTAGGCTCTTTGTTCCACTTTATGATGTCATGTGGTAATACAGGAAGTTCTCTACTGTGTGGTAAACTCCATACACGTTCACAAGAATAATTTAGATCATTTTAGCCCTGGAATGTCCTTTCAATACTAAACAAAAGGTTAAAGGTGGCCGTTAACTTGTAAACTACCGCTTCATGACATCACAAGGTTGAACTGAGCATTTTGAGCTTTGGAGATATAGACACACTAAAAATACAAATGTATGAATGAAACAAAACTCCAGCTCTGTTTTTGAGGAGGTAAAAATATTATAACATGACTTAAAGCTCATAAGAGTCAAATTTGCTTAGTCTAAGTAGTAGTAAGGAGAATGTCTGGAAATGATTTTGACAAATTGATTAAGCAATTAGTTGGTTAGTGACAAATTAGCATTCAATACGTCAAGGTTAGCCGCCATTATTGGACATAATAAGGTCAATAAAGAACTAAATAGACTGCCATAACGCACAAAGCAGAATGGAGTCATTATGTTGTTAATAGGGCTTATGGGGAGCATATGTTGAGAACACTGGTTGCATTGTAAATTGTTTGAGGAAAGAATTCCTAAGATAGCAAATTACACTAATATGCACTATGTAACCTTGCTGGTGTTATTGCTTTGAATGGAAGGTTCCAGTGTGTGGCATTAAAGTGTCCATATTACGCTATTTTCTGATCTATGTGATACTACTGTTTTCTCATCACAAACTTGTCTGGAGTTGTGTTTTGTTTCATTCACACATAAATCCTCCATATTTAGGCTAAATTCTTCCTTCAAACTGAAAATACTCTGTTCCACCTTGTGATGTCATGCGGTAATCCATTAAGTGCTCCACGAATCATTTGGATGATTTCAGCCCTGGATTAGCCAATCTCTTCTGAACAGGTAGCTGTTAAATTGAAAACTACGACTACATGAAGGTGGAAGGTGGAAGCAAGCATTTTGAACTTTGGAGATGTAAACAATTAGCCAAGCTGGCGCCACCTAGTGCCTCCACTCAATTTCAATTCTCTCCAGCGACTAGGTCAGGAAAGATGGAAAACCCTGGAAGTGTGAGTCCGGGCCAATCAGCAAAGAGCCATACATTCTGAGCTGGCAACGATTCCTGAGATCGAGGATTTAAAGCCATAACAAAGAGGATGTTTGGTGAATTTTATTAAGGAGAAAGACATTTTTGCCTTTCTTCCTACGGGATTTGGGAAAAGCTTAATATACCAGTTAGCCCCGTTAGCGGCGCATTACATATGTCAGGACCAAACAGCAGCGATTGGTTAAATAAAAAAAGTACCCGCCTACTGTGGAGCGAACGAATTCTAACACTGTGGCTTCAGACAGTTTCCACAAAGTGAAACCGGTTGATGAATCAGGCTAGTAAACAATAACTGCGAAAAAAATATATATATATACATATACATATACAGCTCTAGGTGTGTTTTTGAGGAGACGACAACATACAAAGTTAACAAGAGTCAGTTTTGTATGATACAGAACCTTTAATCATGTTCAATTACAGTCACTATTATAGCCTAAATATACATTGAAAACATACATTTTTCCACAGATCTGACCTGTCGCTAGGTCTGATAATATTCAATGCCTGTTTAGATAAGTTAAATGCTATACTATGGAACATTATGGGCAAAGCAGTGGACCCACTAGAAAAGTTACATTAAGGGCCTGTTTACATGAGAACGCTTGCAGGTAAAAATGACAAATTATTATAATTTTTTTAGAAGTGCCTTTTGTTTAGATGGTGATGGTATTGTTGGGGCTTAAAAATGCAAAAATCTGAAACCACCCTCCAGAGTGGAAAAGCTGAATACGCTCCGCCGTAGCTTTTCCATCTACACTGCCCAAGACGCAAAACTCTGGTCAGATCTGCTCACGTCGCGTACACGTTTACATCACATACATCACCACCTAGCGTGAACACCTACCCGCCTGGCATGCATATCTAATCGAATTCCACACACTTTTCCATTACTGTATGCACGCAGATTTCCTCCTGAAAATGCTCCTCTAATAAAAAGTGAAGACGCGATGCCACTTTTGCGTATCATATAAACGTAGCCTAACATAAAGTCTACACTGTCTCCTAGCAGGCAGATTGTACTTCAGACACTCACACCCTCATTTACCCAGGTTTGGGACCGTAGCCAAGATTACATGAAAAGCTCCTGTGGTTGGATTTCTTGAAGCCTTATAAACTATCTTCAGAATTTTTATGTGGATTTTAGGGTAGAAGTAACAGTCGTGGAAAGCACTACCTTAAGGTATATAAGACATCAGAGCCATCGCAGACTTGCTTGCTCAGAGAAACGTGGGCCCCGGGCTTATCCCCCCCCCCCCACCCCCCCCCCCCCCCCCCCCCGGCCCCTCTCTGAGATACTGCACCAGGAGAAGCACACGCCTGGATGAGAACAGGGCTGGAGGCTCAGAGCGTGTGGAAATGTAAAACGCAGAAACCAAGCAGCTAATACTCCAGATGAGAGCAGCGTTAATAGAAAATCTTGTATGTGCGCGCTAATGAGTTTTCTTATTAGCAAATCACAAGTGCGTGTAAAGCGTGTCCAGAAATCTATCAGCCCACTCAGTAATGTGGAGAGAGGGGGAAGAAAGGCCCCACTCGTACAGGTATGTCAATATGGATGTGGTGAGAATAAGGTCATTATTAATCAGTCACTTTTAAACGGACTGTTATGAAAGATTTGTGATTGTCGTACATTTTAAAAACTCTTAACAGCACTACATACAGTTCCTCTAAGCTCTTGTTTATTTAAAGGTCCCATATTATGCAAAATTGTGAGCATTTAGCCATGTTAAAATGTCATTACCTCATCAAAAACATACTTGGAGCTGTTTTTTGTTTCACAGACCTTTTTCACAATGGCCGGAAGTGCCGCGATGTAGGGTAAACGTCACTTACGTTAATGCTTTTCTATGGCAAAATATCTGTGGAAATGTCTCACCTATTTTCCACCAGCTTCATAAATCTGCCCCATCACCAAATCTTCATCCAACAAACTCGACAAAGGACATATTCTGTCCATGAAGAATTTATCCACAACTATCAAGGAAAGAAAGACGAAAACGTAAAGGTGAACAACGATGGCGCATTAGTGAACTTCTCCTGAGCAAAACTAATGTTATGGTCATGAATAAAACATAAGTAATAAATCATTCATTAATAAGTAACTTGTAAAAATTAAAATTCAATTTCATGATGAAGATGTAGATCTGTGCAGTTTAAATGCTACAGATGTTCACAGATTACATGTCTAGTATTTAAACTACACAGATCTCTCTGTCTATGCAAATATCTACATCATGAAGTCGATTTTTCATTTTAATTCTAGAATCAGTCTGAGTTCACAAGTTACTTATGTTTTATTCATGACCATATGGTTAGTTTTGATCAGGAGTAGTTCACTGATACGTCGTCGTTGTTCGCCTTTACATTTTCGTCTTTCTTACCTTGATAGTTGTGGATAAATTCTACATGGACAGAATATGTCCTTTGTCGACTTTGTTGGATCTAAAGATTTGGTGATGGGGCAGATTTATGAAGCTGGTGGAAAATACCCGAGACATTTCCACAGATATTTTGCTATAGTAAAGCATTAACATAAGTGACGTTTACCCTACCACGCTGCACTTCCGGCCGTTGTGAAAAAGGTCTATTCACACGCGTCTGCATCTCCAAAGCTCAAAATGCTCTCTTCCAATCCATTCCTTTGACATTTTGTTTTGTAGAGATGGGCAATTCTGAGGCTGAAATTATCCAAATGATCCTAGTGAAGGTGTATGAAATGTAAAAACGCAGTGGAGCACTTCCAGTATTACCACATGGCGTTACAAAATGGAGTGTTTTCAGTTTGAGAGAAGAACGTCTATAAGGTTTGTGTGTTAAACGTGTGTGAATGAAAACAAAACCCAACTCCAGGTATATTTGGTGTTGAGTGTGAGTAGAAAAAAATGTTGGTTCATTTTGTCTAATTCCGTTCTTTGGTCAGATTGTGTTAAAATAAAGCACAGATTAAAGTCTAATAAAGCCTCATGGTAGGTTCTCACAAATGCAGTATCTTCTGGTAGTTTACAATGACATTCTAACCTACAGCGTGTCAACTCCAAATCCTCAATCTTTATTACACGTAAAATTAAAATTTCAAACCTTTCAAATCTTCCACAACCTTCTTCCAAATACTGACCACCTGTTCCTCTCCCCTCCAATCTCCGACCATATGCCCAGAGCCTATGCATCTTCTCATATACTGTACCTCATGAATAACCCATTAACATTAACTCCGCAGTTTTCCCTTCAAGACTTCAGCATTTCAGTATTTTTTTCCTCCCTACCCTGCATGCCTAATAGGAGACATCAATCATTATTAGAATCTAAGCAAGACGTGACGAGATCAGAGTTTATTTACGCGCGAGCTTGAATCCCGTAAGAATCCACTTTTTGATTCTTGCCGCATTAAGCACGGGCTGTTTCAGATGCGTATTCCCCGAGGATATGAGGGAAATCAATGCTTCCGTAGACCAAGGGTTAAGATAAATATTCCATTGAGAATTGCTTTACTCGTCGTCTGGACATTTAAATGAGACACCAAAGCATCTATTAGTCTGGCTTTTGGATTGCATCATAAATCAATAGGCAGAAAAAATGGGACAGGAAACATGCTGCTTTTTGTAATGGATATCAAAATAAATGGTTGTTTACTTTCACTACAGCAACTTATTCTTAAAGGTCTTATATTATATTATGAAAAATTGACTCTTGTGAGCTTTAAATCACGATATACTGTTGTTACCTTCTCAGAATCATACCTGAAGTTGTGTTTTGTTTCATTCACATGTTCGAGTTATATTTTATTAGTAGCATGTTTACTCCAAAGCTCAAAATGCTCTGTTTTGTGATGTCATCAAGTGCTCCATTTCAAGTGAACAGATACCTTTTAATTTTGTTAAGTAAAGATGGGATATTCCAGGGCTGAAATTATAAAAATATTTCTAGTGAAGGTGATCTTCTATTGACACATTAGCATGTGTTGAATGTGTGGCCAAACTGACTACAAAGTAATGGGAATTGTGCAATGATAGTTTGGACTGTGCAATGCATGGGGTGTGCAATAATGGGAACTGTGCAATGAGTGAAGTGTGCAATATTTTATTGTTTGGCCCCCTGTGACCCCAGCCCTTTTGGACAACAGATGGAAATTAGACTTAGGCTACAGTTCGGTGTGTTTACATTCATGTTGTATCTTGTTTTTTCATCAACATGCCCTGTCCCAGTCAAATAAAATAAATAAATAAAATTTATGGAGTTTAAAAACACATTGGAGCAGTTCTTGTATTAGTAAGTAAGTAAGTACGTTTTTTTTTTTTTTTTTTCATTTATATAGCGATTTTCATAGACATATGTCAAAGACGCTTTACAGAACATTATTCATTCACTCCATACCTCGTGGTGGTAAACTACTACTGTAGCCACAGCTGCCTTGGGTCAGACTGATGGAAGTGAGGCTGCCAATCTGCACCATCGCCCCTCCGACCACCACCATCACTCTCGCACACACCACATTCATACTAGGCAATAAGAGTGAAGGACACAATGACAGTTTTTGTGACTGGCGCCCACTGTAGCACCTGATTTTCCCAGAGGTCTCAATCCAAGTACTAACCAAGCCCGGACTTGTGTAGCTTCTGAGATCTGATGGGAACAGGCTTTGACGAGCCGGTGTGGCTGGTGTTACAACAAGACATCATAAGATTGAACAAAGTGTTTTCTGTTTGAGAGAATAACTCAGTAATAAATATGATGGGTTTGTGTGTTAAACATGTGTGAATGACAAAACACAACTCTGGGTGTGTTTTTGATGAGGAAACAACATTATAACAAAGGAAATAGCATAACATAAAGAAGCAGCTATACAGTTTAAGCCCCATTAGCACTGCCAAGGATGTGACCCTGTGTTACAGCTTATAATTGTGTTTTCAGGTGTTAATGATTCTTCTACTTTAAACTTCTGTAGTTGGACTAAAAGTATTAATATTTAAAACAGCAGTTTCAAAATAGACCTTCAAATCTTTAGCAAACAAGCAAACAAAAGCTTAGCACAAAACTCCTTGGTGAAAGTCTTATGTAAAACACTGCAGATAGACATCAAATCATTTCAGCAAACTAAGATGAGGTTACAGAGTCCACTGAGGTTGTTCCTCTATTGTCCTAACCCTCAGTCAGTTTTACAGCCAGTGCAGTGTCATTGTATAGACTGTACCCTGACACTTATGTCCCCAAATGGTTTCAGAAATAAAATGAGGATCATAGAGGTGAGGATCTGCCCGGTGGGAAAGACTGTCCACACACACCATCCATGAGCTTGTCCTTACTGTACTGGCTTTGTATAGAACCTGCGTAATGTAACTTTGACCCACAGAAAATTGCAGAATGTGCATGTGAAATTATTCTTTGTATTTTAAATGTTTCTATTGTTTCCAGAAATCCAATGTAGTCAGCCATAAAGTCCTGCAAGAAACAAGTACAAAGACATTTGAAAATTGTGCAGTGAATTAGCAGCGGACCAGACCGATGCAGTATCTGATATTGGAGCAGATGCTAAAAAATTTCCTGTATCGGTTCAGTCAGTGTCTTAGTTCAACATAGAAATTGATGTAATAAGAATACAATTTTGTTGAATAGTTTCTTCAGAGAAAAGAAAATAAGACAGAACTGATCCAAATAGTTACATAGCTAAGGAAATAAATGCTGCTTTTAGTCTCTGTGCTAGTAGTCAGGTATTAGATGCTTAAGGCTATAGCATCAAAATCACTATCAGAACTGAAAAAGATGAACTGTGCAACTTTATAGTGAATGCAAAATTGTTGCTGGTGGCACAGTGGGGAAATTACAGTGTTGCTCCTTAAAGTTCAAGAACAACACAGAAAACACAATCAAAATTAAGATCACGATAAATTATACTATAAAGATTTACAATAGACTACACTATGTTAGCAGAGTAAAGCTATTATTTTTAACCATACTGTTTAGTAGGGGTGTGCATTGTCTGCTGATACGATACACAACACGATATGCCTGTCACAAATTCAATATATCCTGTATATACTGATACTAAAACAAAGGACGATATATTGTGACTTATCAATAATTATGAGTACATATTCACAAAATTGAATGAAAAACAGTTTATTTAATTTTTAAATCATGAGAACATTAAATTGATCATATGATTTTTTTCATGAAATACATGACTTTTAAAAATCAATTCAGACACATTTTTAATTGATATAACAGGGGTGTCAAACTCAAATTCACAGAGGGCCAAATTTAAAAAACTGTCATGGGCTAAACTAAATATTTATTGAAAAATTTCAACAACATCTGCATATTTTCTCTTCTTTTGAGATATGTAATGTCATTTTTTTTCTTTTTTTTTTATTAAAATAAATGCGTAATAATAGTTTTGCTTAATCACTGAATCCAGAACATGCATTGTATAAAATAATAAATATAAGAATTGTGCAATGAAATATCACAATATATCACTGAATCGATATTTTCTTACACCCCTACTTTTATGTTGCATTAAGAATATCCTGTGTTCGATTCCCTGATTTCTCTGGGTTAAATGCAATGCAACATGTTTTTCTAATGGCGACCTTACCCAGTACATGTGTGAAAACAGAGATGCATTAGATCTAGAGTTAAACATGGGTTATTTATGTCAAATCTGTATCCGATATTATCCCTGTAAGCGTACGTGTTGTTTTAGCCTAGTTTAGATGGATGTGAGGGGGCTTAATTGCTAGTCATGTGCTGCTTTGTACAGTGGTATTCCCATGTGTTCTATTCTCATGGATGTAAAGAACTGAAAATATCTCCATCGCTAACATTACAGTGTTTGTAGTGATACTTGTATGTGCCCACTTTGATCTCACTGCTATTTCTGTAACACACATGTGGTTTAGGCCTATGTAAACACGCTAGGCTTTATTGATTTTTACAGCGTGTGCGGAGCGTGTGGCTTTCTTCAAGTCCATTTGTCCGTGATTGGAGAAGGAAAGGAGCTGTTTTTGTCAAGGCAATTTGATGGCAAAAAAAGCTGAAATACAGTTATGAATATCAGTTACAAGTACAAGGAAAATAACTTGTAAACATCCGTGGATTCCAACGCAGTGTGTAGCTATCTCATATCACGCTGTTATCTGACGAATGTAATATTGTAAATTTCTGAATCAAATAATCTTGGAGAGGAGAAGACCAGAACTGATGCGGAATTGGGCAGAAATTCAATCACCCCTCGGAAAAAATAAAAATAAATAAAAGCAAATTGGATTGAACTATCACAGGCAAATATTTGAACTGGGGTGTGTAATTTAAGTAGACACCAACTCATTTATCAGCTTGTCTAAAGATGTAGAAATTCAGGAAGCAAAATATTACGTCGGCTGGAGTCGAGTAAAGCATTGGGAAACCACAGAGGAACTTGAATCAGCTTATCTTAGCGTGTGGAGGCCGAGAGAGCCAGATCTGAGCACATATGCAGTGTAAATGATGGGAAATTGGCAGATGAACTTAAATCATGCTATTTTATGATCAATGGTTTAATGTTGTTTCTTCATCAGTTGTGTTTTGCTTCATTCACACAAGTTTAACACACAAACCCTGCATATTTAGGCTGAGCTCTTCTCTCAAACAGAAAGCATTCTGTTCCGCCTTGTGATGTCATGTGGTAATACAGGAAGTGCTCCACCATGTTTTTTAGCTTCATACATGTTCTATGGAAACTACCGCTTCATGACATCACAAGGGGAAACAGCATGATGAGTTTTGGCAATGTAGACAGACTAATAATAAAGGATTACTCAAAAATGTGTGAATGAAACAAAACACAACACAACTCCAGGTATGTTTTTGATGAGGTAACAGCATTATAACTTGACATAAAGAGTCCATTTGGTGTAATATAGGACCTTTTAATAGCTTTAATACATTTTTACCATCATCCCAGCAGGAGTGTTCTTGTTGGCATGCATAAAATTCAGTATTTAGCTCAGTAAAATTGTTGTCCTCACACAGTTCCTGTTTCACTGCCAATGAAAAATAGACTCTTCTATTAATTTGAATTGTGAAAATTCACAGCTGATATTGGTCTGTTTTGGCAGGGATTTTTTGACTGGAATGTTCATCCATTGGTCAATTTGTTTTGTATTTAGTTGCTGTTGGTTAATCAGGGCTATTTAAAAAGTAGCCAAGTGTATCTAAAAGTAATTACACAACAGAGCATAGTGGTCTGATTATGTTCGAATTAGATTAATTTAATGTTTTTTTTTTTGTTTTATTTTATTAGATATTTTTTTCAGACCGAGAGTGTGTTTTCAGTTTTGGTCTTCATCAGAGTGCTCATGTGATGTTGCTGTGATGTGTCCGGTCATCTGATTTAAGCCTATTTTGGTTTTAAATCAAAACCTTGGTCTGAAAAAAGAATCTAAAAAAATATCTGAAGTCCAATCTTACCTTGTTTGACTGAAATGGTTTTACATTAAACTTAAAACTTAAAACACTATTTGCTTTAGATCAACATAAAATAACGAGATGTGGAAAAAAATATGATACTATTACATCTTTTGGTGCTGAAATGAAAGTCTGTGTTGAATCATTAAACTTATATTAAGTTTTTTAGAAGATAAGACAGCAATGGTGTACTCTTCTCTATAGTGTGCTATAGATCTCAAAATGCCGATCTTCACAAATACTGTCACACTTTTGTTTTTCATCGACTTGACTCTGGATGAAAAGAGGCGAGTTTGGCCTGAACGCACCTTTTGAACACAGCTTAGACTTAACACTTTACACCGAGGGTCACTGAAGAAGCCAGAGATATAGGACAATCCAAAGATGTCCTTCAGGTCTATTCACCGACCTCAAAAATGAACCAAATGTCTCGCTGGCCTTGGTGTATTGTTTATATGGGTTTTGGTGATGTTTGTATTTCATGGAGACTCATGAGACCTTGAGAGAATGGGTCAAACTGTAAGAAACCTTGGACAACACGACTACAACTCACTGCACCACAGTGCACACAAAATACTATGGCAAACAACTTGGGAACTAGAATGATAGAAATCTGCTCATTACACCACTGACATATGTTTATGTATGTTCTAACCATCAAAGTAAATAGATTGAAGTTGTATTATGTAACGTTTCGCTTCTCTCCAGGGAGATACTAGCCTGATTTATCAGCCGGTTTCACTTCGTGGAAACCGTCTGACCTCGCAGCATTAGGATTCATTTGCTCAACAGTAAACAGTACTTTTTAAATTTGACCAATTGTGACCTATGTAATGCACTGGAAAGCTCAGTGGTGTCCAAGTAATTGCCGGCACAACAGCAAACAAAGCAGAGAGTGAACATGTGAACGATCATTGCAATTTCTGTGAGATGAACTTGCGAATTAAAGGCGCAATAAAAAAAAATGCAAAGGAGGATAGCGTATGCACTCTGCTATCACAACTCAGGTTGATTCAGCTCTTCACTGATTGGCCAGTACATGGTCTATAACTTCGAGGGTTATTGCAAACCATATAGTGTATTCCAATTCCCGACCTAGTCGCTGGAGAGAAATGAAATTAAGTGACGGCACTAGGTGATGTCAGCCTGGCTAAGGAGATGCTGTTGCTTGGAGACAATTAGGTGGCTGACCATTCCCCAGAAAAGTTCCATCGTGCACCTTTAATGTTGAACTGGCAATTTGATATTAGACCTGGCAACAACCAATGAATTATCTTTATATACTTACATGCTAGACACTGACTGGAGTACTGTGCAAAATCTGTTTTTTTGTTTTTTTTAATCTTTGGAATGTTGGAAGAGGTTTTAGAAGTCATACATGCATTTTTCAGTAATTTAGCAATCTCCCCAGGGCCATATTCACGTCCTCTTTCTAATGTTCAGCCCACAAGCCTATGTCATCCATGCTCACACAAGAATATTCTCCATGAATATACAAAGCATGATACAAAACCGTACACAACAAATTGACAAACCTGATACAATGTGCAGTAGTTTCATTAGTGGGGTGCACCCTGTTTGTGTTGTGATGTTACTTTGAAGGGGGAGTGACTTAGCATGGGGAGCAAATGGAGGGGAGACTCAGAGCATCCCAACTAGTAAAACTATTCATACTTTTTTTCCCCCCCAAATATAAATATAGCAATGTATAACAATCAAAGGTAACATGGTGATCTAAATATGATGTGTGTTAGCAGTTAATACCTCATAGATGTACAATTCCCCCTCTTTACCAGTATTTTCGAGCAGCTGTCCCAGAATCTCAAAGTATATATCTCGAGACTTGTAAAATTGCATTACTAGCTCTTCTTGGTGTAATCCAGATTCTCCTCACATCGGCCAACTTGCTGACTAAAACCTCTCGCCAAGATTTCCAGCTCTGAAAAGTTGCCTTAACTCTATCGGGGTTTCAACTTCTAATATACTTTTTTTCTTGTAAAGTTCCTAATCTTTTGACGTTCTTCCATCGTGTATTCCCTGATGGTGCATTAAGGAGTGGGTGGACCAGATCGCAATGGATTTCCTTTGGGGACATTAAAAGGAGAAAGGCACAGGAGGGGTCCCATGGGTGAGCCTTGCTGATGACATCATGACTGCCAGTGCAAGTGAAACTCACTCCAAGCCCATTAAATCAGATGGCACGATAATTTGGTCTAATTTTCCGTCGGTTGCGCTAATTGCATGTGACGGTGGACTCCGGAGACCACTGTAATGTGCTGATGCTGCGTAAAGTGACTGTGATGGGGGCTGTGGTGGTGGCAGGTGAGGAGAGTGAGGAGAGATGTGTTTTTCTAATGCAGTGTCGTCATTGTAGAAACTCTAGATTTAGATCTGGTCTTTATTAAAGGTTATCAAAGTTAATGCTATTTTCTGATCTATGTTATAATGTTGTTTCCTCATCGCAAACAGACTTTGGATTTTCAGAGTTTTGTGTTATTTCATTCACACATGTTTAACGCACAAACCCTGCATGTTTCTCCCAAACAAACAAACAAACAAAAAACACTGTTCTTGGAGACAAGTAGGTGGTAGACCATTCCCCAGAAAAGTTCCACTGTGCACCTTTAATGTTGAATTGGTAATTTGATATTAGACTTAACAACAACCAATGAATTATCTTTATATACTTATAAACTAGACACTTGTATTAAAATTCTTTAAATATTTAAAATGTCTTTAACAGGGAGTGTTATGCAAAATCGATATTTTTGATCTTTGGAATGTTGTTTCCTCATCAAAAACCTGTCTGAAGAGGTTTTAAAAGTCATGCACACATTTTTTTTTTTTTTAGTAATTTAGCGATCTCTCCAGGGCCCTATTCACTTCCTCTTTGCGGTTAGCTGTAATATTCTGTCTAATGTTCAGCAAATGTTCAGGAGTGACTTAACATGAAGAAAAAAAACATGAAGAAAAAACACTGTTCTTGGAGACAAGTAGGTGGCAGACCATTCCCCAGAAAAGTTCCATCATGCACCTTTAATGTGGTAATTTGATATTAGACTTGACAACAACCAGTGAATTATCTTTACATACTTATAAACTAGACACTTGTATTAAAATTCTGGGGGAAAAAAGATGGTGCACATGTAAGACTATAATGTCAGGTAACAGGGAGTATTGTGCATTTTTAATCTTTAGAATGTTGTTTCTTCATTAAAAATGAGGTTTTAGAAGTCTTCCATGCTTTTTTCAGTAATTTAGTGATCTTTCTCGGACCATATTCACGTCCTCTTTGTGGTTAGCTTTACCTTGTGATGTTGTGGTGATACAGGAAGGGCTCCACTGTGTTTTTAAACTGCGTACACCTTCAGTAGAAATATTTGTATAATTTCAGAACGGAACTGCAAGAACTGCCCAAATCTACTCAACTAAAGAGTAAAGGTAGCTGTTAACTTGAAAACTACCACAAGGTGACATCACAAGGTGGAACAGAGGATTTTGAGCTTTGGAGATGTAGACAGACTAATTATAAAGGATTACTCAAATATGTGTGAATGAAACAAAACACAATTCCAGGGGTGTTTTGAGGAGGTAACTGCATTATAATATGGCCTAAAGCTCACAAGAATACATATGTGTGATATAGGATCTTCAACATCCACTTAGCTTTGTTCTGCATTGTTTAAAATTTAACGCAAATAATAATTAATTCATACATTAAAAGTCTGAAATATTACAGAGTAAAATCAAATGGGAATCACTGAAAATATGTTTCCAAGTCTAACGAGTATGCGATGAATGAATAATGCACCAAATTGTAAATTGACTTTGATGTTCAGCAGAGATAGCATTTTTAAATTTTAGATTTTACAATTTTCATTGAAAATTATAGTCAAAGCAAAAAGTGTCTAAAATGTAAAAGTACAGAGTTGGCCTCCACACACATTTCCTTCTTGAACATGTAAATGGCTCTGGTAGCCTTGTAGGACCCGGCAGTTGTGTATCATCAGAAAAACAGTTTTATGGAGATTCACTTTAACCCCTGGTACCAGGCGTATCCAAGGGCACATTTATCTATTTGCACTTTAAAGTAGGACGTGCTTTAAGTCCTAACATATGTCAATTTGTAGCTGTTGTTGTTGTGTGTCGTTTCCTTATATCCTTAAATCTTTATAAGTACTGTTGACTCTGCTGACAGTTTTTCTTTTGTTGTTTTGTTTTGTTTTTTTACCTGTGAAGAGCAACTCATTCATCCAGACTACAAATCTATTTAGAACAACAGTCTTCTTTAAATCCCCACAGTGCAAGTTTTTAAGCCATAAAAGACTCAAATAAAAGCATTTTGTGTGTGGTGTTGTTGTTGTTTTTATAAAAATACATCCGTACATTGAGCAGGCTTGCATCTCCATAAAACAGACTCTATTTGCTTCTTTCCATGGAAATAATGTTCCACAGTATCTTATCTTCATGAAGAATGGTCCAAAGTACAGTTTTAACTTTCTATTTCTATTTCCACTGATCTACAAATTACATGCAGTCTTTTTTTTTTTTTTCCCCAAATAATATTGTTTACTTCATCTGTTTCAGTTGGGTATATGAGTTTTCTATATTGTTGTATTATGTTACTCCGTCCTCCTCCTCTCTGCCGTGTTCCAGCTCTATCGACAATAAAATGGCGGTTTTGTTCTGTGATCAAGCTTGTCAAATCAGAATATTCAAAAGCGTTTAGCACTCACCCAACCACACCTTCCTTTCTCCCGCTCACAGACGCTGTCCCTCACTGCCCTCTTCTCTTTTCTTCTCTAATTTCTTTTATCGCTGCATTTCTTCCGCGTCTCCCTTCGGCGCCTCCTAGAGCTCGGCGGGGTGTTTGAGCTCTGGCTGGCTGACAGGTTGTCACAGATAATAAGTTTTAATTCCCGTTGTGGGACCTAAACGCACTCGCCTTATAATTTCCTCATAATTTTATTCCCCTTTGAAGCGCTCACATGTAGATGGCTGAGATGTCAGTTAGAACGAGCTAAGCGCAAATTGTAATGTGTTCTAATGCTTTAATGCCGGACTCTTTTGTCACGTAGGAGACAGGGAGGTGTTTTGACTGCATCACTGGTGCTGTGTTCACAACTGTGTTTAACGCTGACTAAAATATAAATAATAATAAAGCAGGAAATAACAGATGCATTTAATACATTTAAATGAATTTTGAAGGTTAACCAGTAAAATCTATCTTCCTGTAGCTATATTAAAGCATCAGTACATTCATATTTTTTAATGCACTCCAATGGTCATGACCAGTTTCTTTTCTTAATCTGAATCATTTTGAGTACTCTATCCTCCTATAAGTGCTGCATTGAATTTATTCCTATGAGTGAATGTGAATGAAATCTGCTAAAGGCCAGCATCGCACTTTTGGTCAAATAAAAACATTTTTAAAAATAGTTTCACACTACAGCCAACTGAACCTCTTGTTGATAATGTTCTTTTTCCAGGCAGCACATGTTTGTGTTACTCAAAGCTTTCCACAGTCGGCCAATTAGCTTACCGTATTTTCCGGACTATTGGGCACTCTTAAACCTCCAACCCTGTCAAAAAATGACTGCGCGCCCCACAATCCTATACACGAATCCACTCGGGTGTCCCAGCACGACTTTAGTAAACTACAAAGTCGCACAAACACACACGGAGCAGACAGTGACCGCGCAGCAATACACAACCACAGCCGCACTCATCACTCCGCGCAGACGAGGAATGGAACGGAGGAACGGACCGGAAAAAGCGAGTCCAATGTGCCACTTCTAGCCACAACTGAACAACTGACTCACTGCGAACACGCCGACAATCCAGAGGTCCCAGACAGCACCCTCCCTACACGCCACAACTGAATAAACCCCAGAGTCACCGTGAACGCGCCAAACAAAGTCCCACTGAGCCAACTAAGGCTACGTTCAGACTGCAGGGCTTAACGTTCAATTCCGATTTTTTGTGTGAAATCCAATGTTTTTGTGAGGTCGTTCACATTTCCAATTAAATATGACTTGTATGCGATCCCCTGTGTGAACATTAAACGGCCCGAAAGTTTCCCGCATGTGCACTGGAGGACACGATGACGTCAACCGCAGCGAGCGTGCTCTGTGTTTACGGAAGTTGTCCAAACATGGACGCGAGCATTGAGCACCTGGAGATTTTAAAGTTCCTCTCGTACCGGAGCCAGAACATGAACAACTTACTTGTTTTTTCGGAGGAGATTGAGAAGGAGAAGGACGAGGTTTTTGGCCGTGGCGTTTTGTGGGGCAGTGGCAGCGACGTCCGTTGAAAGGAACGTGTGGATGCGGAGACGTAGCCAAGACTGGTGAGTGGCGATGTGCTTCACTTCAGTGACACGGAGTTCATTAACAATTTTCACCTACTTCAGGGCAGAATAGTGACGTTTGTGGCTTGTCGATAAGTAGGTGTAAGTGTAGGTTGAATGAATGCGCTTTGGCCGTTCACACTGAAGTCGCATGTCAAAAGATTGGATATGTATCGGTTTCAGGACCACATATCCAAGTGGCCTGGGTCGCATTTGAAAAAATCGGATCTGTGTCGTTCAGACTGTCATTAAAAGATCGGATACAGGTCACATAGAGGCCAAAAAATCAGATTTGGGTCACTTCAGGCTGCAGTCTGAACACAGCCTAACTGTTCTGTTTCATTTAAAGTCCGTTGTGGTTTATATGTGAAAAAAGTTTGAAAATAGACCATTCTATGACAGTGCGCCTTATAATCCAGAGCCCCCTATAGTGCGGAAAATACGGTACTAACTAATGGTAATTCACTGAAATCGTAATTTTTACATCCCCATACTGTTCAAATCTATACTTTTTATTGCAGGAATATAGCATAATATGGGCCCTTTAACACCCCTCTCTCTATTTAACTTGCCATTCACTCATCTCCTCTACTTTTTTCTTTCACATTCAGAATATTAACCATATCTCATCTATCGTTGTGTGTATATATGTGTGTGTGTGTGTGTGCTGCATACAGTGAAGCATAGACCCCCAGACTGTGGTGTACGATGTGAAGTGAGTCTAGCCCTGATCCCCATTTGTCCCAGTGGTGATGTGCCTAAACGCACCGCGGCCGCTTTGATGGACACTCCGCCCGGCTCCCGCTCCGCTTCACCTCCCCTACCCCTCCTCTGCCCCTCCACCGCCCGCCCTCCCCCCTTCTTTCTTTCTCTTTTTCTCTCCTTCTCTCTCTCTCTCTCTCTGCACCCGGTATAATATATTGTTTTCATAAATTCTAGTCAGGAATGCCGACCCGTTGGTGTGCGTGGTATCCTTTCTGTTTTGCTAAAGCCCCTTGCTAGCCCTCCAGCTTCTAGGCCACAGCAAAAAAAAAAAAAAAAAAAAAAAATCGCAGCCAAGTGTAGCCAGTGCAAGGGAAGGATAAGTTGGCCATGGTGTAAATTTTGCTCTAAGTCCCGCTGAATGTAAACGAAGCCCCGTCACCCTCCAGCCTCGCCTTGGATGGCTGGGTAGGTCTTCTCTGGTCCATAAAGGATACAGCAGTGTTGTGGAAAAACAAAGATGGCTACGCGGAAATCAGGACTTTTCTATTCCACTGCTCAGTCACAAATTAGGTCAGATTTTCTCTTGTCATATTATGTACATTCTAAGGAAAATGGATTATATTTTGGTATTTATTAATCCTCAATCAAACTCAAAAACATTTCTTTCAATACATTTCTGGTCAATTTCACAATCCTTATTATCATATTTAGTCTTAACGATACACTTTTACAATTCATACACCACAATAATCCTCTCTCACAATTGCACTTACAAATATTATTAGAAGAAGCTGTTTTGTAAATGATGTTGGGTTAAGATGATTTTTCTGATGATTTTTTTTTTACTCTTAAGTCATGTAAAAAAGTTGTTACCTCATCAAAAACATACCTGGAGTTGTGTTTTGTTTCATTCACACATGTCTGAATATATCTATGTTATAAGTCTGTCTAAATCTCCAAAGCTGAAAATGCTCTGTTCCACCTTGTGATGTCATTAAGTGATAGTTTTCAAGTTAACGGCTACCTTTAACCTTTTGTTCTATAGACTAGTGTTGTAGTCAAGACCGCAATAATCGAGGCCAAGACCTGTCCGAGATCAGGACAAGACAAGACTTTAAAAGGTCGAGACCGAGACAAGAACAAGACCACGGCCCATCAAGACCAAATCAAGACCATCTTTGTAATTTATTTGTATTTTACAGTTATTTTGGCACATATATAGCTCAATGTTTTTTTTTTTTGATAAATCTCGTCTCAACGAAAGTCAGACCTTGAGACCGAGACAAGACCAAGTCCAAATGCCATTGAGTCCCAGACAAGACTAAGTTCAAACACGGTTGAGTCCAAGACAAGACCAAGTTCAAACACAGTTGAGTCCAAGACAAGACCAAGTCCGAGACAAGACCAAGTTCAAATGCGGTCGAGTCTGAGACAAGACCCGAGACATAACGCAGGTGAGTCCAAGACAAGACCAAATCCAAACACGGTTGAGTCTGAGACGAGACCAAGTCCGAGACAAGACCAAGTCAGAGACAAGACCAAGTTCAAATGCGGTCGAGTCTGAGACAAGACTGAGTCCAAATACAGTCAAGTCCAAGACAAGACCGAGTCCAAACGCAGTCGAGTCCGAGACAAGACCGAGTCCAAACACGGTCGAGTTCCAGACAAGATTGTGTCGAAACGCGGTCCAGTCTGAGACAAGACCGAGTCCAAAAATGGTCGAGCACTACGACACTTGCAGTTCCAGGGCTGAAATAATACAAATGATTCTAGTGAAGGTGTGTAGAGTTTAAAAACACAGTTGAGCCCTTTTATATTATCACATGACATCACAAGGTGGATGTCATGTGTCATGGTGTTTTTAGTTTGAGAAAAGAACAGATGAGGAAATAATAGATAACATCGATCATAAAATATCGTAATATGGTCCCCGTAACAATAACTGAACAGAAAGAAGTCTTTTGATTTCTATTACACAAATATTTGATTTAGTAAACATAAAATGATTTAACTATAAATCTCTCTCTGCATTACGCTCAAACCGTCTTATCTCACCCACGCTGAAAACACCCCTGACATTTCCACCTATACCCAAATAATCTACAGCACACGTTTCCGTCACCTGGTCTGCTCTAAAACATATGCGCATGTGTTCAGCACCATTTTCCTTTTTACATCCGTGTCATGGGTGCTCAGAGGGGCCCCGTCCCTATGGCCCTATCCCGTGATGGATGCTCTTAATGAAGGGTGTTAATTTAAAGTCACCTGCAGGCGAGAGCTGTATCCGTCCAGGAGGCTGTATCCGTGCGCGGTGTTCTGTTCCGGCCTGACACGGGGAGGCCCAGGGAGAAGCCGAGGAGATGGAATTGGATTTGAAGCTCTGAGGCAGGTAATAAAAAGCAACACTCCCACACACCAAGGAATGTGATTTCCCCAAGTACCCCTGGCAGACATGTTGAATTTCTTCCGCCATAATGTATAGGAGCTATTCATAACAAGGGAGAAGGCTCAGGCGGCTACACTATGGCTTGTTTTCTCATTAAAAGCATATTTACCCAGGCAAAAACGTGCTACCTAAACAATATTTCTAATGTACTTTTATTAAGTGCAGGGAGTTTGAATGTCATTGGTTGCTATGGTAATAGTTACTTCGCTGAGAAACTGTGATATAAACCAGTTGTGCGGGTAAGAATGATATAAGGCCCTATTACCAGAGCCAGAGTAGCAATTCCCCACCACGGAAAATGTGCGCAAACAGAACTGAAAATGAAATCGTTTTATTTTAAGTTTAGTTTCATTTTATATTGTCTATAACTACATTTTGAATTGTGTTTGTCTTTTATAACAGTGTGAAGCCAGAAGAGGTTAAAGGTGCACTGCGTAACATTTCTAGTAGCGGGTCCACCACCTGCTTATCTCCATGGAAATGTTATTGCTTTGTCTAGAATGTTCCACAATATAGATTAAAATCATCTATCATAAGAGAGACATGCAGGATACAGCACTACTCTACATTACAGGTCAGATCTGTGGAGAGTCGCCCCTATTTACAGAAGAAATTATTGTGTTTATGACCAGTAGAAACACCAGTGATGAATAAATGCCAGATGGATATTAGGGGTGTACAAAAATATTGAAATATCGATATATCATGTCTCTTAATGTGATGATACCATATTGATATCATGGGCTGCTGTATCGATATTGAGTATTTTTTGGTATATTTTATTAAATTATTTTGTTACAGCACTACAGTTTTGTTGCATGTTTAGAGGAAAGAAAAGTGTTTATGAACCATATCGAATTGATTTGAAATATATCATATCGAATGGAAAGCTCACTGTATCGAGATATGTATCATATCGTGGCCTATGTATCGAGGTATGTATCGTATCAGCAACTTCTTCCAGCCTTAGTGGATATGTTTAATGTCAAACCAATGTAGCATTCCAAGGAAAGCAATAACATCTCCATGGAGACAAGCAGGTAATGGACACTCTACCAGAAAAGTGGCACAGTGCACCTTTAAAGAACCTAAAATAAAACTGCACTGGAAAAGAGTCTGGTCAAAGGGAACGTAGAAATTGGTAAGTCCAGAGCTGATATTATCCAAATGATTCTAGTGAAGGTGTAAGAAAATTTAAAACTCAAAAGCGCACATTCTGTATTGCCACATTACATCACAAGGTGGAACAGAGTTTTTCAGTTTGAGAGAAGACCTCAGCCTAAATGTTCAAGGTTTGTGCGTTAAACATGTGTGAATGAAAGGAAACACAACTCCGGGTATGTTTGTGATGAGGAAACAGTATACTATAAATCATAAAACAGCATAATATGGGCCCTTTAGCACCCCTTTCTATCCCTAACTGGACAATATTTGGACAAAAGAAAAGGGATGAACCAAGAAAATCAGGCAGTATACAGGATACAATAATATGCATTTTATTTCCAAATGATCATTACACAGTGTTTACATACATTCTGCATAGAGCCTATACTGCAAAAACAAAAATTGAATGTTAACCCCTTAACGTCTGAATTTATATAGATGTATAAAAAAAAAGTTTTGTGTGTGTGTTTTTGCCTTTAAGTAGATGGTAAATTAAGTTGAGATTATTAATGTGACTATAGCAAAAACAAAATAAGTAGAAATTTGGGTATGTTGCAAATTTGAAAAATAGAAACAAGTGCTTGCCAAAGGTTTCTAGGAAGGTCCTGCATATGCACTAACCAGCACTAGGGAAATGCAACCGCTATCTCAGCTAATATCTTAATCCAAACGGTCTGTAGCATATTTGTGAGAGTCAGCATTAAGGGGTTAAGATTATTTGAATTAACAAAGTTTCATCATGATTTGAGTACATTTTACTTGACAAGTAACATTATCTTAACAAGGCTGGCGCCACCTAGTGCCTCCGCTCAGTTTCATTTCTCTCCAGCGACTAGGTCAGGAATCGGAAGCCATCAGAGCCATACATTATGTGATGGCAACGATTCCTGAGATCGAGGATTTAAAGCTGAAACAAAGAGAATGTTTGATTCATTTTATTGAGGGGAAAGACATTATTGCCCTTCTTCCTATGGGATTTGGGAGAAGCTTAATATACCAGTTAGTCCCGTTAGCGACGCATTACATACAGCAGTGATTAGTTAAACAAAAAAACGAACCCGCCTACTGTCGAGCGAACAAACCCAAGTGCTGCGAGGTCAGACGGTTTCTACGAAGTGAAACCGGCTGATGAATCAGGCTTACATTATCTACCAATGGAACAAGACTTTTTGTACTTAAAATACACTTAAGATAAAAAAAAGCAAAAATTCTTTCCACTGAAAACAAGAAACAAAATATAATGAATGCCTGAAAGAATGAAATGTCACTTGAATTAAGAAAAAACAAACAAACAAACAAAAAAGTATTGTAGATAATTTGACTTGTCAAGTTGAATCTACTCAAATAAAGTCAAATGTTCTTAATTTAAGTCATTTTAACTTTCCTAAATATTACTTTTCGCAGTGTATAGGTTGAATGCTTGTAGAAACCCTTTGCTGTTTTGATCTAATCCATTGCCATGTACATCCCACACCATCTTTCCCTGTGTCTGACTTAAAAAGACTGGTCCCTGGAGCTTCATGGATGTAATGAGCTAAAGTCAATCAGCTCCTACAGAGAAATCAATGCAGGTCAATACTGAGTTTCACATGCGCCTTTGCAACACAGACCTCCTGCTTTCACACAGCCAGGTTCAATAGCTCCAGTTCAATGGCTTTAACAACACAAGTGCTGTATGCTGCTTTACAATGGGCTTTGTGTGAGTCCATGTGTGCAGCTCTTTAATTACAGGCCTACTACTAATATTTTTACAAGCACCGCCAACACAAGAGTTACTTACAGTATATTTCTAAATACTATGGCATTGATTCCTTGTATTATTGGTGGTTTTCAGATTCTAGAATGTGACGATGTCTTCCAGGTCGACGGCAAGAGAGTTTTTTCCTATTATAATGACGTTGTACTTTGCCATGAAGTATCAGAAAGGTAAATTCACAAATATGGATCCTGATCATTTCTATTCTTGACTAGACCCAAGCCCATGCTACTGAATATTGCGAAAAAAATCCGCAGTTGTACAATATTCATTTTACCTTTTACCAGCCATTAAGGTGAGACACTGCAGGAAAATAGGACAAAAACTTAAATTTAATTATATCGATTTGAAACTTCTCCTGTAGTTACTTTACTCATATAAATGTAAGAAAAAATTGTATCAGTGTTTTTCATCGTAAGGTATTTTATGAGAAAAAATTGACAATTTTTGGAACATTTGAATTTTAAAAATAGATGGAGTCAGGTTTAAATTTCATGCTTCATGCGTCATATTAGATAAAAAATAATTAGTTAAATAATATATGGGGATTTTGGGTATATCATTTAGTATTAGAATAAACTAAATCTCACAGGAAAATTGCCTAAAAATAAATTTTTGCCACATTTTTAGAGTCCAAACTTAATAAATCAGACTTGGATTAGACATTTTTTTAAAAATCCTTCTCTACATTTCATCAAAATCATGTTAAATTTTAGTTTGGTGTATGTATATGGTACTTTAAGAGGTGAGCCTTATGTCCAAATGCATTTTGAGAAAACGGCAGTTGCAGTTGCAATGTCCCATATAACTCTAAGACTGCAGGCTGAGTAGATCATTTTGTTGTTTCCACATGAAAGTTTATATGTTAAGAGACCAAACAGACCAAAAAAAAAAAAAAAAAACTGCTTGTGGTGTCCTCCCTTAATTAATGCCAGCTCATATAAATGTATCCATGTAGCAAATATTGTACTGACTGCAATAAGTAATTTAAGTCAAGTCAAGTAAGACAACTCGCTCTGAAAGTACATCATAAAGAACATGTTATGGTGTACATCAAATCACTTTCCACTTACTGCTGGCACTGAAACATATTTCTAGCAGCCCACTTCTCCCATCTCCAGTGTCCAATGACGGTTATGGTGTGGACGGGGCTGCCTGTTATAGCTTAAGCTCTCCCTCGCTTCTTTCTTGTGTGGACCAATCTCTGCACAGGGATCGCCCAGGGCTGGAACTAAGCCACACTGACACTGATCTGTCTAAATAAAGCAACCACGGTCCACACGCTAACGCTCCAGGTTAGCCAACGCGAAAAGTGTCATTTTGTGTCAATGATTCTTTCTCCCTCTTGCCACGGACTTCCTCTTCCTCGACCCATTTCCCAGCTGGATTTGCATATAACCTAACACACAATCTTCTTTTGTGCCGGCATTTTAAAGGTACATTGTGTAACTTTTCCGGTGGAGGGTCCGTCAAATGCTTTTCTTCTTGTTGCAATGTTATTCCTACTATTTATTCAGAAATGTTTCTATCATCATGGAGACCAAAGCACACTGCAAAAACTAAAATCCAGCCAAGATAAGATTACTTGAATTAAGAAATATTTGTCATGGTTTGAAAATACATCTTTGCACTTAATATAAGAAAATAAATCTAATGTTATTTAAGCTGAATCTACTCAAATAAAGTCAAATGTTCTTAATTTAAGCCATTCTAACTTAGCTAGATCTTGCTTTTTGCTGTACAGACCAAGTTACAGGTCAGATCTGTGGAGAGGTAACCCCACTCAGTCAGAATACCTGTTTTTCGAAGCATTTTTGAGCTATAAAACCAACTGTAATTGTAAAGTAGAACTGTTTAATGCCATACTTTGGAACATTCCAGACAGAGCAATTACATCTCCATGGAAACAAGAACGTGACGGACCCTCAACCAAAAAGTTACACCTTTGAAGTCAAAACGCCAATCCACCGGTGCTAATCCTCATGTAGAAATGTCATTAGTTTATTTTAATGCACAGAGAAGGAAGCTGAGTGACAGTAATGGCCGATGTGTAAAAAATGGTGTCAATCTTGGCTTCGTGTACGGTTGGGTGAGCAGCGCATTAGGGCTAAAAGTATTTCAGGCGGTTTTAAGTCTGCCTCTTCCCTCTTGAGCCAAGCCGTGAAGGGGGAACAGCCACTAAGGTGATTTGAAAATAGCTTCCAATATTCATAATGGGGGGAAAACTACAGGGTGTATGTCGCCAAAAGGGAGGGTGTCTCTATTGTAGTGGAGATGTATTACCAGGGGTGTTTTTCACTCTAAATATTAACACAAAGAAGCCAAAGTGTAACTGAGTCATTTTGAATAAATCATAGCTGCAGTATGTTTTGAAACGTGAGATAAACTCACTACTAAGATCTAAGCAGAATATGCATTGTTGAGGCAAAGTTTAGTTGCATAATTCTTATGGAAAAGGCTCCTTATGTTAAAGCTCCTATATTATGGCACAGTGACTTTTGTGAACTTTAGTTTAAGCCATGTTCTCTTGCTGTCTCATGTTGTGTTTTGTTTCATTCGCACACGTTTGAGTAATCCTTTATTATTCTGTCTCCATCTCTAAAGCTGGCAAAGAAGAAATTCAATTTGTCAACTGGACAAAAGTTTATTTTGGTCAAATACATTTCGAAGCTCATCCAAACTGCTTCTTCAGTTCAGGATCTCGAAATGGAACTGCCATGGATTCTGCCTGAACCACTGAGGGATTTTACACACATCTCCAAAGCTGAAAAAGCTTCACGACACCATAGTATTTTCAAGTTAACAGCTACAGTATCTTTTACCTTTAGTTCAGTAGAGATTGGTCATTCCAAAAATGAACTTATTCACTTTCAATTTTAAGATCATAAAAAGCATATTATGGAACATTTCACATTTCTGACAAATCAGTCACATTCCCAAGGAGAAAAAACAGTTCTGAATTGTCCTATTTGCTACTAAACATGTTTAACGTATGGCAGACAAATTTGGCCCGTGATATAATTATATTTAGCTCGAGAGATCATATCAAATATGTATTAGAGCTGCCCGCCAGCTACAGATAGACTATAGAGACATTATTTATTTAAAATTTATTATTTTATGTTGTGTTTGTTCTGGATTCAGTGTTTAAGCAAACTAACAAAACAATTATTAAACATTTATTTTAATACAATGAATTTAAAATAATATTTTAAGGAAAAGTTTAATATTACATATCTCGAAAGAAGAGAAAACGTGCAGATGTTGTTGAAATTTTTCAATAAATATTTAGTTTGGCTCATGACTTAGTCCCAGTTTTTAATTTTGGCCTCTGTGAATATGAGTTTGACACCCCTGAAGTATGGTATCTGTACACAAGCTAATGTCATCTTCCTCCTTATTAGTAGGAAGTATTTGATTTGATTTGACACTAAAGAATACTTGATACTATGATGGTAATAAAAAACACATCACAGATACAGACAGTCATTTTCAACATTATATCGCAGTACTTTCTTTTATATTACCATGTGGTCTTATGTCTGTGTATTCCCTCAATCGTCCAGGTCGGTTCCATAGTGGTCCATGAGCCTGAACTTTATAGAGAGAATAAGTTAATTACGTTAATAATACTCCAGCCTCTTTAACTGCTCCCCACACAGTTTTCCACTCACTAATAACACACGCACGCAGTTAGGGCAGCTAGCCGGTTGTATGAAGAAAAACAAGAGTGTATCTCAGCCCAGGCGGCCATCTCAATTGTTCTCATGATAAATTACCAAGAGTGGCTCCTTATCTGAATATCTGGGATCAGCAGGAAGAAGAATGCGCACCACGTGACCAGCCCCTTTTGATCAGACCAATTACTTTAAGGATGCCAGCACAGCAGAACCTTGCAGTGCGGATGGGCTGCAGATGTTGTATGAGATTTATATGCAATTTGCAGCCTGATTACGGACAATCGCGGTCATTAAATCCATAAAACATGATTAAGTGGTAAATAGCCCCGGTCCAAGAATGCTGTTCCTGCTAGTGACTGTATTAGTGGGAAAGGGCCTAGAGGCTGGTTTATATGAGAACCTGTGTGCGCCCTTGGAGCAGCTATATGGATTTAATCGGGTTATATAAAGAAGAATGTGAAAATAAGAGGAGTTCAATGGTGGAAGTTTATTAGCTGAGAGGTGATGGGGTCAAGTGGTCAAGATGAGACAAAAGATGGAGAGATGTTTTATTACTTATTACTATGGAGAAGAAATGGTCTTATCAGTGTTGGCTCTGGTTGTCAAGATTCCTCTCTTCAAAAATGTATTTGTGAATTGACAGGTGAAGTTTAAAGGGCCCATATTATGCTATTTTGTGATCTATGTTATAATGTTGTTTCCTCATCAAAAAGTAAATCAATAGTTGTGTTTTGTTTCATTCACGTGTAACACACAAATCCTGCATATTTAGGGATTTTCTTTCAAACAGAAAACTGCCTGTTCCAGTTAGGTTACGTTTACACTGAAACGAATCACCATATCACCGTGTCACAACTGAGTTGTCTCCAGACATGTCATTTCTGTGTCCGCTCCATATCCACACAATAACGCAAAACCACCTGAAACGCAAGTCACATGACTAGGCGGGCGTCACAATGTCACATGGGTGGTAAAAACAAGGAAGTGGAGCACCGTGTCGAAAGTTGCAGCAGCCGATTTCGAGCCAAGGTAGATGGCAAGAGTGAGAGTAGTAAGTAGTTCTTGCTACACTATTTCCCGTTTGTCTTTGGATTGTTTAAACTGTTTTCAACAATAGTGTCAATTGACCGATGTCACAAACCCAGTGAATCAGGAAGGCACAAGTCACAGTGATGTGGTCCCATCAGGACACAACTAGAGCTCCTACGTCAGAGTAGCAACGTTTTCAGGTGTCCACACAGTGCTGGATCAGATCTGTACTCAGATGAATTTATGGGAGCTGGTGGCACCAGATCTTTCCGTCTCTGGAGCCGTTTTCCATCAGATTAGTGTGGACCAACACTGCATCTGCAACGAAAACAACTCAAATACGTACTAGTGTGGATGGGGTCTAAGTGATGTTATGTGGTAATACAGGAAGTGCATCACTGTGTTTATAAGCTCTATACACCTTCTCTAGAATCATCTTGATCATTTCAGCCCTGGAATCCTCAATCTCTTCTGAACAAAAGGTAAACGGTAGATGCTGCTTTAACACTACTGCTTCATGACATCACAAGTTGGAAAAGAGCATTTTGAGAAGTAGATAGATTAATAATAGATGATTACTCAAATATGTGTGAATGAAACAAAACACAACTTCAGATATGTTTTTGAGGAGATAACAAGTTTGAAATATGTCTTAAAACTCACAAGAGTCAATTTTGTGCAATATGCTTTTGTTCACATTAAATCCATAAAGAAATATCAGACTCCAGGTATATATAAGGTCCATGTAGCCACTTTTCAACCATAAAAAACTAGTAAATGAAAATCGACTGCTTGCTATAACAGACCATTATTTCTGCCATCAGTTCTGTCGTTATGAACAGGAAGTCGATGGACCTCTTTCATTTATTAAACTAGTTTGGATTCATTACTGTATCTAGTCTTTCCTAACATAGAACAATTATTACTATGACCAACACTGTCAAAAGTACTTTCACAAGTTCTTCCTCTATTGCAAATGTAAATCACATTTCTAGTATGTAACTGCCAAAAGTGAGGCTGTTGATTGCGCAGATGGAATGCAGATATTGAATTAAAAGGGCTGTGTTGAGGCGAGGAGTTTCAGCCTATAATTTGATAAAAGTGACAAGGCGTACAAATCGAATGTGGAGAGAGGATTAATAATTCAGGCCCCATGAATCCTTCTGGAGAGACGGCGGTGAGAGGAGAAAACAGAGACGAGAAATAAGATCCCTGGTGAGAGCTGCTCCCTTTACAGGTTCTGTCAAATCTGGGGCACTCAGCTTTATGTTTAGAATTCTTCTGCTTTTAAATATTAGCTCTTCGTCTGGATAAAGTCAGGAGAGAGGTATGGAATAGGAATTTGAGGTGCAGGCATGGTAATGCACTTTAATCTCTTTATTTTTGCACATTTTAAAGTTCCTATATTATGCAAAATGGACTCTTGTGAACTTAAGCCATGTTAGACTGTTGTTGCCTCTTTAAAAACATACCAGGAGATGTGTTTTATTTCATTCACACATGTTTCAGTAACATTGTATTATTAGTCTGTCTACATTTCCAAAGCTAAAAACGCTCTGTTCCACCTTGTGATGTCACGAAGAGGTAGTTTTCAAGTTAACAGCTACCTTTTACCTTTTGTTTAGTACAGATTGGAAATTCCAGGACTGAAATTATCCAAATGATTCCAGTGAAAGTGTGTGGAGTTTAAAAACACAATGGAGTACTTCCTGAGTGTTTTCAGTATGAGAGCACACTCGAAATATGCAGGATTTGTGTTTAAAATAGTGTTAAACATGTGTGAATGAAACAAAAAAACAACTCTGGGTATGTTTGTGATGAGTTAACATTATAGCAGATCAGTAAATAGAGTAATCGTCAGCCCTTTAAGAGTGAAAATGAAATATATTGAAAGAGTTGATGGTGGACTAGCACTCAAGCTTCGCAGCAACTCTTTCTGTGAAGTTTGCATGTTTCTCGATTGTATCCTCTGGGTGCTCCAGTCTCCCCCAGCAACCAACTTAGACAAACTTTACTCATCCACTAGGGAAATTATTTGGACACGGTGGCTCACACAATATGATTTAATAACAAAGAGCAAAAATATAGATGATAATAATCAGCGGCGGAGTTAGCAATTTGGGGGCCCTAGGTGAACTTGAGTTTGGGGCCCTCACAATAATGTACCATTTTTCTGTTTTCTTTTGTTTATTTGAATATGGTGGATTAGAAAAGTAGTTTTTTGTTTGTTTGTTTGTTTTTTTGCTAGTACAATTATATTTTGTTTACATCCATTACATATGATTATTATTATTTTTCTTATGATTATTGTTTAAAAGTAAACTACTCTCATTTAATGTCATATTGAGAGAAAATCTAATTCTTCTGAGGCCTTGGCCATTAGTGGCACTGAGGGCAATTGGTTGGGGGCCCCTCCAGGTTTGGGGGCCCAAAGTAGCCGCCTACTTTTGCCTAATGGTAGCGCCGTCAATTAAATGCGACTTGTATGTGATCTCCAGTGTGAACATTAAACGGCCCAAAAGGTCCCGCATGTGCACTGGAGGACACAATGATGACGTCAACCGCAGCGAGCGTGCTCTGTGTTTACGGAAGTTGTCCCAACATGGATGTGAGCATCGAGCACCTGGCGATTTTAAAGTTCCTCTCCTACCAGAGCCAGAACATGTACAGCTTACTTGTTGTAAGGAGGAGATTGAGAAGGAGAAAGACGAGGTTTCTGGCTGTGGTGTTTAGTGGGACAGTCCATTGAACGGAACGTGTGGATGCATAGACGTAGCCAAGAGTGGTGGGATAGCGATGTACTTCGCTTCAGTGACACGGAGTTCATTAACAATTTTTGTATGACGAGAAGAACATTTGTGTACATTTGTGGCTTGTTGATAACGTGTAGGTCGGATGAATGCACCTTGGCCGCTCAGACTGAAGTTGCATGTCAAAAGATCGGATATGTATCGTTTTTAAGAGCACATATCCAAGTGTCCTAGGTCGCATTTGAAAAAATCAGATCTGTGTCATTCAGACTGTCATTAAAAGATCAGATACAGGTCACATAGGGGCCAAAAAATTGGATTTGGGTCACTTCAGGCTGCAGTCTGAATATAGCCTTAGACTTAGACAAATTTTACTGATCCACAATGAAAATTATATTCAAAGCAAGTAGCAAAAATAACAAGAGATTGGTGTCAAATAAGGCATAATTCTACAAATAATTATGAACTGTCTTAGCGGAAATTTAATTTTGTGATAACCATTCTATACCCAAGGATGTAAAACATTATTATGTACTATATATTGTGATAACTACAGAGTAGCCTATTAAACCCCCAATGCCTTGCTCGAAAGCCCCATCAAAGCTCTCTCTGGGTCCATTAGCAGCTTGGGCAAATTCACTTAATGCCATTCTATATTCTTTGCTTGAAAAAAAAAAAAAAACTTTAATATTATTCTTATCTGCAAACCTCTATTTTTACATAGCACCACTCTCAGTAAGTAGCCTTGCGCTGTCTCTTTCCAGGTTCACATCTGGGTCAAGAAGAAAATTACTATTAGCGGGCATGTGTGTTTTGAGCCATACACAACATGCTATTTAAATTTGACGCTCCCACTGAATCGACATCTGTCATCATCCACTACAGCTAATAACCCAATCTCCAGCGATGCACGTTCAGCCCGAGCAGGATGACCTCAGCTTTCTCCTTGTTTATTGTTTAGCTCCTGCGTCCTTCCCTTTACCCTCTACCCGAGCTTGTTTGTGATTTCCTTGGCCTCTGGTACGCTCGCAGACATGCCCTTTCCAGACAAACCTCTTGGTATTTGCCGTTAGCTAACCTCCGATGGCTTACCTTGACGATTACAGAGTATTTTCCGTCCATGTGACCGAACAGTAATGGGGAGCCAGTGCTTGCGTAATATTCGTCCTATTCAAAAGCCCTCTGGACATGTAGTTGGGGAGAAGCGCATTCGGAAATACAATCACGACTGTTTTTTCGCCAAGTCGGATTTGCTGTGCTCTCCCGTGTGGATTTTGTGGTATTCGCTTGATATGGTTCTTCTTTTTCCATAGCAACTCGGCTCTGAAATGTGTGTAGAGCCTCCGAGACCTTCTTCTATCACCATTCATGAACGTCATTATTTCAAATAGTCTGTTCTTTCGTTGTATTTTCCTGCACTCCTCAAATTGTAGGAAGCCTTGTGCTATCAGAATGTACAATTTCCACTTGTGCTACACAAAATAGGAAATTGTATTAATCAAAAAAGATAGAGATGCAAGCACAGACTGCATAAAGACAAGGACTAAGGGAGTGAGATGTCACCCATAGTGTTGGACTCCAGTCAAATGAAGCTCATGATGCTAGTGGTTGTAAGTTTCCATTTTAGGATCCATATTAGAAATAAGCAATTACTGTACTAAATGGTATGTACCTTTTTGTGGTCGAGGATATGCCACTGGCTTGTGTCTTTTTTTAATTCTTTTTATTTATTTATTATTTTTTTTTATTACACACAACTAGGTGTGTAAATGTGATACAACAAACATGGCTGTGTGTTGTCAGCAGTTACATGTCGGGATGAGGCAACATAAACACACTTTATATAGTAACAATAATACAATACAATAATAATAAAAACATTTTTTAAAACGTGCATTTAGGAAGAAAAAATGATGATAGTAAGGGTAGTAGAGTTCATTCAGCCTGAGTCCATAGAGTCTAAAGGAATTTCACACATGTAGGAATACACATTTTGAGCTTTAGGTCCATTCATATATTTCAAAGATTTAATATATAAATTGAGTTCATTTTTAAAACAGGCAAAGTTAGGGGCACACTTCTGAAATTTACATTTGTGGATGTGAAATTTGGCAAGACATAATATTAAATTAACACAGAGTTCTTCTTTTTAATTTTGAAGCAGTACACAAATAATTGTAACATCTCTATTTAACAAGACTGGTAAGGAAAGAAATATGGACTGTAACCAGTTTTGTATTTTAGACCAAAAGGATTGGATTGTAGCACAATAAGGGATAAAAGATGATCTGTGCTTTCAATTTCCTTTTCACAAAAAGTGCAAATGTTTTCTTGAATTTTAAACTGCAGTCGAAGTAATTCTTTGGATGGACAGTCTATGAATGTTATGCAGTATAAGAGCCAACAAATAATCCAAGAAACAACATCTTTAGCTTCCATTA
Organism: Boleophthalmus pectinirostris; assembly: GCF_026225935.1. NCBI lineage: Eukaryota > Metazoa > Chordata > Actinopteri > Gobiiformes > Gobiidae > Boleophthalmus > Boleophthalmus pectinirostris. The sequence goes on along the minus strand of NW_026571153.1, from coordinate 21,103,152 downwards.
AACAGGGGGTATGTTACTTCTATGGGGTATTAACTGTACAAACATATTTAGATCTCCATGTTTAGGGTGACCAAAATTTCAAAATAAAAACTGGGACACCTCCTGTTTGGGGTAGTTGGTAATAATAAAATTGTGAAACAAATGTGTAAGGAAGGAAAATTAAGGACAATAGAGTCACTAGAGTCACATTTTCTTTGTGTTTTGGTCATTTTTAAGCAGCTTTTTGTATTTTACCTAAACAAATGACAATGTATGTCTATCTATCTTTACTGTTGGTAGGTATCAAACTGGTCAAAAATAGGACATTTCTTGAATAAAACTGGGGCAAATCACTGGTTTGGATAAATCCACTGGGACAGGAGACATAGGGCTCAAAAGTGGGACTGTCCCGGGGAAATAGAGACATCTGGTCCCCCTAACCAGGTTACCTTTTATTGTTTTGAAAATGCTATATTCACCAAAAACATCATATTAACAAGTTTCGCTTTCATTTTTGGTGCTTTTCTCCCCTCTCTTTGTTCTCTATGCTAAGTCACTCACCCTTCAGAGCTCTATCACAACACAATCAGTGTGCATCCGGCTAATGAAACATCTGCACATCAGTTTTGTCAAGTTTTTGTGTACAGTTTTGTATTATACTTTTGTATATTTATGGAGAATTGTCGTGTGGGAGCAGGGATGACGTAGGCTTGTGGGCTGAGCATTGGATAGAATTTTATTGCTAACCGTAAGAAGGGTTTGAATAGGGCCCAGGAGAGATTGCTAAATTACTGAAACATGCATGGATGACTTCTAAAACCTCTTCAGGCGTGTTTTTGATGAGGGAACAACGTTAGAACATGGTAAAAATGGATTTTGCGTAATAGCTGCTCTTTAAGCTAAATACATTTGGACAAAGCTCCTCCTCCTCCCCATCCTGTAGTTTAGCTTAATGTACAGTGAAATGGGTCTGGCTGTTTTCTTTTAAAAGTGCGAATCTCTCCTCTCACGCCAAATGGTTGTCAGCTCTAGTTAAAAGCTTAGGTGCACCGAACAAAAAAGAGATCTGTAAAGCTGAAAATCCAATCTCAAGTGAGCTGGTAAAAAAGCAGTCTTTTAATAACTAAATGATGCATGAATTCTAACTGCGCTATAAGTCAATTGCAGAGGTTACAGGGAGGACAACTGCGTTTTCTTTGTGTATTAGTCGCTCAAATCACCTTTCTTTTGTGGGCGAAATATACCTTAAGCGAGTTTGTATGCTTTTACTGAAAACACAACGCTCCCTTAGACATTATGCTAAACTGTGCACAACATGCCAAGACTGTAGGGATTATTATCAATAGAGGAGAGCGGGTCCACCATGCCAAGATCTAAGGAGAATTAATAGAGGTGTTTAGTGTTCACAGCTACTAGTATATGTCATTATTAGTGATTGGCTGTTCATGTGTCCAAAGGGTGGCACCATAAAACATATATATAAATGGGCGTAGTTAACCCGGTAGCTGCCGTGTTCCAAAAGTCTTGATGGAGGTGCTTCTGGCTCCTTTGCACTGCTCTGTCTGAAGATCTGTTACTCAAATTCGACTTAGACTTAGGCTTAGACAAACTTTATTGATCCACAAGGGAAAGTATTTGGAGACAGTAGCTCACATATCACAATATAATATAATGACAAAGAGCGAAAGAGAAAGAGAGTCATATAAGACATAATTATAGACATAATTATAAGACATAATTATATAAATGTAAAAGTACAAGTACAAATAAAATAGAAAAATATGTAATAAAATATAAAATCACAGCTTTAAACAAGAGGTCATAGGAAGACAGCGCAACAATGATATGATTGACAGGACACTGGGTTATCCGTTACATAAAGGTGAGTTGTACAGTTGTAGGGACTATTAACTGTTATATTCGACTTTAATCTAAGCTTTGTTTGAACACAGTTTGACTAGAAAAAGCTGATTTAGCTGGAACTGCAAGAGGTGAGCTGATTTGTGCTGTTGAACAACTCTCACACATAAAATTACAGTCACAGTTGTTTTTTTTCAGTTAGTCCCTCTCACCTTTTTGTTGAAAATAACACCTAAACAGGACCGTGAACGCTCATATTGTATTTTTTCTTGAGCTATTAGACTAACTTTTTTTTTTTTTTTTTGGCTTTAGATTTGCTAATGTGCATTGTGTCTGTGGCTGGATATTATTAAGGAGTTGCAGATATGATACATACCTCAATACATAAGCCACGATACGATACATATCTCAGTACAGTGAGCTTTCGATTTGATACAATATATTTCAAATTCAATTGATATGGTTCAATGAAAACATAAAGTATGACTGTGAAACTAAAAGTGTTTGTTAAACCACTTTTGTGCAAAATTCATATGAAACACACCCGTTTTAATCATCAAAACAGTGAAAATGCCAGATGTGTCGCAGAAATGAGTTTCCTTCCTCTAAACAAACAACAAAACTGCAGCTCTGTAACAAAATAATTTAGTAAAATATATATAAAAAAATACGGCATATATCAGCAATATATTGATACAGCAGTCCATGATATCGATACTGTATCATCACATTAAACAATACAATATATCGATATTTCAATATTTTTGCACACCCTAATTGTGTCACCATGGTAACATCTAAACATTCCACCATACACATAATGTAGAACACCCCTAGCATGATGTATTAATTATCCACAAAATTAGCTAATTTTTTTCAACTATATTAGACTGAAATGAATTATCTTTCTGTCTCATTAAGTAGAATCCTTTTTTCGTACAAAGACACAAATAAGATTAGGTTTGGTTTATAATAAGATATGAATTACCATATCACTGTATCGGAAATGATTTCTGTGTCCACAAGCCTTTCCTGCCCACACAGCTTTGAGCATATGTGTTTGTTTTACAGAAACAAAACTTAAAACCACATGGCTAATTTGCATAAACTAAGTGCTCAAAAAACTGCTTGTCCTTGTGCGCTGATGTGATTCAGCTTCTGTCAGACTAAAGAACACGACTCAGTGTGTTCTTTCTGTGACAGAGGGGTGTACTGCTAACCATGTCTGAAGTTGCAGCAGCCGATTTTGAGCCGATGAAGATGGCAAGTGTGTAAACAGTCTTTTCGTGGACCATGTACAAGCAGGTAGTTCTAGCTATGCTGTTTCCCTTTTGTCTATGGTTTTTTTTAAACTGTTTTCCGCAATAGCGTCACAAGACCAATGTCATGAGCCCAGTGAATCAGGAATGCGCAAATCACAGTGACGTGGTCCAATAAGGATGCAACTAGAGTTCCTACGTCGGTGTATCAATGTTTTCAGGCATCCACACAGAGCTGGATCAGAGCTGTACTCAGATGAAATCGTGGGAGCTGGCGGCACCAGATCATTCCGTCTCTGGAGCCGTTTTCCATTGGATTAGTGTGGATGAACACTGCATCCACAACAAAAATGACTTGAATATGTACTAGTGTGGATGAGGCCTAAAATATATTTTAGCTTATTTGGATCCCAAACAAAATCAACCATGCGTTTTATCACCAAATATCTTTGTAAAAGAAGGCTACATAGGGCATATTTTGTTAATCTGTACTAACTGTAAACCTATCCACAACAACTCACATTTCTTTACATTATTATTAATCCAAAAAATATTATTGCAAACTCTGAAACACAACAGAACTTACAAACTAGGCATTTTGTATTTATATGACAAAGCATTACTGTTACCGCTGACACGAAGCACATCTGACTCTCTTTGTTATTATTGTGCACATTCTAATTTCTTGAGGGCATTGTTTGACCGGGTTTCCCTACGGTAGGCTACTTTAGCGTTCACTTTCTCCTAATCCGATCATCTGCCTTTAGCCTGGCGTCATGGTGGAGCCTTCGCTAACCACCGCCCGGGGCCACACATTTTCATTGTAGTCTATCCTGTCCTGCTCCGTGATATGCATTGGCCTACATAAAGATAATGAGCCCAGGAGTTCACGTCCATCACACGCTAACATGGCGGGACACGTAGTTAGCTTAATAAGGGAGGAAGGAGCTACAAATGTGGAGCTGGGAGTGGTGCGCGGTGGGGTATTGATAGCTGCTTTTGCTAATCTGGTCAGAATGATTTGACATTGAGTGAATGGGCAGTGAATGAGGGGCCCCAAGGCAAATATCAGGGCAATAATGAGACTACAGTAGATGTAATAAGATCGATGGCAATACAGTAAAAAACACTAATCTGCATGTGATTACTCAGGAAATGCTTTTGATTGTACATTATTGTATATGATTTTGAGTATTAAGATCTCTGACTTGCTGATTCCTCTTTGTCTGTTTCATGATTTTGAGTTATATGTTGTTTTTACTTTTGCTTCACGACATTTCAGAGCAGGTGTCTGTACTTTCTACACAACTACATTTTTGAGCTGGAGTAAAAGTATTTTTTATTATAGTTTGAGACCTGCTGAAAACGTTGAGGGTTTATTTTTAACACGTTCATAATTTGAGCAAACAAAATATACAACTAAAAAACAAAAAAACAAAAAAACTGATTCGATTGTTTCAGCACAAATTTGTATTAAAATCCTTACATTTTAAGCTTTATTAGACCTCAAAATCTGTGTGTGAATATTATATATATATATATATATATATATATATATATATATTTTATTTTTTTTTACTATTGTACATTTTTAAATATATATAGCTTTATTTTACAGACTCAGGGTCCAAATTGTATATACAATGATATATATTAACAATAAACCCACCAGTACACATCCACATGCACATGCACACATACACATGACACATAAAAAAAATAAAAAAATACAGTGAAGTAAGGTCTGGTTGAATTAAAATACATATAGCTTTCTCTTCCAACATTTCCAGATGTCAGAGTAATATTGGGTGTCACTTTCCTTAATATCAGTCAAGTACGTTATAATTCCATTTCTTGAATCAATTAACGTACATGTAAATGTATACATGAGGTTCCTCATTAGAGCCTGGAACGTGGGCATATTTGCAGTCACAAACAGAGCACTAGCACTTTCCCACCTTGGAGTCTTTTAGCAGTATTCTGAGAGCATCATTATATACCACCTTAATCTTGTTCATCTTTGCTTTGCTGTAATTATACCATAGATAAGCCGTATACAGTGTTGTACAGTATGATCTAAAAAGAGTCACATTGACATCGTTTGTACACTGATGGAATTTGCGTGCCAGCATATTCGCTTGTGAATACAGTTTGCAACACTGGCACTGGATGTCATCATCATCACATGAGTCACTTCTAATAATATGGCTCAAGTGTTTTGTTTCTGTTACATTAGTCAGCTGATTCTCGTACTTGTGTATATTTTTGCTTTGGTATCTGTACTTTTACTTAAGTAACAAAACCTAGTGCCTCTTCCACCACTTCCTCTTCGCCAGACTTTACTTTACTATTCCAAACTGCACTGGCGTGGATCACGTTGTTGGATGAAACAGTATTCCAATAAAGGCTAAGTAATTGGATAATTTAATTTAATTGTCATAAAATCATAGTAAAAAATAATATAGTAAAGTTAAAAGACAAGACTCTATTGGGGGTGAAAGTAGCTCAGTTTTATCCACTGATCTGAAGGTTGGCAGTTTGAATCTCATTCTCGACATCAATTCCAGCTCCCTCGGATGAATGCTGTCATTGTGTCCTTGGGCAAGACACTTAACCCACCTTTCCAACAGTATGTGTATGAATGGGTGAGTGGTTCCTTGGTATAAAGCTCTATGAGTGCCTTGAAGGTGGAAAATCGCTATATAAAATTGTATAATATTTACTATTGGATTTGAATTTGAATTTCCTTCTGGATCAATAAAGTGTCTATCTGTCTATCATTTGTTGACAGCTAGAACTCACGTCAACTGTTTTATTTAGCAGATTGTATCCTGTAGCCTGGATAAAGAAACATGGGCAGTGTCAGTGTAAGGGCCAGGAGGTTTACCTTTTGTTTTGTTTCCTTTCAGCTGGTCCAATTGTTAACACTGAAATAGCAGCTTTACTAGAACTACAGCACTATATACGCCACTCTCACTAAACATTATGTTAATTCACTGCTTTGTTAATGTGATTCTTTCTGCTTTTCCTCGCGGTGACATCAATGGACTGGCTTTTGAAACAGGCCTAGCTGATGTGACGGCCGCGTACATGCGAGCGCGGAGTACTGCAAGTGGTAATACAAGCAAATGCAGGGGCCATTAGCTGTTTTTGAGGCAGTAATAAAACCACAGTGCATAATTCATGGAGCACGGTGCTTTCAGGAAGCGTCTGAGTGGACAGAGGTGGGCAGTGTTAAGTTACCAATATGCTAAAAGAGTACATTTTCAACCATCCATTCCATGTGAATATTTCTGACATGTATGGTTGGACATTTACGGTTTTGTGTTTTATTACATCGGTGCAGTTTCAAGGGCCCATCTGTATTATGCAAAACTGACTATTGTGAGCTTTTACAATAATGATAGTACAGTACGAATGTTGTTTCCCCATCAGAAACATACAATACCTGGAAAAGTGTTTTGTTTCATTCCTGTCCAAATCTCCAAAGCTCAAAATGCTCTGCTCCACCTTGTGATGTCATGAAGCAATAGTTTTCAAGTTAACAGCTACTTTTTGCTAGCCTGATTCATCAGCTGGTTTCACTTCATTGAAACCGTCTGACCTCGCAGCATTAGGATTCATTCGCTTGACGGGAGGCGGGTACGTTTTTCATTTAATCAGTCGCTGCTATTTGGTCATGATGTATGTAATGCGTCGCTAATGGGACCTAACTAGCATATTAGGCTTTTCCCAAATCCCACAGGAAGAAGGGCAATAACGTCTTTCCCCTTGATAAAATTTACCAAACATTCTCTTTGTTCCGGCTTTTAATCCTCAATCTCTGGAATCATTGCCAACACAGAATGTCTGGCTTTTCGCAGATTGGCTGGTGTCCGAACTTGCACTTCCAGGGTTCTTGCAAACCGTCTAGTGTATTCCGATTCCTGACCTAGTCGCTGGAGAGAAATGAAATTGAGCAGAGGCACTAGGTGGCGCCAGCCTGGCCAATGTTTTGCTTTTAGTTCAGTAGAGATGGGAAATTCCATGGCTGAAATTATCAAAATGACTCTAGTGAAGGTGTATGGAGGTTAAAAACACTGTGGAGTACTTCCTGTATTACCACATGACATCACAAGGTGGTTTTCAGTTTGAGAAAAGAACTCAGCCTATATATGCAGGATTTATGTGTTAAATAAACATGTGAATGAAACAAAACACAACTCCAGGTATGTCTTTTGGAAACCTTAAAACATAAATCACAACTGAACCAAATTTATACTTTTAATACTTGTGCTAAGCTTGTCTCAAGAGAAAGGTTTGATGTCAGGAAGGGCATCCAGCTTAAAACAGAATAGGAAATTGAAAAACTATTCTCAAATAACACCCCGAAGCAACAGAGTGAACTTCAGAGTTTAATATTGGAACCACTATAATCTTTACTGTTCTGTTGCGGCTATGATGAAAAAGCCACTTTCCTTGATTGACTTGAGTTCACAAGCTGAGTGCATCTTTTACACCTTTGTTTTCATGGTATTTTCAACTAAATACACATTCTTCAGAATTTATACAGACTTTTTACTAAATCAACATACAAACCATAACAAAATATACTGGAAGTTGAACAGCTTTTTCAATCGTATCTAAAATATAATCTGAGCACAAACAGTCCTCTCCAGTGGTGAGCCATCTGTCTTGTGAAACAGCCCCTTGTCAGGAGAACAAGATTAGAGGTGACATATAGTGAAAGATGAAAAAGTTATCCATTGAGAATGTCTTTGGAGAAACGAGTCTAAAGATATTTAGTTGAAACCAATTAACACTTCAGCACCTCTACAACAATGATCCCTATTTCGGTCCCAATTGTTCAGCTTTACGCTCTATTTATGTTCTCCACACGACTCCATCTCTTCCATCAACGCCCATTGTAGTTATTTGAGGAGCTGTACGGCGTTATGAAAATGCTATTGTGATAAAGAAGACATGATTTCTCCCTCTGAGACGACAGAAGTGCCACGTCGCCAGCCTTTTGTCTCCAGATTTGCTTTATTCTCCTCGATGCTGCGCCGTTCTTTTAAGGTGCCGTTACATCAGGCGTTAAACCAAATGGAACTTGACAAGTGTCTCATTCATTTGCGGACGGTGTTTGTCCCTGAAGTTAGTGACAAAACAAGACTCTGGAGGTATAGGAAAACAAAGCTATAAGTGCTCGCAGAAATATGGGTGCTTTCTTTTCTTTATGTGGCCGTCATTGAAAATCATTGGTGTCTGAAGTTGATGTGATTTGCATGTGGTAGCCATTTTATACATTCTAATCATGCTAAAACAATACTTATTTTAATCATGTCAGTAAATAAATTCAGTACTTGGAATCTTCATACTCTTGCAGTTGCAAATACTGTACATACTGTATTAATTATTAGAGCCCGACCGATATGGATTTTGTTGTGGCCGATATGAAACCGATATAATGGGAGTTGTAGCTGCCGATAGCCGATATAATCGCCGATATATTTAGTGATGTAAAAATTCACTGTAAATCTTGAATTGATTAAAAAACTTAGGTTTGGCTCTAGTGGATTCTAAATTGGGTTTATTTAGGCAACATTTATTGTTATTTTGACTCTTTACGTCATATTTACAGACAGTAGATTGGCCTAATGGCATTTTTGCATCACATTCTAGCTACTGTTACTGTCACTGCTAGTGATGGGTATTCCAGTTTTTTTTTTTTTTTTTGGAGAACCGGCTCGGCTCACTAAAGCAGCTGGCTCTTTCGGCTCCCAAGCGACTCTTGACATTGTTTTGTTGCAAGCAGGACTAAACCAGAACTGAACCAGGACTGAGTGTCGGGACTCGGTTTCTATCTTTCTTCTTCACTCGAGCCCAAGATTAGTCCTGGTTTATTCATTTTATGTTGAACTGCAGCCAAATATGCACTTTTTTTTTATCCTATGCACACGCAGATTTCTGAAAGTTTAGTTTTCAGCCGCTGCTGCTGTCAAACTATGGGTCTACAAGCGACTTGAAGAGAAAAAGTGAGAAAAAGAGAAAACACGGCTCCCAATAAGAAACATGCTCCTGTTGTTCACTTCAAAGAGCCGGATCTAAGAGCCGCTTCGATCGCGACCGACCCATAACTCCAAGCTAGTAAACTATCGCTATTAGCCTTTAGCCGTAAAAACGTGCGCACCGCGGTAATTAAATATATGTATAAATGTGAATCATTCACACGTCTATTCACAGCTCATTTACATATATCAATGCTGGTCCAGTAGTACAAATATACGGCCAATGTAAGTCACTTTACAATAGACCAATAGAAAACAGCCTGTTTATGTGTGGGAGCTACAGCAGCTAATCGCTAACAAAACCTAAACTAGCTTCAAAGTCGATGTATTTCCAACACTCACCGCTCACACAGGCTCCTCCTCACATCACAAGTCTGCACTAATAAATGTCCTTTTAATCCAGACTCAAACCGATTGTCCGAAAAAGAATATAATCTCAGTGTTGCGCACGGCTGCGGGTGTAAACAAACACACGTGAGTGAAGTGACGTCACTCTGGTGGTGTGTTCAGGGACAGTACGGACACAGACACAGACAAATTACACCGTAGATAAATACTGATGCGGAGCCACATATTAGGACATTTATCTGTCTGTAAATTGGATTAAATGAACATAATGTAGAGAGTCTAAGCTTTATAACGAGGTATAACATGCCCACGTGAAATATCGGCCCATATCAGCAAGCATATCGGCCGATAGCCGATATGTCTCCAGGTGCCCATATTGGCTGATAATATCGGCCAGCCGATATATCGGTCGGGCTCTATTAATTATATGACATTTTCTTACAACCTGTATCTTTTTTTTACTTGCAATTTTGGCTGGTATACTTACTAATGTTAATAGAAATGCATCAGTCTCTTAATGAAAATATATAGTGCTTGAGCATGCTTTATAGTCATTACCTACGACACCCGTGATCAATATTTATCATTTTAAATTGCAATATTCATCTAAAACAACTTAATAAAGCAAACTAGTCCAGTGACTTGCATGATAGAAAATTGTGGTTCCCAAATATCATCACAACAAAGAGCCGGCACCCCTGATTACAAGTAGCAGATATTTATTTTTTATTTGTGCCAAAATGTACAAGTAAAAACGTGACATTGCTGAATCCTACGTGCATCACTGATTAAGAAAATAAAAGAGAATGAAGTACAGAGCAGTGGGCGTTTGCCAGTGGCGGTAAAGACGGGGATTGATCGGCAAAATAAGCGATTAAAGATTGCTCAAACATGCATGAATCATTCCAAATACAACTTTGACAGGGTAAATGAGAAAGGAAAACAACTATAACATGGTTAAAAGTTCTGAAAAGTTGATTTTATCGTGCAGATAACTTGGAGGAGGACTGGAACAGACTGGGAAACAGAGCTGAACTGGAAAAACATGTAAACAAAAGGCAGAACTGTGACAGATTTAAACATTGCTGCTTTAAACATTCATTTCTAGAAATTCCTTAATTGGCCAGCAGAAGGCACCAAAGTTCAGTTCTGCATTAATATTTCAAATACAGAAAATAAATATTTTCTTGAACAAAAAATATGCTTTTTTAATACACTTTATGTTACGATAAATAAGAGCACTTTCCTTCCATCAAACGTGAAAATATCAGCTCTAACACTTTACAAATGACTATATTCCACAATGTTCCAAGTATTGGTTTTGTAACAGCTCTACTCCCTCCCTCCTTCTTTCTCTCAGATGTACATTCAGAAAAGCTCCTTATCTTATTTGAGCAGTTGCTTTAGGTATTTCTGCAAACTCCGTGAGGCTGGAATTATAAATCACGGTGAAACAAGATGGCAATCAGAGCGTATTGTTGCACAGAAGACTAATGAAGGCGCCCACCCTGCTAAATGACCTGGAGATGTGCACAGATAGTGACTCCCCACAGTCAGGGAGACGCGATACACTAGATCTAACTCCGGCCTCCCATGATGCACTGGGGCCTGGCCTGGGCGAGATAAAGCCACAAAGGCAAACCAATAGACTCTTTTGTCTGTTTGTGCCATTACAGGAATGCAAGCTGATTTTCTGCTCGGGATAAAGTGTGTGCAAGATTCCCAGGGGTAAGGCAAGCCTAAAGGCAATACAGAAAATAGCACTGGGGCCAATCATGTGCAAATCTTATATTTTCTTATCCAACATGATTCTAAAAAGTGTACCACGTGTGATTGTATTGACATAGAAATGCTGGTCCCAGGTCCTCCTGCATTTGACCAGAAAGTAGACAGGTTGGATCGCCAGGCTATAGTTTAGAATGTAACTTAAAGGTCCTATATTACACAGTATCGATTCTTGTGAGCTTTAAGTTATGTTAGAATGCTATTACCTCCTCAAAAACATACCTGGGCATGTTTGAGTAACCTTTTTTTTAGTCTGTCAGCATCTGCAAAGCTCAAAATGCCCTGTTCCACCTTGTGATGTCATGCACCGTTCAGTTCACCAGAGATTACAAATTCCAATTCCAGATCTGCAATCACGTGAATATTCTATGGAAGTGTGTGTTTTTGTGTGTGTGAGAAACTGTCAAAATACTCAGGCTTTGTGCGTTAAACATGCGTGAATGAAACAAAACACAACTCCTGTTATGTGTGTGATGAGGAAACAACATGATAACATAAATCAGAAAAGAGCATAATGTGACAGCTCCATGGTTCTGTTCTATCAAACAAAGCCTAAGATATGGTTGCCTGATATTTACATGTAATTGGATCCTGACTTTATTTACATTTTACACAGTTTTTGAGTCTGTACCTCCTCTCTGTGGCATAAATTACTCTTGTTGTACTTCCAAGGACCTCATCGTGATCAAAGGAGCCAGTTTGTTTGAAGAATGGAGTGTTCAGAATATTTTAGCTTAACCAGAGATTCCCCTCTCAGCAGTTTGCCGGTGTCCCACGCCCACTTTCCTTCAGAGACTACTATTTTCATCAACAATATATACATTTAACCATACAGGGCGACAGACACAGCCTCGTACCATATTTGCATTGTCTCCAATTAAAACATGTTATGGTTTTACCTCTTATTTTGTGATCATTTGTGGATCCTCATTTTACATTTTGGTCATTGTAAACTACCATAATGATCTAAAAGCACTTGTCCACACTTATTTTATTTTTTTATTATTTTAAAATTTTTCTTTTATGAGGATACAACATTTTAAAAAATCTGTCATCTCTCCTTTTCTCTCTTTTTACGAGTTAGGGAAACTGACATTTTCTGAGCTTCTGAGCACTCCAGCCTCTAATAGCAGACAATTTCTCAATGTGGATGAATCAAGCTTGTTTTTTGTTTATTTTTGTATTTATTTTTTATTTCAGTTTTTTTTTTTTCACTTTATTTTTTATTTATTTTTTAATGGTGACACAAGTTTTTTTTTTTTTTTTTTTTTTTTTTTATTTCTTTTAAATTTTGTCTTTGTAATTTTTTTATTTTATTTTATTTTTTTCAATAGTAATACAACATTCTTGAACATCTGTTCTCTCGCTATCTCTTTTTTACAGGTTAGGAAAACTGAAATTTTCAGAGCACTTCAGCCTCTAATGGAGGACAATTACTCAACATGCATGAATCAAGCTTGTGATGAGGGAAAACCACTGTGTTTGCTTAAAATTTTAAGTTGTTTTTGCACATGCCAATTTTAAAAATGGAAAAAAATAAATTACTTAAGTACTTAATAAAAACTTAAATTACTTAAATACTTCATTTGGAAGAATCAGTGTAAGTTTTTTGTTAAAGGTCCTATATTACATGATGGATTCAACATTTATATTAATCTCACTGTGTATGTAATGGTAATGTAATATTCACTTTTGGTTACTTAATCTTATTATAATCAATGTATCAATATGTGTACTTAAACAATTCTGTTTCTGAGTATTGCAGATTTCATGAGTTGCAGAAGGTCATGAAGTCCTATCTGTTCAATAACAGGAAACATCTTGGGCGACCATTGCTTAAGGAGGATAAACTAAGGAGGATGAAATGAGGAAGGGCAGACTGACCTTAACTCACTGTACTGAAGTGTTATTTTTGTGTTTCCTGTAAGCAAAAAAGGAACTACTCCTTTAATGTTTAATGTTTTGCATGTTCCCCCTCCCGTTCTGAGATGAGTAGTTCCCATTGTAACTAGGGGTCCTAATATTGAATAAAAGGCGTGGAGAAACGAGAGAAGGCTTTAGAGAGTATTGGGTGAACAACTAGTTACATGTAACTAAAGTTCTTCTCTCGGTACTCCCTCCACGCGTGTAAAAGATATTAATCTCTTGTCTTCTCTCTTGTTATTGAATATTGAGTATAGGTAAAGGTGAACCTATCATTACACAAAATGTATTTATGAGCTTTAAGTCATGTTATAATGTTGTTACCCAAACATACCCAGAGTTGTGTTTTGTTTCATTCACACATGTTTGAGTAACCCTTTATTAGTCTTTATTAGTCTGTTTATAATCCCAAAGCTCAAAATGCTCTGTTCTACCTTGTGATGTCATGAAGCGATAGTTAACAGCTACCTTTCACCTTTTGTTCAGTAGAGATTGACAATTCTAGAACTGAAATTATCCAAATTATTCCAGTGAAGTGTGTGGAGTTTGAAAATACTGTGGAGCACTTTCTATATTACCACATGACATCACACGGTGGAACAGAGTGTTTTCTGTTTGAGAGAATAACTCAAGCCAAAATATGCAGGATCTGTGTGTTAAACACTCCAGATATGTTGGTGATGAGGAAAAAACATTGTAACATAGATCAGACAATTGTGTAATATGGGTCCTTTAACCTTACAGCTAGAGTTACTCATGTGTATATATTATACTGCTGCCACTACAGTTTCAAGTATTATTTCTACCAGGTGTTTTATGCCAGTCACACTTCTAGTTCAATGAATCAAGCAATCGCTCCCATTTTTGCCGCTACTGCTAGATGCTAGATGTACTGTAAAGTTTGTAAATGTGTTCACAGTTAAGAATTAAAAATATATTAACATCTTGGCTTCGTCTTGAATACAACATATGGCTCAGTTTCCACGATGAGCATATATGTGCCACAGTCCACTGGGGTATGGATGTTCTAATATTTTGCTTCTTTTTTTTTTTTTTTTTTTTTTTTTTTTATTCTTGTAGCATTTGGTTGGAGCAGATTGGGTGATAACATTTATGTAGTGGACCAACTGATTACCCATGCGTTTAATGTCCAGTGATGGCTGTGACTATGGCCTCATGTAGTCTGCCAATGCAAATGATATGACAGCCCACGTTTGCAATAAAACTGGTTCCACAAAAACAATCATAGCTCTGGGAAAGAGCCAAGAGACAGTCAAAACAAGATACCACACAAACACAACTTTTCTCCAACTTAGTCAGAACTTACATTTTAAAGTGGCCATGTCATTCTATTTTCTGATCTATGTTATAATGTTGTTTTCTCCTCACAAACATGATCACAGAGTTTTGTTTCATTCACACATTTTTAACACAACCCCTGGATTACTCAAATGTGTGAAAAGACACACACACACACACTAATTTTCTGGATTAAAATATCTAAAACAATGCAAATTCTCCCACCTTTTCATTACTGATGGCTGCCAATTATGTATGCAGTGGCTACGGGGCAGTTCTTTTGTAAAGTTCAGTGGTCTGCTATGGGCCGTAAACTCTATTAGCTCAGACAAGAAAACAAGATTAGTGGATTCGTCAAACAGGCACATTTGGGAGAGTGTGAAATTAGAATGAGCAAAGAAACAGTCAAAGCGTTTACATGCACAAAGAAGTCAGAATTAAAGTCATCCTCACCCCAAAATCAGTCAAATGCATCTCAGATCAAATGCATTGCAGATCAAAGAAGCCAACAGGGGCGAAAGGCATAAGCACTACAATATTGCAGCTACTAATAAAACTGCTAATAAAAACAGCTACCATACATATAACCACACTTTTGACAAGAATAGATCATTTACATTGAGCATTTTATTTTCAGATATTCATTAAAGTTTGCTCTCCATGCGGTGGTTTTGCGAAGTTAGACACAGTAGACAGTGTGTTCGGCCTATAAAAGATTCAATCAGTTTGTGCACAAGTGTGGGGTATATTGAGTTGAGCTGGGGTTGGGTCGGAAAGAGGCTTTAGAGGTGTGGCTTCAACTTTAGGGTGAAGATTTTCATCTATCATCCACATCTCTTCTTTGGAAAATTTACACTTACACTTACACACACTAAATACAATCACATTTTATGTTTCAAATTCCATACAAAGTGTGCTTGTTTTCATGGGTTTGGGATTTGTGCACTAATTTAGAGAATGTCTGTATCCTCCTGCACGATCCTCCTGTGTTTCCTTTGTACCTTTACATGGCTCACGCAGATCCGGTCATGTGACCGTATTCAGCCAATCACAAGCTAGAGCTACTATTCAACCAGTGTACCCTCTCCGTTCACAAGTGTAGGGGAAAAAAGGACGCTCAGGGCTTTATTATTGACCTTTGGGGCTGACCACGGGCACAGTGGGAGTTTGACTGACATCCTCCTCAGATTTATCAAGTGAGTTTGGTGAGTGTTTATTCACAGAGATGCTAACGTTCTAAGCTAGCGTTAGCATTAGCATAAGGAAGCTAACTCTTGTTGTTGTTGTAGTGTGCTGTTGTCTTTGGAGGTTTGCAAATCCTCCTCCCTGTATCCTGCCTGTGGAACACAGCCTGTCCCTCACAGACCGCTGTGTGTGTGAGTGCAGCAGTGAGCAGTGGGGAAGGAGAGCTGCACACTGACTGTTACTCCCACACATGCTAACAGCCTTTGTTCTTTTGCATGAACCACAACTCTGTGGATATGAGCACAACTGAGTGCACACAGCCCTGTGAGGTGTCACGTCAGTCTCACTTTGGAACAGCTCCTAATGTTTGGAGCTATGTATTGCTTTATTGATTAATTAGTATTGTTAGCATAGCCACTGCTACATACTAATAGCACATGAATAGCTGCTTACAAAAGCAACTCACTGTACAAAGTGATAACAGAGTGGTAACAGGGTCATTCATATTTTATTCTTTATTGTGATTTACTATGAACAAAATAAAAAGAGTTCAGGGCCTATGAACTGTTGTCAGTTGTGCTGATGAAAAGCTTTGGAGGTTTCACATTCAATCTACATCAGATTATGTTGTTCAGATGCCACCTCCCAGCAAGAGAAGTAAGGCTGCTAAACTGCGCAGACAGGCTCAACTTCTGCGTAAGCTTAACAAGCCTGTAGAGAAGCCTGTGGAGGAGACTGTGGAGGAGACTGTGGAGGAGCCCGTGGAGAAGCCTGTGGAGAAGACTGTAGAGGAGACTGTAGAGGAGACTGTAGAGGAGCCTGTGGAGGAGCCTCTGGAGAAGACTGTGCAGAAGATTGTGGAGAAGCTCATAGCTGAAGAACAGGTGGGTGCTTTTGTTTTCAGCATCAGAAACTAGCATGGATATGGATGGACTAACATGGAACTTTCTAATGTCTTGTGTTATACAGACTGATGTCGAGGAAACATCTGAGAAGATAGAACTTTTCCAAATTCCGATAGAGAATGAGGTTTGTTGTGTATTTAGTGGCATTTCATATTTAGTGTAAGTTCCTATATTACACAAAATTGACTTTTGAGAGTTTTAAGCTATGTTATAATGTTACATCATCAAAAAACATACATGGAGTTGTGTTTTGTTTCATTCACACATTTAACACACAAACCTGCATACTGAGACTGAGTTCTTCTGTCAAACTGAAAACACTCCACCTTGTGGTGCAGCATGCAGTTATTTAATATATATATAATATATACACAATATATACACAATGGAAAAAAAAACACAATGGAGCACTTGCTGTATTGCCACATGACATCACAAGGTGAAACAGAGTGTTTTCTGTTTGAGAGATGAACTCCTAAATACAGCCTATGAAACGAATTAATGAAACAAAACACAACAAAACAAAATTATGTTTGTGATGAGGACAACATTAGATAATATATAGATCAGAAAATAGTGTAATATAGCCACTTTAAATGTTAGATATTTGCTAATTGTCTAATGTTTCTTTCTTATCCATGTAGTTTGCCATGTGCTCAGAGGATCTGGACCATCTTCTTGCATACAGTCAGTAAATATATTGTAAAAAGAAGTGTAAATAAATGTCATTTATAAATCCTCTCCTGTGTCCTTCTTGAAAGTCCGACCAAACCCAATCACTTTGCTCTCTGATAGGTTTCTTGTCTTATATTACACACTTGTGAGCTTTAAGATTTGTTAGAATGTTGTTTTCTCATCAAAAGCATACCTGGAGCTGTGTTTTGTTTCATTCACACATTTGAATAATCCATTATTATTTGTCTGTCTATATCACTAAAAATGCTCTGTTCCACCTTGTGATGTCATGAAACTCGAGTTTTCAAGTTAACGACTACCTTTTACCTTTTGTTTAAAAGAGTTTCACAAGGGCTTAGCCAAATGATTCTAATGAAGGTGGATAAACTTTATAAACACAGTGGAGCACTTCCTGTATTATCACATGACATCACAAGGTGGACCGGAGTGTTTTCTATCTGAGAGAAAAACCCAGCCTAAATGCGTAGGATTTGTGTGATAACGTGTGAATAAAACAAAACACATCTCCAGATATGTTTTTAATGAGGGAACAATATAACAAAGATCAGAAAATAGCTGCCGTACTAACTGAATATTTGTTTATCAATACAGTGGATGTGTGTGCAGCCTGAGTACAGAGCTCCGCTGTCTGTGCAGTTAAAATGAAGTTGCAACACTAGCTGGCCCTGTTGTCAGCGCACTAAAACAGTTTATCACTGTGTAATAAAATAAGTTATGATGCTGAATAAACATTAGTGAGCTGGATACATCTTAAAACCCGTATGAATTAAATGCATAAATGAAGAGAAGAAACATCTCAAACTTTAGTAGACGGACATCCACTCATACCTGATCAATACTACTAGCCCTGCCCCCAAAAGACTCTGAAATCTGCTGAAATTCTACAAGACACTGACATAATACCACAAAGGAGAGCAGCTCTTTCTGTAGGAGACATGCGTAGAGCACAAAATGACGTAGTCTGATAATTCTGTCGTTTTACTGCCATGTTACAGACACTGTTTGGAAAAAAGCATATACAAGTATATAGTATAAAGTATTTATATATGTATTATTATTTTTTCTGTGTATCATCTTTCTGTGTAAATATCTCAAGTTACAACATGGACACCTACAGCTTATAGACACGTGTGGCCTATATATGTACTCTTGTTTTGTTTTTTTCTTTTAAAATTGAGTTGAGTTTATTCAGGTGCACTCAATAGTCCGGAAATAACGGTAATATGAGCCCTTTAATAGAAAACTTATTGGTACAATCAGTATTAGATCAAAACTAAAACCATAACCTAAAATCATCCACTGAGTAGATACTAGGAAAACATATAATTAGATACCTTTCATATGTAATGAATTGTACTGTGAAATCATTCTCAACCTCCAACAGTTCAGTTCTGACTAAAATGATTTGCAGCGATGTTGTTTGTAAGTGATTTATGCAGGCCCCAGGTAATGTACAAACAGTGGTCTATCAAAAGGCCATCATGATCAGACCTGGACCACATTCAAACGGCAGCGCATTATAAATCTATCTCAGCGGAGTATTATGTCATTCATTAGCACAATGATGGAGGAAGGATGGATCTCAGGTTAATTACAGATTAAGAGGCGAGAAGGAGGTGGGGTCATACCTCAGAGGGACACAGCAGAAGCGTGATAAAAGGACCGTTTATCTATACTGTAAGACTATGGAGGAAGAACTCAATAAGATATGATGAAAGGCAGAAAAAAACAAGAATTTGTGTGGTAACAATTCTGGCAAGTTTTCGGAATGTAATGTAAATAAAGTTTTCAGAAATAAAGCCAATTGTCTTTTTACAATAGTACAAATGTTTTACCAAGAAGTAGTTAGTAGTCACAAGGCTAAACATGTACTCACTTACAAGTACTGCCAAATGTGTATGCATAAACAATTCTACTCAAAGTTCTGTTACTTTTTATGTGGTTTTGGCCATTTTAGAACAAGGTTTGTTACACTGTTTAAAGATGTTTAAAGATGGTTCTTGATAGAATATTACCCTCAAAAACATACCCAGAGTTGAGTGTTGTTTCATTCACACGTTTGAGTAATCCTGCATTGTTAGTCTGCCTACACCTCCAAAGCTCATAATGCTCTGTTCCACCTTGTGATGTCATGAAGCGGTAGTTTTCAAGTTAACAGATACTTTATACCTTTAGTTGAGTAGAGAATAACAATTCCAGAGCTGAAATTATCCAAATGATTCTAGTGAAGGTGTATGGTGTTTAAAAGCACAGTGGAGCACTTCCTCTATTAACAGTGTTTTCCATCTGAGAGAAGAACTCAGAACTCTACGTACATTTTTAACACATTATAACATACAGTAGATCAGAAAGTAGCATAGTCCTGGCACTTTAAATGTAGCTAATTACAATTACACTCTCAAATTATTAATCACAAGTAAATGTTCAAAACTCCTCTAAAAAGCACAATTACTCCTAAATCCTTCACTTTTACAGTACTATGAGATAGCCCTGGATGCACCCAGCGTCTTGCAGAGTTCATCAGCATAAACTCCATCAGTCTTTTGTTGTGCTCATTTGTGGTCGCCGCGGTAACTACATGTTAAACAGCTGCAGACACTCGCTGGGTTGTGTGCTTTGGCGATGTGGGGGCACCGCGCGGCCTCTGGCTGTGTTATTGCTCGGCATGGGAGAACCATCATGGCACGCGCTGGAGGCTAATCTCATCTGACACACTGCAGTCGTATGTCATAATTGTATCACTCAGAAGTGCTTGAAAACAAAATCCAGTACTTTTCAGATTTTGCCTGCCCCAAGTTTCTAGTTTTATCTGTGATTTAATTTCTTTGGTTAAACTTGTTACTAAAACCAGTCAATGCGGATTTTAGATGAGAAAATTACTTGTACCAGACGGTGCTGCTTTTGAATAATTTGTAAGGGATAACTCTGGGTGATGAATTTTACATAAAGGTGCGTGGTTTAACTTTTCTGGTGGATGGTCCCTCACCTGCTTGTTTCTATGGATATGCCATTGGTCAGATCTACCTTACATTTATTACGTTTTTATAGTTTTATAGCTCAAAATTGACTGTTAGATCTGTGCCTATCCACATATCTGACCTGTAATATTCCAGACAAAGCAATAGCATCTCCACCAAAAATGTACAAAGAGGAGCTACTACACCTCTATAGGGCAGTGTTCCAAACTTTTTTTCTGGGGACCCATATTTTAAAAGTCACAAATCTTCACGACCCAAGTCAATAGACATTATTCGTAAAGCAGCAAAATCTAATTTGTGACCATTATTGAACATTAATGAGGATATTTTATTGTTGACTGAGTGTTCGTGTCTCTCTGAACAATTAGTATTACTCAGGTTTTAAACAATGAAAATCAGTAATCAGTGTTTCCCACAGAAAATTGGTTAGGCAAGAAGAAGTGAGGAGCGGAGGTGCGTGGAGATGTATATGTATATTACAGACGTACATGCAGACCGTGACAAGGCGACCCAAAAAAAAATCACCCGAGGGTCGCGATCCAGTCTTTAGGAAACAACACTATAGGGTATTAAATTTCCGAATCGGCTGATGAGGGCCCTCGTACTTTTTCTTAATTCATTTCTGTTTGTCCAACTTCTGATAAAAGGGAACTCTCAATCTCGGACATATAAAATATTGAAGGAAATCTGTAAACCTCTTACTTTCAGTCAAATCTACCATTCTGAGAAGAATCTAGACCTCTCTGTACTTCAAAACCACAAATAAAAAGTAACGCAAAAATTTAATAATAATTAATTCCACCTTTTTTTTTTTTTTTTTTTTGCCTGGTCTGTCTCTAAATCAAATGTTTAGTGAGATATGTTTATCCACAGATCTGACCTGTATCTTCAGGTTTGATCACCATGAAGATATACACGTTTAATACCGTACTGCAAACAATCCAGACAAAGCAATAACAGCTCCATGGTGAAAAGCATTTAACGGACCCTTCACCAGAAAAGTTACACAATGCACCTTTAACCTGGGCAACAAGGCTTGATGGAAAACCACTGTTCAGGCGCATGGATTTTACCCATGTTTGTCGTCATTGGAAACACACTTTTTTTTATCTTTTCCCTTGTTGCCATAGCGCACATATAACCACTCTGCACCTCTTATCTACGAGAGATGGATCGGCCCATTAATGCGATTTGCTCTGATGAATTATTCACCACAGAAGATGAGTGAAGGGATGTAGGGTTATGAAAACAAACTAAAAACAGGAGAAACAAAGATGGCATGATGGGCAGTTTTCCCATCTACCTATAGCACTAAAGGAAGTAATAGTGCATACATGACAAGTCTCAAAAGAATAGGCTGCGTACAGAGGCTTATCTAGCTTGAGTGTGGTGTAGATTTGCATATTTGAATGCTCCTGAACTCTTGGTAACCTGCAATGCTATCGTTAAATGTCCTGTCTTTGCTTACATGGCTGCAAATTGACTTCTCAACACTTTCATTATGCGCAATTTCAGTTTTAATCTGGAGACAAAGCACTAACGGTTTGCCAAATTGTGCTTTCTTTCTTTCTTTTTTTAAAAGTTAATTTATGCAAAACACACTCTGCTCTCACAGCCTTTTATTTGAGCGTCACCTGTAGCACTGTCCTCCAGCTCAAGTTAACAGCTACCTTTTACCTTTTGTGCACTAGTGACTGGCAATTTTAGGGCTGAAATGATCCAAATGATTCTAGTGAAGGTGTGTGGAGTTTAAAAACACAGTGGAGCACTTTCTGTATTACCACATGACATCAAAAGGTGGAGCAGAGTGTTTTCAGTTTGAAAGATGAACTCAGAACAACTCAGAGCATGTTCGTGATGAGGAATTATAACATAGATTTACAACATGCACATTTTTTCTGTTGTATTGACATAATATAGTGTGAATATTGATTTTTGGTGATTTTTGGTGAGATTTGAATTTGTATTACATATTATGTTTACCTTTATGTTAAAGGTGCACTGTGTATTTTTTTTGGTGCGGGGTCCACCACCTGCTTGTCTCCATGTAAATGTTATTGTTTTGTATAAAATATTCAACTGCATTGTTTCCCAAAGACAGGGTCACAAAACTCAGGTGGGTCACAAGAGAATTTTTTTGGGTGTCCTTGTCACGATCTGCATATATGTGACATATTTTGTAAAAATTTCTAATCTTTTTGTAATTATTTTATTGACTATTTTGTTTGAATTGAATGATGAAAAGAAAAAGAAATGGGCTACATTTAATGTCCTAATAGGCGACTTATGGATTCTTTTATTGCAGGTTCAATTCAATGTTTTTCATTGTTTAAAACTACTACTATTTGTTCAGAGCGACACGATCACTCAGTCAACAATAAAAATATCCTCATTAATGTTCAATAATGGTCAAATCCACCTTTATTTTTTGATTTACCAATGTCTATTGACTTGGGTCATGAAGGTTTGTGACTTTTAAAATATGGGTCCCCAGAAAAAAAGTTTGGGAAACACTGTTCAACAGTATGGCATTAAACCCATCTATTTCCATGGAGACAAGCCCACAATGCCTCCAGACCAAGTTACAGGTCAGATCTGGGGAGAGACAAACTCACTCACTGTGGGAATGCATGCTTTTTGTAGTATTGTTCTGCATTAAAACACATGTAATCAAATAAATGTAACATAGATGAGTTTAATACCATACTGTGAAATCTTTCAGGCAAACAATACTATCTCCATGGAAACAAGTTTGTGGTGGAAAGGTTACACAGTGAACCTTTAAGAAGCTGCCCATTTTTCAGTCTTTCTATCAGAGATTGTCAGTGAAAACAAGTTTATGCTTAATTGCAGATTTTTATGCCAGATTTTGATCTATCTTGACTATGATGTAGATTTGCATATTTGTATACTCGTGAACTCTTGGTAACCTGCAGCGCCATCGTAAAAAGTCCCGTCTTTGCTTACATAGCTGCAAATTGACTTCCCAACCAGTCTCATCTCTAAGGACATTTTCAGCACTTTCATTATGCACGATTTCAGTTTTAATCTGGAGACAAAGCACTAACGCGTCGCCAAATTGTGTTTCGTTTTTTTTTTTTTTCTTGAAGTTCATTTATGCAAAACACTCTCCTCTCGTGCAGCCTTTTATTTGAGCGTCACCTGTAGCACTGTCCTCCAGATGACATCACTTAGAAAAAATCATCCACACATTGTTTAGAATTTCAATATGAGCTGGAGATGCTGGAGTTAATGAGGAGCTTTCATGAGTAGAAAACATCAAAGCAAGGTGCCCTGGTTACAAGAGCCATGGAAAAACTTTAAAGCTGCACTGTGTAACTTTTAGGGTAGAGGGTCCGCCATCTGCTAGTTTCTATGGAGATGGCATTAAAGGTGCACTCTGTAACTTTTCGGTTAGAGGTCCGTCACCTTCTTGTTTCTTTGGATATGTCATTGATCTGCTTGGAATGTTCCACAATATGACATTAAACAGCTCTACCTTACTTTTATTCAATTACAGGTGGGTTTATAGCTCAGAAACACCTAGAAAAACAAGAATTCTGATTGTGAGTGTGATCGCCTCTCCACAGATCTGACCTGTAACTTGGTCTGGTTTGGTCTTCATGAATAGGTTTATTATCATACTGTGAAACATTCCAGACAAAGCAATAGCATCTCCATGTAGACAAGCCTTTTGACAGACCCTTCACCAGAAAAGTTACACATTGTATCTTTAAATTTGTCCATCTTACCTTCATTTAATTATGGGATTTTTTTTATTGTTCAAAGAACGTGCACACCTCTAGTCAGAGGTGGGGACTTGCAAGTCATGACTTGGACTCGAGGCAGACTTGAGTCACTATTTTTAGGACTTGAGATTTGACTTGATAAAATGGACTAAGACTTGGGACTCGACTTGGACTTGAAGGTCAGTGACTTGAGAAGACTTGAGAAGCACTTATAAATCAGAATTCTTTCTATTCTGACCGTCATGATTCACACTAAGATCTTGTCAAGAAATTAAAAAAAAACCAAAAAAACATTTCTACAACTCTTACATATGCTATAAAAATGTATTTATAAATATACTATGACTGTTTTTTTAAAGTACAATTTAGTTTAAAATTCATATAAATTGCAAAAATCTAAGCTATATTTGATACTTTGCTTTAAAGACTTGAAATGACTTGAAGCTCAAAGCAGATGACTTGGACTTAGCCAGTGACTCGAGACTCAACTTGGACTTGCCTGTATTTCACTTGGGACTAGACTCGGACTTGAGGTCAAAGACTTGAGACTTACATTAGACTTGCAAAACAACAACTTGGTCCCACCTCTGCCTGTAGTGCACAGATCTGACTTGTATCTTGGCTTGGTGACATCTCCTGCTTGTTTCATGGAGATAGTTAAGTTTAATTTGAGTCTGTGAAACATTCCGAGCAAAGCAGTTACATCGTCACGGAGACAAAAAAATGTAGGCAGACCCTCCATCAGAAAAGTTACATAGTGCACCTTTTAAAAATTACTTTATCCACGGGAAGCTGCTTTGAAAGTTTTCACTAATAAGAGAACAAATCAACTTGTTGTTTTATCTTTTTTCACGCTTCTGTATTAATCAAATATATGTTGATTTTATGAGATTAATTGTGTAAACAAATTAACAATGATATGTGCTGATTAAAAATAATATCACATTTTAATTATATCTGCTTTACCCAAGCACACCTCGCATTTTAAATTAAATGACTCCATTTTCACAGAGGTGGGCAGATTATTGAAATGATAATATCATGACAACATTAATAGCAAGTAAATTGTTTATAGTGTTAAAAAATTGAAAAAGAGCTGATTAAACATGAAAATGGAAGACATGTATGTTGTAAACTTCAAAGTATAAAGTAATACTTCTGCACTTTTGTGGATAATTTTAGAGTCATATCACAGCTGTGTAACGCTTAAAGGTCCAATTATTCATATGATTTTGCTGAAGGTGAATGGACTTTAAAAACACAGTGGAGCACTTCCTGTATTACCACATGGCATCACAAGGTAGAACAGAGTGTTTTCAGTTTGAGAGAAGAACTCGGCCTAAATATGTAGGATTTGTGTGTGAATGAAACAAAACAAAACTCCAAAAAAAAAAAAAGTGTAATATGGGCCCTAAACCTCAACTACTACATTTTTTTTTCTGTTGAATTGACATAATACAGTATCAATATTGATTTTAGAACAGTCCAAAAATGTGATATGTGGATTTGTACATTTTAGTTTAAGTTTACATTAAGAATCTGTGCATTTTTCAGTCTTGTTTCGTTGATTTTTTATCTTTTTTTCAGAGACTGTCAGTGTAAAGGACCAAAAGAGTTTATGCTTAATTGCAGACTTTTATACTAGATGCTCTTCATGTCATGACCATGTTACAATCACTAAGCGAGTGAGCTATTTTTGTCATGTTAATGGATTTACACAGCTCAGAGTCTGACACATTCTTGTCGTGAAAAAATACAGATCTAAGCAGTTAAAAAAAATACCATTTGTTCATTTTGCATTTGACAATATCTCAGAGTTTGGTTGCTTCTGCAGATGCTTAAAAGCTTAATTCTCCATTATTACAAAAATATGGAGTTCCAATGAGTGATCTTGTAGTGATTTGTGCTCGCAGTTTCTCTGACAGAGCTTTTACACTCAGCAGCAGTCAGACTTTGCCCCATTGTGGAGGAGATGATGACTCTTTGGTATCAGTGATCTGTCTCAAAGCCTGGTCAATTACCCCGGGCTTGTAAGACAGCTGACTGGCAGCATTTTAGCTTGTGTGGCGCTGGTTTTTATCACACCATTTCCCATGAGCCCGCACTGACCCCGCCTCCTAAGCACAACTCATCTTAATTGCCTGGAAAATTATCATCTGTGCCGGGAGCCTCAAAGTTGGTCTGATTTTCTGAGCATTGGCACAGAGCGCGCTCAGTAACAGCCAGTGCCAAGATGGAGGGATGTGTGGTAATTGGTCCTTAGACTTCCTTCTGGCTGCGGTTGGAGTCGTCTGCTGGCTTGGCACGGCTGGCACGCTTGGCACGCCTGGCACGCTTGGCAAGGCTGTCACTGTATCAAGAAATCACGCAAATGTCTGTGATGGTGATGGAGGTTTTGGCAAGAGTTCACAGGTAGAGATAATGTAAAAGGTTAAAAGGTCACGCGTCACTGAACTGGAAATAGATGAAAAGGAGAGCCTACATTTAAGTGTGTGAGGTATGCTTTATTAAACCTTTGTAAAGGAAATTCATTCTCTGCATTTGATCCATTCTTCAATCAGACTGGAACCCCTCTACAGATCGTGGGCAGTGATTTGATCCATTGTGCATGTGTAGACTTGACAGGGGAAGCCGGAGTGCCCAGAGGAAACTCACCCACACACAGGGAGAACATGCAAACACAGAGCAGAAAAGCCCTGGTGATGGGAGTGGAACACAGAACCTTCTTACTGCAAAGTGTTAGTGATAGCTACCCATGCTGTAGTGGTCGCTCACTCTGGTTCTGGATGTAAATTTGACATTCATTTTTCCTATAGACTTAAAAAATAATAATAAATTAAAAAATCTAATATTAAGAGTTCAAATAAAACACATAGGTGATAACTAATCTCCATAACACTGGACTTGTTTTAAGTCCAAAAAGCCAAGTCCAAGATTCTGCAAAATCCATTAATAACTTAGCGGTGTTTAATTTTTATTAAACTGATTTTAAATAAAATTATAGGCCAGAGAAAGTTTTCAAACCTTTAATGTTTTTTTTTTCTTCCGGAAAGGCTATGACAAAAATGACTGAGAAATTTACTTCCAGAATGGGAAAGGTGAACTGGGGACCAAAATGCTTTTGTTGTGTGGAATGACTCAAACCCCTTTTAACTTCAAGCTCCAAAATGACTGCAAGTCATCAAAACTATAAACCTTGAATTGTGCACTCTGATTCAGTGATGTTGACTGGACTGGTCAGTAAAGCAAAGTTCCAGTCTTGGTGTGCAGCCTCACTCCTCTGCATTGTCCCTCGTATGGTTAATATTGAAATGATTTGATGCTATGGTGTCTATATACCATGGCCAATCGACAGAGACGGCGTCTGTAATAGAATCATGCTGTGACCAGATGTGGAATGACTCTTAATATAAAGACATCAGCTCATCTGTCACGCCTCTCACAGGGCTCTGTTTTACTGTGGCAGGGAATCTGTTTAGGACGTGCACTAATGAAATAATTGGCTTCTATTAAGACGTATATGTAAACATGAACTATGTAAACTAAAGAAGACATGTAAAATCCACTTAATGCATTTTTAACTTTAACTCTCTTCCCTTATCTTTAGTTTACTCCAAATTGTATTCTAATTGATTGACATGTAAGTTTGAATAATTCTGTATTGTCCAATATTTGAGACTTGAAAACTCCCCCTAACCCCGCCCACATCCTAAAGTGTTCAAAAATGTCACTTTAATAACGTCTGAAAAATAGACATGTAAATGAAAATCTGCTGCTTGCTACAGTGAAATGTCACAATCAAGTGTCAGTTCTGCAGATTTGAACAGGAAGTCAGTTTGTATTAAGCTCTTTTAGATCATTATTGCAGATAACATTGAACAAAGTGTAAAATGATGACATACAGATGATTTATATAGTTCAACACCGAGTACCTGAAAAGGCATAATATATTTCCTTTTGATCTATGTTATATGTTTATGTCTATGTTGTTTCCTCATTAAAAACATACATGGAGTTGTTTTGTTTCATTCACATGTTTAACACAGACATCCTTCATATTTAGGTTGAGTTATTCTCTCAAACCGAAAGACTCTATTCCACCTTGTGATGTCACTTGGTCAGTGTTGTGCAAGTTCACACTTTTCATGAACTAGTTCAAAGTTCAGTTCACACTTGTTCAAAGTGAATAGTTCACGTTCATAGTTCACAATTTTAATTTTGAACTAGTTCAAAGTTCAGTTCATTTTATATTTAGGTGAGATCTGTAAATGAAAGGCTGCTTTTATTTTAGACTGAACCAGGTCTAAACCAGGACTGAACCAGGTCTAAACCAGAACTGAACCAGGACTAAAAAAGAACTGAACCAGGACTAAAAAAGAACTGAACCAGGACTGAACCAGGTCTAAACCAGGAATAAACCAAGACTAAACCAGAACTGAACCAGGACTAAAAAAGAACTGAACCAGGACTGAACCAGGTCTAAACCAGGAATAAACCAAGACTAAACCAGGTCTAAACCAGAACTGAACCAGGACTAAAAAAAGAACTGAACCAGGACTGAACCAGGTCTAAACCAGGAATAAACCAAGACTAAACCAGGACTGAACCAAAATTGAACCAGGTCTAAACCAGGACTGAACCAGGACTAAACCAGAACTGAACCAGGACTAAACCAGGTCTAAACCAGAACTGAACCAGGACTAAAAAAGAACTGAACCAGGACTGAACCAGGTCTAAACCAGGTCTAAACCAAGACTAAACCAGGACTGAACCAGGACTAAACCAGGACTGAACCAGGACCAAACCAGGACTAATCCTAGACTAGAACTTGGAATCTAGGACCGCCCCTGAGAGAACCCCGAGTGCGATCGGGCGTCAGCTGCGTTTATCTCGGTGGAGCGCGGACTTCTGCGTCGGTCCTTTCGCTCAGGATCACGGTCCACGCGGGCGCACCTCCAGGCGTTTCACCGCTGCTGATATCGCGGTGATTTTAGCAAATTTGTATGAAGAAAAACGAAAAACCCACCATTTCAATCCAGGTTAAAAAAGCATTGTGACGCGCGTTACTGACATTTGTACCAAGTAAAATAATACGCGCGCGGAGCAGCACGTCCTGTGCGTGTAGATTTCAGAAAATAGGATCCATCCTATTTTTTGATGCTTTACACGAGCGTAGGCGCGTATCCCCGTCAAAATCCACAGAGAGCATGTATCTGTTGTTGTATTTGTGCATTTACCATCAGCACATTGTGCTCCCTGGGCAGTTGTGTATCATGTGAAAGAGCCCAGATCCACATAGACTGTTAATTAGTGCTTTGAAATTAACTTTTGAAATCCTTGCGTTTGCCGTGGTCAGCCTGTACAGAAGGTAAATACAAGCAGCTAAACGCGCCCAGTCAAGTTTGATTGACTTTCCCATTGAGAGACACAAGAGCCCGTACGTTCCGCTAAAGCTGCCGGTGGAGTCGCCTTCGCGTTGACACGCGGCTGTGGTTTCGTGAGGTGAAGTGCGAGCAGATCGTCACTCGTCAAATTCCGACGTTTAACTGAACCCCAACAGTGACGTACGTCGTTCATCACACATAATTTGAACAAATTCACGTTCAAGTTCTTGATTTACAAAAGTGTTGCGTTCAGTTCAAAGTTCACTGAAAAATGAACGTGTTCAATGAACGCGTTCTTTTGAACTCGTTCATGCACAACACTGCACTTGGTAGTACTCAAACATGTGTGAATGAAACAAGACTCAACTCCAGGTATGTTTTTAATGAGCTAACAGCATTCTAACATGGTGTAAATGAATGTTTTAAAAATATGTTGCATGAAAAACGTGTTCCTGGCATGTTAATTTTCCCTGCATTTTGGATGGAATTTTTGCATGTTTGATATACTAGAGGTATTCAGTTTCAGAACTTGCACAGTTTCAGAAGTATCACATGAAAAAAGTAACCAAAAGTATGAAAATACCCATTTAAAAAAGGAAAACTATTTTGCGCAGATTTTAAAATGTAGTGATTTGGATAGATATGTGTTGAATTTTGTTCAACAGAAACAACTGAACTGATAGTTTCCCTTGCTGTTTTTATTTATATATTTTTGTTTGCTACTATGAACTATGAATGTGTTTAAAATAAACACTTCAGCCTTTTCAGCAGGTGTCAAACTATAATAAAAATACATTTACTTTTCAGTCCTGTTTAAAAATGTAGTGGAGTAGAAAGTACATATACATGCTTTCAAATGTAGTGAAGTAAAAGTTAAAAGTATCCTCATTAAAAAGTACAGATATACATTTTTTTCTTGTACAGCACTATTTTGATACATATTTACCACAGGCACTATCCCACCAAACCTAGTAATAATGATAAAAACATGAAAGCGTGCCATACACAGTGAATACATGTGAGTGAAGAAAGCGTTGCCTTGTATTTGATATCACAGGAGTTGGTGGTGTTGTGATATGAAGGAGCATCCGAGCGCAGGTCATGTTGGTTTGATCTTCTCTGCACAGGGAAATAAACAGAGCCAGTGGTGTGCGCAGACATCAGCTGAGACTGTGGAGGTGTGGGCCAGAGCTGCAAAAGAATGTGCTTTTTATATTTTTATTTAAGGCCACATGGGAACCAGAGAGACGCCTGGAGCTGGACTGATGAGAGATGTCCCTGGGAACAAGAGACAGAGGAATGCAATACTTAAAATGGCCAATATAGTTACTGTTTGTTTGGATAGGCAACGGGAATTTTGTTATCTTTGTGTTAATGAGTTCTGAGGGGTTAACAGGAGCAGAAATGTAACAGATGAAAATATAACAAAAGTGTTTTATTATTTTTATTGCCTAACCAGCTAGTCCCATCTACATTCGGTTTGAATCTATTTGGAACCAGACCATAGAGCAGGGATACTCATTGCACGGTTCGTGAGCCTCATGCGGCTCACCAAGCTTTAATTGGTGGCTCGCAAGCTTATACAAAAAATAGTTACACAGCCTATATATGTGTGTGTGTGTGTGTGTGTATATATATATATATATATATATATATATATATATATATATATATATATAGATATATATATAGATATATATTATTTATATATATTTAGATATATTTTTCAAATGTGCTAATATAGATAAAGATATAGTCAACAACACACATCTACATTACACTAAGTATAAATCAAGACTTAAATAATGGTGTTTCCTAAAGGGGACACCGTGACCGTGACACCAGCGACCAGTGATGCACGGGTCCATGTATAAACAACCTGACCAACGCTTTCAACTAACCCACCCACAACTCTGACCGCAAAAAAAATATTTGAAAATATTGTACCCGACTCGCTGTTTGACCTGCATTTTAAAGAGTAGTCCATGCTGCTGATTAACATCATCTAAATAAAGTGACCAACATAAATAAAGTCAGTGAAATGACTGTTAAATAAAGAGCTGCACTGAACCTGCACACGTATGATCTCTGAAAATATGAACCACCTCCAACGCAACATACTCACAGAACAGACTCACCATGAACACCATGATCCATCTGTCACAGAAAGAACACTCATATTCCACTGAGTCGTGTCCTCTAGTCTGACAGAAGCTGAAGCATCAGCACACAAGGAAAGCTGTTTTTATCAGTGCTAACAGTTTATGCAAATTAGCCATGCAATTTTAAGTTTTGTTTCTGTAAAATGTAAACAAATGTGCACAAAGCTGCATTTAACACATTATAATCTCAAACGGGCTGATGTGGCTCCATAGTGGTTATGATTTATATGTTGTAAAGTTGAGTTTATTTATGCAGATTAGTAATAGTAATAAAAGTGATAATTTTAATATAAATACAATGATTTTTTAAATATCTTTTTATTAATATAAAAAGGTGACTTGGTATGGTTGGCGTATGTTGGGTAAAAGTGGCTCTCCTCTTGATTTTGCTCTTCCAAGTATCACTGCCATAGAAGGTGAAAAACTTCCCTCTAAACTTGAGTCCAACTGCAGCCACTGTAGCAAGTGTCTGTCAAATGCGGCAGACGTCTCCTCTCCAAAAATCTCGGAATATTTACAGCCAAATGTATAGCTTCTTTTATCTGAGATATGTAATAGTTTAGTGCTTCAACTGTTCATTCTGAGAAAATCCATGCTGTTTCTCAGTCCTTTATGTTGTTTTTTTTCTTTTTCCTTTGCTCAAACATGAAATAGAAATTCAGTTTTATTAGTGGTTGATTAAAGATATGCTATGTACCGTTTCTGGAAAGGGTTTGCCTCCTTTGTTTGTCTCCTCTGGAATGTCCCACAGTATGGCATTACACTTACCTATATTGCATATATTCAATCAGGTGTTTTTATTGCTACACACAATCTTGAAAAACATGCATTCATAAAGTGAACATGGTCGCCCATCCACAGATTGGACCTGTAACATGATCTGATTGAGTCACCTGATTGGCTCCATGGAGACAGATCATTTGGAACATTCAAGAAAGCCAAAAAAATCACATAGAGCACCGGGCATTCTATCAGAATTGTTTCACTCCTCTCTTATCAATCACTGGCCTTATTTGAAGCCTAAAATTCACTTACTAGTCCCGTATTTATTTAAAAACTCTTCAGTAACCTCGGCTCCTCCACTGTGCTGTCGTTAGCTGTATAATTACGCGATCAGCCCCTAGCTAGCACACATGTACCTTCATTGAGCTTGTGCGATCGCTCAATACCTCACCATTCCTATCTACGACAATAAAAATCCACCCAGAGACTAATGCTGTGACCACCTCCATCTCTCTGCTCCAAAGGGTTTCTGCCAAATTGCTTTTTAATATTTGGCACAATCGGCCCAAAGAAAGCAGGCTTGTTGTTTGTAAGCCGAGGGAGACCATTTAAGTGAGTGTGATCCATGGCTGCAGGGAGGAGGGCAGGTGCAGATGTGACGATGAATGAAGGCTATAGAGGAGCAGGTTATGTTTGCGGTGACTTTCTAAAGGCCTCTGTGAGAATTGTATAAAATGTTTTCCAATGAGTCCATGCAGAAGTGACCGTGACACGCTGTTCTGTCTATAAATAATGGTTAGATGATTTGAATTGGAAACAGATTGGGAATAACCGCAGATCTTTCAAAAGTAGAAGTAGGGTTCAGACCTCCACCAAGGCAATACTACTGTGTATGGTGGACCGAGCCTGCACCATCACTGACCCAACCCTCTTACACTCTGGCTACGTTTACATATAGCTGGGGATGTTGAGAAACTAATATTTTCCTCCCTCGGGTTTCGAAAATAACATCATGCACATAGCATCGTTTTCAAAAAAGTTCTCGTTTACATCAACCCACATAAATACGACATCAACTACTAAACCTTTGGGCGGCACCTGTATTAGATTCAAACCTGTAGCATTTATTTCATTACAGTTGTAGGTATTACTCAAAAATACCTTCAAAAACGTGCATTACTGAGCATTGCTGATTTCCGAGCCTCATTGGTCTCTGGTCATGGATATGATATGATCAGTTGGGTGCAAAAGCAAACACATGAAAAGTGTTTGCACCAGAATAAAAGTGACTGCTGCTCTGAATACTCCATGATCATCATCAGAGCAAAAGGGAAACATTGGTCAAACTTTTGGCTGTCTAAAACTCCATTTATCTCACTTTACACACAAACACGAAACCGTAGTTTTCCAGAATCTCCACTCTAGCTGGAGTTTTTAGAAAGATTCGTTTTCAGAGTCAAATTGACCGTTTGCGTGTAAAAGATGGGTACAAACGAAGGGAAATGTCTCCCTTTTAAAAAATACCCGTGTATATTTAAACGGAGCCTCTACCCCTCAGAAACACAGACTTACAAAACACCTCCAAAAAACAGCTATTATTATGTCTTGCAAAAAAATAAAATAAACTTGTGAAAACCATTGCAATGAATAATTAGGAATAAATTAGTAATGCATAATATGTTTTTGAGCACTGCAAACTGTTCTCAAACTGAAAAACACAACTACTAATCTGGTTCGGCACCTTTACTTCATTATATATGTTTGTACTTCAGGAAGATTTAGTCCCATGACAACCCAAACATCCAGATGCCCTAACACATTCCTGACCTGCCAGTCCCTTCTACATTCTGTTCGAAAGCAGGAGCGTCTGGAACTGGACCATAAAAAGAATCAAACATGCATATTTACTGGTAAAATAAGATATATTTGTTTAGACACAAACAGACCATGCATGTTCCTGATTGGTTAATCTGTCTGTCAACACTACATTTAGAGCTTTTTGGCTTTTCTGTTGGACCTGATCATAATAATATCACTGTAAAATGACAAGAACAACTTATCTTCTTCTCTCACAATACTAGTAGAGGACAAAGTGGTTCATTCTTGCTCATAGCACTGTATTCCCTCTCATTTGGATCCTCCTCCACAATTAGAAGCACAATGTTTTCTTCCTTTGTTATTCCCTTTAGCATCAGCGCTCCACCCTCACACCCCCGTCCTGGGCATCTAACCGTCAACCCCATCTCCCAGTGCCCCAGCTGCCACATCTGAGCACCAGAGCGCCACCAAGCCACACTCACCTCAGCCGAAGAATATTAATTAAACCTCCCTAACTAATTGTGTGTTACTTTTTGCTGTTGAGCAATTATGTTGAACACTCTTGGGGAGTCGCGGAGATCCCCTGCTCACAGTGAAATTCCATCTGTCATTGAATTTCAATAAGCATGTATTTAATTAACACAGAAGGCCACTGGTGCATATCAATATTTATCCCTCTTGTGACGAGACAGCAGCCATGTTGTGGCCAAAGTCAGCTGACCAAGGACAAGAAGGAAAAGTACTTTGATAGTTATGTTCTTATGTTTACACCAGTATGTCAATAGGCCTGTCAGGATAACACATTTTAAAGTACAATATATCGCTACAGAGATATACTGCAACAAACGATAACTACTTTATGCCACTGACACAAAGCAGGATAATCCTAGTTGAACCCATTTCTAAAGAGCCAGTATCATTCAGAAACAATATTGCAAAGGAAAAGTACATGCTATAAATATAGAGCCCCAAAATATATGGTTTCAGATATTGAACGATAATTTGATATAATAATTATCGTGACAGTGTTAACTAGAACCGGTTCAACATTTATTTTGTGATTTTCTAGTTTGTTTGTGTTTTTGCTATAGTTTGAAGTACTTTTCAAAGCAGATTTTAAAAATTTCTTCTGTAGTAGTAATAGTATTGAGTTAATTTGAATTTTATGTTTTTCAAGTATATGTTTTCAAAGAAGGTAGATTTGGTTTGAAAGATAAAAAAGCAGCAGCAGCTGTGGTCGGCCTACGCTGGTTTTAAGTCCATATTGAAAAAGTCTGAGAAAAAAATGCAGTTTTCTGAAGCACATGTTCTTCAATTATGTATTACTCATTGACTGTGGCTTTTATGTTTCCCGGCAAATCCAGATTGATTCAGTTTGGTCCCCACGCCCCCCTCCTCGCAGTTTCAAGGGCTTCACATGGAACAAAGGAGTTCATTGGTCACCTGTGATTTACAATTAAAATCACCTCAGATGAACAGTTTAATGCTTCGATCATTGATTCTGTCACAGTCCCCTGTGATTTTTTTTTTCCTTTTCTTTTTTCTGTTCTTTTTTTTCAATAGGCTCTATTCACGCTTAAATCACAAACCAGGAGGATGTTTGGAAACATGCGATGGCAACTTCTGGCAGGCTCTGTTCGCAGTAGTAAGTCTGACAAAATCTAGGAAAAATTAGAAAATGGCCCAGTTTTCTATAGTTTCTGAATGTCATTGTAGTGTTCCTTTATGTTCAGCTGATCAACAGTTACAACCAATCCTCAGTTTTCATCATTTCCCCACTGACACACAACTCCGAGTGCACTTTTAGAAGAGATGAGGACGCTAAATTCAAGCTTATTCCAGACAGCACATACGCATGCAGTCTTGATTTTACCGCTGACCACATTTACTTCAATGGGTTTGATCAGAGTCGGTCGGCGAGCCCAGTGTCGGGAACTACATTAGAAGTTGTCATCGCTTGTTTCCAAAACGTCTTCCTGGTTTGTGACGTAAGTGTGAATAGAGCCTATTCCGACGGACCAGACACCACCACCTGCTGACCAGACTCACATATTCATAAAGAATGTGCTTATTCTAGATCTGAAGCAAACATTTATGTAGCTACAGTATCATACAAGTTAGCACAAAACTTAATAAAGAAGAAGACTTATGTTTTTTTCATGTTCATGATTTTATATTTAGCAACGTTAACCGCAATATTGATCTAAAACAGCTCAGTAATTTTGACATCCTTTGACTTCCTCAAAACTGTTCAAAAGTCTTTATAGTGGCATTTCGTGGCATGTTGATACAATTCTTCAATAACCACAAGTAAAGAAACGTAGGGGAGGGGATAGGGGTTAGGTGAAAACAGCATTCTTTGAACAACATAGAATTAATCAAAAAAGGAATATAACTTAGACTAAACTCATGATGACAGAACCCCAACTTGCTTAATAACTCATAAAAGTCTATTTTACATATCACAGGCAGTGCACTTTCTGTTGCTTCTATTATCTCACATAGGATTGTTGATGTGATTTCTCATATTTTTATCTCTTGTACATGAAAACTCTGACAGTACTTGAAAGCAACATCGTATATGCTATGACACATGACAGCTCAGCAAGTGTAAACCCTAACTGACGATGCCATGAATTCTGTCAGGATATATACAGTATTTACAGAGAAGAGCTCATATCTCATGTTATTCTTTTATTAAGCGCTTCTTCTTCAGCGCTTTCCCAAAACAATCCAAACATTCAGATGCCCTAACTCTTGTCAGACCTGCTAGTCCCTCTTACATTGTGTTTGAAAGCAGGAAGGTCTGGAACTGAACTATAAAAAGCATCAAATAAGCACATTTAGTGGGGAAATGAGATATATTTGTTTGACACAAACAGACCATGCATTTCCCTGATTGGTTAATCTGCCTGTCAATCATGGCCAATGCAAATCGGGGAGACAGGATATGTTCCAGATCCACACCAAGCATTCATCCATTTTTGTCCTCTTTATCTGGGGCTAAGTCGCGGAGGCAGCAGTCTGAGCAGGTAGGCCCAGACTTGCCTCTTCACTCTCCCTGCTTCCAGAAGGACCCCAAGGTGTTCCCGGGCCAGCCGAGAGACATAGCCCCTCTGGCGTGACCTGCTTCTGCTCTTCTGAGTGAGATATCCCCAGAACACCTCCCCAAGGAGCAGATGCCCAAGCCACCTCTGCCGGCTCCTTTCAAAGTGGAGGATCAGCGGCTCTACTCCAAGCTCTTCGCGGGTGACTGAGCTCCTTATCCTATCTCTAAGGGAGCACCCAGCAATCTTGTCCCTTCAGCCATTATCCAAAGGTCATGAACTTAGACTGACTGGTAAATCAAGAACTTTGCCTTTCAACTCAGCCCAACCCAGACTTAGCCTGATTCATCAGCTGGTTTCACTTTGTGGAAACTGTCTGACCTCACAGCATTAGGATTTGTTCACTCGACAGTAGGCAGGTACTTTTTTTATTTAACCAATTGCTGCAGTTTGTTGGTTTATGCGCCAAATCCCATAGGAAGAAGGGCAATAACGTCTTTCCCCTTGATAAAATTTATCAAACATTCTCTTTGTTCCGGCTTTAAATCCTCGATCTCGCAAATTGTTGCCAACACAAAATATATGGCTTCGTCTACATCCATCTCTATCGCTTTGTTTACTGTTTGCTGTACCACAAAAGGGACCCAGACAGGCTCTTCGCTGATTGGCCAGAGCGCGATCTGCAACTTCTGGGGTTCTTGCACAACATCTAGTGTATTCCAAATCCTGATCTAGTCATTGGAAAGCGAAATGAAACTGAGCCGAGGTACTAGGTGGCGCCAGCCTGGCTAACCCAGACCCACACGTCTTTGTCAAATTAGTATTGCCAAGCGTCTGTGTTTGGCTACCCAAGCTACAGAGCAACAACGGCAACAAATGTATCCCTTTTACTGGCAATAGCAAGAATGACAAGAAAATAACGTCAAACTAGAACTGCTACGCTTCTGGCAACCGGACGGATTTTGCCTTCTTCAAGCTAGGTCAGCGAAAAAAGTGCAAAAAACAGCGTTGCTTGATTCATAGCAGATATCTCGAAGAGGAGGAGGAGGGGAAGGGCTATGGGTACAAGCTAGCTTCTTTCACTGCTGTCACCTATAATGAGGCCATAGCTGCACACCGGTGGACTTTTAAGACAGGCATATCCACAGATACAAACAGGACCACTGGAATCGAGGCATATTTTAGCATAATGTCCGGCTTCTGTCTTAGCAGCGAAACAATGGGGGAAACTGTTATTCACTGGTGTTGGTCAGTCCAGAGCACCCAAAGGCCCCTCAGGTTACTCACTGAATATATGTCACCCATGTCCTTGCTAATGATTCTCCACTAGCTGAAATTTGTGGTGAAAAGGGGAGTTGTTATAGATACAGGGTAGAGGGGATAGAAATCAGCAATAGTTTATAAGTTACTGGATATAGAAAGAAAGTAGTAAAAGTATGCAGCAAATGTTACACAGACATACTCCAGAAAATGTTTAATCGTAGTATTTTATTATATTAGGTGGTTCCAAGTTCATTTAAATGGACTATTAAACCCACCTTACCACTGACCAGCACAAATTCATAAAAAAAAAAAAAAAAAAGAACAGAATTGTACGACAAATAAAATCCATCCAAAATTAACCAACCCCTTCAGTGATTATTATAGATTTTACAATATAAACTACACTGGTTTAAAGGGAGAACACTGCACATTTCTTATCTATACTATAATGCAATTTCCTCATCATAAACATATCTGGAGTTGTGTTTTTGGTTCTGTAGCAGATCCATCTCAATCAAGACTGACACTTAAACTGGCGATTTTAAGATTTAATGGCAATAAATCCTCCAATCTGCCGTAAGAGCTAAAAGGAATACAAAATACAGAGTGTAAATACAAATACACAAAACTCAACACAAGTTTAGCTTATCATTTACATTCATTTTGACAACACAAATCAACTAAGATAACAGCTAGAGCAGGGGTCTCCAAGAAATTGAGCATATATAAGAGCCACGGCAAGTCTTAGATGAGGTACAGTTAGATATAGTTAGATATTACTATAAAATATAAACCATTATCCATTTGTTAGTGCAGAAAGTTAAGTATTAAAATGATACATGTACAGTGGTAAAAGGCTTTTAATTAATCAAATCTGACTTATTCAGCACAATACATGTCATTGGGAAATCCACTGGCGAGCTACTTGGGTGTGGAGAGCAACTGGTAGCTTCCGAGCTCCAGGTTGAAGACCCCTGAGCTAGAGACATAAAGATATCCAAAACAAATATTTAAATCAACATACGTTTTTGCCTCTTCAGAAGGGTTGTTAAACAAAGGCATAGAAAATATCTAAAAATATAAAAAAATAAATATTTGCTTTGTATAACGTCTTTTGCCGTTCTCGATGTTAAGCTAATTACCCTATTTTCCGGTCTATTAGGCGCTCTGGATTATAAGAAGCACTGTCATTGATTGGTCTATTTTCGAACTTTTTTCACAAATAAACCGCACTGGACTTTAAACGAAACACAACAGTTTGATGGGTCAGTCAGACTTTGTTTGTCGTGTTCACGGTGACTCTGGGCTTTGTTCAGTCGTGGCGTGTAGGGAGGGTGCTGTCTGGGACCGCTAGATTGTTGGCGTGTTCGCAGTGACTCAGTTGTTCCGCTGTGGCTCAGAGTGGCACATTAGACTCGCTTTTTCGGTTCATTCCTCCATTCCGTTCCTTGTTGGCGTGGAGTGATGAGTGTGGCTGTGGGTGTTTTTCACTGTGCGGTCGCTGTCTGCTCCATGCGTGTTTGCGTGTTCTGTGGGTGGTGCGGCTTTGTAGTTTACTGAAGTCGTGCTGGGACACCCGAGTGGATTCGTGTATGGGGCGCTCTTGATTGCGGGGCGCGCGGTCGTTTTTTTATGGGGTTTAGAGGCTTAAGAGCGCGTCTAATAGCCCGTAAAATACGGTAACCGCTTTTGCATTGACCGGAAATACGCCCTTCAAAATAAAAACGCTAAATATAAAAGCAGAAGTTAATGGTCAACAACAAAAAACAGTGCAATATAAAAAATAAACACGTCAAAAGAGGTTTTAACATAGGCAAATATACTCTGGGTTATTTACAGGTTTATTCACACATGTTTAACACAATATTCTGCATATTTAGAAGTGAAAATGCTCTGTTCTTCCCAGTGGTAACACAGGAAATCCTCCACACATGTTCACTAGATGAATTTGAAGTTACAACTGTTGTTTTAGCCTCATTGAAAACTGGAGACTTTCTACTGAAAATCTCAAATGTACAAAATTAATATTCATAAATAAAAGTTCAAGGTTCATCTTGAGTATTGACAA
This sequence comes from Boleophthalmus pectinirostris, assembly GCF_026225935.1. Lineage (NCBI taxonomy): Eukaryota > Metazoa > Chordata > Actinopteri > Gobiiformes > Gobiidae > Boleophthalmus > Boleophthalmus pectinirostris. Next base: position 21,062,671 of record NW_026571153.1, on the reverse strand, counting down.
GCAAATCAAATCAGTTAAAAATGGAATAACTTTTAACCTTGAAACTACCACTAAATGACATCACAAGGTGGAACCAACCATTTTAAGATTTGGGGATGCAGACATCTTAATAATCCAGGATTACTCAGACATGTGTGAATGAAACAAAACTGACTCCAGGTATGTTTTTGAGGGAGTAACAGCATTATAACATGGCTAAAAGCTTACACTAATCAGTTTTGCAGAATACATTACCTTTTGTAATTTATTTTTTATCAGTAACAGCAACGTAACAGCAGTACAAAAGTGCAGGCTGTAGTGCATCACATTTGTTCGGAACTGGATAATCAAATTTCTGTTTAATATTTTATTCCATTTTCCAGACCGAATAACTGCAATTTCCCCTCTAAACAGCCTGCTCCCCTCACACACTAAGAGCAGTGTTGGTATTCTCGTGAATCTGCGGCTTTCTGAAATGGGTTGAAAATGAATGACTACAGTGCGCCCAGTGTCCAGAGAGCGTGTGCAGATCCAGCCGGCTGTTTAATAATTTCCCTCTTTTAATTTCACATATAACTAGCTCAGTTGCTGGAGGTTCTGCAGGCAGGGTTATGGAGCAAAGCCTTCTCTAAAAAGGTGTGCAAACAGATAAGTACAAGCCTGCGAGAGTCAGGACTCACAGAGCACGTAAATACAGTGCGCACCTCTCAATTTTACGCGCTAGAGACGATAAAATGAGAGATTTCTCCACATTAGGGTGCCGGAGGGGCCCTGTGTGGAGGATGGAGAGGCTGCTCCTGTTGCTTTACCTCTGCAGCTCTGTGGAGTCTGAGTGTACGGCACATCCTGAGGAGAGGGGAAGGAGTTATATTTAAACAATGCACATCACATGGAACATTTGGGCTGCTGGATTCTCTTCAGTTCACTACATTCCACTGAATTTTTGTTAGAGTATTTTGTAGCTGATGCTGTGTCATAAATTCTAAAAATAAGTAACAAAATAAAATAATGAAATAGCAATAATGGCCATGGATCCTACCTGGACCACTAAGGGATTTCACAAACAAAATAAAATAAAAAGTCCCTGTGAGGAAATGTTAAAGGTGAATCATGTAACTTTTCTTAGGCTACGTTCAGACTGCAGCCTGAAGTGACCCAAATCCGATTTTTGGCCCCTATGTGACCTGTATCTGATCTTTTAATGACAGTCTGAACGACAGAATCAGATTTTATCAAATGCAACCCAGGTCACTTGGATATGTGGTCCTGAAACCGATACATATCTGATCTTTTGACATGTGACTTCAGTCTGAACGGCCAAAGCGCATTCATCCGACCTACACGTTATCAACAAGTCACAAACGTCACTATTCTGCGCTGAAGTAGGTGAAAATTGTTAATGAACTCCATGTCACTGAAGCGAAGCACATCCCCACTCACCAGTCTTGGCTACGTCTCCACATCCACACGTTCCTTTCAATGGACGTCGCTGCCACTGCCCCACAAAACACCATGACCAAAAACCTCGTCCTTCTCCTTCTCAATCTTCTCCTCACAACAAGTAAGTTGTTCATGTTCTGGTTCCGGTACGAGAGTAACTTTAAAATCGCCAGGTGCTCAATGCTCGTGTCCACATTTGGACAACTTCCGTAAACACAGAGCACGCTCGCTGTGGATGACGTCATTGTGTCCTCCAGTGCACATGCGGGACACTTTTGGGCCGTTTAATGTTCACACTGGTGATCACATACAAGTCACATTTAATTGAAAATGTGAACGACCTCGCAAAAACATCACAAAAAAAATCAGAACTGAGCATTAAGCCCTGCAGTCTGAACGTAGCCTTAGAGTCCAGCACCTGCTTGTGTCCATGGAGACAGGGAGATTGCTTTTCCTGGCCATAGTACAGCATTAAACTTTACACTTTTTACAATAAAACAATACCTTGAGAAATATGCATTCTACTTTGAGCGGGCCTGTCTCTCCACAAATCAGACCTGTAAAGTGGCATGGTGCTCATTAGGGGTGTGTAAAAATATTGAAATATCGATATGTCGTATCATTTAATGTGATGATACAGTGTCAATATCGTGGGCTGCTGTATCGATATATCACCAAGAGTATTTTTGATATATTTTACTAAATTGCCGTATTTTCTGAGCTATTAGGCGCTCTGGATTATAAGGCGCACTATCATAGAATTGTCTATTTTTTTACTTTTTTCACAAATAAACACCAGACTTTAAATGAAACACAACAGTTCGATGGCTCAGTGGGACTTTGTTTGTCATGTTCACGGTGACTCTGGGCTTTGTTCATTGTGGCGTGTAGGGAGGGTGCTGTCTGGGACCGCTGGATTGTTGGCGTGTTCGCAGTGACTCAGTTGTTCAGTTATGGCTAGAAGTGGCACATTGCACTCGCTTTTTCGGTTCATTCCTCCTTTCCATTCCTCATCGGCGTGGAGTGATGACTGTGGCTGCGGGTGTTTTTTGCTGCGTGGTCACTGTCTGCTCCGTGAGTGTTTGCGTGCGCTGCTGGTGGTGCGGCTTTGTAGTTTACTGAAGTCGTGCTGGGACACCCAAGTGGATTCGTGTATAGGGTGCTCAGGATTGCGGGGCGCGCAATTGTTTTCTGATGGGGTTGGAGGCTTAAGAGCGCGTCTAACAGCCCGGAAAATACGATATTCTATTACGCCACAGTTTTGTTGCTTGTTTAGAGGAAGGAAACTTGTTTATGCAACAAATTTGACGTATTCACTCTTTCGATGATTAAAATGGGTGTGTTTTGTATGAACTTTGCACAAGAAGTGGTTTAACAAAGACCCTCTACCCAGAAAATTACACAGTGCACTTTTAAACTATAATGGTAAATGGTCACACTAATTAAGTGCTTTTTGTTCTCCTATGGTCAAAAGCCCTTAAATAACCACTCACTCGTCTGTGTTAATGACGTGACTCAGTGCTACTTGCTGTATTTTTGCACTTTTCTTCTCTATATGGTCATATTATTTGTGCACACTTATAGTCTAGACTCTATAGTTTTATAGTATTCAAAATGCTCTCTGTCACCTTTTTGTTGAAGGGTCACTTGCTTGTCTCCTTGTGATGTCACTGCTTTGCCTTGATTAGTTCAGAATATGGAAGTAAACCTGGTTCACAATGAAGACGAAGCAAGTCTGCATGTAATAACAATTAATCTTTTTCAAGGTATTTTTGATCTATAAAACACATGTAACTGAATGAATGCAAGGGTGTAGGGTACCTTAGAAGTTCCATAGTGTGCCTTTAACATTATTGTGACAAAAATGACAAAACGATTTCTTTAGTTTTTCACCATGCAGGGCGCCTCACCTCTGCCGCCACTGCGCACTGAAGCTAGCTCAGGCCAGAGACAAGTGCTTCGCTGTCAGGCTCAAATGGTCCTAAAAGTGAAGTCATTAACAGAGCGGCGTGATTAGAATGTCGTTTGGCTGACACGGGCTAATTAGACTTGTCCCCTCTCGTCATGACAGTCCATAATGGCCCCCGGGTCCCCCAAGCCCCGTCGTGAACTTTACCGACAGCAGACCAGCCTACACTTTTAATAATGTGCGTCTCCTCTCAAGTTTTCGGAGCAGCTAATCTTTGGCCAGACCTCCAGCGCGGCGTCAGATTTGCTCGGATGAACAATGGAGGCTGGTCGCTGTGGTGACAGTGATAGAGTCACTTTATGTGTCGGCCCAAGGGCAAGGCAACTTTAGCTCCTGTCGTCCGCACCGGAGACGAGGGGCATAATTCAGACATGACTTATGGAGGACAGTGGAGAGCAGGTCGAGAATTTAAGAGAGCGTAAGAGTAACAGCACCTCTTCATGAGGTTGAACTTCAAGTTTATCGGTGCCATTTTGAGCACTTTTGACCATTCAAAATATATAAGACTTTTGATTTGTTACTATGGCAGTCAGTGATGTGACATAAGTGAATGATTTGGCTCTTTTGAACTTTTAGAACCGGATCTCATTTTTGAAAAGAGCTGATTTTTCTGCTGGAAGGTCCTAGCCTGATTCATCAGGCGGTTTCACTTCGTGGAAAGGTCGTGACATATGTAATGCGCCAAATTCTGTAGGAAGAAGGGCAGCAATGTCTTTCCCCTTGATAAAATTCACCAAACATTCTCTTTGTTCCGGCTTTAAATACTCAATCTCGGGAATTGTTGCCAAAACAGAATGTATGACTTCTCTACATCCATCTCGACCTGTTTGTTTGCTGTTGTGCTGTTCCACAAAAGGGGCCCAGACAGGTGCTTGAGTTTGACGTCATGGCTTCACAGCTTTTCTCTGATTGGCCGGAGCGCGGTCTACAACTTCTGGGGTTCTTGGAAACCGACTAGTGTAATCCGATTCATGACCTAGTCGCTGGAAAGAAATGAAATTGAGCGGAGGCACTAGGTGGCACCAGCCTGGCTAGGAAGGTTCACCACTTGGACATGAAAATATTATTGCTTTACCCAGAATTTTACACAGTATGGTATTAAATATCTATCTATCTATCTATCTAGCTGCAGTAGTAGGATGCATGACATTTTTAAAGGTGAACAATGTAAATTTTCTGGTAGAAGGAACAACTGTTTTTAAGGTGCACTATCCATCTATTCATCCATCCAATAATGTTTGACATTGCCATAACAAAGACCAACCTCCTCCTTGCAGAAATGTACATGCTCCCTACCACTTGAATTTGATTTTGTATCAGAGCCCAATAGGCCTAGTGCTTTCTTGAATGTAATCTTAGATATTTTCACTCCGCATGACATATACTTGTATCTCATTTGTCCCTTTCCACCTCATTCATGTATATTTTGTATCTAGTCTTGTTTTGTGCCTGTCTGTTGAGATCAGCATTCAGAGGTGTGAATGTGCTGTGATTTGAGGTTTTGTGCTGATCTGTCTGCAGCCTCACTCCCGGCCATTTCAGACCCTCTTTGTCTTGTTTATTTGCCTTTTCATCACCACTGACTCCGAGCGCTTAGGTTGCCATATTTATTTGTGTTTATTCATTTAGACTCCTCTGGCTGCACTGCTCCTCTTCGACCGGCAATAGACAGCCCTATATTGCACTATACCAGTATTTGACAAACATCTCACTGCAACGGCCGTCTCAGAAAATATTTGGGTTTTCGGGTATTGTCTTGTTGGTCTAGCACAGATTAAAAAAAGTAAAGATAAAAAGTAAATGGCCCTGTATAAACGTTATAACTTAAGTAATATCTAAACTAATTCTAATATAAAAGGCCCCAGAACCAAGACTGGATCAGCACCAACAGAATCAAAGGTATAACAATGTTTAAACCAAAACTAAACTAGTCTTAAACAGCCCATAGTGTCCTATTCTGTTCAGACCTGGAATAGTCAGTCTCTACTGAACAAAAAGTAAAAGGTAGATGTTAATATTAAAACTACCACTTCATGACATCACAAGGTGGAACAGGCCCTTCTGAGCTTTGGAGATGTAGACAGACTTAATGACAAATGATTACTCAGACATGTGTATATAAAACAAAACACAACTCCAGGTATGTTTTTGCAGAGGTAACAGCATTTTGATATGGCTTAAAGCTCACAAGAGTCAATTCTGAATAGAATAAGATCTTTAAACAGCCTGAACATGGGGACAGGTAACCTTTAAATCGGCTTCAAACTTGATCAGGTCCTTTAAAAAGCACAGGCCTGTGTTTTTATTTGTTGTTTTTCAGAAACAGACTTTTTTTCTCATTATAGTCTCTCTGATTACTAGCATCAGATTTTGTGGTTTGCATCTAATTTAAGTAATCTTAAAGGTTCAGAAATCAGATAATAATTACATTTGTGTTACTCCCCACCTCTGAATCCAGGCTCAAAATGGATTTGTTTAGCTGTGCATATGACTGAAAGGTTTTCTTTTTGCACTCTTCTCTCTCATTTAATGTCTGCCTTTCTTTTTTTAATTTTACAATCATTATTTATGGTTTCAGTTGTTTGTATTTGTTTGTATTTCTTATTCTGCAAAGCACTTTGAATTACTTTGTGTAAGAATTGTACGATACAAATAAACTTGCCTTGTCTTGCCTTGAATGCAAACACTGATGCTGGGCTGGGTTTTTTTGTTAATGAGTCCTAAGAAATGGATTGTTCAGCAGCACAGCAGCCTGAGCTCAGCTTTAATTTTGTTCTTTATTAGAGAGTTCAGGAGGTCGTGTGTCTGGAGGACTACAGACTCCAAATATTAGTTATAATAACGATGGTAATGAGTGGTACAATTTTCTGTGAGAATTCAAAAACCTACTTAGATTAAATAGGAAATATGCAATGTGCTCATGGAGAATAAAAATTTGTTGGAACATTTTGGAGATGATAGGGAACACATTTAAATGATCAACACAGGAATTTAGAACATTTCCTCTTATTCATAAAATATAAAGTAAAATAATAAAATAAGGGCCATGCAGAAATAAGATATAAATCCTATCAATATATTTGCAATCAGTGGTGGCTGGTCAAGTGTGCAGCAAGTCGTTATTTGTATTAGGCTATGGCTTTTTTTTTTTTTTTTTTTTACTGAACTTGTATCTGCATAGACATATTTGTATCATGATAAATGTGCTCATATCACTTTATTTGATTCATGCGTTTGCCCATTGAGTTCGCTGGGCTGGAGCAAACTCACTACAGTCCTATGAGAGAGCCTGAAGTTTTGAGAAAATATGACGACTGGGGGTGCAGGGTGGGGTCGAACTCAAATCAAGTGATTGGTCTTCATAAACATTAATCACACACCTGACCTATTGTGATTCAGCGTGCTAGCTCCAAGTCCAGCCCCAACTCTCCACTGGCAGCATTTTACTTCTATTGGCTAAAGAATGGATAACAACAGAGGCATATGCTATACGAGTTATGGTGAGTTCAATTTCAAGTCAAAGTGCGTCCAAGGAACAGTTATTGGGAATGATATGTCTTCTCTTCAGTGGGACCCTTCTGCCAAGCAAGAAAAGAAGCATTATCCTGAAATGAGTGCATCTGGCTGCAGTGACGACTCTAATTTTGATTCACACACTGGCTAATGGCAGCTAGCTACTTTCACCTAAACCTCCACATAATAGAGCACAAGGGAGAGACACTGCTCATCAGATCTAGAGCAGCAGACACACAGGCACAGACTGACTGCCAACAGGACAGTGGACAGAGGATACACTCTGCTTCAGTCCTCTGAAGAATGTAATAGTGTTATAGTGTAAATAGTTAAATAGTGCATAAATGAGCTTGTGGGTGAGGCGGAGCTGCTCCGGTGTTCTGCCGTGTGCCTTGTAGGAGTGGCGCTGATGCCATGTGTTGGTATTGTGACCGCAATCTCTTATTGTAGTTTTCCTGACATTGTTGGGGCTGGTTGTGTGTGGTGTGTCAGGTTGTGTTGCTGGGGCTGGTTGTGTGTGGTGTGTCAGGTTGTGTTGCTGGGGCTGGTTGTGTGTGGTGTGTCAGGTTGTGTTGTTGGGGCTGGTTGTGTGTGGTGTGTCAGGTTGTGTTGCTGGGGCTGGTTGTGTGTGGTGTGTCAGGTTGTGTTGTTGGGGCTGGTTGTGTGTGGTGTGTCAGGTTGTGTTGCTGGGGCTGGTTGTGTGTGGTGTGTCAGGTTGTGTTGCTGGGGCTTGTGTGTGGTGTCAGGTTGTGTTGTTGGGGCTGTTGTGTGTGTGTCAGGTGTGTTCCTGGGGCTGGTTGTGTGTGGTGTGTCAGGTTGTGTTGCTGGGGCTGGTGTGTGTGTGTGTCAGGTTGTGTTGTTGGGGCTGGTTGTGTGTGGTGTGTCAGGTTGTGTTGTTGGGGCTGGTTGTGTGTGGTGTGTCAGGTTGTGTTGCTGGGGCTGGTTGTGTGTGGTGTGTCAGGTTGTGTTGCTGGGCTGGTGTGTGTGTGTCAGGTTGTGTTGTTGGGGCTGGTTGTGTGTGGTGTGTCAGGTTGTGTTGTTGGGGCTGGTTGTGTGTGGTGTGTCAGGTTGTGTTGCTGGGGCTGGTTGTGTGTGGTGTGTCAGGTTGTGTTGCTGGGGCTGGTTGTGTGTGGTGGATCAGGTTGTGCTGCTGTGTAAACTTTTTGTTTGGCTGTACATTGTGCTCTGACTGTGATAACCAAACACAGTGCAAACGTAGGGCAGGGGACTGATAAGACACATGATTTATATTCATTCTAGATATAGTTCAGCCAATAGTGACCAAAATGACTGTCTGTCTCTGGCATTCATTGTAATACTATACAGCCTGTATGTAATACATATATTTATTATATATGTATTATACCACCAACCTCCACTGTTTGCAATGTCTTCATTTTGCCTATAAATCATAAGTGAAAGAACAGTGTGTGGTCCAGCTCCACATTTGAGTAATTGCCTTCTGTCTTGGAGACTGTCTGTAGAATATAGGCCATATAGAGCAACTTTACTTGATCGATTCTCTCCCATCAGTCTGTCTTGGCACTAACAGCAGAACTAGGCCTTGGCATGTTAGCGTTCCCACTCTCTCAAATAAACTCTCCTCTAGTCCAACACCTTTTCAACAGTCCCTCTAGACCTAGATCCAAACTGTAGTTCATTACAAACTGTGTCACATATGTAGCTTTTGTGACATTCTCCAACTATTCTCGTCGTAAATACATCCAAAATCAATTTACATCTCCTTTGTTCATGCATGTTTTCCTGTACACCTCCTGGGAGGATGTTGAATGCATGGTCCGCTGTGGCTGCCAGCTATAGCCCAATCCCCAGGGACAGCTCTCAAGTCTATGTCGTCTCAAAACGCTACTTACAGAATTCCTTTGGGACATAAACCTCCAAGGTACGTCCAGAAGTCCATATGCATGCATATACACACACAGGCCTGCATCCACGCTCAGGTGCGTTTAAGAAAAAATGGGAGAAATGACAACCCAGAATCAATGTTGTTGTTAGAGCAGTCACTATGACAAATGGAGCGGGGACGTCCTAAGCACGCACTGTTCTGGTACAGTTATATGGAAATAGAGTCCATTTAAAAGTGAAGGGTTTGACAGAGGACCAGTTCTTCTGTTACAAGTGAGCGCTATAAGGACTCAGCTCTTACATTCAGACATTTAGTCAGTTTGAGATCTTCTCTCGTGAAGGATCATCATTTTGTAATTTAATAAGAAAATACTTAAGTTTAAAGTTGGATTTGGCATAAAAGCTCAAAATAGCTTGATTGCATCTTTTATTCTCAGACCTTGCTTTCTATTCAATTCAAGATGATGATAATGAAGATAATATTGTCATTTCTTTAAACATACACAGAGTTCATGGAGATGTTATTGCTTTGTCTTTAGGCTTCCACAGTATAGCATTTAACATCTCCATGGAACAAGCAGATGACACCGTCAGGGCAGGTTACAGGTCAAATCTGTGGAGAAGAGAGCCCACTCATAGTAAGAATACAAGATAGATACATGTAACATTCAAGATAGATACATGTAATATTTCTGACAAAGCAATACAGTCTCTTTGGAGACCAACATGCACCGGCATATTTAAGTAAAATATTTTATCGGAAGTGCCTTTTGTTTAGACGGTGACAGTGTTTTTGGGGGCTTAAAAACGCAAAAAATTGAAATCACCCTCCAGAGTGGAAAAGTTGAATAGCGTTTCCCTCTACACTGCCCAAGACGTGAAACTCTGGTCAGATCTGCTCATGTCGCGTACGTGTTTATGTCACATACATCACCACTTAGCGTCACCACCTAGCCGCCTGGCATGCATACCCAATTGAATTCCACATACTTTTGCATCACTGTGTGCACGCAGATTTCCTCCCCAAAACTAAAAGTGAAGACTTGATGCCACTTTTTCATCTTCTGTTCAGATTGTCATCATGTAAACATAGCCATAGAAAACATTGTTTCACATTGTGATGTCATGTGGTAATACAGAAAGTGCTCCACTGTGTTTTTAACTCTCTCACTAGAATCAATTTCAGCCTCTCTAATGAACAAAATGTGAAATGTAACTGTATAAAAGGTGAAATGTAACAGTCTAGGTAGAATCCATGGCAAAATAGAAAAAAAAGATTTCTCCTTTGCCATTAAATGTAACTGTTATATACATCATCCTGACATCACAAGCTGTAACAGGGTATTTTGATCTTCTAATAATGCAGTATTACTCAAACATGTGTGAATGAAACAAAACACGACTCCAAGTTTGTTTTTGAGGAGATACCAACATTCTAACATGACTAAAAGCTCACAAGTGTCAATTTTGCATAATATATGGATCTTCAGACAGAGCTGTGCCTCCAGTTAGCGTGAACCCCCGAGAGAACGTTGATGACATCAGATGTATCAAAGTATCAATAGTTAGTATAGCTGGGATGATGTCTATAACAAGTGGCTACTGTTTATTTTAGATTCTAGTACACTTGTTATTTTCACGACGAACCCCCCACGCTACTGTATTCTCGTACTTTTTTTTTAAATACCACATACACTAGGGCAATTATTCACAGCATCAACTCTGCACTCTTGCCTACTGAAGCTCGGCACTCCTCGGCACAGTTCACTTGCCTCATATCTCCCGAGATGATTTGATGGGGAATCTATTTCGTTTAGACATCATACGGCGCGTGCTGTAATTAATTGTTGTGCTGTTGGTTGCCCAATAGTTCAGTGACTCCTTTGTGAGACTACAGGCTTGTTATTGTTACCGGATACGTGCTAGCGAGCAGAGGAGCGTCAGCAGATGCTATGCTCTTCTACCAGTCCACCTTGATGACTTCTAAACAAAGAACATGCAGAATGAATCACTAAAGGATTATCTTGTCTGTTTCCAAGGATTTACTGTATGTGTCTACATTATAATAGCAACTTAAGTGAAGTAAAAGTTGTAGTAATAGCCCCATGGACACTGATGTTATGTTTTTATTGTATCTACTGTATAATAGTAACTTGTATTTAAGTAAAAACACTATAGGGTCTTGACATCTGGTATGACTAACAGAAATTGTTGTGGAACTAGTTTTTGAAATGATGTAGTGATGGTAATAGTAGTAGTTAGGGAGTGTTAGAAGTTGTATTTGTAGTACTTTTGGGTTGTATATTGCTAGAGGTAGTTGTACTTTTTAGAAATAGTTGTTGAACTAGTTACTGAAATGAAGTAGTGGTTGTAGTAGTAGTAGTAATGGTGGTAGTAGTTGTATTAGTAAGAGTAGTTGGTTGAATATTACTAGCAGCAGTTGCACTTTGTAGAAATAGATTTTGAACTAGTTAATGAAATGAAGTAATCGTTGTAATAGTAGTAGTAATAGTAGTAGTAGTAATAGTGGTAGTAATATTAGTAGGACTACTTGGTTGAATATTACTAGCAGCAGTTGTACTTTGTAGAAACTAGTCATTGAAATTAAATAGTGATGGTGGTAGTAGTAGTAGTTAGGGAGTGTTAGAAGTTGTATTTGTAGTACTATTTGGTTGTATATTGCTAGAGGTAGTTGTACTTTTTAGAAATAGTTGTTGAACTAGTTACTGAAATGAAGTAGTGGTTGTTGTAATTGTAGCAATGGTGGTAGTAGTTATATTAGTAAGATTAGTTGGTTGAATATTACTAGCAGCAGTTGTACTTTGTAAAAATTGTTGTTCAACTAGTTTCTGAAATGAAGTAATTGGTCTAATAGTAGTAGTAATAGTAGTCGTAGTAGTAATAGTGGTAGTAGTATTGGTAGGAGTAGTTGGTTGAATATTACTAACAGCAGTTGTACTTTGTAGGAACTAGTCATTGAAATGAAGTAGTGGTAGTAGAGGTAATAGTAGCAGTAGTAGTAGTTATGGTAGTAGGAGTTGTAGTAGTGAAAGTGTTAGTTGTGATAGTAGTAAATGTTGTAGTAGTACTTGAATAATCTTTTACACACAAATGTCAGTAGGCAAAATTATCCAATGTTTTTCATGTTTTTCTCACGTTTCAACTGTAAACACTGAAGCTGATGGTATGAAAGGTTTTGGAGACTGGTAGATTAGTTTAGATCCATTTATTGTTCAGGTTTCCAAATTGAAACCAAATTGAAAACTCTAAGCACTCTTTAGCACAGATGTTTTTGGTTTTGTTTGTGCCCTGTGTTTTCCATTTGAAAGTAGCAGGTCAAAGTGACATTGTGACTTGGAGCATTCAGGTCTATTCAAAACAACAGGCTAATGTGAGCGCTCCATCTCTGCTACATGCCTCTTTAGTAAACAAAGCAATACGTCTTCAACTTAAAACCCTATTGATTTCATGATAGACATTTCATTACTGTTAAAGCGGATTGTGCTGTTACTTTCAGCACACATACCATTTTAAGCTCATGTTTGAGTAGATTTGCAAATTAAAAATGGCTATGTCTTTCAAGTTGGCAGCATTGACCTTATCTGACCTTATTGTCACATTTCAAACTTGATTTCAATACCAAGGAGGTGTGCTATGCAATGCAAGTTTTGATAACACAATGAGGAGAAAAAACACTCAGACAATAAAATGTAATTTTTACCACAAAATAATAGTGCTTTGTTTAAGTTATTGCGTGGTTCTATACTGGTGTCAAATAAGTTCAAGATGACTCTAAAATCGGGGAGACAGTGTCTACTGATCTGAAGGTTGGTGGTTTGATTCTCTCTCTCAACATAAACATCATTGGTGGAGCGGTCAGAACCACTGACTCACAGGATGGTGGTGCGATTCCTGCTCCCACGGATGAATGCTGTCATAATGTCCTTAACTAGGGCTGTGCCAAACTTCAAAAGATGGAGAGATCACAATCTCCACATTTTAATCGACAGGTCTACAGCCAATCATGTGGCAGTAAGAGCGTGGTGCTGACGAGGATTTGCACTCCAGTTTAGGAAAAAGCACCTGAGCCACAGCGTGTCTCTTTATGTCTCCTCATTGGTTCACAAGTTTTAACTTAAATCTGCACAATCTGACTAAAAGTCCAGTGTCTCTCTCTCTGTGTGTGTGTGTGTGTGTGTGTGTGTGTGTGTTGTGTGTGTGTGTGTGTGTGTGTGTGTGTGTGTGTGTGTGTGTGTGTGTGTGTGTGTGTGTGTGTACTATCTGCCCTCCCCTCCTTGAGTCATGATGGTCTCTCCCGAGGGTCCTCCATCCGGTGCTTGAAAAAAAACAAAAACAAGTGTAAGTAAATCAGACTTATATAAACTAAAATGTGTGCACTCAAATTAGAATATAAGTCTAAATAAAGGAATTAAAGTATGTGTAATGCAATTAACTTAATGTAAATGAAATGAAATAATACTGACACTATGGAGTGTTAGCAGAGGTATCCACTACATGGGGGATATCATATATCCCATATCACAATTATATCAATATCAACAATTACCCACCACACTCCTGTCTGCATGCGTTGAGTGTGTGTATATATATATATATATATATGTTTTGTGTGTGTTTTTGTCTTCAAGCAGATGGTAAATTAAGTTAAAATGATTAAGTATTAGATTATTTGACTATAGCAAAAAGTAAATAAGTGAATAGAAAATTGATTATGTTGCAAATTTCTGAAAACTAGAAACAAGTGCTTGCCAAAGGTTCCTATGAAGGTCCTGCATATGCACTCACAGACACTGGGGGAATGCAGCCTCTAACTCGTCGTATATTCTGATCTAAAGAGTTTGTTGCATATTTGTGACACTTGGCGTTAAGGGGTTAACATAAACTACTTTTTTGTTTTGAGTTTCTTCTGTAAATGTTACACCAGTGAAAATACCAATATCTATTTGTATTTAGCGTAGACCTATTTAGATCTGTAAGCTTATCCAAACCAAATACTCTATATGATGAGTTAAAACACAGAATAAAATAAAAACAGTTGAACGAGCGCACATTATATTGGCAAAACAAACCTTGCAATAACTTGACTTGACCTTACCTATAGCTTGTAAAGATGCTGCCACATTTCAAAATACAGAAAGTCTCTGGGCGTCTGTGTTGTTTTTCCATTGTATTCCCATGACCACTGCATACATGTACTAGTATATCTGCACCTATAATGACAGCTGCACTTCTGTCCCTGTCAAAATTCCCATTTGGCACACCGATGTAAGGTCCACAGCTAACGCATATTTTCTCAGCAAAACACACCCTGCAGCCATTCTTTATGCAAACAAACAATTGACAAGTTACCACCGGGGGAATCCCTCACGGCTAGCATAGCAGGGGCCCATATCATGTCGCACATTTGAAATACACTCTCCTACGCCTAAAATGACTCCCCTAAAGGCCTGTCAGGGGCTAGCGTCATGAAGGAAGGAAAAATAACGCGCAGAAAAAACTCAAGAGACGCAATGCTCATGGAGATGCTGGAAACATAATGCCCGGTGATGGCTGCCTGACGCGCTGTTGTCTGTTTGTCATTGATAAAAAGTTGCTAGCAAAGATATTTAAATGCAACGCCGGTCTGTTTGTCTCCTATCAGGATAACTGTCTGATCAGGATTTGCTGCTTGGAATAACATGAAAACAAGTCTCAAGATGCAGAATTACAGCATTTTTTTTTTTCTCTCTCTCTATGAGATTATAATCCCTCTCCGCTGTCTATGCAAATCTCGTGTCACTGTCTGATTTCCGTTCGACAGCTGGACATGTAGCTCTCATGTTGTTTACAGCCACCCCAACTCAAGACGCTGTGGTGATGTGTGGGAGTGAAGGGAGAAGCTAACAAAGCACGAATGACAAATATATTCCCCAATATCAGCCAACTAGAGACAGAGTTGTAACTGGGGGAAAGTTGAACAAGGCCCGCGCTACAATTGCACTAACAGTAAATTGGGTTTGTTTCTCTTGATTATCAACTCCCAGTGAATTTAATTAAAATGTTTTTGTGGATTGAGTTCACTGAGTACACTAGGAAGGCTCATGCAATAGGCGCCTGGAATAGTACAATTCTGCAATTAAAGTGAAACCTTTGTGGCGCTGACTCCTGCTGATTGTTAGAGTGATATATGTATTTTCACTGGAATCCATAACAAGAAAATATCATGTAATGAAAGCCAAATCTAGTTTGAAGTTTCCATTCTTCATTTCCTGTTGGGTTTCAGCGTCCTGTTGCATGTAACACGATGCAAATCACACTTGTTTTAAAGGTTTTAAAGGTACTCATGTAACTTTTTGTCACCAAACCTGTCTTACACCAAATTGATATGTGTGTCACTTTGAATTGAGTTCTACACATTATCAGTCTGGAACAGCTCTCTCTAAAAGTGACTGGAAAACGCTGAATATCATGACAACTTTTTGAATCTAATTGGTCCAAGCACCAGAGCAGCGAAATGAGATCGAAAACCAATCCTTCCATATTGTCGATAAAAGAGGCTGGAGTATGTCTGTCGGTGTCATCATGTTTGTTTTGATTTGTTTAAGTTCTTCACCTTCGACTTCCGCACAAACCTCAGTGCTGCTCTGTGATTGGTCGACCATCACGTGTCAGGCCCCATTACACCAACGGGCTCTAAGATTCATGTGAGTTTGTGAACTCATAAAAATCCAGGGAATCCATCTCGCTGTGCAGGGTTATCTGTCACCTGCTTGTTTCCATGGATATGTCATTGCTCTGCCTGGAATGTTGCACAGTATGTCATTAAATAGGTCTGCCTTACATTTATTAAATTACAGGTGGTTGTATTGCCTTCCCACAGATCTGACCTGTGGTCCTAACTTCTCATCATTGTGAAAATGATGACCTAGACCTATCTACCTTTTCATCTTTTTCTCCAAAACCAAACTAAACATTTTTGGGTCTGATCTCAAGAACGTCAGTCAGTATGGAGGTCCAATGAACCATGAAAGAGTTTTGACAATGTTGTTTTGTTGCTGACATGTTTTGTCATTCTAGGTCACGAATTAAACTTTGTCCACTAATCAATATCTCCTTTTTAAAAGAAATGGTCAGACCTCAATTAAACTCCACTGTTCATGTCCAAAATATACAAATATCACCCCACTGAAATGATTTTAATTAAAAGTTGACCTTGTGCCTACTTACTTTCACTAGTCAGAAGTTTTGCAGTTGGAGAATGGTCTTCCTTGCACATCTTCCTGCCTCAGTGCGTAGCGTGTGTGCAGTGGTTCACAGTGGGATCCGAGCACAGCCCAAACTGTGGAGCAGGAGGAGAGCTTTCTCTTGTACCGTCGATATGGAGCCGCCTCACTGAGCCCCCAACAACACTGAGGACAAGAAACAAAGAACAAAAAACTTTACAAATATCGAGAATCTAGAAAGTGATTATAAACGATTAACATGTGCAATAAAAATATGTATATACAAATATACATTATCTATCACCAAATTAGAGGGACAGAGGAGCTCATTCTCCAACAGGCTCCTACAGCTCCCCTCAGTGACACTACAGGACTCCACTCATACCATACTCTATACAACTGTACAACAACTCACCCTTATCTAACAGATAATACTCCTTACAACAGTACAACTCACTTTTATGTAGCAGATAACCCTATGTCCTGCCAGTCATTTCATCATTGCACTGTTTTCCTTGTGACCTCATGTATATAGCTGAGATATTTTTTTTTATTACTTTCTATATTTTATTTTTACTCATACTTATACATTTAAATACTTATACCTTATTTATAAAATTGTTGCTATACTTGAATGTATTATTACCTCTTTATATTTTTTTCTCTTTGTTATTATCATATTTTGTGATGTGTGTCACATTCTGTTAGATAGTCCAATCAGAGTACTGCATTCTAAACACTTTTACACAGAGTTGCATTAAAGTATAGTGAATAAAACAGCACAGAATTACAAACAGCTTGATTTTTAACAATTTGTTGCCATTAATTTCTGTCTCATTAGATGTTGATGATGATGATGATGATGATGATGATGATGATGATGATGATGATGATGGCGGTGAGTTTATTCGGTGTGTGTCGCGTTGGAGACGGTTCATGTTTTCAGAGATCAGACGTGTGCAGGTTTAGAGCAGCTCTTTATTTAACAGTCATTTCACTCACTTTACTTATGTTGGTCACTTTATTTATTTTGGCTGCTGTTGTGATGAAAAGACTGAAAAGTGTTTGTCTTTTGGACACGTGCGCAGTTAACTTTATGTTGCTGTAACCGGGATACTGTGTGTACATGCACCATAATGAAACAGGGATACTCAAAAAACCCAATCATACCCGACACTGATGTGCATGTAAACGCACTCATTGAGTGGTATGGTGATCTCCAAAGAGGTGTGCCAGCCCAAACGTGGGACTGTGAGGCCGCAACTCCAGTGTTTGTGCTGTCAGACGCAGCCTCGTCTCTTTATGCTACACTATGCACAGCAAACTACATTCGGTTTGTCGATTAAAAATGTATGTGATCAACAAAATTCTTAATGATCATTGATGATTATCGATTAGTCGACTAATCATGCCCATCCCTATTCTGGAATGTTTCACAGTATGCTATTAAACTTTTCTGTCTTTATAGTCCGGTTCCTTATATACTTTTGTGGGAATTTTTGGGGGATTTGCTAACCTATATATTTTTGGAAAGGTTATAGTAAATGGAGTCAGAAAATCAATGTTTGCATTTGCCCACATGTCTTTATGGCGGCCATATTGGATTTTTAAAAAATGGCCGCCAAAAAACCCTTTTTGGAATATCTCAGCCTCTGAATAAGTTGAAATGTTGATTTTATCTGTTAAACCCACATTTTCAGGGTCAGGGAATCAAATGGTGCTAGTTACAAACCTGTAAGACCTACCCACATTAACCCTTAGATGAATAACTGGATCAAAAATGACCCGGTTTGGTTGTTTTCTTGCAATTTCACTGTAATATTCACATGTAATACTCCATGTTCCTCCAAAAACATGTTTTTTTGTTTGTTTTTTTTAATTATCCTGCTGAAATACATCAACAATATGGGTAAAACAAATTATAACCATCACATGCAGCTGGTCAGATAACTCAAAGAGTTTAAAAGTAGCTAACATAAAATTTGGATGTTGGATGTAAACACACACATTTAGACACAATATGATTACACAACTTTTTTATGAGACATTTTCTATACATCATCATTATCATCATCACTTTCATACAACCATAGACTGTATATATGAGTGGACAGATCTAACACTGGAGCCGCTGTGTGTTTAGCTCCTTTAGCAGACAGATGTTTCAGAACTGACAAAGCTACTTGTTGAGTGGCAGATGTAGTCCTTGGCCAGTTCGTGGAATACAATGTGCTTTTGCTTTAGACTTCAGACTTATTTTACACTTTTTTAGACTTTCATTTAATTCAGACTATTAAAGAAAAGAACTAAATGTTATGATAGACATCATATCTTTTATACCATTTCAAATATAGGTATATGAAATCTACACAGTTGGTTATACAAAAGTAAATTGTCGATTTCTCATATTCGCCGTCTCAAGGTAAAAACTTCACTCAACCCTTGTCAAATCAAACTTTTACTTTCGAACCCTCTTCACTTAATCCAGTACAGACTTTGCCCCCCTGTCCCTGGGGACGGTCCCATAATTACCCGATCAGGCAGAGCTTGGGGGTGTGTAAAATAATTGATACCTGGAGCGATGCAGTACTTTCCTGTGCAATCTGAATAAATGGTCCCACCTCTCATGCCCCGAGGTGTAGCCACATCCTGCAGCTGTCACACCGCGCTCTGTCTCTGCTCCATGTTATATTTATGTATGCTAATGCTGACGTTATGTACATATTTACCACTTCTTTACTAAATTGTGCCCGTTTAACATGTTTCAAAATATATATAATTGTACCACAGTAGGGGGGCTTTTTAACTGCAGCCATAAATCTAGGGCAGGATGTTCATGTACAGAGACAGAAATGCTGCTATTTAGATTCTTAGAATTTGCCAAATCATGTCAACATTTTTCATGAGTGCGTTTTGAGAAAGAACTTAACTTAAAGCAGAATTATGTCACTTTCAACGATAGCGCTCCCTCTGCAGCTCCCTAATGAGAATACACTGTCAGGGATCAGACTATAGACTGTGTAAAGAAATGGACCAAGGGAGTGTGACGTCACCCATCGTGTTCAGCTCTAGTCAAATGAAGCTCACTGAGACTAGCAGTTATAAGAGTTCATTTTGAATAACTGATTTATGGGTAAAATAGCAAAATTAAAATACCAGGCTCATGTAGGGGAGGTTAATACTAACAGTTTAAGATCAAAATGACAAGGCTCACTGCAGTAGTTAGGGACTGAGCTGATGGAGCCAGAAGCACACCCACGCTCACTTCCTACTTGGAACGGGACAGCTATGTGGGCTAGCTCGGTCCATTTACTTTATGGAACAGACGCAAATGTGGCCATTCCGACTTGTCTAGTCAAATTTCAGAAACTAAGCAGGGCCGGGCCAGGTTAGTACTTCAGTGGTCGACCGCTGGGAATTCCAGGTGCCACAGTGGGGCGCCAGTGGCAAAAACTGCCATTGTGTCCTTAGGCAAGGCACTTCACCCACATTGCCTAGTATAAAAGTGGTGTGTGCGTGAGTGATGGTGGTGGTCAGAGATGGTGCAGATTGGCAGCCTCACTTCCATCAGTCTGCACCAGGGCAGCTGTGGCTACAATAGTAACTTACCACCACTGACTGTTGAGTGAATGAATAATGCTCTGTAAAGCGCTTTGAGTATCTTGAAAGACGAAAATGAATTAATTAATCAAAAGTGTTTTTTGTTTGTTAATTTTTTTCCTCTCTCTCTCCCTTTTTTTGTTTGTTTTGTTTTTATAGAAATAAGAAATAAGGCAGAATAATCACATACAAAAACATTTTAAAAAGAGCCAGAATTTCCCAGGAGAAATCTCTTCAGGTCTTGTCTGCCATATTACTGTGGCTGTGACTCAACAATTAGTTAAAAATGTTACTTAATTTATATATTCATCCATTGTTTTGGAAGAGAAGCCATAATTCCAAATATGAAGCACCCCTATATTCTTCATACATATGTTTCGCTCAGTTACTTTTACTCTTCACTCTTTACATTTACTCAAGTCACGTTTTCATAAAACTGGCTCTTTGTATCTCTCTATTTCTCTAAATTTTCAAAAAGAATATTTTTACTTATACTTGAGTAGTATATTTGGCAGTGTAACAGTACTCTCACTACACTTTCTGTTGTAAATAAGTCTACAGTTTTGTTGACAATATTACAAAATTTCAACATTTGTGTTTCTTTTCCACTCCTTTCAATATGATACTTTTTACTATATTATATTTCAATGTTTTATCCTATGAATTACAGTAAAAGTTAAAATAATTCGCTCTTACTGGAGTAGTAGTTTCCCCAAGTAGTTTCCTAGACCACCATTTTGTACTTCTCCTTACTTCTTTCTAGTCCTGTTACTTGAGTATAATTTTGGCACTCTACCCACCTCTAGTTGTCAATCACTCATAAAGTTTTCTCCCTCTAAATTTACCCAGGATGTCTTTAATTAGTTGTGGGCCTATTCCAATCAGATTTTTGTCAGCCCCCCGTTTGCCGTTCCAGCCTGGACAGCTCAGCAATCCATCACCAGCACTGTCCCCTCCCCAACATATGTGCTCGTGAGTCACTCCACATCCCAAGAATTAAAACTTTATTTTTATCTGAGCTGCAACTCAAAAATGCTTACTTACAACACTAGTATGTCTCGAAAAATGTGAATATAATGAAAAATATTAATATTTTTTGTCACTCATTTCAGAAAGTCAAATCTGTATATTGTACAGACTCATGACAAATAGAGTGAAGCTTTCAAGCCTTTATTTCTTGGCATTTACTATGATAGAAGGATTATGGCTTACAGATAAAGAAAACCCTAAATTAAGTGTCGTAGAAAATTTGAATATGAAGTTCAATATTGGAAAATCATACAATACAAATAATTGCTATAATAGTTCACAATCACGTACCCAAAAAAGTACCAAAAATCAGATACAAAAACTAGTATTGAAAGTAGATATGCATATTCTGTTTAAAATATACTAATGTAATATTTTCATTTTCTGAGACACTAAATTTTGGGTTTTCATTATCTGTAAGTCATAATCATCAAAATATCAAAAAATAAAGGCTCAAAGCTTCACTCTATGTGTCACGAGTCTATGCTGTAAATTTCAGACTATAAGCCTCTACTTTTTTCTCACACTTTGAACCCTGCGGCTAATAAAACAATGTGGGTAATATATGGATGGATTATTTGTTCGTCACATTGTCCATTCAAATATACGGTCTATGGTTTGATAACACAGCGGATACAAGCAGCCTGAGTGCTGTGTTTGCGGTTATTCATGGATCTAGGGTTCACATGAAGTTGCTGCACTAGCTAGAGATATTGTCAGTGCATTAAAACAGTTTATCGGCGAGTGATAAAATAAGTTATGATGCTAAATGAACATTAGTGAGTGGGATACGTCTTACCTGTGTGTGTAAATGACGAGAAGAAACATCTCAAACTTCAGTCGGCGAACATCCACTCACACCTGATCGAAGGAACTAGCCCTCAATCCCCAAGAGAGTCTGAAATCTGCTGAAATCCAACAAGACACTGACATGATACAGACAGGAAAAGAGGCTCTTTCTGCAGGAGACATGCGCCGCAGAGCACGGGGAGACACAGGGGTGATGCACCAAGGAAGATGCTCGTTTGATTGTGTTTTGAACTTTTATTTTGTGCTCAATGGTGAAATTTTGGCAACAGCAGCATGACAAACTGTAAAAAGACAACAAAAGCTTTCAGAGGCAATAAAAGCAGACGACCCAAACTTGAAAATGTTCTTGAAGACGTGGACACTAGAGATGCGCGGATGGCGGTTACAACCGCGGACTCCGCGGCTAAACCACGGGTCGGGTGGATGACGTGACGAAAAATAATATTTTAATTAAATTCAAGCGGGTGGCGGTTTCACTACTCAAATAAAAAACTCTGAACTCGGAGCAAATGGGAGGAGACCGAGCGGATGGCGGACGGGTGCGGTTTTGAAAACTGGTCAAAAACTGTGGTTGCAAATGGATAGCGGGCGGATGATGAGTTTTGTGATGCGGTTGCGGATGAAAAAGTAGCCCATCCGCGCACCTCTAGTGGACACCTGCGGCTTATATTCAGGTGCAGCCTATATATGTATACATTTTTTAATTTGTTAAAAAATTGTTGATGTGGCTTATATTCAGGTGCGCTCAATAGTCCAGAAAATACAGTGATATAGAAGGATTTGACTTTCTGAAATGAGAGACAAAAATATTTTCATCTAATTCCTTTGTTTTAGATGTACTAGTATGTATTTTGGTGCTGCTAATGATTTAAATGTAACACATAACATTGTTTATGATTCGAGGTTCACTCCTGGTTTCACCAAATGATGAAAAGTGATGCAAGGGTTGAGTTTCTGAATTTGGCTCTGTTGGGTTTTTTTCCTCTACTGGTGAGACTTGTACTTTAAATCTCAGCTTGGTCTTATTCCCTTGGGTTCTGAAACTGCTGAATAGGACTAAAGATCATTTGTAAGTCAGACATCTCGCTCCCCACTCAAATGGTCAGCGATTTTCCTTCAAGTGTGTCAGATTTGAATAAGGACATTAGGCTTTTCCTTTTTCCAGCCTCTCTTTCTTTGAAGGGCTTAAATGGCTCTTTGGGCATGAGGGAGCGTTTTTAAAGAGAAAACTCGTCACTTTCGCCTGGTGGGACTGGCACTCACTCAGATGAGATTTCAGACTCATCGTGACATTGTCTGTGTGCATGTTGGTTCATCAAATATGCTAGAGACATGTCAGCTCAAGTCTTTAAAGGTGCTTGTCTTGATGGAGATGTTATTGGTTTGTCTGGCATGTTCCACCGTAGAGATTAAACCAATCTATCTCAACGGAGACAACTATAGGCGACATTATTGGTCAGATCTGTGGAGCGGCAACCCTATTCACAAAGAAAAATATTGTATTGTTTTTTTTAGCACTATAGACACGAGTGATCAATAAATGCTTGATAAATGTGTTTAATGCCATATCATGTAAAATTACAGGCAAAGCGGTAACATCTCCATGGAGACAACAAGGTGACTGACCCTCCACCAGACAAGTTGTGCAATACACCTTTAAGACAACAAGTTGGAGAATTTAACACTTTCTTATTTTATGTGAATAAATAATACATATAAATTAAGTTTCCTCTTTTTTGTTATAGTCTATGACGTAACAATAACTGAAATATTATGATATCATAAATAATTTGAATATTTTATGAAATATCATAAAAGTTTCACTAATATAGGCCTTCACAATATATCAAATTACAAATCTCTTAAATTCATAGTTATGGTGCAGCAATAACTAAAACAGACAGAACTACATAGACCATGATCCTTTGCTCTTACTGTTATTAGCACTTTTATATATTTGTTCAGGGGTGCTAAACTCAAATTGACAGAGGGCCAAAATAAAAAAAAAATAAAAAAAAAACTGGAATCAAGTCATGGGCCAAACTAAATATTTGCTGAAAAATGTCAGTATCTGCATATTTTCTCTTCTTTTGAGGTATACAATGTTAAACCTTTTCTTATTAGAATAAATAACAATAATACAGTTTTAATTTAAGGAATAATTTTAAATAAATAATGTCTCTATAGCCTATCTGTAGCTGGAGGGCCAGCTCTAATACATATATGATATGATCTCGCAGGCCAAATATAATTATATCGCAGGCCAAATTTGGCCCCTGGGCCTGACTTTGACACGTCTGTATTAGTTCTTTAGATTCTAACAGAACAAAAGGCTTGTCAAGGTATTTATAAAAGGAAAAAAGTATTATTTACAGTTGTGTTAGTCTCCACAAAATATTGCGGTAAATATCGTACCACGAGATGCCTAGAAGGAAAATGTTGTACAGAGAGATTTGGATATCATTACATCCCTAGTTATAACATGGTGCAATATTATTATATATTATTACCCCCGACATACTGGCCCAGCACTTCTGAGTAGGGTGGCGTCTGAGGTAGCCAATTGAAACGCCCCTGAAATGTACTATTCACAATTGATGCTTCTCGTTCAGTCTTTTTTTTCATACTATTTTATCCTTCATGTATTCAATGCATTCTTGGGTTAAGTAAGACTGTGTTTGTGTGATTGGATAATCGAGAACAGGCTTTTATTGCAAATATTCCAATTTGTATTTCATTCCAAGTTACCAATGGATTTTTATGTTAACTGAAATATTTCTTTTTTTCATTTTTTTAGTTATTTACTCATCTATTTATTTTTGATAGACAGCGTCTAGTCCAGGGTCATGGGCAGAGATAGAGATATGAGAAAACTGAAATTTACTGAGCACAGACTCCTAAAATACTGGAAAGAATTGCAACTACCGAATAAGCTATTGTTGAATTTTATAGATTTTATACTTTTTTTTTTCTTGCATTGTGTGTATTGTGTAACATTTCTTCATGGAGATGTTATTGCGTTGTGTGGAATGTTTCACAATATGGTATTAAAACTTTTCTATCTTGACCAAACTAGGCCAAGCTACTATTCTGTCTGGTATTTGGAAGGTACCCTGAAAAAAAAGGTTGCTGGATTTGCGTAAAAAAGTTATGGAAAGCGGTTGCATGCAATAAAATTATGTTTAGGCTTTGAAACATGAACAACAGTTTTTCATGTTGATAAAATTTGAACAAGTCATGCTGAATATGCATATTTATTTTATGGTACCTTATCATGAAATGTATAAGTATGTATAATTTAATTTAATTGATCTAATTCTGTAAAAGAATACAAAAACAATCTTTAGTTTTCTACAGATCTGTATTGTCTTAAACAGATTCAAACACAAGAGCACAGGGACAGAGATACACAGTTTGGAGCTGGACAGTGTGAAGATTTATTCCAGTGAAGAAGCTCTGGTCTCTGCCTGTGGACACAGGAATAACACATGATGATCACATTCTGATGATTTACTCTGTTGTACATGTTTAAATACACTTATAGCAATTATTACTACAATAATGGACCAGAACAGAATCACAAGAACATTAGAAGTGTATCTGCAGAAACAAAACTCACCATGTGCTGCTTTTCTTCCTCTAAACACAGTAACAGGGAGGGCATCTGGTATAAAGTCCTCCTAATGCCACATCACCTTGTAGAAACACGATAACTGTTTCAATAGGAAGTTCATTTTGAAAAATTTACTTACTTTGTTGTTCAGTGGTCTGTGTTTTGTTGGTTCTCAAACATCTTCCTTTTTTCTGAAACATCAACTATAACATTCATGAACTTCCCCACAGCTCCAGCAGAGCTCTGGACGTCACTCTTTGTAGACGACTCTGGAAGCAACACATTTCAAATCTTAGTACAAGTGTCACACTCTTGGAGATGGACAGTCAAAGACAATTTGTTTCAAGCTGTCCTTACATTAACTCTAATTTCAAATAAAAACACCACAAACATGTTTTAACAATGACGACATTCTAGGCCGGAGAAGCACATAATAAAATCTTTGAAAAGTCTTACCTCCAGATCAGCTCTCATGATCCTCCTGCTCCACACTGTGTGTCCTCTGCTCCTCTAACTGTCCTGTGTCCTGTTACATTTGAATTTTCCCTCCAAAAGTTTTGGGGAGGAGAATTCCAGAGGGAGGAGCCTCACCAGAAATTATAATAAAGTCATGTTTCCTCAACCTGATTAAAACATGCAGGTCTCAACATCGGCCACAATCAAGCGACCTTTGTAAGATTTAAACATGCTTGACAGAGAAACGTAAAAAAGTGATGTTATTGTTGCCAAATTTGTTTTTGCAATTTGAGCAACCCCTCTCGGACCGTTTTTTCAGTGTATTTTTGAGCTATAAAACCAGCTGTAATTGAATAAATGTAACGTAGATCTGTTTAGTGTCATACTGTGAAACATTCCAACACAGAGCAATGACATATCCATAGAAAAAAGCAGGTGACGGACCCCTAACCAAAAAGTTACATAGTGCAGCTTTAATGTCAAAGTTGTCAGTCCAAAACTAAAATGAACCAAAAGCACCAACTTATATATTACAGACCAGCCTTACCATCCCACTGTTGCATTTTTCAAAATCCTATACTTTGATACCAACAATCAAACAGCCCACATTGAAACAAAAGTGAGAAACCTATGAGAAAAGGTGAGGGCTCAGTAGGTGTATTTTCTAAAAGGAATCCTGAATGAAGATCTGCCGAGGAGGCCAGCTTTGAAGGGCAAGGCAAGGACGGAGATGCAGTGCTGGAGGTAAGGCTCTCCTCACACAAACGCCCGCTCCAGACATCGGATTAAAGCCTACGGTGAAGAAAAACAGATTGAACCATACAGCCTTGCACAAGTATTTTTTTTCTTTTTTTTCCCTTCTTCGTCCAACATCTGAGATCGAAATCCTTTGCTTGCATTAAAGTTGTTTACAAAGCGACCAGCTCTTCTTTGATTGTGATTATTTGTATGCAGTAGTTTCGCTGGGAAACATCTTTCTGACCTTGTCGCGGTGTTGTACTGGGGCTTAAGTGCTTCCCATTGATCACACAGCAACTGCAAAGCTAGAATATTGCGCAGAGTAAAGTGCAAAATCATCTGATAGAAGAAATAGCCCGTGTGTTTACAGATAGGGACGGAGATAGTGGGAGCGGACGCTGTTTTGAAGATGTACGATTGCGCATGCTTGGATTTACAATGTCATGGCTTCTGTATTATTTTTGTTTGTGCTGTAAGAAGAACAATGTCATATAACACAGTCTGTAGCACGGGTGAGTTGAAGTTTGGTAATCAGTGATCAATAGTGGATCAAATTCAGCTTGACATGTTGTGCTATCAGTGTCATTATTAGAAAGTACTCACAATACTGACATTTCAAACTCGATTTTCATACTAAGGAACAGACTTGGTTCTCAAAACTGTTTTCAGTACCATGGATCAAAGGTGGGGACTTGGACTCAAATCAGACTTGAGTCACTATTTTTAGGACTTAAGGCGACTTGATAAAATGGACTAAGACTTGGGACTCGACTTGGACTTGAGGCATGTGACTTGAGAAGACTTGATGCTTCTCCTAAAAATATATGTTTTAGAAAATACTTTTCTCTTTTCAGTTTATACATGTGGTGCCTAATTTTACAGTAAATACAGTACAATACAGTAAAACAGACGGAACTACATAGAATATGATCCTTTCATTTCAGTGCAAACTACATGACAAAATAAGTGTTATTAAGCACTTTTAAATCTCACTTCTTTGTATTATGACCATACTGATCATCACACTTTTGTCAAGACATTTAAAAAGGAAAAAAATAGCATTTCTTCTTATATAAATAATACATAACACTTGTATAGCGCTTTTCAAGATACAAAGATGCTTTACATGGGAAGACAAACAACGACAAACAAGAGAAAAAGACAGTTAATGAAAGGTTTATTTTAAAGAGATGGGTTTTCAGGGCTTTTTTAAACATGGGGAGTGTGGATGAGTCTCTGATGTGTTTGGGCAGGGAGTTCCAGAGGGTGGGGGCAGCGGCGGAGAAGGCCCGGTCCCCCCAGGTCTTATGTTTAGTCCTGGCGGGGGGAGACAGGAGGTTGGCGTCAGCTGATCGGAGGGCACGGGCGGGGGTGTGGTGGTGGAGGAGCTCAGAGAGGTAGATGGGGACCAGGTTGTGGAGGGACTTGTACACAGTGGTGAGGAGTTTGAACTGAATGCGCTGGGGGATGGGGAGCCAGTGGAGATAAATACTAATATATAAATACACCATGACTTGGACTGGGCCATTGACTCTAGACTCATCTTGGACTTGCCTGTATTTGACCTGGGACTTAACTCGGACTTGAGATCAAAGACTTGAGACTTACTTGAGACTTGTAAAACATTGACTTGGTCCCACCTCTGCCATATAATATTGATAATAATAAAAAAGCACTCTTTAATTAGACACTAGAATGTGATTTTCTACTGTAAATTGTAGTACTTTTTGTTGTATTACCATGTGGTCTTATATCTGTGTATTCCCTCAGTGGTCCAAGTAGGTTCCATAGTGGTCTATGTGCTCCTATATTTGTTCTGATACTAAAGCTATTCAGGAAAGGTTCATTTCTGTCCTGTGAATGTGACTTTTTTAGTATCGATACTTGCTCAAATGAGTATCTAGTTTTAGTCTCAATTAGTATCTGACTTTTGATACTTTTGACAACAATTATGATTATGAACTATTATAGCAACTTTATGGAGGTTTTATGGGGCTCGCCAACAGTTAAAATGTGTTACATAAGCCACATCAATTTAAATCTGAGTTTGACAAATTGCTGCTGTAGAAGAATGTTTTTATTTGAATATTTTCAGGACTAAAAGTTGTGAGGAAAGAGCTTCTTAGCATTCTTTTGCTGTCTGCTAATGGTAAACAGCATAGCAGACAACATAGCAGCTCATATTGATGTATTTAATGTAATTTTAATATTTAATTTTTTTTTTCCCTCAAACCTTCTAGGCATTGTGACTAATGTATGCACGGATAAATTGGAAATCTCATCCTCGATGGAATTATGTTCTTTTTTCCTAGTTTTTCTTACTCCAGATGATTTCTACACTTTAGAACGAAACATATAAGTAGAAGCACAATCGTAAAAGTCAAATATACTGCTTATATTAGTTATTGAGTTAAAATCAGATGCCGTAAAACAGGTGTCTCCACCCTTTTTCCTCTAGTAAGCTACCTTTACAAAACAAAAATGTTAAAGAGCTACTATTTTTAGCAGTCACAAGATATGGTGTATATTTAAGAGCCACAATGAGCCTTAAATGATGTACAGTTCGACACCTATAAAATATAAACCATTATTCATTTATTAGTGTACGAAGTTAGGCATCAAAATGATACATGTACAATGGTAACAGGCATTTCATTCATCATATTTTACTTATTCAGGACAATATGTCTAATTCAGAAATCCTTTGGCGAGTTACTAGGAAGGGGGTAGAGAGCTACTGGTAGCTCCCGAGCTACAGGCTGGAGACCTCTGCTGTTAGACAATACTATTTAAAGGGACAGTTCAGGTTTTTTGACATGAATCTGTATGTCATCCCCATGAGCAGTGTCGTGCATTCACAATGACTTACCCCTGAAAGCGTCCGGTGAGCCGAGCTACTGGCCGTTTTCGGTGATGATGAAAGTAGTCCGGCAAGTTGACTGGGGACATTATAATAAAGCGTTTTTCTTCTCAAAACAATATGTGTTCAAAAAAGTGATACATTTGCATCACAAAACCATCGCCATCAAAAAGTCAGACCTCATAATCACTTGGCACTATTTTCTCTCCGTTCGTTTCACTACTCGCTGCCGCCAGGTGACAGCCACGCACGGATCCATTTAGTTGTTCGGCAGTGTTTACATGCGCAGACCACCGCAATGTGAGAGAGCTAACATGAGAGCTAGAGTGATAAGTATATAAGCTTGTATAAGATACATCAGAATATATCTGAAAAATGATGCGGACTCTTAATTATCCAGGCTGTAACAACAAAAATCTGGCTGAATCTCCCCCGCACATTTCACAGTTTTCCTGTCATGGACATTGCGCTGAGGCAACTTTGGCTTCTTGCCTTAGGCTTGAATGTGGAAACCAAACCAGGTAAGAACAAAGTAGTGAGTAAGAGGTAAGTTTACAAGCAGACGGGCTCAAGAATCAGCTACTAACGCTGTGTGCAGTAAATCACTCAGTGTCATATCACCAGTGAAGCTTCTACAAAACGTAACTTTATAAGTCGACTGTTATTACTATTGTAAATGTCGCGTTACACTATTGGTAGCAGCTACGTGGACGTGTGAATGATTCTATGTTTCTATTAGTCGTCCATACTTCAGTCACAGTGGAGGCTCTATGTTCGCTGTATACGAGTTTCTAAATGACATGATGGGTGATTGTCGCTCACTCGGTCTCTCACGGCTCCAGCTGTGGCTCCATCTTCAACTTGTACCACTTCTCTGTCTTCTCTTCGAATTTCGGCATCAGTACATCCGGGTTCACAAAGATCTCCCCTTGGCTTTGTGGTAAAGGCAAAGTCTTTATTGTCGGTGTCATAATCAGACATGTTGTCGCTAACATTCCGAGCAGTAAACAAAGTGAAGCAGGCAACTTGCCGGACTACTTTCATCATCACCAAAAATGGCCAGTATCTCGGCTCACCGGACGCTTTCAGGGGTAAGTCATTGTGGATGCACGACACTGCTCATGGGGATGACATACAGATTCATGTCAAAAAACCCAAACTATCCCTTTAACAATGTAGATCTTTAATAGTTTGTAATCCATTATGACCTTTGATTGGAATTATTTCTACTATAGGCTAGGCAACATATGTTAGTTAAAATTGGTTGTGCTATACATTTAATTATTTTTAATGTATATATTTATTCATTCAGAAATCTGCTACTTGGATCCAAATGGTTGTTGAACCTTATCTCAACTATCTATATCTGAGTTATCCAATTGCAAGCGCTTGCCAGTACAATAAACATGGACAACAGGTTTTCCGTCTCCACTCACCACAGATGGGCCTTGCTACAGCACAATGTTGTGAGGAAAATGGAATGAACAGCCTTCCCTGGGAGACTAATAATATCATGGATGCTGAGTGCTGGCTCTCTGCTATGAGGCCTAACAGAAGGCTTGACAGGAGAAAATGATGTGGTGTTCTCTGCAGGGATAACAGCCCCGGTCCCTCCTCCAGACCAAGTGTACATAAGCCACCGGGTTTGGGCTCCTTGAGGATGGGGGGAGGGGGAGAGGGAGGGATGGAGATGGAGGGAGAGGGAGGGAGAGAGGGGCCTTCCTCCAGACCAAGTGTACAAAAGCCGCTCGGGTTTGGGCTCCATAAGGATGGGGAGAGAGGGGGAGAGGCAGGGAGGGACTGACTCCTCGAGGATGGGTGTGGGGTTCAGAGAGAGAGAGAGAAAGTGGGAGAAAGAGAGACAGAGAAAGAGAGAGACAGAAGAGAAAAGAAAGAGTGCCTCCTTCAGACCGAGCGTACATAAGGCACTAGGGTTTTGGGCTTCTCGGGGATGGGTGTGTGGGGTGTTGGTTGTGAGAGAGAGAAAAAAGACAGAGAAGAGGAGAGAGAGCAAAAGAGAGAGAGAGTCAGAGGGAAATAGAAAGAGAGAAACGGGAGAAGGGAAGGACAGAACGAAATGGAGATAGAAGTAAAGAGTGTGAGAAGGGGAGTGACAAATAAAGATGCATGAGAGAAAGAGAAAAAAAAATCGAGAGAAACAAAGAAAGAGAGAGAGAGAGAGAGAGAGAGAGAGAGAGGGTCCATTCTTCAGACCAAGCAGGGTTCCTGGCTCCTTCCGGATCTGAGTGAGTGAGACGAAAGAGGAGAAAGAGGGAAAGAAAGAGAGGGACAGAAAGAAATTGCAATGTAAGGGGAGAGTGTGAGAAAGGGAGAGGTGGAGAGAGAGACAATGAGCAAAAAGAAAAGAGAGAGAGAAAGCGTGATAATGGGAGAGAGACGGAAGAAGAGACAGAGAGGGTGAAAGCGAGAAGGAGCGATGGAAATGAGTGACACAAGAAGTAAATGGGCTGGTGGAGTGGCCCTCTGTGCGTCGCCGTGGCAGCACACATACAAATAGAAAGAGCACTCACTTCAAAGCTGCTCGAGATGGAAGACGCACTTGAAATGAAGTATGGCAAATTACTTCATAAACTGAATCCTTAACATACTGATAAATGTTTGATGGCTTCGAGAAGTGCAACAGGAAGGACAGCCAGCAGCTAGTCTTGGCATAAACATTTAAAGGGCCCATATTACACTCTTCTCTGATCTGTGTTATAATGTTGTTTCCTCATCACAAACATGTACCTGGAGTTGTGTTTTGTTTCATTCACACATGTTTAACACACAAATCCTGTATATTTATGCTGAGTTCCATCCATTCATTTTCTTCCACTCCAGACACTTTCTCCAACTCCTCTGGGGGGACCCCAGGGTGTACCCAGACCAGCAGAGAGACATAGTCCCTCCAGCATGTCCTGGGTCTTCTCCAGGGCCTCCTTCCGGTGGAACATGCCCGGAACACTTCCCGAGGAAGGCGCCCAGGAGACATCCAGCGCAGATGCCCGAGCCACTTCAAGTGGCTCTTCTCGACGTGAAGGAGCAGTGGCTCTACTTTAAGCTCCACCCATGTGGCCAAGCTCCTCACCTTATCTCTAAGGGAGCGCCCAGACACTCTGCAGAGGAAACTCATTTCAACCACTTGTATCTGCGATCTTGTCCTTTTGGTCATTACCCAAAGCTCATGACCATAGGTGAGGGAAGGAACGTAGATTGATAAATTGAGAGCTTTACTGAGTTCTTCTCTCAAATAAAAAACACTATTCCACCTTGTGATGTTATGTGGTAATACAGGAAGTGATCCACTGTGTTTTTAAACTGCATACACCTTCACTAGAATCATTTGGATAACTTCAGCTCAGAATTGCCAATCTCTACTGAACTAAATGTAAAAGGCTGTTAACTTGAAAGCTGACACTTCATCTCATCACAAGCTGGAACAGAGCATTTTGGGCTTTGGAGATGTTACATTTACAGTTCAAATCTGTGGAGAGGCGACCTCGCTCACTAAAAGAATCCACATTTTTGTGTAGCAAAGTTTAGCAAGTATATGTTTAGCTATGAAGGCACATGTTTCTGAATATATGCAAGGAAGATAAGTTTAATGTCATACTGGTGAACATTACAGTGAAAGCGATAACATCTCCATGGAGACAAGCAAGTAAGGGACCCTTCATCTGAAAAGTTACACAGTGTTAAATCTTTTTTCACCCTTACATTCTTTGGTATCCTATCCATCTGCATGTTTCTCAAATTTTCACTTTTTAGCAGTGAAATATGAAAAGGGCAGAAACTCACACAATAGTTTATGTTCTCCAGAGAGGTCAGACAAGTGCAAGAATGTTCAATAATGGCAACTTCTACAAAGTACATTCTGCGACTGTAGATGAAATAGCAATAAAAGCAAGTATTTTATGTATGTTTTAAGTTCCACTGCTCAATAAGAAAGAATCAGCAAGCAACACCGGTGGTCTGCAATGATGTAATGATTACACTATAGAACAAAGGTTTAATTTCTATGATTCAAACTTTAATTGCAGAAATAACCCATGATATAAAAGCTAATAAGAACACCTCCAAATGGCTTTATACAGTCTCTAGTTACAATAGAAGTGCACCTGCTTCCTTTCTCCTTTTGGACGTCATCTATCTCAGAACGGCACTGTCCTCCTTTTCAACACACTCGCTTTGCTCCTGGGGATTAAACATTCCATTTCGAGAAATTAGCTGATAAAGTTTTGGAGTGCGGCGCATGGCCCTCTTTCTTGTTTTATAATAGTTTGAAATGTTTCTATTACTGTTTCATTGTTATAATTTCCGACACAGTTGCACAATAAGGAAATGTCACACTTAAAGTCATGGGAATTGAATATACGTTTTTGCAGAGGGCGGTGCAATGAATGAGGTCAACTCATTTCTCCATTGCTCTTTGGTTTGTCTCTAGCAGCAGATTTTACCTGTGAGGATGAGGAGGGGGTTTGAGAGCCTCGACCTCCACCAAGGCTTTGACATAATTGCAACTATAGTGTCCACAACAGATGATAAACGCTTTTGAAAATAAATCTATCCTATCTTGTAATTATTCTAATGTATGACCTGGCTATCAGACATCCCTGTGTTATACTTTAGTTACATTATTAAATTAAATAATGGTATATCTCTTCCAGCAATACATTTTACTATAGGGAGTTCACAAATTTGGAAAGGAAAACACAATTTATGGAAATAATTTAAATGTGTACCAGCAACCAATCAGTAGGCTTTTTTTGTTTGTTTTTGTTTTAATTGTCATTTTTGAAGGAAAGGATACCCCGCACATCAACAACAAAATAGACAAAAGAAAATACAAGACCAACGCACATACAAAGACAAAATAAAAAAAAAAAATACAACAACAACAAAAGCAACCAAGCAAACAAAAAGAAGAGACGAAATAAAATAAAAATAAAGTAAAATAAAATAAAAATAAATAAATAAAAGTAATAATAAAAACATAAATAAAATGAAATGAAATGAAATGAAACAGCAGGCTTTCTTGGTTGGGGGTCCATCACCTGCTTGTTTCTATGGAGATGTCAATGCTCTTCCTGGAATGTTCCACAGTATGACATTAGACAGATCTACCTTACAACACAATTACATTCAGTTGCAGGTGGTTTTATTGCTGAAAAATACCTAGAAAAATAGGCATTCTCACTGTGAGCAGGGTTGCCTTTCCACAGATCTGACCTGTTATTTGGTCTGGTTTTGGTGTCCATGAAGATAGAAAAGTTTAATACCACACTGCGAAACATTCCAGACAAAGCCATAACATCTCCATGGTGAAAACAATTTGACAGGACCCTCCACTAGAAAAGTTACACATTGCACCTTTAAAGGATCTCTGTCATTTTCTAGTGGCGTGTTTGCAACTCTGGTGTTTCTATGGAGATGTTATTACGTTGCCCGAAATGTTCCACAGTATGACATTCAACTTATATCAATTCAAGTAGTTCAAGTTTTCTTTCTTTCTTTTTTTTTTTAATGAAACATACCTAAAAAGGCATGCATTCCCATTGTGAGTGGGTTCAACTTTTCACAGATCTGACCTGTAACTTGGCCTGCATGTCTCCGCTGCAATAGTAATGCCATATTGTGGAACATTCCAGACATAGCAGTAACATCTCCGTGGACACAAACTGCGTCAAAACCCTCTCCTGAAATAGTAACAGTACAGCTTTAACTTTAAGTATAGATTTTTACAGTATTTAAGCACAGCATGTCTTCCATCATATCTTTGCACTGAATAAATTGAAACCACACTTTCTTTTTTTTTTTCTCTCTCCACACACTCAAATAAACAACAGAGCAGGTGAAACTCTTAATAATAATTGCAGGCTTATTTGTGTACGAAGTGACGACGGTGCGGCGTGGGTGGGGAGCCGATGGGTGCTCCGCTAAAGTCAACACCGCTCCCAGCTCTTGTCCTAGCTGTAATGGGTGCAGACAGAGCACAGGTGTAGATAAGTGTTCTTATGTGAGTGACCTATTTTTTCTCTTGATAATCACAGTGGAATACATGGTGTTCTCAGCTGGCTCCAAACACATGCAAATTACAAGTGTGCTGTTAAGACTTATTCAATCACTTATTCTCTGTTCAGGTATGTGAGAGGTTCTTTCAAGGAGATAGGGATACACATTTAAATTTAGGCTGTTGTGTTTTTGAGGTTAAAATGATAATAAGGGTGATGGCGCAAAAATGGGGGAAAGCTAAAAGTACTTGTTGACCTTGTTCGAAGTACTGGGCCTATGTTACGAAAGCTGATTTTCATTTTCTAGTATTCAAATTTGTTAAAGGTCCTCTATAACGTGACATTGACTCTTGTGAGCTTTAAGTCATGTTATAAAGATGTTACTTCCTCAGAAACATACCTGGAGTTCTGTTTTGTTTCATTCACACATGTTTGAGTAATCCTGCGTTATTAGTCTGTCTACACCTCCATACTCAAAATGCTCTGTTCCAACTTGTGATGTCATGAAGTGGTAGTTTTCAAGTTAACAGCTACCCTTTACTTTTTGTTCATTAGAGATTGGCAATTCCAGGGCTGAAATTATCCATATCCTATTGAAGGTGTATGGAGATCAGAGTCCAGCACGGGTCCATTTTTGGAGACCCTCACCCGCGCTTGTACAGCACCATACCCGCCTGTAAACCCATGGTTATATCAAAGTTAAATCTGTACCTGCCTGGACCGGTTAACATTCCACCTGTTACCCGCTGGTGCACATGATAAATCGGGGTCAGCCCATTAGTCCAACAGTCCAATAGTCCAGGAATAATCCAGCACTGAACCTATTCATTAGTGGATTATAAATATATACAGTACACGCCTCCACCACAGAGCTGATGGCCAGGACCACACCAGGACTACACCAGGACTACACCAGGACTAGACCAGGACTGAACCACGACTGAACTAGGACTAAACCAGGTCTAAACCAGGACTTAACCAGGTCTACACCAGGACTAAACCAGGACTAAACCAGTATCATTACCATAAATATATACATGCCGCAACTGCCAAGCTGGTCGCCAGGACTACACCAGGACTGGACCGGGTCTAAACCAGGACTGAACCACGCCTGGACTGGGTCTAAACCAGGACTACACCAGGACTGGACCAGGTCTAAACCAGGACTGAACCAGGACTCGACCGGGTCTAAATCAGGACTAAACCAGGACTGGACTGGGTCTAAACCAGGACTAAACGAGGACTGAACCGGGTCTAAACCAGGACTAAACGAGGACTGAACCGGGTCTAAACCAGGACTAAACCAGGAGCAGAGCCAGTGAGTCATTCACCTCCGCTGATGGTTTTATGGTATAAATATACAAAAGTCACTCTCTCAGCCTGGTCCATCGTTCCACGTAAAGACCGGGAAATGGTACTTGTTTCCAGGGCAACAGACATTCTGGACGCACGTCAAGTTACTTTCCTCCCGTTCGTCGTTCATTTGATTCACCTGATCCGCCTGTGTGTCATCACTACCCCCTGCATATCCGCCCGTAAAACTCCAGAAAGTTAAAACCCACCTGCCACTCTGATGGAAATTCCAAACACAGTAGAGCACTTCCTGTATCACCACATGACTTTACAAGGTGGGACAGGGTCTTTTCCAACAAAATTTGCCAGATTTGTGTGTTATACATGTGTGGAAGAAACAAAACACAACTCTAAGTATGTTTTTTGACGAGGAAACATTATATAATATACGTAAAAAAATAGCGTAACATGGGCTGTTTAAGTGACTACAATAAAATACACATCCTTTAGCCTCTCATTAGCAACACATTTCCATCTCCCATGAACTAGTTTCTCTCATCAGATTTACATAACGCTTCATACACTGTACTATTTGTATCTTGTTAGATGACTCAACATATGTCTCCTCTAGAAATCCAATGCTTCATCACACCCTCGGCACTTAGCGTTCGATTAGCCAACATTTAAGAAAGCGATCGAATCCAAACTTTTGCATCCTCCTCGCTGGCTGCTTACAAATCTCCAAACTTGTAAATTGGTCGACTTGGGAAAACCCTTGGCAGTACATGAGAAGCCTGTTCAAAGCCATAGCCTCCCATCGATTTGACCTGTGTGGGCCTCTACCGCGCCAACCATTAGTATATTCTCAGATGCGGCTTGTGCAAACGAGCTCCCATGGCGATTCTCCACTAAGCATACAAGATATTCACAGCTATCAATCGCCAGCATACACAGCCACTATAACCTGTCCTTGGGCATCTACACTGTTCTCCTCTGTTACCTCCATGCTTCAGTAATGGCCCCTTATTTTCCTGAGTTATTTTTACGAAGCAAATAATGTTCCAGGCATCCGCTGTATGATTCTCGTGCAATTAAATGATGAAAAGACCAACTGAGTGCTTCAAAAAGCTTTTGTAAGAGACACAAGGGCAGCCCATTAGCTTAGATGTTACTTTATTTTAGCGTGGTAATGACTGACAGGTATCTGTAGGGAATATACATTTGATATGCTGATGGGCCCACCTGTAAGTTGCTTCACTTAGGCAGCCATTTCAGCAGCCGAACTCCTACAGCGTTTAGAGCCATTACTGAGAAGATATTGTTCTTTAAGAAAGCAATGCACAATGGCAGTAAGTTTGCAGACTTACACGCAAAGAAGAGAGGGAGGGACTTTAAAGAGGACATATTATGCTTTTTGGACATTTAAAATCACAATACTGATCTTAAATGACTAAAATAAACAAATCTTCCACGTTAGAATACTGTGTTGCCCAATGGGAGCTGACGTCATCGTAAATGTCATCACAACAAAGAGTAAGCACCTCTGATCGATAGTTGGATATCATACTAGCATGTTTTTTGTTTTGTTTTGTTTTGTAATAAAATGACTATGCGATGCTGCCGAATCCTAGATGTATCACAGTTTAAGATAATAAAATTGGACAATGAAGTCAGCACACAGAAGTGGGCGTGTACCAGGGCCGTTGAGAGCTGGGGTTGTTCAGGGGTCGATATGGGGGACTTAAAAATAAGTAATTATAGTTTATTCAAATATGCTCGTGTCACCCCACATACAACTTTGAGACTGTAAATGGTGCGGGGAAGACAGTATAACATGCTTAAAGAAACCTGATTTTGCAGAATAAGTCTGCTTTAATAGTCTTTGTTGCACCATGACAGCCTTGTATTTTTCAGGATTAGTTGTGTAAGCATGATTCATCAGCCGGTTTCACTTCGTGGAAACTGTCTGACCTCGCAGCATTAGGATTTGTTTGCTCGACGGTAGGCGGGTATTTATTTTTATTTAAACCAGTCGCTGCTATTTGGTCGTGACGTATGTAATGTCGTTCCCCTTGATAAAATTCAACAAACATTCTCTTTGTTCCAGCTTTAAATCCTCGATCTCGGAAATCATTGCACAGAATGTATGGCTTCGTCTACATCCATCTCGACCACTTTGTTTACTGTTGTGCTGTACTACCAAGGAACCCAGACAGGTGCTTGAGTTTGACATCATGGCTTTACAGCTCTTTGCTGATTGGCCGGTGCGCGGTCTACAACTTCCGGGGTTCATGCTAATGGTGTATCAATCTGAATCAAATCTATATCTATGTCTATGTCTACATCTACGTCTACGTCTACGTCTATGTCTATGTCTATGTCTACATCTATGTCTATTTCTAAATCAAATTTGAAACTAAATCAAATGTATGTCAATGAAAAACCCTTAGCTATATGAATAAATAATGACGACTGGTACTTAAATTACTCTACATCAAGAAAGGCACTCACCCCTTCACCAGACTGTAACACCGAGGACTGAACATCCCTAAAACTCACTTGTGTTTATGCATTTTGTAGTGTGTGATCTTATGTTGTAGCTCAGTTCTTGTGCATGCCCAAATCTAATCAAATCTGCAAGAATCCAATTAGGTTGTACCATCAGAGTCTAAAAAAAAAATCAAACCAATATATTTATTTCAACAGTGGCGCATGACTTTCCAACGTATCAAACGGTAAACAGGCTTGATTAGGGTTTGCAAAAAGAGATTTATTTTGGGACTTGAACTTTACCGTGCATCTTGTTTCAGAAAACGGCATTAATATTTTACTAATGAGAAGCTGAGTATAGTTGAGACCTTGTAAGAATAGCAGTGAGAGGAATATATTTTATTTTTATTATCATTTTCAATAATAATGAATCATAGTACGTTTTTTGTAGTGCTTTTCCAGACTGTCATGGTCGATTTTGAATTTTGTGCATTATTTATTCACTGCTTTGTCGGTATAGGTAAAATGGTGTTGTAGCCACAGATGGGTGAAGTGTCTTGCCAAATTACACAACAGGGCAACAGTAGGTAAGATGGTAAAGCATTTGTCCAGAGCGTTGGTAGAGCAAAAGTTGACAGTTTGAATCCTGCTCTCGATATAAACATTGGTCAGACCCACTAATCCACAGCTTGGCAGTGCAATTCCAGCTCCCACAGATGAATGCTGTGGTTGGGTTCTTGGGCAAGACACTTAACCCACCTCGCCCTCTTGTCTGTGTGCACTGGTGTATGAGTGAGCGTCTGCGCGAACGTGTAAGTGATTCCTTGATGTAAAGACCTTTGAGCAGCTTGAAGGTGGAAAAGTGCTGTATAAAAATGTGACAATTCACTGTCAAGTTACATGTCAGATCTATGGAGAGGCGAGTCCACTCACTGTAAGAATGCAAGTTTTTAAGTCAATAAAAACCATGTTATTCAGTAAATGCAAGACGGATATATGTTTAATGTCATACCGGGACATCACAGACAAAGGAACAACATCTCCATGGTGACAAACAAATAGCGAACCCTCTATCAGAAAAGTTATACAGTGCACCTTAACATTTTTAGTCAATTTCATTTGGGAAATTTTAATATCTTATGCTATTTTATAATTTATGGTGTAATAATGTTTCCCCATCAAAAACATGGAGTTGTCTTTTGTTTCATTGACACATTTAACAAACAATT
This sequence comes from Boleophthalmus pectinirostris, assembly GCF_026225935.1. Taxonomy (NCBI): domain Eukaryota; kingdom Metazoa; phylum Chordata; class Actinopteri; order Gobiiformes; family Gobiidae; genus Boleophthalmus; species Boleophthalmus pectinirostris. Next base: position 21,022,552 of record NW_026571153.1, on the reverse strand, counting down.
TAGGCTGAGTTCTTCTCTCAAACAGAAAACAATTGTGATGTCATTTTTAAACTCTATACATCTTCAATAGAATTTGGTTAATTTCAGTCCTGGAACTGCCAGTCTCCACTGAACAAAAGCTGAAACTGAAGCTGTTAACTTGAAAACTACCACTTCATGACATCACAAGGTTGAACAGAGCTTTTTGTACTTCAGAGATGTAGACACACTAATAATAAAGAGATACTCAAACAGGTGTGAGTGAAACAAAACACAACTCCAGGTCTGTTTCTGAGGAGGTAACGACATTATAACATGACTTAACACTCACAACTTTGTGTAATATAGGACCTTGTAACCCTTTTTCTTGAATTCCTGTATCTTCTACCACACCAAAACACCGCATATTTGTCAGATACACACAATTCTATTCACATCCAGGCCCTCAGATGTTCATCGGCGGCTCTCCCCTGCCCACTTTCAAAGCAGTTGGCATCCGTCAGTGCTCTAACAATGCGCCTTGGCTCCGAGAAGCCATTTGCAACTATTTCAGCCACGCTAACAGAAAGAGAAGAGGGAAGAAGAAAAACATGCGTCTGCTGATTTGACTTTCTTTCAGTTGTGAGACGGAGCATCTGCAGGGCCTTTTGGAGGAAGCAGAGACAAACACAGCTCCGCACAGTGCCAGCAGGTCTGAGAGAAAGCCATCACTCTGAGACATGGCTTTCTTTGTATCGCGCACCAGACGCCACCAAAAGACAATACTCTCCACTGCAGTATTTTTCTATTGAATTACTGTCTCTTTTGTTAAGCCGATTGTACATACCACAGTTTTTTGTCTTCTTTGGTAAAATGACTAGATTTAGAGTTGGATTTATGCAAACTTTATTGATCCACAAGGGAAATTATTTGGACACAGTAGCTCACACATGACAGTATATTATAACAACAAACAGCGCAGAAGACTGGGGGGGGCACAGAATTGGACCCTGGTCATGTTACTGTTTAATGGAGCAGGGCCAATGTGAGGCTTATTGCTCCAGGCCCCCAAATTTCTGTCAACAGGCCTAATAACAAAAAGCAAAAAAAAAAAAAAAAAACTTATTTCTTGTTTTATTTATTTGTAAAGGGACAGTATATATTAATAAACATTAAAAATGTAAATATGTAAAGATTATAGCCAGCGTGGCTAATTTCCATCTTCAGTCCCTCGGCAGGTTGATGTAAAATCATCTACAGGACAAAGGAAAGTACAGCAACAATCACACAAAAGTTCACTGTACACACAACACACTCACTATACACACAACACACTCACTGTACACACAACACACTCACTACACACAAAACACACTCACTATACACACAACACAACACACTCACTGTACACACAACACACTCACTATACACACAACACACTCACTATACACACAACACACTCACTGTACACACAACACACTCACTATACACACAACACTCACTATACACACAACACACTCACTGTACACACAACACACTCACTATACACACAACACACACTCACACAACACACTCACTGTAACACAACACACTCACTGTACACACAACACACTCACACACACACACACTCACACAGTACACACAACACACTCACTGTACACACAACACACTCACTGTACACACAACACACTCACTATACACACAACACACTCACTATACATACAATTAATTCAGTAAATTCAAAGGCAAGAGTTTAAGAATTAAACCAAGAGTTAAACCATAAATAAACAAATAAATAAAATAAAAAGAATAAATTCAAAATAAGTAGCAAAAAACTGGTGTCAAATAAAGCAAAATTATATAAATGTATATGTGCAAGTAAAAATCTAATAGAGAAATATAAATATATCTCAGCTATACAAGAGAGATGAAATCATGATTGACAGGGAGATTATTAACCCGGAAGAAGATTTAGATTCTTTGATTCTCTCTCTTGCCACACAGTTTTTAGATATAGGTAAAAGTATAGATAGGTAAAGAAGATCTTTTTTAGACTCTCTACAGTATTGCCAATGTTTAAAAGTACTGACACTTTGCAGTGACATTGTGCTGGGTTGTTCTACGTGTATCTCTTATGAGGGAATTTAGTAGTTACTATGGAGATACAATGCACACATTAGCAAACACTGACAAAAAATGAAAATTATGAAAATAACACATTTCAACCAGAAGTGAATTTCTTGGTTGAGGTTCAGTTAAAACACAAAAAAACATAATATCCCATATGAAAGATTATATTGCAAGTCAGAAGTTTTATTTTATTTATTTTTTTTAAAGCAAACAACTCAATATTCTAATTTGCATGTTCTCAAGATAATAAATTCACTCATGAATCATCAATATCACCCATCTCTTTTGCTGTCCTGTCTATTATAATAAACGTTTGCAATGTGCAGTCAATGTACATTTTCCTCTTGCGTGACATTTCCAGCTCTACTTCTCGTAAACCCAATCAACTAACATCTTGATCTTAGCTGCTCCAACACTCGTCCTTTTAGTCATTAACATGCTAGCAACAGCTTTTAAAAGCAGCTCTTATTAGCAATGCTAATGTGACCCCCAAGTGATTTTCGAGGAATCTCTCGACAAACCCACCTGTGTTTTTATCCACCCAACCCGTCCTCCCCAATTTCTACACAAAGAGCTGCTATGCTAATGTGCACCTTTGGGAGAGGTGGCACCCACAGACACCTCTGAACCCTGCTCCTTTTAGATAATCAGCATGGTGATTGTCATGAAATGTGAGCAAACTTCACACAGCTTAAAGTTCCCAAACTAAAACTTCGGGGAATAGTGGCAAAAGTTTCAGCAAAGGTAAAGTTGGTGTTGCTATGCCGAAACTCATCACGCCCACGAAACATCAATTTATTTAAAAATGTCTTTCTCATTTAATTTGGGGTGTGATAATAAAAGTAGTTATTCCCTGTGATTCCCAATAGGATGAGTGCATGTTTTATTTTGCTTTGCTGCTTATCACCAAAAACTAATCATGGTGCAGCCAGATAAGAATAACAAGACTTCTACATGCTTTTTATGACACTTGCTTTGGTGTCTTTATGCACCAAATTACCAAATTTAAAGTAGCATTAATATATAGGCTTATGTAATATATATATATGTGTGTGTGTGTGTGCGTGTGTGTGTGTGTGTGTGTGTTGTGTGTGTGTGTGTGTGTGTGTGTGTGTGTATACATATACATATATAATTTTTTCCCCAGGATTGAAAGCTTCAAATGGTTCGTCAGAAAAAGCCAGAAAAAAAACAAACAAACATGCATTTGGGATCTCTGTGTGATTATTTGTTATCATTATGACATTTTTCAGTCGATCGAACTGACATGATTGTGAGTCTCATGGGACTTGATGTTCCAGAGGAGCAAAAATAGAATAAATCTTGAACAACTTCAAGCCTATGAAAAGAAGATATATTGTGAGAACGACCATGACTAAAAGAGACATAAAAGCTCTATATTTGACTTATAGATCATCACATTTTTCACAATAAACAATACATTTTTTTCTACTTGTTTTTTACAAATGTATTTTTACAGATGCTTACCATGAAAACTTCTACTCAAGTACATAATAGGATACTTGCATGACTATGAGAGTACTGCTGGTTTCAGATTACATCACAACATTCTATAGACCAGTGATATTTTATACAGATGGGACAGCTTATATTAACATTTTAAAAATGCAGATAATTGTTGTAAAACAGTGAGTTTTTGGTTGTAGCCTATAATATATATTTTCAGGTATGTTATTTGTGAATAAGCTGGAATGAATATTGTTCAAATGCAGATTTTTGTAATCCACTGAGCTCTTGGGTCTAGTCAATAATAGAAATGATCAGGTTCAGCATGTGTGAATTTACCTTTTGGCTATTTCAACGCAACGTACAATTCTATCAATAGGAAAAACTGACCCTTACCCCCATCTAGTTTGACATCATCACATTCTACAACCTGAAAACCACCAATAAAAGCACGTGTAGGCCTTATTACCCTGAGTCCTTGTCCTCTGGTGAACTCCAAATATTCATTTTCACACTGGCCCATTTATCTCCATCTGTCACGATCCCACACCCCAACAGCCTTTTGAGCATCTAAACACACACACAATCCCTGCCTATCTTTACTATAAACACGCCTAACTATGGAAATACACGGGCAGAGGTTAGCGATGGACCCTTGCCAAGTGAAATAGGCAGTATACAGTGCTTAAGCGTGATGGATCGGTGGCACTGGCCTGGCATAATAGTCCAGTAGAGTGGACCACAGCCTTGTTGAAAGCGCGGGCTTATAGATCATGATAGAACGGACACGCTGCTAATACAGAACCTCCACACTGCTACACTGCATCCAGCCCCGGCATCCACAAATGTGATGGATTAAGACAAACAGGTTATTTATGGAGCCAGCCACGCTTCAGGAGCTCTGGTCTGTGCGTGCCCACACATCTGTTTGCTGAAGGGGAGAGAGAGAGGAGGCGAGAGAGGGAAAAAAGAGAGGACCAGACTGGACCAGACCGCTGAGTTCTAAAAGTTGGTGAAGTTAAAAAAAAAAGGAGCTTTACTTGATTTTTTGTGTGAAAAACAGAGTTACTTCATTTAAAAGAGTTTTCAGCGGTCCAAACCTTTTCCTTGCTTTCTTAACGCATATTAACATTTCAAACTCGATTTCAAAACTAAGGAATAGACTCTGATACCACAATTAAAAACATTCTTCATTTAGACAATAGAATGTGATTTTCAACATTAAATCATAGTACTTTCTTTTATATTTCCATGTAGTATTATATCTTTGTAATCCCTCAGTCATCCAGGCAGGCTCCAGAGTGGTCCATGGGCGTATACTGTTGTATTTTGCGGACTATAAGGCGCACCGGATTATAAGGCGCAATATCACTAATGTTGAATTCTGTCGTCTATTTTCGTACATAAGGAGCACCAGATTATAAGGCGCATTAAGCGAAACAAACGAATGACAATTGAGACTAATCCCTTAACCCAGGCATCCACGATCCATTGGCAGATCGTGGCGTAATTCGCCCGGCGTTGCCTCCCTGTCATCAGTGTTGGGAAGGTTACTTTTAAAATGTAATCCCCTACAGATTACAGATTACACACCCCAAAATGTAGTTTGTAACGTAATCCATTAAATTACTTAAAGTGAGTAACGTAATCTGATTACTTTGGATTACTTGATATTGTCATGTTTTTTTTAAACGACATGAATGTAGCAACCACATCCTGAAAATTCTTGTTTGTTGTCTTCAAATTGTCTGAGCCCAAGTCTCCATGAATAAGCAACTGTTTGCTGTAGAGAAACAAAGACCACGATATCTTAATATAAGAGGTTTTGTCTGTTAAAAGACAGAAACAAGATCAGCCTTTCCTTCACCAGATTAAAAAATATTATTGATAGAGAAATAATTTTTTATATGAGATCACCTTAAATTATGTCAACCTACTGTTAAGTGTCATGTTGTTTAGACCTGGTTTAGTCCTGGTTTTTAGACCTGGTTTACTCCTGATTTTAGACCTGGTCTTTAGTTCTGGTTTAGTCGTGGTTTAGTCCTAGTTTAAACCTGGTTCAGTCCTGCTTTAGTCCTGGTTTAGTCCTGGATTAGTTCTGGTTTAGTCCTGGTGTTAGTTCTGGTTTAGAGGCGCAACATGGTCCACACGCGGCGCACGAGACGTCGGTGTCCGCGCAGTAACTACGGAAGGAGACGTGGTCCGCGGGTTCTCAGGTTGATGACGATGATGAAGGTGTGTGTTTGTGTGTGTTTGTGTGTGTTTGTGTGCACGTCCACTCATGTGGCAGGTCACTATAGGACAGTAGTGCAGATATTATGAGTCTATGCAGGTTGTTTTCACCAGTGCCAGTAGCTCCTGTTTCACATTTAAGTTGTAGGCGATTTTATATTTGTTTTTTTTATATATATATATCTCACATCGGGAGAAGAATTTCCAAGACACAAATGCGTTTTTACCAATGCACTGCTGCTTCCACTGTGTGACTGACACCGCCAACTTTAACATGACGTTTACATCGGTCTTATTGCGCGCGTTCTGTGTGGGTTTCCGGCAATGAGTGAAATTACCGAAATAAAAAAATAAATAAATGCGAGGTAGCACAAAATGTGAAAACAGGAAAATACCGCCTTGTAATCCACTTATTTCAGCAAAGTAACTGTAATCCAATTACCACTCATTGAAACAGTAACTGTAACTGAATACAGTTACTCATAATTTGTACTCTGATTACGTAACGGCGGTACATGTAATCTGTTACTCCCCAACACTGCCTGTCATGTTGAATGTTTATTATGAATGTCAATGTGGGTGGATAATTTAAGTTTGGATGTTTATTTCCTATGAGAAGGACTCAAATAAACATAGAGTAATAATGTGTTTCAAACCACATGGCTCATTTACATAAACTATAAACACTGAAAAAAACAGTTCACTCCTTGTGCCCTGATGTGGTCAACTTCTCTCGGACTAAAGGATAGGACTCAGTGGAATATGAGTGTTCTTTCTGTGACAGAGGATGTGCTGATGGTGAGTCTGTTCTGTGTTTCTATCGCGTTGGAGACGGTTCATGTGAAACTTTTCAGAGATTATATATGCAGGTCATAAGCATAGACCTGAATGGACCTATAGGATATTCTCTGTCCGACGCAGAACTATACTTCGCCCTTTGCTTTGACAATCCATCAAGAGGTGAGGCTTCGTAGTTTACCAAAGTCTTACTAAAACATTTTGTCAGACTTTTGAGTGCCATGTACCACATAAAATTGATCCGAGGTCAGTAAGCACAACCAGAATTAATACAAAAGGCACACCGGATTATAAGGCGCACTGTAGATTTTTGAGAAAATTTAAGGATTTTAAGTGTGCCTTATAGTCTGAAAAATACAGTAGTCTATGTGCTCTTTTACTTGTTCTGACACAGCCCAAGATCATTCTAAAGCTTCAGGAAAGGTTCATTTCTGTTATGTGACTTTTTAGTACCATTACCTGCTGAAATTAGTATCTAGCTTTGATATTAGTTTTAGTAGAACCCTACAACCCTAGTAACACATTCCAGTATCTTAATTATTCACATCCACGAGTTTATAAGCAATTTCACTTTTAGAGGATGGAGTAGAGTTTTGCAGTCACAGTAAGGCTAAATAACAATTAGCATGCTAACAGCGCACCATCAGTACGTCTTGTTTCGCCAATGATCAAAATATAGTGTAATTCAATGTAGACAGCACACAGCAGTCTCATTATGACCTCGAACAGCTTGTTGTGTAGTTTTGAGTATCTGTACAGAGGCAAGACAAAATGTATGCAACTGTATACAAATCGGATACAGCCAACTTCAGTTGTGCTTTATGTTTTTATAATTTAAGCTGACTGCAAAAAATAAAATAAAAAATAAGAACAGGGTAAAGTATGACTTACTTAATAGTCATTGGGTTTCTGTTTAGGCTCGCTGACCAATTCTACCAGAAAAAAAACAAAAAACATTTCAGCACAAAGTAATCTTGATTTTTAGTAATAACTTTTTACTGAATCATTTCTCTTATTACAGCTCTAAATTACATGGAAAGGAACTTAATAGAAAAGTACAAAAACATCTAAAATTCCACTTTTCAAGTGTCCATTTATTCTCAATTGAATTATTTTGCAAAATCATCCTTTGATTTTTTCAAATGTTGTTAAATGGTGTTTTGTAACTATTTAAATTTTGAAAAGTGTTAATTGGGCTTGAAGAACGGGCTCACAACAGAAAGGCTACATGAGAGCATCCTTGAGTGAGTTTTTTTTCTTTACCGTGGACATTTTGTGTTAGCATCCCTGGCACTAAGCTCAAAGGATTCAGTGACCATTGTGTAATTAAAAGGCTGGCATTTTACCCCCATTGGCATTTGTAAAAGTCAAATAGTAATTAATCCGGAGATGTAACTTAAGGTGAAGGCTCCTACTGAAAGAATACAAATAGCTGGCCTCGGAACAATTAGAAAAGATTTCAGGTATTATGTGTTAGCCAAGACCAAAGAGGCCGCTGACGCATTAAAATACTTGATTAATTATTTGCATAGGGTCTACCTTTTAACACTTCTGAAAAACTGTCCTTTCAAAGTCAGCTAGGCATGTATCCCTTTCACTTTACTCAGTTATCTTTCATTACAATCATTTTAGTAACCAATATTTAATCTAAAGGAAGGATGTTTATTCAAGTTACTGCCCGAAAATGTACCATCACAACAGTAGAGCGCACATCTCCATCAAGGAATCTCTATGTTCATGGGTCTGCCTGGTAAACTATTAGGGCTGGGTATCATTAAGAAGTTGCCGATACGATACATACCTCGATACATAGGCCACAATACAATGCATATCTCGACACAGTGCACTTTGATTCGATATGATATATTTCAAAACGATTCAATACGGTTCAGTAAAAAATAAAGGCTACATCATGGCTGTGATACTAAAAGTCTTTGTTAAACCACTTATTGTGCAAAGTTTAAATGAAAAACACCCATTTTACTCATCAAAAAAGTGAAAATGTCAAATGTGTTGCATAAACAAGTTTCCTTCCTCTAAACAAGCAACAAAACTGTAGCGTTGTAACAAAATAATTTCGTAAAATATACCAAAAAATACTCTTGGCGACATATCGATACAGCAGCCCACGATATCGATACTGTATCGTCACATTAAATGATACAATATATTGCTATTTCGATATTTTTGCACACCCCTATAAACTATCATGTGGTTGTGGGTTCAATCCTCAGCAGACTCTTACAGTATCTTTACAAAGGGAGTCTGTATCTTTTACAACAGCCGTTTTAAATAGGTGAGGCGCGGTTTTCAAGAGCCACTAAATTAACAGTCCACATCTGTACACATCTGCAGCAGTATTGATATTGGTAATTGTGCGTGTGTGTATTAGCTGTAAAATGATGTCCCCATTCTGACAACCTGCTCTTAGTTTGGAGCGTCACATTTTTTGTCTTGTATACGCCGCATGAACTGTGTCTTCTCACGTACGTTGCATGGGCTGCACCTTCCCCCTGTGCAGCCTAGGCTCGCCTCTAAATCAGAACTAAAACCAGGATTAAATCCGGACTGAACCAGGACTAAAATCAGGACTCAAACCAGGTCTAAACCAGGTCTAAACCATGACTAAACCAGAATTAAACCAAAACTAAAATCAGGACTAAAATCAAGTCTAAACCAGGACTAAAATCAGGACTAAACCAGGACTAAACCAGACCTAAACCATCACTAAACCCGAACTAAAACAGGACTAAAATTAGGATTAAAACCAAGACTAAATGCAGGACTAAACCAGAACTAAAACTAGGACTAAACCAGGACTAAGATCCAGACTAAAACCAAGTCTAAACCAGGACTAAAATCATTACTAAACCAGGACTAAAATCAGGATTAAAACCAGGTCTAAACCAGGACTAAATCAGGACTAAACCAGGACTAAAACCAGGAGTAAACAAGAACTAAAACTAGGACTAAACCAAGACTAAAATCAGGACTAAAACCAGGTCTAAACCAGTCTAAACCAGGACTAAAAGGAAACCAGGACTAAACCAAAACTAAAATCAGGACTAAAACCAGGTCTAAACCAGGATTTAATCAGATTATGAGATTTTGAGAACTATTAAAGTGCCAGATCTAGTCATTTTAATGAATTGTGCTGATTTTTGGACGAGCTACTGAATCAATTCATTTAATCTTTTGTATATTTATATTTTTATTTGCTCGAAACCCAGTCTTTAACCTAAAAAGTGTTATACATTACCATGACCATCTAGCCATTTTTCAGGGAGTCTCGGCTTGTCCATATTAACGTATTTACACATACATCTGACATCATGACAAGAGCCTCTTCCCTCTCGCCCCGCCCTCCCCTTCCTCCAAAATTGAGAAATCGGAAGTACCAAATTAATCCAAATATCCAAAGATGTTAACTTTCCTCCTTTTTCCTGCCAAAAGATAGAGAATAAGCTGCAATCAACGATGGGCAGGAAAAAAAAACTAATCAGATTGGTTTGATTCCATGTTGCTCTCACGCTATTTAAACAAACAGAAACACAGGGGTTCAAAGCCAGCCCCCAGACTCATTTACACTAATGAGAGTGCATTAATATGTCACGCTGATGAGCCAAATGGAAGGGTTACGCTTCCGATTGTCCCTGTGCCAAAACCAGAGCTTTTCATGCAAAACCCGCCCGATTCACTGCCTCTAATCTTCGACGAAAGATCTAAGTTCATTTGTGTCACATTTGACGCACATTAGACAATCCAGCATGGCGCTACTTGATTTAGAAATTGGAATTGCCTTGCTAAGCACACACAACACCTCGCCACCTTTCTCATTACGTCGGCATAAAATCACATAGAAGCATAAAAAACTATAAAGAACTATTTTTGCAGCTTTCCCCAAGTCCCAGGTTTGATTAAAAGTGAGGCGCCATAACTAATACGCCCGTGCACACTTTTCAATGGCATTACGTTTGAAGTGACGAGGAAAATCTCCAGTTCGGTTTTCCAATCTCTCTCGCACGGTAAACCTTTTTTGTTTTCCAATAATTTCCACACCAGAGGAAGGTAGGCTGAAGTCTAATCTCATAAGCGGCTTAATGCAGATACTGTGACTTCATTACAACCACTGCTGTTTGTAAACTGCTCTCCTGAAAACCGACGGTTGCTAGGGTTGGCTGAAAGAAGGCGACGATGAGGAAAGGAGAAGGGTTGGAGAAAAAGGGCTTTATTTTTATAGACAAAACGATGTGTGAGGGCCCCGGCGTACTCCATAGGGCCCCTGCTGTATTAAAAAGTTTGACCAGGTCCCGTAATAAAAACCTTTGGCTCCCACTGTGCAATTAAGTGGCGGCTGAAACTATTGATTTGATCTTTTGTTTTGTCCGTCCACCCACCTGTTACAGCGCTCTCGGTGGAATTATCAGCAGCCACAAGCGGTGCTGGCTAAGGCTGCACAAAACGCTCTACTTACTTGGACAGGGGGAGAGCAGACAGCCAATATATGTATCTAAATTGAGTGTTTTGTATCTTCTGTTTCTTAAAGGTGTCAGCTTGAGTTCTAAGATGTTTGCGTGGTAATCCAAATGAATAGTGGAGGTGACAAAAGGTCTAAATAAAGCAACTATTTTGACAATTTTCTCACAGTTTTAGTTGGTGTTTGAAACTTATGGAAATGCGTATATTGTCTTGTCCTTGAGCAAGATCCTTCAGCCACCTTACCTGTTTATGATGGTTGTATATGGGTGAGTGACTGGTCGTCGGAGGGGCATTAAAACGCCCTATAATGCACAAAATTGTCTCTTGTGAGCTTTATGTTGCATAATAATGGTGGTACCTCATTGAAAAGGTACCTGGAGTTATGTTCTGTTTCATTCACACAAGTTTGAGTATTCCTTTGTTATTAGTCTGTCTGCATCTCCAAAGTTCAAAATGCTCTGTTCCACCTTGTGATGGCATGAAGTGATACTTTCCAAATTAGCCGCTACTTCTTACCTTTTGTTCAGTAGAGATGGGCAGCTCCACGGCTGAAATTATCCAAATGATTGAGGTGATGAAGGTGTATAGCGGGGATCTCCAACCTTTTGCATCCGGTGATCTACTTTTACAAAATGAAAATGACGGGGAGTTACTCATTTTAGTGGTCGCAAGGCATTGATTCAATATAAGAGGGCGAGCTTTAGATGTTGTACAGTTAGATGCCTATAAATCTAGTGCTGTCAACAATTTAACAAAATTGAGAGATTAATTACTTATGAGCTGTAATTAATTAATCTAATTAATCTCTTTTTTAATTTCACCTTAAAAATTTAAATGAGCCTTCAACTTGAGGTATTTTCATTTGAATTCATTATTACATTATTTTCTGACCATCATTAATGTTTGTATATAAGTATCACCATTATTACTATTACTAATCTGCATAAGTAAACTCAACTTTACAACATATAAACAATAAACACTTCAGATCCACATCAGCCCATTTGAGATTATAATGTGTTTAATGCAGCTTTGCACAAGTCTCACAGAAACAAATCTTAAAACCGCATGGCTAATTTGCATAACCTGCTGAAAAAAAAAAACGCTTTTGTGCTCTGATGCGGTTCAGCTTCTTCTAAAGGACACGACTCAGTGGGATATAGATGTTCTCTCTGTGACAGAGGGATGTTGATGCTGAAGGTGAGTCTGTTCTGTGTCTGTGTGTGATGTTTTCAGAGATCAGATGTGTGCAGATTTATCGCAAATGCAGGCGAGAACGGGAATGAAAATTAGGCTACAATTCTTTGCGGGAGCAGGACTGCACAGTGTGGGACTGTGTCCTAACAACACATAAAACAGATTTTATAATAAGGCAGCTCGCATACGGAAACAGTAAAGTTAGAGATTAAAAATAAGATTAAAAAACATAACGCGCTAAATATGACTGTAATTAATTAATCGCAATTAATGCAATAATTTGACACCCCTATATAAAACATAAATCATTATCCATTTATTAGTGCACAAAGTTCAAAATAGCACATTTACAATGGTAATTAATCAAATTTGAGTTATTCAGTACAATATGTATAAATCAGAAATCCCTTGACAAACTATTTGTAAGGGGGTGGAGAGCTACTGGTAGTTCCCGAGCTACAGGTTCAAAACCCCTGTGTATAGGGTTTAGTGGGGCACTGCTTATATTGCCCCATGACATCTCATGGTGGAATGGAGTGCTTTCTGTTTGAGAGAAAAATGTAGCCTAAATACATAAGGTTTGGGGTTTAAACGTGTGAATGAAACAAAACAAAACTCCAGGTATGTTTTTAATGAGGAAACAACATTATAACATACTGTAGATCAGAATATAGCATAATATGGACCCTTTAAGTAACTAGAAAGAAAATCTGTAAATCCAAGGTATTACTGTATATTTTACCTGAAAAGTTAACTTTGAGTACTTCTATTCAGGATATAAAATTAAACTAATCTAACTGAAGAACCATTTTATTGAACTCTAACTAATCATAGCCAGAACATTTTTTAATTTAATAGCTTGCACAGACAGGCAGATGTTCACATTCATTATAAGCTGATGTATTAAAATAGTTGGACAAACAGAACAGGGTGATTTAGTGTTTAAAATTTAACACGACGAGATGCGTATGCATCGCTGAGTAATACACCACTATCTCTTCTCTGCTCCTGTTTTGTTTCCGAAAGTCCAAAAGCATGACCCAGCAGGCTTTTTTTATTCTCTACAAATTACATCTGCTAAACAAACTGCTGTAGTACAAATTGCATGGCTGGGTATAAAATATGTAAGTGTCTGCAAAATCATCATAAGACAGTGTCTGCAGCTGCACTTTTGGCGTCAGCTGTCTGTTTCGCTGTTTCATTAAAGGGCCAGCATTACAGCATTTTTTGATCTATGTTATAATTTTGTTTCGTCATCACAAACATACCTGGATTGTGTTTTGTTTCATTCATGTTTAAGACACAAATCCTGCATGTTTTAGCTGTGTTTGTCTTTCAAACATACACCTTCACGCCCTGGAATTTTCAATCTTAATATGCAAATCTAATGCTTCATGACATCGCAAGGTGGAACAGAGCATTTTGAGTTTTGGAGATGTAGACAGGCTAATAATGCAGGCTTATTCAAACATGTGTGAATGAAAGAAAACACAACTCCGGATATGTTTTTGATGAGGTGACAACATTCAAATAAGACTTTAAAGCTCACAAGAGTCAGTTTTGCGTAATATGGGCCTTTATCTCCCAGTGCCAATTTAATCAAGTCCGCACCCACTGGCAGAGACCTTATGAAAAGAGCAGATTGACAGCACTACACCAATCACCAGCATTTTAATTTGTCCCAAAAGGGCAAAGGTCATCATTTAGACAAATTTAACCGCAGTTCTGATGGGCCTCCCACAAGCACCAGGCAGCAGGCCCACTAAAACATGATATAAGGAGATTCTGAGATACATAATTGAACAGTTTGCACCCTGCTTGATAGCTGGAAATGTGCTTCGTTAATCAACTCCCACTGAGTTATGAAGGCTTGAGGAGGGGAGGTTTACAGCAATGGCCAAACATAATGAAATAGACTGGGATGCTCTTGAGCCAACCGATGAGAAACATGGTGGAGGTTAAAATTACTATCCATATTACACACTGTTGAAACTTCACTAATCAATTCTGCATGCGCTACAAACTTTTCCTTTGATTTCACGCGGTAGTCTGTGATGTGCAGTATTAATTGCATGAATATTTTACCCCGTTAAAGCGATCTTGGATCAAACTACGACTTAATAAATTGTGTTTTGTGTACAAGAATGTGAGCTCCTTGTCCAAGGCAGCCAATTAAAACCAGATCATGTAGTACATTTGGCGAGCTAGCCAGGAGAGAACTTTCACAGGAGGATGTCTTGACTCTTAGAAGGTCTTTTGATTCCTTTCCTGCAAATGGATCTTTTTTTTTTTTTTCTCGAGCGCTGGCACTTATAGATTGATATGAAGTCAGCAGAATGTCTGAGCTGGCTGCTGGAGCGAGAGCATATATTTCAGTTGGCTGCCGGTGCACACTTGCTTTCTCACAGCGACATTATGAAAAGTGAAGGTGCGCCGTTGCCAAGTGTTAATAGAGGTCAGAGCCAGAACAAACAACATATAAAAGATTCTTAAACAAGAGCGCTAACACTCGGAAAGGGAAATAAAGCCATTTGTTTCAACTGCTCAATGTACTTAAAAAGAAGGAAATTGTATTTGCTGTGAGCTAGAGACCTTTTTTTCTTTTAGACAAACATGATTTAATTTTGTTCACAGAAATGAATAGCCAGATGTATGCATGTGTTTTTACTGAGTGGATAGAAATTTTATGGCCCTATGCTCACTTTGTTTAGCGAAGGAAAATCATTCACATTGATAAAAAAGATTCTGGGATTGATGGAAACAGCAGAATTTTCAAACAAAGGGAGGTAGTTTAACAAAATGTTTAATCTCAATTTTGTCATAAAATAGGACTCAGAGAAACAGTTCATAAGCAAAAATTGTAACTTAATGACCTGTTAAATTTTACTTTTAAGTGCAGATGCTTACTGTTTACTGGCTGTGATGAATAAAATATAAATATAATCTACATCTTATGGGAAACATCACAGTATCTCCATAGCAAAAGTGAAATTTAGTCTTTTCCTATCCAAAAAAGCTTCTCACTCTGCTGTTACAATAGCCATCTTCCTTTTGAAATCTCCCGTGTGCTTCTCTTGCTGATATTGCTTACATTCGCCACTCTGAAAGCAGCACTAGAGGAGATACAGTATGTTTGCGCAGCCCCGGTTGCAGTCATATCCAGTGGTGAGTAAAACATGAGCACAGACACGCTGTTCTGACTGGACCAATGTGTTTCCTTGTCAGGTGCAGCGGTCGGGGTTAACAAGGCCAGGCTTCGACGGTCGAGAGTCAGTGCTTGTTGCCATGGAAGCCGGCCTGTGTCTGCTCCCCGAAATTCAGCCATTAGGAGCAGGCAATAAGAGGTATAAGCTGAGAGAGCGATGTTCAGCTGTCCGTTTTCCGTGGATACAGATGTCAGTAACACGTGGCAGAGGATAGGCTCAGAAAGAGAACATGGGGTGGTTGAGTTGAGGATTGTACAATATGGACAGAATGTTGCGCAAGGAGCCTTCTCTCATGAGTCATCAAACTGCCTTGCAAGAAGTTTGGTGAAATGGCAATGAGCAACATCCGTGCATAACCCACTCCCAGTTGTATTAGAAGGTGTATCTTTGAGAGTCAGTTGAATAGCTCAAATGTAATATTGCAATAATTATTTTAATGGATTGTCATTAATTCAATCACTTCTGGATGTGTAAATAAGAGTGTGTAATCATCATCAGCAGGTTGTAACGGCTTTGCTTTTTATGATCTAATATAGCGGACCATATACTGTATTTTTCTGACTATAAGTTGTACTTTTGTCATGCTTTGGGTGGTCCTATGACTTATACTCTGGTGCGACTTATATATTAAAATTGTCACACCGACAGCCATGAGTGGCTCTAGGCTTGTGTGCTGGTATCTGCTACTACTATTACTCCTGTACAACTGTCACTTCGCTCTACTGCGCATGTCTCCTGCAGAAAGAGCCAGTGTCCAGCTGCAAGTAGTGAAATATGCAGCGGTAATCGAGCAGCAGAAAGAAAGTTTGGAGTATGCGAGAAACTTGTGAGGGACTGGCAGAAAGCGAGAATGGAGAACACAGTTTCACGGCAACCAGGCGGGTGCACCATGTAACTTTCCTGGAAGTCACTGGATGACAAAGCCTGGAATCCAGTGACAACCGAAACCATCCTGTCGGTATTCAGAAAGGCCGTAATAATTTTAACTGTAGCTGATGCTGAGTCTGACGACAGCTACACAGAAGAGGAAGTGGCGCTCCGTTTACCTCATGGATCTATGGTTTACCTCTGGAGGTCACACAGAAGTGACACTGAAGATGAAGAGTTCAATGGATTTAGTGATTTGGAGTGAGATCGAAAGTTTGGTGAACTTATGTTCTGTTGTTTATGCCATAATTATCTGAATAACTGTTAATATGTTATGTTAACATATTAATGTTTATTCAGCCTGTTGTTCTCTGTTTTATTGTTATTACTATAACTTGCCTTTCAAGATGAAATGTCGGTTCATGGTCTCTGATTTAAAAAAAAAAAAGAAGTGTGACTTATAGTCTGGTGCGATTTATGTTTTTTCTTCTTCATTATGCATTTTTTGGCTGGTGTGATTTAAAGGACCATATATTGCATTGTTTTCTGATATATCTTAGTGTTGTTACCTACATACCCGGAGTTGTGTTTTGTTTCATTCACAGATGCTTAATACACAAATCCTGCATAGTTCTTCTTTCAAACAGAAAACATTCTATCATGTGGGAATATAGGAAGTGCTCCACTGCATTTTTTAAACCCCATACACCTTCACTAGAATCATTTGGATAATTTCATCCCTGGAATTGCCAATCTCTACTAAAACTTCAAGTTACTGGGGAAAAAGTGTTTTGAGCTAAAACATCCCAAGCTTGAGAATTTAGGTTTGAGCACTATTTTTAAATAATTTTAGGATAGCATCAAAACTTTGAATGTAGTTGAAAGTACTTCCACTAATTTTGGAAATATTTTTCATCATTTTAAATTAGTTCATGCATTCAAGTGTTTTTAAGATACTTAACCCATGCCATGAGTTAAAAACTACTTAGAAATAAGCCTAAAACACATAATTAGATTTAATACATCTAGTCATAAATGGCATATTATGATTCTTCTAATATATTTCCTAGTCTTGAGTTGTTTTTTCAACTCAACATGTTTCTGAGTAAGTACTTCAGGCTGCTGGTTGCTGTGGCTACATCGGGTCAAGCACTTTATTTACCCAGGAGACAACAGGAGCATAAAATTTGGAGTTCTTATCGACCTCCCGGTGCACCACATTTAAAAGTGCTCTTATTAAAACATACTTGGAAACCGGTAAACAACTCGTCATTCTTCAGAACAAGATCACAGTGTTCCCTTCTCCTTTATGTAAACACTTCTCCTTCGGGAACTTTTATCTCCGCCCCTTCGAGTTTGAGATTTATAATTTGAATCAGTGGAGGAGAGATGCTAGGAACAGAGGAAGAGAGTGGGTGTTTAAAAGGCACATAATCCATCGCGAGGCTTCCCCATGGGGCGCTTCAGATGTGTACTTCTGCTTATTTGTTTTTATTTATTTTTTCCAGCTAAACAAGTTGCTCGCGCACCTCTCGCCGTTCACGCTAAGGGCTGCGAAGTGACACTGAGCAGAGAGCTTTTGATTCAGGAGGCAGGCGGCGGGGGATAAATTGTGCGAAAAGTGGTAAAAGGGGGAGGTGGGGAGGTGGGGGGGCGGGGGGGTCCTAAGTGAATGTCGCCACGTTGAAATGGCCCTCGCTGGTCCGGCAGAGTGGGCTATCTATCATGTGGGTCAGCCTCATTGACAGCTGTTCTCTTCGGCTTCTATCAAGGAGAAAATGAGCACCGATTCTCCACTCGGGCTGCTGCCATTGTGAGAGGAGGTATGTGAGAGGAGGTATGTGAGAGCATGGCCAGTGTGGAGGCATGGTGCTAGGGCTGGGAATCACGGAGTCCCTCAAGATTCAATACGATGCACGATACATGGCTCTCGATACTATCAAGTTATGGCGATACATGCGATAGCTGATATTTTACACATGGTACACTGATATGTCCAAATACATTTTAGCAACTATTCTTCAGTTCTTTGTTAAACCACTACTTGTGCAACGTTAATCATTTTAATTAACACTAAATATATCAAGTGTATTGCATAAATAAGTTTCCTTCCATTAAATAAACAACAAAATTGTAATGCGGGTACAAAAAAAATATAAAAAAATACAAATGACCAAAAAACACTTTTGGCGAGATATCGTTACAACAGCCTATAGTATCACCAAATTTAGTATCAATATATTTTGATTTGCTTGCACACATCTACATGGTACACAATATGTATGCTATCCATGGGTATTCTTTAGGAGATGAACTGTTTTTGAAAGAAATGCCACCAATGTTGAAAGTCATCATCATTTGTTAGGGATTGGCTTCACAAATGTGTTAAGTTGTTTTAGGCTTAAGGATTTCAGTCGTGTCTTTAAGGTTAAATAAAGGCATCACTTTCTGAAGCTAAAAAAATTCTGATGAAGTAAAACTTGGATATAGTCTGTAGACGTCTTTGTATGTTTTTAGCACATTTGTTCAGAATTCTCCTCATTACAGCTTTGCACTGGTGTGATAAAGAAAAACCTTTGGATTCCTTCAAGCTAATAGAGGATGAAAACGAAATTGGGTTTTCTGCACTCCCTTCTCGCTCCATCCTGCCTATAGCCCTGATTAAAAGTGTTGAAGATTACATCATAGAAACATACATTTAGTGTTAAAGCTTTCATCTATAAGTTATGCACTTTGATCTTATGCATTAAAAATCTGAGTTTTAATTAAAGTGAAAATGAACAGATCATTGCTAAACATTAAATGCATGATGATCATATCTCTGATTGTTTTATGATTTATGTTTAGACAATCATTCATCATTGTACTTGCATGTACAGCTTTGGTATATCTATGTTCAACAGCACTGCATGCTGTTTTGACAGTCCAATTACTAAGATTCAATAATCATCAGAAAGATGTCAATATGACCACGAGCCCACCTGAATTATCAGTCAATTTACAGAAGGCAGTGGCTGTTCCAGGGCACAGACATGGCTGAAAGTGAAAGCTAATTACATGCATGCATCCACACACTGCACACACAGCAGCTTCAGTCACAAACATCGATTCTACTCAAACTCTCATTTTCACATTTGATTTGTTGGTGAAGGTTGTGTTTACAAATATTGGCCAAAGGCCCTTCCATTAAGATTAGGTACTTTATGTAGAGTCTTGTTCCTATATTTGAGAGTCTCTCTCACTGTTAAAGGGCCTGCACTCATTCTTTTAATGCAATAAAGTAACATTTGTCTTTTCCTGGGCAGATATGTAGAAGCAAATGTATGGTTGGCTAAAATGAGACTGCCATTATGTTGTAACTAATATTCTGTATTTTTATCGTCATGAACCCAGAAGTGACACTGGGGTGCTGTTAGCTTGTTAATTGTTGTTAGCAGTGACTTGACTGGGCTCTGAAAGTTGTGAAACTCTAAATAATGCTAATGTGTTTACAAATGACAAATGGGTCTGAACCTCTGGGTCTGAAAATCACTTCAAACTGTTTTTCTCTCCTTCTCTTCTGTTTTCCAACTTGATCTGATGTCAGTCAGTAGATCAATGCAACACAAGAACCACTGGTCCCTCTACTTTAAAAACAGGGTTTGCCTGATAACCCACGTGTATGTTAGCACGGTATTATTCTATATGATATATCTGTCATTAATTACACTCACATGAACACAGCTAGTCACATTATGCAGGTGCCTAACAACAGAATCACTGAAGTAGCTCCTACACCTCTGGTGATACTCCCAGTGCAGACAGTTTGCGATCTTAACACCATCGTTGAGAATTTTCATTAGCTTCCACTTGATGCTCATTTTAAATGAATGCTAATTGATTGTTGTAGCTCTGACTTCCGACAGTAACTTGTGATTGGGTCCCACTTTACCATTAGCTCATGTGCTGCTAGTTTTACGGCATCAGAATGAATTGTATACTGTAATGTACTATTGCACCAGCCCCAGACTTGGATTAGTATCAAGAGTAGGTAGGGCTAGAAAGGACATTTTGTGTGCATAGCATGTCAAAGCTTTACACAAATCATCTCCCACTAGATGAATGAATTTCCGTGCATTTTTAGTGGTGTTTCATCCAACTCCCTCCCACACTGTATCCTCTGGGTGCTATCATGAATGTTGAGTGGCGTGATTGCAGAGCTGTCCGTTTGATTTGGATTGGTAAATTGTCCCCTCCTCGCACCTGTCATTTCAGGTTGAGCTCCGTGTTGTAAAACCCAATCACCCGCGCGGCTATACCCTAATTTGTCAACAAAGAAGGCAGGGGCCGGTTCTGACGTCTGTTGCGATTCTCATTGTGGGGCCCATCCAAAGCTGGCAATTTACAGGACAAATACTTACATGAGCGGCGCCGCACGAAGCTCTTATTATCCCAATGCTACCTACTGTTTATGTTGTCTGATGAAAATCCATAACGCTATGACATGGAGCAATATCAGATGTAATAAGCAGAAATGTGCAAAAAGGCCTGTCAGAAGCTGGCTAACAAAAGTCAAAGTAGAGCTGTGTTGCATGCTGGTTTGATTTTAAAGGGCCCATATTACACTGTTTTCTAATTTATGTTATAATGTTGTTTCCTCATCACAAACATACATAAAGTTGTGTTTTGTTTCACTCATGTCTTACACACAAATCCTGCATATTTAAAGCTTTATTAAAATGTATGATTTGTCTCTCAAACAAAAAAACACTGTTCTATTTTGTGATGTCACGTGGTAATACAGGAAGTGCTCCACTGAGTTTTTAAACTCCATACACCTTCACTAGAATCATTTGGATAATTTTAAGATACATTTATATGATGATGGTCTAAACAGAAGACGCAAAAAATGGTGTTGTATCTTCAATTTTCATTCCGCGTTTAGATGGCCATTTTGGGGAGGAAATCTGCGTGCATACGGTGACGCAAAAGTGTGTGGAATTCGATTGGGTTTGCATGCCAGGTGGCCAGATGTTGATGTGACATGAGCAGATCTGACCAGAGTTTTGTGTCTTGGGCAGTGTAGATGGAAACGTTATGGTGGAGAGTAGTCAACCTTTCCACTCTGGAGGGTGATTTCAGATATTTGCATTTTTAAGCCACCAAAAAGGCTGTCACCGTCTAAACGAAAGGCACTTTCAATAAAATATTTTGTCATTTTTAACTGCAAGCGTTCTTGTGTAAATAGGCCTTTAGCTCTGGAATTTCCAATCTCTACTGATCTAAACGTAAAAGCTGGACATTTTGGGCTTTAGACATGTAGACTAGTAATGCAGGATTACTCAAACATATGTGAGTGAAACAAAGGCGACTCCAGGTATGTTTTTGATGAGGTAACAATATTCTAACATGGCTTAAAGCTCACAGGAGTTGATTTTGCGCATTATAAGACCTTTAAATTGTATTACCCACATGAAAGTCAGAAGAGCACGTTTAATAACCGAAAAGCTACCCAAACACGGACCTCACTGCAGGATTGTCACTCTCCCCTGTCCCACCCGCCCACACCTTCAACAGGACAACAAATCAAGCGCTCCTCACCAGGACGAGCGGAGTGAAATGAAAGGAGCACTAAAGCCCCCCATAGCTGAGCTGTCAGAGCCCACGAGCACTGCGCCTCTGCTCATAAGCCCCAGATAGATCAAGTTATTTCTCTGTGCCAGAGAATTACAGTGGCCCGCGACTGGCCCCTGGGATGTGGCTGCTCTGGACTTGTTTGTCTCGTCTGTGCATTTGTCCTAATACTTGCCATGTGCGTGATGTGAGGAAGGTCCCGAAGGTGGAGCGGGCGATCGCAAGTGCCCCCTGGACAGGTTTTGATTTTAAGTGAGATATACTGTACTGTGAGTCAGTCCTTTCTCGTTTCTGTTTGAATAAAGAAGAGTTTGGGCAAAACGTAGCATTGGGAAACCATCCAGTCCTGCTACGGTCCAATCGTATTTGCTTATATGTGTGACTGTCTCTTAAAGTGCGTATCACATATTTTTATGATTCTTAATTTTGGCTCAATATGGTGGGATAATACTTGTCTTAAATATAAATATATATTAGTTCTACACCAATCAAGAAATAATTTGTGAGGAAGAGTTTTGTTGACATGACACTATGGAGAATTGTAACAAAAATTTTGCCACAATTTACACAAAAGAAACAATTTTCTTTTCTAATACTGTCAGCCTTAATTCAACAAAATAAAGGTGTTTTCTGTGTTTCTGTGTGTTTTAAAATAATTTAAAATAATTTCTGTGTACATTAAAGTTTTGCTAGTTAACAGTTATATTGTATTAGTATTTTAGTATTTTAAGCGTAAAAAATGTCCAAATTGGAAAGCGAATGTGAATGTTTTTGCAAAAATGTTAAATATAATGATCTTGACTGTGTTTTAGTAAACTGAGTAGCCTAACCTGTCATAGACTTTTTAAATGAAATGAAGACATCTCCTCTCGTATATCTTAAAACATTCAGAATTAAATCTATAACTTGTTAGACCTAAGAGATATGGATTGTTTCTGTCCTGTTTCTTTCTTTTTTCTTTCCTTTTTTACTCGTAAACTGCCACGTTAGTTTTGACACAAACGGACCATGCGTTTCTCTGATTGGTTAATCCACATGTCAATCATATCCATTAGAAAATACAATGAGGTCCCAGATTACAGGTCTTAGAAAAGTACTTTAAAAACATCTTGGTTGCCAATCCCACCAATGATTGTTCAATGGACACAAAAATTTAAGTATGTTTACCAGCTGGAGTGTCTGACTGCCCAACTTCAGCTCAAAATAGATATTTTTCTAAGGCGATGGTTGCATTTCCCATCTTTATTTGACTGAGCTTTGTTTTTTGTTTTTTCTTTTTAAATCTGTATGCTTCACCTGACCACTGTATTTATTTATTTTTATTATGGTTATATTATTTATTTTTATATAATTGGGGTTAAGAGTCCAATCTCAACACCTGTTATTTTTTGTTCTAATGTAAATTGCCTGTTATTTTTGTACTTTTGGCAATAAAGTTAAAAAAAAAAAAAAACATCTTAGCTGGTCAAACAAACAAGAGGTGAGAGAGAGGGGCAGAGCTGCTTCACTGTGTTTACCAAGTTGTTGGCATTAGTGTTGTGGTGGAATAAGTTATGCAGGTTAAAGCAAAAGACAAAAGGGTAACCACAGGAATATTTATACACTGTACATACAAGAAATTGGAAAAGAAGTGTTAAATAACTTCCAGATAGAAGGAACATGGAGAAATGCATAATAGTTAGTAGGCAGTAGTTATTAAAAACAGGAAAAAGGGAATCAATGCAGAAAAATCAACACAGTCTAAAAGTTTAGTAAAATGGGTTTAGAAATGTTTTCTTTACAGTCATTTAGAGATTGCAGGTTCTTTGAGTTCAGTGATATTATATTTCTTCTTAATATACTGTACCTTGTTGTCCCAATAAACGGTATACTTTGTCTCTATGCCGATATCTAATGTATTCAGCTGCCTGGAATCTATCAGTTAAAGTAGGCTCTATTTACCATACACTACATTAAGTCTTTGGCACAGCATTGCATCACATTATGGAGTGAAACCTTATCTTAGCAGCAGCGTTTTAAGAGCCCTCTCCTAATTTTGAGTTTTACTTCTTGCTGAAACTAGCATCTGTGAAACTTTTCTGCGTCCGTCATGCTCCCGGGAGAGAGTGGAGCAGTGAGGAGATGCCCGAGCCTGCCCCGCGGTGCACACTACCTGCTAACTAATGAAAATGAAACATTTGTTCTTGGGGGCACCTCCCAGGCTCACTGCCGCCTCTCACAGCACAGCCTTTGATAGATAGATGGCGGACGAGAGAGGGAGGAGAGGGAGGGTGGGTGGGGCGAGCGGGTGGGGGTGAGAGAGCTAACTTTAGCCCTTAATGGTTTGAAATATGCTTGCGCTACAGTTTTTTCGCTGTGGGGCCAAATGATATCCCCTCTCTTGGTGATTTATCAGGCCTATTCACCGGCTTCTCGTCAGGGATAAATTGGCTCTTGCCTCATGTAATGCCCTTGATGGATAATTGTCTCATTTTTCTTGATTATTCTATCTATACGGCTGTTGCTTAAAATCAAAATGAATATCACAAACATAATGCCCCGGCTATCCTCGTGCCACAGCCTATAATGAGGCTCATAATGGCTGACAATAATGAGGGCTTTGGTGCCAAATGAAGTGACGACTTGGATGATGGTGCAGTTTGACCTTTGACATCAGCTGCATCTGTTTTTTATGCCGCTTTTCACCTCCGAGAATTGCTTCACATCTGAGGAGTTTTACATCAAAGGAACAATGATAAAATAGCACCAAGTTTACAACATCTATAAATCACTATTAGGGGACTCATATTCCGGCATTTCCTGATCTATGTTATAATGTTTCCTCATCACAAACAAACCCGGCTTATTCACACATGTTTTACACACAAACCCTGCGTATTTAGGCTGAATTCTTCTCTCAAACTGAAAACACTCTGCCACCTTGTGATGTCATGTAGCAATACAGGAAGTGCTCCACTGTGGTTTTAAACTCCACACACCTTCACTAGAATCAGCTGGATGATTTCAACCTTGGAATTGCCAATCTCTACTGAACTAAAGGTAAAGGGTAGCTGTTAACTTGAAAAATATCACTTCATGACATCACAAGGTGAAAGAGAGCATTTTGAGATTTGGAGATGTAGACAGAGCACTCAAACATATATGAATGAAACTCAGTTACTCAAACATATGTGAATGAAACAAAATATAATGAGGTAACAACATTCCAACATGGCTTAAAGATCACAAGAATCCATTTTGTGTAATATAAGACCTTTAACTGCAGCAGCAGAACTGTCAGCTTCCTCAGCCCCTCCATCGGTTCTTCTTCATAATCACCATCAATGTCAGTGTCAATGTGAGGCTTTAACCTTAAAGGGCCCATCTCATGCAAAATAACTCTTTTCACATTGTATCTTCTGCACATAAACAAGCACAGTTTGGGTTTTGGAACATCCATTACCCAATAGTTATGAAATCTTACTGATTTCTTGGAGGCAGTCACAGACCAGGAACTATGAAAGGCCGACTATTGCTCATCCCCCCGCCCGTCCTGAGAAAGCACAGGCTCCGCCCTCCAAACATGACGTAGGCACTGAGTGAGCCGCCCTTCCTCCGCCCATCTCAGGGAGGGAGGGGGAGACAGACGTGCACCCTGATAGCGGTAGGAATAAACTTTTATTCATCATGGCGATGTTCAGCGCGTTCAGCCGCATGTGTTGAACCCAGAATCAGACGAGGACTTGGAGGTGCACGAAGCACAAGCACCGCGTCTGCATCAGCTGAACATTAATATGGTAAAGTATTAATAAAAGCTAGTAGATAAACGTATTATATTGTGTACACTGCAGGGTATAACAATTAGCTTATGCTGTCACTTTTGTTTAGGTGTTCATGAGGGAATTGTCAGTCAGCCGATGCGGGGTGAAGGCAGGACGGAGGTGGTGGAGCGGGGGCCGGGGTCGGGTGTGAAGCTCTTTCTGCTACATCAAATGCGATATAGGTGTAGCAGCTTTAGTTCGTTGTCACGTGGGAGGGTGGCAGAAATACGCTGCAATTTGTTAAAAAAACACAGAATCAATCTAAAAAAACACTTTGGCGACATATACAAGGCCCACACATCACTCTTAGAAGGTAGAAAGCTCTGAAAAGTTGATTTTACATGAGAGAGCCCTTTAACAAACCATACTCATTATCCATTCAAGCTACTACTATACCTGCCGGTGTCTAAGCTCCAAAGTTGAACTCTTTGTAAACCATTGTGTAGAATTGAACTGTGTGTCTTTTGGCTGAGAAAAGCTGCTGTAAGTAGGACGATCCTTAATGACTTAAGTAGCAGTAATAGCTCTTACCCTGATCTTTTAATAGACTTGAGTCATATTCCTGTTAAGAAGCAATGTAAGAATTAAAATAAAGGATACATGTTCTTACTATAGCGATAAACTCCCAGTGAGTTAAAAGAATGTATGAAACAGGTTGCACAATATATGACACAAACATTGATATTGTAAAATTGGCTAATGCAATAAGCAATATAGCAAGATAACAGTGTTACAGCACTGATTTTTCTTTCTTTCTTTTTTTTTTTGTCTGTTTTTTGTCAAATCTATGTTTTGGTCTTGGTTTGTCATGTACATGTTAATTTAAAGAGGGGATATTATGGATAATCAACCCTTTTGTAGCTTTCTGCAATGTTATAGCAATGTCCCCTCATCAAAAATATGCCTGAAAAGGGTTTAGATGTCATCCGTGCATGTTTGAATAATAATACTAGTGATCTCTTCCGGGCCTTATTTGAGCCCTCCTTACATTTAGCCGTACGATTCTATCCAAAGCTCAGTCCAAAAGCCACTCCTGTTCCTGTACGGCAATTTCTGTTGATGTACAAAAAACGTGATACAAAACAATATACTACAACTTCACAATTCTGACACCATGTGCATTTACGGGATGCACGCTTATAGTGTTGTGATAGCGCTCTGAAGGGTTGTGAGTTAGCGGCAAGAGAAAAGGTAGGGGAACTCAGAGCACCAAAAACTAAATTTAAACATTTAATAAGCTGTTTTTGGCATATAATAGCATTTTCAAATGATGTTTTAGCACTTAATACTGTAGACTGTATATACAAAAAGACATAGCTAACATGCCATTGACTCCCATTGACTTACACTGGAACGTCCCTCTCTGTGTAACTGCTGCTGTGAGCCCCGTCATTTTGGCGTTATAATGTTCATATTAACCCACTCTACATGATCCCAGTGTTTTTATTTTGATATTTGTGCATTAAAAAATCCTTTTCATAACACAGAGTCTGGCTCCAAATTCGCTTCTGTAACCGCCAGCATCGCGAGCTTCATTTGAGTGCAGCATAACGCACTGGTGACGTCACTCTCACTTAGTCTACTTCATCTGTCTATGGTTAAACTCCATAAAATACCTCTTCCTTAAAGGCGCATTGTGTAACTTTTTCTGGTGGAGGATCCGGCATCTATTTGTGTTCATGGAGATACTACTGTTAATCCCAACGGAGACAGGTTAATGGTCAGATCTATGGAGACGGAAGCCTGCACATGGTGAGAATTCACGTTTGTTTTAAGGTATTTTTGAGATATAAAACAACATCAACCCATTTTCTTCCACTTATCCAGGGCCGGGTCACGGGGCAAACAAACAAAACAGCATATAATGGAACAAATGCAAGGGAGAAAAGTTTAATGTCAGATTGTGGAACGTGCAGGCAACGAAATTACATATCCATGGAGACAAGCAAATAGCAGACCCTTAGAAGTTATAGAGTGTACCTTTAACTGAACCTATATTGTCAAAAACCATACTGTAATATCACAATAATATCATTTTCACAATACAAAACACAGCTAATGCATCTTTTTCTCAGGCCTACAGGAAACCAGTCCCTTTCTGATAAATTGTAATATCCAGCATGACTACAAATTAGACCTGATGCTTTTACGATAGAGGAAAAAAAATAAATAAATAAAAATCATGTGAGCACTTCATTTGTATACGGCAACGCCTTTCAATTTCCATTAATATCTTATTTCATGGTTTCTGTTTGTTCCACTGGACCGCTTTTGTCCTCCCGTACATTTCTTGCCCATGCCATATTTATTCTAAGTAGGCAATTTTGTTTTGACAGCTATTTGTATGTAAAGTGTGACTTGTCATTGCTCCTATCCTTTCCTGTGTTTGCTGACAAAGCCTTTTTTGGTTTCCACAACAACCCGGGACATACCTCTCTGTGGATTTACCATTATTTTTCACAATGCGTTTTTGGAAAAAGTTTGCAGTAGTTTTTATTTATTAGTTTTCTGTCTGTCTGTACTTTTCGGAGTTTGTATTCCAGGCAGGTACAGGTAAACACCAAGCCAAACTGCCATTCCTTCACGGTTAATAATTATGATTTGTAATATTTATAATGTGCTCACCCTGACGCTGCTTACGGTGCGCTATTCTCAACAGCACGGATCTTATTTTACCCTTGTTGCAAGATACAGCAGTTTTGTTGATCAGTTATTCTCCGATGGCATTACTTCTTCATAAGCACCATTAATTCATGAGTCATCTCTCATATAGTGTATCCATTTAAACTGCAAGGCTATGAGTTCTAAAGTGAGATCTCGGTAATGGTAGAAAAGCTGCAGAATGTGTCCGTGGGTTTTAAAGTGATGGAAACTCAGGACCATTGCCATAACAAAGTACAACACAAAACAATATCTCTTAAAGGGGTACTACGTAACTTCTCTGATGACTTTGCTTGGATTTTGCTTTGCTTGAAGTGTTCCACAGTAGGGCATTACACTTATATATCTCCGTAGAGACAGATGACTCCAGCAGGCTAAGTTACTGGTAAAATCTGTGGAGAAGCGACCCCCTCTCAGTTAGAGAACATGGTTTTCAAGATCTTTTTAGCAACTGTTATTGAATACATAAATGATTAAAGGGTGCATATTATGCTGTTTTCTGATCTATGTTATAATGCTGTTTCCTCATCAAAAACATACCCAAAGTTGTGTTTTGTTTCATTAACATAAATCCTGCATACTTAGGCTGAGTTTTCCTCTTAAATGGAAAACACTCTGCTCCACCTTGTGATGTCATGTGTTAATACAGGAAGTGCTTCACTGTACTCTAAAACTCCATACGTCTTCACTAAAATCATTTGAATGATTTCAACCCTAGAATTGCCAACCTCTATTAAACAAAAGGTAAACGATAGCTGTTAACATGAAAACTACAGGTTCATGACATCACGAAGTGGAATAGAGGATTTTGAGCTTTGGAGATGTAGACAGACTAATAAACCAGGATTACCGTAGTTTGCAGATTCTCCAAGTCGCTCCAGAGTATAAGTCGCACCATCCAAAAAATGCGTAGTGAAGAAGAAAAAAATATATAAGTTGCATCGGACGATAAGTTGCACTTTTTGGGGGAAATTTGATAAAATCTGAGACCAGGAACTGACATTTTATCTTGAAAGGCAAGTTACATTAATAGCAATAAAATAGAGAACAACATAAATCCATTGAATTCTTCATCCTCGGTGTCACTTCTGAACAACTCTGCAAGCTCTGGAGGTAAACAGAGCACCGCTTCCTCTTCTGCATAGCTATCGTCAGGCACATCATCAGTTTCAGTTAGAATTAGGATGGTTTCACTGAAGTCACTGAAGTCACTTCAGTTTTAAATTTTCAGTGGTACAGAAGTAATGGTGCGATTGACTGACATGATACCAGACAGGACAGTGTCTCTTTCTGCAGGAGACATGCACAGTAGAGCAAAGTGACAGTGTTACTGGAGTAAGAGGAGTAGCAGATACTGGCACTTATTTTAATATACAAGTCGCACCAGAGTGTAAGTCGCAGGACCATACAAAAAATGTGACGTATATTCCAAAAAATATGGTACTTAAACATGTGCGAATGAAACAAAACACAACTCCGAATATATTTTTGATGAGGCAACAACATTATAACATGGCTTAAAGGGGTCAATTTTGGATAATATAGGACCTCAACATCAATAATAATCCCAAAGACACTGCAAAAAACCCTGACGCTATAACATATCTAGAAAACGTGCCATGGACCAGAATAGTGTAACAGTGTAAATGACATACGCTGGCTTTGTGACAGCTGCCAAACACTGTGGATGCACCATTGAGATCTATAGGGAAACAAACATGGCGGATGTGGCAAGCTGCAGACAGAGGTGCAAACTTTCACAACTCCAACTAGGAACCGAAAAAGTCTCCCTAAAAACCACATAATATTTCTAAACCCAGTGAAGCAAAAGGAGGGGGTGCAGACCACAGTTTCAGAGTGGTACAATGATATGGTTAGTTTGGCAAGATAGCAAATGTGAATAATTATTGCTGCTGAGTAAAATAATACAAGAAAAACATTTGTGCGTGGGACTATTCCTGGAGTTTGCATGTTTCATCTGGGTACTTCAGTTATTCCAGGCCTGACCAGAAAGGCAGAGTAAAGGGAATATTGCCTTTACTCTTTTTTTCTACCATGGTATGCCTTTGTTTCCTCATCAAAAACATGCCTGAAGAGGTTTTAGATGTCATCTCTCCTGGGCCCTATAGAAATAAGTAAGATTGTAAGATTCTGTCCAATACTCAGTCCACAAGCCTACCTCACCCATGCTCCCACACAATAATTCTCAATAAATATACAAAAGCATGATCTAAAACTATACATAACAACTTAACAAACTACTTGATGTGATGTGCAGTAGCTTCATAAGCATATGCACTCTGATCGTGTTGTGACAGTGCTCTGAAGGGGGAGTGACTTAGAGCAGGACTATTCCAGGTCTGATCTAAGCCAGGTCTAAACTACTACATCATTTCTACTGTAGTTCTAAACAAGAAATTATCTAAAGAAGGACAAAAACATGGATAGAATGAACTCTTAAGATAGGGAAAGACACACACTGAAGAGCTGTCCAAGTACCACCTGAAGGAGCTCGCATACCACAGTTTGAGAAACACTGATCTAAATTTCCAAAGTTACTCTCAAAAAAGACCATCTCAAAAAATGTAAATATCATGAAAAAGTTTAATATTTTTTGTCACTTATTTCAGAATTGAGTGGCAAAAAATATGTAACTTTTTCATCATGATTCTATTTTTTCAAGATGGTCAGAATTTTACTTTCAAAGGACTTCTGAACTGGACTAACCCTTTAAAATCTGTCGCCCAAATGCCAGGGCAGCCCATATTTTCTAAAGCACAAGCATTAAACCCCGGCCTGTCCATTCAGCTATTCAGTCCGTTTAATAATATGCGCTTATTAATGTTTCATAGGTCTTTCAAGCGTCCCTTTTTGTTCTTGTTTATTTTTGTAGGCCGAGGAAAAGGGGGATTGCCTGGACCAGCGCCTCTCCCATGTCATGCCATTCAGTGTGTGCCTTCAATTATGCATGTGCTTCTTATCTGTGAGCGTATGATGTTTGACTGGAGAGAAAGCACTCAGCGGCCCTTTTGTACGCTCGGGCCTGAGTGTGCCCATGCTGACCCAGCAGCCGATTACGGATGGTTTTAGTGCACGGCCTGGAAGTGCGGAGCCATTTCCTCCCAGTTACTGTGTTGTGGAGTCAGTGTTATGGTTCAGAC
The DNA here is from genome assembly GCF_026225935.1 of Boleophthalmus pectinirostris. Lineage (NCBI taxonomy): Eukaryota > Metazoa > Chordata > Actinopteri > Gobiiformes > Gobiidae > Boleophthalmus > Boleophthalmus pectinirostris. The sequence continues at coordinate 20,990,983 of NW_026571153.1, read as the reverse complement.
TTCATGAATGGATGCTATGTACTGGAAGAATAGAATGCATTGACCTACTTTGTTATTAAAGGCTCTATACAGCACAAAATGGACTCTGTTCTAACTTGTGATGTCATTTTTTTTTTTTTTTTTTCAAGTTAATAGTTTCCTTTTACCTGTAGTTCAGTGGAGATGAGCAATTCCAGGGCTGAAATCATCAAAATGATTCTACTACTGGTGTGTGGAGTTTAAAAACACAGTGGAGTATTACCACATGACATGGGACATAGTGTCTTAACTTAGCCTAAATATGCAGGGTGTGTGTTAAATATGTGCAAATGAAACAAAACACAACTCTGGGTATGTTTTTGATGAGGAAACAACATTATAACATAGATCAGAAAATACCTTAATATAGGCCCTTTGAGGCTACGTTTACACATAGCCGGGTATGTTCAGAAACTCCGTTTCCAAAATAACATCAAGCACATAGCATTGTTTTAAAAAAGTTTTTGTTTACATCAACTCAAATAAATACGCCATCGAGTGCCATTGAAACTACACCAAGCCTTCTTGCAACACTTGTATTAGATTCAAACCTGTAGCATTTATTTCATTACAGTTGTAGGTATTACTCAAAAATACCTTCAAAAACGTGCATTAATGAGCAGCCTCACCTTTCCACAGATAGGTTAAAGAAGTAGCAAAATTGCTGACCTCCGAGCCTCATTGGTCTCTGGTCATGAACAGTGGCGGCTGGTCAGTAGGAGCGCAAGAGCCTAACTTGACCTAGATAAAAAAAAGAAGAAAAAAAATTATAAAGTCGTTATTTTGTATTAGGCTATATGTTTAATATTTTGTTTAAAATTTAACGTGTATCTGCATAGACATATTTTTATCACGTTAAATGTGCTCATATCACTTTATTTGAGTCATGTGTTTGGAATTTGAGCGCGGTGAGTCGGGGCGACCTTATGGAGTTTCTATGGAAGAGTCTGAAGTTTTGAGAAAATCTGACGTCATGGCGTTGCTTCTGCCCATTACTTTACATTAGCCCTAAAATATGTGTTTGGGGCGCAGGATCGGAGCACCCTGAAATCAACTGATTGGTCTGAATAAACATGAACACACATGTTGACCTGTTGTGGTTCAGCTGCTCTGTCCGCGCTCAACCCAGACTCTGCACCGACGCATGTTACTGCTACAGGCGCTAATGATGACAACAACAGAGCTGTGTGCTGTGCAGTTATGAAGAGTTCGTACAAGTACGTCCGAGGAACAGTTTTATGGAGTAAGAACAAAAAAACAAAACAAAAAAAACGCATTAAGTGGGAATGAGCTGCGGTGAGATACTGCGGCTCTTATTATGATTCGCACACTGGCTAATGGCAGCTAGCTATTAGCTTAAACCTCTCCACAGTAAAGCGCGAGGACAGACCCGCCGCTGGGACCAGGAGCCACGCGCCGCCGGGGCCGGGGCTGTTGCTCGCTGCTCTATCCACCTCTGCCCGCTTGTCCACCTGGTGCCCTGGTGCTAATATGGACTGGTGTAACTTTCAGATTTAAGTGTGAAGTGACATTAAGACAATTTTACAACAAGCTCGTGCACTCGGCTCCCGGACCTCGTGTCACGGACCAGACTGGACCAGGATTTGGACCAGTTTCATCTCTTCGTAGTGGACAGTAGACTTTTGGAGACAGAACCAATGGGACAGCGGATAGAGGAAACACTCTGCTTCAGTCTCTGGAGAAGGTAAGAGGCTGGTTTTCATTAGTTTGGGGCAAATCTGAAGATGGAGCCTCACAGGTAAATAGTGTTATAGTTAAATAATGCGTAAATGAGCTGGTGGGTGCGATGGAGCGGCTGTTGTTCCGCTGTGCGCTGTAGGAGCTGCTCTGATGCCGTGTGTTCATGTTGTGACCAGAGCCTCTTATTGTAGTTTTGCTGACATTGTTGGGGATGGGTGTGAGCGGTGTGTTACCTTGTGTTGTTGGGTCTGGCACTGAACGGTGGATCAGGTTGTGCTGCTGCGTAAACTTGGGTAAACTTGCGTAAAACTGCGCTTAATTATAATAAAAAATTATACCACCAGCCGCCACTGGTCATGGATATGATACATCAGCTGTGTGTGCAAATGCAAACACATGAAAAGTGTTTACACCAGAAGAAATGCGACTGCTGGTCGTACTTTTGGTGCGTCAGCTGTCTGAAACAACGTAGTAATAAAAAAAATATTTTTCCAGAATCTCCAATCTAGTTCTTAGAGAGATTTGTTTTCAGAGGTGAATTTGCCATTTGCATGTAAAAGATGGGTACAAACAAAAGAAAATGTCTCTGTTTAAAAAACAACAACAACTGTGTACGTGTAAACGGTGCCTAAGTTTTAGTTACACTGTAAGTATATGATGTAGATATTGCATGTACAGGGGCTAGCCACAGTAAGCATTGGACAGTGGTGCTTTAACATCACCACAAAACCGTGTAGATTACAAGTGTATTTTAGAGCACAAGTTGATAGTTTGGCCAGTGAATGTGAAAGCAGGGGCCGGGGGTAACGACAGAGCGTGCCCACAGCTGCAATGCACACTGGGTAATGCCTCCATGTCAGAGCACCCGCCACAATCCTCCGCATCCAGGAAGCAGGCCCCATCCTCCTGCAGCACTTGGATGTTTTATTTATGAGCCCTGCCAAAGCCCGAGCTGTGTTTAACTCCACAACAAGCAAGAAATCCCAGCATGCGTTTCCCCCTCCCCTGACGAAACCGTGGAACTTTAGTTTTTAGAAACAGTCCGCTGGAACATTCCTTGCCGTGTGATTCATTTTCGTCAATAGGCCCCAGACAGCTAGGCAGCATTATCACACAATAGGATGGAGCAAAGAAAACCAAAGACGTAGTAACAATGGTGGTGATTGCATTGGAGTTTCTAAATACTATCACTCTATAAACAATTTGGCCTGATTGGTGCAAAGACAGCCAAAAAGATGCTCTTACTACACAATTAACCACTCGCTAGGCTATTCTGTGTCTTTATCCTTATCTGAGTCCACAATTACATCGCTGATTGCAGTATTATTAACCCTATCATCTTGCGGTGTATTAACTCTGCTTTGATAGCCATAAGAACACATATCCAAATGAGCACGCCTGAAAAGAAGTCATTTGCTTTATAATTAAAGGCAATTAGGGAATCAATGATGGCTCGATCAAACCTGATGGAAAAGCAAACAAAATGGCGGCGTTTGCTCATAGATCACATTATGTTCCCATCAAATGTTAAGTCTGATAATTGAACTCAGGGTTAAGGGGAGAAATCAATTTGTAATCACATACTGTCATATCCCCAGTGTCCAAGCTATTACTACCCTGAATGTCTGGAAAATGTAAAGAAGTACACGATGTTCAGTTAAGATTTTAGGTTTATACAGCAGATTATTGCCAACCTATTATTTAGTTTAAATTACACACTGGTATATCTGTATGTATATGGTAGAATGTTCAGCAGTTACTACAGTGGCACATTAGCAGATACTGTCAAAAAAAAAAAAAAAAAAATAGGACTGTAATGTTATTTGAGAGGGATTTGTTTAACAGCACATATCATCTCACCTTTTCAAACTAAGACAGATCTCTGGGCAGACTGTGTTAAAACAAAGCTCAGATTGAAGTCTAATTTTAGTAACAGATCTTCAGACAGAGCAGTGCCTACAGTTCACACTCCCAGGGAATGTTGATGACATCGACTGCAATACTTTCATGAGGAATCTTCTCTGTGTCCCCCATTAGAACTATAAGACGCCAAGTATTCTTGAGGTCTGATACCTCTATTATAATATCTAGGTATGCATTTTATATAGATTTTCTAACTTGCATAATTGATGACATTGTCTTACACAGGAAGGAAAAGCAAGATTAATTTTGTTTGTAAAATTATTAGCATAAATCTCTGAATAATTTGACTGAAAATTGTAGGACATACAAAGGTTGTTTTATTTCTTATTTAAATGACCAACAAATCCTAAACAATGTAACATACACTACTGGTCAAAAGTTTTAGAACACCCTAATTTTTCCAGTTATTTATTGCACTTCAAGTCGTGCAAGTCCAGTGAATATCTTGAAATGGTGCAAAGGTAAGTACTGAACAGTCAGAGGTTAAAACAAAATAATAAAGATAACAAAAACAAGTCCAAGCCCAAGCTCTGCCAAAACTACCTCAGGAAAAAAGAACAAGATGATAAGCTTAAAAACATGGAGTGTCCAGCACAGTCTCCAGACTTATACCTCATCGAGCTGGTTTGGGATGAACCAGACAGAAGAGTAAAAGCCAAACAACCTACAAGTGCCACATGTTTATGGAAACTTCTGCAACAGACTTGGGAAGAACTTTCTGAAGAATATTTGATTTCTATTGTAAAAAGAATGCCACGAGTGTGTTCAGCTTTTAAATCTGCCAAAGGTGGACACTTTCATGAATCAAAAGTTTAGAATACATTTTGGTCAACAGTAAACAGTAAAAAACTGGAAAAAGTGTGGTGTTCTAAAATTTTTGACCTGTAGTGTATTATTTATCCAGAGATAAAGGGAGCTCACACTTTCACAATCACTACATTAAATGGTAAATAGTCACATTTTTATATAGCACTTTTCCTCCTTCAAGGCACTCACAGCGTTTTACAACTCACCCATACACACACACACTCAAACACCAGTGTACACAGACACTAGGGGCGAGGTGGGTTAAGTGTCTTGCCCAAGGACACAATGATAACATTCATCTGTGGGAGCTGGAATCACACCGCCAGCCTGTGGGTCAGTGGACAAACGCTCTTACCAACTGAGCTAAACTAAAGAAACTAAAGAACTAAATCTGAACTGGACCAGGACTAAATGTATCAAACCAAGTCTACATTTGCACTCTAGGACCAAAAAAGAACCAGCCTAAACCTGTAAACATTAGTTGATTTCCCACCTTCAAATATCACATACCCAAGTGTGCAGGACATAGACGCATGTTCCCTCAAGTTCATTCTCTTCAGATCCATTCCAAGGAGCCCAATCACTGAGGAGCCCTTAAGTTGGGGCCTGGTGATAAATGACCTTTAGCTCTCCACACCTCTTTCCCTTTTTAACCGTTCAATCACAGTCATTTTCTGATTAAATGAATTAGGCCCAGCTCTGGCCCCTGCAGAATATGACATTTTAATGGTGCAATTTGCTGCTTTAACAGTCCCAGTTTATTCCCATCCTTAAAAGTCCCCTCCTCATATTAGTGTGATTAAAAGTGGGAGAGTGGGGTCAGTAATCAGAGTGATTTTAACTTGATGGTATGAAAATAAAAAACAGCCTTTTAGCTACGAGTGTAATTAATGTGCTAATGGAAATGGTGATTGATTATTCAAGTATCGACCGTATCTGCAGTCTGTCAGCTATGGGAGCTAGAGCCACAAAAAGTCCTTGTAAGAGGGGGTATTTTATCTCATGGGGGTATTAGCTGCCAACACATAACATATTTAGATCACCATGTTACATTGGATTGTTTGAAAACGCTACACTCACAGAAAAGAATGTGTTAATGTGTATTATAAGTTCCACTTTTGGTTTTGCTCCACCTTCTAAGAGTTATCACAGCACGATCAGCATGCATTTCGCCAATGAAACTATTGCAACAGGCTTGTCAAGTTGCAGTGTATTGTTTTGTATCATGCTTTTGTATATTTATGGACAAGTGTCGTGTGAAGAATCAGATGGAAGTTTTAAATAGGGCCCAGAAGAGATCAATAAATTACTGAAGCAGGAATGGATAAAACCTCTTGAGGCATCCTCTTTGGCGTCCCTCACCATGTAATAAAGAACTTTTAATATTTTCAGTTGGTGTGCCTCGGGTTTGTACCTTGCCCAATTTTACATTATCAAGTAACGGCCACATTCTGCTGAGATTTGAACTCTATCCTCCGAGCATTTGTACTGTGATTTTAAAGATATTTTTATGACCCAGTGAAACACTCTACCTCTTCTCTTAACCCTCGTTAGGTATGTTTTAATGAGGGAACATTATAAAATGATACAATGTGCATATGGATTAAAAGGATTTATTTATTTATTTAAAGCGACAGTTCAGAATTTTGAACATAGGACCTCATTTTCTAGTTAGCCAGAGTGTCTTTTTTTAAATATTCCATCCAGTCCTTGTATTTGCAGAGGTCGCTGGTGCCAGGCTAGCACATGTCAATGGCCATAGTTAGCCTGCCACTAAAAACAGTCTTACCCACTCCACAAAACACTCGAAGAAAATCTGCTATCACTCCAGACTGTCGATGTGAATGTCTGTGTCGATGGAATCATTTTAGAATTAAAACCAACCTTGCATTTGAAGGATTTATGTCTGAGAAGCAGCAGCGAGTTGTACTTCCTGATAGAAGCTTGACAGCGGCAGGCTGATATCACCTAGCACCTATCTTACCGGCAAAGTAAAATTCCACTTCTGCTGAGAAAATAGTCCCTCAACATGTGACGATTCATGCAATGCAAGGTTAGTTTTATTTCAAACATTATTCTATCAACAAAGACATTCACACTGACAGTCTGGCGTAATAATAGATGTGTTTCGGGTGTTTTGTGGAGTGGGTAAGACTGTTTTTAGTGGCAGGATAACTATAGCCATTGACATGCACTAGCCTAGCACCAGCAACCTCTGCAAATACAAGGACTGGATGGAATATTTAAAAAAGTGTCTCCACACGTCTCCAACACTCTGACTAACTAGAAAAATAGGTCCTATGTCCAAAAAATCCTAGCCTGATTCATCAGCCAGTTTCACTTCGTGGAAACCATATGACCTTGTAGCATTAGGATTCGTTCTCTCAAGTAATTCCCAGATTCACAGCTCTTCGCTGATTGACCGGTTCATGGTCTACACCTACCTGGGTTCTCGTAAACCGTCTAGTGTATTCCCATTCTTGACCTAGTCGCTGGAGAGAAATGAAATTGACCAGAGGTGGCTACAAAATTCCGGACTGTTTTCTTTCTTTTTTCTTTTTTGGTTTTGGACACTTTGCATTCATTTGACATCACAAAGAGGTGAGGATTCTATGTTTTAAGAATTTAATGTTCATTTGTCAATCTGCAGATTAATCAGTGTGATTATTGGGCCTATCCATGAAAGAAAAGCTGTCACAAATTCTAAAATCTTCTCTTTCTATGTATTCTATTTCCCATCATGGTAAAGCTAACAAAAACTAACATGTAATACGCACCTCCTGATTATCAGACAATACAATGATTTATAACTGGGCACAGATAGTAGGCCACAGCTCACTTATTTTACCCTCAAAAGCTGCTTATACTGTTTATATTCACATTTTTCCTCAAATACTACTTGAAAAACTACTTGAGCACAGGCACAAATAGGCACATGACTAAACAGCAGCATCTAAACTTTGGCCAACTGTAGAAAAACAAAAAAACACACTTCACGCTACCTTCATAATTGAACTGAATCCCATTTGCGCATCTCAGGCTCATTTGTATAAAAAAGACCAAGGTTACCCAGGAGAATTATAGCCTTGAGAAACTACAGCAACCAACGGTAACTAAGGTGACGGACATTTTTGAGCTTTAAAAACAAACTGAAGTGGTGTTATGAGGGCTTATTAATGCTCCAACCAGCCCTGTTTTTCTGTTGTCCTAATTTAATCCTGATGCCCAAATCAAAACAACCAACTGCTAGAGTAATGGGTTTTTGAAGGTACGTATTCACCATTAAAGGTCCTACATTACACAAAATTGACCCTCGTGAGCTTTTAGTCATGTTATAATGCTGTTAACTCCTCAAAAACATACCTGGAGTTGTGTTTTGTTTAATTTGATAACCTTTTATTATTAGTCTCTCTACATCCCCAAAACTCAAAAGCTGGTTTACAGCCCCCTTTGACATTATGTTCAGTAGAGGGCTGAAATGATCCAAATGATTCTAGTGAAGGTGTATGGAGTTTAAAAACACATTGGAGTACTTCCTATATTACCACATGACATCACAAGATGGAACAAATTGTTTTCAGTTTGAGAGGAGAACTGAGCCTAAATAAGCAGGGTTTGCCTCAGAGTCCTACACGGGTCCATTTTTGGAGAACCGCACCCACGCAGTACAGCACCACACCCGCCCGTTAGCCCATGATTATATCAAAGTTAAACCCCCACCTGCTCTAACCCGTTAACATTCCACCCGTTACCTGCCCGTGCCCGTGATAAATCACACGCAAATTAAAAGCATTCTAATTGAAGCACTTTATTTTTTTTCAGTGCGCCTCTTAAAGAACAACAACTCTAAATGAGGATTGAATAGGTGGTTTGAATAGGTAATAGTGTGGAGTACGAAAGCTTTCAGAAATAAAATTGTATTATGTGTATTTTATCCATCAGAATACGAATTGAAAAGTTAAGACGTCAAGAATTACAATCATGAAATAAAATGAAACTGTTACGCTTTCTTCAGTACGAATACAAGTTCACAGATGCGACTTGACTGTCAAAAATACATCATCACTTCACAGGCATTATTTACTGAGTAGAAGACTGAACCAGGACTGAACAAGGACTAAAACAGGACTAAACCAAAACTGAACCAGGACTGCCTGTCAGGATGGACCCGGAGGTGCGCTGGTGTAGACCGTCGGGTGACCGCGGGTGAAAGGGCCACTGCAGCCATCGCCCAATCACACTTTGCGGACATCTAGCTTCACGGGCTCTGGTTTCTCCCTCTCTCTCAAGTCCAAGATTCATCCTGGTTTAGCCTTGTTTAGTCTTTTTTTAGTCGTGACCCACCTGTGTGTAATCACTACCCACCCGCATACCCACCTGTAAAAAATTCCAGCATGTTACAACCGTCCTGTTTCAGCAACTATTTGCAGGTGCCAGGCTCTGGTTTGCTTTTTACAAATGTGTGAGCAAAACAAAACACAACTCTAGATATGTTTGTGATAAGGAAACAACAGTACAAAATAGACCAGAAAATATCGCAATATGTCTCCTTTAAATGCATTGGCTACCATCACGGGACAGACTGCACCCATGCTAAGCCACGAGCTGCTCAGAATTGCCCGGGTTGGAGATAATGACTGTTTACAATTTTAACAGACTTTGCTGACATGCCAGAAGCACTCTTGAGTTCCATGTAACTGATATGAAAGAGAAACGACAACACTACTAGCTGCTGGCAACCTTATGCTAGACACTGAGCTCAAACAGTTCCATTCTCCTCTCTCCGCCTTTGATGACTCATGTTTTAAAGTTTTTTTCCAGAAAGCACTGATCATTTCTTCCATGGGGGGCTAAGCGGATAACGAAACCGAATTCTCTGTGTGTGTATAAGGCGTTTGGACTAATATATGGGAAGATTTACTTTGAGGTTGGGGTACAAGTCAAGGAGCTCTTCTGTCGAGACTTCTTATCATTATTTCCCCCTTGTTAGTTTTCGTGCAACGCTGCAGCATCGTTAGCAGCAAGCTTTTCTGTGATTGCGTGTACGGAAAGTCCAGAAAGTAGCCATCCATGCACCATCAACCTGAATGAGGAAGTGAAGGAGGAGTAGCACTTTGGAGCAGTTTTTTCAGCCCAGTGAAAAATAATTGGCGCATGGTATAAAATGGTTGAATTGGTCATGGATTCTTATGGGATTTCTCGTTATATCATTCACACAGGTGTAGGAACCTTCGACTACAGCGGATAAAATAATGATTTGTTTACATTGCACTGTACAGCCCTGCTTTAAAAGTATGTCTGCTTTCAGGATTGTCAAGAAAATATCGGATTTTGAAATGCATGAAATGTCTTCGTGTCTTCTGTCTAGACTTTGGGAGGTGTTTGATTTCCTTGCTACTTGGCGCAGACGGTGATTGATCAAAAGGTCTGCAGAGGCAAAGGTCAAGTTTGAGAATTTCTGAAGAATTCTCTCAGAATTTATTTTTCTTTTTATGAATTTATAGATGAACAAAATGGACTGGAGTTTCCTTCTGGCTACAAGAGGTTTTGCGCATTCAAATCACGCACACAAAAAGACTACGAGCAAACCTTGGTCAGAATACTTACTAGTGTTACAAAAGCACAGGCTACCCAGTCCTATTTTAATCCTTCACCAGTTTGTAGTGTTTAATGCTCTAAAGCAGTGTGAACTTTAAAATATATAATTGAATGAAAGGTACAAGAGCAGCACAAGATCCAAATTCAACTTTTTAATCTCAGAGGCACCTATCTAGAGCATAAACAAAACTCATTCTCCAAGGAAAACGTCTTTACAAATTGACTCTCGTGAGTTTTAAGACATGTTACCTCCTCAAAAACATACCCAGAGTTTTGTTTCATGTTTTGTTTCATTCACGCATGTTTGAGTAATCCTTTATTATTAGTCTACATCTCCAAAGATCAAAATGCTCTGTTCCACCCTGTGATGTCAAGTCATGATAGTTTTCAAGTTACCTACAGTTACCTTTTAGTTTCAGTTGAGTATAGATTGGCAATTCTAGGGTTGAAATTGTGCAAATGATTCTAGTGAGGGTGTATGGAGTTTAAAAACACAGTAGAGCACTTCCTGTATTACCACATGACATCACAACATGTACTGGATACGTGTTTTGTGTTTAAGTGAAGGACTAAGCCAAAATAGGTCTATGCAGGGTTTGTCTGTAACTTACTTGTCTCCATGGAGATGTTGATGTTATTGCTTTGCTTAGAATGTTCCAGTATGGCTTTAAAGGTTTTGTACTACACAATAATGACTCTGAGCTTTAAGACAGATGATAAAAACATGGAGTTGTGTTTTGTTTCATTCACACATTTGAGTAACACTTTATTATTACCCTGTCTACATCTCCAAAGCTCAGAATGTTCTGTTTCACCCTGTTATGTCATGAAGAAGTAGTCAAGTTCACAGCTACAATTACCTTTTGTTCAGTAGAGATTGGCAATTGCTGGGCTCAAATCATCCAAACAGTTCTAGTGAAGGTGTATGGACAAATTGACTTCACAAGGTGGAACAGAGCGAGAAGAACTTAATATGCAGGATTTCTCTGTTAAACATGTGTGAATGAAACAAAACAAAACTCCAGATATATTGTTGATGAAGAAACAACATCAAAAACACCCTAATAAGGACACTTGAAATAAAAACTAATATTTTGTGGTTAAGTAAAACTATTATGGATTGCGTCGATTAAATCAGCTATGACTTTTTGTAGACTAAAACTAGAAAAACTAAAAAGAAACAGTTTGCTAAAGTGTACCTAAAATAAACCCAAAGCCCAGGCGATCATTCATCATTGCATTGGTAGCATCATTTTCATCTCCAAAATACCTTGCAGATATATTTGGACATAGAGAAACAAAATTCAAGAGATAATTCCCCAACATGTAAATGTGGAACAAACATTTTAAGTATTCTACCATTGTTATTATTTATCCTCAGGACTTGGCGCAGGATACTTTATTGTCTGGCTCTTCTTCTTAATCTAATTTCAACAAAAACTTCCTTAACAGTTGCATCCACTAAAGTAACTCTGCAGCAGGCCTCAAGGCACATGAAATTAAAAACACCATCTTTGTTATTTCTCAGCCCGGCCATGTAAACAAGAAATACTGGGACTTAATGAAAACGTACCTGTAATGTATGCTAGCTAATATCCGGCGTTCACACATGAAGCTAGCTCCTTGGGCAGGATTCATCTTTTCTTGACATCTCTACCTCTTCTGCAGAGACCGACCATGACTGCAGGCTAAAGTCGTCCCCCGGGAGACAACAAGCATCTCACGGATACAGGGAAGTGTGAAAAAGGCTGATGGGGCGGACTGAAGGGCGAAAAGAGACGGAATAACATTTAAGATGGACACTGCAGCTGTCAGACTTCAACGCCAGAAGTGTCCGAGTGGTCAGTGCAGGATATAAGGGTTTGTACACTTCAGGGTAACACAACTAAAGTGAGATTGAGGTTGGATATTTTCTGTTATGAATAGATGCACTATCTCTAACTATCTCTACCATTTACTCGTCTCCATGGAGATGTTATTGCTTTGCCTAGAATGTTCCAGTATGGTGTTAAAAGTCCTATATTACGTAATACTGACTCTTGTGAAATTTAAGACAGAATATAATGTTACCTTCTCAAAAGCACACCTGGAGTTGTGTTTTGTTTCTTTCCCACATGTCTGAGTATTCCTTTGTTATTAGTCTGTCTACATCAAGATCAGAATGCTCTGTTCTACTCTGTGATGTCATGAAGCTGTAGTCATGTTGACAGCTACATTTTACCTTTAGTTCAGAAGAGATTGGCAATTCCAGAGCTGAAATTATCCAAATGATTCTAGTGAAGGTGTATGTATGTATATCTTGACATTTCAAGGTGGAACAGTGTGAGAATAACTAAATATGCAAGATTTGTGTGTTAAACATGTGTGAATGAAACAAAACACAACTCCAGGTCTGTTTGTGTTGAGGAAACAACATTATAACATAGATCAGAAAATAGTGTAATATACACAAGCAGGTGATGCCACAAGACCAAATTATAGGTCAGATCTGTGGAGAGGTGGGTGAGCTTATTTACAGTAAAAAAGTTTTTTTGTTTTTTTTTTTTGCGATAAAAACACTTGTAAGCGAATAAATGCTAGATAAACAACTTGAAAGCCATAGTGTGAAACATTGCAGGCAAGGCAGTCTCCATGGAGACAAGCAGGTAGCAGAACCCCACCAGAAAGGTTACATAATGCACCTTTAAATAAGAATTTAAAATACTAAATATAATTCGTCCACATCTGTTAATATATTTTTTGTAACAACTGATATAAAGCAGAAGATCAACCAACAAATTAGCAAAACATTAAAATCCATTCAAACCAACTAAAGGCCGCTACACACTACAGCATTTTTGATTTTTAAACATGCGACAAAAAGCGCTCACCACAGACACGAGGAGAATCTTGTGAGACTTAAAATCTCTGATCTCAGAGACTGCAGCGGGATATGTCTGTGGACCACAGGCTATAAAGTTGTGAGCATGATCACGTCAGTTGTTTCCTGTCTACTGCAAAACCACTCACTTTGAGTCTCTTTTAAGTGTTCAGAAGATCAGAGCATTGCACTTCTAGTTTAGATACAAGTCAAAAGTGTGTTCTTATTATTTGTGAAATGTGTTGCAATAATTCAGATACATGATTTTTAAAGTATAAAAAAATTTATCTTGATTCGCTTGCTGTATGGATATAAACAGACACACGCAAAGAACTACTCCGGCCTTTTTACTTTCAAAGAATGCCTCAAAGATTAATAGTGTGGTTTTGTGGACTGAATGTCATTATTTGCGGAGGACGATTTTTATGGATAATGTGGATGAGATGCTGCAGTTTAAATTTACCATGTTATGAGAGGTGCGTAATAAAGTCTTGTCATTATTTTCACTATATCCCGAGTTTGTATCTTGTGCTTCTGTGTCCATCACTGTGTCTGCCCCTGACACTCTTTTTTTATTGGCTGTTACCGCAGCCTTGCTGAGGTTTTGTGGTACAATCTAACAGAGTAGTTCAGAGTCACACTGACACCACACACGCAAGGAGCGCAGCGGCTTCAGAATTGCACAAGAAGGCACGGAGTCAGGTTAGGCCTACCGAAACTCGGAGAGAAGCAAATCGCAGCCATCATCGGGCAAATTCTCCTGTAGTGTGTGGCAGCCTTAAAGATTTCTTGCTGTACACTTGATAAATATATAATAAAATACATTTAAGACCGTATATGACTCCTATAGGGTTCATCAAACACATCTCTGTTACCCTTGGCATTCATTTGAAGAGGTTATTAATCTGAGCAGGGTGCAGGGTCCGGTTGGGGGCCAAGGTCATGGTTCATCGGATCATGCTCCTTTCCTCCCTCATTATATCTCCACTGTCTGGACCCCCCCTGCCACCCCCCCACCGGCAGTCGCTCATTAAGACTTAACCTTTGACCCCTCCTCGTCGGACCCCCACCACACCACTAACCTTTCTGCTCTCTTTTATTTATGGACGCCTGTGTTTTGAAGGTGGCATTTGGCGCTGTGTCACCGCAGGGGCAATGACGCATATGATAAGAGTTTAGTTAAAGGTAAGATGACTGTAGGGCTTTTATTACAGGTTTGTACTGCTCTTGCTTTTTATATAATAGGTGGATCAATACAGAAAAGAGACATGGGCAGTGTGGGTTATTTGTAATGAATTTAACTTTTATTTAAGAAAACGAGTTTGAGCAGTAATCTGATGTGAGTGTCTTGCCCAAGGACACATTGGGTGTGAAACTGTTTTTTATCAAATTGTTATAGGTGTACATTTAAACCAGTGCACCATTTACACACATGAACAATTCATGCATATGCAATTGAATGTAATTTGGTGGACTGATTGGTTAACAAAATTTTAAGTAATTTAAACAAGGATATGTGTGGACCTGGGTTCATTTAATCATTTTGTGAAACCATTTGTTTCAAACTTAGGTGTCAAAATGGACCCTAATCTAAAATTTGATCAGCAAATTAGGGCTGTTGTAAAGGCTATTTTTTCCAGCTGAGACAACTGGCCAAAATTAAGCCTATTTTGTCAGCAGAACACTTCGAAACTGTGATACATGCATTTGCGACGACTAGATTGGATTATTGTAATGCACTTTATGTTGTTGTCAGCTAAAATGCACTTTACTGTTCATCTCACATATTTTAGACTCTCTCCGTTGGCTCCCAGTGTGTTTTCGAGTCGATTTTAAAATTCTTTTATGTATTTTTAAGTGTTTGCACAGCCTAGTGCCCTCCTACCTCCCTGACTTGATCCACCCTTATGCCCCCCTCACACTCTCAGGTCAGCAGATCAGCTCCAGCCCGCCATTCCAAATGTAGCCCACCTAAACCCAGTATAGTGAGGTAAGGGCTCCTGAGTTCCTTAGTAACTCTAATTCTAATCCAAAAATATAGAAATCAAATTATTTACCACTCTAATTAGAAATTACCAAACCGAGCAGAATGAATTATTAATGCAAATTTACTGGGTTAGCAAATTTTTAAGAATATCTGAACAAGTGAATGAAATGTAGACAATATCAAAATATTAAACTGTGGGCCCACTCACGCACACACACACTAAGAAGTTATAATACAGTTAAAACAACTCTGGGTGCAGGCCTGTGCGCTGCTTGGGAGCGGTGTGGCCCAAAACAGAATGGCCGCTTCACTCTCCGAGCCAAATCAAATATTTTAGGTACCTGGTTTTGTAGTTTGTGTACAGTTGTTATAGGTCAGATCTGGATGAAAACGCATTTACAGGTTCCAAGATGGCGGCGCGGTCACGTCCACTGCTCCCCGCTGGTCTCCTCCCGTACGTCCCTCACACACGATCCCGCTCTTCTAAACAACAGGCTTTCATATCTCAAGTTGAGAAATAAAACAGTCTTTGTAGTAAGCTGTTTTAACTTCACTACTAATTCAGTTGAGAGCACCCGCTTAGCTAGCGAATGCAAAAAAAGAAACGGAGCTAACGTCTTAAACTTTCCTTCAGTACTTATGTGCAGGTCCGTCTTCGCGCTGAATAACGTCCATGCGCTCTCCACAAATGTGTAAAACAAGTCTCTACTTCCGACTATTTGGCCAACAGTCCAAAGGCTTGTCATACACCATAAAAGTTCCGAATTATCTCCTTCACTCACTTCCGGTTCACCGTGTGTAAAGTCAATACAAAAAATTACCAGCAGCAGCAGTACACATTCATAGCACTTCCTGTAGAATTTCAAAATAAAATAAAATAAACTCCATCAACTGCAATATACCTTGTACAGCTCCTTAACTTATTTCCAGGTACTTTTAACAGTTTTTAAACACATTACTTAATAAATGAAACATACTTTTAACAATATTTATGTAACTTATAACTTATTTATGCTTTTTAACCATTTTAAACTGTAACTTATATTATGAACTTCAATTACTGTATTATTACTGTACATACATTTTTGTCTAGGTTACACAAAGACTAAACTTGAGCTCCACGCGATTGCCGTTGCTGCCCCACAGCTGTGAAACCATTTGCTATTACAGGTCAGACAGGCGAAGTCTGTACCTGTTTTTAATCACTCCTAAAAACACACCCTTTTTCACTGGCTTTTAATAATGAGATGTACATTTCTTGTTGCTGAGTATCTTATTGTTTTCTATGTTTTTAGTTGTTATTGTGTATTGTGTTGTACTGCAATTGTCCTTCTCTGTTCTGTGTTTGTGTACAGCACTTTCACCAGCTGTAAAGTCTTTAAAGTGTTTTATAAATAAAGTTGGTCTGGTATGGTATTAAAAAAAAAAAAAAAATCAGTTCCACCTTGTGATGTCATGCAGTAATACAGGAAGTGGTCTAGTGTGTTTTTAAGCCCATACACCTTCACTAGAATAATTTAGATCATTTTAGACCGAGAATTGACTCTACTGAACTGAAGGTAAACTGAAGGTTAATTTGAAATCTACCACTGCATGACATCACAAGGAGGATCAGAGCATTTTGAGCTTTGGAGATGTTGACAGACTAATAAACCAGGATTACGCAAACATGTAAATGAAACAAAACACAACTCCAGGTACGTTTTCGATGAAGTAACAACATTATAACATACATCTGCTGCACAACTTTTTAACATTCGTTTGTTTTTTCTTATAACCGTGTTGTTACTGGGCAGAATAGAGCTGGAGTTGTATGGCCAGCGCCGTCTTTTCACCTGTCCTCTTCTTTTAGTTTTAATTCACTTTGAGGAGAGCGCTGGTGGGCACACATTTGAGGTGCTAAAGGCGTACCATAGCAGAGTGCTGACTTAGCATGGCCGCTAAAGATAGATCTGACTGTGAAGCCAACTGCTTTTGGAAGTCAGCCCGTACCACCAGCCACCCTTCACCATCCCTGTTAATGATACCATGACCAGGAGATTGACTTTTCCTTTCCAGGCTTACCTATCCAGTAGCTATTCAACTCTTTTTTCCAGCTTTTGCACCCGCCTCACCTGTCAGCGGAGGCAATGACAGGTGTCGCACGTTGTCGGAGGCCATCTTGCTCAAAATTGGCCCCTCTTTTTAGTATCACAGTCTGGCTGAGGGACTATCTATGAATGCTATGCGCCAGAACACACCGCATTTGTGAGTGAGAGTCTGGGACATTTCTCCGTAGCTTTCGTCCAATTTCGCGGTGGCCCTGGTTGGCAGTGATGGTCTGTGTTAGGGTTTGTTTGTGTGGTTGAATGGGGAGTGTTAAAGCCCGTGTTGTTGTGGGGGAAAGAGCCTGAGGTATGAGCAGGCTGCCCTCTCCACGCTTCAGGGGACAAGCGTCAACTTCTGAATACAGCTGTTGTGAGTGGAGTCAATATTCTACTATACTCAGAAAGGGGCTCAAGTTTACCGACTGGGGAGTGGAGATAGTGAGGTGGATAGAGTAGGACTTTATATCTGACATATAGCTACAACAAAATAAGGCTGTTTACATTTTCCAATACAGGGTTGCATTCACACTTTATCGAGCAATGCAGTACAACAACTCATTTTTATGCACTAGATAATAGTGTTGTCACAATACAGACATTTAAAACTCAATTTTGATACAACAGACTCGCTACTCAACATTAGGGGTGTGCAGAAATATCAAAATATCGATATAGCTTACCGTTTAATGTGATGATACAGTATCAATATTCGGAACTGCTGTATCGATATACCGCCAAGAGTATTTTTTGGTATATTTTACTAAATAATTTTGTTACAGCGCTACAATTTTGTTGCTTGTTAAGTGGAAAGAAACTCGTTTATGCGACATATTTGACATTTTCACTGTTTTGATGATTAAAATTGTTGTGTTTCATATGAACTTTGCAGTGGTTTAACAAAGACTTTTAGTATCACAGCCATGATTTAGTCTATTATTTTTTATTGAACCGTATCGACTCAATTTGAAATATATCGTATTGAACCGAAAGTGAACTGTATCGAGACATGTATCGTATCGTGGCCTGTGTATCGAGGTATATATCGTATCGGCAACTTCTTAACGATACCCAACGATATCCGAGTTGCATGGAAGTGGTCTTAAAGGGACCGTATTACGCTATGTTATAATTTTGTTCCCTCTCAAAAATGAAACACTGAGCCACCTTGTGATGTCATGAGGTAATATAGTAAGTACTGCACTGTGTTTCTTAAACTACATACACCTTCACTGGAATCATTTGTATGATTTTAGCCCTGGAATTGCCAATCTCTACTAAACTAAAGGTAAAAGGTATAGCTGTTAACTTAAAAACTAACAATACATGACATCACAAGGTGGAACAGAGCATTTTGAGCTTTGGAGATATGGACAGGATTACTCAAACACGTGTGAATGAAATAAAACACAACTCCAGGTATGTTTTTTGATTATTATAACATGGCTTAAAACTCACAAGAGTAAACTCAGTGTAATATGGGACCTTTAAGCATGTCATTTCTTTCTTGGTTCTTTTTATTTCTTATAAAACATTGAAACACATGAATGATCTATACTGTACTGAATTCTTAGTTTAGTATTCCAATGGTGACATCAGTAATGTTATAATGATAAGAACAGCAATACACTAGTCTTTAAAGTGTATTGCCAACATGCATACTTCCCATATCTTTCTAGACATGCAGTTTCTAGCCCATGCTGTGGACATCCTGTGTGTGTGGGTTTGCTGATAGAGAAATAAATTCCAAAATTCAGTACCCCTTTACCTGCAGACACAAGCGAAACGCTGCATTAAAGATTTCCAGGAGAGGAGGGGCGTTAGGGTTGGAAAGCCAAGCAGAACTCCATTGATTGGGCCTAACCTTAAAAAAGTGGGCTTCATAAATGTAGCCGAGA
This sequence comes from Boleophthalmus pectinirostris, assembly GCF_026225935.1. Lineage (NCBI taxonomy): Eukaryota > Metazoa > Chordata > Actinopteri > Gobiiformes > Gobiidae > Boleophthalmus > Boleophthalmus pectinirostris. The sequence continues at coordinate 20,972,107 of NW_026571153.1, read as the reverse complement.
GGTGTAATTGACTACAAGATGATTCATATTCATGTAAGATATCCTTGGCAGTAAAACCCAGTGCTGATTTCCTTTTATGTGACTTTTACTAGACTTGGAGGCCGTCCAGATACTACCCCTGTCTGCCCAGTTTAATGTATCAATATAACATGAGCAGGAATAGATATGCATATAGCATTTTGAAATAGGCATAGCATTTTCAGATATTTATGTTAATGGAGGTTTGCTATAAAACTTGCAAAATGCGGTGCTAAATATTGTATCAGTGTTATGGTTTTAGTTTAGGATCGTGGTCGGAAAAGAAAACAGCTTTCAGTCTGCTGTAATTTCATCTATCCACTGCAAACTCTAATTTTACTAACACACTTAGAGGCCATTTTATAGTTGAATGCCAAAACACAACAAAGTGGATATGTTCAATATTTCAAAATCTTTAATTAATTAATGATGGGGTGTAGACTCGGTGGTGGACTGCTGCCGTGTAATATCATAAATCAAAGGGCAGAGAGAAGTGAAATATAATAGTGTTTTAGAAATCAAGATGTTTGTGTTCATCTTCGAGTCATTGAGGGAAATAGTAGTTTCTTTCACTCCCTTTCTACTCCCTTGCACTAAAATGAGTCATGCCCATCGGGAGGAGTTATAACTGAAACTTGCCCTGTCCTTGTTTACTACTCTGACCGTGCCACTTTCACTGTCGGGGAGTTGGACGCCTCTTCAACTGAGAGCAGACACTTGAAAGTTACTAATGCACAGCAAGATTCTGCGAAAGTTACAAATTTTCAACCCTGGCATCGACGCTCACACACGCCACATCAATGCCAGATTCTTGCCGTGCTGACGCTTGAAAACGCACCACAGAATCACAGACTGGCCTAGACGTGCATCCACCTTAGACTCTGCATGTAAACTCAACCCCCCTAACGCCGCGGTCTGAAAACAGGAATTGGACTTGGCGGACTGGAGGAAGGTTGTATCTCAGAGCACATTTCTTTTGAAAGGATTTTCTTTCATAACAAAAATTACCTACTTCACTCCTCCAAGAAAAACATTCTTTCTCCTAAAATTTCCACCTGGTTTGAGGCATTTTTCCTCCATGGGACAAATGGGGGATTACATTGATTTGAACAAAATAATTGAGAGATGATTATACCAGGCTGTGTTCGGTTGATAGCAACAGAGAGGTGAGAGGAGAAACTCGCTTGTATTGAATATATGCAACAATAACAGAAAGAGAGAGAGAGAGAGATACTTTATTGTCACAATCAGAAATACAGTTATTCATCCACTGGGAAATTCATGCAACTGACCAGGAGAAGATTTCAGATTTTAACATTTGAAGATTTTACATTTTAGCTTAACTTGAAAGTAAAGTACCCTCACAACATATTAACACTAGATACACACTAGATATACAATAGGTGCAGAAAGAGGCAATCTTTCTCTTTCCCTGTAACTGATTAAATTCGAGATCGATACTTTTAATGCCACAGTGAGGAACATTCTAGGCATATTACGTAGTGCACCTTTAAACATTTCCTTAAACCTGCATTGTGTAACTGTCAGAGAGTCCGTCACTTGACTGTCTCCACAGAGATGTGCCTATAAAATGTTCCACAGTATGGCGTAAACGTGTATCTCCATGGAGACGTGCAAGCTAAGTTACAGGTTAGATTTGTGAGACCGCAACCCCACTCACAGTAAGAATGGACGTTTTTTAGATATTTTTGAAAAATAAATAACACCTGTAATTGAATAAATGCAAGGCAGATTAATTTAATGTATTAATAATGTCATACTGTAGACAATTTAAACCAAAGCATTAACATCTCCATGGAGACAAACAAGATGCGAACCCCCTCCAGAAAGGTTACACAGTGCACTTTTAAATATTATAAAATACTTTCTTTTTATTCGAACATTCTGTAACATTATAGTTAATAGCTTGAACCCTGATCTTGAATGCTAGAAATAAAAGTGTAGACTCTGCTGTGATACAGGTTGGGCAGAAAGAGCACACAGTGAAATCTAGAGGTTCTCGGAGCTGGTGTGGGAGTGAGGAGAGGAGCAGTAGACGTATACGAGAAGCATTTTTCTGACTCACTGGCCCCGTCTCCCATTGTCGGTGACGCCTGGGACTGATTCACCACTGTATCTCCGAAGCCCGCTCGGCCCTCCCCCTCCCGATCATGTGTGAGATCGCTCCCCCTGCGCTCCGCTCGTCTAATCTCTTTTCTGAGTTTTATTTTTAGGGGGAAGTAACCAAGCAACAGGTTTTAGTGCATTTGAAGAGATTTGTACAGGAAATGTCACAGTATTATGCAGGTAGCGTTTCGGTTTCACAAAATAAATAGATTAAAGGGCCCATATTACTCTATTTTTTGATCCACATTATAAGGTTGTTTCCTCGCCAAAAATAGACCTGGAGTTGTGTTTTGTTTCATTCACACAGGTTTGACACACACATACTGCATATTTAGGTGTTTAGGAGTTCTTGTCTCAAACAGAAAACACCATGTTCCACTTTGTGATGTCATGTGGTAATATAGGGAGTCCTCCACTGTGGTTTTATACTCCATACACCTTCACTGTCCTGGGTAAAACACGACCCCTGCCCCCTTCCATGCATGTATGTAACAGTTGGTGAAACAATATGCGTTAAGTGGCAAAACTGTCATCAACAATCTGTCTTAATGCATTATAGACTCATTATAGACTTATGAAAAGCTCGTAGGGTGGCAGTATAAACAAACAATGTTGAAGGGAAAAAGTAGTGTGTGCTTTTTAGGGCCATCTAGTGGTTAAAAAAAAGTAGTTTCTTAATTTTTCATTACAAAATCATGTCTGATACTGAGGTGCCATCAACTGCCTGTTGGATTTATGGATGAAACAGCAGTAGCTAAAAACTGTTATCTTGAAAAAAGAAAATGTGATTTTTATGAGCACAGAATCCACGAGGAGAGGCTGTGAGAATCTCTTCACTTGAAACTTCTTGCTTAAAAAACAGCTTTCAATTTTGCAGTGGAAAATTTTGTAATAAGTTATAAAACTGACTTTTTGGAGTTGTTAAATGTCAAATTTTAACTTCAGAAAATGCTGTCAGCGCCTGGATATAGTCATTCAGTCATTTTAAGGAGTAGGGAGAAGAAAAATCTTATATGATCTTAGGCCCTTTCACATCTAACATTGGTGAAAAACAGCTGATTGCAAAACCATACAAAGGGAGACAGTCACATCCAATACCCAAGTTTGGTTACAAAAAAGAAAAAATAAAGAAACATAAACTCAGAGGCATATTTTGTAATGTATTTGTTGATTCACTGTGTCACGCCCATAATCAGTCCCATATGTGATAGGATGTCTCAGGGAGGGCATCTGGTGTACAACTCTAAATCAAAAAGCCACACACCATACCCCCCTATTTATTTTGTCTGTGTGACTACGTTTATATGATGACGGTCTGAACAGAAGAAGCAAAAGTGGTGTTCACTTTTTATTCCGCGTTTAGATGAGCATATTCAGGAGGAAATCTGTGTGCATATGGTGCCGCAAAAGTGTGTGGACATACGGAAGTTTTCACGCCACACATTTTCATCAGCTACTCCTTCCACAAAGTTGTCCCACCATCGACAGGTTCTCCCAGGTCTCGTCCATAGTCGTCTGGCTTGCCTGCGATGAACTGGTGCATCCAGAATTTGACAGAGGTGATTGCAGATCCTTCTCTGTTCACTAATAGTATCTCTGCATGTTCTGTACATTTACTGAGATGCCTCCTGTAAGTTTATTAGCGCTGCCAGAGAAACTTGAAGGTCTGACGCATGGAAATGATCCGACATGTTTGTTTCTGTGTACTGTATGTATGTGACGTGAACGCGTACACGACATGAGCAGATCTGACCAGAGTTTTGTGTCTTGGGCAGTGTAGACGGAAACACTACGGCAGAGCGTACGCAGCTTTTCCACTCTGGAGGGTGGTTTCATATTTTTGCGTTTTTAAGCCCCAAAAACGCCGTCACCGTCTAAACGAAAGGCACTTCCAATAAAATATTTTGCCGTTTTTTACCCGCAAGGTTCTCACGTAAGCAGGCCCTGTGTTTGTTTTTGTGATGGTCATACATGTGTCCTGTGCTGTTGGACATTTAGTATTGCATTGTCTTGTATTTTATTGTACATTGCTTGGTTTTGTTTCTTGTCGAACAGGCTCGTACAGCTCCGCTCAAACAGTGAGAGGTATAGGACTACATTTATACGATACTCCACGCAACTGTACAACTCACCTTTATGTAACAGATAACCCTATGTCCTGTCAATCATCATATCACTTTTGCACTGTTTTTCCTCACAACCTCCTGTATATAGCTGAGATATATTTCTCTTACTGTATCTCTGTTTTATTTTGACTTGTATATATACATTTATATAATCATGACTTATCTGACACTTGTCTCTTGCTATTTTTGCTCTTTGTTATTATCATATATTGTGATGTAATGTGATGAAGTAATTTCCCTTGTGGATCAGTAAAGTTTGTCTAAGCCTAAGTTAACTCAAAATTTAAAAAAAATTTAAATGCCATATGCAAAGAAAATGCCCCATCTTCTACACACTGACGTAGCGGAGAAAGAAAACAGTTGATTGTGCATCCATAAATGTGTTTAATTCCATCTGCATTGCCCTAAACCTCCCACCACTTCCTTAAGCTGCCTTTAAGTACCTCAGTTTGTGCTGCGTCAGACCTTGGTGCAGCAAATTTTTAACAAGACTCTTTAACCAAGGCTTGTTAATTTCATTAAAACTAAGCTTGCGGGATCTCTTTCTTTCTCTCAGTCTGACATCTCACCGGCCCCCCACCACCTTAGCCCCCTATCTCCTCCGTCAGGGCCTCATAAAATATACATCGGACAATGAGCAGACTGCTGACGAGACGCGCTTTCTTCTTCTTCTCATCCCCGCTTGAATCTGCAAACTGATGTCCAATTAGCTTTTTTGAGAAACGACGTACGCGAAAACCACCAGCGGCGCCCACGCAATATCAGGACGCAACATAATGAACGCAATCAACAATAATTATGGGAAATGATGGCTCCTGCTCCGAGGCGTTATCAGGAGGTGAGGGTTGGTTTGTGTGGCACTGCCGGTGACCTCCGCGGTTTGGAGCGTTCCGGAAAAAAACAGGTCCCCCGTTGCTTTGCCATCTTTCATGTCCTCACAGCCGGGAGGATGTGTGGAGAGGAGGTTTACAGAGATAAAGACACCATCAACTTTTTACAGCGCACTTTTGTCTTGAGTGGGGAAAGTTAAGGAACAAGTGTTTGAAAAAGTTCTATGCAGGTGAAGAGGAGAGGAAAAGGCCTTACAATGTTTAGTATTTTAAAGGGTCTGGACTGGCTTTTCAATAGCTGTAGGTTTGTGTAAGACATATAGCGTCAACTTTTGGACTGAGAGTGGTTATTAAAGTTGAACTATGTAACTTTTTGGTTGGGGTCCATCACCTGCTTGTTCCATGGTATGACATTAAACAGCTCTACCTTACATTTATTCAATTACAAGTGGTTTTATAGCTCAAAACACCTAGAAAAACAGACATTCTGACTGTGATCTGAGTTGCCTCTCCACAGATCTAACCTGTAACTTGGTCTGGTTTGGTTTCCATGAAGATGGAAAGTAGGGGCGTAACAATATCCAAATCTCACTATACAATACAATGATATGAACCTCACGGCACGATATTTATTGCCATATTTTGTGGAGGCAAAACAAAGCTATTGCTACTTTTTCCACTTAAACGTCCTTGACAAGACTTAATCCAAAGAACTAAGACTTAAAAGTGCTTAGAACTGTTATTTCTTCTTGCAGTCTACACTGAAATGGAGCAAAGGATCATGGTCTATGTAGTTCTCTCTGTCTTTTTTTTAACTATTGCTGCAACATAACTCTTAATTTAAGCAAAGAGACTTGTAATTCGATATATTGTGATGGTCCATGATATTATTGTGAGAACTTTGACGATACGATATCACGATTATTTTGGTTATTGTTACATCCCTAATAGAAAGTTTTAATACTATACTGTGAAATATTCCAGACAAAGCAATGACATCTCCTTGAAGAAGAGCATTTGACCAACCCTGGACCAGAAAAGTTACACAATGCACCTTTAAAACACCCCATTTAAAACTACCTTCCTTTCCAAAGCTAAAATATCAACAAGAGGTATTAGTTTAATTAGCGTGTCTGCTTTTGCTGTGACTCATCTGATCTGGTACAAATTGTGTTCACAAAGCCTGTTAATGACGGAAAGCGTTTGCAGACTCACTAATATTATTCTAATGTGAGGTAGATATTCACTATTCACTTTTTAGTGGAGAGTCTGCCAAAGCGGGTGATGCCATTAGGCCAAGTTACAGGTCAGATCTGTAAAAAAAGTGACCCCACTCATAGTACAGTCATTTTTAGCAAAGAGACAAATTTTAATGAACCACAAGGGAAATTATTTGAACAAAGTAGCTCACATATTATATTATAATAACAAAGAGCATAAATATAAATGGTAATAATAAATTCTAAATAAGTAGCAAAAATAACAAAGAGACTGGCATCAAATAGTAAATAAATAAATACAGAAATATAGTAATACAAATATATCTCAGCTATATATGAGAGGTCGTAAGGAGAAAACAGTGCAAAGATGAAATAATGATTGACAAGAAAAACAATATTGCTATGGAAACAAGCAGGTGGTCAGCCCTCTGGCAGAAAAGCGGTACACTTTGTTCTCTTTCATATCAAAAATATGCTTTATTCTTCTCAATAAATCTTGCTATTTTCAGTTTACACAACAGTCTTCCTACTGGGAAAATTACAACTAAACTCCCTGTGGTCATATTCACAATTTGTGCATTTTAGTGTGATAAAGACAAATCATTTTATGAACGATTTCAGTGGAACATTTTTTTCCAAGAACGCTCTCCATTATACTGCTTTCATGGTGCTCTTTTCTATGGAGCCAACCATTTTCAATTCTGATCACACATTCATTCTTCTACATTTTATTTCCTGCCATTTGGCCATGCGGCAGCGCGTCAGCTTTTGTTCTGTGAAACCCTTTGGAATAAGCAGGCAGTGAAAAGGCAGTGGAACACATGCAGCTGGGGCGCTTCCCTGGACTGACCCTAATGGACTCGGATGGTTTAGAGGAGTGGACGGGAGCGCAGCCAGGTGAGGAGGCCAGGCACCGCAGCTCACTGCAGAATACCAAGTGCCCACTGTAACCTGTGGGTGAGTCTGTGCCAAGGAGAGGCCCCGAGGTGCTATCAGGGGCCAGGGCACACGGAGATCAAGTAAGAAGCAACTGGGAAGTAACCAGGAAGCAGGACTCTGTGGTACAAGTGTTCTGCTCACTTATTTACACACTGAGTCATGTGTTTAAAGGGACTGTTTGTAAGAGTAGGATTTTAAATTTCATAAACTTGACATACATGTGTCTGCATACTATGAAAACATCAAATATGACTTTTACTGATAACAATTTGCATGCTCCATGTCTTGCTAATTACAAAAACAAAGGCCATCATTTCACATTTATTTATGTTAAATTGTTGATATTAAAACAACTATCAAATCAGAAAAGAGAATGAGCTCTCATGACTCTCTCATTTGGGTTATCATGCAGTTTCAGGGCTTGTTTACAAGTGAATGCTTGCAGATAAAAACGACAAAATATTTTATCAGAAGTGGCTTTTGTTTAGATGGTGATGGTGTTTTTAGGGCTTAAAAACACAAAAATCTGAAACCACCCTCCAGAGTGGAAAAGTTGAATACACTTCGTCTGCACTGCCCAAGACGCAAACCTCTGGTCAGATCTGCTCATGTCGTATACGCGTTTACGTCACATACATCACCACCTAGCGTCATCAACTAGCCGCCTGGCATGCATACCTAATCGAATTCCACACACTTTTGCGTCACCGTATGCACGCAGATTTCTTCCCAAAAATGCTCGTCTAAATGCGGAACATAACGTGAAGACGTGACACCACTTTTGCGTCTTTTGTTCAGACCGTCATCATATAAACGTAGCCTCAGTTTTTAATTCCGTTTGGTTGAAACCTAACATCTCTCTCTGATGTGAATTCTCAATAAATAAAGCCCAGGACCTCCAGCCGTTCATTAACCATTGCTTGTGCGGCCTTTGCAACTCAATGAGTGAATTCACGAGGTTCTGAGCTTTCACATGTGATATGGCTTTTTCATATAGTGTGTCCTCTGTCTGCTGCTTTAGACAGTGGCAAGTTCAGTAGAGATTGTGGTACCTTTTTAAAATGATCGACCTTGCATGACCTTTAACCATACATTTAGTTATTTTTTTGTTATTCCCGATGTGCAAACACATACAGGTCTGGCACCATCTGCTGGCACATATAATGGTAAATGTGAAATGTTTCCACCTTCAAGGCACTCAAACCACTCACCCATTCACACACACATTCATACACCAGTTTACGCAGACAATGATGGTTATGTCGAGAGTGGGATTTAAACCGCCAACCTTCGGATTAGTGGACAAACACTACCAACTGAGCTACTGTCGTCATGAGTAAATGAGTAAATGTGCCCTTTAAAGGCACTATGACTCACATTAATCCTATACATTAGTGCCTCCTCTCTATCCAAAGAACAGTATTATTATATTTAGATGAAATGTGGAACAATGGGATGATTCACTGACAGCAAAACAAGGTAAATAATGTCAGCAAAAATTATCTGTATTTATGCATTGTAATAAAAGTACCCCAAAACATCTCATGCTAAAGTACAATGTGTAGGTTGGTTTTAGATACCACATCTTACCACAATACAGCAAGTTAAACTCATCATTTTGAAAACAGTAGCTCACAATTTTTATTTATGTATTTATTATTTCAATTACATTACGCCTCCACGGATTTGAATGCGATTCCTGTGATAATCTTTAAGATGGCGATGCATTTGATCCTTCACCTGCTCCATAAGACAGTGACATTTGGAAAACAGTGGAGGCTTTGATTAGTCAAACGTGGGCGTATTCTCCCGAGCTTCAGATATGAGAAATAAGCCACGCGCCAACTGTTGAGAAAAAAGAAAAGTTATTACTCCCCGTCTCAAGTCATTTGTATTAAAAGCGCCATGACTTGGAATATGTGGCGCCCCGATGCAATTAATACTAGCGGGTGCTGTGAATATATGAAGTCTGCGCTGGTGTACAAACCCGGTGGGAACTGGCTGCCTCCGAGTCTTGTCAAAAAGTCAAGAGTTGTTCATGCGTCACATATTGAAAGGTGTCGCGCAAATCATTACTTGGGATCACATCTCCCTTAGCGCTAATTGGATAGAAATCGTAAAATGTTGTTAATTTGAAATGTCTGATACTTTATTGGAGAGCGTGTTTACCAGTAGTGCTGACTGATAAAATACTAATCTTTTTATTGCCAACGCCTAGGGATGTGATGATGTTGCTTTTTCAGTTCCTATACAACACTAGGGTGTAAGTATACTGATACGCACTATTATCTGAGCTATGTTATAATGTTTCCTCATCAAAAACATACCTGGAGTTGTGTTTTGTTTCATTCACACATGTTTAACACACACATGCTACATATTTATAGCCTGATTCATCAGCTGGTTTCACTTTGTGGAAACCGTCTGACCTCACAGCATTAGGATTCGTTCGCTTGATGGTAGGTAGGTACTTCTATATTTAACAAATCACTGCTATTTGGTCGTGATGTATGTAATGCGTCGCTAATGAGGCTAACTGGTATATTAAGCTTTTCCCAAAATCCGTAGGAAGAAGGGCAATAACGTTTTTCCCCTTGATAAAATTCACCAAACATTCTCTTTGTTCTGACTTTAAATCCTCAATCTTGGGAATCATTGCCAAACCGAATGTATGGCTTTGTCTACATCCATCTCGACCGCTTTGTTTACTGTTTTGCTGTACCACAAAAGGGACCCAGACAAGCGCTTGAGTTTGACGTCATGGCTTCACAGCTCTGCGCTGATTGGTTGGTGCACGGTCTACAACTTCCGATGTGTTCTTGCCAACCGTCTAGTTTGATGGTTAAGTTATTTTGATTCCTGACCTAGTCGCTGGAGAGAAATGAAATTGAGCAGAGGCACTAGGTGGCGCCAGCCTGGCTAACCTATTTAGGCTGAGTGCTTCAACAGAAAGCAAAAGTTCCACCTTGTGATGTCACGTGGTAATACAGGAAGTGCTCCACTGTGTTTTTAAACTCCATACACTTTCACTAGAATCATTTGGTTGATTTCAGCCCTGGAATTGCTTATCTCTACCGAAGTAAATGTAAAAAGAAAGGAAAGTTAACATGAGAATTGAGACTAAGCCACTAACTACACCTGGAATAAACCTGAACAAAATCAAGTCTATATCAAGACCAGATCCAAGCCAAAGCCAAACTAACTTCTCCCAAATGTCTCCCATTGTCTCCAACTGACATTCTTCGACATCATGCACTATTCAAAGCCGTGAAAAAAAAAAAAAAAAAAAAGATTCTTGAAACAGATGGTTCTGAAATCAATTATAAAGCAGAGTTGGCTTGTAACATTTGTACTGTTGTACTGTTTTTTTTTTGTTTTGTTTTGTTTTTCATGAATTTTGAATATTTTCTATGTTTCTTGCCCCGATTCTTCTTGCCTGGTCAAATGTAACAGAAAACAATGTCTGCTGCATTTTGTCTAGTCCAACGTCCAAATCTGACCTTTCCAGTTCTTACATAGACATTTCGCTTTGGATCCTTTCAGTCTATTACCCTTCCAATATGACCATCTGTTTTCTGTGCTGAACAAGTAACATTATTGAACCAAATGCATCTGATGATATGAAATGATAATTAACCAAAATATTCTGGGAGTTCATTAAACGGTGCAAAAGAGCTGATTGGCTTGTACAAATTGGAATGGTATTTAAAGCGATGACTCTCATGCAATCAAAGCAAGTCCTCTCATTTATGTTAGACACAGTTTAGGAATAATTAAAGGAGCAGCTCAGGCCAGGGTCAGTGTGCAACTTTTTTCAGGTGGATAGTCTGCCACCTGTTTCTCTTCATGGAAACAAGCAGTGCAATTTACAGTTTACGTTCAAAGCATTTTAGCAATAAAAACAAATTCAAAAATGCAAGAAAGACAAGTTTAATATCATAGAGGGTAACATTTCATGAATTGCAATCTCCATGCAGCATCTCTATGGAGAATTTGATTCTTGTGAGCTTTAAACCATGTTATAATTTTGTTAACTCTTCAAAAATATACCTGGAGTTGTGTTTTGTTTCATTCACACATTTCAGTAACCTTGCATTATTCATATGTCAAATCTCCAAAGCTCAACATGCTCTGTTCCCCTTGTGATGTCATGTAGTGGTAGTTTTCAGGTTAACAGCTACCTTTTACCTTTATTGTTGTAGAAATTGGCAATTCCAGGGCTAAAATTATCCAAATTATAATAGCGAAGGTGTATGGACATCACAAGGTAGAACAATGTTTTCTGTTTAAAGGGACAGTCTGGACATAGGACCTCATTTCCTAGTGAGCCAGAGTGTTGGAGACATGTGGAGACACTTTTTTAAATATCCCATCCAGTCCTTGTATTTGCAGAGGTCACTGGCACTAGGCTAGCGCATGTCAGTGGCCATAGTTAGCCTGCCATTAAAAACTGTCTTACCCACTCCACAAAACAACAAAGCAAATCTATTATTACGTCAGACTGTCGATGTGAATGTCTGTATTGATAGAATCATTTTAGAAGTAAAACCAACCTTGCATAGCATGAATCGTCGCAAGTTGAGGGACTATTTTCTCAGCAGCAGCGGAATTTCACTTTGCCGGTAAGATAAGTGCTAGGTGATATCAGTCAGCCGCTGCCAAGCTTTCTATCAGGAAGTACAACTCACTGCTGCTGCTCAGACATAAATCCTTTAAATGCAAGGTTGGTTTTACTTCAGCACAAACATTCACATTGACAGTCTGGTGTAATAATAATGTGTATGTTTTGTGGAGTGGGTAAGACTGTTTTTAGTGGCAGGCTAACTATGGCCATTGACATGCGCTAGCCTAGCGACCAGCGACCTCTGCAAATACACGGACTGGATTAAATATTTTACACACATCTCCAACACTCTGGAAACAAACGTGTGAATGAAACAAAATATAATTCCTTGTATGTTTATGATGAGACAACAACATTATAACATAGATAAGAAAACAGCATAATATGGGTGCCTTAAATATCTTTCAGTGAGACACAAAATGGCGTCTCTTTTCAAAAACAACCTCCAGGTTTCATCACCACTAGAGCATATCTGTGGTGGACCCTGCCTGACTGATCGTAACTCAGGCAACCACACACACATCTCCACAGAAGCAGCCATTCCCGTCCACCCTCTCATTGTTCAGGAGTGTGTTGCGGATAAAAAATTAACCTTGCTGGACATTTTCATCTCTCCTCATGCCATGTTGGACCATACACTCACTCCCTCTCTCCTCCCTGGACATATATATCCAAATATGTGCGTAGCTGTCAGGGGCGAGCTGAACCCGGCTATGGGGGCTTTTAGTTGAATGAGACTGCATCCCTTTCCCACAGAAATCAATCAGAGATGTCAATGGCCATTGATCTGGAGGGGGATTGGATGGAGCTCAGCGGGCAGTATTAGAAGGTATCTTAAGGGGGGCTGAAGGTATCTTTCTTAGCCTCAGCTCCTCACTGAACCTTGACATAAATGCTGATCATTTTTCTGTTTCCTGGTACACTGTAAAAACTAAAATCTAGCCAAGTTAAAATTACTTGATTTAAAGGTGCATGGTGTAACTTTATCGGATGGTTTCGAGGGTCTGTCAAATGCATTTCTCAATGGAGATTTTATTGCTTTGTCTGGAATGTTTCACAGTATGATATTTAACCATTCTATCTTAATGGAAACCAAACGAGACCAAGGTATTTTTGAGCTATGAAGCCACCTGTAATTTAATAAAAGTAAGGTAGAGCTGTTAAATGTCATTACTGCAGAATGACATATCCAAGGGCATAGGTTTGCATAGCGACGGTGGAGACATGTCACAACCAGAAGACAAAATAGTCCCAACCAATATTTGCCATATTATTTTAATAAAAAATAATATAAATTTATTCCAATATTTTTCCAAACTCGATAGTATTAATTTAACACGTTTTAGTTCACATTTTGTTTATTCGACGTTCTGAGATGTATTCAGTGATATGACGACAGGGTTACCCCTGCCACTATTTCATTGGCTGCAACAGAGTGATGTCATTAGTGGAGCCTGGAGCCTAAACTGGGGAAGCGGCAAAACAGGGCCAGCCCCTGAAGATGGCGGCTTGAGCAGGCGTGCGTGAAGACGCTGCACCGAACTTTGAAAAACTTTTCAGAAGGAACTTACTTGGCTTCATCTTCAATTAAACTTGTCTTATAATGAGCTGCCGTGGAAAAAGAGCGACTGTCGCCACAAGTGCACCTCCCAAACGGAGACCTACTTGTGCACTGTGCAGCCGGACTCTATTGACAATATTCCATGGAAAAAGGTTTGGACATTACCTCACAAATATCACCACCAACAAGCAAAGGGAAATCTGCACAAACTTCTACATTACTCTTACCCAGCTAAGAATCATCTTAGAAGGGCAATGGACACAAACTGAACATTTTGAGAACTGAAAAAATAAACCACCTCTCACTTATTTTGGACCTGCCCAGACTCTGTGTGTTTTTAGAAAGAATTCATAAAACATAAAGTTGAGACCAAACCTACGCCCCTGGACATATCCACAGAAATAAGCAGGTGACAAAAATTTTACATAGTGAACCTTTAAGTTAAGTTTAAGTTTTATGATGATTTGAGTGCATTTCACTTAACAAGTAAAATTATCTATCAATGGAACAAGACTTTTTGTAATTAAAATATGAAACTACTTCTTGCTACATTAAGAAAAACACAACTCTTTGCACTTAAAATAAGAAACACAATTTAATATGGCTTGAATTAAGAAAAACACACTTATTCCACTGGTAGATAATTTTACTTGTCAAGTTGAATCTACTCAAATAAACTAAAATGTTCTTAATTTCAGTTGTTTTTAACTTGGCTAGACATTGCTTTTTGCAGTGTATAGGACCTCGGTAGCCTCAGCCGTCTCCAGGAAACCAGAGATTGAATAACAGTAAAAGGCGGGCAGGCGGCGTATACAGGGCTCGAGATGTGTTCTGTCCCCGCTCAGTCCACTTAAGAGATAAACACTTTGCACATAGGAGTTAAAACAAGGGATCCGTATGGTAGGACATGGTTCACCAATCAAGCTAACATAAGGATTAGTGGAGAAACAACAAACCACTCGATTCATGCTATCAGCCACGGGGACAGGAAGGCATTATTGAGCTTTAATTATAGGTGGAAAATAATGTTGCAAGAGTTTATTTAAAGCTGTACTATGTAACTTTTCTGGTGGAGGGTCTTCATGGAGATGGTATTGCTTTGTCTAGAATGATCCACGGTAGAGATTAAACCGATGTAGACAACTACTATTATAGGCTACATTACAGGTCACATCTGTGGAGAGGCAACTCTATTCCCAGGGACAGTTATTGTATTTTTGAACAATAGAAAAACACCTGAAATGGACAAATGTTAGAGCGATGCGTTTAATGTCATACCATGGAACACCACCTGCTTCTTTTGTCTGAAATGTTCCAAAGTGTGGCATTAAACAAATCTATCTGGTGTTTGTTAAATTATAGGTAAATACACAAAATTTATTCAAATGGTGCATTTTCAGGAGCTTGTGATCATTACAACTGTTCATGTCCTATTTAGGAGTTTGATTAAAAGAAAAAATAACGTCGAGAGCGACGAACTGAAAAACTATTGGTTTATGCTACCGACTGAAATTTGTGTGAGAGACTTGTCTAACAGAACAAATCATTTCACATGTTGAAATTTTTTTTGTCTTTGGATGCGATTTTAAAGCCGCTGTGCTCCTCCTGTGTGTGGTGTCAGTATGACTCTGAACTGCTCTGTCAGATCGTAACCACAAAAAGTCAGCAACCGTACGGTAACAGCCAATAAAACAGAGCGTCAGGGGCAGACAGAGTGACGGACATAGAGGCACAAGATACAAACTCAGGAAATAGTGAAAATAATTATGACTTACCCCTAGTAAAGTTGTAAATATAAACTGCAGCATCTCATTCACATTATCCATAGAATTTGTCCTCAACAAATAATGACACCCAGTCCACAAAACAGCTCTGTGAATCCATTTTAAGGAGTTCTTTAAAAGTAAAAAGGTGAGAGTAGTTCCTCACATGTGTCTGTTTATATCCTCACAGTGCATTAATTGGGGTGAAGCTGCAGTTAGCAATAGTGACTCTACTTCCTGTGGACTTTATCTCCAGCTTTCTGTGCATTAAAAGTCATGTATCTGAAGTACTGCACCACATTTCAGAAATACTAACTCAGTTTTGTATCTAAACTAAAAGTGCAATGCTCTGGTCTTTTGAACACTTAAGAGTCTCAGTGTGAGTGGTTTTACTGACATGAGGTGCGTTCACAACTGTGTAGCCTGTGGTCATGTTCTATGCTTGTGGTCTGCACACATATCCCGCAGCAGTCTTTGCAATCGGAGATTTAAAATCCCGTAAGATTTTCCTCGTGTCTGTGGTGTGTGTTTTTTGTCGCATGTTTAAAAATCGTTTAAAACCGAAAAATCCTGTAGTGTGTGGCGGCCTTTAGTCAGTTCTTTAAGGTCAGATTGTGTGTACAGATTAAAATCCAGTAGGGAGGAGCTCTGAAACAATTGTACAGAAGACCTAAAATTGGGCACCACTCTCTTCCAGTTGATAAAGAAGTTTAAATGTTTTGGGCAGATACATGAATTATGATACTTAGTTTGTGCTGTAGTGCTTTGTTGTATTGTTACTGATTTGTTTGTTTCCTCTTGCTGTATTTATGAAGATGAATTGGTGTCAAGATGATGCTCTGATAAAGGAATAAAAAGTAGGCATAATAAGATCAAATTTCAGCCTACACCTTTTTGGTCTGTATATGTTAAATATGACGAGATGTTTGTGAAATAATGTCAAGATCAGTCAATCCAATATAACCACAGACAGAGCAGAGCCTCAGTTAGCATCACACCCCCAGAGAAAGTTGATGATGAGCTGCAAAGTATCAACATCCAGTTTCCTGATTTGCTTGTTGTCTATTTACTCTACCTCCTATTTCTATAAAGCTAACACAAGGATTAACTTCAAACACACTGTGCTCTGCTAGAGGGACCAAATCTCAGGTAGGTCTATTGCTTTTTCCATTCCCATCCCAGCACAAAAGTAATGAATAAAATATCTCCTCCTCTGATCGTTTTACCTCAAGGCTCGCCAACCAGATCAGACCACTGTACCGCAAGTTTGATTAAAGCAAAATGAAAACTTTAAGGATATATCATAACCTAGCGGGCCGGTGTAATTGCGATCGGTCAATGCGGGGGTGACAAAGTGCGGGTGAGGCTGAATTAATGGCGGCGCCCTCATGCGTATCAAACTATAATGCTTTAGGTTCACTGACTGATGAGTTCCATTACTCCCAAAATGAGGTGTAATGTTCCTTTGGGTCGGGCAGGTGGTTTTGACGGTTGGAGTGAACGCATGGCTGCCCCTTTGAGCGCGTGAAGGAGGGGTCTGTGCGTGAACTTAAGCCCTTTGATTGTCAGTGAGTGTTTATGAGAAATAATCGTTCACCAGCGAGTACCCGGTAGCGTTTTTTTTTTTTTTTTTCTTATCAGGAGCATTAATGGAGACAGAGACGTTGAGGCAAAATGTATTATTCAGCACTTAAAAGCAAGCCTGCATCTGCTCTGAGCCGTTTAAAGCCCTGTCCGATGCCCGCTCGCCTGCTTAATATTTCACACGATCGTTGGCTCTGGAGCTAATAGCAGGAAGCAGGAAGTGTGCCCTCGTGGATGACCTTGAGGGAGGAGGACGGAGGTTAAAGGGACGTGAGATGGAGTCTGTGGGGATGTGATGTCTCAGGTCAATTCACTTAAGTCTGCATCTGATACTGTGTTGAGCTTTTGTCCTTTCTCCTTCAAGAAACATTCAGCAGTAGAACAGGAATTCCTACGTGGCTTTGCAAATGTTTTAAATGTAACATATTTGTAATCCACTTTGCACCTTTTCTGATGGAGTCCATGGCATGGTAGTGCTTTTTGTGGGACGTTTCAAGTTATGACATTAAAGTTCTCTGCATCTGAAAAACATGCAGGGAAGTTTGAGCCGGCCTGCCTCTCCACCGATCTGACCTGTAACTTTGGCTTATGGTGTCACCTGCTTGTCTCCATGGAGATAGATACAGTATGTTTACTGCCATACTCTGGAACATTCTTTGCAAAATAGTGAAATTTCCATGAACACAAGCAGATGGCAAACCCTAGCAGAAAAGTTACACAGTGAATTAACTTCTTGGGTTCTTTTTAAAGACAATGCAGTAAAGTGTATTTATCTTGTTGACATGTTTCTGCTGCTAGCTGCAAGCCATCTTCAGAACTGTCACCGGTGTTGGTGGTGATGTGTCGTATATCAGCTGTTGTTACTTCCTGTAGGTGTGGTCAGCCTGATGGACCTGGCAGGTCGCTCAGACTGACCACGCCTCCCGTCGCCCAATGTTCTCTGGAGTAGGGTGTCCCAGGTGTGTGGGTCATTGGATCAGAAAACAAGTTCAAACACTGGATCAAGGAGGCCATTGAAATCAGAAAACAAAGCACGGACAGCATTAACCGTGATGATGGCGTGTTCCTCCTTTCACACAACATAGGGCGATGGGAGGCGTGGTCAGTCTGAGCGACCTGCCAGGTCCATCAGGTGTGACCACGCTCACAGGAAGTAACTACAGCTGATATACGACACGTCACCATCAACACCGGTGACAGTTCTGAAGATGGCTTGCAGCTAGCAGCTGAAACATGTCAACAAGGTAGATACACTTTACTGCATTGTCTTTAAAAAGAAAAACAAGAAGTTAAAGTATATAAGAAGACAAAATGAACATCACTGGCTTACACAGGAAATCTTTAAATATATTATTTGTACTCCATTGTATCATTCATAAGAACTATGTCCAAATCAATACTAATTTAAACTAAAATATTGTAGATTAAGATGTCATTCATATTTAAAGTTATCTGTGTCTGAAAAATGTAGAGCTTTGTGAGCAGGCTTGCCACTCCACCGATCTGACCTGCAGCTTGGGCTGATAATATCTCATGCTTGTCTCCATGGAGATAGATATGTTTAATGCCATACTCATTCTTGGAGCATTCTTGGCAAAACAAAGACATCTCCATGAACGCAAGCACATGGCAGACACTATCAGAAAAGTTACACAGTGAATCTTTCATTAGAATCATTCATTCATTAGTACTTTGATGTGAAATGTTTGTATAAAGCTGTTAAGTTCATGTCTAAAGAAAGTACACTACAGTACTACTACTACTACTACTTCTCACACCATTGTATCATTCATAAGAACTATCTGTAGCAATCCTAATTTAAACAACAAATATTGCATCCAAAAATAGCTTTAAACATCTTCCTTTACTTCACAATATTCTCCAATTCATTCTACAGTTGTTTGTGCCTCTTTGCCGAGACAGGACATCTGCGATCGGCCTTGTCTCAGTGCAGTCCATCTTTTACACTGGAGCACCATTCATTGTTTTGTCTCCCGCTCCGATCTGTGAGCCACCCCCCCCCCCACACACACACACACACACACACACACACACACACACACTTTTGGTGACGCAGCAGCACCAGCCCAGCCCGAGCAGATCAGATAACACTGGCAATCTCACATTTATGGATCCTGTTCTTCCTTCTTGCATAGCACCGCTTCCCATGTGTCCTCGTGTTACCTCTCAGTGTCTGTGGTGTTTCTCATGTCATAAAGTAAACCAGTACAGATACTATATTGTGAAGCCAGTGCTGTTATTGTCCATGAATCAGAGGAGAAGGCTAATGTTGGTGTGGTGTTAGAGGGCTACTTGTTACCATTTTATGTGTGATGGAAACAGGCCATCAACAGAAATTTGGGAGTCCGGGACAGGAGCCTCACATGCCACAAAACTGTGATCTGGCCTCTGAAATTTGTGAAAAGCATGAATATACTCATTGAAGTGTGTAATAAAGATGCTAGAAACATGTTAACAATGTGAAGATAACTTTAGTCTCCTGTGACCTGGTTAAAATGAACTACTTTTTACGTTTTTAAGACAGCAAAAATCAGGCACAGTGTTTTTAAAAATAATTATTGTGAGACTTGCATTTTGTAGGATGACCCAAGTGAAAATAACAGGTAGATATATGAGTATTTAGATCTCAGTTGTGAATAGTGCGTGTAATCTTTACTATAATATAAGGTTATATTCGGACATATGCGGATAGCCACACTGTGCATTGGCATGAAGCAGGGTGAGAGCGGAGATGTCTCAGTTAACTTATAATTTAGTCTGACAGCGGAAAAGAAGAAGGGCTTAATGAAACTGGGTCAGCTATTATCTGCGCTCCTTAAGAAACCGTGAAAAGATTCTCAGGTGGAGATTGTAGATCTTGGATTAGAGTAAAGCCCCAGAATCAAACTTTTTTTGGCAGTTAAAAATATAGTTATTGAAAAAGAATCATTTAGACATAGACAGGTGTCCATCACTATTAGAATGATGTTTCTCAGTGAATACAGAGAAAACTTAAGGAGCTGGAACTATTTTTTCAACATAAAATTGTTTTTTCAACATATGCGCCATATCTGAGGACACTGTTTTGTTGCAACATTTTACCATACTGACTTATTACTGTGAATTATGTTCATGGGTGAATTCATTTTCATGTTTTGAGAAAACATGTTTAAAGACAAGATGATTTTGATCACGAAACAAAACACAACTGTATGTATATTTATGATGAGGAAACAACATGACATGACGGATAGGAAAATAGCATAATACAGGCCCTTTAACTACAATTTATAACTAAACACGATGAACAAAAACTAACTTTATATTTGCTTTTGAAAAATCATTTGAGTATTACTGCTAAAAAGTCATAACAGTTATAATGTCATTGTATAATTTTAAACAAAGACATGGCCATAGTTATAGTTTGGCTAAGTAGTCAATTAACCAAATATCACATCACTTTGAACAGAATACTTTATTTAAAAGCTTTTACACATTGAAATGGAGCAAACTTTTTATATTCACACACAGTGAAAAATGAAACTAAAAGCTCATACCAACTCCAAATATGTGCAACACAAGCTTCAGCTTTCACTTATGCAAATCATGGCATATACATTTGCCAAGATTAAAGCATGGCTCATTGGCCTCCTAAATGCTCTTTGTTGCTACGCTAATGCTACAATAGAACAAAAATAGTCTCTACTGGAGCTAACTGTGATACTCAGGCCCAAAGCTAATAAAGAAAGGGATGGATTTTTAAAAACAGGGCATTTATTTGCAAAATTATTCTTAAAGCTAATCTGGATAATGTGGCTCTTTAATGGTGATGATAATTACTTTACATTATGCTTTTATGTGCAATCCGACTAAAATTGGAGCCAAAGTCCAAAGCCAACAGGAATTATAGGCCTTTTAGACATTTCATATTAATGCAGTGTAGTTATAAGAGTGGAAAAATGTCCTCATCAACAGTTTTTAAAGATTTCACCATCAGTTGTAATCAAATATTAAGAGCTCCGCAGGAAGTAGAGGAATGTTCAGAATCAGAGCTTGACCCTGGGAGTCCTTGATGTACTGGTGCCTTGAGGAGTTTTGGCTCACTGGTCATAAATGAAGAAAGAGCTAAAATGTAACTTTGAGGCTTGTTTGTTTAATGTAGCAGATGGAATTTAGTGTTACATCATTTTTATTACGAGAATTCGATTTTTTTGGTTTAGTTGGTATCTGCAAACTGTTGTGGGTTTTCTCTGGCTTCAACCAATAATTTCTTAGATGATATTGTTAATCTACTGTGTACTTAGTAGTATTAGTGAACATTGTCTGTAACCGCCCGAGTGTACACAGCCCATTGTTCCATATGAGTTAAATGTCTTGCCAAAGACACATCGTTTATACAGTGTCTATGCCAATAGTGAAGTCAAAACAGTGCTAAAAAGAGATTTACTACTGTAATTGATTTGTTAAAGGGCCCATGATATTTTCTGATCTATGTTATAATGCTGGACATACCTGGACTTGAGTTTTCTTTCATTTACACAGGTTTGACTATCCTGATTCATCAGATGGTTTCACTTCGTGGAAACCGTCTGACCTTGCAACATTAGGATTCATTCACTAAATGTTAGGTGGGTACTTTTTTTATTTAACCAGTCGCTGCTATTTGGTTGTGACATATGTAATGCACCAAATCCCATAGGAAGAAGGGCAATAATGTCTTTCCACTTGATAAAATTCACCAAACATTCTCTTTGTTCCGGCTTTAAATCCTTGATCTCGGGAACACAGAATGTTTGGCTTCATCTACATCCGTCTCGACCGCTTTGTTTCCTGTTGTGCTGTACCACAAAAGGGACCCAGACAGGCACTTCACAGCTTTTCGCTGACTGGCTGATGCGCGGTGTACAACTCCCAGGGTTCTTCAAACCTTCTAGTGTGTTATTCCTGACCTAGTCGCTGGAGAGAAATTAAATTGAGCGGAGGCACTAGGTAGCACCAACCTGGCTAATGTCTGACACCCAAATCCTGCATATTTTCTTCTCTCAAACTGAAAACATTCTAGTAATGTGGTAATACAAGAAGTAATCAATTGTGTTTTGAAACGCCATACACCTTCCCTAGAATCATTTGGATGATTTTAGCCCTGGAACTGTCAATCTCTACTGAACTAAAAGTAAAAGGTAGCTCTTACTTAACATCACAAGTTGGAACAGAGTATTTTGGGTTTTGCAGATATAAGCAAGCTAATAACAAAGGGTTACTCAAACATGGGAATGAAGCAAAACACGACTCCA
The DNA here is from genome assembly GCF_026225935.1 of Boleophthalmus pectinirostris. NCBI lineage: Eukaryota > Metazoa > Chordata > Actinopteri > Gobiiformes > Gobiidae > Boleophthalmus > Boleophthalmus pectinirostris. Next base: position 20,950,021 of record NW_026571153.1, on the reverse strand, counting down.
GATATGTTTTTGATGAGGTAACAATATTATAACACAACTTAAAGCTCACAAGAGTCAGTTTTGTTTAATATCGGAGCAGTATGTTTTTATTTTGTTACTTTGGAAACTGTATCTATTGAACTTTTTCAGTCTGTAAAGAACCCGCACCATGCTCAGAGCTGTAAAAATCTCTATATATCCCTATACAACGAGACATACATTCCAACATGTCTAGTTAGCTCCCTGACAATACCTCGAGACCCTGCTTGCTTGTACAATTTCTTTGTGTCTCCAATTTCCAACTCCCATCCTTCTAGGTAAATTTGACTATACTTTCTGATTTGTAAAAGCAAATAAGCCATCAAACCCGGCAGCTGTCTCGTGCCTGATCCCTCATCTGTGCCTCTCCGTCGGAACAGCCTTTGTAACCAGTGAAAAGTTTTCCTCTTCATGTCATTTGTATGGATCCATGCGTCCGTCTCCCAGCTTTGATCATTACAGCTCCGATGCTCTCTCTGCTGGATCGCTGCACCAGTTGTCACCTCTGTTTCCTCTATTCAACCACACCTGGAGCTACAGCTGGTCCTATAGTGGGTTACTTTTTTTTTTTTTTTTTTTTTAATGAAAGGTGTTTGTCGCCTTTTATTTGGTAATAAGCAAATCTTTTCCACAAAACTGAGGCGAGCCCATTGGACTTACACTCATGGGTGCTACGACCAGGCGCGGCGCCAGATATTTTCGTTAGAAGAGCTTTGGGGGGGTGCTAAGTTGAGGGTGACTACTATAATGAGGGTGCTCACTTAACATGCTCATTTGGAACCTTTTATGGTTGCTAGTGCACCACCACCTTCCACCATGTTTGCTTTGCTGTTTGAAGTTTAAATGTAAGCCTAGTTAGCCTCTGTAGTGATTTATAAACTCCAATATGGACTTCTTGTTTTATTGAATACAATTTAAAGTTTGTGGTAGCCATTTGAACTTTTAGTCAAGATTGAATATCCTATGAAAATGGGGCAAAAATCTTTGGGGGTGCATTGGTCACTCAAGGGGGACTATTGTCCCCTCAACCCTCCTTCGTGGCACCACTCCTGGCTAGGACAAAAGAAAAGCACAGACTGATTTATGGTGGTTTATAAGTTCACTCTATCTACATTAAAAGGTGCACTGTGTAATTTTTCCAGGGGGAGCATCCACAGTTACTTATCTCTGTAATGATGCTTTGTCTGGAATATTCCACAGTAACAGTCAACATTAGTGATGGGCGAATGGAGCCTCGTGAAGCATTGACACCTCAGTCGCAATATTGTCTCAAGTAGTTTGACATGTCTGAGGCCTTGGAGAAACACTGACCTCTAGTGGACAAATTTAACCCTTGGCATGCCGGTGTATTGTTAGTGTAAGACAATACTTGTATGCAGTGCATACACCGTACCTAACAACAACAATAATAATGATGATTTAAAATAATATGTAAAGAGCAACATAAACAGCAGCTGTAAATAAGAAAGTAGGTTACCTTGTTAGATGGAATTAGATCAAAGTGATCCCAAACCACAGATCGCTTTTTCCACTTGTAGATGCCATCGATAATGAAACAAATGCCAAAAGTCACCAAAATCAACACTAACGTCACACAATACTCCTCACTACCCAACATGTTTAAGAAATATTGGTGCATCTTTTATACTGTAGCAGTTTAGCACTTGTCAAACCACGGACGTGCGCTGAACACTCTGAAGCACTCTGAACCAATCGCAGAGCGGAACATTCGCTGAGCCAATGAAGCGCTTCGAAACACTGAAGCGATTGACACACAGAGCGAAGCAGTAGGGGGAGGGACCGACACTTCCACACTTTGGTCACGTGAGCGGCTGCTGCGAGACGAGCTCCGAGGCAGAGCTTCAGAGCAATTTGTTTCAGAAAGAACGAGACGTGCTCCGGAGCTCCGTCTCATTTACCCATCACTACTCAACATTAAACGTATCCATCTCACATTCATTCACTTAAAGTTGTTGTTATTGCTCAAAAACACCTTGAAACATATGCATTTTACTGTGTGTTGGGGCCAGCCCTGTGTTCCCTTATTTCTAAAATTTTTCTTATTTGTAACAATTTTGGCAAAATTAAACTCTAAGTCAAGTAATTTTTATTTTAATACAGCATTTAAAGGGATGAATTTCAACCTAGGGTCCTTTACACCGTCGGGTGTAACTGAAAACCAAATTGGGAGAAATGGGGATAAAATCTGATGCAAATTGATGATAAAGGAAATGTGGGAACACAGGGCTTCATTTTTGAAAGAAAAAAAGAAGACCTTAGAAATGAGGGAACATAAGTCCTGTGGGGTCTGGCTTGTAAGTTTGCGTAGTGGTGTCTCATGCTCGCTTTTATGGACGTGGCAAAGTAATACCATACTGTATAACATCACCGCAGAGACTAATAGTGAGCTCTTCATGTCATTTGTATGGATCCTTGCGTCCGTCTCCCGGCTTTGATCACTCCCGCTCCGACGCTCGCCGCTGGAACGCTGTCACCTCTTTTCCCTCTAATCAACCACACCTGGAGCTACACCTGGTCCTGCCGTCATTAGCAGAATTTCCTGATTGCGCCGAGTTGCCGGTTCTACCCCCGCGCATGTGATTGTGTTCCTTTGTTACAGCCAGGATTAGATGGGAGAATAAAACCCGAGGTATTTTTTTCCTTTCAGCTGGAAGAACGGACACAATTTTGGTCAAATTGCATATTGTTTGGAGCAATTTGAGGGAGATTAACCTTGTCGCTAACACATTTTGGAAAATTATTACTGCAGAGGTAGATAGAAATTGCTGCGTTTTGCCTCTCTTTCGTTGCATGGCTTATTTCTACCATTAACGATGAGGTGGTTTTATTCAGGGAAAAGATAGAAAAAAAAAAAAGAAAAAAAAGAAAAAAAAACTGTTGATATAATTTAGAAGCTTTGGATAGGATAAATCTGTCTATGTTTTGAGAGATGTCAATATAGTATTTATCCTGACAGGTTTAGGCTTTATATTCCTGTGCATGCTTTCTGAAATAGAAATTGCCACCTAATTTCATAGAAGAAAACTGTTAGAATTGCTGTTTGGTGTAATTTAACCTCATTGACCATGTTTTGAGAATGCAGAAGATAATGTGTTTCTTGCCCAAGGACCAGTGTTGCCATAGTTACTTTGAAATAGTAATCTGACTACTGACTGCTGATTACTTCTTTATAAAGTAACTTAGTTAAGTTACTGACTACTTGCTTTTAAAAGTAACTAAGTTAGATTACAAGTTACTTTATTAGTTACTTTCAGCAGCGGCTGATCCCCCAACCCCTTCTTGAAGGCAGACAACACACTGGCGCCAGTGTACAACGAACCTTTATGTTGCCATCCTTAGCTGAAATAAAATAAAAATAATGTATGTATTTCCAGCTGCAAAAGGCGTTACCTCTCTCCCTCCATTGTTTACATTTGACTCGTGGTGGAGATGATGTAACATCATAGGAAACATGTCACCAGAGACGATTTATACGATCGTTGGAGTCACGTAACCCAAGTCGCCAAAAAATAAAAATAAATAAATAAATAATCTACGTCACCCTGAAACACAAAAATAGTAACACAGTGTATTAGAAAAGTAATTTAAATCTGACTACTGGTTTGGAAATAGACCACTTGGTACTGAAAAAGTAGTCGGACTACAGTAACGCGGTACTAAGTAGTGCGTTAGTGGCATCACTGCCAAGGATCAAAAGCATCCTGAGCTGAGTGGGAAGTGAACCATCAACCCTCCAGTTGGAAGGCAACTTAAAGGTGTCACATGCTTTTCTCCATGGAGATGTTAATGCTTTGTCTGAATTGTTTCACAGTGTCGTATTAAACCTTTCTATCTTTATGTAGATGTAACCAAACCAAGTTACAGGTCAGATCTGTGGAGAGGCGACTCCCCTCATAGTCAGAATGCTTGTTTTTCTGGATGTTTTTGAGCTATAAAACCACCTATAATTGAATAAAAGTAAGGTAGATCTGCTTAATGTCACACTGTAGAAGTACCACAATAAATACTGAGCCTCACAAAATATCCTTCCATTGTTTATTTTTTGAGCAATATAGTATTTATTGTGAATTGCCACCAGATTTCACAGAAAAACACTGTTAGAATTGTTGTTTGGTGTAAATTAACCTCATTGCTTCTAACGTGCTCTGGGATCTCATTACTTTCAAGCTTCCTTTCTTACTTTCTTGGCCTATTTCTGTCCTCTCTCTCCCCCCGTGGTACCACTCCGCTGGCTTCCGACCAAACGGGAGTAAGGTGACTTTACTTGAGGAGAAGGTAGGTATAGAAAGTGCACCACTAAAGAGGCCTTGGGGAGGGTGAAGCAGTGGAATAATAATGTCTGTACACCGCTGTGTGAAAGAGGGGCACCCCACTGAGACAGGCCGGGGAGAGACAGACGCGCACTCTTCATCACACCCTTTGACATCCAAGACTCCAGAAGATACGGAGAGAATGGAGGGCGACCTACAATGAGCGGAGGGCTGGAGAAGTGTGGAGAAGTGTAGATCTATATAGTCTAAGGTTGAATCTATGGATGATATGAATTATTCCCTTGTTATTGTCCTATCACCTTTGTTTTCAGCTTGCCAGAGAGAGATGAATTTACTGTATTAGAATCGAGGTTTAGTTCACGTACAGCCTAGCAGCAGCAAGTAAGTAAGTAGTAGTAATAGCAGTAGCAGCAACAGTAAGTAATTGTAAGTAGTAGTAGAAGCAGGTAGTAGTTGTTGTAAACAAGTAGTTATAAGTATATAGTTGTAAGTAGTAGTATGTAAATAAGCAAGTATGTAGTTGTTATATGTAGAAGAAGCAAGTAGTAGTAGTTGTTATTATAAGCAAGCAGTTATAAGTAAATAGTTGTAAGTAGTAGTAGTTGTAGTATACATGTAGTAGTCAGTATTTGTTAAGACTATCTGCTTCATAGTTTCTAAAGAAAAGTATAATAAAAAATAAATAAAAATACATTGCATGTTATAATGTACAGTATACAGACAGCCAATGTCTAATATAATACACATAGTAGGGAAAAACAAACATGTTTTAGGGGTTAATGTTTCTTTAAATTCCTCATGAAATTTTACAATTAACCAATGTCACATGTCTTAGTTTGTGCCAAGAGTATTCACTATAGTCTTATAATATTCATTATAGTCTCTTGGGGTTTGACCACATCCTAGTCTCCATGGAGATGTTATTACTTTGTCAGGAATTTTACATGGTATAGCATTAAATGCTCTTGGAGTAGGATCACTTCAACAACAAAAAAAGCATGTTTCACATCAAATTGAAATGACAAGACGCATGTTTTAATTACATGAGGAAAAATCTCAGTTTGTGGATTTTACTTAGTAGTGATATTTTCATTTGTGTGTCAGCTTAGACCTATTTTTCTTCTGCCTATCCAGGGCAGCAGTCTAAGCAGGGACTCTCAGACTTCCCTCACCCCAGACACTTCCTCCAGCTCCTCTAATAGGACCCCAAGGCGTTCCCAGGCCAGCCGAGAGACTCTTAATTTAGTTTTCATTTCCAATTCATTTCAGTTGAAGAAGTTAGAATTGTCCACACTGTTTTACCATAGTATTATCTTCTTCTGTTTCTCCACCCCGCAGGTACAACAATCCTCACTTCCCAATCGAAGTTAGAATTATCCTTATAATAAGTCCCACTCACTAACAGGTCCTCTTATACACCGGAGGGCCAGCCGCTCTTTTGACACCATGAATTATTCCCCTGTCCTCTTGGCCCCTGCTCACGACCCGCCGAAAGAGACTATAATTAATGCATAGGTCCGCTCCATGCTCCACAAATCTAAATTACGAGATACTATCTGTTAAGACGGACACAAAAAGTTCCTCTGGCTCCCACAATAGCCCTTTGTTTGGCATTGGAAGTGCTTGCATATGCACACTGCAGCACTTAGTCAAGCGCGAACTCCAATGTCATACAGATATCCGGCAATGTCAAGATTTGTATTTGCCCGTGTTTCCAATTTCATGAGACAGTGATGCGTGACAGCGGTGACAAGAACTCCAAGGTGTTGCACTGGCCAGGTATTCACAGAGCTGTGCTGACATAGCTGCTAGAAGCTCACTCCTTTTTTTCTTTTTTTCCTTCCCGTTGCACTTTTTCGCGAAGCTCTTCTCAAATGAGATTCCGGCTGTCATCCGAGTCCAAAGCTGAACATTTCGTGCAGGTCATCCTCAACTTGAGAGTGGAGAGGCCATAAAGTTTTGGGCGAGGGAGAGCCAGAAGGGCACCTGGTTCCCATCTGCTTCAAATTTCACTGAAAACTGTAATGTTTGGTGAAAAAAAAATAAGTGGAGTTTATTGCTTTCGTTTAGTTTCATATATTTCTTGACAGTTAAAATCTTGTGTTGTAATGGTGTTAAAGGATTTATATTTACCTATTTTCTGATTTATGTTATAATGTTGTTTCCTCATCAAAATGTCATGTAGTGATAGTTTTCAAGTTAACTTCTACCTTTGACCGTTTGTTCGGTGGAGATTGTAACTTCCAGGTTTGAAATCATCCAAATGATTCTAGTGAAGGTGTATGGAGTTTAAAAACACAGTGGAGCATTCCTGTATTACCACATGACATCACAAGGTGGAGTGTTTTCTGTTTAATTATATGTTTAGAAAATTAGGATATATCAGGCAGGATAATGAGTACAACAAATGACTCATGATCTTGCAATTAACCAAACAGTGTTAAAGGTGCACTATGTAACTTTTCTCCTAAAGGTCCATTCAAACTGCGGCGTCAAAAAACACCCTAGACCCCTCTATTTGGACGCCTTTGCATTTGGGGTTTGGATGTCTTGGACACCGTGGACGAACAGGAGAAAAATACTTGACGCGCATTCGTTGCCCTGGAAACAAGTGCCTGGTCCCGGTCTTTTCTTGAAGACCAGGCTGAGAGAGACTTTAGTGTTTTTATTACATAAAACCATCAGTGGAGGGGATGAGCTCAGTGGCTGTGTATGTATAGGTATTCTTCACTAATGACACTAGTCTAATCCTGGTCTAGTCCTGGTTCAGTCCTGGTCTAGTCCTGGTTCAGTCCTGGTCTAATCTTGGTTTAGTCCTGGTCCGGTCCTGGTGTAGTCCTGGTTAAATCCTGGTTCAGTCCTGGTCTAGTTCTGGTCCACTCCTGATCAGATGGTTGACGGTTCAAATCCCACTCTCGACATAAACACCATTGGTTGAGTGGTCACATCCACTGGTTGGCGGCGCGAATTTCAGCTCCTACGGATGAATGCTGTCTTTGTGTCCTTGGGCAAGACACTTAACCCACTTCGCCCCCAGTGTCTGTATACATGTGTGTGAATGGGTGAGTGGTTCCTTGATGTAAAGCGCTTGAGTGCCTGAAAGGTGAAAAAAACTGTATAAAAATGTGGCCATTAAACTTGGTTATTATATAATTATTAGGAATGTAACAATAACCGAAATATCGAAATATCGTATCGTCAAAAGTCTCACAATAATATCGTGGGCTGTCACAATATGTCGAATTACAAGTTCCTTTGCTTAAATGCATGGTTTTATAGTACCAACAGCTTATAAACAACAGGAACTACATATCCCATGATTCAATTCAGTGCAAACAACATAAAGAGATATGTTTTTTACTTGAATTCTTGGAAAGGTATTTTAAAAGCAAAAAAAGTGGCCCATCTACAATTATATAAGCCTCTTCAAAATATCGAAGTAAATATGGTATCGTGAGATGCAAATTGTGATAATACTGTACTGAGTGATTTGGATATTGTTACATCCCTAATAATGTTTTGTTTTTTTTTGTTTTTTTTACAATAAAACAATGACAAATATGCATTCTACTGTAACCTCTCTAAACTGGATTGGTGCTCGTCTCTTTAGAAATAGACCACTTTAATATCATACTGTGAAAAATCCCAGGCAAAACAACAACATGTCCATGGTGACGGAACCTCCACGCGGAAAGTTACACAGTGCACCTTTAACATACTGGTAGGGCTGCGGCACTTGGCAAATAAAATAATGAATGACGGTGTACGGCCAGAGATCCATTTCGTATCAACTTGCAAATTCCCACTTGTTTTCCAATGTTACAGACAGTTATCCGACATTCATCCGACATTGATTAGTGCGACGGAACAATCTTCGAGTTCCTCCTTGATTCAATATAGCACCACATAACCTCTGGCCTTCCGCGATGTAGCTACCTCATTTTCTCTCTCTCTCCATCGTCTTGACACCGATCGCCCCTCTTCTCTATCCAGGAGGTGAAAACAATCCTCACTTCCTCCTTCTCACGCTTTCGTTATTATGTTAATTAGATTTCGCCTCCGTAGTCGGCTTTGAATTGGGCATGCCCGCCGGTGATTAGCTCCGACTGTGAAGTGAATACAGCATTGGACACCCTTACGAGGAGCTGGTATCTGCTCTCCGTAGACCTGCCCTCGCCCATGTCCTGCAATAAGTAAGTCTTATTGATGTCTGAAAATGTTGCTGACCCATATCTGTGAAGTCAAAGTCAGCTCTGGGTTTTTCTTCCACTGTTTCTGGAGAAGTGTTTAATGTGAAACTCTCATGCATGCAAATGATGGACTGTTTGAAAAAAAAAAGAAAAAAGTTCCATTCTCTTTATCTGGTCATCTCACTGCTGAACTTTGAGATGGGAGAAAGAGGGCACCCAAGGGAGTCTGAGAAATATGATTATGTCCGCAAATGTATTAATCCCAGTCCTTGTAGTGTAAAACTTGAGGAGGTTACAACTGATTTTTACTGTCTAAAAACTTCGGGAAAGAGAACTTGTTCAGAGCTGTTCGCGGCGATCCAAAGTTATTACTCACTTTCCTAACGCATTCCTAAAACCAGTGATCTGTGGTGTCCCATAGGTTTCTAATTTTAGTTTATAAAGGTACTCTTTTTGCTAAATGTTAATGGGGAATTTGACATTTTTTGGCGTTGTACTTTTATATTTGTACATTTAAAGGTGCACTGTGTAACGTTTGGGTAGTGGGTCCATCACCGTTTTCTTTAGATGGAAATGTCATTGCTCTGTTTGGAATGTTCCACAGTATGACATTAAACAAATATACCTTACATTTCTTCAATTACAGATGTTTTTATCGCTCTAAAATACCTAGAAAAACAAGCATTGTGATTGTAAGCATGGTTGCCTCTCCACAGATCTGGGGCCTCATTTATAAAAACTGCGCAGGAGTTGTTGTAAGTTAGTGCGTACGCCTAGTAGCTACGACAGGCGTGCGCCACGCAAACTCCATATTTAGAAAACCCACCGCACGCACCAAACCACGCAATCTTTGCTTTATAAATCCCACCTGCAACTAGAATTTGCGCACGTAAACCTACGTCACGTCACGCCCTCTCCACACCTCCACCTCACCATAAAAGGAGCATGTAAAGTGACTGGTTGAATGAGATTTCCCTAAACATGAGCCAGTAATCAGTTGGGTTTGACCGAGACACGCGGGACAGAGGGAGGAGGACGCTCCACGCAGCACCACGTGATCACGACAAAGACTGCATTAAAGACTTTATTAAACAAGGTTTAATAAATAAATACAAAACTAAAAGTGACAACAATGACTCATCTGTTCATTTAATCATATTTCATAATATTTAGGCAGCACATCTTTGCAGCAAAGCCCATGTGTTTTTTCGCTATTTCAAGAGTTTTATCGCTATATTTTTAAGTGTGTCTATGAAGTGTGTGTGGACTGGCCCTGTATTTATGCATATACACGTAGATACGTGCACGCGCTGATCTGAATGGTCAAATTATGAGCGCGTGCCAAGAGATTCAAATGCCCTCCCCTGGAGAGGGAAAGGATTGAGGGAGGGATACGAGGATACGAGGACACAGATTTAGCATGAAACACATCAGATACAGATGTTATTCTGCCAATTAAAGTCCACACGAAACATCCAAACTGCTGAACCTGTGAGTGTGGGTCTGGGTCTGTGAGTGTGGGTCTGGGTCTGTGAGTGTGGGTCTGGGTCGGGACGGGCACGGGCATTATTCTGTTCTTCATACAGTCAGAGAGCAGCTCTCATGTACAAGAGTTCCCCATTACACAAAAATGTAGGGAAGATTTTGGTTGGGGTCAGGTTCGGGCAGTGGGCTTCGTGGTGTCCGCTGACTCGGGTCACTCTGGCGCTCGGTGCGTAAAGACTAAAGTAAAAGTGTTAAAGTTGCGTTCATTAAATCAAAGCCTGGCTCCTGCTGCGTCCAAGGGAAGAGTTTTTCTCTCAGGTTGGGTCATTATTTCGTCCTCTGTGTTGGTCAGTCTGTGTTCTATAGAAGTCTATGGTCGCGGTGTGGACTGTGGGACTCTGCGCTACACCGAGTCCGGGAACGTGGCCGCGCTCGTGCACGAGTTTCAAATGTATAATATTGTGGAGAATAATGAGTGGAATAAACAGCCCTTCTCCGTATTTTGGCGAACCAAACACTTAAATGCACAAATCAGAAGGTAATTCTTCTGTATACGTGGATTTTCTGATCAAACACTTCCTCAAACTCTGTTCACTTTGCTTCTCTCCACGAGTGTCGCTTTTTCCCCGTGTCTCCAGACTTTGCGTAGAACTTACAGGAGGTCCCGAGTTGGCGTAGAGTTAAGCAAAGAGCCATGCCTTAGGCGAGTTTTATAAATACCGCGGTTGGCGTAGGAAGCGCGCACGCACGGATTTTTGCATAAGCAAGATTTATAAATGAGGCCCCTGACCTGTAACTTGGTCTGGTTAGGTCTGATGATGATTGAAAGTTTTAACGCCACACTGTGAAACATTCCAGACATCAGCAATGGCAACAAACACGGCCCTTCCACCAGAAAAGTTAGACAATACAACTTTAAGCAGTACCGTTCAAACCAGCCAGTTTTTGCAGTTCTTTCTATGGTGTATGAACACACAAGTACAAGAATACGGACATTTCTTTATTGCTTCACCACTCACTGTCAGTCCAGATGTTAGCCAGCTGACAGAACTAGCATGATCCAGGTTTGGGGTTAATTAAATCGGCTAACCCTGCAGCGGCCACTGTGTTTCCATGGCCAACGCCGAGGAGGTCACGGGCTTGAGGTCAGCGAGATCTTGTTAGGTGCAGCCTGGGCTTGACTTAACAGCGATGGGAAATGGTTCGTATAAGGTTCAGAGAAAGGGCAGGGTGCAGGCTAACGCGCAGGCCAACGCTAGTCCAGGAAAATGAAACGATTCAGGGAACGAATGTGGGAGTGTACTTTATCCAGACGGTGACACCAGAGAAGAACTGAGTCTAAATATACAGGGTTTTGTGTTAAACATCACAGAATGAAACAAACACAACTTCAGGTATAACAGATCTGAAAATAATGTAAGATGGGCCTTTAATTATAAGTTTAGTAATATTATTTGATACCAGGTAGGGTAATGCGAACAACAAATTACTGGAATGACCTTGCAAATTTCAAAAAATGGTTAGACTTAGACTTAAGCCATATTCACACGGGATAAATACAATCTGGGAATGTCTGGTAATTTGCAAATTACTGCCCCACCTCTGTGTTACTTGCAGCGCATTTGTATGGGATAAGTGAAGTCTGTAAATGACTCTATTTTATTGAGACAGATTGAAAGAGAAAAGAAAGCAAAAAGAAAAGAAAGAGACCGAAAAGGCACGCATTTAGAACAGCAAACATTGAGATGCAGATTTGCACAGGACTGGTATCACCGGACACCTGTGCTTGGCAAAATATAGTAGGTAATTTGCGGCAGATCTTTTACTTTATAAATTACAGACATGGGGCATTCACACGGGATTAAGATCTGAGATATCCTCCACAATTATTACAAACCACAAAAGGTCCATCATTTATGTTATTAGGTTATTTTTTCAGACCAAGAGTTTGTTTTCATACTTAACATGGTTAAGTTTTCACACTTAACATGGTGCACCATCTGCATCTGCATCTCTGACCACTGTAAAAGAGAACCACGGAGCAAACATCATTGGGACAGAGGAGAACAAACATTGTTGCTGGATTAAAGAGGCAGTTGGGACTATAAACGAGGGGGCTTTTTACTCTTTTACTCTCTCACACCTGGGATACTGTCCTGAGGAAGTCGGACTGCAGATGGCGCTGTCGTCCTACCTCCACCGGTAGGAAAACAACGCCAAAACGGACATATCACAGCAACACCACGTGACCACTCTGAGGAAGATCGCTAGTGAGAAGTCCAAACTGTCAGGTATGAAAACAAACTCTTGGTCTGAAAAAAGAACATAACATAAAATATAAGAAGACCAAATGAACCTCAATCATACTAATCCTATGCGAATAGGGCGTTAGACAAACTTCATGGATCCACAAGGGAAATTATTTGGACAGAGTAGCTAACACATCACGACAGATTATAATAACAAAGAGAAATATGTATAAATGTTAATAATAAATTCAAAGCTCCAAAAATAGCTAGTGATCGGTGTCAAATTAGGCATAATTATATCAATGTACTTGGTTGGTAAAATAATGAATGACTGAATATGGCTAGAGATCATAGACTATATAGACAAAGCTAACGTGCAAGCCGCCACGTTTGCATGCGAGCACTTCCGGCTCTGACTCCCTCTGGCTCCCACTGACTTACTGTACATTGGAATATTGTCGTCCCTCTCTCTGTAACTGCTGGAGTGAGCCTCGTCATTTTGGTCTTAAAACCTTCGTATTACCCCGCTCTACATGATCCTGGTGTTTTTATTTTGCAATTTTTTTTTTCATAACCTAGAGCCACTTCTATATACGGGCTATGCTAGAGCTCCATTTCATATCAACTTGCAAATTCCCACCTCAGTGTTCGAGACAGTATCCAGCATTCATACAACATGCAGCTCGGGCTTGACTTAACAACGTTGGGAAATGGTTCGTATAAGGTTCAGAGAAGGGGCAGGGGGCAGGCTAACGTGCGGGCTAACGCTAGTCCAGGAAAATGAAACGATTTGGGCACGAGCGTGGGAGTGATACCAGACAGATGACGGCCAGCAACCCCTGCTCAGAGCTGGAATAGCAGGCGTGGCGAGCTGTTGTAGCAGCTGTAACAGGGAGCTTCCTCGTGCTTCCTGCCAGCGTGCTGTTGAGCAAGGTGACCTTAAACTAGTTTGGCTCCGCTCCCAAGGCCCAAGCTGTGAATCTCACTGGAGGCTTTAGTGGCAGCAGAAATCACTCCGACACTCTTGCCAACAATTATAAAAAAGGCGGTGCGTGTGTGTGAACTCAATGCACTTTTTTACTGTCCACAGCCCCTCAGCACAAATGAAACAATACAGCAGAAGACAGTGAGGGATGGCTCCGCTGCGTTCATCCCAGCTTTAGCTTGTGGACAATATCAAGCAGAATCTTCCATATATTTTATCACTTTGCAGACCATTTCAAGCTTGAAATAAATCATCCGCTTTGACAGGTGTCGGCATCGTCCCACTTATTTTAGCAATCATGTTTCCAATAAAGCTTTGGGCACATATCTTTGTTGAGTCTGTATTATGTCTAACAGGTGTCAGAATGAAAATGAAAAAATGTCTCTCTGTTTATTTTAGGTGTTTTTGGTGCCATGGGGGGTGGAGAGTGGAGAAAGGCATTCAGGTAAACGAGAAATTGATGCACGACGTTGAGGAACATTTTGTCTATCTGTTAAAGAGGTGGATTTTTGGAACAGTTTTACAGAAGAAATTGCATTGTGTACCACCCTTTTCCACTTTATTTTTACATGTTTAAGTCTGGACAGAGACCTGGGCAATAACTACTTCTGCCTTGATTTCTGTGCAAAAATTGGATGAAAGAGATTTAAAGTTGCATTGTGTAACTTTTCTGTGTAACCTGCTTGTCTCGATGAAGATTTTATTGCTTCAGCCAGAATGTTTCACTGTATATCATTAAAATTATCAATCATACATTTATTAAATTACAGTTTATCTATTTATTTTTTATTTATTTAAAATATGGACGGTGCAAAAAACAAAAAAAAAAACCAAAACATTAATCTAAGTGAGAAAAGATGCTCTGTGCCAGATTTAGCTCCAAGCTCCTTTCCATCTGCAGGTACAAAATACATTTAAGAAACTATTTACATGAGACCAACTCTATCAGTAACAGTGTCTCCTTAAAATAACCACTATCCAACTGATCATTAAACATTTAAAATGATCAAAATTCATTCTAATTTTCATAAATACAATATTTCAGATTCATCATTATCTTCTAAAAATACTCACATTCATTGTTATCAAAATCCTCTAAAATGTGCAATTACCAAATTCATCAATATTATTATCCTCTAAAATACAATTCATCTACAACATGACCATCAAGACCAATGTCATTAAACACAAACATTTACATCTACACAATACAAGTGTAGAACAATGAGTCAGAATGTTTGAAGAAGCCTAATGTTGACACGCCTGCTGCTCAAAAGCCATTGTTTTAGCCCATGAAAGAAAGTGTGGTAGTTAGTGCAAGTTTTAAGATCAGCTGGAAGCGTGTTCCAGCTTTTTTTTCCTGCTGTGTATGAGAAAGCCGACTGTTTAAAGCAGGGGTGGGCAATTATTTTTTCCATGGGGCCACATGAGAAACAGAAAATATTGTTATTGAGGGCCGGGCCAAAATGCTTTACTTTATGCTGCATAATAATAATTGTGCTTATTTATAAAAAGCAGTAAATAGCATTCTTTTGAAAAGCTGCTAAGACTGGTAAGAGTTTGTGTTATGATTAAGGAATGATAAAAGTGAGGTTGCCTTACAAAAAATGTCATTAAATAAACACATCTTAAATAAAAGCAATGCTGCTCTAGTCTATGCATGAGGCAAAATTATAAAATATGTTTATTTTGTTAGCTTAAACAGGCTTGTCAGAGTCACCCAAAAATTCCGTACGTGGCCCGGGAGCTGTACAATGCCCAGGTCTCGTTTAAAGGGAATGGTCAGATCAAAATTTACAGATGAGCAAGATGTTCTGTACATCTGCTCTGATCTTAACTGGAAGAAGCCTCTTAAAGGAGGGGGAGCAACATTGTGGAATTCTATGGAGCGGCTGCATCTCAGAATGAAAAATCATATTGTCAAAATTTAACAGGTTGTAGCTGTTCAGTATGTATCAGAAACGTTCAGGGCTTGCTTAAAAAGAGTCTCAACAGATTTTTTAAAGTCTTTCTTGCCTGGGATCAACAGATTAAACAATAATGTAAGTGAGAAAAAAAAAAATCACGGCATGAAGAAAAGCCTTTGATGCCTGAGTGTTTAGGGAGCTTCGAATATGTCTGAAGTTTGCAAAATACCTGCAGAAATACCTTGAAAAACATTAGTAGGATCCATTTTCCACAGATCTTACCCATAACATGGCAAAGCAGTGTCACCTAATTGTCTCCGTGGACATAAATACATTTAATGCCATACTGTGGAACATTGCAGGCAAATGGTAAAACATCTCGATGAAGACAAGCCGATGGCAGACCCTCCACCAGAAAACTTACACATTGCATCTTTATAAAAAGGCTAAAACAAACTAAATAGGTGCCATTGTTAAAGTTTGTTATCCAGTACCTTGTGAAAATCTTCGTACTAAAACCTTACATCAAATAAGCTGTACTATTTTACTGTACCGAATTTTCTCTGTGTTTGAATGTTTATTTTTGATTATTTCTTAGCTCAGTCACACTTATTTTAACCGCCTGCATGCACCGTGAAACCTCCAGTGTAAAAGTAACATATGCACTGTGTTAAATGAGACCGTGAACACTCCAAGACCTTTCTGCTAGTGAAAAATAGGACACCCTTGAGAGTGCAGTCCTTGATGCATTGAGACGTGCCAGGTCCCAGCGGCTCACTTTTAAGTCCTTATTCTCGCTGTAGTTATGGCTGCATGCCTCGAGATCCTGCAAATGTCAGAAGAGACCTATTAGCTTATGATAATGGCTTCCACGGTACAGTATGTCACTTCATAGGCCTGTTTCACTACCGGGTGTTAATGAGACAACTTGGGAGGAATGCACTTCTTGATCTTCAGGTGAGAAAATCACACAGTTGGGATGTTGCCGCAGATGTTAAGTCGACGCTTGTGGATCAAACAAAGAGGTTTCAGAAGGTTTGTTGAAGACATGAGTGTGAAAAATAAGAAGGGTGATCCAGACGGATGTCAAAGAGGAGGGCTCCTTTTGGTTTGGGATGACCAGTGAAAGGTGGGTTCTGTAGTTAGAGATTTTTGTGGTAAAAAGTGAGATTACAGTCTGTTTTTTTTTTTTTTTTGGCATTACATGGATAAAAACTCCATTTATAAGTTTCAATATATATACCACTGTTGCAAAGTTTTGATTGATTTGAGACTGAAAAGGTGTAAGCTGAAGCCTACCCTTTATTTATCCCTATGGCAGGGATACTCACAAGAGCCACATTGGAAGAGCAAATCAAGAGGAGAGCCACTTATACCCAACATACCAAGTCACCTTTGCAAATGTGCATTTCTACATATAAACTGAACATCCCACAAAAAAGAAACACAGCCAATACATTTGCAATAAAGATGTAAAGCAGGGGTGTCAAACTCATTTTGGTCCGGGGGCCGTATCCAACCTACTTTGATCCCAAAGGGGCCGGATCAGAAAACTCATGTCATATAAACCCCAAAAATAACAATAAGTTCAAATATTTGTGCAGAGAAACACAAATCTATTACAGAAATCTTTTTTAATTGATGAACTCTTTCTTATTATAATATTATAATATTATGAACAACCTGAAACTTGAAGAAAAATTCAATTTCAACACAATATTTAACATGTATGCAAACAGGAATAAGTCAATTTTTCTTGGAAAATCCTGCACTCAGCGTCCACTTTTCTCATGTTGGACATTTTTCTGATGAGGGTGTCACGGTCAACAGTCAAAACAATCGTCCTTTAAGAGCGTTTGGAAAGAGACAAGTCTTCATTTGTGCTGCTCTGGTGGGAGGGGCCACGTACAGAGATGCTGGAAACGCTGCTATGATAAACACCACAGAAAATTAACAATATTTTAATAGAAAATATTATTAAAATATTTTAGTAGAAAATCACCCAAGGGCCACATTAAAGGTCTTGGAGGGCCAGATCTGGCCCCCGGGCCTTATGTTTGACACCTGTGATGTAAAGTAAAGTAAATTTTCTTAATCGATCATGGGGAGAACGATCGAATTTTTGATTAATAATTTTATTTTAAAATTATCCTCCATCATCTATTATTATTACTAATTCTCATAAATAAACTCAACTTTACAACATATAAACCATAACCACTATAGAGCCACATCAGCCCGTTTGAGATTATAATATATTTAATGCATCTTTGCCATATTTGTTGGTGAATGGCTCATTTGCATATTAAACTGTAAGCCTGAAAAAAACAGCTTTCCTTGTGCGCTGATGTCAGCTTCTATCAGACTAGAGGACATGACTCAGTGGAATATGATTGTTCTTTCTGTGACAGATGGATCATGGTGTTCATGGTGAGTCTGTTCTGTGTGTATGTCACAATGGAGATGGTTCATATTTTCAGAGATTGTACATTTGCAGATTTAGTGCAGCTCTTTATTTAACAGTCATTTCACTCACTTTATTTCTGTTGGTCACTTTAATTAGATGATGTTAATCAACAGTATGCACTATGCACTACTTTTTAAAATGCGGGTCAGGCAGATGGTTGGGTAGAATATACTGAAATATTTTTTTGTGCTCAGAGTTGTGGGTGGGTTAGTTGAAAGCATCGGTCGGGTATAGGTCGTTTATATATGGACCCGTGCATCACTGGTTGCTGGTGTCACGGCGCCCCCTTTAGGAAACACCATTAATTAAGCCTTGATTTATACTTCGTGTAATGCAGATGTTTGTGTTGCAATGTTTATTTGAAAAACTATATTGGCTGTGTTACTATTTTTAGTATAAGCTCGCGAGCCACCATTTAAAGCCTGGCGAGCAGCAGGTGGCTTGCGAGCCGCACAATGAGTATCCCTGCTCTATGTCATAGTATCATTCATATTCATAAAAATGGCAAAAGGAAACACACAATTCAGTAACAATACAACAAAGTACTATCTTGTATTTTTTAGCGAATTAAAAAAACATTGTCAAGATCACACGTGTTGCATTGTGTAACTTTTCTGGTGGAGGGAATGTCAGATGTTTTTCTCCATGTAGATGTTATTGCCTTGCTTGGAATATTCCATAGTATGGCATTAAACCTTTCTATCTTCCTGCAGATCGAACCAGACCAAGCTACAAGTCATATCTGTGGAGAGGCAACCGTGCTCACAGTCAGAACGCCTGTTTCTTCTAGGTATTTTTGACCTCTAAAACCATCTGTAATTGACTACATGTAAGGCAGAGCTGTTTAATGTCATACTGTGGAACATTCCGAGCGGAGCAGTGACATTTCCAAAGAAACAAGAAGGTGACAGACCCCCAACTGAAAAGCTTAGTGCACCTTTAAGTAATTCATGGAAAAATACATTTTCAATATGCATGTCAAAATAAAGACTTTGAAAGAGCACGATTCCAAATTTAGAACTTCAGTTTATTTTCTATTCCAGGTTGCTTTGTGCGGCGTAAATATTTCACAGCAACTCTCGCACATATCCAGAGTGGGATTCCTCTTCTTCCTCGTGTTTGCCTATCCTCCTAACATGACCTTTCACAGAATTCCCATTAGCTCGAATCGCAACACGCTCCCCGTTATGCAAAGGCCAACGTGAGACGAAGAAACCCCCTTAGACAATATACGGCCGCTTATGTTGTCACGGAACGAATGCACAAAATGTAACCGTCGCTGGAGGTTAGCGCACTTGGAGAGGCAATTTAATTAAAGCTAATAGGTTTTCCATTTGCCAGCACAAACAATTTAGTGCTATAGCGGGGTGAAGTTGCAACGCGAAATGAAGAGTGACAATGAAGTCCTTTGTCCTCCCTGAT
This sequence comes from Boleophthalmus pectinirostris, assembly GCF_026225935.1. Lineage (NCBI taxonomy): Eukaryota > Metazoa > Chordata > Actinopteri > Gobiiformes > Gobiidae > Boleophthalmus > Boleophthalmus pectinirostris. The sequence continues at coordinate 20,931,006 of NW_026571153.1, read as the reverse complement.
TTTAGTTAACGTTTGGTTGGTTAAAAAGCTGTCGTGCTGCACAAAAGAAGCTGTTGAGAAAGTTTCACTGCAAAATGTTCAATCTTTCCAGGTTTAAATGACTTGAATTAAGAAAATGCATATTTGCTTTGAGTAAATTTCACATGACAAGTAAAATTATCTACCAAAGGAACAAGTCTATCTGTACTTAACGGATGAAAATGCATTTTGTTTTTTTGAAGATAAGAAAAACAACAACTCTTTACACTTAAAATATGAAATTAAATCTTATGTTGTTTGAATCAAGAAGAAAATTGGTAGATGATTTTACTTGTCAAGTCTAAGCTACTCCAATCAAGTAAAATGTTCTTAATTTGAGTCATTTAAAAGCAACTAGATGTTACTTTTTGCGTGAAACTTTTTTGTTGGGCGTCCCTCATCTTCTTGTTTTTATTGAAATGTCATTGCTTTGCTCGGAATGTTTTACAGTATGACTTTAAACACCTCTAGCTTCCATTTATTCAATTACAGGTGGTTTCATAACTCAAAAACGTCTTGAAAAACAAGCTTTCTGACCTGCAACTTGGTCTGGTTTGGTCTCCATGAAGATTGAAAGGTTTAACGCCATACAACAAACTTTTCAGACAAAGCAATGGAGAAAAGCGTTTGACTGATCCCCCACCAGAAAAGTTACACAAAGCAGCTTTAAACTTGCCTAGATAACACTTTTTTGCAGTGTTTGTTACTGTTTTCGGTAGCATTTTAAGTTGAAAGCTGCAGTGAGGCGAGGCAGAGGTGGTGCGTTCAAATGAATATCCTGTCAGTCAGAATAGCGCGTGATTCATCTTCTTCTGTAAACACTGCCATAATGTTTGATCAACCTGAACTGAACAACTTTGAAATTAATCAAACATATTTCAAGCCGCGGAGACTCTATTGAATGTTCAAGCATCAAGCAGAAAAGTTACACAGTGCACCTTTAAGAAGCAAGCGTAAAGATAGGCCTGTCACTAGAATTACTATATCGACTTATCGTTCAATATATGCTAGATAAACAATAATTTTCCAAGCTCAATATTGATACTTTGCAGCTGATGTCATTAACTCTGTTTGAAGCTCTGTCACTCACATTAGACTTTAATCTGAGCTTTATTTTAATACAATTTGAACAAAAAGAGGTGACCTAGTTGGAATTAAAACAGGTAACATCAGCCAACAGTTTTTCACTTTCAGCTTTTTGTAGAAAATCAAACTCCTAAACAGAACCATAAACGCTCGTATTGATCACAGGCTCCTGAAAATGTGCTGTTTAAATCCTTTTGCAGTATTTTCAGACAATCTTAAAACTATTTTGTCTCTGTTTGCTAATGTGACCATTGTGTCTCCATTGTAACTGCTGAACATACAACAAAAGTGCTGACCTGTTCATCATTTGCGTGCCCGTATTGCTTCTATACATTTGCCCGTGCTTTTGAGTTTCCCACTGTGTCTAAATGAGCCTATTCAAAGACATTGTCAGATACGGCTCAGTTGCATTCATTCACACACCTGCTTATTAACATTACCATGGCGATCTCAAGTGCCAGTATAAACGGACACAAGAGAACTTATTTCAAGTGGTTTATGCAAAAATAACATGCTGGTAGTGACTAATTTCAATGACATAATCCTTGGATTTAATAGAATAAAATTAATCGCCACTGAAAATCTTGATCTAATAAAATTGCAATCAAAATTAACTATTTTTTTATGCCTGCAATCAGTGATGTTTTTATGAAATACTGGTCATGTAACTGATATAAGAATCTTTTGCAATTGTAAGGTTTTATATGATTACCAGAGCATGTAGAGTATAAGTACTGTATTTTTCGGACAATATGTTGCTCCAGAGTATAAGTTGCAGCAGCCATAAAAAGCCGTAATGAAGTAGAAAAAAACATACAAGTCACACTTTTTGGGGGAAATTTATTTTATAAAATCAGAGACTAAGAACGAACATTTCATCTTGAAAGGCAACAACATCAGACTGTTCATGTCACATATGAACAAATTCATATAACTATAGTATAAACAACAGAACAGGTTTACCAAACTCTCCATCGCACTACAAATCACTAAATCCATTGACATTGTGTCACTTCTGAGCAAATCTTCAAGGAGGTAAACAGAGAACCACCTCCTCGTCTGCGTAGCTGTCGTCAGACTCTGCATCAGTTCCAGTTAGAATTATTCTGGCCTTTCTGAATCCCGACAGGATGGTTTCGGTTGGCACTGATGTCCAAGCTTTGTTGATCCATCCAATGACTTCCAAGAAAGTTGCATGGCGCACCCTCTGGGTTGCCGTGAAGCTGTGTTCTCCATCCCCACTTTCCGCCAGTCCCTCACAAGTTTCTCGGTCACTCCAAACTTTCTTTCTGCTGCTCGATTACTGTTTTCAGCTGAATATTTCACCACTTGCAGCAGGTCAGCGGATCTTTCTGCAGGAAACGTACACTGGTACAGTAGTAATAGTAGTAGCAGATACTGGCACACAGGAGTAGAGCGCCCTCTCATGGCTGTCAGTGTGAAAGTTTTAATATATAAGTCGCACCGGTGCAACTTATAGTCCGAAAAATACGGTACTATATTGTAGATGACATAGTGTATGGTGACAGGAGGTGTCAGATCTGTTCTTCATCTTTGTTAATATTAAAGGCTGGTCAATGTGAGATGGGGTCTGATTAATACTGTTTTATTTATGATATGATTATGTTTTGTGATGTCTGACAAGCTCCTATGTAGATAACTGGATAATAAAAACAGGTTCTACAGATCTGACCTGTAACTTGGTCTGATTTGGTCTTCGTGGAGATAGAAAGGTTTAATACCAAACTGTGGACCATTCCAGACAAAACAATAACATCTCTATGGAGAAAAGCGCTTGGCAGACCCTCCACCAGAAAAGTTACACAATGCACCTTTAAGACTGGTAAACAACCTTTTCTCTTGTTATGATTGCAACTTAGATAGATACTTTTTTTTTTTTTTTCTCTAGTCTCTTTAACATAAGCTTTAAAATGTAGACATGAATCCTACTATATTGTTCTTGGTATTGGTCTGTTATACTTTGTACTAACCTTTTCCTGAAACACTTTTTCTCCCCAATTGCAATTCTACAATAACAACTTAGCACCATTTTTGTACGCTCCATCTAAAAATGCCAATCTCACCTCATTATGTGGAATTGAGAAAAGTAGAGCCTCTTTCTAACAGTGACGCAAGTTGGCAAGTAATTGGCTGGGCTGGCAAACACTTTTGTTGTTTTTCAGCAAGAAAAGAAGGAGCGATGCCAACTGTATTCACTCGAGTGAGAGAGGGGGGAGAATGTGGGCTACGCTGTGCGCTGGTGGAGGACTTTGACAATTAATTTTAGATTGGAATTAAATGCACTTGAGACATGCCATAGAAAAACAGTACATTTCAAACCATTCCATCACAAAAGCAAACCCTTTTCCATGAGTGATAAATGTGTTTTTAAATTAAAAGTTGCATTTTAGTGTAATTATAATTGATGGAGATATTGCACTACTGCACTAAGGACACCTCCAGTTCTGTCCTTGTTATAAGGTCTGTGTGATCAGAGGGTATAATGCTCCCTACAGTGGGAGTGTGGGTAGACTTAACTTGACTCTTGTGAGCTTTAAGCCGTGTTATAATGTTGTTACCTCATCAAAAACATACCTTGAGTTGTGTTTTGTTTCACTCACACCAGTTTGAGTAATCCTATATTATTAGCCAGTCTCCATCCCCAAATCCCAAAATGCCCTGTTCCATCTTGTGATGTCATCTAGTGGTAGTTTTCAAGTTAACATCTACATTTCATCTTTTGTTTAGCAGAGTTTGACAATTCCAGGACTGAAATGATCCAAATGATTCTAGTGAGGGTGACATCACAAGGTGGAACAGAGTGTTTTCTGTTTGAGAAAACACAGTCCCAACAACATTATAGATATTAATATTAACAATGCTATTGCTTGGTCTATATATATATATATAAATATATATAGAGAGGGAGAGAGAGAGAGAGGCCTGAGCTGTTAATCATGTTGTAGTCGTTTCCATTTCTTATTCAAAGAAAGGGAAACAAAGTTGTATTTTACAAAACTCTTGCATGTTTAAGTCATCATTTACTTTTTTATTCAAGACGTCATTGCTCCTACCAACCCTTGTTTTCACTGCCATATGCACATATGCTCTGTACTTACTTTGTTCTCCAGCTGTCTTTTTTCTTATAGCAAGTTTAGATCAGTATTGTGATTTAAAATGTCAAAATTATAACATAAAGTTCCTCAGGTGTCATATATATAACTATAGCAAACACAATATGTCCTCTTTAACTCTCTGGACACAATGATACACTTAACAATAGTGTGTAATTTGAAATGCAGGGTAATTTGTGTTTGCAGTAAAGTGTAGGAAAATCAAATCTATAGTTGTAAGCTGTCATGTTTTTACATTTTATTTAATGTTAGTGTTATATAACTCATATGGATAAAGGTTTACAAGCCAGATTCTCGCCGTGTTAAAACTGTATTGAGTAAACTGCTTTTGATCCTTCAGAAAATTACAAAATGTACTCTCTATATACATATATTTCTTCAGCAATCTGTCAAGTATGTTATTTTAAAAAAAGACTTGCCTATACTAAACACTACAGCCGAGTGAATGACAGATATCTTTGGTGCTGTTTGTTGGCTAAAATCTGGCATGGTTATGAATTTGAGAGGCTGCTAAAATCACACCAGAGCGGAGGTAGATGAGCCAGAATCGACTAAAGCCAAATGTAAACAGAATGCTAACACCAGTGCACATGCCCACTCTCACTACTGGTTTGGTTTGGCTACAACACCTCCCGCTGACAGTTTTCTCATCCACTTTTCATGGGTTTATGCCGAGATATTTCACACCAATTTACACCTGACAATGTTTATTTTGAGCAAAAATAGCACCACCTGTCATGTATGATTTCCCCCTTTATAGCTTCTGAATGCCATGCTTTGGCATTAATGTGTCAGAGACTATTCCAATATGGCTGGAAATGTAAAGAGAAAGTAAACATATGTGTTAGTGTTAATGTGAAGCTGTAGGTCAGTGTGTGAATATATATAATATATAGTTCTTCATGTACAGCATCTTACAGTATCCAGCTGTGAAAGATTAAAGGACTCATATTACACTAGGGTGACCAAACGTCCGTTTTTTCCCCCGACATGTCCTCTTTTTGCGTCCTGTCCTGGGCTTCCAGGTTTGTTTGTTTTTTAAAGTGATGCAAATGTCTGGGTTTTCATTACTGTTCATTAGGGGCATTAAACTGAGTGGCTCTCGTAGTTCTCTGTGACTCAGAAAGAGCGAGCAAATGCAATCGGTCAGTCTGCAACATGCCGAAACGCAAATGCGCATTTAACAGTGACTTGGACAAGAAATTTTCCGTTTTCCATCCCGTCGGGACAAGTGGGCCATGTGCACAGGTTGGGAGGTGAGAGTACAGTGTCCCTCATTTATCGCGGGGGTTACGTTCTAAAAATAACCCGCGATAGGTGAAATCTGCAAAGTATTCAACTTTATATTTTACAATTATTATCTGTTTTAAGGCTGTAAAACCCCTCACCACACTTTATACACTTTTCTCAGACAGGACAGTTACAACCCTTTTTGCATCCTTCTTAAAACTTATTGGACTGACTGTCAGTCCTTAAGTTATTTTTTTTCTCTTCTTTATGTAACAAACCCAAGATTCATTTATTCCGTAATAGAGCCCTACAGCACAGAGTCCTGCACGGGTCCATTTTTGGAAACCCCCAGTATAGCGCTGCATCCACACAATACAGGACCGCACCTGCCCGTTAACCTGAGATCATATCAAACTTTTGCGCTGCCTACGCCACAGACTGAACTAAGACTAAACCAGGACTAACCCAGGACTAACCTAGGACTGATTCCAGGACTGAAGAGGAGGACTAAACCAGGACTGAACCAGAACTGAAACAGGACTCACTGTCGGGACGGGCTCGGAGGTGACCACAGGAGAAAGGGCCGATGGAGAGCTTCTCACCTCACGGAGGTAAACGCGGCAATTGTCCGATCGCGCTTTGCAGACCATCTGCTCAGCGTTCTGTCTCTTAAGTCCAAGATTAGTCCTGGTTTAGACCTGGTTTAGTCCTGACCCACCAGTGTGTTAAAAAAAAAAAAGAAAAAAAAAAAAAAACACAGAAAAAAAGGAAGAGAAAAAAAAAAATCAGCGAAACGGCGAGAACACAAAAGGTGAACCGCGATACAGCGAGGGACTGTAGCTCAATGTCGAGGCCCCACCTCCCATCCCCGGTAAGGTGTCCGGGTTTTCACAAATGGAAATATGGTCACCCTATATTACACTATTTTCTGATTTATGTTATAATGTTGTATTCTCATCAAAAACATACCTGGAGTTGTGTTTTGTTTCATTCACACCTTTAACACACAAATCCTGCATATTTAGGCTGAGTTCTTCTCTCACCCTGAAAACACTCTGTTCCCTCTTGTGATGCCATATAAAAAGTGCTCTGTTGTGTTTTAAAACTCCTTAAACCATCATTAGATTGGATCATTTCAGACCTGCAACTGCCAATTTCTACTGAACTAAAGGTAAAAGCTGTTAAGAGAACATTTTGAGCTTGGAGATGTAGACAAACTAATAATAAATATGTGTGAATCAAACAAACTCCAGGTATATTTTTGAAACCTGTGATATTTTTTAAAACACAATAAGTCATTTGAGTTCAACAGACTCCACAAAGTAAACTTCAATTTAAGCTGTTTATCAAAAGGTACGAGAATCTTTACTTCAACCTGGAGAGACTCAAAGAGAAAGTATTAGTGTTTTTATTGAATGAGTTAGTCTTGGTGCTCAGACCGAGGCAGAAGACATTGTGATGAAGGGCGTGGATGATTACATGATGTTAAGAAGATGTCTTCCCCCAGGGCCTGGACGTTGGAGGTGGTAGAGGTGAAGATGAGGAGAGTGAAGGGATGATGATAAGAAGAGAGAAGTGAAGGGGATGATGAGAGGATGAGGAGAGTGAAGGGGATGATGAGAGGATGAGGAGGGTGAAGGGGATGATGAGAGGATGAGGAGGGTGAAGGGGATGATGAGAGGATGGGGAGAGTGAAGGGAACAATGAGAAACCTACAGGGTGCTGGGGAGAAGGTGGGTAATAGCTGTTTAATTGGATGAGGAGGAGGTGCGGCGTTCAGCGAGGAGGAGTATTTGGAGTGAGGCGATGGAGGTTGAGGAGCAGGTAAACTCTGGTGAAGTGATAGATTATTGGGAGTCTTCCAGGATACTTTAAGACAGCTCCATTTTCCCACAATAGAGGAATTCCAGCATTGCAATGCAGAGTTTAAGAACGGCAGAATAATAACGGTGTTACTTTTATTTTTATCATCCAAGTTTGACTTCCGAAAGCTTTTTAAATAATATAGAAATAGTGAAGCATTAGACAATGATGATGAGTCATTGTTAAGAGTTCATTTTGTCCTCATTTTTAAACAGTTTTTAATAGACGACGAGTCACGATGTCAGTAATGATGCAAAATAAAACTGCATTTAGACAGTAAATGGTCACATTTTTATACAGCTCTTTTCCACCTTCAAGGCACTCAAAGTGCTTTATAACACATTCACACACCAGTGTACGCAGACACTAGCGGTACGGTGGGTTAAGTGTCTTGCCCAAGGACATAACGACAGCATTCATCTGTGAGAGCTAGAATTACACACAAACTAAATTGGCATGGGATGGAATGAAACCTGTAATATATACTTAATACTAGGGATGGGCATTCAATGAAATTTTCTTAATCGATCATCGAAAGAATTAACGATCGATTATCGATTAATCATTAACGTTTTATATTAAAATGATCATCATTATTATTACTATCTGCACTACTAATCTGCATAAATAAATTCAACTTTACGACATATAAACCATAACGACTCTAGAGCCACATCAGCCTGTTTGACTTTATAATGTGTTTAATGCAGCTTTGCGCAACTCTCACAGAAATGAAACTTAAAACCGCATGGCTAACTTGCATAAACTAAGCCGAAGGTAAAAATGCAGCTCTTGTGCGCTGATGCTTATATATGATATTTGCGTTTGTCAAAACCAGGACACCGTACGGGGGGTGGGAGGTGGGGACTCGTCATCGACATTGCGCAACTCTCACCTGGCAAAGCTTTTTTCCCACTGGACACCGAAACATATGTGCTGCTTTGTTCACTGTGCACATGGACTCCCACTTGTCCCGAACGCAACTTCTTGTACAAGTCATCGTTAAATACGCATTTGCGCTTCGACATGTTGCAGACTGACTGACTGTTTGTGTCTCGCTCCTTCTGAGTGCAGAGAGACACATGTACGAACCCCTGTTTGGTCACGATACGCACAGCAACCTACATCCGGTTTGTCGATTAAAATGAACGTAATTGATGAAATTCTTAATGATCAATTATCGATTAATCGACTAATCATGTCCATACCTAAAAACATTCTAGCCACATCTTCTTTTGTATTCCACATTTACACTACCAGTCAAAGGTTTAGAAACACCATTTCATTCAAATAGTCTTTTTACTACTTACTACATTTTAAATACATATATTTTTTGGCAAAGCAAAGGGTGGCTATATTGAGGATTTGAAAAAATTGTAAGATTTATTTAACTTTTTTTTCTTTGATACATAATTCCATATGTCTTACTTAATGTATTTGATGTCTACTATATCTATATAAAATGTAGAAAGTAGTAATCTAGCAGTTTATTAAAGGGTCCATATTACACTATTTTCTGATCTGTTATAATGTTGTTTCCTCATCAAAAACAAACCTGGAGTTGTGTTTTGTTTCATTCACTCATGTTTAACACACAACTTCTGCATATTTAGCCTGAGTTCTTCTCTCAAACAGGAAACACTCTGTTCCACCTGGTGATGTCATGTGGTCCACCGTGTTTATAAACTCCATACACCTTCACTAGAATCATTTGGATAATTTCGCCAATCTCAACTGAACTTGGAGGTTAAAGGTTGCTATTAACTTGAAAAATTGAGTGTGTCCAAACTTTTGACTGGTAGTGTATTTAGCTTTGAAAGCATGTTGCATCTGACAAGAGAAGAGAGAAAAAAAGGAAAAAGTTGAAACGAGTTGGACTGGAGCCTATTGTTTTGAACACAGCTGTGAGATTATTACAGCGTTACTTGGGGTACACTCAAACTGCTGTTGGACAAATTTGAATGAGAGCCGGTTTTCTCAGTGACACTTTGGAAAGGGATAAATCTCCAGGACTGGTAGCTGTCAACGTCGACACCAAATGTGATAATGAGAGGTTTTTGGCAGAGTCTTCGTTTGCAGCTCGTGATTCTCTGTAACACATCAACATATGCGCACTCAAGAAGGTAAAAAGGCCAACTTCCAAATCTGTTTAAAAAAATCGCAAACAAACATGTAACATTTTTTTTCAGCGCAAACCAATCCCTTGTAGCTTTTGTAATGATGACAGAAGGGACTTGATTACGTTGTTTTCTGATCTATGGTATAGTTTTGTTTCCTCGTCAAAATCATACCTGGAGTTTTTTTGTTTTGTTTCATTCACACATTTTAACACGCAAATCCTGCATATTTAAGATGAATACGTAGAATTCAAACAGAAAACACTCCTTGTAATGTCATGTGGTAATACAGGAAGTGCTCCATTGTGTTTTTAAACTCCATACACCTTCACTAGAATCTCAATAATTTCACCCCTGGAATTTCCAATCTCTACTACAGGTAAACTGTAGCTACCACTTCATGACATCATAAGGTAGAACAAAGCATTTGGGCTTTGGAGATTGAGACAGTCCTATCATAGCCGGTTTCACTTTGTGGGAACCGTCTGACCTTGCAGCATTAGCTTCCGTTCACTCGTCTGTAAGTGGGTACTTTTTTATTTGGTCATGACGTATGTAATGCTCCAGAACGCTCAGTGGTGTCCAAGAAATTGCCGGCACAACAGTAAGCAAAGCAGAGAGTGAGTGACCATGTCTGTCAATGATCATTGTCGTTTCTGTGAGATGAACTCGCGAATTAAAGGTGCAATAAAAAATGTGAAGTTTGGATTTGACAAAGGAAGTCCAAAGGAGGATAGTGTATGCAGTCTGCTATTGCAACTCGGGTTGGTTCAGCTCTTCGCTGATTGGTCGGTGCACGGTCTACAACTCCCGGAGTTCTTGCAAACCTTCTAGTGTATTCCGATTCCTGACCTAGTCACTGGAGAGAAATGAAATTGGAGTGGAGGTGGCACCAGCCTGGCTAGTCCTCTCATGCAGGATTACTCAAATACGTGTGACTGAAACAAAACACAACTCCAGGTACGTCTGTGATGAGGAAATAATGTATACACATTCAAGAAGTTCAAAAAGGCCGACATCCAAATCTGTTTTAAAAAATTATTAATTTTTTTTTTTTTCCAGCACAAACCCATCTCAAATTAGCTCTTGTAACGATGAAATTGAAAAAAAAAAAAAAGACATTCACAGGAACTTTGAGTGGGGAACTAAATACATCACCAAGACTTTGACGCTTATCAGGAGACAGAATCAGTTGTACTTTTAAAAGTGAAGTCACAATAACCTTTTCGAAGCAAAAGCAGTATGGAACAGACCCGCCAGACCAGCTTTACTGACAGTGGCAGATATCTCCTCCCCTCACTTCACCATCACAAACATGCACACACTTACGCTAATGTACAGGGCCATTTCCTATTGGCTGGAGAGTCTTGAACACACATAACTGACAGCAGCACAAACACCCAAGGTTATGGAAATGGAAATTGTTGTCAACATGGAGATAAATAGAGGTAGCGTTGTTTTGAAAGCACAGCATCTTCAACTGGAGTTTTTTATATAACTGTATATTAATAAACTGTATAGAGAGAGTTGTTTCTAAGCATCAGTGAAACTCTTTATGCTCAACTATCATGTTCAGAAATGTACAGTGAAAGACATTTTTATTTGTTTTTGATTGGGATGTAAGGATATCCAAATCTCTCGGTATGATATTATCACGATAAGTAACTCAAGGCACGATATTTATTGCAATATTTTGAAAAGTCTAATATAATTGTAGATGTAACTCTTTTTTGCTTTTAAAATACTCTGACAAGATTTTGGTGTGAATTATTACTGTCATAATCCCAAGAATTCAAGTAAAAAACATATTTCTTTGTGTTGTTTGCACTGAAATGAATCATGGGATATGTAGTTCCCAATGTTTATTAGCTGCTGGTGCATTAAAGCAAAGGAACTTGTGATTCGATATATGGTGACACCCAACGATATTATTATGAGATTTTTGACGATACGATACCACGATATTTTGGTTATTGTTACATCCCTAGTTTTTAATTACACAAAATAAAATTGAATCAAAAATTGTGAGCAACATTACAAGAAAAAAAGATTGAAAGATTGGTCTCTGCATTTTCTTGCAGTGGCAGTAAACGTGCACATGAACAAATTGTAAGTATTTAAAGTGATAGCATGCAACTTTCTGGGGTTCACCTGCATGGATCAATGGAAAAAGACATTTAAAAGTATACACTGGAATGTTCTCCATGAAAATAGACACGTTTTATGCCATACTGTGTAAGACTATAGCCAAAGAAACAGAATTTCCATGGAAACTAACAGGGAGAGGCCATCCTCCAGGCCACATTTGTGAACCTGCAGACCCACACACAAGCTAGTCTATGTTTTTCAGTGCAATAAACACAACCAAAATGAAAACACATTTTATTTTTGGCATAGCGGGGGCTTTAAATAATTGCATTTAATTAATGGAGTTAAATGTCACATGCACACTGTAGTTGTGTTTTGTTTCATTCACGTTTAACACACAAACCCTGCGTATTTAGGATGAGTTCTTCCCTTGAATCGAAAAAAAAACATTGTGATATCAGGTGCTCCACTGTGTTTTTTTATATTCCATACCCCTTCACTAGAATCATGTGGATTATTTCAGCCCTGGAATTCCCAGTCTCTAATGAACCAAAGGTAGAGCATTCTGAGCTTTTGAGATGTAAACAGACCCACAACAAAGGATTACTCAAACATGTGCGAATGAAACAAAACACAACTTCAGATATGTTTATTAAATCCCTCAAGAATCCATTTTGTGTAATATAGGACCTTAAGTAAACTAATGAATAAATGAGTGTAAATTAGTTTTCTTTGTCACTGCATGGCATTAGTCTGCTTGTTAGACAGGTGGACATAATGTTTAACTTGATTTACAATGGCTGAGCGAAGCATTGTGGGATATCAATCTTTACTGAATTGACATGCTTCACTAAGGACACTTACACAAGGCGACAACAATAACAGATGTTGTTTGAGCAGGACAGCAGTAGTCAGGCTGCCGATTGAGAAATGGTCCAGGCTGTGTAATGTATACAGACAAGGGTTTGGGTAGGAGAGATGCTGAGATGGCCGAACTGCACACGGTGAGTAATTGAAAACATCCCAGACAGGAAGTGATTCCACGGAGACGGATCATGGCATGTTGAAAAGGATGTGAAGGAAAACTAATGATTCAGTGTTTCAGTAATTGTTCAGTCTGGATTGAAATCGACAAAGCAGTGTTACAGATACAGACTTTATATTACATCACCTGATACTGATTGTGAGCCAAGCATTAGGTTAAAATGCCCATATTACACTATTTTCTGATCTATGCTATGTTGTTGTTTCCTCATCAAACATACCTGAGCTTTTGTGTTTCTGAAACCCTGAGTTCTTCTCTCAAACAGAAAACACTCTTTTACACCTTGAGATGTAAAGTGGTAATACAGGAAGTGCTCCACTGTGATTTTAAACTCCATACACCTTCATTTGAATCATTTACATCATTTTATCTCTGTAATTCCCATTCTCTGCTGAACAAAGGTAAATGGTAGCTGTTAACTTGAAAACTTCCTCTACATGACATCACAAGGTGGAACAGAGCATTTTCAGCTTGGTCAGATGTAAACAGATTAATAATAAACAATTACTCAAACGTGTGAATGAAACAAAACAGAACTTCAGGTAAGTTTTTGAGGAGGTAACAGTATTCTAACATGGCTAAAAGCTCACAAGAGTCAATTTAGTGTTTTCTGGGACCTTTCAAGAAGACCTATTTTACTTGTTTGTGTTATATGGTTATGATCTATGACACTCGTGCATCATTGGGTTATAATTTGCACATTACAAATCATCAATATTCATCTAAACAACCTAATACAGAAATAAGTCCACTAACTTCTGAGTTAAAAAACTGCGGTGCTCAATAGGAGCTAACGTTACTATGAACATCATCACATCAAACAGTCAGTACCTCTGATGGATAGCTGCACATCACAATAGTGAGTAAAGGATTTGTTTTTACTTGTACAAAAATTACTATGCAATGCTGCCTAATAACAGATATTCGAAGTAAAAGTACTGAGCACTGGGCGTATACCTGGGACGGTAAAAACGGGGGTTTATCAGCAAAATGACATCTTATCAGCTAATTAAAGTTTGCTTTAACATGCACAAATCACTCCAAAGACAACTTTGAGTGAGTAAATGGTGAGACGAAACAACTGTAACATGGTTAAAAGCTCTGAAAAGTTAATTTTGCATAATAGTTCTGCTTTAAAACAAAAAACTAAAAGATGCAGAGGCGTTTTACAGAGAACTAAACTTTTAATCCATTTACTTTGAGGAATAACAGTTTTGTTTTTTGTTTTTTTGCAAACATGTTCTCAGTAAATCAACAAGGTGACAGTACTAAACAAAGCACTTGTAAAAACACTAGCACTAGTAAAATTATTCTTCAAGTTGTATTGAACAGTTACATAACACAGGTTGTATGTTGTAAGACATTTAAGTCCTGGGGATGTAACAATAATTGAAATATTGTAATGTCATATCATCAAAAGTTTCACAATAATATCATGGGCCTTCACAATAGTGCAGCAAAAAAAAAGCAAAAAGTGCAGCAAAAGTTAAAAAAACAAACAAAAAACTGCATAGACCATAATGCATTGTTCTTTTTAAATGCAGACTACATGAAGAAATAACTGTTAAATGTTAGTTCTTAGGATGATGACAAACCAAAACCTTGTCAAGGCATTTAAAAAAGAAAAAGGAGGATATTAACTACTTTGTTAGCCTTCACAAAATATAGCAATAAATATCTTGAAAAAATATCATACAGAGAAATTTGATGATCATTGCGTCCTTATCGAGTACATTACCCATTTCTTCTTGTGAGAGTTTATACATTTTGAGATATTTGTTGCAAATACATCACCCTTACCTTTAACCAATAAAAGGCTGCCTCTTTGTCACATAGACTTTGAAAACGCAGTGCTGTGGTGTGCATCAGAAAACTATCGACATGCCCAGTTGTTTCTGTGAGCTGTGAAGTTTAAATGTTGTTTTGTTCTTTGTACTGGAGCTCGTGTCCATTTCCTCAGTGTATATTCAAGAATCCCTTTGCGGCAGACATTTATTGACGAAATTCGGGCACTTTAGTCTCAATACACACAGAGAAACGGCTTTGTACAACTAAAAGTGTAGCTTGTCTTTAGCTTGCCGCGAGAAAGAAGCTGCTCTAAACCTGAATGTCAGAGAAAGTGAGAAGACAAAGTTGCTCTGTTTATCGCAGTGTTTTTCTTTGGTAATCCTTTACTCTGTAACACTGAAAAGAGCCGTTCAGAAGACCGACTTGTCTTTTATTTATTTATATAACAGGAGAAAATGTGAGAACTCATTTTAACTAGCAACTTATCACAGAGAGACATGGCCAAGGCTCAGATTTGTTTAAAGGGCCCATCTCATGCAACTCTTTTCACATTGTATCTTCTGCACATATACAAGCACAATTTGGGTTTTGGAACATCCATTACACAATAGTTAGGAAATCTTACTGATTTCTTGGAGGCAGTCATAGACCAGGAACTATGAAAGGCCGACTATTGCTCATCCCCCGCCCGTCCTGAGAAAGCACAGGCTCCGCTCCTCCAGACGTGATGTAGGCTCTGAGTGGAGCCGCCCTTCCTCCGCCCATCTCAGGGAGGGAGGGGGAGAGAAGCGTGCACCCTGATAGTGGTAGGAATAAACTTTTATTCATCATGGAGATTCAGAGCGTTCAGCCGCATGTGTTGGACCCGGAATCGGACAAGGACTTTGAGATGCACGAAGCACAAGCACCGCGTCGGCATCAGCTGAACATTACTGATTGGTAAAGTATTAACAAACACTAGTAGATAAACTTAATATATCGTGTACACTGCATTGACAATTAGTGTTTTCTGTCACTTTTGTTTAGGTGTTCATGTGGGAATTGTCAGCCAATGCGGGGTGGAGCGGTGGAGCGGGAGACAGGGCGGGTGTGAAGCGCTTTCTGCTACGTCAAACACGTCATAGGTGTAGCTGCAGCATCATTGTAGCAGCTTTAGTTTGTTGTCACATGGGAGGGTGGCAGAAATACACTGCAATTTGTTAAAAAAACAGAGAATCAATCTAAAAACCACTTCAACGAGAAATACAAGGCCCACACATCACTCTTAGAAGGTAGAAAGCTCTGAAAAGTTGATTTTGCATGAGATGGGCCCTTTAAAATGGTTCAAACTGAGAATGTGTTCGTCTTCGTCTTTGAAATTGCAATTGGACAGGACAAATTGTGTACCACTCTCTTCTCCTTTAAGAAAATTAAATGTTTAACTCTGGGCAGATACATGAATTACTGCATTTATTTTGCAATACTCTGTACTAAATTTATGAATCTGAACTGGTTTCAACATGATGCAATGGCAGAGGAATAAAGGGCAGGCCTAATAAGCTTAAAGGTGCAGTATGCAACTTCTAAGGTGGAAGCTCTGCTACTTGCTTGTCTCCATGGAAATGTTATTTTTTTGCATGGAATGTTCTACAGTAGGGCATAAACAAATTTGTCTTGCATTTTATTCAATTACACATGTTTTATAGTAGAGCCCTGCACACCCACGGGACCCGAAGCAAAACAGTGCTGCGCGGGACACATTTTGAAAGGTCATTGTGCTTGCAGGTCGAGAGCAGGACTGCACAATGTGGGAGTGGACGATGGGATGATAAACTGCAGTCCCGCAAACTAAATATGATTGTAAAGTAAAATATACAAATGATTAATGTATGCTTATCATACATCGTTTGGCTTGGATATTTTCTTTGGCATTAATAAAAACATTTTCAGCAGCCTAAATTTGCGGACACGGTCTAATCTTGTGCACATTTTAGACAATTCCTTTCCGCTTCTCCGTGTTTGATAGAGCTTAAGAAAGTAAATGTCCCCATCTTGCAGGATTTGTGGGCAGGACTGACAACTCTGTCCCGTGCAGACGTCTATTTTATAGCTCAAAAATAACTTGAAAAACATTAATTCTTACTATGTGAAGTCGATACGGTGGGATAATCAAGGCAAAATCTCTTGCTATATTTGCTACTTATTCTGAATTTCTCTTTATTGTTTCTCTTTGTTATTATATTGTGATGTTTGAGCTACTGTGTCCAAGTAATTTCCCTTGTGGATCAATAAAGTTGTTTAAGCCTAAGTGTAATCAGTATAAAAAATTATGAAAATTTTGAAATTAAAAGATATGGCTTTTTTTAAAAATGAGATCCGGCTCCAAACATTCACATTAAGTAACTGTTCAAAAGAGCTGAGTCACTTGTGCTAAACTCTTAGTCATTCTAATAGTGAATGTCTGTGAATCTCCTGTAACAATATTGTCCAGTCTTAATGATACAACACATTGCCAAGACCCATATATGCATGTAGATCCTGATGAATTACAACACAAAGTCAATTTTCCGAGTCATGACAGCGTCACGACTCAACCCTCACCACTTTCAATTCCCTGTGGGAGTGAAAATTGGCAGGCCACAAGAAAGAAAAAAAAATTCCAGTGTTGAAAATGAAGAGATAAATCAAAGCATGTAACTGTTGTAATAATGGATGGTGCTTAGTCGTCATTGGCTGAGAGCAGGAGGCATTAAAGCTCTGATAACTTCACATGACAGATGAAACCCGGTGAAATACAGCCACTGTCCAATGCTACAATCCTGTTAACACATACTAGCGTGAGGTCTGCTCCCACAAATGACTGCTTTGGGGAGCTCCTGACCCCTTTTTTCTCTTAAAACCACCACACGTACAGCGCCGATTGAAGCAAACCGACTATCTGGTTCCAATGGGTCAAGGGCAGCTGTGAGATCCAATCATGTGAGTCATATACAACAGAATTACAGCTATAAAAGAGGTCAAAAGGGAACAAGTTTTCTGGTTACACGGATTGAAGTATTTCACACAAAACTTGACAGAGTGACATAACAGAACAAAGAAAAGCAGTAAACTTATATTAATAGATAGTTTTGTTTAAAGGTGCACTGTGTAACATTTCTCGTTGAGGGTCCACCACCTGCTTGTCTCCGTGGAAATGTTATTTCTTTGTCTACAATATAGATTAAACCTATCGATCACCGGACAAGCAGGTTAGACAATACTACATCACAATTCAGATCTGTGGAGAGTCTTCCCTATTCACAAAAGGTATTATGGGGATTAGGTGCTTCAGTTTCCTATTAGTCTAAAACAATATTGGCCTCCATCTAGCTACTCCTGACCACAAACTTGCAAGAAAACGCAGATGGGTCTCCTATTCGTGACAGGTGAACAGAATGTAGATAGTTTTTTTATTTGATTTTTTTCCTAATAATAATCAAGATTCAAGGATCTATTACCACCATCATAAGTAACAACAAAATTACATTTAGAGCGTTAAACAGTCATTTCCACACTACTTTTTTCTCACACTTTGAACACTTTTGGACTATTAGCCTACAACGATGTCACTAATATAAGGACGGATAATTATCAACGCAGCGGATGCACACGGCACCTGACTGTCTGTGCGGTTTATTGCCGTGTGATAAAACAAGTTATGATGCTAAACTAACATTAGTGAGTGGGAATGACAAGAAGAAATGTCTCAAACTTCTATAGCCGGACATCCACTCATACCTGACCAAAACAACTAGTCTCACCCCCGAGAGAGCCTGAAATCTGCAGAAATCCTACAAGACACTGACATGAAACCAGACAAGACAGCAGTTCTTTCTGAAGGAGACATGCACAGTAGAGCGTGAAGTGATGTACTTTCATAATCCCTCTATAGATTTTTACGTGCTGAGGCCAAGTGCAAGAGTGAGACAGACAGGTGGAAGAGATGATGTGCTGCGGAAGATGCTACTTTGATTGTGTTTTGAACAGTTATTTTGTGCTTCAGGCACACACCTTCCTCATGGAAAACACACAAAGAAATGCATATGATGCAGCTTTTAAGTTAAAGGCAATTGATGTGGCTGGAATAAGAGCTGCTGCACGTGAGCTTGACATCAGTGAGGCGATGATAAACTGCTGGCGACGGCAGTGTTATGAACTGACTCAATGCAGAAAGACGACAAAAGCAACGAAAGCAGATGAACTTGAAAATGTTCTTGAAGATGTGGACACCTCCGGCTTATAGACAAGCACAGCCTATATATGTACAAATTAGTTTTTCTTTTAAAATTTAGTTGATGCTTATAGTAAGGTGCGCTCACTAGTCCGGAAAGTGCAGTACTTATATACTATATAGCATGTAAGTACTTCTAAATCTCAAAAATGGTAAAAGTGGTGTCACAGTCTCCAGACCTATGATCTATTAATTCAAACCCAGAATCAACAACCACACCATGACCCATGTTGCAAATTTTTGAACAAGAATGTGCACATTAAACATTCCAACTTCAAATTTCAAGGTAGAAGCAAATTAGCCATTCCAAACGTATGCAGAGGTCAGAGCTGGTCGGGCAGGGGGCGGTCAGTCTATAGCATGATTCATGAGTATCATTTGTGAGTGAAAAATTAATAGAAGGTGCCTGATAAATCACTTCTGAGGGCCATCGTTTGACAAAATCTCTGAACTGCCATAATTCTGTTTGCCCTTTGGACAGGAGCAAGAGGAAGACTGCAAGGTGAGGACCGCTGAGGCCCACTTTAAGCACTTAGAGAG
Source organism: Boleophthalmus pectinirostris (assembly GCF_026225935.1). NCBI lineage: Eukaryota > Metazoa > Chordata > Actinopteri > Gobiiformes > Gobiidae > Boleophthalmus > Boleophthalmus pectinirostris. Next base: position 20,911,848 of record NW_026571153.1, on the reverse strand, counting down.
TAAAGTGGACACGGAACTGCTCAACTCTGACATTTAATACTGGTATTAGTTGTTGCACTTTTGCTTGACCCAATGAAATGACAAATCTTTTGGACAAATTTTGAGTTATCTGTGCTTGAAAATGCCAAAATGTTTTCCTGGTGAACTTGCGAGAATGGATGTCAAATTAGAATATCAAAATAGCCTTAGTGTATTTCTATACCTCATCTGCATATTTTTAGAGAGAGGGTATTTCACTTCTACGAGGTATTATTTGCATACACATATTTAGATCTCCACGTTACCTTTTATTGTTTTGAAAATGCCAATTTAGACAAACATGTTAACATGTTTTATAAGTTTCACTTTAGTTTGTTCATGGCTGAGTTTCTTTGGTCTCCATGCTAAATCACTCCCCCTTCAAAGTGCTCTATCATGGAACAATTGCAGTGTATCCCACTCATGAAACTACTGCACATTGCATCAGTTTTGTTTGTTTTTTTAAGTCGCTGTGTATTGTTTTCTTTTTGATGGAACATGGATGATGTAGGCTTGTGGGCGGCACATTGGATAAAATCTTAAAAAAATAATAATAATAAAATGCATGGATGCCATCTAAAACCTCTTCAAAAAAGTCAATACTGCATATCACCCCCTCTTTAAAGGTGCACTGTGTAATGTTTTGGTTGGGTGTGTCACCTGTTTGTTTCTATGGACATGTCGTTGCTCTGCCTGGAATATTCCATAGTTTTACCTTATATTTATTCAATTACAGGTGGTTTTATAGCTCAAAAACATTCATACTATACTCAATACAACTGTACAACAACTCACCTTTATGTAACGGATAACCCTATGTCCTGTCAATCATCATATAAGTAAGTCTTTATTTATTTAATGCTTTTCAAAGTCATTTTTGTCACAAAGACGCTTTACAGAGCATTACATTCAGCATTATTCATTCATTCTATACCTGGTGATGGTAAGCTACTGTTGTAGCCACAGCTGCCCTGGGGCAGACTGACAGAAGCGCAGCCAATCGGCGCCATCGGCCCCTCTGAACACCACCATCACCCACGCACACACCACTTTCATACTAGGCAATGTGGGTGAAGTGTCTAGCCACTAGCACCAGTGCTAATTTCCACCCCTAATCCCTGGGTAGGTTCATTGATTGATTGTATTTAATTGACCGTGACTATCAACTGAGACCTTTGTAGCATGTTTTTTGGGTTGATGGGGGAAACCGGAGCACCTGGAGGAAACCCATCCAAACACAGGGAGAAACATGCACACTCCACACAGAAAGGCCCAGGCGACCTGGGGATCGAACCCAGAACCTTCTTGCTGTGAGGCATGAGTGCTAGCCACTCAGTCACCGTGCCTCCATATTGTTGCACTGTCTTCCTCTGACCTCCTGTATAAAGCTGTGATTTTATATTTTATTACTTATCTTTCACTTTTATTTTTACCTTTACATTAACATTTATATAATTATGATTTTTTTTTGACACGTCTCTTGATATCTTTTTTGTTACTTATTTAGAATTTAGAATTTATATTTTTGCTCTTTATTATTATATTCGTTATTATATTTATTGTAATGTGTGCTACTGTGTTCAAATAATTTCCCTTGTGGCTCAATAAAGTTTGTCAAAGTCGTTCTGACCATGAACGGTGCTGCCTGTCCACAGATCTGATATTTAACTTGGTCTGGTTTGGTCTCCATGAAAATAGAAAGGTTTGATGCCATACTGTGAAACAAAGCAATCGCATCTCAATTGAAAAAGGCATTTGAAAAGTTACACAATGCACTTTTAAGTTTGCCAAAACCTCCTACCTCTATTTACTCTATGCCCATATATTACATAGTTGCCCGTGCACCGTAGCTGCAGTGAGCTTTGGAAAGGTGTGTTAAAGCTACTCTCCTCTCTGCTGACTCTGCAAAAGGAGAAAATGAAACCACGGGTTTCCAATGACAAAGATGTGCTAGGGGCTTTTTGTGCCAAACGCTACAAATCAGGCGATGAGGGAATATTTCCTTTGTACAGAGAGACAAGCTACGCCCGGTGCAGCTACCGGGGGGTATGGCGCCCAACGGCAGTGCAGTATCTCCCTTTAACATGTGATTGTGCTATCTCCTAGTGAAAAAAAAAAAACACACGGGTGGCAGTTTCACACAAGATTACGCTTCAAGAACCGCGAAGAGGGCCTCCACTCACAATCTTCTCCGTTTCGAAACAGTCCCAAATATTGAAACATAATTTGCATTGCTTGGGTTATCTCACTCAACAGCTGCAAAGTTCGAAGCTTACCACAGCAGAGATAAGATAATAAAGTGTGTATTTGGCAAAGTATTTAGATGTAGTAAACTCCAGGCTTTGTGTAACTGTACTGGAGGGTAAAAATGAAGATCGCACCTGCATCCACTCCATACGAAGACACTGCATATTTATCCGCGCCGCCTTCTCGTTCATCTCGAGACTCTGTTGCTAAAATAAGAATATGAGAACGTGCAGCTGGAGACAATAAAGCGCTGGAAGAACCAATTAGGAGCAGGTGACGAGCTGGTGGGGCCTGTATGAGCTCTTCCACTTTTCCACGAGAGCTGTGACAGTTTCTGAGAAGGTGAAGGCAAGACACCGGCATAAAACAATGGGAGAAAATAGTTCTAAAATACACACTGAGCATTGTATCGTCACAGATGGCACATACGGAGAGTTATTGAGCAATTATTTTCAGAAGTTGTAGAGTGATTTGGAGAGTGTACCAAAGATAACCTTTTACCTACTGTGCATGTTTTGAGTTGATGGGGAAAAGCGGAATGCCTGGAGGAAACCCACCCAGACACAGGGAGAACATGCAAACTCCACAGAGAAAGACCTGGGCAGCCGGGAGTCAAAACTGGACATTTCTTTTGTGAGTCGACAGTGTTAGACAGAGGTGAGACCCAGTTGTTGTTTTGCAAGTCTCAAGTAAGTTTCAAGTCTTGGACCTCAACTCAAAGTCAAAGACAAAGACAGGCAAGTCCAAGTCGAATCTCGAGTCACTGGCCCATAAGTCCAAGTCAAGTCCAAGTTGTCTGCTTTGAGCTTCAAGTCATTTCAAGTCTTTAAACCAATATCTTAGATTTTTGCAGTTTATATGACTTGAAGCTAAATTGTACTTAAAACGTCATGGTATATTTATGTATGAGTATTTATATAAGAGTTGAATAAATGCAAAATTTCCTTTTTAAATGTTTTGTCAAGATCTTAGTGTGAATCATTACGGTCTGAACAGAAAGAAGTGCTTAATAACAGTTTTTTTTGTCATGTAGTCTGCACTGAAATGGAACGATTATGTTCTTTGTAGTTCCCTCTGTTGTAGTATATTGTTCTATATATTCCTGTAGTACATTTGAGGATACCACATCACAGTACTTCAGTTACATCCAAAGTAATAAATAATGACATGGGAGGGGCATGTTCCAGTTTGTTCCTCTAAAATTAAGCACCACATGTATCAACTGTAAAGAGAAAAGTATTATCAAAAAATATATATTTTTAGGAGACGCATTTTGTCTTATCAAGTCACAGGGCCCAAGTCACTGACCTTCAAGTCTAAGTCCAAGTCCCAAATCTTGGCCCATTTTATCAAATCAAGTCTTAAGCCGTAAAAATTGTAACTCAACTCGACTCCAAGTCCAAGTCACAACTTGCAAGTCCACCAAGGCCACCAAAAATTATGATACAGTCAAATATGGTAATGCTGATTAAATGGGTCAGAAAAGACAATTTATAGAATTAATAATAGACTTGATAGTTAATACTGCTTACATTATTTAGTTCTGAATCAGACCTATATTAATTCATTTTCCATACATGTTAAACTGTAGGGAGATAGGACTAATGCACTGGTAAAATTCTGCTTCCTGAATACCACTACTTTAAACCTTTCTTTCCACACACACCCATTTTCCTCTTATCTGCTCTATTAATTCAGTGTATTTAGAAGTAACACGTGCCTTTCTACCCATCACGTGCTAAGCTCCTCTTTATAAGTGAAATGGTAATTGTATTTCTCTAATGTAATCTCATTAGAACCTTGTACCTCTTGAGCAAACATCAAAATGCAATTACGCCAAATATCGACGAATGAACGAGTGTGTTGGTGGCGAGCCAGCCAGGGGTGCTCGCCACTGATCACCCCGTTAGCACAAACACACGAGTCAACAGCACCAGACTCCCTCTAATACAGAGAAGAGACTGTAGCAAGCCCTTTAGCACTCACACATGTCTATGCACTCGCTTCTTCTTAACACTTAACACTACATCACATGGGAGGAGTGTGAAAGCTGCTCAAGAAATCATCTGTAAAAAGTTGCGATGCTTCTCTAGCTGTTTGTTTCGGTTTTTCTAGATAAATTTCACTCAGAATACCATGAATATTTCTTTTAAAAAATCATTCTTGATGTAACTCATAACTTGCAGTTTGCCAATTCTTAGTAAATAGTTAATAAACATGGCTCTGATTTAGTCAAAACAACATAAATGTATGGAGCCAAATTTACATTTAAACTAATATTTTGTTCTGTACTTTACTTTCTGTAGGTAATCTAGACCAATTTCACACTATTAAAAACAGAGATAAGAGAATCTCTCAGTACATTTGCCATTTGTTAGTGGCTTTCAGTAGTTCACTTTTTTAGCAGAGTTTGAATACCTGAAAAGACTTAGAAACGGTGGAGGTAGTCAAAGTGAAAATATTACATGGATACATTTTAGATTTTGAAATTTTTTACTGAACATATGAAAAGTTTGGCTGATCCATGTGAGTGCTCGTGTCTCCTGTGAAGTCTGTCCTCTTTTTTTTTTCATCGTCTTCATGGCATAAACGTGTGGTGCAGATGAGATGTAGCGAGCTGTGAAACTATGCATTGAGCGCGGCAGGTGTCTCTACATGTCTATCTCCTGCTTCCTGCAACGCTTCCAGCTCCCAAATTGAGTTAGTGGTTCAAAAAAGTTGTGGGCCACTGTGAAAACGAAGGGAAAAAAGCAGTGTAGCTGCAGGAGGCCTCTACATGAGCAAGCGCCTGTCACTGTTCATGAATGTCCAATTTGGAGAGAGGAGGGAAGAGGAGGAAAAACAGCCGATGGTGCAACTTTAAATGACTAACTTTGTAAAGCTTTCTTTGTCTTTCACAGATGAGGAAGCACTTATTGTTTATCTACAGCAAGAAGGAATTAACCTGAAGTTTTGGTTGTTTTATTTCTATGCACACTGTGTAATTTGAAGGTGGCGGTGAAAGGAAAGGTTTGCATATTTTCAACAAAAGGCAGAAAGTAATTTCACAGACCAAATCAATCCCAAGTCTCAATGGGACCTCTTTTGTTTATTTTACCGTAATGCATTTCTATTAGATAAACCTCTATCAACATTCATACACATACACAAATTGTATGCAAAATGATGCATCTGGAGTGCTTAGTATTGCCTCGATATGGCTATGAGTAAAATTTTCTTACATTTATTCTTTATTTTGAAATGCATTCATCTTGCAAAAGAGAAGGTGTACCAGATTTACTTATACTGCTACTTTCCATCTACATTGCATTACCTTGTTAACATTAGATCAGTAAAATACTAATTCAAATGTTACAATTTCAAATACATAGATGGTTTCCTAAAGATATCTGGAAGTACCTACAGATACTGAAGGTCCTATATTATACAAAAATGCCTCCTGTGAGCTTTAAGCCATGTTATAATGCTCTTACCTCATCAAAAACATACCTGGAGTTGTGTTTAACATGCAAACCCTGCATATTTTTGATGTCTCTCCACCTCGTGATGTCATGTAATACATGAAGTGCTTGACTGTGTTTTTAAACTCCATACACTTCCCCTAGAATCATTTGGATGATTTCAACCCTGAAGCTGTCTCTTTCTACTGAATTAAAGGTAATAGGTAAAACTACAATACATCACAAGGTGGAACAGAGCATTTTGAGCCTGGGAGAGATTGACTGACTAATGATAAATGACACACAAGTCTGGGTACGTTTTTGATGACATAACTACATTATAACATCATGACTAAAAGCTTACAAGAGTCAATTTTGTGTAATATAGGACCAAGGGATGTAACAATAACCGAAATATTGTGATATCGCATCGTCAAAGTTATCACAGTAATATCATGGATCATCACAATATATCAAATTACAAGTCTCTTTGCTTAAATTAAGAGTTATGGTGCAGAAATAGTTAAAAAGACAGAGGGAACTACAGAGATCATGATCCTTTGCTCCATTTCAGTGTAGACTACATGAAGAAATAACAGTTCTAAGCACTTTTAAGTCTTAGTTCTTTGGATTAAGTCTTGTCAAGGACTTTATCAAGGACATTTTAAGAGGAAAAAGTAGCATATTAAGAGTTTTGTCAGCCTCCACAAAATATCACAATAAATGGATATCGTTACATTCCTAATCGTGAGCCTCCCCACCATATCATGAGCTTTCCCAAGATATCACAATAAATATTGTACCGTGAGGTTCATACCGTGACAATATCATATCTGTGAGACTTGAATATCGTTACACCCCTAATAGGACCTTTAATTTAGTACATAATTAACCAATTCACTTTATGTATAGGAATAATCTATGTCAACATCTTGATTTAGACACTCTACTCTGTTTCATTTATTAGTGTTGTTATGATGCGCACCTATAGATTCCTATCTCTCACACACAAAAACACACACACCCGCACAACCACACCTCCTGCTGCCTGCATTCCCCCATCCAAAACACTGGAAAAGACATTGCACAATCTCTCTTTCTTGGGGGCCAGAAGTAGCATCCTGTCTATAAATAGATAATGTGATATGGGCTGGAGTCATTCCCAGCCTGTCGAGCCCCGCAACACCTAATTGTTTTGTTGGCCAAAGTCGAAGTCAAGGTTACGCTGCAGACTCCTGTTTAGCTGTTTGCCTGCCATAATTTATCATGGCCAGACTAAAGCGTGTTTGTATAATAGCTGCCGAGGTAAAGTTGTGGCTCTCAGCTGGAGCACTCTTGTCCACGATGAACATTTAATTAGCTTTTCTGCCTCATTTGTCTCGTCTCCCCATCGTCAGCTACTTTGTGACACCCGCCTCCGAGGAGTTTTCAGCAGATAAATGCAGTTTTTAAAGGCTGCCTATATATGCATCTTTAGCTTTTTACATAGGGACGGTAAAATGGTGAGGGGATAAAAAAGCAAGCAGTTTTTGTCTTCTTAAAGGAAAACTGTCTGATCATCGTTTTTAGTGAAATTCAGCCAATGGTGTTTTGTTCCCTTTCGAAGCTACTGTATATGCAGTAAATTTAAAAGCACTGTACTTTATTTTTACAGCCTTAAAACTGCTTTCAAAAAAGCCCAAAACTAATTCATCGTAAGCTGTTTGCAGTGGTCCAAAGTTATTCCTCACTTACTGTGTGCATTCCGAGCATCCTAATTATTCACCACAACTTTCAGAAAACAGAGCAGAGTTGTTTTTTTTTCCACCAGGGTGAAGCTAACAACATCTAGTACGCTAACTGCACACTTCCTGTATAATGGTACTGTATAAAATGTTGCCCAAACACATAAAGGAAAATCAGGTACAGAGCCTTTAATGGCTTGGCAAGGCATAAGTTTCTGGCATAAGTTTCACTTCGTAGAAACCATCTGACCTTGCAGCATTAGAATTAGTTTGCTTGACGGTAGGTGGGTATTTTTTTTCATTTAACCAATCTCTGCTATTTGGTCGTGACGTATGTACTGTATCACTAATGAGGCTAACTGGTATATTAAGCTTTTCCCAAATCCCGGGAAGGGCAATAACGTCTTTCTCCTTGATAAAATTCAACAAATATTCTCTTTGTTCTGGTTTTAGATCCTTGATCTCGGGACAACCCAGAATATATGGCTCTTCGCTGGTTGGCTGGTGCCCAAACCATTTAGTGTATTCTGATTCCTGACCTTGTCGATGGAGAGAAATGAAATTGAGCGGAAGCACTAGGTGGAGCCAGCCTGGCTAATAAGTTTCAGGTTCAGAGGTTAAACTGTTAAAAGGTTAAATATAAGAGGTTAAAATGTGTAGGCAACATTTGGCTGAAATTAACCAAGACGTTTAATTGTATCTGTTACAGTCATGCCATTTATAGTTGAAAATGAGTTAGAAAAAGTTTGGAGAATATGTTTTTGTTTTCTTTTTAATTTGTATTATTTGTATTGTAGGGGTAAAATAACTTGCTCAGTGAAGTGGGTGAGTAAGTTTAACTGTATTTCTGATACAATTTCTAAACAATCCTATAATATATCCTTTTTAGGGCCATTGGATATGAAGCCCAAATTAAGAGAAACCAGAAACCATTAGAATTTATCATGTTTAACCTCTATAATACAGCAAATAATATAAAATTTTGCTGTCCCATTCCCTGTTCAGTAGCACCATCTGGCTGCGACTACTCACCTCTCTCCTTCCTCTCATCTGGTCATTTCTGCACAAACACTACTGGACAGCACTCCCAGCATGTCCTCCCCTCTCCCTCCTCTCCTCCCTCGCTCCTCCCATCTCCCCATCACTGACAGGAGCTCTTGGTGGGGGCTCGCAAAACAAAGATCTGGTTCACTGGCTCTCATCCAGATTTTCTGCAGATTTGGTCGAAGATTAGGGGGGGCTTTTATTCACGCGCCGAACAATCACTTTCTCGGCAACTGCACGCTACGACTGCGGACCACAGGGGTTGAAGCTATTAATGCAAAAATGCCATCTGTACATTCATAGAGACGAGGGGAACGCCATAAACCGAACAAATCCCCAAGCAAGGCAATACAACGGCACAGCACATGGAGATCAAAATAATGAATTGTTTCAGTGCACGATTCTTTAAACGTCATTATTATATTATAGTATTACATTATATTAAGTAAAATTGGCATTTTTGAGCTTTTATCCTTGTTATAAAATTGTTCCCTCATCAAAAACATAACTGGATTCATTCATGTTTCTCTCATGAATGTTGTTTACAATAGGTTAGGGTTAGGGTTAAATTTTCCCAGGATTGTTGCAAAATAGTTCATAGTGAAGAACTTGAACTCATGTGATTATTTTCAAGGAAATGCGATTGTATTGCAATGAAATACCAAATGAAATATCTGTACTGTATATTTGCAATGATGAAATGGAGATTTTATATTTCAGTGGACCCAAGAAGACTAACTAATGACATTGCTTTCAGTTAAGCAATAAACAAAAAATCCATAAATTCAAGGTCCATCATTTCAATAAATTTTTTTTTTTATTTTCAAATCGGGTTTACAACTGCATGTTTCTATTAGCATGTTGGATCTTTATTTGTTAGCTACAATTTTTTTTTTTTTTTAACCCATGGTGATTCTCTGGCTAGTGCCTAATGCCTCCATTCAATTTAATTTCTCTCCAGTGACTAGGTCAGGAGTTGGAATACACTAGACGGATTGCAAGAACCCTGGAAGTTGTAGACCACGCACCAGCCAATCAGCGAAGAACTGTGAAGTCATGGCATCAAACTTAAGCACCTGTCTGAGTCAGCACAGAAGCGACGTAAATATTCTGTGTTGGCAACCATTCCTGAGATCGAGCCGGAACAAAGAGAATGTTTGGTAAATTTTAACAAAGGGGAATGATATTATTGCCCTTCTTCCTACAGGATGTGGTGCATTACATACGTCACGACCAAATAGCAGCGATTTGTTAAATAAAAATTTACCCACCTACCGTCAAGCGAACAAATCCTAGGTCAGCTCCGAGGTCAGATGGTTTCCACAAAGTGAAACCAGCTGATGAATCAGGGTAATTCTCTCTGCTGTAGATGCTAAACCCTATGCAGTCCCTAATAATGTGTGTTTCTATGCATAGCCATTATTTTAAGTTCTAAAATATGAAATGCCACAAGGATTCTCATGAGCATGTTTGAAGGCCAATAGCAGAAAATGAATCATATGTGTCCTTTAGTTGTACCGGATCCCTTTGATTACGAAATATCATAATACACAATCTGAAGGAAAAACAAGTTGAAATTTTAAGCTTATTTGTCAAAAATAGCTACACGTCGGTGGAATTTTAAAAAGTTGATTTCCAGATTTTTTTTTTTTGCAGCCCGGGTTTTGTGGAGAGGAAACGCTGTCAGCTCCTGTGGTTTGGTTTTGCCTGCGTTCTGACATTTACAAATGTGCTCAATAATAATTTTTCAGACTCAAAATAAATCATGTATATTGAATCTTATCTGTTGACATTTAAAAGTGTGCCCAAAATGCTCTTGGTGTGGGAAGTGACGAGAGTATTTTTGGATGCATACAGTTAGATAAGTTGAGGTAGTGGGCGGGACTTAAAAACAGATAAGCACCATATTTTGGCAAAGTTTTGAATAGTAGACAAATTGTGTCAAATTTGTTTCTAACTAGAACTTTTATGATTCAGTTTTGGGTTTGTTTCTTACTTAAAATAATACAACTTGGGTACATTGTGTTTTGACAGTAAGGAACGGAAAATTGAGAATAGTTCCATGAAGGCCGTCGCTGTAACTACTGAGCTGTTATGGTAGCCTGGCAGGGACACACTGTTGTCATTGAGCAAAATGAGAAAAAAATTGAAAAGGATATAAACAAAATGAAGGCCTGTGTGCGTCTCTTTTTAAGCAGTTAATAGTTAATAATTTTGTGAAGGTTTGTGTTGTCGTCGTAAAAGTAATAAATATTTAACAGATGATAACAAATAGACATTATAAGGCTGGTTCCATTGTAAGAGAAGAGCGTCCTTTCTCACTTTTCTCTTCTCTACATCTACAACTCACTGACCTAGCAGGAAAAAAAGTGAGTTATTTTACTTTCGGACACGTAAAATTGGGTTCAATAAAATGGCAAAGGTTTGTTTTCCAAATGCACTTCCTTCATTCCATCGTCCCAAGAAATTGCATATTTCTATCCAAACAAAATGTAATAGCTCATATTTGCCAGAACATTGCAATGCGACGGTTTATCGAACTGGGTGTACCATTTGCAGACTGAAACATGAAAACTTTAACCATGAAAGCTGCAGTGGGGTCATCTTAAAGGCACTGTACCTGATGTTTACTGTCTTTACGTCTATTTTATTTCAGGGTTACAGTGGACCAAAGTTATTCACCATGATCACTTTCTTCTTTCAGAGACTGTACGATTTTTGTCGTCACTGTAATGCTAACAACTACCATGTTAACACACACTTCCTGATAATTATAATGCTTTTAATTACACTACCAGTCAAAAGTTTGTTCACACTTTTTTTAACTTGTGTTTTTTCTTTATTTACATGATTGTTTACATTGTAGATTCTACTGAAGGCATCAAAACTATACACAGAATATACACATATGGATTGTAAAACATAAACTTAAACTCAAAATGTGCTTTAGATTTTAAAAACTTAAAAATAGCCACCCTTTTCTTTGAACCCTGGATTGTACTTTTCTTTTCTTCGTTTCTTGACCCTTGAAGTGAAAATCATCTCAGGAGACATCATCAAGAAGCTCACTGAGAGAAGGCCGTGGCTTTGCATTTGCAAACCCTGGCTAATTTGAGAATTTATATACAAAAACTAAAAAATATCTAGCTAAAATATTTTGTTTAATAGTTTTTTTTTTTTTTTTTTCTTTGCTACATAATTTGCAACATAATCATGCATCATATATTTCATGCCTTCTGTATTTATATACACTACAGGTCAAAAGTTTTAGAACACCACATTTCCAGTTTTTTACTGTTTACTGTTGACCAAAAGGTATTCTAAACTTTTGATTCATCACAGTGTCCACTTTTGGCAGATATAACAGCTGAACACACTCATGGCTCATTCTTTTTTACAATAGAAATCAAATATTCTTCAGAAAGTTCTTCCCAAGTCTGTTGCTGAAGTTCCCATAAATGTGTGGCACTTGTAGGTTGCTTGGCTTTCACTCTTCTTTCTAGTTCAAGCTTACCATCTTGTTCTTTTTTCCTGTAAAGTTTTGTTGTGGTAGTTTATCTTTTATCCTTTTTTTTTTTTTAACCGCTGGCTGTTCAGTGCTTACTTTTGTCCCATTTCAAGCTCTTCTTTGGACTTGCACGACTTGAATTGCAATAAATAACTGGAAAATAACATCTCGATGAAGACAACAAAGTGGTGGATAATCTACCAGAAAGGTTACACCAGTGATTCTTAACTACACGGTTGGAACTACAAACTGTATAAATGGACATAGCTAACCTGTGGAAGTGAGTATGGGCGCACTTCTGGCTCCATCGACTCTGGCTCCATTTCACTTTCTATTAAAAAAGCATCACGTCTCTGTTAAAAATAAATAAATAAATAACTGGAAAAATTGGGGTGTAAAACTTTTTACCAGCAGTGTATAATGTAAAAAGTAGTAAACATAAAGAAAATAAGGAGAAGGTGTGTCCAAACTGTTGACAGGTGGTGTAGATGCAGACAGTTTGCAGCAGACATTACAATCTCAAGTGCCACTTACAGAACACTGTATGTTATGTTTTTGCTCAGATGTATAGGACAAAATCAGGTACATGTCCTTTAAAGCAGCACCCGGCCACATCTGAGAATATCTTTGTTATAGGTACCGGCTGCTATCTTCAATTCCTCACTTTAGCCTTCTTACACTTCACAATCTGTGGAAAAGTATGATCCAGGGTTGTCTTTTTGCAGGTAGCGAGACACATCCCGGGCTGACAGTTTGCCTTCTCTTGTCAAGTCGTGAGCGCTGTGTCTCCCTTTCATCTCGCTGTTGTTATTTCTGCTTTGATTTAAGGTTTTTCGAACAGGCCCTTTCATTCTCCAGAACAGGGGAGCCCTTCGCCGAGGTGGGCAAGAAAGCACTTTTTAAAAACAGTAACTAGAAGGATTAGAAAGAAGGAAGTAGGGCAGTAAGTCAAACGCTTGGTACTCGCATGCAAATTAAGCTGAGCAGAACTTCAGATGTGGTGATTGTGGCGTGCGATTTCTTGATACTGAGATAGAATGACGCACAAGTTGAGAAGCTGATTACGAAGCCAGAACTCTTTTGTCTTAGTAAGAAGTTCACAGGTTCAGTACGTGAATTTGGCACAGAGCTTTGTGAAGTTTCTGTGATTACTGTCTGAGTAGGTGTGTGTGAGTGCACTGTTTTCTCCGTCAACTTTAAAGGTGCACTGTGTAACTTTTTGGTTCGGGGTCCGCTACCTGCTTCATTTTTTGGAAATGTCATTGCTCTGCCTGGAATGTTCCACAGTATGACATGAACAGCTCTACTTTACGTTTATTCAATTACAGGTGGTTTTATAGCTCAAAAATACCTAGAAAACAGGCATTCTGACTGTGAGCGGGGTCGCCTCTCCACAGATCTGACCTTGAACTTGGTCTGGTTTGGTCTCCATGTAGATAGAAAGGTTTAATGTCATACTGTGAAACATTCCAAACAAAGCAATAACATCTCCACCGGAAAAGTGACACAATGCATTTTTAAAGACCACATATTATGCACATTTTTATTTTTTTTTAGCTTTTAACCATGTTGTAACAGTGTTCCCTCATCAAAAACACACCTGGAGTTGTATTTTGCTTTATTCACGCTCGGTTGATGAATCCTTGTAGTAATTTTAATAAGTCTGCTCCTTCTATGCCCCGTAAAAACACAGAATTTTGAATTAGTTTTGTGATGCAACAGATAAAAGTCTGGAGGTCTCTTGCCCTGTTTTTAAGAGTAAAAATAAAAAAAATTGAGATCTGGTGTTGAATTGTTTCTTGTACAAAGATATGCTAATATGGAATGAAAAATATTAAGATTTTAACTGCTGACTTCTCCCTTGGGCAAGACACTTCACCTACCTTGCCACTTTGTGTGATTGTGGTGTATGCGTGATTGGTGATGGCTGACGGTACAGCTTGGCAGCCTACCCCAGGGCAGTTGTCGCGACAGAGAAAGCTTACCACCACTAATGAACAATGTACAAAAAGTGAAAAATGGCTCATTATTGCAAAATCTTACAGTTGTTGTAGCCAGTCCTACCTTACGACTATTGATATAAAAGGTCACATTTTTGTATAGCGCATTTCCATCTTCAAGGCACTCAAAGAGCTTAACAACAAGGAACCACTCACCCATTCACGCACACACCTTCATACTCCAGTGTACACTGAGGGGGGAGGTGGATAAAATGTCTTGCCCAAGGACACAATGACAGCATTCATCTGTGGGAGCCAGAGCCACATTTTTACATCGAGACCTCTTACCAACTGAGCTACTGCCCCCAATATTTACTATATAGATTGTATTTATTCTGTATTTACTGTAGCTGATGTCATGTGATGCCAACTGAAGCACTACTCTGTATGAATCTCCGTCACTCAAGTTAGACTTAATCTGACTTTCATTTTAACACAATCTGACTTAGTTGAAACAGCAAGAGGATATATTTGTGTGCTTAAGTGTCTCGCATATAACAGTCTCAAGCAGTTTTTCAGTTAGTCACTCTCACCTTTCTTGTTAAAAATCAAACACCTGAAATGAACACCTGCACTGATCACTGAAAACGTGTTCCATTTTGTATTTTTTTCTTGAGTTTTCAGACTATATTAAAGGGACAGTTCGGAATTTTGGACAGAGGGCCTCATTTCCTAGTTAGCCAGAGTGTTGGAGACGTGTGGAGACACTGTTTTAAAATATTCCATCCAGTCCTTGTATCTGCAAAGGTCGCTGTTGCTAGACTAGTGCATGTCAGTGGCCATAGTTATCCTGCCACTTAAAAACAGTCTTACCCACTAACCCTAAGCACCCGAGGCAGATCTATTATTACGCCAGACTATCGATGTAAATGTCTGTGTTATAGAATAATTTTAGAAGTAAAACCAACCTTGCATTTGAAGGATTTATATCTGAGCTGCAGCAGAGTTGCACTTCCTGATAGAAAGCTCGGCAGCGGCGGACTGATATATGAGAAAATAGTCCCTCAACATGCGACGATTCACGCGATGCAAGGTTAATTTTATTTCAAACATTATTTTATCAACACAAACATTTACATCGATAGTCCAGCATAATAATTGTTTTGCCTCAGGTGTTTTGTGGAGTGGATAAGACTGTTTTTAGTGGCAGGGTAACTATGGCCATTGACATGCACTAGCCTAGCACCAGCGACCTCTGCAAATACAAGGACGGGGTGGAATATTTGAAAAAGTGTCTCCACACGTCTCCAACATTCTGGCTATAGACAGACTGATAATCTAGGGTTACTCAAACATGTGTGAATGAAACAAATTGGTATCTCCACATGTCTCCAACTGGTTACTAGGAAATGAGGCCCTATGTTCAAAATTCCAAACTGTCCCTATAAAACATTTTTTGCTAATGTGCAGTTTTTGCTTTTGTGTCACCATGGTAACAACTGAACATTCCACCTTGCATACTGTACATGTAGGACCCCCCCCAGAATGATATCACTGCAATATCAATACAACCAAACCCATATTCTGCCCTTTAAAGCACACACTGGCTGCTGTAGCAATCCCCCATCTCCTCTTCCATTTAAAATAACCAGGATTTCTTTGATGTGAATCCGATGCTACGATAAATGAGTCTAATCCTGCCTTATATGTTTGGGCTGTGCAGCAGTGAGGCGGTTGGTGGAGTATTACAGTTAAGTGATAAGTAGGAGAGCAGCGGATGGCCCTTCCTTGTTAAGCCACTGGCACCGTGCTGAGCTTTCCGAGGGTACCCCAGTGTGGTGCCTCGGCTGCAGCCAAATCCTCTTTAAAGCACTCGAAAAGTCCAAGCCTCCCATTCTGAGGCCAGGCACACTCCGCACTGTAATCTATACACGCTGTACCACACACAATGGACAGGCTCAGATCCAGACGGGGACAGAGCCAGAGGCATTTGCAGATACAGAGAAATGGAATGTAGGACGGACTAGGCTCTCTCTCTCTCTCTCTGGGCCAAAGGGAAAAAACATGCAAAACAACGCTTTGCTGTTGTTGTTGTTATACATATGAAATCAGAGCTGTGTTTTGGTGTCAAATGAATGAATTATATGAGGAAAATAGAATACAAAATCCCACTTTCAAATTGTTAAAGGTCCTACATTACTCAAAATGACTCTGGTGATCTTTTAGTCATGTTGGGATCTTGTTACCTCTTCAAAAACACACCTGGAGTTGTGTTTTGTTTCATTCACACATTAGTGTAACAATTTATTATTAGTCTGTGTACATCTCCAAAACTAAAAATGTTCTGTTCTACCTTGTGATGAAGCAGTAGTTATCACAATCTGCCTGTCTCCATTTATATGATTTTTTTTTTTCTCGAATGTTCCACGGTATGGCATTATAGGGATAGTTCAGGATTTTGGACATAGAGCCTTATTTCCTAGTGAGCCAGAGTGTTGGAGACGTGTGGAGACACTTTTTTAAATATTACATCCAGTCCTTGTATTTGCAGAAGTTGCTGATGCTAGGCTAGTGCATGTCAATGGCCATAGTTAGCCTGCCACTAAAAACAGTCTTACCCACTCCACAAAACACCCAAAGAAAAACTATTATTACACCAGACTATCGATGTAAATGTCTGTGTTGATAGAATAATGTTTGAAATAAAACTAACCTTGCATTGCATGAATCGTCGCATGTTGAGGGACTATTTTCTCATATATCAGTCCGCCACTGCCAAGCTTTCTATTAGGAAGTACATCTCGCTGCTGCTGCTCTGACATAAATCCTTCAAATGCAAGGATGTTTTTTCTTCTAAAATTATTCTACTGACACAGATATTCACATTGACAGTCTGCTGTTATAATGCTTTGCCTCGGGTGTTTTGTGGAGTGGGTAAGACTGTTTTTAGTGGCAGGCTAACTCTGGCCATTGACATGCGCTAGCCCAGCACCAGCGACCTCTGCAAATACAAGAATATTTTTTTAAAAGTGTCTCCACACGTCTCCAACACTCTGGCACACTAGGAAATGAGGCCCTGTGTCCAAAATTCTGAAGTGTACCTTTAAGGTGTTCTTACCCCATGGAGACAGGCAGGTGATAGACCCGTTATCTAAGTGGAGCTCATTGACCCCCTGGTTGTGGAAGTAGATTTCTCATTCATTTTTCCTGTAGATTTTCAGAATATTTCCAGTGTATGATTACATTCCAGTATTTGCACTTTAGGAATTGTAATATTTGCATAACATATTATTTGCACTTACCACTAATTTGGTTGGTACTTGACAATAACAACAAATCCTTGAATCTTGAATCTTCAGGAAAAAAAATAATATTAGAAGTTTGAAAGCTTGCAAGCTATACATTTCTGAAACTTTATGAACTGCTCAACTTTTCTGGTCCTTCACGTGTGTTTCCATGGAGATGTTATTGTTTTGCCTGGAATGGTCCATGGTATGATATTCACACATCTATCTAGAATTTATCCATTACTATTGTTTCCATTGCTCAAAGACACAATCATTCTCTCTGTGAACAGGGTTGCCTCTCCACAGATGTGACCTGTAATGTAGCCTATAACTATTCCTTCAGATAGATAAGTTTAGTCTTTAATGTGGAACATTCCAGACAAAGCAATAATCTCCAGGTGAAGGCCCCTTCATTAAAAAAGTCACGCTATGCATCTTTAAAACATTTTTAAATGTGTTTTTGGTATTAAAACAACCTCATTATTAGTATTATTGAGCATGTAGCTGGTTCACTTTGGTGATGCCTTTGAATTCATATAATAATAATTGAATTTTTGAAAAGTCTATGGGAAAAATGAATGAAGTGAGCAAAACTACTGAGGTCCATATGCCTCAGAACTCACTGTAGTAGTGATATGCAACATTTCATTTTCACCAAGTAAAACCTTACAAAAGAATCTCTCTTTTAGGACATTTACATAATTGATTCTACTTCTACTATTTTTTAGTATAGTCACACTTTTTATTTAATTTCAAACTCAGCATTTTCTACCAATTGCGAAAGAGACTGGGATTTTGTGCTTACACCTTCTCGCTGCCAGTAATTGTATCCAGCCCAGCACCTTTATACATTATTCATGCGTCTTTCGGAAACACTAAGAACATATGCTCCCAAATTGTAGCTGAGTTTGATTAACAGATGGCTATGTACAGGTAAAAAAGTCTCCAGGCTTTGAAGAAATAATTAATTAACAACTAAATAATACACAGGTTTTTGCTGAGAACGCTGTGTGAGTAAGTTCACAGAGAAAGCAAACTGACAGACTGTTTGAGGCTGAGCTTGTGTTTGATGATAAAGTGAATTTTCTGATTTCTTTAAGCCTGGGTTATGTGAGGTGAGTGTTTCGTCTTACTACTAAATACTGTGGTCTTAAGACAACATAAAATGCCAGTTGCCGAGCAGATTATGGATACGGTGTATTTACATTGCGTCCCATATAAAATAAAATAATAAAATGCTTATTGCAATTTACTGATGCTTGGTGTATTTTCTTTTTGTGCAATTTTTCTATTAAAATGTCAGTATAGTGCAAAATTTATTCATGTGAGCTTCAAGACATGTTAGAATGTTGTTATCTCATCAAAAACATACCTGGATTTATGTTTGTTTCATTCACACGTTTCAGTAATCCTGACCAAAATGCTCTGTTCCACCTTGTGATGTTATGAAGCTGTAGTTTTCAAGTTAACAGCTACTTTTTATCTTTAGTTCAGTAGACTGGCAATTCCAGGGATGATATCAGGCAAATGATTCTAGTAACAGTTTAAAGGGACAGTTCGGAATTTTGGACCTAGGACCTCATTTCGTAGTGAGCCAGAGAGTTGGAAAAGTGTGGAGACACTGTTTTAAATATCCCACCCCGTCCTTGTATTTGCAGAGGTCGCTGGTGCTAGGCTAGTGCATGTCAATGGCCATAGTTATCCTGCCTCTAAAAACACTTACCCACTCCACAAACACCCGAAGCAAATCTATTCTTACACCAGACTGTCGTTGTGAATGTCTGTGTTGATAGAATCATTTTAGAAATACCCAACCTTGCATTTGAAGGATTTATGTGTGAGCAGCAGCAGTGAGTTGTACTTCCTGATAGAAAGCTTGACAGCGGAGGAATGATATCACCTACCACTTAAATTACTGGCAAAGTAAAATTCCGCTGCTGCTGAGAAAATAGTCCCTCAACATGCAACGATTCATGCGATGCAAGGTTAGTTTTATTTCAAACATTATTCTATCAACACAGACATTTACATCAACTGTCTGCCATAATAATAGATTTGCTGCGGGTGTTTTGTGGAGTGGGTAAGACTGTTTTTAGTGACAGGCTAACTATGACCATTGACATGCACTAGCCTAGCACCAGCACCTCTGCAAATACAAAGACTGGATGGAATATTTAAAAAAGTGTCTCCACACGTCTGCAACACTCTGGCTCACTAGGAAATGAAATCCGAAGTCCAAAATTCTGGACTGTCTCTTTAAAAACACAGTAGAGCACTTCCTTTATTACCATATGCCATCATAAGGTGGAACAGAGTGCTTCCTGCTTGAAAGAAAAATGTGTGCATGAAAAAAAACCCACAACCCCAGGTAGTTTTTGATGAGGAAACAACATTATAACAGATCAGAAAATAGCATCATATGGGCCCTTTAATAACCATGCTAGATGTAGACATGAGGCATCTGAAGCCATTTTCAGTGTTTTCAAGGAAATACATACATTAAGAATTATTATTGTC
The DNA here is from genome assembly GCF_026225935.1 of Boleophthalmus pectinirostris. Classification (NCBI taxonomy): domain Eukaryota; kingdom Metazoa; phylum Chordata; class Actinopteri; order Gobiiformes; family Gobiidae; genus Boleophthalmus; species Boleophthalmus pectinirostris. The sequence goes on along the minus strand of NW_026571153.1, from coordinate 20,892,123 downwards.
TGATTACATTTCCATATTCAATTTAGTGAACAGAAAAGTGGTGAGTTTAAAGGTGCACATTTGTATGTTTTTGGTTGGAGGATATGTCACTCCAGGTATTCTGACTGTGAGTGGGGTTTCCTCTTCACAGATTTGACCTGTAAGTTGGTCTGGTTTGGCCTCCATGATAATAGAAACGTTTAGTATTTGCCAAAATATGAAACACTGCAGACAAAGCAATAACATCACCATTAATTCCCAAGCTAGCCTGTGGGATCTTTCAGCGCTGTAATTCTTATACTTTCTTTGGATTGTCTGTGAAGAACCTGAGCCATCCAGGCAAATTGAATCAGAACAAAAAAACGTTTCGAAAGTATCTGGAGGAGTTTGTGACCTGTGCTTTTGACCTCTACTAAATTTAGTCTGCGGTCAAAAGCTCCTCCCACACCAGAGCTTAAAACATAGCTCTCTTTCCAGTTCAATTTCAGACCTGACAAAGTCTGTTGGATGAGAGATACAGCGCTTTGAACATACAGAAGAGAACTATTTTAGTTTTTTCGTTCGAACATTGCATATATAATACCTTAACCTTGGGCCCATTATAAATATGCAACAATAGATGATATTCCTCCATCTAGGAAGTGCAAGCCTCGCTCTAGTCTGGAGGTGGGTCCCTGGGTGCTGCATTGACAGGTTTAGACCAGTGCTATGGAGAGATTTGACAAAAACATACCTGAAGTTTTGTTTCATTTCATTCACACACGTTCAATACACAAACTCTTCAAATTATGTCATGTAATTTTACTTACTGTGTTTTTAAACTCCATACTCCTTCACTATAATCATTTGGATGATTTCAAATTTGAGATTGCCAATCCAGAGGTGGGACCAAGTTGTTGTTTTGCAAGTGTCAAGTAAGTCTCAAGTCTTTGACCTCGAGTCCGAGTCAAAGACAAGCAAGTCCAAGTCGAGCCCAAGTCGTCCGCTTTGAGCTTTAAGTCATTTCAAGTCTTTAGCTTCGATTTTTGCAGTTTATATGAATTTTAAACTAAATTGTAAAAAGTCATGGTATATTTATAAATGAGTATTTATATAAGGGTTATAGAAATGCAAATGTTTCCTTTTTAAGCATCTTGACAAGATCTTAGTGTGAATCATTGTGGTCAGAACAGAAAGAATTGAGATTTAAAAGTGCTAAATAACAGTTATTTTGTCATGAAATGGAAGGATCATGGTCTATGTAGTTCCCTCTCTTGTACTGTATTGCACTGTATATTACTGTAGTACATTTGTGGATACCATATCACAGTACTTCAGTTACGTCTAAAGTACCAAACAGAGAAGTGGGAGGGACGTGTTCCAGTTTGTTCCTGTGAAATTCAGCACCACATTTATCAACTATAAGGAGAAAAGTATTTTCTAAAAACATATATATTTTTTAGGAGAAGCATCAATTCTTCTCAAGTTACAGGGCTCAAATCCAAGTCAAGTCCCAAGTCATTGACTTTCAAGTCTAAGTTGAGTCTCAAGTCTTAGTCCATTTTATCAAGTCAAGTCTCAAGTTTTAAAAATGCCGACTAAGTCTGACTCGAGTCCAAGTCACGACTTGTGAGTCCCCACCTCTGTGCCAATCTCTACTGAACAAATGGTAAAAGGCAGATGTAAAAACTAAAGCTTCAACAGAGCATTTTGAGCTTTGGAGATGCAGACAAACTAATAATAAAGGATTACTTAAACTATGAATATTATGAGTATGTTTTTGAGAAAGTAACAACATTATATCATGGCTAAAGCTCTCAAGAATCTAGAAAATAAGTCAATTTCCTCAACAGGTCCTTGTTTAACACTTGTTTCTGTGCCACATGGTTCTCATCAGACTAAACTCTCCTAGTCCTTTCTCTTAATACTGAAAGCCCTGACATTAATAACTTCAAAGTTGTTTTTACATCTGCATTGCCATAGCTCGCAGGTTAGTAGATTGCTATAAAAACATTCCATACATTAAAGTCTGTACAGTTATTTTATGTGCCTTTTGGTGGTTGTATCGCATTTAAACCACTGGCATCATCTTTAGTATCACTTCATTTTGGACTCCTTCCAGCCTCCATCTTCTGCAGGTAATACTCTGCCTTTGGAATAAGTACCTCATAAAGCCTCACTCTGAATATCATTTAAACCATACTATACACACACAAATTGTTCCTGGAATATTAGCTCTAGCACGACCTTAATGTCCTCTTTACTTGGCACTCAGACCGGACAGTCTAATCACGCAGAGCCATGTCTGAGCCCCTACAGGGTTTTGGCAAATTTTATACTGGGCATTTTTGACTCCCAGCAGCTAAATACCAACACACGCTGCCATCAATACTGTTAAATGCCAGTTACATGCCTCCTCCAGACTTTTACTGGCAATTAATGGAACCAGAGCTAAAGTGAAATTTCTCTCCCCTAACTGATGCCTGCTCCCAGTAACACCAGACGGGAAGGACAATAAAGTCACACACAGAGATTTAACCAGCAAAAAATAACTTGATTATTCTGACAATTACTGGCAAAATGGGCCTAATTTTCATAGAGAAATTTGTGCTTTTAACTCAATTATGCGGTGCGTGTTGAATACAGATTTGCTTTGTGTTTTAACCTGCGCTAAAGTCAAGCGAGAGTGAAGAATAACAGCTGCTAATGAAGACAGTGTATCTTCTCTATAGCATCTGTCCATCTGCATGAGGAGCAGAGCAGTCAAACTTAAGAATCAACACATGCTTTATATATGGCATTGTCACTCGATAAATATAAACTTTTTTTTTCTTTTTTTCAGCTGTACTGGTTGGCCTCATTTGCCTTTCACTTGTATTCAGCAGATTTTCAAACATAAGATTGTGTTTCAAAGGCATGCAGATCTCCTTTTGCAAAGTATTGTAAAATTGCATTTTTTAAATTTTCAGGAAAATACTTTCTTACATCCATTAATCATTTCTCAAACATTGGATCCTGGCAAACATCTGTATAATGACACATGCCCTGCGGGGTAGACTGGCAGAGTTGTGGCAGTCTTTTGGTGTCAGTGGTCTTTCTGATCAACCACCACCCACAGTCATGCTTCAGCCTTTAGACGGCTTTAATCATTGGATTTATATAGCATCTTTCAAGAAAGCTAAAGTGCTTTACAGTGCATTATTCTTTCACTCAACATTTGGTAGTAATACGCTACTGTTGTAGCAACAGCTGCCCTGGGGCAGACTGTTATGTGGGCCATGATGTATTTAGTCCAGCCCATGTTTTCCTACATTCTTTATGTTTCATGACCCATGACTATTTACATGATTCCAGTTACCCAGTCATATGCTCTGGAGGGCACATTTAAGCTGTTCTGACTTGTCTTCATTCAGTCGTGTGGAGACAAGCCAAGAGACAGCAGTAGCAGTAGTGGCCCAGTGCCCTCTGCTGGGTCAAATGTCGATGAATATACAGGCAAACTGTATATTCAAATTTCAGGTTTCAGGTATTCTTTTATTTTGTCTCCTGGAGAAATCTGGCTTGGAGCAGGGGCCAGCATTGCCATAACATACTCACACGACATAACAAAAGATTCAGAAACATGTTCAAAATTGGGTTCAAGCCCTTAAAGTTTCCCCTGCAACACTATCAAACAGTTGATATAGTGACTACTGTTTCCACTGATTCATAACCCCAGACTGATGAAGACAGAAGTGTTTCAGACTTGTGCTGATGCAGCGCTGTACAGCCTATACAGTACAGGAAGTGCAAATAGACCAGGATTAATAATAGAGCAGGTGAGGCTGTGTTTTTCATGCGCTTCAGTGGTCGATATACAAGAGCACGCAAGCAAATTGAACACCCAACTCACTGACCAATTAGCCTGGGAAAAAGAAATGCTCAGAATGTGGTAAACATACAAAATATTTATTCTATTTGAGTTTTCATTCATACTTTAGTATCATCCAAAAAATATGCTTGGTGAGAGAAGGAAGCTTAAAAATGCTGGGAGCGATGTGGTCTGAAGTTGGGGCCAAACCACCCTGCTTGTTCAAGGGCCTGATTGGTGTTCATGCCAGTTGCTTTTTCCTGTCCGTGTTTTGGAGAGTATCATGTCTACATTTTGCCAGAATTTGATGATTTTGATTGGGGATAGCATGCACAGTGGGACATTCAGTCTGGCTTAAAATTTATACTTACAAACTTCTGACTTGGACAAAAAAGTTAGATATGTTGTTAATTATAAGACATGGAAGATCCTAGATACTGTTTTCAAAAAATACAAAATACTCAAGATTCTGAACATCCACAAGAAGCTTAAGCTTATCATGGATGCATGTGGATTTGAACAGTTGGACAGTTGGATAGTAGGGATGTAACATTAACCAAAATGTTGTGACATCATATCGTCAGAAGTCTCACAATAATATCATGGGCTGTCACAATATATCGAATTGCAAGTTCCTTTGCTTAAATGCATGATTTTATAGTAGCAACAGCTTATAAACATCGGGAACTACATATCCCATGATTCATTTCAGCGCAGACAATATGAAGAAATATGTTTTTACTTGAATTTTTGGGATTATGACAGTAATAATTCACACCAAAATCTTGTCAGGGTATTTTAAAAGCAAAAAAGCGTCCTGTCTGTAATCGTACTGTGAGATGCATATTGTGATAATATCATACCAAGAGATTTGGATATCATTACATCCCTATTGGATAGTGGTCCATAGTTGTTTATCGTAAGTGATAAACAACTTATGCATCCAAAACATCCTAATTATTAATGATGATGAGTGCTTTCCACAACCTTCAGAGACCAGAGCCAAGTTAAGTATCGGACAGTTAAGTACTTTATAATTAGATACAGACAGTATGCAGCAGACATATTTTGTCCTCAAGAGCGAGCAGGGTCACCTCTCTACAGATTAGACCTGTAAATTAGCCTGGAATATCGTCACCTGGTTGTCTCCATAAATTAAAGCTATACCGTGTAACATTCCAGCCACATTAATAACATCTCTGTGGAGACCAGCACGAATTTGACACAGAAAAGTTATCGTATTTTCCGCGCTATTAGGTGCACTCTTAAGCCTCCAACCCCATCAAAAAACGACCCACAATCCAGAGCACCTTATACACAAATCCACTCGCGTGTCCCAGCACGACTTCAGTAAACTACAAATCCGCACCACCCGCTGCACACACAAACACACATGGAGCAGACAGCAAACACGCGGCGAAAAACACCCGCAGACACACTCATCACTCCACGCAGACGAGGAATGGAACGGAGGAACAAACTGAAAAAGCGAATGTGCCACTTCTAGCCACAACTGAACAACTGAGTCACTGCGAACACACCAACAATCCAGCGGTCCCAGACAGCAGCCTCCCTACACGCCACAACTGAACAAAGCCCAGAGTCACCGTGAACACGACAAACAAAGTCCCACTGACCCATCCAACTGTTGTGTTTCGTTTAAAGTCCGGTGCCGTTTATTTGTGAAAAAAGTTCAAAAATAGACCATTTAATGACAGTGCGCCTTATAATCCAGAGCGCCTAATAGCCTGGAAAATACGGTACATAGTGCAGATCTTAATATAACTCATGTACTGTCACTGTCAGAGGCGGCGCTACCGTTGGGAAAAAGTAGGCAGCTGGCTAGGGCCCTCAAACCTGGAGGTGCCTCCAACCAATTGCCCTCAGTGCCACTAATGGCCGAGGCCTCAGAGCAATTTGATTTTCTCTCAGTATGACATTAAATGAGAGTAGTTTACTTTTAAACAATAATCATAAAAAAAACAATCATATGTAATGGATGTAAACAAAAATGTAATTGTACTAACAAAAAAATAAAACTACTTTCAGCTCTGGTTATTTAGTAGGCTACTTTCCAATTTTAGGCTAAGTTTCCAATCCACCATAATTCAAATTAATAGAGATGTGCATGTCTCAAGAACAATGGGGAAAAACAGACTAAATATATTAAAAAAACAAAACAAAACAAGAAAACAGTGCATTATATTGAGGGCCCCAAACTCAAGTTCGCCTAGGGCCCCCAAATTGCGGACTCCGCCACTGGTCATTGTTAATTCTTGCGTATAAACATTACTAAGAGAAGCACCATTTATAACAATAATAATAATACATCAGACGTACATAGCACTTTTTTTGGACACTCAAAGTTGCTTTACAAACAACAGGAAGCAAAATTTACCACACATCTTTCAGAACCTCTTGTATAATGGCAACAATTTAGATACAACTGTGTCTCTTACCTGTCAACACGCGGACTACTTTTCTCAGTTACTCAGTATGATCTTCGCTGCACTTTTGTGAAATTGGTGGTAGCTTTTTTTCTCCTTTAACCTCACAGCTATTATTGCCCCGCAGATAGTGTAGAGTGTGGGTAATAGCAGGGCCCATGTGACGCCTGCGTTTACAGCAGAGGACCGTGTTTTTGGCATCTGCAGAAAGCGTTTGTGTGATTGTGCTGAATTGCTGCCCCGTTTTCCCCACTTTTTTTCTGAAACAGCGGTGTCATCTGTCTTATTAGCACCCCTCTGGATTTAGAGAGAATATAATAAGGAGTGCTGGAGACATTTTAACTGAGAAATATGTAAATGAGAACAGTAACAGTGAGTCAGGCTTGAAACGCAAAGAAAATGCATTTGGTTTTATCTTACAAAACTGTTTTAAAAAGTAGACACACAGGAATGGGCATTAAACCTATGAACCGAGGTGATAACAAAGTAGTTTTCTAATACTAGCAATTCATTAAAATCAGAAAAGCAGTTGTCTGATCCTGGTTTGGAGTTGAAAAATTTAAATGAATTGCCTAAAATGCCAGTAAAGCTAGAAACAAATACTGGGTTTATTAAAGGTCCTAAAGTTACTAAACTGATTCTTGTGATTTTTAAGCTATGTTATAATGTTATCTCCTCAGATACACCAGAGTTGTCTTGTTTCATTCACACATGTATGACTAATCCTTTAATATTAGTCTGACTGCATCCAATCCAATCCAGCTTTATTTGTATAGCACATTTTACCAACACAAAATCTCCAACGTGCTGCACAATATAAATTAACACATTGAATAAAATAAAGCATAAAATAAATAAATAAGCAAGTCAATTAAAAATAAATAAATAAATAAAAAATATACTAAAATTTGCAAATTCAACAAATGACAGACAGAGGACCACAGAACTTTCCAGCCAGTGAATAAAAGTGTGTTTTTAAACGAGACTTAAAAGAATTGACTGAAGGGCTGCACTTAATGTGAGGGGGGAGAGCGTTTCAAAGTTTGGGGCCACCTCAATGTGCGTGAAGGAGTGTAGGAACAATGAGATCTGAAGTGTATGTTGAGGCCAGTCCATGAAGTGCTTTAAAAACAAACAATACAAATTTAAAATCAACTCTAAAATGAATGGGGAGCCAGTGCAATGAGGATAAAACAGGTGTAGTGTGTTCTCTGCGATGTGTGCTGGTTAAAAGACGTGCTGCAGAATTCTGGACTAACTGTAAGCGTGGCAGGTGAGCTTGGCTGATCTCAGTAGTCATTACAGTGGTCAAGACGTGGAGAGATAAAAGCATGGACCGCCCCCTGCAAATCACTAAAAGATAAAACCGATTTGAGTCTGGATAAAAGCTGCAAGTGATAAAAACTGGATTTAACCACTGCATTTATCTGCTTGTCAAACTTAAAGCTCCAAATCTCAAAATGCTCTGTTCTACCTTGTGATGTCATGAAGTGGTAGTTTTTAAGTTAACAGCAACCACTGACCTTTTTTCAGTTAAGATGGGCAATTCCAGTACTCTGATTCGTCAGCCGGTTTCACTTTGTGGAAACCTTCTGACCTCGCAGCATTGAGATTTGTTCCCTCGACGGTAAGTGGGTACTTTTTTTATTTAACCAATGTCTGCTATTTGGTCGTGATGTTTGTAATGCGCCACTAATGGTGCTAACTGGTATATTAAGCTTTTCCCAAATCCTGTAGGAATAAGGGCAATAACTTCTTTCCCTTCGATAAAATTCACCCAAACATTCTCTTTGTTCCGGCTTTAAATCCTTAATCTGAATCTGAGGAATCGCTGCCAACACAGAATGGATGTCTCTTCCCTGACTGGCTGGTGCTCGGACTCCCACTTCCGGGGTCCTTGCAAACCGTCTAGTGTATTCTGATTCTTGACCTAGTCGCTGGAGAGAAATGAAATTGAGCGGAGACACTAGGTGACGCCAGCTTGGCTACAATTCCAGGGCTGAAATTATCCAAATGTTTGCAGAGAAGATGTATGGGGCACAGTGGGGCACTTCCTGTAGAACAGAGCATTTTCTGGCTGGGAGAAGAACTCCATTATATCTATTTATCTACAGTATATATATATTTTCACTTAGAATTTGTTTAAACAGTATCAGTATCACAGGCAGCTGTATTGATGGCACCATGAGTATTTTTGGTCACTTCACAAAAAGAGAAAGTCATCACATTTACGAGCATAGTCACTGTTTAAATTAAATGAGGTGTATTTCGTAAGTAGAATGCTCATGTAGTGGTCTCAACAACAAAATACTGCAAAAATTCATCTATCTTTTGAATGATTATTATATTAAGTGCAATATAGATTATCGCATATTATGATATTATGTAGTGAACGAATCATGAGCATTAAAATACACAATGTTTAAAGGTGCACTGTGTAACTTTTGTTATAGAAGGGCTTTTTTAACTGCCACTTGTTTCTATGAAGATGTCTTTGCTCTGCCTGGAATATTTCACAGAAAAACAGGCAGTCTGACTGTGACTGTAACTTGGTCTGGTTTGGTCTCCATGGAGATAGAAAGGTTTAATGCCATACTGTGAAACATTTCAGACAACACAATAAGATCTCTGTGCAGAAACCTTTAAACAATTCCACTGAATCAAACATTAGCACAATCCAAACCTCTTCATTTACAATTGCAATTAACGTACATTAACCAACTTGAAAACGAACCCTTGTTTCCAAACATAACTCATATTTGTTCAAGGGACAACAATGGCGTTCCCAGGAACAAGATAAGGCATCGAAGTTATGAGGGCGAATCCGGATTTTGCTTTTCCACTCGCTGAGGGTAAATTATGGAAAATCAGCTTACAGTAATCCTGCCAATGGTGGAGGGGGATCATCCCGGGCGACTTGACACTATTGTGCACTTGTTGAAAATGATGTGCTTGTTAGGAAGAGCCATGAAACACACACCGGCTCCGAATCGGCTGCGTACTAACCATTAGCGCGGCCTATTTTTTACCCCTGTCATAATATCAACTTTGCATCATGCGCTCAGGCGTCGTCAGCAGTGGATGAAAAACAAAGATGCCTGATTCTGTCGCACCAAAAGCAATTAATTTTTCCATTTGGTAAAGTCTCAGGAGATACCATATGTACTGCACTTGTTGTTTTGAGTCGCTAATCACCACTTTCTCACATTGTTGAAAGGGAAACGGAATAAAAATAATGGATGGGTTTTTTGTTTTTTGTTTTATTTAATTCATTAATTCATTTATTTATTTTTTGGTATGACTTGAAAAAGTATCAAAGTGCAAACGAGTACAAAATCATTTTTATTGCAAGTGACTTTTCACACGCTGAAGTTGGTGATCAAGTGGCATTTAATTAATAATAATTCACTGGATTTGTTTTGCACCTTTCTCCAAAATCACATTCCATTAATTCTTTCACTTTGCACTAATTGGTGTTAAGCTACTACTGTGGCCACAGCTGCCTGGGGTCAGACTGGAGGAAGTGAGGCTGCTAATCTGTGCCAAAGTGGAGCTAAATCCACAGTTTTCACTACTAAATTGTGAATATGGTGTTTTAGTAGCACTGTGCACTGTTCCTAGTCATTGGACCACTCACGCTGTTCCAAACCCCCTCCCCTCCTTGCCCTTTCCTACCTCCTTTATGTAGGACTACACACCTAAGGCCTCATTTAGCAAGTGTTTGCTTGTGTGCTAAACAGCTAACGATGCTTAAAATGGAGCAAAACAAAAAACAAAACAAAAAACCCACACATTTTCTCTGAGATGCTAAAGAAGATGCAGTGCAATTTTTTCTCCTATGAGTGAATGAATCTGCAAAATGGGGTGTTTTTTGGCAACACGCATAAAATCAGAGGTGGAGGAAATTCAAATTATGTTCAGTGGGTGCTGCCAAATTTACCACAACTATGAGAGCAAAACTGAGTGATGACGCTGGAGAGACAGATGTAAACTTTTTGCACAGGACATCTGCTGCAATTTGTGCACATATAAGCCATTTTATATTGATTTTAAATTGTTTCAAATTACCCAGAAGTACAGATAAGATAATAATATGTTGTTTTAAGCAACAGTAATAAAATATAAACTCTGTCAAATTTGGCTTTGACTCCCACAAGTTTTCCACTGAGCTGGAGGCTTCAGTGCATTCCCAGTGGTAAATCACGTACGGCATGCCCACAAGTTGTACATTTTTTCAGTTTATACACACAGTTTAACGCCTGGAATAATAACTGAGGCCTTAAACTCTGACCCCAACCACATTTAAACACAGAGCTGCTAAACTTGGCAGTACCTGTGGACTAAAGATGAGAGTGAGGATGGAGGAGGTAAGAGGGAGGGGGGAGGAAGGGCAGGGTCTAAAAGTATAAGCAACATTGTAATTGGTCTAACAGGTCTCCAAACTCCACCCCTGCAGCCAAGGGTCAGAAGCCTCATTTCTTCTGGCACATTTCTTTTGGCACCGGCTTGGCGCAGAACAGTTACAATGGACTGTGCCCATTACAATGGGCACAGCCCACTTTGGGCGTAATACAGGTCGATGAGACACACCCAATGGCGTAACATAGTCCTGCGCCACACACCTGTGGACAACTTTCAACACTTTAGTGTTCAAATACATCGCAAAAGAAATGTGCATGCAAATGAACCAGAGCAAAGTGGATCCTCAAATGGACTGACAAGCGCTTAAGTTTCACTTTTGTTTTCTCCGTATATACGCAAAGACATCAGTATGGAGCACATGATCTTGTTTTAGTACCGAAAAGGAGGACGTCTGGCCCATGTTATCAGTTTGGCTTCAACTTTACGCAGACACAGCAGACTTTGACTGGATGTGAATTTATTATTACGCACAACACTTTGACTTTGAGACACTGTAAGCGCCTCTCACTGGAGACTGTATGTGTTTTCAGGTGGACATAAGTTTCACGCTGATTCTTCAGCTCTTCTGTATTGGTAAGTGAGCATCTGTGCAGCAAGAAAGCTAAGCAGATGTAACAGTGAAGTAGGTTATATCAAGAAACTGTATGCAAAACACCAAATAGTTGAAATATCGAACTTAAAAACCTGAATCCATAAAGAAAATTAGTTTGTACCTTACCTCACGGTCTAGGATGGTGATGTAGACATTGATCACGGGCAAGTTACTGAGATTATTTTGGACATTTGCATGTAAAGTGTGTTGAGATCAAGTTTATTTTCATCCTCCCGTCAGCTTTAAGGCCTTTCCCAGTGGCTGAGAAAATAAAAAAAAATAACAAATTGCGGCCATATATTTTATGGCAACAAAAATGTGGCCATACTTTTTATCGTTTCCAATCTCGGACCACATCAGTGCGGAGAAGGAGCCTCCCCAAACTTTATGGACCACTGTAATGTGCAGATCAAACTACAACTTTTGTTACATTCAAAATTCTATGTCCATAACTTTCAAATTAGGAACCTCAAAGTCTGTAGCTGCATGTGGTGGCAGTGGTGAGGTGGATTTTTAGGTTAAGGGTCGACAAGATAGTGGTTTTACTTCCTGGGGACTCTCCTGGTGAGGTGACGGGTGGGATTTTGGTCTGTAGAGTTGGACATGGTCAATGTTGATCTCAGTCGTCACTTTCACTTTCTCTGAAATGAGATCTGCACTTCTGTCTTCTAGTTTTGGTGAAAGCAAAACTAGAAGACAGAAGCTCTTCCTCTGCTCCTCTGTTATGCTGAACTTTGTCCTTGACTCTAGAATTCAACTCCCCAGTCAGGTTTGGCTTTTGCCTTATTTTATCCTGAGACTTGCAATATTCTTAAAGTCATTCCTAAAGTCTTTAGACATTAGACACTTATAAGGTTGTAACTGACTGTTTTTGAGGGGACAGGCTTCTGTCATCTTGATTAGGTAGTCTACAGTAACACATAAGCCTTGGCTCCCATTCTTTGTTGCAGATAATGTGGTCCCTAGGTGCTCTTTGACTTGTATGAGAAAGTAATGCAAAAATGAAACATAACGTACAAACACAGCCAGGCGCAAAGAAGGAGAGATGCATTTTTTTGGCAGGAGGGACTCATGCTTTGTTACCTCAACTGGAATCAAGGCTGTCTTCACCTTCAGCTTGTTGTTCCAGGCCTGGCATTCAAGACACTCTGGAACGTAAAGCAAAATATAGTGGATGCAGTATAAAAATAACAAATCTATCCATCAATAGCAAGGCCTAAACTCACCTATATCCTGATGTCACTTAATGCCAGGCATGAAGTACAACTGAGATATGGCATCATGTCTTCTCCATACCACTGCGCCGCCCCATGCTCACTGGCATGAAGACAGTGAAAAACTTTATTGGCGTGAATAATGTATGTTAACCTTTAATATGGTAACTCTGGCCATAACAGTGCAGGCTTCACACAGTTTCTTTAAAACTCTATGAGCTCTATTTGACTTTGTCTAGCCTTTTAAGGCCTTATGGTTTATGTAGGCTGTGTAATGATACTAAATTGATGTTATCAGACCTGTTTGCATGAATAAAGCGTGTAAATCAGCTCTGCGCTTGTCAGCACCCACTCTTCTCATCTTATGGAGATTCTCCATACAGTGCGGAGGAGGCCAGATTTAAAAGATACAAGTAGATGTCACAGTTAGACAAACATTCTCTGCTTCCTCCTGGTCTGTCCACAGTGCATATGGTGAATACTGGTTATTTAATTAACAACAGTTTATCTTCTTTATATTTCCATAATTCCAGATCTGCGTCCCGACTGAAAGCTTTAATTTGTATGCAAATCCTTCTGTATCTTCTCCATTTAGCATGCTTTCCACCTGCTTCATTACACCTGTTGGTTCCTACATAGAGCTTCCTCTGATCTGATTCATCAATATACATGGTTTTCTTTAACTATCTGTGTTTCTTAGACAGAACAAACAATTGTTCATAATTAGTCCAAATGATCACTGCAAGAAACAAAATCAAACAAGCCCCACCCCAAACCACAGCCCAAACATGACCACTACAGATGTACATTCACCTTTAAGCAACTGTAATTAGCCTGCACTCTAATAGTTTAAAATAGTTATCACAATCCCAAATGAAGCTGAGTTCCTATAGTGCTTTAACCTGCAGACAGAGGACACATACTCATTCTCAGTATATGGACAGCATAAGAGGCACTGATTAATGATAGGCTGGAGGTGTTGGGGTTTAGGTAGTGAGGTGGAGAGTTCTTTTAGGTTTAAACCAACTGGATTTTAGCATTGCAAGTCAGAGGCTCATTCTACTTTCTGATGGGATAATCATCTCGAGAACTAAAAAGTATAACATATATAACTTCAATGTTTTTGTAGTTAAGAATAAATCAGCATTGGCATTGTTATTAGGTCATCTTGAATATATAGAGCCCATATTATGCAATTTTCTGATCTCTGTTATGATGTTGTTTCCTCATCAATAATATACCTGGAGTTTTTGTTTCATTCACATTTATTGAACACGCAAACCCTGCACATTTAATAGTCTGAGTTCTTCTCTCAAATGAAAAACAACTTCACTAGAATCATTTGGATGAATTTCTATTTTTACTAAACAAATGGTAAAATGTAGCTGTTGAACTTGAAAACTACTATATGATATCACAAGGTGGAACAGAGCGTTTTGAGCCTGACAGATGTAGATAATAATAGAGGATTACTCAAACAAAACAACTCCATGTATGTAACAACATTCTAGCATGATTTAAAGCTCACAAGAGTCAACTTTGTGCAATTACAGGACCTTTAAACTTAAATTATGTTGATATTTTGGGTGCATTGTGTTTTTGGATTCTGTGCAGATGCTTCTAATTTATGAGGAAGCATTGATTTTGGCTTGATAATGGAAAGAGCGGCATCAAGCAGCTATACAGTCTGTTCCCCACAGCACTACAATGTTTGGCTGACTTTGAGCTGTGACCTTCGGAAGTTTGGGAAACATTTTGAAGTGCTCAAAGTTCTCAGGGTATTTGGGGACAAAGTAGAAAGTATAAAGAGGGTCAACATGTTCTACCCATTGACTCCTAATGTAAAATGAATACAACTTATGATATTTTGCTAAATTTGGTGGGATAATATTGCCTGATTCATCTGCTGGTTTCACTTCATAGAAACCATCTGACTTCGCAGCATTAGGATTCATTCGCTCGATAGTAGGCGGGTACTTTTTTTAAAATTTAACCAATCGCTGCTATTTGGTCGTGATGCATGTAATGTGCGGCTAACAGGGCAACTGGTATATTAAGCTTTTCCCAAATCCTGTAGGAAGAACAGCAATAACATTTTTCCCCTTGATAAAATTTACCAAACATTCTCTTAGCTCTGGCTTTAAATCCTCGATCTCGGGAATCGTTGCCAACACAGAATGTATGGCTCTTCACTGATTGGCTGGTGCCCAGACTTGCACTTCCAGGGTTCTTGCAAACCATCTAGTGCAGGGGTGTCCAAACCTTTTTCATCAAGGGTCACATATCTAAACACAGACGAAGCAGAGAGTTGATTGAGGGCTGTCGACTTGTGCTCAGTACAGTGAATAACTGAAATATGCACATGTTTAACACGTTTGAATGACCTTTTATTCATGCTAAGATCCTTAAAACCACACACTAAATATTAAATATTGGCTTTATCAAGGTAGATTTTCAGAAAACTTGCAGTAAAAAATTTATTATTAAATGATGCAAGGTAATTTGGCCCAATTCACCTGGAAGCCTGAGGGCCAAGAAAAAATTGTCTGAGGGCCGCATTTGGCCCATGGGCCGTAGTTTGGACATGTCTGATCTAGTGTATTCTGATTCCTGACCTAGTCGCTGGTGAGAAATGAAATTGAGTGGAGGCACTAGGTGGCGCCAGCCTGACTGGGGATAATACATGTTGTAAATATAAATTATAGTTTAACACTAATCAAGAATCAGTTTGTGAAGAAAATAGTGTATGTTCAAATTTACAGAAAGTAGTGGTTAATTCCCTCAAATGAATCAGATATTGCCTCTGGAAGGTCTTCTGCCACATTTGTTACCACATTTGGTCTGAAAAGCTTGTAGCATCTCAAATGTCCATAGCTAGCTTCTCAGCCAGCCCCGCAGCTAGCCTCTTGCTCCGTCTCCATGGACACGGAAAAACAAACACTTGCAACACAGTGCAACAGCCCCTTACTTGTGTCCTTTGAACTGCACATTCTGCACTTCTTAGTTGGTTAAAATCCCATGATATGTTAAAAACTGACCTAAAAAAAATGCTGTGAGTGAGGCAGGTGCCACAAAAGTAGCCAAACACTCCGTTGTTTTGGTATTGTAAAGCCTCTTCTATAATATCACTGACAACACAATTTAGAGTGATATTAAAAAATAGTGTGTTCTCTTGCCGCTGTGCCTCTAATTATTTAGCAGAGGAATTATCATTATGTTCACTTACTGGTTCATTACACTCAAACAGCTGCGGTTGTGTTTGACTGTTCCTCATATTATTATTTCTTTTATAATTCATACACATTTAACTCGTGGTGAAATGTAACAAAGTAAAAGTACTGTACTTTACTTGAAGGTGTAACTGTTCTGGTGGAAGGTTTGTCAAATGCTTTGTATCGAGGAAATGTTATTGCTTTATCTGGAATGTTTCACAGTATGGTACTAAAACTTTTTATCTTTATGGAGACCAAACCAGACCAAGTTACAGGTCAGATCTGTGAAGAGGCGACTCTGCTTACAGTCTGAATGCATGTTTTCCTAAGTATTCTTGAGCTATCAACCAATGTGTAATTGAATAAATGTAACATAGAGCTGTTTAATGTCATACTGTGGAACATTTCAGGCAGAGCATTGACTTGTGTATAGAAACAAGAAAGTGAAGAACCCCAAACCAAAAAGTTACATAGTGCACCTTTAAGTAGATCTTAGTAATGGATAAGTTTTACTTTTACTTCACTACATTTTAGAGCATGTATCTGCACTTTTCCCGTCATTTTGGAAGTATTTTTTATTATAGTTTGAGACCTGCAGGAAAGGCTGAGGGGTTTATTTTTAACACATTTGTAGTTTGAGCAAACAAAAATATAAAAATAAAAATAGCTGTGAAAAAAGCAACTGATTCAATTGTATCTGTTGAACAAAATTCGGCACAAATCTATATCAAAATCACTACATTTGTGCAAATAGAGTGAAATGCTTTTTAAACGAATACTTGAATACTTTTACTTAAGTCGTCTTTTTTTCATGTGATACTTTAATTTTGCTTGTGTATTTATTTATTTATTTAATTTGTTCCTTTATCTGTACTTAAGTAACTTACTTAAGTAACAAATTCAAGTACTTCTTCCAGCACTGCGTTTAACTCTTAACTATATGCGAACCAGATACTTAAAATTTGACAGATTTTGATAATGCAGAACAGAGCTGTCTTCTAACACAATCACTAAAAACATTTGTAGCTTGGCTCTAGTGTAGGTGGCAACTGGCAGCACTCAATATGCTAGACACCAAATTGCTCAGTGATTTTGCCAACCTCAGACTTGTAATGTAAATGTCACAATGAAGCTTTTACAGATACAAAAACTACACTTTTTTCTGCTGCTGTATATATTTTTGTACATTGAAAAGTACAGGGCTTTTCAGTGCACACCTGTCAGCGGTGAGATGACAGAGGACAGTCAAAGCAGGCCACAGAAGAGAGACAGGTAGTGTTCGATTGACAGGGTCTCAGGGCTGGAGTCTAGCAAAAGCACTTTGTGGAATAACGGGTGGCACTTGAACCTTTTTTAACCTCAATTCGTCAGGGCATAATATAGCACCACAAGAAAAACACCAATATCATAGACTGACATTACATTGTCAAAGGTACAAGTGGAGTGGGTTCTACATAACTCAGCCAGGTTCAGTCTACAATTGAGATGTAGTAAAAATGGAGAATATTGCAGTTGGTGTTGTGGGGATTATGCTAAATGATTGTCTATTTCAGAGGATCTTAACCTTTTTTACCTCAGGGTCTGACTATTTCTGTGAAACAGAAACAGAACAGCTCAGGAGCTATGGGTACCTCTCCACCCCCTTCTAAGTAGCTCACCAAGGGATTTCTGAATTACATGTATTGTGCTGAATAAGTTAAATTTGATTACCATATTTTTTGGACTATAAATCGCTCCGGCGTATAAATCGTGCCAGCCTAAAAAGCACAATGAAGAAGGAAAAAACATCAATATATAAGTCACACCGGACTATAAGTCACACTATTTGGGGGAAATTTATTTTATAAAATCAGAGACCAAGAACCGACATTTAATCGTGAAAGGCAAGTTCTAGTAATAACAATAGAACAGAGAACAACAGACTGTTAATGTCACATATGAACAGTTCTTCAGATAAATATAACATAAACAACAGAACAGAACAAGTTTATCAGACTCGCCATCTCACTCCAGATCACTAAATCCACTGAATTCTTCATCCTCAGTGTCACTTCTGAGCAACTCTGCGACCTCCAGAGATAAATGGAGTGCCGCTTCCTCTTCTGCGTAGCTGTCATCAGACTCAGCATCAGATCCAGTTAGAAATTATTCCGTCCTTTCTGAATCCTGACAGGATAGTTTCAGTTGTCTTTATAAGTTGGTTTAAATGTTACATTTTCAGTGGTACAGAAGTAATGGTGCTATTGACTGACATGATACCAGACAGGACAAGTGCTCTTTCTGCAGGAGACATGCACAGTAGAGCGAAGTAAAAGTGGGACAAGAGTAATAGGAGTACAGATACTGACACACAAGCCCAGAGCGCCCTCTCGAGGCTGTCAGTGTGAAAATTTTAACATATAAGTTGCACCGGAGTATAAGTCACAGAACCACCCAAACCATGAAAAAAAGTGCAAAAATACAGTAATGAAATGCCTTTTACCATTGTACATGTATCATTTTGATGCCTAAACTTGTACACTAATAAATGGATACAGGTTTATGTTTTATAGGTATCTAATTTAAGGCTCACTGTGGCTCTTATATATGCTCAATTCCTTGTGACCGTTAAAACTAGTAGCTCTCTGGCATTTTCGTTTTGCAAAAGCAGCTCACAGGAGGAAAAAGGTTGGAGACCACTGCTGTAAAAAGTAACCTGGGGCCCAATCTCATTAAATGTCTTCTGATTTCACGGCCCTACGGTTGGGAATCACTAGCCTATAGTATATTAAAAAGAACTGAATAAAATGTGAAAAAGAGGTTGGAAAGTAAAGGTAAAACAAACAGAAAGACATCATCTATCTATCTCTGAGAATTTCATTTCTATAGTCATTTCTGTAGTTCTATAATATGTGGTGTCCTGTCAGCTACATGGGCATGGAATGATGATAATGTGTTTTGTATCTTTTTTTTTTTTTCCTTCTATTTCTCCAAGCCATCTTATATTCTACTTTTTTTGTTATAGAAGTGCTGCTTTTGGTCAAACTTGCGATCAGCTAAGATGGTGAACTGCCTGGCTGCCTTTGTATGAATTCTTATCCAAACTTTTTTCTCTCTTTTTGCGTTTTCAAAGCTCTACCAGAAAATCCCTAATCACACCCAAAATCTGCTTCAAAATCCACTCAATCCAGTCGTTTCATGCCCAGATTGTGGCTAACCATCTCCGCTAACCATCTCCAGTGCCGGTGACTTTGAAGAGTTCAATCCTCCGCAGACAGATCTCTCTCCTCTCCCCTTAGATCTTGCGTCAGGTTGGTTTGTTGGTGGCAGATGGCGACCCCCTATTGCTTCTCTGTATATCTCCGTGAGGTCTTATATGTTATCCCTGTCCTCCCCGCTGGTTCATTCTGGCCTCCTCTTCCTCTGATCCGCTCTTCATCCCGTCCCTTGCATCCTCTGCTCTGCCTCCACATCACGGCGCAGGGGTCGGGCTGCAGTCGTCGTGGAGACAGAGGATCTGAAATATAGCCCATGTGCTACCGTGGAAAGGGGATTAGCCTCCAATATGGGCACCGAGCTTTCTTGTTTTGATTTGTGTAGATGTCCTTTGAACGGAGAAAATATGTTATTATCCGATAATAAGTACGTGGTAGCATTCTATCTGTTTGCTTTGTGACAGTAAAATGATGATAAAAAAAATCACACTGGTCTTGTTTTGGTCTCTTGGAATTGTTACAGTTACAGTCAGGTCCATTATTTCCTCACTCAGTTACTGTCATGGTCGTGAGCTACACCGATTTTACTTTTTTACTTCAATTATGGATATATATAGTATGTGGAATTTTTTTTTGTTTTTTTTCCTAATTCAAGCAACCCTTCTTTTAATCATAATACACTGTTCTTCTTATTTAAAGTGTAATATAGGGCTGGGTATCATTAAGAAGTTGCCGATACGATACATATCTCGATACATAGGCCACAATACAATACATATCTCAATACAGTGATCTACGGTTCAGTACCTTTTTTTTCAAACCAATTCGATACAGTTCAATAAAAAAAAAAAGCCTAAATCATGTCTGTGACACTAAAAGTCTTTGTTAAACCACTTCTTGTGCAAAGTTCATCCATCCATCCATCCATCCATTTTCTTCCGCTTATCCGGGGCCGGGTCGCAGAGGCAGCAGTCTGAGCAGGGACTCCCAGACTTCCCTTTCCACACACACTTCCTCCAGCTCTTCCGGGGGGACCCCGAGGCGTTCCCAGGCCAGCAGAGAGACATAGTCCCTCCAGCTTGTCCTGGATCTTCCCCTGGGCCTCCTCCCGGTGGGACATGCCCAGAACATCTCCCGAGGGAGGCATCCAGGAGGCATCCGGAACAGATGCCCGAAGCCACCTCAACTGGCTCCTCTCAACGTGGAGGAGCAGCGGCTCTACTCCGAGCTCCTCCCGTGTGACTGAGCTCCTCACCCTATCTCTAAGGGAGCGCCCAGCCACCCCGCGGAGGAAACTCATTTCGGCCGCTTGTATCCGCAATCTTGTCCTTTCGGTCATTACCCAGAGCTCATGACCATAGGTGAGAGTAGGAACGTAGACTGACCGGTAAATCGAGAGCTTCGCCTTTCGACTCAGCTCCCTCTTCACCACAACGGTCCGATACAGCGACCGCATCACTGCAGACGCTGCACCAGTCCGCCTGTCAATCTCACTCTCTCCTTCCCTCACTCGTGCAAAGTTCATATGAAACACAAATATTTTAATCATCAAAACAGTGAACATGTCAAATGTGTCTGTTACGAACTGGCTCAAGGTTCGAACAATGGAGAGTCCACACATGTTTAAAAAGAATACAAAAATAGATATTTATTTAAAAACAAGGTGCAACTAAAGTTGTGGCCGCACAGTGGAGAGGAGAGAAGAGAGTGAGCAGTCTCCAGCAGCAGCTTTTAAAGCTGGTGGGCCACACCCACAATCAGGTGCAGCTCGTTATGTTGGCCCTCCCACTTGAATCTGGAAGGGAGGGAGAGAGAGCCACAGCAGCACAAACATGCACCCACAAATACTGACCCAAGCTGGGGTCGTAACAGTGTCACATAAACAAGTTACCATCCACTAAACAAACAACAAAATTGTGGAGCTGTAACAAAATAATTTAACAAAATACACCAAAAAATACTCTTGGCGATATATCAATACAGCAGCCCACGATACTGATACTGTATCATCACATTAAATGATACAATATATTGATAATTTGATATTTTTGCACACCTCTAGTGTCTTAAATCAACACAAGACAAAAAAATCCAAAATTAAAAATATTCTTGATTTAGTTAATTTATTTTGCCTGTTGTCTTTTGTAGCGTACTTCTACAGTCACAGCCGTCTTGGGGCAGACACGGCAGCCGTTTTGCACCTATAGCCTCTTAACTCCCTCATAAAAAGCACTAGCAGACATCACAGGTAATGAAGAGAGAATCAAGCATCGTGGGGACTGTGGGTTTGTTTATTTATTTATTTGAGACAGGGACAGCGCACAATTTTTACATTAACCTTAACTGGAGAGATGCATTGTACCAGGTTGTAGCACCAGTGTCGTCCCTGGGCAGGTCCATTGATTGATTGTATTTAACTGACCTTGACTAACAACTGTTCTTCCTGGAGACCTGTAGCATGTTTTGGGTTGATGGGGGAAACCGGAGCGCCCAGAGGAAACCCCTGTGGCTCAAGCACCAGTTGCCATTAGACATCAGACAGGTGGAGTCTGTACCTGTTTTTAAATCACTCCTAAAAATGTCCCTTTTTTCTCTGGCTTTTAACAAGTGACATGTACTTTTCTTGTTGAGTATCTTATTGTTTTCTACAGTCGTTGTATTGTGTTTGTACTGTGCAATTGTCCTTGTCTCTTCTGTGTTTGTGTACAGCACTTTGGCCAGCTGTAAAGTTTTTTAAAGTACTTCATAAATAAAGTTGGTATGGTATGATAAGTTTATTTACACTCTTAATATCAAGAGTATCAACATCAATATCAGCATCAACATTCCCTGGAGGTGTGATGCTAATCGTAGATACTGCACTGTCTTTAATTTAAGTTTTGTTCTAACACAATCTGACCAGAAAGAACTGATTTAGCTGGAAATACAAGATGTGAGCTGATTTGTGCTGTTAAAAGTCCCGTTCAAATGACATTACAGTCACAGTCGCAACATGAGACAGTGAAATATTTGCGAATTAAAGATATAAAAGTGTTAAAAGCATGCAGACTGATCCTTTGAAATACTGGATACTGAACTGAGTTGTTTAAAGTAGACAGAAATACAAGTGAATACAACACCTAAACAGGACCATGACCTCGTGTTGATCACAGGCTCCTGAAAATGTCTTGTTTAAATCATTTTTTCTTGAGTTTTCATACTTAATCTTAACACTTTTTTGTCCATTTTTAGTAATATAGAGTACATATACATACATACAAGTATCAGCTGTGAAAAGTACTGCTAATTGATGTTAATATTGTGATTATATTTGAGCAGGATTATCTCACGTTCTACCTGCAAGTGTAAAATGTTTGTTTGTATCTGCGCTCCTCACAGCATCTGCTCAGGACAACAGTATCACACAATAGCGTCTGTTTTGGGAGTGAACGAGTGGGAGAAAGTAAAAGTGTGAAAAAGTGCTGCAGGTGAGACGGATAGAAGCCCACACAGAGTCCACCGTGACCATATAAGGAGCTTCTGGTGTTTGTAAACAACGAGCGCTCCACGGGCTTTTTGGCACGGTACAAATCAGGCAACACGTTTTATTTGCTTATTTTATTTATTCAATGTTTTACCAGGTAAGTCAGTTGAGTACACCTTCTTATTTGCAAACACAGCCTGGCCACGAGGCAGCATAAAACAGAATCCAAACTTTCACACATCATAATACGAAACAGCGAAACGTAACATGAGACAGTGAAATATTTGCAAATTAGAGATAGAAGTAGAAGTGTTAGAAGTGTTAAAATCATGCAGCCTGATCCTGTGAAATACTGGATACTGGATTGAGTTGTAGACAAAGTTAAAAAAAAGCCAAAAACAAAACAACAACAATCATATTATAATGTTGTTACCTCATTAAAATATACCTGGAGTTTGAGAGATGTTTGCGTAATCCTTTATTAGTCTCTACATCAACTCAAAATGCTTTGGTCCACCTTTTGATGTCATGACGCAGTACTGTAATCAGTACAGCAATCTGAAAATAACGTAATATAGGTCCTTTAAATCTAGACATAGGTCAAAGAACTAAAAATAACAATATTGGAGTGCTGCACTGGATCAAAACTTACGTATACAGGTGCTCATCAGACCGGAGGGCTTGAATTCTTTCTATTCAACAAAAAAAAACTAAGCTTTAAAGTCTGGGGTGGTTCAGGTCACTTGCTGCAGCTGAAATGAGGAGTGGCCAAAAGCTGTGTGGGCTTTATGAACGACCAGGTTAAAGGGCCCATATCGTGCTGTTTTCTGATCTATGTGCGGGTGCTTTGGATATTTTTATACTGATAAGGGCTCCCTGGCTTCAAAAAGTTTTTAGAAACCCTGCTTTATTTTATGCATTGCTGACATCTTGCTGGTTTTAATCATTGCCATTCATTCACAAATCCTGTATGCCCCTGAAACCATGCACCGTCCACATCTTGCGTTAGACTCTATGGGCTGACTTCCTGCTGCTTTTTTTCCTTTGCGCTTGACCCTTCACCCCCCCACCTCCTCTTCTCTCTCCCCTCCTCTTCCTCCTCTTCATCACTGGTAAATGAAGTGCCTCCTCAGTGGGCTCTGATCTTGAGACCCCCTGACCGCCCATGTCCCCCCGTGTGCACTGTGGTATAAGCCGTGTCGGGGAGAGGACAGTTTACTCCCATAGGAATGGACCCACTTGACCCTCTGTGCTTAAAGGGTGCTTCAGGTGCTACATGCGCCACTCTCACTTTTAAATAGAACCTGGAAAGAGGCAAACAAGGTGCAAATTTTGTTTCGATGAGGAGAAGGAAATGATATAAAAATGGTAGTAAAAGTGGTAGAATATTATTTATCTCCCTGTGTGCTCTGGTTTAGGACCTTAGGCTGGACCTTAGGCAGGATGTGCTTCAGGATACAATCTTTCATTCAAAATCATAGACTGTGTATAGAAATGGACACAGCTAACCTACTAGTTGCTGCTTTCCAAATAGGAAGTGAGCATGCGTGCGCTTCCGGCTCCGTTGAGTTTTCATTGAAATGTATGTGTATAGAGTTTAAAAACATGGTAGAGCACTTCCTGTATGACCACATAGCATCACAATGTGGAAAGGAGTGAGAAAAAAAATCTCTAAATATGCAGAGTTTGTGTGTTAAACATGTATGAAGGAAACAAAACACATTTTTGATGAGGAAACAACATTATAACATATATCGAATATGGGCTCTTTTACAAATATATGGGCAAAATGGAAATAGTATAATATATGTAACTGAAGTCCTGGAGTATTTCTTCTCCATCACTGCATTCTCTAGGCCAAGCTAGTCCTATACTCTCACTGTTTTTATAGAGCCCTTCCCATATATCTCCACCCACAAAGCAATGCCCCTCTCGATATGAGCGATCTCTGTGTTAAGCTGCTCCATAATTTTGTATTCTTTATGCCTCTACGTTCTCTCGAGCTTTCTCCCTCTCCCTCCATCAGCCCTCCCAAGTCCTGCTGAGTTCCTTAAAACATGTTAAATTATGGCGTGTCACCAAGCTAATTCTCCATCCAGCTATGAATCACTTGAAGGATCTGCTGGCGGACATACCTTTGACACTAGCTATGCACATAACAGCATAATGGATTAAAATTACCCTGCGCGTCTTTAAATTATTGACCCCGGCGCTGTTTTTTGCCCCTTGTCAGCAATCAGTTTATGTAGAGTTGTGTGTGAGGGCTAATGGGGGCGGGGGTTGATGAGGGGGGTGCCTTCCTTCACCTCTCTGTCAAAGCGCTCTGTTAGTCTTTCCTGATTGAGATTACGTTAGACTTACAGTGCCACACAGAGGTCTTATTGGTGCTATTGTACAAGTACTGTAGGATTGTCAGCATGTAAGGATTTTTGGATGAACTGAGTTTTTACTCCAGACATAAACACTTTCTGATCATCACAATGTTATTTCTAATGTACATCATTTTCAAATGTGGATTCAAATTGTGACTTCATCACACCAATGTGATACATTTCTATACAACACAAAATAAATTCTTGTGAGTGTTAAGCTGTTTTATTGTTGCCTCCTCAAAAACATACCTGGCGTTGTGTTTTGTTTCATTCACACATGTTGAGTCATTCTTTATTAATAGTCTGTCTCCATCTCCAAAGCTCAGAATGCTCTGTTCTACCTCGTGGCTGGTTGTGAGTGTTGGATCAGGTTGTGTTGCGTTGTAAACTTTGCATTTGACAGTGTGTTCTGTTGTGATTGTGAAAACCAAACACAGTACCAGCATAGGACAGGTGACTAATGAAATATAAATACAGATTATTTATCTTCCTTCAAGATATAGTTCAGCCAATAGTGACCAAAATGTCTGGCTGTTTGCAGCATCCGTTATTATACAGATACAGCCAGTAGGCTACTGTAGTATATATATAGCCTACATATAATAGATATAGTTATAATATGTATTTATACCTTTGGTCTTGGTGCACCCCCGAAAAATGATACCACCAGCCACCATTGATAATGCATGAATAATGCACGCTCATTTTTCAGTGAACTTTGAACTGAACGCATTGGACTTGAACTGAATTTGTTCAAATGCACGCGCATGTGGGGTTCTGTCTTTGACCTGACGAGTGACTGAAACCACAGCCGCGTGTCAGCGAGGCGACTCCACCGGCAGCTTTAGCTGGGCTCTGTGTCTCTCAGGTTATTATGGGCGCTTTATGCTTGTATTTAACAGACTGACCACGGCAAACGCAAATTTCAGAACAAAGCACTAATTAACAGGTGGATCTGGGCTCTTTCACATGGCCCAGGGAGCACAATGTGCTGATGGTAAATGCGCAAATACAACAATAGATTCATGTATTTTGACGGGGATATACGCTCGTGTAAAAAAACAGGGAATTTTCTGAAATAGCAAGGACGTGCTGCTCCGCGCGCGTTAATGTGTAAACGCGCGTTGCTTTTAACCTGGATTGAAATGGTTTTTTCGTTTTTTTCATACAAATTTGCAAAATCACCGCGATATCAGCAGCGGTAAGCCGGAGGTGCGTAGACCGTTTGACGAAAGTTTTACCAGCTGACTCAAGTCAGTTCAGTCCAAGTCAGTCAGTAAGTTCTGACAGTTTACAATCTGGTTCAGAGTCAATGGTTCAGTCACACTGAGTCAATATGGTTCAGATTCAGTCAATAGTGTCAAGTTTGGTTTATCAATGGTATAGTCATCAGGCGCATTCACAACAGTAGATGCAATAGTCGTGTAATGTTTTACATTTTTAATACAGTAATACTGTAATGTAACAAATGACTTTGAAATGACTAACAAGTATATTTACAGTCATTGAACAGTGTAAAAGCTTTGTAATAGAAGTCAATAAATGCACATTTACAGATTCAAAAGAAGATTTATGCTACTTGTGCCATTGGACCTGAGCTGCAGCGCGTGCTGTCTGAGCCTGGGGTGAGTCTTTGCTCAGGTTATTATGGCATAAATGATAGAACCAAAAGGAACTGGCTGCAGTGTAATATGTATGTTTTATAAGGAAACAGGGCAATAACCATTTTTACCAACTCTCTTAGTCACAAAGTCAGATTTGATGTGTATCAGAGTTGACAGGTCACTGACAAATTTGACAAATCAACCAATTATAGATCAGTACAGTATATATAATTTATCATGTAAAACGCTTAATTGGTGAGACATCCAGGAATAAGACATTATAAGCAACTAGATTCAACTGTCTGGCTGACAGCAAAACTTTAGCTTCACAAAGTGATTTTTGTTTTAACTTAACTTACACATGTATGAAGCTTAGTGTGGGTGGAGTAATGGGTAAATGCTCATTTCATTTGGCTTTTTAAAAATCTAATAATAATGATGATGATTTTAGATAATTAAAACTTAAAATCAAACAGCACACAGTTACCTGTGCATCTCTGTGTATGAGTAAGGCAGCAGTGGGCGGGGCTGGAATCTAATGTGCGACAGTGCATCACTGAAATGGCTTGTTGGTGCACTTAATAATGTCACTTTAAAAATTCATGCTCTGAATTTGAATTAATTTATTTTTCAACTCCAGCATTTATTATTAAGGCTTCCTCCAATAAATATTTCACACGTTAATCTTATTAAAGGGATAGATTGTTGAGACTCTCTTCGCCACATAACACATCCCCTTTAACTGGTGTTTACTGTGCTCAGATCTCATGAGGAGATTGGATATGCACGCCGCACATTAACACATGACATTTTTGCAACTGCTCATTTGCCTGCTTTATTAAGTCTACACAAACACACGGCAGTGGAATTTCAAGTCAGCCGTAGCGTTAAATAATGAAAGAGATCACATAGTTGACCTTCAGTGGTGCATATCCAGTGTGACACTCACTGCCACTGAAATTCTTGTTGGACTTTATTTAAATTTGAATATTCTGGTACAAAAATAATAGTAAGTAATAATGGATTTCTTACATTCAAAATAAAATGTTTGATTCTCTCAGTTTGATTCTTCTCAAACTGCATTACATTAGAGATTCACTAGCAGACAGTCGTGCATGTAACTTTAATGATTTTTTTGGTATTGTTCCACAGTCTCAGTGACTTGACCTAGATTATATTTTAATTCACAGTCTATTAATTCTCCTGTTTAATTGATTTAGACTGAACAGAGTGTAAGTGTTGTCCTTGGGTTCAGATTCTTTCCACATAAATATTGTATTCATTTAAAGCAGGGACTCCCAGGCTTCCCACACCCCAGACACTTCCTCCAGCTCCACCGCTGGAATCCTAAGGCTTTCCCGGACCTGTATTAATTTTCTTCTTTCACTAAATTGTTAATTAAGCTTTACAGTATCATAAACAGACAGAAATGTACCTGTCTTTGTGAAATTGTGACCACTAACCTCGATAGTGTTATGTCTTTTATACTTGATCAGGGCCAGTTAAGAGTGGGCCCTTGCGTGGTCCATCCATTTCAAAACTATTATGGCTTATGAGGAAAAAAACTAACATTTAATCAGAGGTGAGAGTGTGCTGTTAGCATGCTAATTATTTTTTTAGAATTACCGTAACAGCAAAACTCCACTCAGACCTCTAAAAGATGTGAAACTCATTGTGCTGAATATTTGGATGCTTCGGATGTGAGGAATAAACATGGACCACTGCAAACTGTTTAAAGGTGCACTGAGTAACATTTCTGGTGGCGTATCTGCCACCTGCTTGTCTCCATGGAAATGCTATTGCTTTGTCTAGAATGTTCCACAGTATAGATAGGTTCAGTCTATGAGAAGAGGAACAAGCAGGTTACAGCATTAAGCTACATTATAATTCAGATCCGTGGAGAGTCGACCCTATTCACAGAAGGAATTATTGTATTTTGAGCAATAGAAGTGCTCGTAATGAATAAATGCCAGATGGATATATTTAATGTCATACCAGGGAACAATTTAGACAAAGCAATAACATCTCCAGGGAGACAAGGAGGTAGCAGACCCTATAAAGGTGTACAGTGCACCTTTAAATTGAACGAGTTCTCTTTTGCACATTTTTAAGACACTAAAACTCAAGTCCAGCTCCTTTAACACCAGTTAGAGTATGGAAGCTCACAGTATTTTCATTTGGTCACGTACCTTGCCACTACACACTATACATGTGCTTCTTATACCTTGGTGACCAAGGTTAGTCAAACTCAGTTATTTTTTCCCATTTTATCGTATATTTTATCGTTCAAGGTTCCTAAGGCTGGAACCTATTTTTGATTACGGCTGCGTTTAAGCTGCCTGGTGAGTTTTCAAAGTTGTTTTATAAGTTTCTTCTTGTATACATCCATATATGTAACCTACACAATGCAATCAAGCACCCTCCTTCACACAAATAGCTTGACTTCCTTCTTAACAGCTCTCTTAATGTGAGTTATTACCGCGCACACTGTTACTGTCTGGGGTTCAACAAGGCTCTATTCACATCCCGCTGTTTTTCTCCTTTAATCCCCCTCCACCTGCTGCTGGCCCTTGCGTCTCGGTCTCTGTCTGCCCCAATCCTCCAGCTATTTGTATGTATCTCTGGGGTGTTTCCGCTCAGTTTCCGAGGACACGCCGGTATCTTTGTTTATCCTCTCCGGAGGGTCAGATCACCTGCACTTGTGTACTCAGGTCAGGCCCACGGGGAGTTGTCAGAAGCTCTCAGTGTTTCATAATGAAGTCAGCCGTCGTGAGTGACAGTTGTGTACCAGGCCCGGAGTACACATGCTGAGGAGCTCTGTGATTGGATACCAGCCTAATGAAGCCACGCACACAGTCAGACCACAGCTGTGAGGCCAGGAGGGACACTGCTCTCTGTGTGATGTAAATGGCTGTATGAGAATGGCAATAGAGGCAACTACAACAAGGTAGAGGGGTAGGTAACTCTAAAAGAACTATTGTAATATTATCCATTTTCCCATCTCTACCACTAGTTTTTTGCATCATTCCATATCTTCTACTTTGCATCAGTCAATTTTCCTTGGTCTTGAATGCCACCAACCCAGCTTCAATCAGTTGTCTTTTGTGTATGAAATGCAATCTCACAGTGACAGTGACAATGAAGTTCTTTTTTAAAGCTTCTGATTGTATAAAAGTACAGTTTTCTAAAGTAGAATACCCATATCTGTTATACACAAAATTAAACACAACAACTCCAGGTATGTTTTTGAGGAGGTAACAGCATTATATCATTGGTAAAAGTTCAAACAACTGTGTCCAAAGTTGAAATTTTTCAAATGAAATTTGTAATATGGGTTTTTTAAGTTGTATGATTTTGCATACTGCTGCCAGTGTACTTCTAGCCTGATTCATCAGCTGGTTTCACTTAGTGGAAACCGTCTGACCTCACAGCATTAGAATTTGTTAGTTCGACAGTAGGCAGGTACTTTTTTTATTTAACCAGTTGCTGCTATTTGGTCGTGATGTATGTAATGCGTTGCTAACGGGGTTAACTGGCAAGGCAAGTTTATTTGTATAGCACAATTCGTACACAAGGTAATTCAAAGTGCTTTACAGAATAAGAAATACATTAAAATCATAATAAAAACAAATCAAAACATAAATAATCGTGAAGATTAAAATTAAAAAAGAGAGACATAAATTGGAGAGAAGAGTGCGGAATGAAAACCTTTCAGTTATTTGCACAGTTAAACAGAAATGTTTTGAGCCTGGATTTAAACAGCGTCACAGAAGAGTCTGTCTCACATGTTCAGACTGTTCCAGGTTTTAGCTGCATGAACCTGAAACTCTGACTCCCCTTGTTTAGTCCTGACTCTGGGCACCAGCAGGAGGCCGGTCCCTGAGCTCCTCAGAGTGAGAGATGGTTCATATGACACTAACATGTCACAGATGTACTTTGGTGCTCGGCCATGGAGACACTTGTACACAAGCAACTGGTATATTAAGCTTTTCCCAAATCCCGTAGGAAGAAGGACAATAATGTCTTTCCCCTTGATGAAGTTCACAGAACAATCTCTTTGTTCTGGCTCTAAATCCTCCATTCCAGGAATCGTAGCTAACTCAGGATGTATGGCTTTGTCTACACCCATCTCGACCGCATTGTTAACTGTTGTTCTGTACCACAAATGGGACCCAGTCATGGCTTCACAGCTCTTCGCTGATTGCCCGGTGCGCCCAGTTCTTGCAAACCATCTAGTGTATTCTGATTCCTGACCTAGTCGCTGGAGACAAATTAAAATGAGCGGAGGAGGTACCCACCTGGCTAGTGTACTTCGCCTCTGAAAATGAATCTTTCTAAAACCTCGAGTGGAGATTCTGGGAAACTATGGTTTGTAAAGTGAGATAAACAGTTTTAGGAGTTGACGTGCCTTTTGCTTTGATGATGATGGAGGCATTCAGACCAGCAGTGGCATTTCTTCTGGTGCAAACACTTTTTATGTGTTGCAGTTGCACACACAGCTGATGTTTCATATCCATGACCAGAGACAAATGAGGCTCAGATATCAGCAATTTTGCCACTTCTTGAACAGATCTGTGGAGAGGCGAGCCCCCTCAGTAATGCACGTTTTGAATAACACTTACAACTGTAATGAAATAAATGCTGCAGGTTTGAATCTAATACAGGTGCTGGCCTGAGGCTCGGCGTAGTTATAATGCACTCGATGACGGATTTATGTGAGTTGATGTAAACGAAAACTTTTTTGAAAATTATGCTATGTGCACGATGTTATTTTGGAAAATGGAGGGAGGGAAATATTTGTTTCTCAACATACCTGGCTATGTGCCCACTTTTAGTCTACGTTTAAACTACATTTACACATTGCCGTTTACACATATTGCAGAATACAATATATAGCCAGTAATCAAAGTAGAACATCTTATCCCAATTTAACTAGAATACCACCTTACTTTTAAGTAGCTGAGGCAGCACTTGGCAAATGATATTTCTGTACCCCCTCATTAGTATGTAGTGTCCATGGTCCCATACAGTATATGCCACAGTAGCATGTTATTTGTACCCCAGCCAAGTCAAGATATATTACTTTTGGCACGTTTAGTTATTCAGCGAGTGCTATAGAACACAGAATGCACATTTTAAAAGACAGTCTCAAAGTATAGGGTCAAAACTCAAAGCCATATATTTTGATTCTCCCCTGTCCTCCATGTTTTAAATGCAATCTCAGATGGAGCTTTTGGACACACAGGACTGTCCTTGGAAAGGCATCAGTCTTTTTCTTCATCAAAACAAGTGTTACGACCACAGACTTAAGGGAACCCAGGGCAATAACACAGAAAATAGTCAACATCTCACCGCGCACCTGTCCTCCTCCAATATTTTTATTTGTTTATTTTTCATTTTTCTTCCTTATTGGCGATCCTGGAAACCTCAGGTGGATACAAGCACGGTCCACTTTGTTTGTGTTGTCAGCGGCGCGCCAATGAAGTCATATTTTACCTGATTTTGTTGCTATTTTTTTGTGTTTTGTTTTGTTTACTTATTTACCGAGCTTGCATGGCTGGCGGACCAATGTCATTATCTCCATCGCAAAGAACAAAAGAATCTACTTTTTTCTATTCTGCCAACGATGCTGAAATCTCTCTCGCGCTTTCAATTATTCCAAACTAGAAAAGATCCAATGTGGAGGTGACAACACTGACAAAGCTAGTGTAACATCTATCAGCTTGGAAATAATTTGGTGTCAGTCAATTTTTATTTGTTGCATATCGCTGATAGAAGCGTCTGAGGTTGATTCGCGTTGACAGATTTTTGGAGGGAAAAACATGACTAGAGGAAATGAGAAAAAAAAGGTGTGATTTTTTTTCGCAAAGCCCCATTGCTTTTATTGTGTCCTTCAAGTTAATTGGACCAGCTCAACCAAACAGCCAATCAGATCACTGCTGGTGTTTAATGTCGTTGTATACTCAGTTTTCCTATAGTATGTAGCTCATTATCCGTAAGTGTGTAATGTTATTCAAGGTTAAAATATGCTATTATATTCCACTGAAAGCACCATATATTTTGTAGGTTATGCAGCTTATTATCCAATAACAATATTTCACCCAGCGCCATGGAATAAAATGCATTTATTGATTTTAATATATGTTTCTGGTCCGTGCAGTATGGGATTTTGTGCAAGTCTGTGCAAAAATACATTAATACATAAATAATGAAAAATAATAACTGCACATTTTTATATTGCAATGCCATTGTGAAGTGTAGTGTATTTCTGAGTGGTCAATAAAGTGTTTTTATTTTGGAGAAGAAAAAAAAAGAAGCTGAGCAACATTTTTGAACATTTGTATGACCTTGAGCTTGAAGTTTTAAGTCAGGGTGTAGGAGGAAATTATCTGAGCACTTAAGCTTCAAGTGGAGCTCTACAGTGACAAAAAAAATTATATTTTGTGCAAGTTTGAAAGCTTGCTCAGGGCTGATGATCGGCTATGTGGTAATTAATGACCACAAGACATGTAATTTTACTTAAAGTCTGTTTCTGAAACTTTATAAATCACAAAGTAATTAAAACATTTCACCAGATTTTGAGTATTAAATGTGCTTTTTTGGACTTAAAACTTTTGATACTTTTGATAACTTCTGATATTTGCATTTTTTTGAAAAGTCTATGGGGAAAAATGAATGGAATATTTACTTCTGGAGCAGTGTGGGCAGGACTGTTGAGGACAGGACAGTTTAGACCTGATCAAATATACAATACTGAGTGTGAGGCTGGTTTGTTACCCAGAACTACACTAAGCCCCTTCACACTTCACTAGGACACTTTAAAACACTGCACTTTGGTAGCACACAGCACTTTTAACATATTTGCACATGACAAATAGAAATTGCACACAATTGGTTTTAAAAATTATTTATTGTCTTTCCTTTTTACCACATTTAATCCTGAGGCACAGTAGCACGTTAATTGGAAGCTCCTTGTCTTTGGAGGGAAAGGAGACAATTAACCAATTACATTTTAAATTGAATTAGTGCAATATCTGTTTTTGGAATGTTTTAAGTGTTGATGTGTTTAGTAGTGTATTTTATTGTGTTTTAATGAATGGTGTGGATCTGCTTTTACTTAACTCCCTTATTTATCTTCTGTCCAGGTCCTAAAAGAGCCCCCAAGCACAAGCTCCCTCTTTTAAGGTTCTGGGCTGGACCATGTATATTATTTTGTACAGGGGTTTTTGGTTAGGTGTTTTATTGGTTTATGGGTTTTAAAATTTAATTGGTGTATGGTTTTAGGGTTTTTATGTATATAGTTGGTGATTTTAATAGTTATCTGGTTTTGGGTTGTTTTATGGAGGTTTAGGTTAAGATTTTAAGCTAATGATAATTTTACCATCCCTATTTTAGCTATAGTAGTTTTATCCAATCAGTAAGACCAGCATAAAAGGCGCCTCAAGACATCAGTCTGTGTTCTGCTGCTGCTTTGTGACTATTGAAAACAAAAAGTAAACCGTGGACCACTGCTTCCTTTCTGTGTCTGGGTTTTTTAACCTTATTCACTGAACCCCAACCCTCTTTACGGTCAACCTACGTCACAGAGTGAGACAGTGGCGTGTACTTAAAACATGATTACGTTGATTTTCGATACGATGTCTCCTTTAACTCATATAACAGCCCAGGGTGAGGCTGGTAATACAACGGTTATATTTGTCCAGTCCATTTTTTGCCCAATATCTGACCATCAAATCTTTCTCCTTATCTTTTTATTGTGAAACTGTTGTCCTCTCTCCAATATTCAGCCTACCATCACCTCGCTCACCTTTACTTTACTCCGCTGTTTTCACCCACTTTACACAATCCCGCTTTAAAAAATGTAAAATGTCTTTATTCCCAATTCTCTTGTGCCTCTCCGACATCTGACTTGTCAAACTAAACTCTTTTTAACATTTTTTCTTCTCCTTCTTGCAAGCGACAACAATGCGCTCCCCTCTCTCCCCTCCTCTCCCCTCCCCTGTCTTCTTCTGAAACAAAAATATTACCTGGGGTCCTACCTTTCAAATACTGAGGAAAGTACTCCCAACCTCGATAGAAGCACTAAACATTTGGCCCCTTGTAAATATTAGGCTTTGTGTGTGAGACTGAGCTGTTGAAGGCAGACGGTGCAGTGCCGGAGGGTATACATGCAAACCTTGAGTAACGCTGTC
Source organism: Boleophthalmus pectinirostris (assembly GCF_026225935.1). Taxonomy (NCBI): domain Eukaryota; kingdom Metazoa; phylum Chordata; class Actinopteri; order Gobiiformes; family Gobiidae; genus Boleophthalmus; species Boleophthalmus pectinirostris. The sequence continues at coordinate 20,857,603 of NW_026571153.1, read as the reverse complement.
TTTTTTTTTTACAAGCGATGAAAGCAAAAACACGTCAGATTTGTATACAGCTATTTCAGTTCTCGAAATGAAAAGGATTTAAAGAACTGAAATTGACAAATTAAGAATCAGAAAGTGGTTAGACGGAGGCTTATTTGTGTATAACATTTTCCACCCTCTGAATGAGTTGAGTGATTTGAGCTGTACGTGCTATTTAAAGGGTTCATGTTGCGCTTTTTTCTAATCTGCGTTATAATGTTGTTTCCGATGTCAAAAACATACCTGGAGTTGTGTTTTGTTTCCTTCACACATGTTTAACCCACAAATTGTGAGACTCTAGTAGGTAAAGTAACTACCACTACAGCACATCACAAAGTAGAACAGAGCATTTGGAGTTTTGGAGATGTAGACAGACTAATAAAAGGGTTAGTCAATTATGTGAATGAAACAAAACACAACTGGTATTTTTTTGATTAGGTAACAACATTCTAACATGGCTAAAAGCTCACAAGAGAAATTTTCTTGCATAATATAGGACCTCAAAATCTGTGTCATATTTTCACCAAATAACTGTCAGATCTCATTGTCATGTTCTGAATTTGAAGCCTTAAAAACAGTGTTGTAGTGGGGATTTTTTCAAGTGCAGGTACGCGATTTGTGACGTCATCGATATGATGATTCTCGCCCACCTAACACCTACCTACCTCACTTTCAGTACAAACATAAAGGCGCCAACCCAGTAAAAATCAGTATATATATTGTAATAATAACATTAGATTTTTTTTTTTTTTTTCACAAAATGATGCAGAATCATGTTATTAATATTAAAGTTGTTTATAATGATCTACAGAACAGAAATCATAGGCTACAACACATGTGCCCAGGATTGAACCAGGAGGACTAAATCAGGACTGAACCAGGACTAAACCAGGTCTAAACCAGGACTAAACCAAGACTAATCTTGGACTTGAGAATGAGAGAGCCCATGGAGTAGGGTGTCCACAAAGTGCGATCGGACAACGGCTGCGCTTAGACCCGTGGGCGCGGAGCTCTGTGCCGGTCCTTTCATCTACGGTGAAAGGTCTACGCGGGCACACCTCCGGGCCTATCCCGACACTCAGTCTGGGTTCACTTCTGGTTTAGTTCTGGTTTAGTCCTGTTTTAGTTCTGGTTCAGTCCTGGGGTCAGTCGTGGTCTCTCATGTGACAGGTCAGTATAGGACAGCAGTGCAGATGTCATGAGCCTGTGCAGGTTGTTTTCACCATTGCCCATAGCTCCCATTTAAGTTGTAGGCTATTTTACATTTGTTTAGTTTTTTTTGTTGTTGTTGTTTTTTTTTTATCTCACATCGGGAAAATTGGGTGGACGGCGTATCCACTTGCACCACGCCTACTACACCCCTGCTTAAAAATACTATATAGGTAATGCAAAGGTAGATTTTTTTCAGCACAATCCTTTCACAGAAGGTCTCAGGTCATGATAGGGTTTGCCATCACAATGATCTGTCACATACGTAGAAGATAATAGTATAACATTATAAATCTGGTCCACACTGATAACTGGGAAACTAGGCCTCTTTGAAAACAAATGTATGAAAGAAACAATCTTTTCCGACACACAGCAGTGTACCATAGAAATCCTGCTCTCCTTTAATTCTGCATGCTATTCTCACATTGCCAGGGCGACGACAGCGGCTAGGCTTGCACATTTAATTTAAAGGTGAGAATGAAACACGTTGAGCTTGTTCATATGGCGTTCATACAGACATGAGCTGCACCATCACATGTCTCCACGGTGACAGCAGAGCCAATGGTTTTCTGATAGCTCCTGATATGTTCTCCTTGTGACAGAGAGCCTGCGGATGGAGATTTGTGCTCAGAGATAAACACAGCGTTTGACATATGGCCACGCTGACCTGAGAGCGCCTTCCTTTTGCACACAGGTCAACTATTGTTCAGTCATAACAAGTGGTTTCTATTCAAAGGTTTTATATTACTGTGGTGGAGATCTGCCAACACTCCACAGTGTTAGTATTATATAATTTAATTTAATTAGCATTAAGTTAATTACAGCACACATAGTTTAATTTAATTCCTTTATTTAGATTTATATTCTAATTTAGGTGCACACATTTTAGTTAATATAAGTCTGAATGACTCACTTACACTTGTTCTTCTTTTTGGTGAGTGACCAGACGGAGGATTCTTGGCAAAGACCATCCACGCCAAACAAAAATGGGGGAGCACTATTTACTTATTTATTCCTTATTTACTTTATTTATTTAGTTTTGCTAAGTTAGTTTGTCTAGTTTGTTTATTTGGTTTGGTTATTTTATTATTATCACTTATTATTTTCTATATTATACTTATTTCCCTTCTTGTTACTTTGATTAAGTTAGTAGTTTTAGTAAATTATTTAGTGTAATTCCCCCCTCTTGTGTTCAGTTTTAGTTGGCCCTCATGTATTTAAACACCCCTGTTCTTTGTCTGGTTGGGTTAGTTTTGTTCTGTTCAGTTTGATTACCCCAGTTGGACCTGGCTTTTGTTATTGATTTACCTAATTTGAGCCTTATTTTTATACCTTGTCTTTGGATTTCTGTTTGGCCCACTACAATTAGTCATGACGGTGCAAGAGATTTGGAAACAAAGACAAGGATACATGTAAAAAGAAGTGGACTAAGGGAGTTTGACGTCACCCAGTGTTCAGTTCCGGTCAAATGGAGCTCACGATGCTAGACTAGAAATGACGAGGCTCACAGCAGCAGTTACAGAGAAAGGGGCCACAATATTCCAATGTAAGTCAATTGGAGCCAAGGTCAAAAGGAGCCAGAAGCACATTCATGTTCCTTAGAATGTGATGACTAGCGCATTAGCTATGTCCATTTATACAGTCTATGAATACATGGTGGAGTGGTCAGATCCTCTAATCCACAGGTTGGCAGTGTGATTCCAGCTCCCACAGATGAATGCTGTCATTATGTCCTTGGGCGAGACACTTAATCCACCTTGCCCCCAAAGTCTGCGTTCACTTGTGTATGAAAGTGTGTGTGAATGGGTGAGTGGCTCTTTGATGTAAAGAGCTTTGAGTGCCTTGAAGGTGGAAAAGCGCTATATAAAAAGGTGACCATTTAATAGAATTCATTGATGGACAGGAGCACATTGGTCAATGGCCTTATAACACTTAAGCTTGACTTGCCTCTCAACATGCCACATTCAAGTCCTTCATTCACTCCCCACAGTATCTGGTGGTAAGATGCTTAGTTATACCTTCTATACCTGGGCTAGACTGTGGAAAACAAGGAAAACTATCTGTGTCATTTGCCACACCAGTCATCACCAATATCACTCATATCTTACTCATACATACATAAAAGTGGTGATGTGCCTTGCCCAAGAACACAACTACAGTCTGCATTTGATGGAGCTAAGATCAAACCATCGACCTTCTATGTACGAAAGCTCTAGCCACTTTATTTTTTGCTTTCATATGCTGCAAACTCATAACTTAAATTCCAAACTTGAAGTAACCAATAGCCGACAGTGTGTCAGCCTTGTCTAAACTCTACCTAAATGTATTTAGGGAACGTGCCTGGAGACGAAAACAGCCTGCTGTGGTGTGTTTTTAAACCCCACTAACCCTTCCTAATTAAAAGTTGGCTTCCTGCTAAGACGGAGGAAACAACATGTAACGTGCCTCGTACAATTTGTAGTGTGATTAGAACTGGATTAATGCCTAATTACGTCTTAATGTGACCGAGGATCATGCCGGCACCAATCATAAAAACTTAATTGTTTTTTTTTTTTTTTGTTTTCTTTTGGGGAGGGGGGTAATGAATGCATTTCAGTGGACTCCACTGTTGTGTTAGCGCCATGATCAACTGTTCCATTGTCAAGGTGGGCCAATAGGGAGAGCAGCAAGCCCGTGGCAAGGACTCTGATTTGGCAATGGAAAATACGCATTTATTACAAGTTTTTGTAAGTTTTTGAAAAATTAGACAAACCGATAGAATCTCTTATTTCCAAAGCTACATAAGTGTTTTGTTTACTTTTAGTCTGTCAAACCAATGGACCACTTTAGCAACAATAACATGCATACTTTTAAAATGAGTATTAAATATTAAAAAAAGAAAAGAATAGACCAAGTTAGGACCATATGTGCTCATTGACGTAAGTATTCAATAAGTTAGAATGAAATCAGGAGTTCTGTACATCACATAAACAATTCAGACAAGTATGTATTGAATGAGCCGATATTATTGGGTAAAGAGTCCTTAAGTGGTCCCCAAAGCAAACTACTGTCAACCGTATGGCCCAGTGTTATATTTGTATGACCTCACATAACTTTCTGGGTTTTTCTGCTACTTCTGCAGCAGCAGCTTCACAAGATCACAACTTTTCTACAAATTTGATTGGCCGTGAAAGATCACAAGTATGAAGCCAAGTAGACCTATGTGTTTTTTGCACAAATAATTGCCTGATTAAGTTAACTCTGGGTCAGGAAAGCAGTGCATTTCTTCGATACTTGTAGGAGTTTAGTGAAATATCATAAAGGAATATGACACACAACCCTGGAATTGCGAGTCTCTATTGAACTGAAGGTAACAGGTAGCTATTAAATTGAACATTAAACCTTTTTGACATCACAAGGTGAAACAGACACTGTTGGGCAAGTTACTTTAAAACTGTAATGTGTTATTTATTTCTTGTTACTGTCATTTCAAAGTAATTTGTTACATCACAATATTACTGTATTTAAAATGTAAGGCACTACATTACTATGGCAGCACTTTTAAGTTACTCTCACCTAAATAACTGTGAAGATGCTGAACTTTTGTGCCATTTATGGACTGAACCAGGATTAAACCAGGACTAAACCAGAACTAAACCAGGACTGAACCAGGACTAAACCAGAACTAAACCAGGACTGAACCAGGACTAAACCAGGTCTAAACCAGAACTGACCCAGGTCTAAACCAGGTCTAAACAAGGACTAAACCAGGTCTAAACCAGGACTAAACCAGGACCAAACTAGGACTAATCTTAGACTAGAACTTGGAATCTAGGACCGCCCCTGAGAGAACCCAGAGTCCGTGGAACAGGATGTCTGCAAGGTGCAATCAGGCGTCAGCTGGGGTTCGCCCCATGAAGCTCTACACGGGCGTGTCTCTGGCGTTTCCTCGCTACTGATATTGTGGTAATTTTTGCGTAATTTGTATGAAGAAAAACCCACCACATCAATCCAGGTTAAAAAAGCATTGTAACACGTGTTACTGACATTTGTACGAAGTGAAATGTTACTATTGTTTTCCCTGAAATGCCTTACATAACTGTGTTACATCAAAAAGCAATATATTACAGTAATTCGTTACTTTTATAATGCGTTACTCCCAACACTTTAAACGGAGCATTTGAGCTTTAGAGATATAGACAGAATATATAGCCCAGGATTACAGAAACATGTGTGAATTAAACAAAACACAAACTGCGGATACATTTTTGATGAGATAACATTCTAACATGGCTTAAGGCTCACAAGAATCAATTCAGCGTAGTATAGGACCTTTACGTTTGGAAAGCATAGGCCTGAACTTGAAACAATCCTGACTCTAGTTCATTAAGACTCATAATCCCAACTCCACTCACGTATTACTGTTTACTCTGCACATTCACTTCTGCAACTTCCAAACCAAGCCATTTCTTCTTAATGTAAACGTGGCCTTGGATAACACCCCTTTACATTGTGCTTCTATGCAGTAACCACGGCAATCCCTGACATTAATTGTCTGTTATCTCCTCGCGAACTTTCTCCAACCGCTGGTAATTAAAAGAAGATTGCGACGTTGGCAGTACATTGCTATATCTGCACTAAATTCTGCGTCAGTACCTTTAATTAGTCGTGCATTTTCTCTCTCTCTCCTCTCCTACCTCGCTCAGGCAAAGTCATTACTGTCCACGTGAACATTTTTCTCGCATTTGAGCGGGTAAATAATAGAAGCGGACTGACAGCTTGGGGTGCGCTAGTCACAACTTTTTAAAACAGCGGGGAAGGCAGCAATTAACAAGATCTGACAAAGCAAAGGAGCACACAAACATCTCAGCTTCACCTGTGCGTTACCTTAAATAAGTCGTGAATATGCAGTAGCCGCTCTGAATCCAGCAAAGTCGGACTTGCAAACTAAATATTACAAATCTGGCCACGTTTACGAGACCCTACCTTGAAATTAGCAAGAGGTGAAAAGATTGGGGCCATCTGTTAGAAGTATAGGAGGTGGACCGTGATTTCAATTTGCAAACGCAGTAATTGCAGGGGTAAATTCGCCAGCGATAATGAATTGTTTTGCGAGTAAAAGTTCTCATCAGGGAGGTTAGCCATTAGAGCTTAGGTAAACAAAGTCTTATCAGTTACGGGTTAGCGCATGATAACGACTCGTGGGAAAGTTTGATGTTCGGAGCCAACAAAAAAAAAAAAAAATTACAGAAAGTAAAGTTTGAGAGAATGCAGGTCAGATGAAAAGATTTGGATTTTGCAAGCGTCATGATAATATTCACCTCTCCTGACTGAATAATTTAATATTAATTTACAGTATTAGCAAATGTGCATCTGGTTGGTAGCTTCGCATTCAAAACACCTGTCCCACTGATTATTGGAATGTCACATTTTCTAATTGAGATAAAAACAACACAACTCCTGATTTTATTTATTTCATTTTTTCTTATGTGAATCAAATCAACTTTATACCGAAATGTTTTCTACCTTCCAAAAAAAGCCACAAAAAAATTTAATGAGATACTCAAAAAAAGAAATAAATAAAGTAAAAGTTAAAGGGACAGTTCGGAATTTTGGACACAGGGCCTCATTTCCTAGTGACCCAGAGTGTTGGAGTCCTTGTATTTGCAGAGGTCACTGGTGCTAGGCTAGTGCATGTCAATAGTTAGCCTTACCCACAAAGCACCTGAAGCAAAGCTATTATTACACCAAACTATCGATGTAAATGTCTGTGTTTATAGAATAATGTGTGAAATAAAACTAACCTCGCATCACATGACTCGTCGCATGTTAAGGGACTATTTTCTCATATATCAGTCCGCCGCTGCCAAGCTTTCTATCAGGAAGTACAACTCCCTGCTGCTGCTCAGACATAAATCCTTCAAATGCAAGGTTGGTTTTACTTCTAAAATTATTCTGTCGACACAGACATTTACATCGACAGTCTGGTGTAATAATTGTTTTGCCTCGGGTGCTTTGCAGAGTGGGTAAGACTGTTTTAAGTGTGCTAGCCTAGCACCAGCGACTGGCTGGAATAATGAAAAAAGTGTCTCCACATGTCTCCAACACTTGGAAACTAGGAAATGAGGTCCTATGTCCAAAATTCCAAACTGTCCCTTTAAGGGTTTAGTCCAGACCTGTGCATCGTACAGCTTCCAGGCCACATATGGGCTTTTGGTTTACTCTGACTGACCCGTTTAAGTTCATTTGGAATTACAAATTAAACATATTTTATCATTTTACTTCATTCATGAACTAAAGCTGCATTGCTTTTATTTTAGAGGTGTTTTTTTAAATGGCTTATTTTGTAAGGCAACCTGACTTTTTCATTGCTTAGTCAAAACATACACTCTTACCAGTCTAACCAGCTTGGCAAAACAATCCTGCTTTTTATAAAGAAATACAATTAATATTACGCAGAATTGAGTTAAGCATTTTGGCCTGGTCCTCCACAATATTTTCTGTTTCCCATGTGGCCCCATGGAAAAAAATAATTGCCCACCCCTGGTTTAGTCCATGCTTTTCTTTGTTCATTCTGCCCTTGGGCAAGACACTTCTCCTTTCTTGTCACTGTTAGCTGGAAATGGTAGAGTAGTTAGATCAGATCCACAGATGCATAGGTTGGTGGTACGATTCCAGCTTCCACAGATGTTGTTGTGACAGTTAAATACTGTCGTTGTGTCTTGGTGAGTGACTCCTTGATGTAAAGAGCTTTGCATGCCGTGACAGTGGGAAAGCATTATACCATTTACCATTAAACTTTTTAAATATTATTTGCACTATATTCTACTTTTGGCAATTGCCAGAGTTTTTAACAGTAGCACATTTTCATTCATAATCTAGCTTTCTATCCTGTCTCCCTTAGATGTGTAACGCCTGCCTAAGTTGTCTGAGGCCTCCCACATTCATTATTCATAAAGGACTTGGCATAATGTAGCAAAGGATTGTGGGTGAGACAGTTGTTTAACACATGCAAATTTGAACGGGCTGTAGAAAAAAGCACTGGTGGTTCTGCTCCAAGGCCCAGCCATGATGAGCAATTATCACATAGACTGTAATACCGGCTTTTCTCTTTATCCTGCCATGCATATCTAATCTGACGGGACGTAGGTCTGACTTTTTGTGGTTATTTATTTACTGTCCCTACAACACAGTTTTAGCGCTAGTATATAATGTGTAATATGTTTTTCCTTCAGCGGCATTTACTTAATTGATATAATCTTATAATCTATATTAAAGATTTTACAGTACACTAAATTGAGTCTTGTGAGCTTCAAGACATGTTAGAATGGTGTTATCTCATCACAAACATACCTGGAGTTGTGTTTTGTCTCACTCACATGTTTGAGTAATCCTTTATTATTAGTTTGTCATTATCTTAAAAGCTCAAAACACTCTGTTCCACCTTGTGATGTCATGAAACAGCAGTCTAGTTAACTGCTACTTTTTACCTTTTGTTCAGCAGAGATAGGAAATTCCAGCTCAGAAATTATCCACATGAAGGTGTCTGGAGTTTAAAAATACAGTGGAGCACTTCCTGTATATTACCACATTACCACACCACAAGATGGAACACAGTGTTTTCTGTTTGAGAGAAGAACTCAGCTTAAATATGCAGAGTGTGTGTGTTAAACGTGTGTGAATGAAACAAAACACAACTCCAGGTATGTTTATGATGAGGAAACAACATTATAATATAGATCAGAAAATAGTCTAATATGTATTTAATATAATGTGGGCCCATTAAACAGTCATTGTTCTAAATAAAATTTGCACGGTAGCACAGCTGTTGTTTGCTATTTACAGAAATATTTTTGCTACTTCTAAACTTAATGAGCTATGTCAGTTCCCAGAAAGTGTCACAAACAACGTCATTTGTTACCTGGATAATTAGTCAGTACAGATTAAAAGTTAATTTTCTGCCCAGGTATAAATTGATTACTGCTCGCGTTGTAATGTAATATATGGGGGCGATGGTAAAAAATTCAAATGCCTTCTAGTGACATAGAGCTCAAAAATGGCAGGGAAGTACGGTGAGTGATGGAGAGATAGGCGCCAGGGCCAGAGGGACCACAGACACTGAGGAAGAGGAGGAAGAGGAGGAGTAGATGAAGACTGTGAAATGGAACGGTGACAAAACGCGGCGGCTCCGAGCTAAGATTAGGATTCCATCTGTCTTCAATGAAATATTCAAATAGACGATGGTGCGGGGTGAACGCTTTTTGTACAAGATGGATGGGTACGATGTATGGAACAATGGTGGCACTGGCGGCAACGTTCAGAGAGGTATAGGAAGTCATGGATATTGGGTTAACCGTGTGGAGTATGAACTGGGGCTGTTTGAATAAAGGATGACGTTCAAGAGAGGTTGATATGGAAATGACGGTTTGTAGCTGGGGTGGGCGATATGTCAAAGAATTACATCACGATTTACTTTGAGTCCGTATACAATGTTTGTCTTCCTGCTGTGGTTGATATTTGACAATACTGATATAAAAATCTATAGCAAGACCAACAAATTGAAATGAAATTGTAAAGACATTCATGAGAGAGAAAGACAGAGACACTGCATTAATCCCATGGGAAAATCAAGTTTTGCTACAGCAACATTTTCTCTTGCATGTCCAGATCCTGTGTCAGGGCAGTTTGAGGAGAGGATGAGTCAAAAGTATCTCTCCTCTGTGTCCTTCAGCATCACAGCAGTGTCCAGGGGGAGGCAAGTGAACACAACAGTACAACAGGAAAGGCCTCACTCTTACTCTGCTCTGGTGCTTTGGTTGGTGATGAAATGGTTTATCTCAAAGTATTTCTTCTGGAAGGTCTTCTGCCAATTTGCCACATTTGGTTAAAAAAAAAAACTAAAAAAAACTCTAGCACCCTTTTGCAGAGTCTCCATGGATACAAGAAAAACAAACAGTTCAGTTTGTTTCACACAATCAAAGTTTCTTTCCCTCAGAGTATTTCCTCTGAAGGTTGCCTGCCACATATGGCGTAAAAAGCCCATAGCGTCTCAAATATCCATAGCTAGCTGTAAAGAAATGTATTTATCTGGGATATAAAATAATCTGCTGTACTTTTTCTAATGATTGTAAACATATGGTCATCTCTATCATGATTGTTGTTAGACTTAGACAGACTTTATTGATCCACAAGGGAAATTATTTGGACACAGTAGCTCACACATCACATTAGATTATAACACAAAGTAGAAAATATTAAAAAAAAAATTGTAATCAACTTTTAAATAAGTAATAATAAAAATAGCAAGAGACTGGTGCCAATAAGACATCAATTATTTAAATGTATGTACAGTAAGTAAAAAATATAAAAAGTATTGTAAAATAAATAGAGTATATCACAGTTATATACAAGAGATCATGAGGAAACAATGCAAAAATGAAATGACGACTGACAGAAACAGAGGCTTATCTGTTACATAAGGGTGAGTTATTGTACATTTGTGTGGAGTATAGTCCTGTGTCTTTCACTGTTTGAGTGAAGCTGTGGTAGTCTGTTGGAGAATGAGCTCCTCTGTCAGTGTCTCAGTCTGGTCCATGATGGAGAGCAGTTTGTCCAGTGTCCTCCTGTCCGTCACTGTGGCAAATGTCTCCAGCTCACAGTCGATCACATGACCAGCTTTACGGATCAATTTGTCAATCCGCTGTGGTCTGCTCCCCCAACCAACCACAGCAAAACACAGGCACTGGCCACCACAGACCGGTAGAAGATCCTCCAGTATCTTGCAGCACACTCCTAATCCCATTTAACTCACCACTGTGTTACCAGTATTAGCACAAATATGTTGTCTGACCATGCTGTTTTCTACTGTATTTGTGGTCATAAAGTCATGTCTTCTGCGTAATATTTAGCAATTGATAACTGCACAAAAGAAATAGAATAGTATTTCTTACTGAACTGCATGCATAGTTATGTTAAAGTGCACAATATTTAACAAGCACAAGAACAAAAACAATTTTCCACCAAAGCTCCACTGACTCTTGGTTCAGCTTCACATCTACTTATTGCTGCAGCCCTGATGAATCGAATTAGCTCTAAAAGGCTTTCCGCACACTTCTTATTCACACTTCTTGGATCTTCCCTCGTATATTACATTATTTGATAGAGCGATTCCAACATAACTTTTTAAAATGCTGGAGCAGCTCTTGCAGATGAGCCTCCTGGACTCACGGCCAAAAAACTATTAGAGCAGCCATTAATCATCCCCACTGCAGAAAGCATAATTTCAGAGTGTTCAGAGCGCGAGAAAGAGAAGAAAATCACAGAAACACTAACCAGGGCTTTTTCAAACACAGCCTTAAATCACTTAAATAAGGATTCCGCACACAACGCTGAGCCTATTAGAATTTTAGCATCAGTTAGTCAAGGTTAAATTCTGACACCAAAAGCAAGCGCCGGGATTTGGAGTGATGCGAAAAGGTCATGAAAGCTAAAACGGAGATGTGCGTGCTAATAGTAGCTAGAAGGCAGAGGCAGACACATAGGGACTAAGCTGTGTACAGTATAAATACTGCCAGAGCGTAGTACATGAAAGATACAAATAAATGTTTTCTCATAAACAGATAAGCAATGTCCCTTTTATTTATGCTTTAAACTCTAAGATAGAACCTATAGTACGCAAAACTGACTCTTGTGAGCTTTAAGCCATAGAATACTGTTACATCATTAGAAACATACCTGGAGTTGTGTTTTGTTTCATTCACACATGTTTGATTAATCCTTTATTCTGTTTATTTAGTCTGGCTATATCTCCAAAGCTCAAAATTCTTTACTAGAAATTGAAAATTCCAGGTCTAATATTATCCAGATTATTATAATAAAGGTGTACAAAGTTTAAAAATACAATGGAGCACTTCCTGTATTACCACATGACATCAGAAGGTGGAACAGTGTTTTCTGTTTGAGAGCACAGCATTAATATGCAGCATTTGTGTGTTAAATATGTGTGAATGAAACAAAGCACAACTCTATTTTTGAGGAAACAACATTATAACACATATGTCTTCTTCTCTTTCTCCTCGTTTACAGCCCTCTCCTCTTTTGTGTTTCTTATTCCTTCTATCTCATAGGTATGTGGTTAGGCCTGTCACGATAATTACTGTATCAGCTTATCTTTCAATACATGATGGATGGAACAATTGTTTTTGGGGATCAATACTTAGTGTGGGTACTTTCTCTTTGCACTAGTGGGAAACATTTTGTTATTTTTCTGCCCTATGATAAAATCTGAGATGAAGAGGGTTGAATAAATAACTTCTATGACTCTTTAATAGTTTTGTTTATTTATTGCAGTTGCTGTTCATTAACAATTCTGTATAAATAGAAAAGTTTATTTAGGAGGGAAATTATGCTTTAAGATAATTGTGTCAGTGGCATAAAGACATATATTTCTTTAGCAATATATCACACTTTTTGAAAATTTGTTGTGACAGTCCCATATGCAAGGAATTCAAAGCATCCTTTATAAGTCCAAATCCCTTGAATATTAGCTCCTCTTAAACAATCATTTCCAATCTTAAAGGTCCAATATTACTCTAAATTGACTCTTGTGAGCTTTAAGCCATGCTATAATGTTTTACCTCATCAAAAACATACCTGGAGTTGTGTTTTATTTCATTCACACATGGCTGAGTAATCCTGGATTATTAGTCTGTCTACATCTCCAAAGATGAAAATACTCTGTTTCACCTTGTGATGTCATGAAGCAGTAGTTTTCAAGCGAACAGCTACCTTTTACATTTAGTTCACTAGATTTTGGCTATTCCAGATGATTCTAGTAAAGGTGTATGGAGTTTAAAAACACAGTGGGGCACTTCCTCTATGACATCACAAGGTGGAACAGTGTTTTCTGTTTGAGAGAAGAATTCAGCCTAAATATGCAGGATTTGCGTGTTAAGCATTTGTGAATGAAACAAAACACAACTCAAGATATGTTTTGATGAGGAAAGAACATTATAACACAGATCAGAAAATCATGTAATATATGGGCCGTATAATACGTTCATATTTAGATCATATTCTGAGGTTGTGGCCTTGATAACAGAGCTAAATAACAAGCCCTTTCCTCTTGTATGTGAATTGTCCTATCATTGTTGAGATGTGAACGCCGAAATGACTTTGCCATTGAGAAGTTGATCAAAGTCATTCTCTCACTATGGGACAATTGCAGGTCTTTTAAAAATGAGTGCTTACTTCAAGTGCACTCATGAATCTCCGCTCCTCTATTATTATTAAGATGCGCTACGGACAGGCCCATTTGCATGCTCTGAAACCATCTCCCAATGACCTTCTACAAGAGTCCGAAAACAAACAGGTCGGGCCAAATGTCACCACGGTAACGTATATGGGTGGTATTAAGAGACGCAACATTCCGGATCACCCATAATTCCTGGAAACGGGAGTGTGAAAGTATTTGTGAGACTCATTATAAGGCAATCAAACAGGAGGCACGCAGGTATATCCAGAGAGATGAAGGAAAGACTGCAGCGGGCTTGAAATGTCATTAGGTTATTTGGTCTCAGATTGGTTTTGCATGGATAACACAATTGTATGAAGTATGTTATTATCTTGCGAGTCTGGTATCAAATTGCATGTGAGAATTCCGTGATTGAGGAAAAATATTGTGAATTTACTAGGGCGGCAAAAACAGTTGAAAGTTACTTTATTTACCACATCACTGCATTTAAAGTGGGACTAAACACCTAAACTCCACCTACAGCTACACCAAACAGAGCTGCTACACTGGGCAGATAACAAAGGGGTCTGTCATCCCAGGGCACAGAGCTGGAACCTAGGATTGGATCCTCTGCGTATTTATTATTATTAGAAGGGGCCCCGTGCGAGTCGTCTTGCACCGGGCCCCCAAATTTCTATTGACGGGTCTGCCTGGAGGACTAAAGAAGAGAGTGAGAGAGGTGGAGGGACGGGATCTGAAGTATAAGACCAGTGAGATTAGTCTAAGAGCCTGTTTACATGAGAACGCTTGCGGGTAAAAACGACATAAAATATTTTATTGGAAGTGCCTTTCATTTACACGGTGACTGTGTTTTTGGGGCTTAAAAACACAAAAATCTGAAACCACCCTCCAGAGTGGAAAAGTTGAATACACTCTGCTGTAACTATTCCGTCTACACTGCCCAAGAAGCAAAACTCTGTTCAGATCTGCTCACATCACGTATGCGTTTATGTCACATACATCACCACCGTGTCACCGTGTGCACGCAGGTTTCCTTCTGAAAACGCTCGTCTAAATGTGGAATGAAAAGTGAAGATGCAACGCCACTTTTGCGTCTTCTGTTCAGACATATAAACTTAGCTTTAACATGTATTCACATTTCAGACTCTCCCCCCACAACCAGCTGTTTGTGATCAGAAACTTCTGTCTGTAATCCGGGCAGTCTTTTGTGATGTCATCAACTACTGGAAATTGCAGAGGCCACTGAAGATAGCAAACTTGGATGTAGGTGTTTTTAAACAGAAAACTGCACATTTACCTCATTACCTGGTCCCCAAAGGGTTGAGGTTTTGTTTTCACCCTGCGTGTCTGTGTGTGTCTGTGTGTCTGTCCACCCATGATAATTTCGCCATTTATGAACCGATTGTCACCAAATTTGGTACGTGTGTCAAGCCCCTGTGCCCGATGCCGCAAAAAAAGTTTGGTGATGATCCAAGGTCATTTGAGGTCACACGGGTCAATTGAAAGGTCACGCTATTACAAAGGATCGGCAATTTCTGCAATTTCTGAACCATCTGTGGGCTAAAATATTCACCCAACCATCACACAAGTTGGCACACACATAACCGGGGTACACTGTTACAGGTTGAAATCGGTCAAGGTAACCAAGGTCAAATATGTGTTTTGGTCATAACTCCGCGAAGGATTGAGCTAGAGCAACGGGAGTGGTCTCAAAATCTCAGAAAGATGATTATCTATTTATAATTCTATGCATTTGTACAGTAAAATATTAATAGTTTTCCAGATAATCACTAATAATAACAGTTCCTTTCTGTTTCAGTGTATGCCGTTAAATTTCTAATTGGAACGAAAATAATTTCCATTTCTTCTTTTTCTGGTGATGCACAACACACTGATCTACAGTCACAGAACTAACAGATACACAACTCATGACAAATTACATTTTTGTTACATGCTAGTAAACACAGACATTCTCATGTGTGGCCAATATCACACAAATGTTCATGGGCCTGTACAGATACACACATTGCATTGTAGATATAATGATCATGTAATATGGGCTGGGCTCCTCCTAAGCTGCTTCTGTGGTGATGAACTGCTCCCACCGATGCCTCATGTGGGACCAGGTTGCTTTCTCTGATTGCACTTGTTTGCAATAAAAAAAAATAAAGAAGAGGAGTTTAGTAGAAATGTTTTCATAACTAGGCAATGTATGAAATTTCAGAAACATAATAGAAGATAAAGTTATAGGTTTAGATAGACCTTAATTATCACATCAGCCTCAGCTTTCAAACTTTGAATACATATATAATATGGAAACAATTAATGGGAAATGTACTTGTGGAATCTTGCAGTGGACAGTCACTGCTAAGCTACAATCAACAGTAAGATCAAGCTAGCCCTCATTATAATTGTGAGATAATTAAATTTGGCTTGTGCAATTTAAGTCATTTTTAAGCTTTTTAGTATTCACAGTGAATTCCAGACTGTTAAAATTCAGCCTCATCTGCTTCATTATGCAGAAAAAAAAATCAAATTAAATTGTTCCAGCATATAGTAGCAATTAATGAAGAAGCATTTCACAAGCCCGGCTTTATTTTGTGCATTTTGGTCAGTTACTTTTTGTTTTGTTTGTGCAAATGAGTCCCTCAGTCCCTCTTGCAAAAAAGCAATTAAAACCTTCTGCAGCAATGGATCAGACATTGTTCAAATATGTCAAGGTGTACCAATTATCATTCTGAAATGGACAAATTGGAAAAATGTAATTAAGCTCATATTAAACAGATGTTCGGCCAAACTTCTGAATTTGGAGAATTAATAAGGCCGGTGGTGCTTTGAGTTCTGTTGTAGTCAAGATACGGATCCTTTGAAGTACAGACATTATACAGAACTGAAAGTCGTATGTAGTAACAAAAGTAGTTTCATTAATCTTGCGGGTGCTTTGTTTTATGGCACCCTGGGGTTAGTAAATTGCCAATTATTTTCACTTGAATGTTTCAGAATCAGAATGACTTTTATTCATCCTCAAGGGGAAATTCGTTAAATCTTTAATGCTGGATGTTTAATTGATAAATAGGAGATCTGGTAACACTTTATAATAAATACACTTGAAGTTGCCTTAATAAAACACAAACAAATATTTCATAGTGAACACTTAGTTTATTATGATTGATTCAGGATTAATAACTACCGAATAAACTCCTACACTAAAGGTAAAAAGTAATTGTTAACTTGAAAACTCCCACTGTGTGACATCACAAGGTGGAACAGAGCATTTTCAGGTTTATAGATGTAGACAGACTTATAATAATGGGTTACTTAAACATGTGTGAATGAAACAAAACACAACTCCAGGTTTGTGTTTGATGAAGTAACATTATGATGAGTCCATTTAGCATAAGACAGGACAAGAACTTAATTAAGATTTAATTGTTCTTTATAAACAATTTGCTTATTATGAATTAAGTCTTTCTTCATTAAACCTAATGAAAGGTCCTATATCACGTAAAATTGAGACATGTTATAATAGTGTTACCTCATTAAAAACATGCCTGAAGTTGAGTTTTATTTCATTCATACATGTTTGAGTAATCCTTTATTATTAGTCAGTCTACATTTCAAAAGCTCAAAATGGACTGTTCCACCTTGTGATGTCATGTAGTGGTAGTTTTCAAGTTAACAGCTACGTTTAATCTGTAGTTCAATAGAGAGGAGCAATTACTATTCCCAAATTATTAAAATGATTCCAGTGAAGGTGCATGAAATTGAAACACTTCCTGTATCACCACATGACATCACAAGGTGGAACAAAGTGTTTTACGTTTGTCTGTGTGTTAAACGTGTGAATGAAACAAACCACATCTCCATGTATGTTTTTGATGATGAAACAGCGTTATAACAGATTAGAAAACAGCATAATATGAGTCCTTTAACATATACTAGTAATTTATTATATAGTGGTATGGGATTAATTTTTCACTTTCCAGTTCAGTGACAAATTTGCAAGTTTAGACAAAATATATGTGTGATATTTCAACTCCAGTGCAAGAAATAAAGATCCCCAGTATGCACAAATCTCTCAAATTAACAAGAGGCTCTTCTGAACTCCAGAAAAACTCTTCTATACGTCTGGCTATGAGTGGTGGTTGCTTTGCCTTGTTTTGACGTTGGGGTCCTGTGCTATCATTTGGGTGGCTCTGGAGTGTAATCTTGTCCTGAAATAGCTCTGGCCCCTATCACTCATTCGGCCCTATCAAGATAAAGCAGGTCTGGGGACAGTCCTCGCGCCTTTCATTACAGCGTGTACCGGAGGAGAGATAGAAAGAGAGAGAGACCCGGTGACTTTGTTTCTCTGAAGTTTTGTGTTAAAATTAGACGAGGCTGCAATAACAAGAACGGCGTTATTAGCATTTGACAAAAACAGGTAAACAACACTGCTTAAGAAGTTAGTTTATCACTTAGCTCACATGCCAGGGAAAGCAAAGCAGTTCTCTAATGTGAGATAGCAGGAGGCTTTGATCATACCGGAGTGTACGAGTTCTACTAAAGTACTTTTGTACACAGTAAGCATAATATAGACATTGTTGAAAATGAAGGTTTTATGAAGCTGCCAAAATGTGGATTTATTCAATACATGGATTATGACGGATTATGATAAATGTATGTAATATACAAACAAAATAGTATGTTTGTGAGGACAGATTTCACAGTTGTTGAATTTGTGCAGTTTTCAGCAGAGCATTCTTTAAAGGGCCTGTATTATGCTATTTTCTTCCAATGTTGTTTCGTCATTATAAACCGGGTCCGGCCAACCCAGAGTCGGTCGCTGGCCTCCACAGTGCACCGTGACTGGCTCTGGGTCGGCCAGGAAAGGCTCGAGGCCGTGCTTTACAGCTTCTCCCGCCATGACCTCGCTGCTTCCCAGGACCTGCGCCCCTGATCCCCGCACGACTGTCGACCGGGGCAGACTGTCCTCCCCAGCTGCATTGTGCTGTCAGGGCGAGGACCGGCCCATGTACACAGAAAAGTAACATTGCACTGAATTGATAAAGGAACTGCGTTTTCTTACCACATTTTCAGTAATAGCGCGTAACACTATTTTTACCTGGAAAAGTAGTTACATTACTCAAACAACACTGTTCTTATACTTTCATAAACATACACAGAAGTAGCAAAATCAGTCAAGCTGTGAGGGGCGGAGGCAGTAAGTGTTATTTTTACTCCAGTGATATTATTGCATTGCTATAGATCCATCTTCTCCTTGACAGATAGATCAGAGAAGCATCTTCAGTGGGTTTTGTGCCATGTTCCTGTAAATTCATAATTGTTCCAAAAATATTCATCAACATGACAGCATTGATATTATCAGTAATAAGCAATGATCGTAGTCCCCTTGTTATCCCGGAGTCCTGTTTAGTAATGATAAAGACAATGTATGTCTCCATGTGAGTAACAGATGGAACCTAGAATGGATTATTATTTTAATAATATACCAAGAAAGGCAGTTTAATCAGTTGCATTCTTCTGACTCACCATTGCTTCTGGACTGGTCCAGCTCTGTCCTTCAGCAAAGCAGTGGATGGACAGCACCCAGTGAATAAACAAATACACAATAACAGTGCAGCTGAACACGTTCAAACGGTATAAGCCTAAAGTCAGTGTAAGATAGAACTAACTTAGTGCAATCAGAAGGTCATTCACTCTTAAACCGAAAATATACACTCTTAAAATGTAGTTTATACATAAAAAAAAACAAAAAACATTAATATTTCATGTAATGATGAAGACAGATTAAAACAGTTTGATACATTGCATACATTTAGTATGAGAATAAACCCACCCCACTGACCAACAAGTGCTGTTTGTGAACGTCAGGCAGATTTTTTGTACTCTTTCTGAGATTAAGTACTCTAAGTACGCAAGCACTGTTTTGTCTTTGAATCCAACACGCCGAACAAAGAGGCAATCAGAAATGTTTTTTCTATGAAGGAATGTCCAGGGTTAATTATGCAGTAAGACTTTTAGTTTAGTGCCACAAGTGCAGTTCGTCTTATTCTGACACCAAAAAACATAGCAAGGAAACATTAAAGTCAGTAAAACTTCCCACATTTACAACGGCTGCTAATGAGCCTTTTCCCCCTTGTGCCTCCAGCGAGAGCTGCAACGTCCACTGTGACATAGGCCGTGAAAGACTCTATTCATTTTAGCATTTACTCGTGACTTATTACCACTGCAAGCTGTCGTAACCTTGTCCGATTATCCTTCAACTCCTCACAGGTTTTCAAAATCTCCACCTCCATCTTTCAGACCTGTGTGTCTGTGTCTTGTATTTCTGGAGCATCTGGACCTTCTGCTCTGCTTTGATTTTTGTAACCTCTTTCTGCAGTGCCTCAACATCACCATCTTTAAACTGAAGCTGGTATTTCAGCTCATCTGACTGGTCTATCAGTGATTCTCTCTCCTCTTTCACTGTGTCCAGCTCAGTTTGGAGGTCTTGGACTGTTCTGTCCTTTCTCTCCATTTGAGTTTGATGAGCTACAATAATCAGCTTCATTGTACTCAATAACTTAAGCTTCTCCTCGTGCTGGTCACGGTGTCTCTGTCTTGATGCTTCTTGAGGTTTTTCCGCTCTTTGTGCAGATGTTCCTCTCTGGCCCTGGCTTCAGCAGCTTAAGAGACAGTTGTTGGTCGTGACATGACTATGGCCATGCCCTTCTCGTCTTCCTCCTTAGAACTCTGTTGATTTTGAGGTTCTAACTGCTCCCTTTCTAACTCTGGAGGAGTTAGAAAGGGAGCAGAGAACCTGTTCAGATTGTCCAGAGATCTGGTGTGGATTGGTGTGTGTTATGCTCAGCTCCTCCATCAGGTTGAAGCCCTGGCTGTCGAGATGTTCAACCTCTTCAGGAGTATAGTCGGACCTGTCTTTGGACATGTTTGTGTCTCGGAGTTGGATCTCTTCCCAGTCGAATACTGATATGAAATGAAGTGCAGTGCAACAGTTACAAGATTAATTCCAGTCTAATCAAAATTTTTGAATTGCAAAATCTGAATTGCAACAACTAGGAATATTTAAAAAAAAAAGATTATATTCTTTATGTAAGATTGTCTCAGACCTGTCATACCAAGTAACACTAGGACTCATCTCCACAATAAAACCTGGTAGAATAAACAAGGCTAAAAATGAAATCAGGCCTAAACTGTGTATAAATGAGATCTACACTCGAGTTTAGATGGAGTTTAGAGTCTTGAGTGTTACCATGGAGGCACACATTAGCATTCAAATCTCTCTTTCACTTTGTTGTGTCATGTGGTAATACAAGAAGTGCTTCACTGTGTTTTTAAACTCCATACACTTTCACTAGACTCATTTGGATGATTTCAGGCCCTGGAACTGTCAATCTCTACTGAATTAAAGGTAAAAAATAGTAGTGTAGTAGTAGTGTTAACTTGAAAACTACCTAGATTACATGACAAGGTATAACAAAGCAGTAGACTGACTAATAATAAAGGGTTACTCAAACATGTGTGAATGAAACAAAACTCCTCATATGTTTTGATGAACGAACAGCATTATAACATGGCTTAAAGCTCACAAGAGTCCATTTTGAGTAATACAGGACCTTTAATAATAAAGGATTACTCAAATGAATGAAACAAAATACAACTCCAGGTATGTTTTTGATGAGGTAACAATGCTCAAACATGGCACAAAGGTATATATAGGACCTTTAATTGTACTATGCAAATCTATTTGAAATTTGAACGTGACGCTTGATTAACTAAAATAATTTGTTTTGTATTATTGTGTAGAGCTTTTTGGCAGGAAAACAGAACAGACTATAAACCCATAAACTTGCACTGACGCAAACAGACCTCTTGAGCCCATGATAAATATTAGGTCTGGCACTTTAAACACAGACAGAGGACAAACTAGAACTCTCTTGACGGAGATGTTTGCAGCACTACTACAAATACCCCATAGAACTGGATATATATGTAGAAAGAAAGCTATATTTGGGCATATAATTATTTAAAGTAACAGAACAGTTGGCCCAGTGCACCCCTGAGCACTGCTAATGATAAATCCACATGTGCCGGTGTTCCCCCCTGTTTTTATATGTCTCCTCCCACCCAGTTTGGTAGTTCCACTTTACATCGCCCAAACTTCATATCTCCACTGATGTATGGCTGTGTTTGCGTTGAACTTATGGTGACTTTATGCCTCCAAGATCTTGCAGTTCTCCAGTTCTGAATAAAAGACATTTTTGCCCTAGTTTAGTTCTAATAAAGACTTGATTTGTTCATGTTCTAGTTCTGGTTTAGTCCCGGTCTAGTCCATCCTTTTTTGTGCTACACTTATTTATTTGTGTCTCCATCTTGAAATATAACATCTTTTTAAATGTATTTATTATTAAGGGACATAATGTGCTTGTTTCTGGTATATAGCTATAATCTATGACACATATGCACCATTATGTTATAATTTTTTACATTTTAAATCGCGTCTGTAACAACTTAATAAATTAAACAAGCCCCATTGATATCTACATTAGAAAACTGTGGCACCCGATCAGAGCTGAAGTCACTGTAATCGTCATCACAACAAAGATTCTGCACCTCAGATGGATTTCATTTGTACCAAAAATTATTATTAAAATTACAAAATAAAACTGGAGAACGAAGTAAGTATAGAGTAGAGTAGTGGGCGCATGCCTGGGTGGTGAAAGCAAGGATAGATCAACATTATGGCATCTTGAAAATTAGCAATTAAAGATTGCTCAAACATGCATGAATCACTCCAAATACAACTTAAGTCAGTAAATCGAGTGACAACTATAACACAGCTAAAATTTTTTGGATAATAGATCTGCTTTAAAGGTGCACTCTGTAACTTTTTGGTTGGACATGTGAAAAATCTCTTAGTCGTCCAGGTAGAATCCATGGCGAGGAGAAAATTCAGTTTGTCGACTGGACAAAAGTTAGTTTGGTTGAAGGCGTTTCGCAGCTCATCCAAGCTGCTTCTTCAGTTCTGGTCAGATGCTGGTGGACACTTCCTTATATCTGCAGGGATGAGCTAACTAACTGAAACTAACACACCTACTTGTTTACAGTTTGTGTTAGTTCGGCCGATTGACCTGCACTGGGTGTGGGGTCTAATTAGCATAACAATTCAGGGCCATAATAGGTGCTTCCTCACCTCTAGACCTGACCTGGCTACACCTGTTCTCTTGTTTGTTTTGAATTAGGTTTGAGGATGGAGTTGTAAATAGGAGATAGATGGTGTCTGAGTCCTCCATTTCTGTTTAGAGAAGGATTCTCTTTCTTAACAAAAATGGCTCCTAGAAACCATTTACGTTAGCTCCTCCCTGCAGATATAAGGAAGTGTCCACCAGCATTTTGACCAGAACTGAAGAAGCAGCTTGGATGAGCTGCGAAACGTCTTCAACCAAACTAACTTTTGTTCAGTCAACAAACTGAATTTTCTCCTCGCCACGATTTTGGTTGGAGGTTCGTTACCTCAAACCAAGAGTTTGTTTTCATACCTGACAGTTTTGACTGCTCACTAGTATTCTTCCTCAGAGTGATCACGTGATGTGAGCTCTGCCTTTTATTTATCCAGTTACAGGTGGTTTTATAGCTCAAATACCTAGAAAAAAATCTGACTGTGAGCAGGGTTGCCTCTCCACAGATCTAACCTGTAACCTGTCTGGTTTGGTCTCTATGATGATACAGCGATTTAAAACCACGCTGTGAAACATTCCAGACAAAGCAATAACACTTGCATGAAAAAAATAATTTGACGGATAAAAGTAAAACCATAACAATTTTACCTTTCTTTTTTCCCCTCATACTGTCAAATGAGCCTTTGTGATTAGTGTACACTGCATCTCTCCAGCCTCCTTCTTCTACGCTGTTTGTTTTTCCCCACACTGTACTTCAATGCTTCAAAGGGTCCCACACAGGAACAGTGGGGGGACCAAGGCGGCACCATGAGGCACCCCAAACAGCCTCACTGCCACCCGCTCAAAGGATGTTGATCACTGGCGTCTTATCTCCAGCACGCCCAGACCACCCCTTGTGAATTAAAGGCGGAATAGTATCGGACTAGCTCATTTTTCACCGCCCAGAGATGTTCACTTGTTGGCTTTTTTCCCCCGCTCCTGCTCCATGGAGATAATCTAGGCCCGTTTGGATGGAGGGAGGAAGGGTAGAGAGAGGGGAGAGGAGGGGGGTAGTGGAATCCATCTTTCTCTGGGGCTGGATGGACCACTATAGTCCTTGGCTCAGCAGAGGTCATCGGAGCCCGGGCCAAGCTCAAGCACAATGCGGTGTTATTACTTTGTTTCACATCTAAAGTTCAATATATATGTGGTCGAGGCATTGCTGTGGAATCATGCAATTACAAAAGGGCAATAATACTACAGAGAATAGAAATTGTGAGGCCAGTCTTTCGTATATTCCGGCTTTGTTTCTGAACATGTGCGTAACACATCTGAACAACCTAGAATTTGAAAGGAAATTCAGTTAAAACATTAAAGGAGCTCTACCTGACTATTACTTCTTCAGTAGGCTACAGATAATATTTCATACTAATGAATAGACTTGATATCTAATACCAATTTCAATACCACAATAATAATAACAGAATGTGATTTTCAACATAAAATCATAGAACTTTCTTTTATATTAATTAACATGTGTTCTTAAATCTGTGTATCCCTCCGTCGTCCAGGTAGGTTCCATAGTGGTACATGGGCATACACTCGTCCCTCACTATATCGCGATTCACCTTTTGCGGTCTTACTGTTTCGTGGATTTTTCTTAGTGCTTTTTTTTTTTTTTTTTTTTTTTTTTTTTCAAGAGTATGAAGGGACATTGTGTTCTTCCTCCTGCGTCCTGATTTGCTAAGGGACCGTAGACCATTGTCAATCAGTCTCCTCCGTGCCGTGTCTCCTGTACAATACATAATGTGTTCAGTTCACCAAATTTAAATAAATGTTGGATCTCTAGCAGTGTGATTCTGAAGTGCTGTATGTTTGCGAGTTTTCTACCCGACAAAACCCACAATGTCAACGTAATGTTCTGCACCGACAAAGGCTCCTGTGGTCGCACCCAAAAGGCAGAGGAAGATGCAAACCATCGCACAAAAAGTTGGACTTCTGGACACACTGAAAGAAGGTAGAAGTTAGGTGGCTGTAGGGCTCCATTACAGAATAAATTAATCTTTGGTTTGTTACATAAAGAAGGAGGGAAATAACATAAGGACGACAGCAGCAATACATTTTAAGAAGGATGCAAAAAGGGTTGTAACTTGTCTTGTCTGAGAAAAAAAATGTTTAAAGTATGTGGTGAGGGGTTTTAAGGCCTTAAAACAAATACAGTAATTGTAAAATATAAAGCTTACTACTTTGTGGATTTCGTCTATTACTGGTTATTTGTAAAACTTAACCCCCGCGATAAACAAGGGACCACTGTATACTAGTTTATGTGCTCTTATACTTGTTCTACAACTCAAAATCATTCTAAATTTGACCAGGAAAGGTTAATTTGGTCCTGTGAATGACTCTTAAGTATTGATACCTGCTCAAATACTAGTTTTAGTACTGATTAGTATTTGATTTTCAGTACTTAAAACAACCCTACCCACTTCAGACTAATGCAAAAGATGCTAAAATTGTGATAGGACATGCTAAGGACATCATCATCTATGCATTCTGAAAGATATTTTGAAGAGTGAGACCATATTTATTGTCTGATCAGAAACACAGTTGGATGACAGCCATGTGCAAACAACTGCCTGTGACTGTCCCAAACAATTGTATTTGTCATGGTGCAACATCAGAATGAGAGAAGTGGGCAGGGCTTTGCAGTTTCAGCTAAAACATCTTTTTCACTGATGGTTCAACATAGAGTAGGGCACTTTTAATTGATACTCTGTCATCAGCATTTCCTGTGGGGGTAAGGCTAACTGTAGGCTCTGCTCTGTCTGAAGCTCTGTTACTCAGGTTAGACTGAATTATGAGAGAAATGAATTACTGAATTACAACAGGCGAGCTGATTTGTACAGTTTAACAAGCCTCTCTCAATCCACATTCAGACTTATGTGTTCATCGTGTCACTACTGTAACTGCTGAAAATTCCACTAGACATGATTTCAAAGGGTGACCACAGTTTGAACCATTTTAAACAAATCTGAGCCTTGGTTAATTCTCTCTGTGATTAGTTTGTAGATTAAATTAGTTCTCACAGTGTCTTCTGTCATAAAAATACATTTAAAGAGAGCCAGTCTTTTGAACGGCTCTTTGAAATTAACCAGTACAAAAGATTTAGATTTCATAAAGGAGCCCGAAAGTCTCATCAGTACTATTCACAATATCCTATAGCCATAACAAGGCCAGCTACTTTTTAACTGTTTCACCAGATCGTAGCATTAAAGGTGCATTGTGCAACTTTTCTGGTGGAGGGTCTGTCAAATGCTTTTCTCCATGGAAATGTTATTGTCATGGTTCATGTTCTGTCGTGATTGTTTTGTTGTTTTGCTTATTTTGCTGTATCTTTTTCCTTTAGTGTTGTGTGCCCTTTTATTTTGATATTTTCCTGTCTGCTTGCAGTTTTGAGTTTTACTTCCTGTCTTGATTGTTTGCCTCGCCCTGATGTGTTTCACCTGTGTCTGTGTGCATTTATACCCTGTCCCTGCATTCGATTATCCTTCTGAGTCAGTTTTCCGAGGAAGTTGCCTAGCAACATGCACGACACACCCCTTTTCCTGGAATGGAGCGAGGCGGAACTAGGTGGCAGAAAAAGTAGACCGAGCAAGGATTACGAGTCAGAATCAAAGATGGCTCCGCTCTCTGTAACATGTAAATATGGCTGTTCAGACTGCAGCCTGAAGTGACCCAAACCAGATTTTTTGGCCCCTATGTGACCTGTGTCTGTATCTTTTAATGACAGTCTGAACGACACAGATCCGATTTTTTCAAATGTGACCCAAGCCACTTCGATATGTGGTCCTGAAACCGATACATACCCAATCTTTTGACATGCGACTTCAGTCTGAATGGGCCAAAGCGCATTCATCTGTCCGCACTTCACCAACAAGCCATAAACGTCACTATTCTGCTCTGAAGTAGGCGAAAATTGTTAATGAACTCCGTGTCACTGAAGCAAAGCACATCCCCACTCACCACTCTTGGCTACGTCTCCACATCCACACGTTCCTTTCAACGGACGTCGCTGCCACTGCCCCACAAAACACCACGGCCAAAAAGCTCATCCTTCTCCTTCTCAGTCTCCTCCTTAAAACAAGTAAGTTGTTCATGTTCTGGCTCCGGTACAAGAGGAACTTTAAAATCGCCAGGTGCTCAGTGCTCCCGTCCATGTTTGGTCAACTTCCGTAAACACAGAGCACGCTCGCTGCGGTTGATGTCATCGTGTCCTCCACTGTGCATGTGGGACACTTTTGGGCCATTTAATGTTCACACTGGAGATCACATACAAGTCGCATTTAATTGAAAATGAACTACCTCGCAAAAACATCGGATTTTACAAAAAAATCTGAATTGAGCGTTAAGCCCTGCAGTCTGAACGTAGCCTATGACCTTTTTTCATCGTGTTTGGACACTTTGATAGTTTAAATGACAATTTCAATCACTCGTATTACTGCAGTACCTTATTGTGTCCATATCACTGCCTACTGGTCTGGGAGTCGGTGTTGCGGTGAGGCTACATGCTACTCTCTGAGTCCGACACGAGAAACATAATAATACACTTCAACCTTGGACGTGACGTCAAATCCGAGGTCCAAGTGGGAGTTGGAAGATAATCGAACGCAGGGTGTGTTCTCCCCTGCCCTTGGTTGGTCCATTGTGTTTGTCATTGTCTGTGTCTTTGTCGGTTTGTCCTGTCATGGCAGTTTAGTTTCAATTTTTGGATTTTTGGATTTATCAATTTTTAGATCTTTTTTGTTTGTTATTAAAGAACTTTAAAGCAGTCCTGCATTTTGGGTCCTCCCTCTGTTTCCACGTGACAGTTATTGTTTTGTCTGGAATGTTTCACAGTACAGAATTAAACCTTTCTCTCTTCATGGAGGCCAAGTTACAGGTCAGATCTGTGGAGGAGAAACTCCTCTCATAGTTAGAATGCCACCTGTAATTAAAAAAAATAATAATAATAATAACCCAACCAAAAAGTTACACAGTGCACCTTTAATACTTGACTTTCTCATGCTGTTTGATCTTGACCTCTTGCTCCCATTGCTCTTAAGTCATCATCACCACCTCCTATCCACACATGTGCCTTATTTGTACTGGATCTTCACCTAGCGCTAGCATCGGCCTCTCTAATATTGCTGTGCGGTGAGCTAAGTCTCGTCCTTGCCTTCTCCTCTGACAGCAAATAAAAAGTCAGAC
This sequence comes from Boleophthalmus pectinirostris, assembly GCF_026225935.1. Lineage (NCBI taxonomy): Eukaryota > Metazoa > Chordata > Actinopteri > Gobiiformes > Gobiidae > Boleophthalmus > Boleophthalmus pectinirostris. Next base: position 20,829,736 of record NW_026571153.1, on the reverse strand, counting down.
ATCCTCCAATCCTGGATATCAGCGCCTATGAAGCAGATAAAAAGTGCCTGGGATTGTGTGGGCGACCGAAACGCCGAAGTAAATAAATACCAGCAAAAAAGATATTTTCTTTCCAAGACTTCACCCCTACTTTCTCGTACGCAGCGACATAGTTTTCTTTGTGACAGGAGTTGAAAGATTTATGGAGCTGGGAAGTCGTGAAATTCTTTTTTTTTTTTTTTTTTTTTTTTTTTTTTTTTTTTTTTACAGAGGTGTCTCATGTATTGAAAATAAATCTCGCTACTATAACAGGTAGACTTTGTACGGCAGATTAAGCTCCGTGCTCGGTCACAGACGAAAACCTAGCAGTGGCTAATTGGACAGAGATGGCGCCTGTGGAACTGGCATATGTTTGTGGCACTAATGACCCACGTGTGCAGCATGGGAGGCGGAGAAGCAGCGTCGCCATCTGACCTGTAAATGTGCCAGGACTTCTCCCTCTTTTGATCTGGTGTTTTGTAGTCCGAGTGTGCCCGTGAAATTGGGGTGGACAACATGTGGAAATGAACGGCGGTATCAAAGGCCCTATTCAGATTGGGCTTTTTAATACACCTGGACATGCATGGCCGGCCAAGCCAGTCATGTTGACCAATGGGATTTACATGTGTTCTGTGTCAATATGAGTTTGTTAGTCTGGTAACAAGACAACTCCGAGGCAAAAGTCCAATTTAGAAGTTTTTTTTTTTCAATATTCTCTAATTGCGGCAGGGCGAGTGGAGATGTTCAAGAAAATGAATAAAAATAATAACTAAAGTATACCACTGGGCATAGTTCAGAAAATAACTAAAAGGTCACACAGGTTTGATTTTAATAACACAGAGGCATGGTTCAGTTTTTAAGAAGTTCTTTATGTATTTTCACATTATTAATTTAGCTGAATGGACAGAAGCATAAATAGATCCATATTAGTGATGGGCGTGATTAGTCGACTTATCGATAATTGATTGTTAAGAATTTTGTTGTTTACATTCATTTTTAATTGACAAACTGAATGTAGGTTGTTGTGCGTAGCGTAAGTAGACAAGCCTGCGTCTGACAGCACAAACACTGGAGTTAAGGCCTCACAGTCCCAAGTTTCAGCTCTGGCACCTCCTTAGAGATCACTGTACCAGTCAGTGAGTGTGTTTACATGCACATCAGTGTCCCGGGTATGACTGGGTTTTTTGAGTATCCCGCTTTCTTCATGGTGCATGTAAACACAGTATCCCTGTACAAGTTGCACAAGTTGAGTGCGCGTCTGTCCAAAAGACAAACATTTTTCAGTCTTTTCATCACAACAGCAGTCAAAATAAAGTGACCAAGATAAGTAAAGTGAGTGAAATAATTGTTAAATAAAGAGCTGCGCTAATAGTTTATGCAAATGAGCCATGTAGTTTTAAGTTATGTTTCTGTAAGACGTAAACAAATGTGTCAAAGCTGCATTAAACACATTATAATGTCAAACGGGCTCATGTGGCTCTGTAGTGGTTATGGTTTATATGTTGTAAAGTTGAGTTTATTTATGCAGATTAGTAATAGTAATAATAATTATTATAATTTTAATATAAAAACGCTAATGATTAATTGAAAATCGATTGTTAATTCTCCCAACAATTGATTAAGAAAATTTAATTGAATGCCCATCTGTCTTCCGTATATTTCATTAGTTCAGTTCAAAGTGCATTAAATGCGGGGGCCGGGGGAGCGGGAGCAGGACTGAAAATTCTGTCCCGCACAGACCTCTAATTTATCTCATATTAAACTACTTCCTGATCTTGTTATAATGTTGTTTCCTTCTGAAAAAGACACCTAGAATTATGTTTTGTTTCAGTCACATACACACACCCAGCTTATTTATGCTGAGTTGTTCTCTCCAACAGAAAACACTCTGTTCCACCTTGTGATGTCATTTGTTTATACATTAAGTGCTCCACTGTATTTTTAAATTCCATACACCTTCACTAGAATTATGTCAATCATCACAAGTTGCACAGAAAAAGGTACGTCAACTTTTAGATAGAATTAACATCAGTACTACGTCTTAAGACGAGAAAAAGGCACATCCATTCTGACTAACTATTGTACAATCAAGGGCACTCGACTTCAAGCCATGTGAATGAAATGAAGCTTTTCTGTGTGGGTTTTATGAGCCCCGGCGCTGATTTAAATGTTAAGTGCAGATACATTAGCAAAGGTCAAGAGAGCGCCTGCAGCGACAGCCAGGACGAATACAAGAGAACGGGATTGAATCAAGATCTGAAGGACTTCAAGTTTAGCTGAGAGATGAGCTCAAGGAGGAGTGAGGCCGGCCTTAATTGGCACTCGAATATTTTTGAAGATTTTCTCCATTTGAGCAGCGCTTCTTATGATTCAGTGCTGAAGACACTGACTGGAGAAGTAATGGTGATAATAAAGGATCTCTCCATCAGTGACACTCATTTGAAATCATTCTTTTGGAACAGGGCATGCATAATAACTATAATTCTGGGTGTATACTGTATGTCAGCGAGTTCTTCTGCTGTGTCAATGAGTCCAGTCTTTTACACGTTTGTATTTACATCCAAAGGAGCACTATTAAACTTTTTAAACTTTTCTGGCAGATGGTACAGCATGTGCTTGTTTCCATGGTGATGTTATTACTTATTGGAATGTTCCACATTATGGCATTGTTGTTACTCAAAATACCTTGAAAAACTTGCATGCAGAGACACCTCTCCTGACCAGAGTTTAATGCCATACTGTGGAACTTCCTGAACAAAGCAACTACTCTGTGGAGATGAGCAGTCGATTTACTATACACAGTATGCTTCCTTAGGTGTTTATAGGTCCTTTATTACATAAATACATTCTTGTGAGCTTTCAGCCATGTTATAATGTTGCTACTTCCTTAAAAACATACCCAGAGTTGTGTTTTATGTCATTCACACATGCTTGAGTAATCCTTTATTATTAGTCTGTCTACATCCCCAAAGCTAAAGAAAAAAACTTTCTTTTATCTTTTGTTCAGTAGAAATGGGCAATTCCAAGGCTGAAGATATCCAAATGATTTTACTGACAGTGTATGGTGTTTAAAAACATAGTGGAGCTCTTCCTGTATTACCACATGACATCACAAGGTGGAACAGGGTTTGTGTGTTAAACATGTGTGAATGAAACAAAACTCCAGGTCTGTTTTTTTGATGAGGAAACAACATTATGACAGATCACAAAATAGTGCATGCAAAAACCTGTCACTGTGTGTAGTGTCTTGCTCAAGGGCACATTTGCTTCATCTGCTGCTACTTTTTTCCCCTAAACTTTCTGTTATTATCATATAAATTGACCCACATGCTATGAAATTTGGGAGATTTTTTTCTCCATAAATCTCTACATGCGCCCTTCTGTTACAGCTGCGAGACTGCTATGCATGAAAAACATAGATAATAAAACACCCATTTGTGTATGTAAATGTCCTTAAACAGTCTGTAGAACTGTCTACCTGCCAAACACTACCCCGTACATGTTCACAAATGTCAGTCTGGCTACTCTTCTCCACAATACGTGTTATGATCTACTGCCTTCCTCGCTTAATAAATCTGTCCATTCTCTCAAAGTGAAGCTCGCTGCTGGCTTTTAAAATTCATCTTCTGATTGCACGCTATGAGAAAGGAGTAGCCATTTTGACGGTCAAAGGAGACGCTTGTCATGTTAGCGATGCTAGTGCCGTGATTGACAGCTTGATTTCACCATGTAATCAAGACTAGTATCTCTGAAGTGCTAGCATGAGATTAGATCTTCTTTCTTTCATTCATTTTGATGTATTTATTCAGATTTAATTTTGGATGTGTCTTGCATCTGAAATAACCTACGTATTCATCATCTTTCAATTTAGCATGTTGCGATTTGCCCTCCTAGATGCGCTAATGCCCCAATAGGGTTTATTTGCATTTTGATAAGCAAGAGATCTTTCCGCCTCATACATCTACGGAGTGTAATGGGTAAAACTGAACAATTACAAATAAATTATTTCAGAGTTGTTTTGTGGTATCAATGCACTCATGTAACATACATATCTCACTCTGGGCATAGATTCGTGGTGAAGAAGAGAACATGGAGAGGCTTAGGGGGCTGATGTTTCTGTGCAGCTTTGTGTTTTACAGTGTAAGTGACATTCCCATGACTACACTGGAGAGGCCTGAAGTCTCTCTGTACCAGAAGACCTTAAACGTCCTAAGTGCATGTTTTTAGTTGGCCTAATTTCACAGGTCTGGCTCCAGTGGCACATGTGATTGTTCTCCTGTAAAGACAGTGGGAGCAGCCATATAGTGAAGGCTGTGGAGTGTCAGTCAGAAAGAACAGAGAGTGGGGAGAAACAGCTAAATCCACAGTAAACCAAGCGGGACAAGTTTACGCTGTGTATTAGTAAAAGCTGCCTTTGATGTTGTGCCTCCTACCAGGGCTTGGCGGTGGATAAAGCAGAGACACAAGACAAAAGTTCTCGTTCCCCTGATGTGGAGCAGTAATTTAGCGTGCCAGCCGATCAGCGCTCCCTCTCCAAATGTTTTGTTTGTGCTGCATTAATTTCTCGAGAGTCTTTTGTCAAAGGAGGAGGGAGGGAGGAGGGGAGCACACCTCTTTCCAATCAGCAGCTCCTGACAAATCTCTCACTGTGAGGGGCCTGCAGAGGCCCAGCCCGCTCTCCAGGACCAGGCCTGTTCCATCAGAGGAGCACAGATCCTTTGTGCCCAAGGTCACAGCTCCACAGACTGACACCTGTCAATCACACAGGCTGCAGGCGGGCTGCAGTAATCAGAGGAGTACAGACATGTATCAGTGGAGCTGTCTATTACCATATGTTTGCATAACCTTCAGACTCAGTAACCTTGCCCAAGACAGCTGTTTCTCAGCTTGGATGCTCCGTCATTACGCGATAAGATTTCCATTTACACTGCTGCAGGTGTAAGGGAGAAACTGGCCAATGAGTTTCATAGATTTTCCTTCAGCATCTTCTCACTGCCTGTGCTTATCTTAAACAAATCAGGGCTGATTTGGTGCTGTTAATAATATGTATTCGGAAGCAGTGGCAGGAGAGATGCTTTTCCTCCCAGCACCTCATGTTCCTGCTCGCTCCCTGAGGCCTTTCCGCTTCCAGGAGCAGTTTGTCTTGGGGCATTGTTTTATTACCTTCAAAACTCTGCTGGGAAAAGCTTAAGACAGTGGTTGCTAAGCAACAAGGACCTGATGGTTCCGCCACAGGAGCAGAGCGAGGAGCAGCCCACAGCAGAACAGGTACTGAGAGAGCAGGAGACAGAGAGAATGAGAGGGAGACACAGAGACAGACAGAGAGAGGGAGAGAGAGAGAGAGGGGGAGCATGGGACAGTGTGCCACAGGGCCAAGTGCAGGTGGACCAGTGTGGCCCTGTGGGTGCTCATGTTAAGGTAAATTCACTGTGTGTTTTCCAGGGATGGGAAGTCCACACACAAGCAGGAAGTCATAGCTCTGAAAAGGTCCATAACTTTGCCATTTTAGATTCATTAAAATAATCACTTTAACATTCCAACCATGACTGTTTTCATATGATGTGGCAAAAACAAAAACATGACCATTATACTGATTAAAATAAGCAGTATTAAAGGATCTCCTCTACAGACAAAGCTATTATGAATCAGTGTTACTCCACAGTGTGTTACCCTGAGCTTGTTTACTAAAGTTGCCCGGCTGACCACAGTGCACCTTTGACTCTTCTTGACATTGGCATTGTTCAAAGTGAGCCGGGGGGAAGAGAGCATCCCTGGCGCCGCACCAGATCTTTAATCATAATTAGACAAACAATTACCAAGCTAATTGTTATTGGTGAGATATTGGAACGAGGAGAGGAGAAATGTCAGCTTTAGCGACTTGGGATCTTCATCGCCTTCCTCACAACCCCGAACGTCAATCCACAGCTTCTGGGTCACAAACCGAGATTTCACTGGCCGAAAGGAAAGAATGGGAGTAAAGGCCATTGAAAGGGCACTGAATGGCAGCCTCTTTTGACTATTGAGGAAGATGAGTATTGTGGCATGGATGAAGAGGTCAGAAGCAGAGCGTTCAGACTGATAAGTGCACATGTGGAAGGGTCACTGAACTGGAGTCCTTTTGCCACTGATAGCTCCTCCAAGCCACCTTCGGCCAAAAGAAATCAATGTTATCTGCGGGGTGTCCATAGCTGCAGGAAATCCTCGGAATAGTGGTGTGTTCAAGGACGTACAGGACAAATGCAGCCTCTAAGTAATCACCATAGAGTTGAGCACTGTAGTGTATATGTATATTTGTAGATTCTTATGGGGTTATTTTTTTAAAGTTTATATTTTACCTGTTGTACTTGAAGAGACAAAGCATAAAAAATAGGTAGTTAAAGAACCCATAGTATTCTATTTTCTGATTTTATAAAGTTGTTTAGGCATTAAAAACATACCTGGAGTTGTGTTTTGTTGCTTTCATACATGTTTAACACACCAACCCTGCATATTAAGTTCTTCTCTCAAACAGAAAATTCTCCCCCTTGTGATGTCATGTAGTAATACAGGAAGTACTCCACCATTTTTAAAAACTGCTTATGCATTCACTCGGATAATTTGGATGATTTCAGCCTTGGAATTTCCAATCTCCACTTAATAAAATGTAAAAGGTAGCTGTTAACTTGAAAACTACAGCCTCATCAGAAGGTAGAAAAGAGCATTTTTATCTTTGGGGATGTTGGCAGACTAATAATGTAGGGTTACTCAAATGTGTGAATAAAACAAAACACAATTGTGGGTATGTTTTCAAAGACGTAAGAGCATTATAACTTGGCTTAAAGATCACAAGAGTAAATTTTCTGTAATATAGAATCTTTAAGCATGGATGTATTTTAACTTTTCATTTGTAAGTCTTGATAAATCGTGGAGCTGTAAAATGTAAGTTTATGCATTAAAAAACACATTGAAATCACAATGTAAAATACAAAATGTTTACTTGAATGGATGACCTTTCCGTTAAAAGTTGAGAAAAGTCCATGGGCAACACTGACTGAACCTGACCTTGTGAAACTCTTTATGTTCCGTATCCTCTGGTATAGATTGCTCGCCTCTCAACCGCTCAGCATTCACCCATAAAAACTAATGGGAACTTTAATGTCTTGTAACTTAACCACTTTGCAAATGAAACACACTAACTTTTATGCAGCTCTAGACTCTTTTTTCCCCTTTATGCAGAGCCATCACAAGTCCCGGGTTCACACAATGAATCACTTGTGTTGTAAACAAAAGCACACTTGAAACAGAACCTCTCCATTGTTCAGCCATATTTGCATTGTTTTATTTTTTCCTCTTCTCTTTTTTCATGCTGTGAATTGTGCGCAGTCCCTACACTTTCTAGTCACTTTGATTCCCCTCCTCTCCATCTGCTGCTTCCTCTAAACCAGTAATTGCACATCAATTCTTTTTTGTCTTTGGTATTTTAAAAAAGGAAGGATTTTGTGGAACAAGCAAAGGGAATTGTGTGAGTGCTTAGATAGTGATTAATACATAATATTTTTATTAGACACCAGATTGTCGGTTTGTTGTTCTTGATCTAAGACAGTTTAGAAAAGCACAAAACATGTTAAATACCAAAATCAATTAGAATATACATAATACTTTTATGGGTAATTGTACTTTTGATACTGATACTGCAGTTGTTGTCATCCATGTTCACTGGGGCTGTGATACTAACTGTAGGCACTGCACTGTCTTTAATCTAAGCTTTGTTTTAACACAGTTTGACCAGAAAGAACTGGCTTGGCTGGAAATACAGGAGGTGAGCGGTTAAACAAGTGCCAACAGTTTTTCAATTAAGTGCTCCCACCGTTTTGCTGAAAAGCAAACTCCTAAACACGACCATGAATGCTCTTCTGCTGTGTATTTTTTCTTCAGCTTTCAATTTTTTTTGGCATTTTTCCTGATGTGTGCGCTGTGCCACTAGCCTGATTCATCAGCCAGTTTCACTTCGTAGAAACTGTCTGACGTCGGGGCATTAGGATTCATTCGCTCGATGGTAGACAGGTACTTTTTTTATTTAACCAATCGCTGCTATTTGGTTGTGACATATGTAATGTGCCGCTACCGTGGCTAACTGGTATGTTAATCTTTTCCCAAACCCATAGGAAGAAGGACAATAACATCTTTCCCTTTGATAAAATTCACCAAACATTATCTTTGTTCTGGCTTTAACTCCTCGATCTCGGGAATCGTTGCCAACAGTGTATGGCTTCGTCTTCATCCATCTCGACTGCTTTGTTTACTGTTGTGGTGTAACACAAAAGGGACCCAGTCATGGCTTCACGGCTCTTCACTGATTGGCCAGTGCATGGTCTACAACTTCCGGGGTTCTTGCAAACTGTCTAGTGTATTCTGATTCCTGACCTAGTTACTGGAGAGCAATAAAAATAAATAAATTGAGCAGAGGTACTAGGTGCCACCAGCCTGGCTACTGTCCCACCGTAGTATCAAATTAATCAAAGGAATCTGCGTCTCCCTAAAGAAGAACTGTGGACTTTTCCTTTTATTTTATTATCATTTAATTTAGAAGACTGAGTGAGAAGATCATTTCAATTTTTTATATGTTCATATGGAAATTTGACAATAAACTTTTTAGGATTTAAATTTGAATCATATGTTACTGCACAGTATCAATACTTACAATGTTCTAATAGAAGGTACATTTTAGATTCAAAGAAATGTAAAGTCATGTACGCGGCAAAAATGTGTAGGTTTAAAATATGGAATGAATTTCTTACTTGGTTGCTTCCCTTGACTTTAATGGTATTCTCAAACTAATTTAAGATGTAACTTGGATGGCCGAACTTTCCCTATTTTCCACACCTAAACCATTATTCAAATTCTAGCTCAATAAAAGTCCGGCTGCACCCTTACGGTTTGCATGAAAAAGTCCACGTCTTAACGTCGTAGGTGACTGATGTGAGGAGAAAGTGAGTAAAGAGCGATTTCATCTTGATTACGAGTTAATACGCCATATGCTTTTTCGCAATTAGCTGTCCGCGGATGACCCTCGGCTAATCTGTTAAAAGTTCAATGTAGCATGAAATCTGGGGCAGGTCATTCCCCAGTGTTTAATATGTTCTCAGTGAGGGGGAGTAGTGAAGGGGTGGGGGCTGTGATGCTGGCCGCACAGGGTAATTAGCTGGGCGGATCTCACTAACACCTTTAACAACTGCTTCAACTACTGTTAATAATAATAACGGCCTGAATTTTTATAGCTACTTTCAAGATACTCCAAGTACTTAAAGGTGTAACTTTTTGGTTGGGGATCCGCCATCTGCTTATTTCTATAGATATATTACTGTTCTGTCTGGGACAGTATCACATTAAACTGCTCTACTTTATATTTAATCAATTACAGGTGTCTACTAGAGAGAAAAAACATTCGACAGGCCCTCCACCAGAAAAGTTACACAGTGCACCTTCAATGTCTAAAGTAATTGGCAACAGCAGTGCCTTAAATGAAACAGGGCGACAAAAAGGATCATTTGTTGGGTCATATCATCTTACATTCAAGGAGCACCCGCGAGCCATGAGATCGCGGGTTCCATCGTCAACTATCAAAAACATGTCAATGCAAGTCCTCTTTATGTTCAAACAACCATCCAAATCAGTGAGCTGATTGTTGATACTGTACCCTGAATATGACCCGTTGGACTCAAAGAGGAGTACAGTTGTTGTGTAGGCATAATTGGCACAAAGTTCACATATTTCTGTCACAATAAAGCTATTAAATGAAGAGAAGAGAAGTGTGTTTGTGAGTAGGCGCATATGGGGACGGAAAAACAGAGTAAATACTTCTACAAATTCCCAGAGAAAACATATTAGTATTGCACTATGTACTTTTTGAACTGCCTATAGCCTATTTTATTTGCCTTTTGTGCTGCTATGTTGACCAAGGCTACATTTATATGATGATGGTCTGAACAGAAGATGCAAAAGTGGCGTCGAGTCTTCACTTTTTATTCCGTGTTTAGAGCGTTTTCAGAAGGAAATCTGTGTGCACACAGTGGTGCAAAAGTGTGTGGATTTCGACTGGGTATGCATGCCAAGTTTCTGTGTACTTACTGTATGTATCTGATGTAAACACGTACGCGACTTGAGCAGATCTGACCAGAGTTTTGCGTCTTGGGCAGTGTAGATAGAAACGCTACAGTAGAGTGTGTTCAACTTTTCCACTCTGGAAGCTGGTTTCAGATTTTTGCATTTTTAAGCCCCAAAAACACCATCACCGTCTAAACAAAAGGCACTTCTGATAAAATATTTTGTTGTTTTACCCGCAAGCATTCTTGTGTAAATAGGCCCTAAAAATAGTGGACTAGAACCAGTATCAAACAGGTGAGATATGTGGTCTGAAATTGTACACATTGAATTGCACAAGACACATCATTACATTCTCCTATCTCTCCACTTCAAATCAAGGGCCCTAGTGGTTGGAGTATTGGTTTACCAAAGTTCAGTGGTTGAAATTTCATCCAGATCAGTGCATATATACCAGTCACTGTGAATTGACTCTTGTCAGCATTAAGCCACGTTATAATATTGTTACCTCATCAAAAATATACTTGGAGTTGTGTTTTCTTTCATTCTCACATGTTTGAGTAACCCTTTATTATTAGTACATCTACATCTCCAAAGCAGAAAACTATCTGTTCAACTTGTCATGATGACAGTGTTTGGAATAACAGCGTTTAAGTATAACGGCACTACATTTTTGGTAACAGAGTAATCTAATTAATTACTCTCCTCATCGTTACAATGACGTTATTGTTACCGTAAAAGCAAAGTGGCACGTTACCTTTGGGTTGAATGAGGCGCCGCGGTGTCAGGCTTCATGCAGCGGACAGACGCACATCATCAGCAGGAGCGGGGAGAGCTCAGGAGAGAGTAGGGCCAAGATGATTGGCTAAGAAGTTGGGTGGGCGGAGTCTCTGTTCACACTGCCTTGTTGTTTCTTTCCTGCACACTTCTTGTTAAATGAGACAAACTCAATGGGACATTCAAAGGTAGTATTTTCAAACTGGAAATACTATTTCTCCCTCATTGAAATAAAGGACAAAAATGCGTATGTTAAGTGTACACTGTTCCCTGGAGCACTTACTGTATTGTTACATGACATCACACGGTGGAACAGAGTTTTCTGTTTAAGAGAAGAACTCAGTCTAAATATGCAGAGTTTGTGTGTTAAACATGTTTGAATGCAATGAAACAAAACACAACTCCAGATATGTTTTGCGATGAGGAAACAACATTAAAACATAGATCAGAAAATGGTGTAATACAGGCCCTTTAAGCTTTATTCTGTCATTGTTCCTATCTTCTATCTGAAACGCTCAATTACAGTTACACCTTACTCACAAATAAAGTGCCATTCAAAATAATTTCTCATTCCCCAAATTAAGAAAGTCATTGTACACCAGATTTACCATGCAAATACCTGGAATGTCCTGCTATGTTATCCTGTAGCAGCTGAGTCTCCCCCCTCCCACACACCCATCACTTTAATCAAGGTGGCGTGATGCATTCAGTGAATTCGGGAATCTCAAGCACCTCTTGGGTTGCGCCAGTGTCGACTTTGCCTGATTAAAATGATAGAGGGCCTGGAGCACGTTTGATCTCCAAATCAATTTACATTTAAGATCTGATTTTGCACCTGTGAGACTGATTCAACTTTTTCTTTTTCACCAACCCTATCTAGCTTGGACGCCATCTATACCAGCTGTCTCTTCTGTTCGCTCCATACTTCAAATGTGCAGATGTAGCTGGGAGATTTTTAAAAGGTCTAGCCCAGATATGAATATTAAATTTGGCTGTTTACATCTTCAGTGCACCGCCGTGTTTACCTGCTTAAAGAATCAGCTCTTTGAGGCAGACTTCTCCGGAGTAAATCCCTCTATGGATTGTTGCAGCCATGAGTCAATGGAAGTGACTGTGGCTCACAAACAAGCTCCTGTACAGTGATTCTTAAAAGAGAAATGTTATGCTTTATTCTGGCTTTTTATGATACTTCTGTGTACGTAAATTAGATCATAAACTTCACCAAAGTGGAGTTAAATAGACTGAACTGTTTTGGCCAAGCATCAGAGTTATGTAAAGATGTAACTGCTCTGGTGGAGTAGAGAAAGTTTCACTGGTGGTCATCTGGACTCTGTTTTTGCAACCCATCCAGAAGCCGTTTTACGTTGTTAGAACTGGCCTGAAGCACTGGGAATTTATGCTTCTCCGAGTAATTAAGTCCAACCCCAAAGGAAGGACTTTTTAGAGTAAAACTGCTGTTGTTTACAGCTAGTCCAGATGACTACCAATGAAACTTTCTCTGCATTGAATCACTCCTGGATGAATGAAGAACTACACTGTCTCATTTTCTAGTGGAGGGTCTGCTACTGTCTTGTCTCTACAGAAGTAAAATTTATTTGACTGAAACATTCCACAGTATGGCAATGAACTTTAAAGCATTCATTTAATTATGCAGCATTTTATAGCTCATGAACATCTCAAAAAAACATGCATTCGTAATATGATTGGTGCTACTTCTCAACTGTAACCTGGTGGCGTCAACTTATTGTTTTCATGGAGGTAAGTTTAACATTTTTTAAGTTGAACATTCCAAACAAATTCCCTCACTGAGCTAGCCTGATTCATCAGCCGGTTTCACTCAACAGTAGTCGGGTGTTTTTATTTTTTATTTAACCCATCGCTGCTATTTGGTCATGACGTATGTAATGCGCCAGAACGCTCAGCGGTGTCCAAGTAATTGCTGACACAACAGCAAACAAAGCAGAGAGTGAACATGTCTGTCAACGATTATTGTTGTTTCTGTGAGATGAACTTGCAAATTAAAGGTGCAATAAAAAATGTGAAGTTTGGATTTGTCAAAGGAAGTCCAAAGGAGGATAGTGTATGCAGTCTGCTACTGCATAACTCCAGTTGGTTCTGCTCTGGCCAGTGAGCGATCTACAACTTCCAGGGTTCTTGCAAACCATCCAGTGTATTTTGATTCCTGACCTAGTTGCTGGAGAGAAATGAAATTGAGTGGAGGGACTAGGTGGCGCCAGCCTGGCTATCACTGAGCAAGCACAGTATTAAAACAACTGAGGAAAAGAGCTCAAAAACAGATACAGATGTAATGGCAGTAATAATAATAACAGTAATATTTTGCACTTTACAACCTGGACACACAACTGAGCTGGGATCCCTGCTTTCGACAGTTACCTTTACCTTTCATTTCAAAGCTGCTTCACTCATTTTGTACAAGGCCTCCTTTGTACAGACATAAAAATGAATTCTGTGAAAAAGGCTGTTTATAAACTTTGACAATGTTTAAATCCAGGCTCAAAATTGCTCTGTTTAGCTCTGTATATCACAGCTCCTCTTTAAATGTAAATTTTAAGATGATTATTATGTTTTGATTTGTATATATATATATATATATAATTATATATATGTCTTTCTTATTCTGTAAAACACTTTGAAGTCCTTTGTGTACGAATTGTGCTCTATTATAAACTTGCCTTTTAGCTGTAAACATGAGAAAGTTAACTATAGTGATCCTCTGACTAAACTGTCTGTGGGGTCCCAGTAGCTAAGTTCCTGTAAATACTGTGTACAATAATGCCTATGGATCTACGAGTAGAGCTTAGCATAGCTCTTTCTGCCGCTATAAGTCCCAAGCAAATTAAGGTTGCTCTGATGTTTTCACTTGGCTTTTAATTAAGAGCATTCTCAGGAGGAGAGCGTCAAGTCCTGTTTGCAACAATGTCCACTTTTAATCACGCAAACTAGAAGCTGATAAATCCGCAAGCAGCTCCCATTCTTTTTATTTAGACTGGAAAAATACTTTGTTGTTAAATCAGGTAAAGAACTGAAACTGCAGTCCCAGATGTAATTAAAACTACAGTGTGTTTACCCCGACATGTTGTCATTCTGTGATAAGATTCTTCTTGCCTACATACCTGATAAAAATTACACCAGCAAAACAACAATTTCTATTCCCTGGAGACAGACTTAAAGGTGCACTGTGTAACTTTTTGGTTGGGGATCTGTTACCTGCTGGATAGATATGTCATTGCTTTGCCTGGAATGTTCCACAGTATGACATTAAACAGTTCTACCTTACATTTGTTAAATTACAAGTGGTTTTATTGCTCAAAACTACCTAGAAAAATAGACATTCTGACTGTGAGCGGGGTCGCCTTTCCACAGATCTGACCTGCAACTTGGTCTGATTTGGTCTTCATGAAGCTAGAAAGGTTTAAGGCCACATTTATATGCTGACGCAAAAGTGGCAGCTTCACTTTTTATTCCGCGTATTCGAGGAGGGAGGAAATCTGCGTGCATACGGTGACGCCAAAGTGTATGGAATTTGATTGGATATGCATGCCAGGTGGCTCGGTGGTGGCGCTAGTTGGTGATGTATGTGACATAAACGTGTACGCGACGTGAGCAGATCTGACCAGCGTTTCACGTCTTGGGCAGTGTAGACAGAAACGCTACGGCGGAGCGTATTCAACTTTTTCACTCTGGAGGGTGGTTTCAGATTTTAGCATTTTTAAGCCCCATAAACGCCATCACCGTCTAAACGAAAGGCACTTAAAATAGTTTGTCTTTTTTACCCGCAAGCGTTCTCTTATAAACAGGACCAGGGTTTGACGGACCCTCCATAAAAAACAAAAAAGTTGTACAATGCACCATTAAAACTACATTTTTAATCTAGTTCTTTCTGCATAATTTAAAAAAAGAAAAAAAAAAGTGTTTGAAATAAATAGTACAGGGCAAGGGTGATATTTGCGTTACCTCCAATCAGAGAGACAGATCAGATGGAAAGGTTAAAGTAGCACTGGCGTAAATACTCCTGACAAGTTGACAGTGATAGTTTTTGATTTGCAGCTTATGAGTGATGCTGTAGAGAATGTTAAGTCATTCAGACCAATATATCAAATTCAAAATGCTTGTGATAAATCTTGCAGTCAGGAGCAGACTCAAATGCCCATGGGCTGAAATTATGGCAATTATTTCTGTATCTATCTTTAAACAATTGTGTCCTTGAACAGCATGGAGTATTTTGGACATGGCTGAAAAAGAGCCAAGTATATTAAATCTGGAGAGATTTTTTTTACATGGCCAGCCAAGACTGTGCACTTTTCCCAATATTTCATTAAGACATATTAAAGGGCCTGTATTACATTATTTTCTGATCTATGTTATAATGTTTCCTTGTCACAAACATACCTGCAGTTGTGTTTTGTTTCATTCACACATGTTTAACACACAAACCCTGCATATGTAGACTGAGTTCTTCACTCAAACAGAAAAAGCTCTGTTCCACTTTGTGATGTCATGTGGTAATACAGGAAGTGCTGTACTGTCTTTTTTGGCATACACCTTCACTGGAATTATTTGGATACGTAATGTACTGGAATTGCCAGTCTCTACTGAACTAAAGGTAAAATGTAGCTGTTAACTTGAAAACTACCACTTGATGACATCACAAGGTGGAACAGAGCATTTTGAGCTTTGGAGATGTAGACAGATAAGGCCCCATCTACACTAGTATCTATTCAAGTAATTTTTATTGCGGATGCAGTGTTTGTCCACACTAATCCGATTGAAAACGGTTCCAGAGGCAGAATGATCTGGTGTCGCCAGCTCCCATGAATTCATCTGAGTATGGATCTGATTCGGCACTGTGTGGACACCTGAAAATGTTGATACACTGATGCAGGTCTGTGCGGCGTGAAGTAATTCACCGCCAAAACATTAAGAGAATATATGTCCATTCGTATATATATACGGTCTATGCATAGGACCTGCAGACGTATAATCTCTTCAAAATTTAATATGAACCATCTCCAATGCGATAGAATCATAGAACAGACTCATCATCATCTTAACATCCCTCTGTCACAGAAAGAACAAATATAATCCACTGAGTCGTGTCCTTTAGTCCTACAGAAGCTGAACCACATCAGCACACGATAGCGAGCTGTTTTTAGCCATGCTTTTTTAAGTTTAATTTCTGTAAAACGTAAACAATATGCACAAAGCTGTGTGGATAGGGAAGGCTTGTGGACACAGAAACAACGTGTCTGATGCAGATCGTTTTGGATACGGTGATACGGTGGTGATACGTGGATTTGTTTCAGTGTAAATGTATTCTAATAAAAAAGGAATACTCAAACATGTGATGAAACAAAACAGAATTTCAGATATGTTTTTCATGAGGTAACAAAAGTATTACATGGCTCACAAGAATCAATTTTGTGTAATATATAACCTTTAAATGCGTCAGTAAGGGCATCAGGTTTAAAAGCTTGATACATCTTTTCATTGTACGAACGCTGCGCACTGCCGAAAAAGTTAAATATATAGAAGTGGTAATTTCTTCTCTGAATCTCGCGGGTAGTGTGCTGTATCGGCAGAAGTTCTTATGAAAGGACTTGGCCCATTAAAGAGCCCACCGAACCATTAGCATTAGCTCAGCACTATCACACAGCAGCTGGTTAGCCACATGACATGCTATTAGCCGCTGATGTACAGGGACTGTCACCCGAGTGGAAAGAACAGTCTACCTGACAAAGTGAAGTAGAGGGGCAATAACGCAATATTTTTACCCCTGGAATTAACCTTACTTCAACATACATACTGTATGTTGAAGATATGAGATTGTATTAATACTTTGCAGTGACATCGTGCAGGGGGTGTTCTACGTGCATGCCGGTTTCTTGTGGTGGAATATTTAAGAGTTTTAAAACTACCAAAGAAGTTTTAAAATTGTCTGAAAACTTAAGAAAAGGCACAAAATGGATTTAAACAACACATTTTCAGAAGCCTGTGATCAGAGGCGGCGCTACCATTAGGCAAAAGTAGGCGGATGCATTGGGCCCCCAAACCTGGAGGGGACCCCAAACAATTGCCCTCAGTGCCACTAATGCTCAAGGCCGCAGAGCAATTTAATTTTCTCTCAATATGACATTAAATGAGAGTGGTTTACTTTTAAACAATAATCATAACAAAAATAATAATAATCATATGTAATGGATGTAAATAAAAACGTAACTATACCAGCAAAAAAATAAAACTACTTCCCGTTCTGGTTATCTAGTAGACTACCTAACTAATAAGACAAGTTTACAATCCACCATAATTCACATAAATAGAGATGTGCATGTCTCAAGAACAATGGGGAAAACAGACAATAAAATATTAGAAACAAAACAAAACATGCATTATAGTGAGGACCCCAAACTCAAATTCGCCAAGGCCCTCCAAATTGCTAACTCCGCCACTGCCTGTGATCAATATGAGCTTTCACGGTTCTGTTTAGAAGTTTGATTTTCAATAGCTGGCTTGTCACTGCATTTTGTGTGTGTGTGTGAGAGAGAGAGTTGTGTAACAGTACAAGTCATCTCACCTGTTGTAGTTCTAACTGAGTCCGTTCTTTCTGGTCAGATTGTGTAAAAATAAAGCACAGATTAAAGTCTAACTAATAAAGCCTCAGACAGAGCAGAGCCTAAAATGTTTATGACATCAGCATTTTTTCAAGAGTTACTTTTGTGTAAAGGTTGGTGGTAGTAGCATTAGGAGTTTTAGAACATATTTATGCCAGCAGTGCTTTACTTAAAAGATCCTATATTACGCAAAATTGTCTCTTGTGAGCTGTAAATCATGTTATAAAGCTGTTACCTCATCAAAAACATACTTGGAGTTGCGTTTTGTTTCATTCACATGTTTGACAAACCCTTTATTTCTGGTCTGTCTACATCTCCAAAGCTCAAAATGCAAATTGTGATGTCATGTAGTGATAGTTTGTTGTTGTACCATTCATCTCAAAGGTTCAAGCACTTATTTTTCTTCACATAGATTTCTCAGATTTATTCCATTATGAATCCATTTCTGTTTCATTGTACACAATCCACCAACAACCTGCCAGTCTATTTCTTGTACTGAATTATTTATTTTTCATGCTAATACCTCCTCTTGTTATCTCCAAACTATTGTGAGCAGCCTGATAACTTTACGAGACCTTCACAAACCTGTCTTCGAGTGTCTTCGAATCCACTGCTAGTCGACAACTTTGCGCATTAGCCAAAATGGACTCCGCTCATCACAGTTTCAGTCTCCTAGTGCCTTGAGCTTCTATTTGTCAGCTGCAACTGCCAAGAGACAAATTATCCCGAGAACCATGTCTAGTGATACCCAGTGGTAGGAGCAGCAACTTGTACAAGCGCTAATCAAAAGATAAGCCTGAAGGGGTGTGATTTGTCTCATTATTTTGATGTTTGCGGAGTTGCGAGACCGCGCCGTCCGGACATGGCCCTAAGTAGTGTAATTGCAGCAGTAATGGGCCAAGTGCTAAGTGATAATGATGGAGCTGACACGTTTGAGGCCTAAGGCGAGAGGTGCTCAAAATGGAAATAGATGCGTCTCACACAACCTGATCTCATGTCCAAAGTGCAAACTGTAGATTGATGGTTGGACATGAGCTCCTCTGGCACTTCTTGTGGTATTTCTTCACAGTTTACAGTTCATTTAATTCTTAAGTTTGTACAAGTCATGCTCTATGTTCAAATTCCAGACCATTTGGGGTTTTACAGAGTCAAATTTGCATGTGTCTGCGTGTATTTTTGGATACTGCATATAGTGAAACAGACAGACAGAAGATTTAGATTGTCTGAAAGTCAAGAAAAAAACACATAATGGATTTAAACAACACATTTTCTAGAGCCTGTGATCAAGACCGGGTGTTCATGGTTTTGTTTAGATGTTTGATTTTCAACATAGAAGGTAGAAGGTTGTGACTGTAATGTTATTTGAGAGAGACGTTTTTTAACAGCTCCAGATAAATTGGTTTTTATGGTCAGATTGTGGTAAAACAGTCAAATTTGAGTCACAGAACTTCAGATAATGCAGTGCCTCCAGTTAGTTTAAACCCCTAAATGTATGTTGATCACTTGAAAGGTATCAGTAGAATGTTCCTCCATCTTTTTGAGTTTTGAAGGATGGGTAAAATGTATGTGTTCTTTGTGATGGTGCATTTTAGTGGAAGCTTGTTTTAGCCCCTCTAACGCTGTCATGCCGCTCTCTACTGTGCATGTCTCCTGCAGAAAGAGACACTGTCCTGTCTGTATCATGTCAGTCGATCGCACCATTACATCTGTACCACTGAAAATTTGAAATTTAAACAAACTTATAATGACAACTGGGGAGACTGAACACAAATGCCCCCAAAAAGAAAACCATATTTTGCAGATTACAAGCTGCAAGTAGTGAAATATGCAGCCTTAAACGGTTATTGAGCAGCAGAAAGAAAGTTTGGAGTGAGTGAGAAACTTGTGACAACCAGGTGCAGTGTGCAAATTTCCTGGAAGCTATTGGATGGATTGACAAAGCCTGGACTTCAGTGTCAACTGAAACCATCATGTCGGGATTCAGAAAGGCCGGAAACATTCTAACTGGAGCTGATGCTGAGTCTGACGACAGCTACACAGAAGCGACGCTCTGTTTACCTCCGGAGGTCGCAGAGTTGCTCAGAAGTGACACCGAAGTTGAAGAATTCAATAGGTTTTAGAGATTTGGAGTGAGATGGAGAGTTTGGTAAACTTGTTCTGTTCTGTTGTTGATGCTATAGTTATCTGAAGAACTGTTCATATGTGACGTTAACAGTCTGTTGTTCTCTGTTCTGTTGTTATTACCATTTGAAGATGAAATGTCTGTTCTTGGTCTCTGATTTTATAAAATAAATTTCTCCAAAAAAGTGCAACTTAGAATCTGGTGCAACTTATATATGTTTTTTTCTTCTTCACATTTTTTTGGTTGGTGCAACTGCAGTCTGAAAAATACAATATTGGTGGTATTCTCCACCAGGCTTTTATCCATATTCATGTTAGAGATTATATCACCACATAGCACACAGTTATAAAGGTGATGATTTTCTATTGCTCAAATTCTGCTTCCTGCAACAAGTCTTTCCTTTTCATATTTGTGTGATCACATTGCACAAAGCAATTATCATGCAGTGCGAGACCTCACAGGTTACCAAAAAGATTTTTAAAGCGCTAATGGAACAGCACAATCCATACGTTCAAGGTGTCTCAAATTAATTGATGCAAATTTTGAGACTTCCAGGAATGTGATATTATAAGTGAGTTAAAAGAGAGAGCGAGAGAGATACTTTATTGATCCCGAGGGAAAGTCAAGTTTTGCTGCAGCATTTACACTGTGCTTCTCAGTCGAAAGTCTCAGTGCAGTTTAACAGGAGGTCTGGTCAGGTGGAGTCAGCAGATTTGTGTCAGGGCAGTTTGAGGAGAGGAGGAGCCAACAGTGTCCCTCCTCTGTGTCCTGCAGCCTGGGCATCGCAGCAGTGTCTAAGAGGGAACCAGGTGAACTGTCCCAGGTGTGAGAGAGCTGGAAGCACAGTTCTTCATGTATGTTCAGGGCCGGCCTCAGAGATCTTTCATACACAGTTTCCTTCAGCCTTTCAAACCACAGATGCAACAGTGACACCCTCCTGTTGGATCAAAAGCTTTGTGGTTTGAAGTTGTTTTCATTTAACTCATGTATAATAAGGTGTCTCTAAGCATATCTTAAAGGTGCACTGCGTCACATTTCTAGTGGAGGGTCAGCCACCTGCTTGTCTCCATGGAAATATCATGCTTTGTCTCCAGTGTTCCACAATATAAATTAAACCTATAAATTAAATCTGGCATGAGGGAGACAAGCGGGTTACAGGACTATGCTACATTATAGTTCAGATCTGTGGAGAGCCTCCCCTATTCACAGAAGGAATTAATATATTTTTCAGCAATAGAAAACATACCATGGCAAAGCAAGAACATTTCAATAGAGACAAGCAGGACCCTCCGCCATAAAAGTTGCACAATGCACCTTTAATTATTCACAAGACATATTTATTGAAAACAGATCCACAGATAAGCCATAGTTTTTGTCCTAGAATGGATACACAGAAGTTCATTTTTCCACACAAACTGTCAGAACTTCCAATGACAGTCTTTATCCTTTTCACTTGCTATACCATGTGTGCCATTACCAATCCAAAGCTTCAGTGTTTTCCTCCTCGGTGCTGATGCTGGCAGAATTTGTCTTTCAGCTGAGAGCCAGAAGACTGTCGGGGATGAGAGGTAGTGTCAGTCTGCCTGGATCAATAGGTGAAATCAAAACTCCTGCTGATGTTTCACTCCTCTCAATACGCCTTTTATATTCAACCTTTCTTCTCTTGGAGCTTTCTTCATCTGACAGTGCCGGAGAGCCCAAAAATGCTGACAAACAGGTGTCAAGGCCATTCCTGCATCTTTATTTGCCCGGGGTGAAAAATACAGTGACGCAACCTTTGTAGGATTGATGCAAAGACTTTTTAAAATGCAACACAATGGTAGGACTAGAAAACATGAATGTGTTTAGCTAAATTTGATCTGCCTCATTTGACCCATCCTTCAATGCTGCTGGGAACAATCTATCAGGAACAAGAGTAAAGTACAGTGTAGCGCCCAGGAAGACATCTCCAGATCTTGATATACTTAAGCACCAGAAGAAAAAAAAACATGTTACAATATTGTTATCCAATCAGAAACATACCTGAAGTTGTGTTTTGTTTCATTCACACATGTTTGTGTAACCTTTTCTGTCGACATCTCCAAAACTCAAAATGTTTTCAAGTGAACAGCTACCTTTTACCTTTAGTTCAGTGGAGATTGAGGATTCTAATGAAGATGAACGGAGCACTTCCTGTATTAAAGGTTGTATGGAGGATTTTTTTTTTGTTTCAAACTGTCAGTCAAAGATTAAAATACCATTACAGAGACGCAGCAGCTTTGTAATTATGATGACCAAAAAAAAAAAGAACGAAAATCTATCAACTGTGGACGTGTTGAGGCCAGATAAACATCAGCCAATAGAAAACGAGGCTCCCTCATTTTCTATTGGCTGTTAGGTTGTCAATCAAACTTCCTAGTATAACTGATTCGTCGGAGCGCGGGGATTACGTGGTTTATGCAGAGGTTCTTAGAGGCTTTTTCGAACTGTCGCTTCCTCGCATTTTACACAAAGTTTGTCGCGACGGTGGACGAGAATCCACGATCGGTTCGCCGCAAAAGAAAGTCTGTTTTTGAGGTCGCTACAAGAAGAAGAGAAGTGGAAAAGGAGCAAAGCCAAACTGAGGTGATTCTTGGAGATCTCGTCCAGTGATGGCGCGACCGAAGCAGGCGAAGGGTCTAAAAACTGACGCGTCGGTTGCTGAATTACTTCTAGACAGGTCACTTCAACACTAATTCTAAATGCGCACAAGGACTGTCACTGTATTTCTCTTCCCTTAAAAAAATCCTCTATACAACCTTTAACACATGACATCACAAGGTGGAACAGAATGTTTTTAGTTTGAGAGAAGAACACAGCCTAAATATGCAGAGTTTGTGCGTTAAACATGTGCAAATGGAACAAAACACAACTCCAGGTATGTTTTTGATGAGGAAACATGTAGTGTAACATTGGTCCTTTAATCTGCTGTATAAACAAAGTTGAAATTGGAGTCTCTGATAGTTTGATTCTTGATTTTTCAAGATATAAACAACATGACTCCAGCCACAAGGTGTTACCAAAGAAGCACCTGCTAAACAAGACAATTATCCTGATTACATGACCTTAAAGCATACTATTGCTTCCAGTGATCTGAAGGTTGGCGGTTCAAATCCCGCACTTACCCCACCTCACTCCCATTTCTATTCAGTTCAATTCCTTTATTGTCACTATCATATAAAATAACAAAGAACTTACACTAGAGTATCACACAAACTGCATAATAGTGTAGAGCACCCACCCTATGACACCCACCACATAAACATTACAACCACTATGTAAACATTAGCATACAGTACTTGTAATAATGATATCAGTGCAGCAGCAAAGGGGCATATCAACAAATACATTGGTATGTGAGTGTTTTTCTGTGAATGGATGAGTGGTTCCTTGATGTAAAGCACTACGAGTGCCTTGAAGGTGGAAAAGAGCTGTTTTCAATGTAAATCTGCTGCATGCAGTAATACAACACATGATCCCCTCCCTCATACTTTGATGCAGTTTACTTTTAAGCATGTATTTGGCATGTTATTATTTGTGGCTATCAAAAGGAATACAAAAGAAGAAGCTAACAATGGGGCATAAAGGCAGGAGGAGTGATCCCCACCTACCAGAACAGCATAAACACAGACTGAGGCCATAGCTGATCTTCCTGTCACTCCACTCTGAATGCATTTGAAACCCGCCTCGGAACCTTAGGTGTGTGTGGGTGAGCCGACGACAATGGGAGATCTGATTTTGTTGAGCGGAAACAAGAATCTCCACAGCACACCCCCTCTCCCCGCCGGACTATTCAAACTAATGTTGATGTTTTGACAAATGCGCAATAACAGCCAGTCTTTGCTTCCCCAGACAAAATTGAATTTGTATAGAGACGAGTGGAACAGGGGTGTCATCCGAGCACAAAATGACTTAACTCTGTCAGAGGCTCTTGGCGGAAGGCTGAATTCATTTGAATCTATTACAGGGATGGGAAAGGGGACAGAGCCAGGAGGACAACACTCAAGAGTTTGAATGGGTTTTAATGTTGGGCATGAAAGAGGCTGTGAAGAGTGGGGAGGAGAAGAGACAGACGTTTTTTAGGAAGAAGCTGTGTGCAGATTTTGCATGGTGTCATGGTGTCAGTTGACCCAGATACTTAAAGGTGCACTGTGTCATTGTTTTGTTGGGGGTCCATCACCTGCTTGTTCTTATGGATATGTTATTGCTTTGCCTGGAATGTTCCACAGTATGACATTAAACAGCTCAGCATTACATTTACGTATTCAGTCACATGTGGTTATTGCCACAGATCTGACCGGTAACTCGGTCTGGTTTGGTCTTCTTGAAAATAGAAATGCAGCCGCCATCTTGAATTTCTGACACTGAATATGCGTTGGGAAGTGAAGAACCAATTTCTCTCCATGGAAAAGGTCAAATTTCCAAGCTTGGAAATTAGACTTTTTTCTGGAAAGGCATCTGACTTGTTCATACAGTCTTGTTAAAGCAGTTCATGCGATAATCTGAGGTAATGACATCCATTTCTCAGCTCAAGTCTAGAGAAATTGTGTGAGATTCCTTCAAATTTCCAAAAGAGAATAAATAAACTGGGAGATTAAAATTTTGAATCCATTTTACCCCCACGACTTGCGCTCACTCTATTTCCAGAAGGGAAACACAATATTCATATATATTGCATTTTTTCAGTCTGATCTGATGGTGGCATACTAGTTTTTTCTCTAATTTCCTTTTCATGTTCATAGAATTTGCATTACAGAAGCGTAAAAGGCTATCTCTCTGATCTGCGTCTATGTGCCATGTTTTTCATTTACCTGAAAGAGGAAATGAAATGCACTGTTTGCCTGAGGGTCAATGTGTTTTCACCACAGCATAAATATATACAGTACATATGGATATTAAGGGATACTGCTGTACTGTCAGTTCAGGTATTAAGGGAGACCAAGCTAAGCGGAGCACCTTGTTAAATTGGTTTTATACTAGACTTTGTAAAGGGCAGACCTGATGGGAATGATTTTTAGTAACTCGCCAACTACTCTGCAACAGTCAAGAAATTTACTACTATACCTTCCTAACAGCTCTGATCCTGGAAACCAATCTTTATTCAAAAGTGGATAAGTAATCCATCCATCCATCTCAAGAATAAAAAGGATAAGAAGTGATGTGTGAGTCCCTGGAGATTTAAAAGATGTTCAAAAAGACTTTCAAGTCTTTCAGCAGGTGTCCAATTGGAGATGGGGTGATTCTTTCCATAGGAATCAGTTATGGCCTTTTGGTGTAACGTATAGCATTTGTGTGTGTGTTATTCTCAAAGACAAAAATCCAAGGCACTCTGTTATAGGACATTTTAAGCCTTTATCACAACATGGACCGGAATCTCTAGTCCAGGTTTTTTTTATTTTGTGGGCCAAAATAAATGTGCATTAGCAGGTCAAGGACCAGATCTAATGACAGTTTACACATAAACATGCTCTTCTGCAAAGAAATGTATATTTAAATGGACTTTAAGATATTAAGAAATGGACAGGATTGTCTTTCCCTAGCCTGATTCACCAGCCAGTTTCACTTCGTAGAAACCGTCTGACCTCGCAGCATTAGGGTTCATTGGCTCAACAGAGGCGGTTACTTTTTTAATTTAACCAATCGCTGCTATTTGGTCGTGACTTATGTAATATGCTGCTAACGGGGCTAACTGGTATATTAAGCTTTTCCCAAAACCCCTGGAAGAAGGGCAATAATGTCTTTTCTCTTGACAAAATTCACCAAACATTCTCTTTGTTCCAGCTTTAAATCCTCGATCTCGGGAATAGTTGCCAACACGGAATGTATGGCTCTTCACTGATTGGCTGGTGCCCGAACTTGCACTTCCAGGGTTTTTGCGAACTGTCTAGTGTATTCTGATTCCTGACCTAGTCGCTGGAGAGAAATGAAATTGAGCGGAGGCACTAGGTGACTCAAGCCTGGTTACTCTCTCTCATCTCCTGACAAAAAATTATTCTTCAAAATCTCACCCCCTGCTTTACCCATATTAGATTTATTGTCATTAACTTTTTTTTATGAATCTCTTTATTGAAGGCATCTGCTCCTTTATCTGTTTAGTATTTATTGTGACTCCATTTAAAATATTCCTGTCAGTTTGACACATTTTCTCTTCTGTATTCACCTGTAATCTTCGTTTAGAAAGATGATCATGGGGAATATATGGCCCTGAAAATGACTTAGAAGTAATGGAAGGTAAACTCTCTCTTAACACCGAGGCACCTTTGCTCACAGATGGTTTATCAGGCACAGCGAGCATCATAATCCAATGAATGGATTAGAGCGATTAAGGTTCCAATTGTGCAGCTAAAAACAGGCTGTGCAGGGTTCCTCTTGACAAAACCACGCGTTCCTGTGAGGCGGGGAGAATCTGTGCCCCACTTAGCTCCCCTTATCAAATTTAGACAACTCCCCGACCGTCACTTATCGCTTCAACTGCTCCGAAAGTGGTCCTCTTTGCCCCCGCGGACATCCTCTCCTCTGACCTTGTCTTCGTCCACACGTGACCTGGGATGTGTGATTTCCTTCCATTGTGGGAGGGTTGACAGATAGACGGGTGACGCAAAGATGGGAGGTTGGGTTGGTTAGGTTGGATTTCGGGATTTAACCTGAGTCTGAAAAGATGGTGGTTAAAACAACAATTCTCTTACAAGCTTGGCAGTTTTGTTCCAACAGAGACCTACTTAGAAAATTATAAAATGGAACAAAAGTGTAGTGTTAAAGTGCTTATGACAGGTCAGACTACAACATAGTTAACATAATTATTGTGAAGATTTTACAAAAAATGTACCTGTTTTCTTTTTTTTTTTTTAGATTTAGATTAGTATGTATACTATGTATGTATGTATCATATAAAAATATGAATATATAAAATGAAGGTTTAAATTGACAGAAAATTCTTTCCTTGTGCATAAATTGTCATTGTATTATAGATGGAATTTTTGATATTGATGACACTGGTAGAGGTATTCAGTTTTAAAACTTGCCGCTGCTTCCTGTATTTGAGTAATCTACTTTTCTTTTATCTTTTATCAATTGTTTTTGAAATGTGGTCCTTAATGGAAAAAAATAAAAAATATTTGGACACCCTTGCTTTATGTCCTTTACAGAAAGGCAAATACAGAAGTAATAATCGTGTTCATTTTGCAATAATTACCAAACTGTGATAACCAGAGGTAGGACTTGCAAGTTGTGACTTGGACCCGAGTCACACTTGAATCACTATTTTTTGGACTTGAGACTTGACTTGATAAAATGGACTAAGACTTGGGACTTGACTTGGACTTGAAGGTCAATGGCTTGGGACTTGACTCGGTCTTGAGGCCTGTGACTTGAGAAGATCTTGTCATTTAAAAAAGAAAAATGTGCAACTCTTATATACTCTATAAATACTCACATATAAATATACTATAACTTTATAAGTACAACATAAATGGCAAACATCTAAGCTATATTTTGTACTTTGGTTTAAAGACTTGAAATGACTTGAAGCTCAAAACAGACGACTTGAACTTAACTTGGACTTACAGGCCAGTGACTCGAGACTCGACTTGGATTTGCCTGCCTTTGACTTGGGACTTGACTCGGACTTGAGGTCAAAGACTTGAGACTTACTTGACACTTGCAAAACAAAGACTTGGTCCTACCTCTGGACAACTGATGACATGACTTAAGACTTACAGAAGTTCATCAGGAGTTGCACATAGCCAGGGTCATTGCTCACAAACTATGTCAACAATACAGACTGCTTGGAAACTCAATACACTTTCCAATAAGTCAACCACTCAGACAAGTTCAAAACCATTTCACAGCACAAGGGACAACTAAGAGAAGTAATGTTCCTGGAATCAAAACAAGATTATTGTTGTTTGTAGGTGCTTGTAACTATGTGTTGAAACTGCTGCTTCGTGGCCAGAGCTTTGAAAAATCTCAAAGGCATTTTTTCACGGTTAAATAAACTTAAGTAAAAATAAAAAAGACCAATATTTGTACATTAATTTATTTATTTTCAATTTAGACAAATCCTATAGCATCTAGCGTCAGTTCAAGATCTCAGAAGTGCTCCCTCATTGCCTCATTGGAGATCATCTTTTGACCTTTTCACCTTTGCACGTATGAACAGTTCCAGCTATATTTCATTGTTATATTTCATTCACTTCACATGTCAACAGAATACATGAATGTAGTTCCTGGTTTGGTTACAACTCGACCCCCCTTGACCCTCTCCCCTCATCATATAAAGTGACAGTTCTCCACCAAAACTCTCGGCTGTGGCCTCTAGTTTAGCCAGCACACAGGGGTCCATGTTTGCTATGAACTGTCGGTTTGATGGTGGGACCCGTGGGTGCTCTGTGGGACCCTGGCAGCTCCTGCTTCTCACAAACGCTTGTCACTCTGTCAGAAAAATATGTCACAGACTCGTCATCTGACTGCCCCACCGCCGGATCACTGTGTTTTTCATCAGATTCGCTTGAGCTCGTGTGGTTTGCGGAGCATGCCGAGCGGGGGGAAAATCCTCAGATATGGTGTAGTTCAGAGGTCACGAGCAAAGGCAGAGACGCTGATCTCCTTTTCCAGTGGTGGGATCAAGTGTATTCAAACAATGTATATGTGAAGAGACCAGCGGAGAGCAGCTCTGTGCTTTTTAAAACAGAAATAGTGAGGTCTTATTCACAACCAGAGTAGAGTGCACTGATACACCGGTTTGTCGATATTTACCTTGTTCTGTTGGCCTTAAATCTTCAGCACAGGTCGATTTGTTGTTTTGATAGACATAATGCCTGAAGAGTACACATAGTGCTTTAGTGTGAAGAGATAACTGCACAAAACGTGACTACATAGCTCTCTTATAGCACCATAGTGTTAAAAATAAGTCTGGGTGTGAGTTTGTAGCAAATTTAAATGGCATAATCTGTGCAAAATAATCAAAATCGGCCCCATATGTTGACCCAAAAATATCAGCAGACTTTATCGGCTTCTATGGATTCTAAACTATCAGTTTCAGCATTGGCCATGAAAAAAAAACAAATCCTATTGGTCGATCTCTAAACCAGACAATATCACTACTCAGACAATCAAATTAATAAATGTATTCTTTCATGTAGTTGCTAAGTAGTAGTAGTAGTAGTAGCAGCAGCAGCGGCACCAGTATCAGCAGAAATACTGTCAGAACAAATAATATAGAGTCATGCATATTTTAAATCAGAGTTTGTTTAATTGTTTCAATTCACAAACCCAATCTTTGCTTTCCAAATAATTATTTTTAAATTACTTTCACGTTCTTTCTTGCTTGGCTAATTTGCCATGAGATAGCTGTCAGTTAGGTGACATAGGTAAGTCAGAGCTGTACGATTTTAGAAGAAAATATGTGTTTTTATTATGATTCTGTTCACTGTAAACAGCTCCTGGAGCATTAACATAAGAGAAAAGACTGCCAAAAAAGACTGCCAAACTATACAAGAATCCTGTGTATTTCAGAACATGTTTCTAAAGGTCTTAACTACAGGTAGAAAAAGATGTTTCTATGAAAAGACAGTGTATTTTCTTTTGGGGGGAT
The DNA here is from genome assembly GCF_026225935.1 of Boleophthalmus pectinirostris. Classification (NCBI taxonomy): domain Eukaryota; kingdom Metazoa; phylum Chordata; class Actinopteri; order Gobiiformes; family Gobiidae; genus Boleophthalmus; species Boleophthalmus pectinirostris. Next base: position 20,800,500 of record NW_026571153.1, on the reverse strand, counting down.
GAGACATTGTACTAGAATTGCAGCCTTGGACATTTGATGATTTCATCAGCTCAAACACTGATTCAATTACAATACAAGTATACAGAGCAGCCCTGGAGCAAATGCAAGAAGCTTCTGGTCTACAAACAAGATCTGTGTGCATAAGACTAAACAGCTAATGCTACTTTACCCCACTCGATAGTTAGAATTCCAGAGCGTACCTTATCCTTACACTTTGCATTGAATTCATTTCTATCTTCCGCAGAATCTTTAAGAGTAATATTTGGAAATCCGCGGAGAAGACACCCCTATAGATACACACTCGTCTGCAGAGCGCACAGACACCTTCTCCACCGAGGGACTGTGCCGCACTTAACTCTACCTCGCCGCCATTCCTCCAATTACGCCTGACAGCTCCGATCGGCGTGGGAGGCAGCCATCACCTCCACCAGAGCCAGAGACGAAGGCATAGCGCAGAGCCACACATTAATAATTCAATCCAGGTACATTCAAATGGGGTCTAAGCGCCGCAGTTTGGAGCCCATTAAAGATGAAGGCGAGCAAACAGAGGAGCGCAGATTTCAGGCACATATTCGTCACGAGGAGGTTTGATTCTCATGAGTTAAATGTGCATTGTGTAACTTTTCCGGTGGAGGGTCGGTCATATGCTTTTTTTCCATGGAGATGTTACTGCTTTGTCAGAGGTTTTTCACAGTATGGCTTTAAATCTTTCTGTCATGACAGAGACCAAGCCAGGCCAAGATACAAGTCAGATCTGTGGAGAGGCAACTGTAATTGAAGAAATGTAAGGTAGATCTGTTTAATTTCATATTGTGGAACACTCGAGGCAGATCAATGACATATCCATAGAAACAAGAAGGTGACATACCCCAACCGAAAAGCTGCCTAATGCACCTTTAATATATGGTGCTTTATTGTGATGCTCAGAAAGAGTCAAAGAACAGACTTTACTAGACTAAGGCTACGTTCAGACTGCAGGGCTTAACGCTCAATTCGGATTTTTTTGTGAAATCCAGTGTTTTTGCGAGGTCCTTCACATTTCCAATTAAATGTGACTTGTATGTGATCTCCAGTGTGAACATTAAATGGCCCAAAAGTGTCCCGCATGCGCAATGTAGGACACGATGACATCGACCGCAGCGCTGCTCGAAGTTGTCCAAACATGGACGCGAGCATTGAGCACCTGGAGATTTTAATGTTCCTCTTGTACCGGAGCCAGAACATGAACAACTTACTTGTTTTAAGGAGGAGTTTGAGAAGGAGAAGGACGAGGTTTTTGGCCGTGGCGTTTTGTGGGACAGTGGCAGCGATGTCTGTTGTAAGGAAAGTGTGGATGTGCAGACGTAGCGAGACTGGTGAGTGGCGATGTGCTTCGCTTCAGTGACACGGAGTTCATTAACAATTTTCGCCTACTTCAGCGCAGAATAGTGACGTTTGTGGCTTGTTGGTAACGTGTAGGTCGAATGAATGCGCTTTGGCCGTTCACACTGAAGTCACATGTTAAAAGATCGGATATGTATCGGTTTCAGGAGCACATATCAAAGTGGCCTGGGTCGCATTTGAAAAAATCCGATCTGTGTCGTTCAAACTTGTCATTAAAAGATCAGATACAAGTCACATAGGGGCCAAAAAATCAGATTTGGGTCACTTCAGGCTGCAGTCTGAACGTAGAGGTAATGAATCCTACATGAGTTCTCACCAGGCAAATAACTTTATATCTTAAAGGTCCTATATTACACAAAATTGACTCTTTTTAGCTTTAAGATACGTCATAATGCTGTTACCTCCTCAAAAATATACCTGAAGTTGTGTTTTGTTTCATTCCCACATATTTCAGTAGCCATTTATTATTAATCTGTCTACATCCCCAAGGCTCAAAGAGTAGTGGTAGTTTTCACGTTAATATATTCTACAGAAGGAAATTTAAAAACACAGTGGAGCACTTCCTGTATTACCACATGACATCACAAGGTCAAGTTAAGTAATTTTGTTTACATAGCACATTTAAAACGAATGTACCAAGTTGAACAAAGGTTCTTTACAGCATGAAACACAACATTATGAAACAGTAAAACATATATAAAATGTACAAAATATTACATAAAAGAGGGGCTTGATACACAAAATATAAAAGTCTAGTTGACATTGGTGTTGAGATCTTCAGAGTAAAGCTCAGGGGCTGTTGAACATCATTTTGAAAAAAAAGTGGAATGGTGGAACAGTGTTTTCTATTTGCCAGAAGAACTCAGCCTAAATATGCAGGATTTGTGTGTTAAACGTGTGAATGAAACAAAACACAACTCTAGGTATATTTGAGATGAGGAAACAACATTATAACGTAGATCAGCAGGAGCAGGTGGTAGACCCTTGAAAAGTTACACAGAACATCTTTAACAACAAAAAAGCTGAATTTCCAATTTCACTTGTGATCAGACTGAAAACAAAAGCTCTAATTTCAGTCCTGGCAGCGTTTGCGGAGAACAGCACGAGTTGTTCCTGCACACAGCCTCTCTCGGCAGGTTGCTAGCACACTCAGTCCCCCCTAAAAACACCGCCTGCCTCTGCACCTGACGACAGGAGCAAAGTGGGTTACAACAATACCACATGGGCACGAACAATGCATCGCATGTGGGAGCAGCCAAAGAGAAAGCTTGGAATGGAGGTCACGGAAAAACAATGAGATTCGGTCTAGACAACTTTTTAAACAGTTCCAAATTGTAATGTTGAAACGTCGCCGCGGCAACAGGGAGGCGGATTTTGCGCCAGGCGGGTACTCCAGGGAGCTAAAGTGGGATTTAAGGCAGTGTTAAATTACAGAGAGAGCCAGGTTTGTGTGTGCGTGTGGGTGGTATCTTACTTAAGGCTGAGACGATCGGGTTTTAGAAAGAAACTAATGGCGGTATAGTTGTATGAGGTGCAGCTTTTTTGTTACCTAGAGGAATATTCCACAAAATTCACGACTAAGAATTTGATGATAAAACTGCTGTGTGCTTTTTACTTCTCCCAATATGTACAAACAGAACACTAAAGTGAGGAGATTTTGTTACTTATTTGGGGCTAAAGAGCTAGATAGATAGATAGATAGATATAATATTGTTTTCTCATCGAAAATATAGCTGGAATTGCATTTTGTTTCATTCACATTTAACTCACAAACTGCATATTTAAGCTGTGTTCTTCTCTCGAACTGAAAACACTCCACCACCTTGTGATGTCACGTGGTACTACAGGAAGTGCTCCTCTGTGTTTTTAAATTCCATACAACTTCATTAGAATATTTGGATCATTTTGACTCTGGAATTACATATTTCTAATGAGCTAAAGATAAAAGGTATCTTTCAGTGTGGAAAAACTACCGCTTCATGACATCACAAGGTGGAACAAAGCATTTTGAGCTGTAGACATGTAGACAGATTAATAATAAAGGGTTACTCAAATATATGTGAATGAAACAACACAACTCCAGAGGTAACAACATTATAACATGAACAAAGCTCACAATTTTGTGTAATATAGGACCTTTAATTTTTGAGATTAACTGGTATTCTGCGCCCATTATTGTGAGGTGTGCCATGAAGAAATTGACTCTTGAAATGGAAAAAAAAAAAAAAAAAAAAAGACTATTTGATTCACTTTCTGATTTTGAAAAAAAAAAAAGAAGGAAAAAAAAAAGATGATTTGAAAAGAATGTCTCAAAATGTAGACCTTGATTTTCCTCAGTTTTGGGTTATAGGTCTTATAAGGGGCTCTGGTCTGTGGGTGATGGTGGATGTGGAGAAACCAAATTCTAGACCCTATATAAAAGAGATGACACATTTCTTTGCATAGGAGCACTGGGAAGCATCTTACCTCTACTTGTCTCCATGGAGATGTCATTGCTTTACCCTGAATGTTCCTTATGGCATTAAACTTCTCCATAGAGATGAGCAAGTGACACCACTCAGACAGGTGACAGGTCAGATCTCTTTTTTACCAATAAAAACACCTTTAATTGGAGAAAAGCAAGATAAGTTTACTCCCATACTGTGGCCCCTTCCAGGTTAAGCAATAACATATCCATGGAGAGTAGCAGGTAGCGGCCTCTCACCTGAAGAATATATAGTGCTCAAGTGTCAAAAGCCCTGTATCTGATTTTTCCCATGTATTTGAACCACATGTGTTATCTTAGAGTACAGATATATTGTATAAGAAGTTCGTTCAGATCACAATGAGTCTGTTCTGTACTATCTGCATTTAAGAAACTGCAATTTATTGTCCAATAATCAGAAGATGCAAGGACGCTAACAATTAACAATTAACAAAAGGTGTCTTGCCCTCTGCAGGTGGGTGGAGAGTCCCTGCCTCAAGTGGAGGAGTTTAAGTATCTCAGAGTCTTGTTCACTAGTGAGGGGAGGGTGGAGCGTGAGATTGACAGGCGGATCCGTGCAGCGTCGGCAGTGATGCGGTTGCTGTATCGAACCGTTGCGGTGAACAGGGAGCTCAGTCGATTTACTGGTCAATCTACTACAAGTGGTCAAAATTAGTTTCCTCCGCAAGGTAGCTGCAGGGTGGCTCTCCCTTAGAGAGGGTGGGGAGCTCAGTGACACTGGGAGGAGCTCAGAATAGAGCTGCTGCTCCTCCATGTCGAGAGGATCCAGTTGAGGTGGCTTGGGCATCTGTTCCGGTTGCCTCCTGGGTTCCTCCCTCAGGAGGTGTTCTCCTCCCACCAGAAGGAGGCCCAGGGAAGACTGAGGACACGCTGGAGTGACAATGTCTCTCGGCTGGCCTGGGAATGCACTGGGGTCCCCCGGGAGGAGATGAAGGAATTATCTGGGGTGAAGGAATTCTGGAAGTCCCTGCTTAGACAGCTGCCCCTGTGACCCGGCCCTGAATAAGAGGAAGAAAATGGATGGCTAACAATTAGGGATGCACCATTCCAGATTTTTCGTTTTTGATACCAAAGTCTTTAAGTCATTTAAAGTAACAGAACAGCTTTGAAAAATATTACAAAGTAAGCTGGGCTAACATTGCCCAGTTAATCGCATTACACCAACTTATAGACCAAAAGGAAGATAACAAGTGAATTGATATCTTGGAATCAATATCCAATCCATCAAACTGTTCAATACCAGCGCAGATATCCAATACTAGTATGATATCGGTGCATCTCTACTCAGACTACATACAGCAAGTGAGGAACGACTCTGGACTACTGCAATGGTTTAAACTAGTTTTTGTAGTTGTTTGTATTTTTTGTTCCCACCTTTATAAGTTCTTTTAAATCTCTGAATGAAACACAAGCCAGCACACATTGTTTGATATGTTAATATAATTCTGACTTGAATCTAAAGAGTCCTAAAAAAAAAAAAAAAAAAAGCACTGACATTGGTATATACAGTGTAGAAACCACAGCATGCCTTGACTCCATATAGCCCCAGGTCAGTATCACAAAGCCCCCAGTAACACCTCTCATCACAGCAGCTCAGAGCCACTTTCTGCTCCCAAACAAACCACATCCGTGATCTCCCCATCCATCAGGACAGCACAGCGCGCCCCCGAGTCCAACATAAGTGAATTTCCAAATCTTGTTTTTCTAGTAAACAAACGGAATAAGTCATCCATTCTGCTCCGTCCTCTCTGTGGAATTGTAGTAGTTTTATGACAAATTCCAGTCAGCGCCGTCGGATTTGAAAAGAAAAATCTGTGACGCTGCTTGGGAAAATTGAGTTTACACAGCCAAGGACCTCTCTGCTCCCACTGTATCTCCTCTGAATAGGCTCCATTTGAAGTTATCAGCCTGGAACCGAGGGGCTTGTCTGTTAAAGAGAGGACTACTACTACAGTATTTTTGTTTTTTCTTGGTATTTTTAAACATAAAGGCATCATGCAAAATATTCTTAATACTTAATTGAATCTTATTATTTAATTTGTCCTAATTAAAAAGCAAATTACTTTATTAATTACAGTTAGTGAAAAGAAATGAATGAAGATGATGAATAAACTTGATGTTAGTGTTGCAAGTGAAATATGTGAACCACCTGCATCTATGGTCTCCATGGAGATTATTATTATTATGAAGTATGACATAAAAAAAAAAAAAAAAAAACTAGAAAAGCACTCAGAGAGCGCAGACCTCCGCCAAGGACTACAGTCCCCCTCATATTAATTGTGTTTTCCATAAATATTTGTCTCGTATCTTTCAATTTGGAATATAAAAGAGGATCCCATTGTCCATCCCTGAGTCAAATTTCATGGGGTTTGGTCAATAATTAACTGAGATATTTTTTGGCCCCATTTACCACAATGTTAACTAAAATTTCAAAGTGATCCAGAATCCAGGATTTCTTCCAGATCACCCCCAAAATGAAATCAGTTCTTCCTTTTCACATTTCCAATAAATCCTGAAAAGTTCATCAAAATCGGTCCATAACTTTTTGAGTTATTGTTGCTAACAGACAAACAAACAAACAAACAAACAGACAAACGCCGGCAAAAACATAACCTCCTTGGCAGAGGTAAAAACATGTAAATGAATAAATGCAAAATAGATAAGTTTAATGCCACACTGAGAAACATTTGAGGTAAAACAGTAATGACACGCACACTAGCAGTTCACTGTCCACCACCAGAAAAGTGCAATAGAATCTCATTAATTTTTAGCCAGGCTGACGCCACCTAGTGTCTCCACTCAATTTAATTTCTCTCCAGCAACTAGGTCAGGAATCAGAATACACTAGACGGTTTGCAAGAACCCCGGAAAGTTGTACACCGTGCACCAGCCAATCAGTGAAGAGCTGAACCACCCCGAGTTCCAATAGCAGACTACAGACGCTATGCTCCTTTGGACTTGCTTTGTCGAATACAAACTTTGCATTTTTTATTGCACCTTTAATTTGCAAGGTCATCTCACAGAAACAACAATGATTGTTGACAGACATATTCACTCTCTGCTTTTTTTGCTGTTGTGCTGGCAATTACCTGGACACCACTGAGCGTTCCGGCGCATTACATACGTCACGACCAAATACCAGTGACTGTTTAAATAAAAAATGTACCAGTTTACCATCGAGCGAATAAATCCTAATGCTGCAGGGTCAGATGGTTTCTACCAAGTGAAACCGACAGATGAATTAGGCTAATTAATTAATTTTGTCATATCATCTTTGAAATATTACATGCATATTGTGAACAATTTTAATTATACAGAAAGAAAATGTTGATAGAAAAGTCATATATCATCATATTATGAACCGTTAACTGATGTTTATCCTGAATTTTAACATTGTAAAACTAGACAAGAGAACCCATTTCAACAGCAGCAAAGTGCTCCATTAAGACTACTACCACAAGTTTACTGTACACACAGGCTCAGGCTCACGTGCAGGATAGTCAAACGATACTAACTGATCGTGACTAGACACTCATTTGAGACGGTATTGATACTAAAAAAGTCACATTCACAGGACAGAAGTGAACCTTTCTGAATAGCTTTTGAATGTTCTTGAGCTGTATCAGAACAAGAATAACAGATATAAGACCACATGGGAATATAAAAGAAAGTACTATGATTTAATATTGAAAATCACATTGAGTATCAAGTCTTTTCATTTGTATCAGAACTGACTTTGAAATATTAGTATGGTGACACGAGTACTCAGATGTAGTATTTACATGTACTCTGCATGCAGCCTCCAGTGCGTCTGTGTTGTTTGGGAGCATGTCTTCTTCTAAAGGCAGTGATTACGGAGTCTGGTTGGTCGTGCTGACATGTTGCTGTCGAATGGGAATGAAAACCCCTGACCTTTTCTCAAACGCAGCTCTGCTTAGGCTCAGCTGAAAGGACTGAGAAATCGCAAAGAGCAAGGAATATATTTCATTTAAGATTATAAACTCCGCATCAATGGTCGCCCCATACCGACACCTGATTCTTAATAACACCATTTCTTCAAAGGTATTCAGCAAATCGCTCAGAATTTACATTTCAAAAGAGGTAAAATTGCTTTCATTTCTCCTGCCTCGGTTTTCTCCTGTCTGAAGGTGCCGGAGATTTCCAAAAGTGTGTGTGTGTGTATCTGAATTTATCTAAAGTGGCTTTGGTTTAACAGCACATGTTTGGGAAGTGTCCTTGGGAATCTAGTTCTACACAAATTGCTGGTTGAGTTTTGCTGTGAGATTTAAAGGTCTTGATTTTGACTTTCACTTTGTACTTTGTGGGTTTGGATTTTCAAAAACAGAAGTTATGAGTACGCACATCTCTTGAACACATGTGAGTGGTAAATAATTGCCTCAAAACTATGTAAAATTACATTTCAACGTTGATCATTCCTCTTCTTTACTTTGCTTTTGAAACTTTTGAGTAAAAGTGTAAAAGTGGGGAAGAGTTATTTTTTATTCAGTATAACTAGATGTCACTAAAGTTGCACAGTGCTCCAAAGTTTGTAATGTAGAGCTAAAATCTTGACTTGATGCATTGTGAGACTGTAGCTCAGTTTGCAGACTTGCTTCCTGTTTCAATTTCCACTCCTGGCATTAAGATTCTTGGCTGAGTGGTCAGATCAATAAAATACAGGTTGGTGGTTCAATCCCAGCTCCCACAAGTGCATAGTGTCATTGTGCCACGGTGTGTGTGTGTGTGTGTGTGTGTGAATCGGTGAGTTGTTCTTGGTGTTAATAAAGCAATAATCCTAGATTAGTCATTTGCAATTTGACTGAGCATTTTAAACTTTGGGGATGTAGATTGATTAATAAACCAGGATTACTCAAACACGTGAATGAAACAAAACACAGCTTTGGGTATGTTTCAGAGCAGGCAACAATGTTATAACACGACTTAAAGCTCAAAAGTATCCATTTCGTGTAATATAGGACCTTTAAGTTTATCTCTAATGACCATCTTAGGTTGGTTTGATCCTGTGTGGAGTGCTTCATCTTAAACACAACATTTTTCCTTTCAACATCCCTGCACGCCCCCCACCGCGCACTACCAGGGCCCCACTCCGCTCCGACTTGGAAGGTTGACGGAGTAGATTTTAAAGAGTAATTAATCATCTTAATCACATGGTCGCGATTCTCCGCTATGGTATTTTGCTGCCTTCGCCCCCAGCTCTTCATCAAAGCCAGCCATGTACGTAATAACTTCCTACAATGCTTTCACAGCCGCTAGCCCAATTTGCATTTAGATCGTGAGCTGATCCCGTGCTAGCGCTTCATAATGTCCGCTTCATCCCCTCGCCACATCGCTAACCGTGAAAACAGCTTGAGTGATACGCGAGTAGCGGTATCGCCGTGAATTGATTTGTATTGTCTCAGCCGTCTTCCATCTCGTACCCAATGAGAAGCCCCCGTTGACAGAAAGCCTCTCTCCAAGATGGAGATTTAAAAAAAACACTGCATTTAAGACTTAAGTAAATCTGATTCAGGCAATTTTTAGAGGATAACTGTCACAGTGGAAAGGAATAAATGAAGGAAGTGCTAGCAGGTCTTGTCAAAGGTGGTGTTGACAATGTAAAACAGGTTTTAGCATAGTACCTGTTAAGTAGTACCAGTCCAGTTTGGAAACATGGTCATCTATGTGTCTTGATTATTTATATTGTAGATTCTCAAAGAAGGCATCAAAGCAATGAACGACACAGAATACAGCAAACAAAAAATCTATTAAAAATAACTCTTGCACTTTTGGCATTTTTATTGACCCTGACATGGAACAGCTGTGAAGTGAAAACCATTTCAGGAGACGTCATCAAGAAGATCAATGAGAGAAGGTCAAGGGTTTGCAGAGCTGTCAACAAAGGGTGGAGTTTCTGAGAAGTATTTAGTTTGAGTTTTTTTGCTACATAAATCAGTTTATCTTGTTTTATTTGATGTCTTCTGCATGTAAATAAAATGTAAACAGTAGAAAACATAACACGTTGTGTCCAAACTTTTGACTGGTAGTGTATATAAAACAACAATATCTACGTCAGATGTTACACAACATTATACACCTTAGTCATCTGCTATTTGTATCAGGGTTGTAAAAAAATAGTTACCCGGATCAGTTAATCATTACTAAAACTGTTCTGAGACTAGATACTCATTTGAACTGGTACTGATGCAAAGTTGGATCTCTGCTGAACGCCATGGGATATGTAAAGCAACACTGCATAACTGTATAGAACTACACCTGCATGATTCCATGGAAATAGAACGTTAAAATCTTTGGAACATTCTCTATGGAGATAAATACTGTGTGTTTTACGCTATACTGTTGAATGTTATAGAACACATTTCCATAAACACAAGCAGCCAGAGGCCCTTCTCCAGGCCAAATGACAGTCAGGTTTGTGGTGATGTAAGCCAGCATGTTCTCGTGCAATAAAAGCATTAAAAAAAAACTAGCCAGGCTGGCACCACCTAGTGCCTCTGCTCAGTTTCATTTCTCTCCAGTGACTAGGTCAGGAATCAGGAATACATTAAAAAGTTTTCAAGAACCTCGGAAGTGTGAGTTCGGGCACCAGCCAATCAGTGAAGAGCCATACATTCTGTGTGCATTACATACGTCACGACCAAATAGCAGCAATTGGTACCCGCCTACCACCGAGTGAACAAATTCTAATACTGCAAGGGCAGACGGTTTCTACGAAGTGAAATCGGCTAATGAATCAGGCTATTAAAAAAACAAAAAAAAAAAACAAGCTTATATGTTTAGTCAGATTCACATTGTGCCGTTTTAAAAAACTACTATTATTTTGTGTTCAAAATTAGACAGTATTTAAAAGTACTATTGTGTGATCAAAATGGGTATCGGGTATCAAGTGTTTTGAGTATCAATGTCTTTGCTTTTTTTTTTTCTTTTGCATTGTGAGAATGTGAACAATCATTATTTATTATTGACACTTTGCTGTGACATCATGCTGGGGGTGTTCTACATGTATTTGTATGGCAGAATATTTACAAGTGCCAAGGTGACACAAGGCACACATTAGCAAACACAGCCCAAAAAGTTGCATTCCAGTTGCAGCATCAGCATCAAGAAAAGAAATTAATCCAGGTATACATAAGCGTGTTTACTTGAGGATAAGGGTGAAAGCGTAGTGTAAAAAAAAGGCGTTATAAATGTAATAACGCCACACGCACTCTACAGAGGCGCGCTGCAGACGAGAGGGAGCTGCCGACAGGGAAATCACTGCTTTAATTTGATCTGTGCCAGTTAAACACATGCGTCTAATGGCTCCTACATCAGCCTCTCTGAGACGGTCACCGGGGACAGAGTGGAGCTGGAGGTCAGGATGCAAGGGCACACTCATAAATACTGTATGTGTGAAAGAAGTACGCAATTTTGTTACTTAAAGGTGCATTATGTATCTTTTCTGCCGGAGGGTCCGTCAGATGCTTTTCTTCATTGTGATGTTATTTCTTCATCTGGAATGTTTTACAGTATGGTATTAAACCTTTCTATCTTTATGGAGACCAAACCAGACCAAGTTACTGGTCAGATCTGTGGAGTGGTGACCCCGCTCAGAGTCAAAATGTGTTTTCGTTTTTTCTAGTATTTTTGAGCTATAAAACCACCTATAATTGAATAAATATTAGGTAAAGCAGGACTGAACCAGGACTAAACCAGGATTAAACCAGGACTGAGGACTGAACCAGGACTGAACCAGGACTGAACCAGAACTGAGGACTGAACCAGGACTAATTCAGGACTGAACCAGGACTGAACCAGGACTGAACCAGGACTAAACCAGGACTGAACCAGGACTGAACCAGGAGTAAACCAGGACTGGACCAGGACTGGACCAGGACTGGACCAGGACTAAACCAGGAGTAAACCAGGACTGAACCAGGATTAAATCTGGACTGAACCAGGATTAAATCTGGACTGAATCGGGATTGAGGACTAAACCAGGACTGAATCAGGACTAAATCTGGACTAAATCTGGACTGATCCAGGACTGAAACAAGACTGAGCCAGGACTGAACCATGATTAAACCAGGACTGAACCAGGACTGAACCAGGACTAAACCAGTACCAGACCTCACTCTTGAAAAAGAGAAAAAAACTCAAGTAAGTAAGTATCACATAAAAAAATTTACCTATGTAATCTATACATACACAATATACCGCCTCTAAGCATTTTTCTGCAAATCATGAACTCATGCTGGTACACTGTTAGCATGCTATTTGTTGTCAGCATTTTCATGACAACAAAAACTCCACTCTGGCCTCTGAAAGTAAAAAAAAATCACTTATATAAGCTCATTGCAGGTTTATAAAGTGATATTCCTCACTTTGGACTGCTGCAAAAGTTTATAACACACTATTTCTTTATATTTCACGTTGACCTTTTCACCTCAAAGAGAGAGAGAGAAACTTATGAAATCAAAACATTTTACCATTATCATGCTTAGGCACTAGTCCACTGTCCAGATGGCGTCCAGCGTGGCTTTATGGGGACTTCCTGTGACCTCTCAGCGACGCCTGGCTGACTTTTGACTTCTCCCACAAACTTCAAAAACCACCACGCTTTTAATGATGTATCTGTTTGAGAGGAAACTGAATAAAGAGGAGAGGAGGGGGTCAGGAGGTCAGGCTTTGTCATATGGACCACAGAACCACCCGCTGATTTTGGCTTCAGACTGGCTTTACAGGAGGTGCACGGGACCCCGGCTCTCAGTGTGTTTGGATGGAGGTGGACCAGTTAAATGTGGTTTGGCCTTTTGTTCAAAGTTCTGACCTTTACTTTGAAATTTCTCAAACGTGCCAGAACAGAATTTTATATGCACATTATAACAGTATGATTTGTGAAAGAATAGTTCAAATGCCCAGGTTGGACTACTCATTTTGCAGTACAGTTAAGATTAAGATTTTTTCTTTTTTTTAGTTTTCAATTTTCACTTCCTGGTTGGAAATCATGACATCACACTTGGGAATTATATTACTGTTACCTAGCAACCATGTGCACTGGGCCAAAATTCCTCTAAAATACACAGGAATTATTATTTCACAAATACAAATGTAAGAAAACATGTTTTTTTTTGTTTTTTTTTTTTTATTGAAGCAGTGTTTAAAATATTTTCCTAAAGTGATGTCAGCAAAATGGAAACCTAAATGACACTTCTTCTGTGATTTTCAACCTATTTTTCAACTTTTCTTCATAAATTACTTCTTGTTAGCAGTGACTGACAGTTAGTGAGATAAACACACTATATTATGATAGATTATTACTACCTCATTTACATATTTGTGTTTAAACATTCACTTTTCAAAGGTAATTGTCTTTTATTTGGTGAATAAGGAACAAAAACTAAGAAATCCGCTGTGAATTTTCTGGTTGGACCTGGAAGTGACACTATCATACTGTATAACAGCTCTATACTTCTATCTACATTTTTATTCTTGAGTTCCTGATTTGCCCTTGAAAATCCTGTATGACAAACCGTTTCCACAGATTGTTTGGTTCTTCTCCAAAGGGACAGTCCTGAAGTGCTGCTTAGAGCCAGCAGGTCCCCAATCCCCTCCTCTCCTGCCGTCCACCTGCACCTTTCTGCCCCTGTCTGCTCCTGTCTGCTCCTGTCTGCCACTGCCCCAGAGAGGAGCAGTTCCAGACATGAGTGCAGGTGCTTCATACTGATCTTCTCAAAAGGACACGGGATGGAGGCTCACTTCCAGCGCATAGCCACATCCCAGTCTGCCTTGAGTGTCCAGAGAGTAGCCCCAGTCATTTCAATTTACAACATAATAATACAGGGAATTCTTGGGTGCGTCATGCAGAGTGTATGTGGTAATCTATAGAACGAAATGAGATCAATTAAAATATATTACATTTTAATCACTGTATAGATGTAAATTGATTAAATCTCTGTACATTTTAATGGGAGAGAAGAGACTATCCACCTGGGAAGTGAATTGACTTTGCAAGAAAGGAGCCCACCGCAAAGGGGAGGGTCATGTTCAACATTCAGACATTCAAAATTTAATATTTCCAGCTATACTTGATAAAGTTGTTCCACCCATCAAAAACACCATAGATATCTGACTGCTAACTTTTTTTAAAGCTCCTATATTATGCAGTATTGACTCTTGTGAGCTTTAAGCCGTGTTAGAATGCTGTGCTTCATTAAGCCAGGTTTGAGTAATCCTTTATTATTAGTCTGTCTGTATCTCCAAAGCTTAAAATACCCTTTTTCACCTTGTGATGTCATGAAGTGGTAGTTTTCATGTTAACAGCTATCTTTTACCTTTTGTTCAGCAGAGTTTGGCAATTACAGGGCTCAAATTATACAGATGATTGATGTATTTATTTTGTACAATCATAAACGAAAACAAAAATTCTTCATTCACATTACTTTATTTTGTACAATCATAAACAATAAACTTTTGCTCCTACTTCATTACTATTATTAATTTGTACCACCATAAACAAAAACAAAAATTCTTAAGTTTTTCATTCTTATTACTGTTTATTTTGTACAATCATAAACGATAAACTTTGTGCCTACGATAACACTATTATTTGTATGTACGACCATAAACAAAAATATGTTTCTGCATGTATGTATATGTGTGTTATACATATGTGTATAAACATTTATATTGAGTATATGTACTGGATATCTATGATGCATTTATGTATGTATGTACATATGTGTGTACATGTATATGTATGTATGTATGTATGTGTGGATATGTTTTTGTATATATGTGTATATTTCTGCATAATGACAGGTAAGCACTCCAAAGGTGATATATATTAAAAAAAAAAAAAAAAAAAAAAAAAAAGTGAACCACGTGATTAAGTAAAACAATTGGGGTAGGACTCTATAAGTTTTTTAAACTTCATCCTACTCCTTTTGAGCACCAGATCACAAATTAGTTCATGTACATATCCCTGTTTTTGTTACTGTTTTTGAATTTTGTTGTACCTGGCTCAAACAAATAAATAAATGAAATGAATGAATGAATGAATGGAGTTTAAAAACACAGTGGAGCACTAAAGGGTTTGTGAGTTAAACTTGTGAATGAAACAAAACAAAACTCCAGGTATTTTTATTATAACTTAGATCAGAAAATTGCATAATATGGGCCCTTTAAATAGGAAAAGTACTTGATAGAACTATAACATTATAACATCTTTGAATTACTTTCTGTCATTTCTTAGTAGATCCAAAATATTTCAGTAAAAAATTTTGACATTACTACTACACTGCAATGTTATCCAGTCAATACCACCACACATAAGCTCCTCTGTTGCTTTCTGTTCTAAGGTCACTTTCTCCTGCTTCTGTCAATTGGTAAAACACTAAACACGAGGACAGGGACTTAAACGCTTGAGATTAAACTACAACCACATAATCGGCCATTTTACTCTTCTTCTTCACCAACTCCCCAGTGTTTCAGACATCGATAACTCCCAACTGATTTATGCATTTATGAGAAATTTTATCCACTTTGCACCATATGGATTTTGTGTCAAGCCATGTTTTGTGCATTACTTCACACCTCTCCTGCCCTCGGTCAAGGTGCCGTTTGGCCAGAAAATGATCACATCTTAAAACGTCCAGAACTTGAGGGAAAATGCAGAAGTTTAAAATGGCTGCCATGATGAATACCTCCTTGGAAGAAGTTTAAAAAACACTTATAAACAAGGAAGGATGGGAGGTAATTGCAGACGGATCAATATGGCAATTTGGTGCGCTAATTCAAATGCAAATATCAAGCTCAGATGTCATGGCAGAGCGGTCGTGTCCGGAGAAGAAAAATAAAGCAAAAAACACTCAAATGAAGGGAAAAAATTGGAAAAGGTGCTCGGTCTGCTGGGTAATTAGTCAGACAGAGAGCGAGAGAAAGAGGGAGCGAGGGAGAGAGAGCCGGCGGCCATGTTTGTGCTGCCACGGTAACAAGTGACCCTTTGTCCGCAGAAGTAAACAAGCAAAGCAATGCCAGACTCAATCAAAACTTAGGCCAGTCAATATGTTTGGACCCAGGCTGAGAAATTTCAATTGTGTGAGAAATTAAATTAGAATTCTAACATCTGCTTTCATTCATTTATTTATTTATTTACTTTCATTTGGTAACTCACTTCACCCACTTCGCCTGAACCTTTGTTTGAACCTGTTAGTGTAGTGGTGTAATTGTACTCTACTTTACGAACACTGGATGCTTTCTGGTCTGGTGTAGGGTTGTCAAAAGCAGCGAAAATAAGATCCTAACCCATATTAAAACTAGTATCGAAACTAGATACTAATTTGAAAAGGTATTGATACTAAAAAAATCAATTCACAGAACAGAAATGAACTTGAATAGCTTTAGAAAGATCTTGAGCTGTATCAGAACAAGTATAAGAGCACACAGACTAGTATTTGCCCATGGACGACTATGGAAACTGTTGCACTAATATAATAATATAATCAATTTAACTTTATTCACAGAGCCTTTTCCAACACTCAAGGTGACCAAAGTGCTTCACATTAAAATTATAAAAAACATTAAATAATAAAATAAAACAAATTGTGCACTGAATTACTGAAAAAGCCAGTCTGAATAGATGAGTTTTGGGCTTGAATTTAAACAGGTCAAAGTGTTTGATAGTGTGCATATCAGGAGGCAGTTTGTTCCAGAGTCTAAGTTCACATCACATGGTAATATAAAAGAAAAGACCATTATTTGATGTTGAAAATGTACTTAAAGAGTGAAAAATAAAAGAATGTGAAATACTTTTCTGAGATCTAATAAAGCTTAAAATGTAATGATTCTGATAAGGATTTGTGCTGAATTTTGCAGTCGTTTTTTGTAGGCTAGCTGTTTTTATTTGTATATTATTGTTTGTTCAGATTATGAACTTGATCAAAATAAAACATCATCCTTTTCAGCAGGTCTCAATTATAATAAAAATACTTTTACTTTTCAGTCCAGTTAAAAATGTAGTGGAGCAGAAAGCGCATACCTGCTCTCAAATGTAGTGAAGTGAAAGTAAAGTAAAGTGACAGTACTTTGCTACTTTTTAGTTTTTACATTTACATTATATTCCACTATGGTAATGCCTCATGTCGGTATGCTACGTTGGCTTAGTCGTTGCTTTTGAACAGTTGCATTCTGTCAAACACGTGTAATCTCACATTCTGTTGTTTAAATAAAGAGTGTTTTGTTATCATTGTATTGAGTATCGAGTCTATTCCTTAGTATCAAAACTGAGTTTGAAACTTTGTCTGGTGAAGGAACTCCAATCTCTAAAAACCAGATGAGTCGAAAAAATCCAATGTTGTGAGCAAATAAATATGGCAATTTCAACAAATGACCATTCACATGCTTAGAGGCCAAAGATCAGTCATTTTTGTGGGTCTAGATAGTCCCATAATAGCACGCCGCACCAGGATACAGTGGATGTGTTATTGACATAGGAATGCTTCAGGCAATTATTAAAATGCAAACTGTTATTTAACGCTATTTTGTCTTTGCTAATGCTGACAGATGGGAGCCTCAAGAGGTAAGGCTTAACAAATGTGTAGTCGAAATGTAATTTTAGGTGTCAGAGTCTCTATAATTCATAATAATAGTTCTTTTATTTTATTTTTAGTTATTTTATGAGTCACCGCAGACAGAATGAAACTGTTGGGTTTAGATTTCCTGTTATAAGCATCAATTTCATGACTTTTGACACTTTTTTTCAGCTGCTATGGTAACCCTAAACTTTATCACTCTGAAACCTATAGATCCTACACACCAGATGCCCTCCCAGACCTCTGCTACTCACTTCACAAGGGCCTAGCCTAGTTATGCATTCATGGGTAACAGTCCTAAATTATATCTGAAACCTATAGATTTTACACACCAGATGCCCTCCCAGACCTATCCCTCTCACACAAAGTTTAGCTTTAGTTTAACAAGAATTAAATACTAGTAAATTTTCAGTCTTGGAAGAAGTTTGCCTATCTGCTTTTGTTACTTACTTATGTACTAAAAGTACAGATAGTGGAACAAAGAAATACTCAAGTAAAAGTAACACAGACACCTACTTAAGAAAAAGTATTAAAGTACCTGTGTCAAAATGTACTTAGAGCAAGGGTGTCCAAACTTTTTTCATCAAGGGCCACATCTCGAAACACATAAGAAGCAGAGGGCTGATCGAGGGCCATAGACTGGTGCTCAATACAGTCAGTAATTGAAATATGTGCATGTTTAACCCATTAGAATCAGCCATCAGTCCTTTATTCAAGCTCAGATCGCCAAAACCACACTAAATATTAAATATTAGCTTTATCAAGGTAGATTTTCAAAAAAACTTGCAATAAAAACTTAACTTTTTCATTGATGCAAGGCAATTTGGGCAAATTCACCTGGAAGCCTGAGGGCCAAGAAAAAAAATGTCTGAGGGCAGCATTTGGCCCACAGGCCATAGTTTGGACATGCCTGACTTAGAGAGTGAAAAATAAATGTATTTAATGTTAAATACTTTTTTTGAGATCTAATAATTCTTAAAATGTAATGATTCTGATGATTTGTGCTAAATTTTGTTTAACAGAAACAACTGATTCAGCCATTTTTTGTAGACTTTTTATTTGTTTTATTTGTTTTTGTTTGCTCAGATTATGAACTTGATCAAAACAAACTCTCAGCCTTATCTACTTTTCAGTCCAGTCAAAAATGTAGTGGAGTAGAAAGTACAGATACCTGCTCTCAAATGTAGTGAAGTGAAAGTAAAAAGCATCCACTTTTTTACTGAAGTATACTACTTTGCTACTTTTACTGCATCACGTTCCACCATGGCATCATGTTGTTATGCTACTTTGGGTAATTCATTGGTTTTGAACAGCTGCATTCTGTCAAACTCATGTAATCTATAAAATTCCTTCAAATAATTCAAAATCAAGTTCTGGGCATTATTGAGCCAGACTCAGCATGTAGCCTAAATGTTGTGAGTGTAACTAATGAGAGCCAGAGGGCAGCTTCACATTATCAGCTAATGAAATGAGAAGTAAACAGAAAACTCAAAGGCACAAAATCACTGCGTATTCGCCCACTTCCACACATGTTCTAAAGACAGAGTGAGGCCACAGTACTGTAAATCCTGTTTCCAAAGACAGGTTTGATATGAACGGCTCGGAGCAGTGATCAGGAGCAGACTGTGTGTTTATGATAAGACACTAAGAGACATTTTAGAGAGCACCCCCCCTCCCCTCCCCTGTGCAGGTTCAGCCTCTTCTGATTTAAAAAGTACTTGCGTGTTACTGGTGAAGGTTGAGAAGCTGACGGGCCGCACTTGAGCTAAAAATTTGTCATTTACACTTGACACATGAATGGAGAATTTCTAAAAAATCCTGAGTAGTTTTGTCAAGGTTTTATTAGCTCAAATAAGACGTTGTCAGATTTTATATAGTTTTATAATTAATTACAGCTAAACATTTTGTAGATTAAAAATATATTCATGGATGCAGTGGTTCAGTTGGTAAGAATGGTCGCTCACTGATCAGAAGATTGGAATGGATTGGATTGGAATGTCAGTGGTTCTTTGATGTCAAGTTTCTGAGTGCCATTGGAGCTAGAAAAGTGCTCTGTCCACCTTATTTTGCCTCTCCCACTTTCGTAGAATCCCCATCATGTCAGGGATCCCCATCATGTCAATGTTTTGCATCTTAAATATGACATAAAGTCGGTACATTTGTGTAAAATGTTCAGTTTTCATGTGCACCAACAAGTCAACACCTCACCGATTCTTTGGGGGGCTTTAAAACACTTTTATAGTCCTTACTGAACTTAATTACTGTCTAGATTTGCAGCTCCATACAAAATAATACAGCAGCACATCAACTTCCAGAATAAGGTGAATAAATGTAACAATATTATTTATTTTAACACATTTTGAATGATGATTTTCCAAGACATGGAAATAGACATTTTCCCAGAGGCCCTGGGGTAGACTGACAAAACTGAGACTGCCAGTCTGCACCATAGGTCCCTGTAACCTGAACTTTATATCATCTTCATTAACTACATTTTTCCCCAGTCACTTAGAGCAGGTTTCACAGTGGTACCATATCCAGTGCCATCTTTAAGGCATCAGCAGATGCTTGTGGGGTGAATGGACTCTTCAGATTTGGAGTCTGTGGATCGTGTAGAGTCTGTGGAGTCTATGGAGCCTCTGAAGTCTGTGGAGTCTGGAGTCTATGGAGTCTGTGGAGTAGTGGAGTCTGTGAAGTCTGTGGCACCTGTAGTCTGGAACCTGTGGAGTCTGTGGAGTCTGTGGAGTCTGTAGTCTGTAGTCTGGAGTCTGTGGAGTCTCTGGAGTCTGTAAAGTCTGTAGTCTGGAGTCTGTGGAGCCTGTAGAGCCTCTGGAGTCTGGAGTCTGTGGAGCCTCTGGATTCTGGAGGCTGTGGAGCCTGTGGAGCCTATGGAGCTGGAGGGCCATCACACTAAGCTTGTCAGCACTTGTCGGATTAACCACCGTGAGAGAGGACAAGATGGTGCTCAGGCTGCAGCTACATGAGAGCCAGGCCATGTTTACTTTGAACCTCTCAAGTAACGCACAGATATAAGCACTTTAAACATCACTAAGCTGTTGTAGATGTGAATGGTCTCTTCTACAAGTTGAAGGACAGAGGGGGCTTTATTATGCATGAGTATGAGGTGGATTCTCCTGTGATATTTGCTATTTTTTCTTGTTCGTTTTTTGTAATAATACTCTCTCAGATGCTCAGTGTGTTGAATCCTGACTGTGTCTCTCTTTTGGAACAATGGATGAATACAAGGAGCTCCTGACAACACAGCTGAGGGATGCAAACTTCCCTTTTGGATGAGAGAAGGGTGGAGGGAGTTAAAGCAAGTTTCCACTGATCATATAATCACTGAATTTTAATTTAGCATTTTAATAATTGCTGTATTAAATCTACTTTCTGTTATTTTAATAAAGAAAGGAAAAAAGAAAAATCTAATAAAAAAGAAGAAACCATTAAGATTAGATCAGCAGCACATGAGTAGAATTAGACAAATAAATAGAAAACATTTTTTGCAACTTTATTTTTGCATCATTCTATTTCAGGGGTGGGCAAACTTTTTTACTCGTGGGCAACAGAGGGTTCTAAATTTTGATGGAAGGGCCAGATCAGGAGCAGATGGATGGAATTTTTGGTAATCCACCTCATAAGAGAAAAAAAACAAAAAAACATGGGACATATAGAAAACATATCCCACTGAAATATCCCATAATTGAAAATCATTACAAAGCATTACAACAAAATATCTGTCTTTCAAATCCCACGGTATTTACTATGTATAGAAAAGACTTTTAAAACACTGAAAATGATTATTATTATCATTACTATTATTCAAGTTCGGCAGGCCGGATTAAAGAGATTAAAGTGCCTCATATGACCCCCGGGCCATAATTTACCCACCCCTGTTCTATATAATAAGTTCAAAGAGTGACCATAAAGAATTGTTCCAAGAAAAAACACGCATATGCTATCAACCTCTCATTTTCCACTCTCATTTAAAAGCACATTTTAAGATATTATGATACCAGGACCAAGGTGGAGAGCGTAGCGCACACACACAGATCGGGATCAGATTCTTAACAATACTTCAAAGACATTCAAATGAAGTCAAATTAAACTCCCATTGTTGCTTTTCACTTTGAGATATTTGAATACACAAGTACGATATCAAAAGAAAGCTGCGTGGACCCAAGCTCTTAAACTGTATCTCATAAAAGCATCTCTCAAAGCGAGCGTCTCAATAGAAAATGCATTTGGCTGTGTGCATTTTCAAGGTGAATTTTTGTCCGAAACACATCTTTGAAAGGTGAGAAATTGAACTACCTTTTTGCTCTCTTTGCGCAGGCATCTATGGGCTGATGGAGTCTGTATGTTTCACCTTAACCAGGGTCTTTTGTCTGTGCTCATATGGCAGCCCAGAGACGCACAGAGGCCAGATAAGAAAAACAATCTGAAATCTGAACTGAATGTAAGAAATGTATTATGTCTTTAATGAGGAATATATGATTATTTCTGCATCGCATTTGGTACAGTATCAGAATGCACGAGGCGAGGAGATTTTCAATAGAATCTTCAGTCTCTTTGCTGTAGTCTGTTGTGTGTGTATATCTGATTTAAAGTGGGAGTAAACACCTTAACTGCCCAGTTTAACAGCTCGTTTGGACAGTGGCTGTGGGCAGGGTTGCCAGATTTCCAGAAAACAACAAGCAAACAAGCTTTTGAAAATCAGCCCAAAACAAGCGACCCCTGACTCACAAAAAACAAGCAACCAGTGTCTCTATTAAATGAGCACTTATGAGATGTGCACATTTTTAACAGCAAATTTTACAACAAGAATGGCTTTAAAACATTACGAGCTTTTGTTTCAGTCATTATTGGGTCTATTAGTGTAAAACAGAAGTAAAAGAAATACTAAAATCACCACTGTTTTATGTGGAACTGCCTTTCAGGTCCTCCAAAAATGACTCCAGAATTCATGAGCGACCGTCCGAAAAGATCAAGGTTGTCATAAAGAAATGGACTTGGCAGCTTTGGCAGTGGGTGGAGTTTATTAAAGGGGAAAGTGAGGGGGAGGAGGGGCAGGGTCTGGACTGTAGAAACAGTGTGAGGCATAACTTCAAGAGCAGAGATTTATTTACACTCAAACCAGTTTTTGTCCTCACACAAATAAAGAATAACTAAACAATTTTGTATTAAATATTGTAAAAATTGTGTTATTTATTTATTTAATAGGAGCCCTGTTAGCTTCCAGAAAGTCACTATTTAAACTATTACAATTATAACTAATTTGTGGTAAGTATACTATTAACATGTTATAGTTCATCTGTGTTTCTGTATTTAAAGTAGACATTTGCGCAGGACAGAATTTTCAGTCCCGCTCCCTCCCGCACCTAGCCTGATTCATCAGCTGGTTTCACTTCGTGGAAACTGTCTGACCTTGCAGCATTAGAATTTGTTTGCTCAACTGTAGACACATACTTTTTTAATTTAACCAACTGCTGCAATTTGGTCGTGACGTATGTAATGCGTTAAATCCCGTAGGAAGAAGGGCAATAACATCTTTCCCCTTGATAAAATTCACTAAACATTCTCTTTTTACCGGTTTTAAATCCTTGATCTCGGGAATCGTTTGTCAACACAGAATGTTTGGCTTCGTCTACATCCATCTCGACTGCTTTGTTTTCTGTTGTGCTGTTCCATAAAAGGAATCCAGACAGGCTCTTGAGTTTGACATCATGGCTTCACAGCTCTTCACTGACTGGCCAGTGTGCGGTCTACAACTTCCAGGGTTCTTGCAAACCGTCTAGTGTATCCTGATTCCTGACCTAGCTGCTGGAGAGAAATTAAATTGAGCAGAGGCACTAGGTGCCGCCAGCCTTTTAAGCCTGCACTCGCAAAGAACTGTAATTTTCATTCCCACTCCCGCCCGCATCTGCGATATTTTGCCCCGCTCCCCTCCGCAAATCCCGCAAGATGAGGATGTTCGTTTTTTTAAGATCTATCAAACACGGAGAAGCGGAAATTAATTGTCTAAAATGTGTGCGAGATTACACCATATCCACAAGTTTAGGCTGATTAAAATGTTTTTATTAATGCCAAATAAAATATCAAGCACAAATTTTTCATGATAGGCATACATGAATCATTAGTACATTTTACTTTACACTTCTATTTAGTTTTAGTTTCCCTTTGAAAATGAGTCCTGTGCCGCATTGTTTTGCATCGGGTCCCGCGGGTGTTCAGGGCTCTAATTCAAAGTTGTCCCTTGCATTTGACCCTTCTTTTCACTCTACCGGGGGAAACTGTTTAGAGCAGCAAAACTTTGAGTGATTGTACCTATAGCTAGAGGATCTACCCATTTTTTCTTACTTAGGCAACCCATAATGCTAGAGACCAAGAGCCCATTTGTTTTGATTATAAAAATGAAAGAAATAGATTACTGACCAAACATTTAACCTTACCTTTTAACCTTCTTATACATTGAAAAACATAGCGGCGCATTCACTCAGCCCTCTGTGTAAGTCGTATCTCCCGAGACCCGCCCTGTATTGACTGGTGCGTACACTCTTGCAGATTTCTTACAGGTTATTCTTGTATGTCTGATGTAATGTTATTTATCCGGCTGGTGCGGTATATGTAATAAAATTGAAGCAGGGGTATTGGGAAAGGCTCTCGCTGAAATTCCCACATTCCGACGGCGATTGCAGCAGACACCTCAGAAAAAAATCAATGCACTTTTAATTGATCAGGCCTGTCTCTCTCCGGGCGTGTCGTCACGTTTTACACAAGCAAGCTCTGTGCCAAATTTAGTCAACAGGAAAAAAGGTGAACAGTGTAACTTTTCGGTTAGGGGTTCGCCACCTACTTGTTTCTGTGGATATGTCATTGCTCTGCCTGAAATGTTCCACAGTATGACATAAAACAGCTTTGCCTTACGTTTATTCAATTACTGGTGGTTTTACAGCTCAAAAACAGGCATTCTTACTGTGAGCGGGGTTGCCTCTCCACAGATCTGACTTGTAACTCGGTCTGGTTTGGTCTCCATGACGATAGACAAGTTCAATACCAGACTGAAATATTCCAGACAAAGAAAAGCGTTTGACGGACCCTCCACCAGAAAAGTTAGACAATGCACAATTTTTACTGCATCAAATTAATTGTCAAAATCTTAGCAAAAGTTCCTGTTTTTTGGGATGAGTGCCCTCTAACCGAAGAGATGATGGTTCAGTTTATGTTCTTAGTGAATGTGTTTTAAGTTGACATCACACTGTTCTATATAGGCCAATAATATTTAATACAAATAGAGGGCAGCTAAAATATTTATACTATTATTAAAATGCAGATTGTTGTTGCAGTACAGGCATTGAATGTGTCTTATCACTAGAGTAAGAGAGCAGAAAATACATATTTCATGGCAAAGTACAATGTATTCAGTTGATACTTTGCAGGCGATGCCATTAACATTTCCTGGGGGGAAGACATAGATGTAGAACAACCTCAGCATGAAATCTCTGCAAAGTATCAATAGGGAAATTATCATCACATTTTAGAACCTGAATAACACCCATGTGTGCAGTAGTAGTTTCATTTGGAGAGACCGGCTGCATACTCCTTCCTCCTGTTATTGTCTATTTCAGTAAAGGTGGTGGACAGGGTCAGGGTTAAGAGGTCAGGGTCAGGGTTAGGCTCTCAAACGCCTCGTAATTGGCAGTGGGTGTAATGTAAAGAGAGGAAATGAAGGCCGAATAGCACACCCTCTCCAGGAATAACCCACAACTACTCTAGGACTAAAACAGGTCTAGCCCAGGACTAACCAAGGACTAACCCAGGACTAAAACAAATCTAGCCCAGGACTAACCCAGGACTAAAACAAATCTAGCCCAGGACTAACCCAGGACTAAAACAGGTCTAGCCCAAGACTAACCCAGGACTAAAACAGGTCTAGCCCAGGACTAACTCAAGACTAAAACAGGTCTAGCCCAGGACTAACCCAAATCTAACCCAGGGCTAAAACAGATCTAGCCCAGGACTAATCCAGGACTAATCCAGGTCTAGCCCAGGACTAACCCAGGACTAATCCAAGACTAATCCAGGACTAAAACCAATCTAGCCCAGGACTAACCCAGGACTAAAACAACTCTAGCCCAGGACTAACCCAAATCTAAGACAGGACTAAAAAAGATCTATCCTAGGACTAATCCAGGATTAATCCAGGACGAAAACCGATCTAGCCCAGGACTAACCCAGGACTAAAACAGGTCTAGCCCAGGACTAACACAGGACTAACCCAGGACTAACCCAGGACTAACCCAGGACTAAAACAGATCTAGCCCAAGACTAACCCAAATCTAACCCAGGACAAAAACAGGTCTAGCCCAGGACTAAAACAGGTGTAGCCCAGGACTAACACAGGACTAAACCAGGTCTAGCCCAGGACTAACCCAGGACTAACCCAGGACTAAAACAGGTCTAGCCCAGGACTAACCCAGGACTAAAACAGGTCTAGCCCAGGACTAACACAGGACTAACCCAGGACTAAAACAGGTCTAGCCCAGGACTAACCCAGGACTAACCCAGGACTAAAACAGATCTAGCCCAGGACTAACCCAAATCTAACCCAGGACAAAAACAGGTCTAGCCCAGGACTAAAACAGGTCTAGCCCAGGACTAACCCAGGACTAACCCAGGACAAAAACAGATCTAGCCCAGGACTAACCCAGGACTAAAACAGGTCCAGTCCAGGACTAAACCTGGAGAGACATATAAATGAAAAATATGTAAGATAAGTTCAACAGAAGAAAAATTACAGAGTACACATTTAAGAGTTTCATTCAGTCCCATATGATTCCTTTTGAATGTTGTGGTAATTGTCATTATTTATTTATTTATTTTTACAGTGATGTGATATTATTTATTATAATCTTGAAAATAGTCTTAGAATATTAAACACTTAGTTCAGTGGCCGTTCAGCTCTTCATAACTACAGTCTCCTGGGGATGGAAAGTAATCTTAGAGGTGCTAATATATCTGCTGAAACTGCACTTTCCTTTTGGGTCGTACATTTAAAAACACCCAAAATATTTCTACAATTTTGTCATGTTTATTTCTTTTGATTAAAATACTGTAAATTTGGACTGGGTAATACCTCTTAATCCTCCCACAAAAACATATTTTTCTTGTCAAAACTGGCCCAAATTCGTCCATATCTTTCAATTCTGTCACAGCGTTCTACCTTCCAAAGCATTACCGCTATCTTGTTTCACCAGAGACAAAAACGAGGCATTCGAGGACACTTCCAGCTAACTGTAAATCCCGCTTACGAGTCTGTCCAATGGGAATTAGACAGGAATCTTTAGGAGCTTGAGGAATTGGACCTGTAGATAAACCTGGAGGAGGAAGTAATCTTTTAGTAATTCACATAAGCATTTCTTTTTTCTTTTTTTTTTTTTCCTGCATTGTGTCATGGCGACGCTGATAAGTACATGGATGTGAGATTTGCTGGTGGTAATGCTAATCTCTGTCTCTCCTTCAAATACAAGAGTGTTTCACGTTTAGAAGTTTGATAATGACAAGGCTGACACAAAATTTAAAAGTAGTGCTCTGTGTAACTTAAAGGTCCCATATTACACAAAATTAACTGTCGTGAGCTTAAAGTCATGCTATAATGTTGTCACCTCCTCAAAAATATAGCTGAAGTTATTTTGTTTAATTTGTTTTCAAGTTAAAAGCTACTTTTTACCTTTTGTTTAGTAGAGATGGGAAATTCCAGGACTGAAATCATCCAAATGATTCTAGTGAAGGTGTTTAGAGTTTTAAAACATAGTGCTGAGTTCTTCTCTCAAACAGAAAATGCTCTGTTCCACCTTGTGATGTCATGTGGTAATTCGGGAAGTGCTCCACTGTGTTTTTAAACTACATACAGTTCACTAGAATCATTTGGATGATTTCGGCCCTGGCAATTGGGCTGAAATCTGAACTAAAGGTAAAAGGTATAGCCGTTA
Source organism: Boleophthalmus pectinirostris (assembly GCF_026225935.1). Lineage (NCBI taxonomy): Eukaryota > Metazoa > Chordata > Actinopteri > Gobiiformes > Gobiidae > Boleophthalmus > Boleophthalmus pectinirostris. Next base: position 20,773,051 of record NW_026571153.1, on the reverse strand, counting down.
ACTTGAAAACTAACACTACATGACATCACAAGGTGCAACAGAGCATACTGATCTTTAGAGATGTAGACAGTTTTAGAACATCACACTTTTCTCAGTTGTTTTATTTTTACTGTTTACTGTTGACCAAAACCTTTCTAAACATTTGATTCATGAAAGTGTCCACCTTTGGCAGATATAACACCTGAACACACTCATGACATTCTTTTTACAATAGAAATCAAATATTCTTCAAAAAGTTCTTCCCAAGTCTGTTGCAGAAGTTTCCATAAATGTGTGGCACTTATAGGTTGTTTGGATTTTACTCTTCTGTCCAGTTCATCCAAAACCAGCTCGATGGGGTTTAAGTCTGGAGACTGTGTTGGACACTCCATGTTTTCAATCTTTACCATCTTGTTCTTTTTTCCTTAGGTAGTTTTGGCAGAGCTTGGACTTGTGTTTTGTTATCTTTTATCTTTTTTTAACTTCTGGCTGTTTAATACTTACCTTTGCACCATTTCAAACTCTTCGCTGGACTTGCACAACTTGAAATGCAATAAATAACTGGAATTTCAGTGTGTTCTAAACCTTTTGACCGGTATTGTAGGGCTACTCAAACAGGTGTGAATAAAACAAACACAACTCCAGGTATGTTGTGGATTTAGAAACAAGAATAAAACATGACTTAAAGCTCACAAGAATCAATTTGGTGTGTTATAGGACCTTTAAACTATATAATCAATTGGACTATCCTGATGAGTACATGGGTCATATAACACCTCTGTTTGCCATTCTGAAGTTTGCACACCAGATACTCTTTCTATTGATCGGTGCTAGTACATCTCTGACTGACAGCTAACATGTCTTTAAGAGGCACTGGTGCAGATAATCAGGCTCCCAGTGCTGTGGGGAAACCTGCTGAAGCTGGAAGTGAGCCTCAAGCATTACTGCTGCTGTGTGGACAAGTCTATTCAAAGGGCTCAGTCAGTGTACACTGGCACAGAATTTGGAGTAAAACTACATTTAAAAAAGTAATTATAATGATTCAAATTATGACTCAAATTACATATAATTTTGTAAGGTACATTTTTGACTAAAAGCACTGGTATTTTTGTGAAATAATTAAAATGTCACAAATGAATGAAGGGTACAAGTGGAGAATAGATTTAGTCCCAGAGCCCAAAACCAGACTGTATATGGATTATTGAAATAAAACACAAAAAACATGATTTTGTGTTACAACAACAAATAATATCTGAAAGTAATGTAAGAGGTGTAAATATTCTTTTATGTTGTTTACTTAAGCTATGGTCACTTGTGGACTTACTCACAGTGGGAGTAACCAAACACAAGTAAAAGTTGGATAAAACAAAATATTACTTCAAGTAGAAGTATAGTGTCAGAAAAATACTTTAAGATGTATTTCCTCAATAAATTACTGAAGTAAAAGTACTGAGCAACTGAATACATACTACCCAACTCTTGTTCCTACATAAATATTAGAATTAGTCTTGTCACAATACTCACATTTCAAACTCAGTTACCATACAAAAGGAAAATAGACAATAGAATGTGATTTTCAGCGTTACTTTCTTTTATATTACCATGTGGTCTTACTGTGTGGTAATACAGGAAGCGCGCCTTTGTGTTTTTAAACTCCATACACCATCACTAGAATCATTTGGATAATTTCAGCCCATGACTTGCCAATCTCAACTGCAAAAAAGGTATCAGGTAGCTTGAAAACTACCACTTCATGACATCACAAAGGGGAACGGAGCATTTTAAGCTTTGGAGAAGGATTATTCAAACATATGTAAATGAAACAAAACACAACTCCAGGTATGTTTTTGATGAGGTAACAGCATTATAACATGGCTAAAAGTTCAAAAGAATCCATGTTGTGTATATGGGACCTTTGAACCTTATGAATATGAGTACTTGAATACTGAAGGTTAGAAATTTAAAAAAGAAGTGTTAGATAATGAGACTGCAGTGTATCAGTAGTTAGTCATAGTAGTAGTAATAATAGTAGTGACTTTGTAATCAGTTAACTTTAAATTCTTATAAAAGTAAGGTCTCTGTAGAGTTTCAGATCTTTCATATCTGTGTAATCTGTCCTGTAAATGTGACTTTTTTCATATCAAAAGTATTTATTAGTATTTAATTTTCAATACTTTTGACAACTTTAATGAGAGTTAAATTGGAAAACCTTCCTGAAACATTTTTTGACATTTAGAAAAGCAGAGAAAGATTGGCTGTCTGTGCTATGTGTTTTTATAACCTGTAAATTCAGTCAAAATAAATCAACATTTCACTCAGAGCTTCTAAAACATTGTCTTTGTGTTTTGACTGCATGTTCACAGTAGATGGAAGCGCATTGTTCAGGTCACTAATGGAGAGAGTGCAATGATACAGGGAGCTCCCCAGTCTGAGGCACTTCTTTGTTTGTATAAGACAGTGGCTCTTGGTTCCATCTGTTTCCATCTGTGTATCTCTCACATGGTTACAGACATTTGGGGAAAACATTGTAAAAGCATCATAACAATAAATCCTGTTGTGGCTTCCTCAAGGTAGATGCAGCGGAGCTTAACAGTGACCGCCCACCCCTCAGTTCTGGAAGTTCATTTCTCATTCATTTTTACAATAGACTTTCCAAAAAAAAAAAAAAAAAAGTTTGCAAGCTTGCTCAGGGCTAATCAGCTACGTGGTGACTAATGAGCGCAAGAAATATCATTTTATTTCAAAGCTGCTTTTGAAACTTTATAAATTGCCAAGTTATTAAAACATTTAATATTTTGTTTTGAATGTGCTTTTGGGGCTTAAAACAACCGTGTTATGGGAATTAGTGAGCATGTAGCTGGTTAACCTTTGCGATGTCTTTGAACTCTTGAAGTTTTCAAAAAGTCTTTAGGAAAAATGAGTGTAAAATTTACTTCTGGAACCTGAGCAGACTGGAACTGTTAAGCTTCTTTTTCATCATGGATTTGTCAGTGTCATATTTTTGTTGACCAAAACTAAATAAATAAATCCAAGGAACAGTATGTAACTTTCCGGAGGTCACACATCACCTGCATGATTTCATGGATATAGAAAGTTAAAACCATACTTTGGAACATTCTTCATGGATATACACTACTAGTCAAAAGTTTTAGAACAACACACTTTTTCCAGCATTTTACTCTGTTGACCAAAACATATTCTAAATGTTTGATTCATGAAAGTGTCCACCTTTGGCAGATATAACAGCTGAACACACTCTTTTTACAATAGAAATCAAATATTCTTCAGAAAATTCTTCTTAAGTCTGTTTCAGAAGTTTCCATAAACATGTGGCACTTGTAGGTTGTTTTTCTTTCACTCTTCTGTCCAGTTCATCCCAAAACCAGTTTGATGGGGTTTAAGTCTGGAGACTGTGTTGGACACTCCATGTTTTCAAGCTTTACCATCTTGTTCTTTTTTCCTGAGGTAGTTTTGGCAGAACTTGGACTTGTGTTTTGGTATCTCTTATCTTTTTTTTTTTAACCTGTGGCTGTTCAGTCTTACCTTTGCACCATTTCAAGCTCTTCATTGGACTTGTATGACTTGAATAGCAATAAATAACTGGAAAAATTAGGGTGTTCTAAAACTTTTGACCAGTAGTGTAGATATTGATACCTGAAATGTAGAACTAATGTGCCTCTAATGGTGGAATGATCAGGAGTTACCATGGCAACACAAGACACACTTTAGCAAACAAGTTTTAAGATTGTCTGAAAACACAAAATGGATTTAAACAGCACAGGCTGCATTCATGGTCCTGTTTAAGAGTTTGATGTTCAGCAAAAAATGTGAGAATGACTCTTTATATGTATTAGACTTGTTTAACAGCACAAATCATCTCACCTATTGGACCAGCTCTTTCTAGTCAGGTTCCGTTAGAATAAAGCTTAGATTCAAGTCTAATAAGCCTCAGACAGAGCAGTGCTTACAGTTAGCATCACACCCCAGGGGTTGTTGATGACATCAGCCGCACACACCTTAAGTTACAAAGTCAAAATGAAGATTTAGCCACTGTAGATCTCACACTGTACACCAGAGCCCTCTCATAAAGTGCTTTAAAATAATAACGTCATTTAAAGAGGCTATTACAGTCAATGTCATTTCAGATTCACTTAGTGCTCAGTGTAACTATGTAGGCACGAGGTTATTTAATTTAATTTAATAGTCTACAGTTATAAGATGGGCTCAATGCACAGCCACACATGTGCAAAGATAACACAATAGCAAAAGTCTTTAATTAAAATGAGATTGTCTGGTCATCTGATCGTATACAGATTGCAATCTATTAAACTGCTTTTTCATTTAATCAGGATTTTAAAAGAAATTAAAGTGTGTTTGTGGTGGAAATGAGTTAACAGGTCTACATTATGTCATTTTCTGATCTGTGTTATAATGTTGTTTACTCATCACAGACGTACCTGGAGCTGTGTTTTGTTTCATTCACACATGTTTAACACATAAACCCTGTATGCTTTGTTAACATTATGATTAGTTTGTACAACCATAAACGAAAAAAAAAAAAAAAAAAATCATTATATTTTTCATTCCCATCTTGCTTATTTTGATACAGTCATAAACAACTTCTGTGCCTTCTTTATCATTATTATTATGACCGTAATACAGTACAATTTTTTTTTTTAAGAAAAAAAAGAAAGAAATTGGATTAAAATTATATTTAGTTTGCACAGTTTTGCTATATGTAAATATTTGTAAAGTTTTGTCATCAGTGTACAGCAACCACATAATTTCTGAATTTTTGAAACTATGTAATCAATGTTTTTTTTTGTGTTTTTTTTTGCTGTTTGTTTTTTCACACTCCTTTTCGAGAAATGAGTATTGTTTCCCTGTTGGCACAAACGCAAATCAAGATTTATGAGTTTTTCTCTCAAACATACTGAAAACACTCTGATCCACCTTATGACCATGTGGTAATACAGGAAGTGCTCCACTGTGTTTTTACACTCCATACACCTTCACTAGAATCACTATATATGATTTCAGCCCATGACTTGCCAATGTCTACTGAACAAAGTTAAAACGTAGCTGATACCTTGAAAACTACCACTTCATGACATCACAAAGTGGAACAGAGCATTCTGTGCTTTGGAGATGGGTTACTCAGACATGTGTGAATGAAACAAAACACAACTCCAGGTATGTTTTTGATGAGGTAACAGCATTATAACATGGCAAAAAAGTCAAAAGAATCCATGTTGTGTAATATAGGACCTTTGAACCTTATGACTATGAGTACATGAATACTGAAGCTATCAGTAGTAATAGCAGCAGCAGCAGCAGCAGTAGTAGTAGTAGTAGTAGTAGTAGTAGTAGTAGTCGTAGTGTAATTTTGTAATCAGTTAACTTTAAATTCTAATAAAAGTAAAGTCTCTGTAGAGTTTCAAAATTTGCTGAAAGATATATTACTTCATTCATAATCACAAAACATGCCATTATGTTTTTCTTGACTTTAAGACCAAAAGTGTGTATAAATAAGAACTGACAATAAAATGCACAACTGACCAGACATTTATGTATTTTTTAGGTTATGATTAAATATTTCTATACAAAATATTAGGAGCAGAAAGAGATGATAATTATGTCTCCAGTGTCACAAAGCCCAGGGAAAACCTTTAGACAGTGGCAGACTCAGAAATAGAAGCATACACAGCTCAGGTGAGAGGAGTTTGAGAAGTTGGATTAAAGTCTAATTGGAGTCAGCTGAAAGTGAAGGTTCCTGCCATATTATTACTGCTTCATGTTTGACTGCAGAGGCTAGAGTGGCTAAAGTGCATTTGACACATTCATAGATTTAATAGTTGGTTTAGAGGCATAATAACTGTAAATATTCATCATCATTTTGCATAAGTTAATAGGCAGTTTGTGACAAAATTTAGAAAACAAAAAGTTGTAAACAAAGTAGCCATGAGCTCACAAATACAGAGAGTTTACGCCTAAGGAAGACATATTTCTTGCAGTTAAAACATTAATTAAATCAAATAAATGTGTTGTCAAATCATAATTATTGTGCAGTTTATACAGGTTTTGGTTTTGTCGACATTAGGTAACAGTATGCTAGGTAACAGTTTGTCATATCTGTCACCCGTGTCAAACCAGAAAGTAGACAAGACACTGCACAATAGCGCCCGCCAGCCTCACTGTTAGGATTACTTCACTGTTAGCATTACTCATGGATCTATTAAAATAACTGGATACAGTATTGCTGCTTGTAGCTGCCTAACTTTGGCGGAAAAAATCCCATGAGTTGAGACAAGATTTTTCTCATAGAGCGCAATGTAATCACAAACTGCTCGTGTTCGGCTGACAGGGCACCTACAACTTTCAAAAATGTCTGATTTGTTGGCGATTTTTACCTATTTTTAGGTGATAAACTTTTTCTCAGCTCAAAACCCTTCAGTTGTCTTAAAAAACGCTTTATAATCATTAGCTCCGGCGCCGCTTTGCTCCACTCTAGCTCCTCTCACTCTGATTGGTCAAAGCGATCACATGATACATGAACCCGCGCTCCGTGTGTGCGGTCGCTGTTAATCACTGTTAGCTTTACTTCACTTTTAGCTTTACTTTCTGTCCAATTTTATCTCTGAGGTTTGTACAGAGTTGTGCTACAAATGTATAAATAATCAAGGATAAGGCAGTGAACAGGGAGCTGTGGGTGGATGTAAATGACAACATGTTAAACACTACTCAAATATAATTAGTACATCAGTGGAGGACACTTCTGTGTTTACAAAGACAGATATTTGTGACTCAATGCTAACGCTAACACTAATTTGAGGCCTAATAAAGAGTAAAAACAGAACCACAAATTGAAGTAATCTACATTTAAAAATAATTGGGCACTCTTTTAGCCTTAGTCTTTCTTTAGTTTAATCCATTTTAATCGGTTGTTTATTATATATTTAACAATTTAACTAAAAGTGAGTGTTAGCTTTGAGACAGTGAACTAGCTTGCATGCTGCTGTGCACAGAGCCTATTATAACCTTTACCAAAATTACAAAACTACAAAATAATTAAAATCTAAATGAAATCTTAAATATTAGACTATTAAACTTAGTTTCAGAGCAATGAGTAGTGTAACGTGCCATGTGCACTTTAAAGACCTGCAGAGTGTTTGTGCCTGTCAAGACCAGTACTGTTGCTTTTATTCTGTTTTGGAGCATTAATTCAGGAGTACACAACTTTATTTTTATGTTGTGTTTTCCCCCAAAGACTGCACTGTAAAAGCAGCACTTTGTGTGTGGAAAAATCAGATGTCTGTGCGCTTTCTGCAGCTAATAATACAGTATTTTATCTTTTGAGCCAGCCTCAGTGTGAGGATTGACTGTGCTCTGGCGCTTTGTCCCTGTTTCACTTCGATATATGACAAAAAGAGGCTGCCAGAGAAGAGATCAAGCATGTGAATATTAATAGTTAGATAGATTTAAATACATTTACTTTATATTTTTTTCCATTCGTACTTGACTAATGCTGATTAAGAAAAGAAGAAAAGGTTTTGTGCTACAGCAGGATCAGCACCATGGACAGCTCCGTGTATTGTTGCAGTACTGAGTGGAGAAAAGCACTTCTTGAACACTATAAAAGAGAAACTTGACTAAGTGTTAATTATTATTGACATATTTCATTGCAAATTTTCTATAATGTACATAAACGGATACAACAACAACAACAACAATTATTATTATTATTATTATTATTATTATTATTATTATTATTACAAATATTCTAACCCTTTCCAAATGCAAATTGTTATTATTTTACAGGTATAAAAATTGAGTTTAGACTGTGGAATATTTGGTTTGGTTACATTAACCCTGGAGTGATAAGTCAGGTAAGCCAACAAGACCTATTGTTCTAGTGTCTGTTATATACTTATAATCTGTGACACACAAAATTGATCATTTTGTCATGATTTGAATATTTCAAATCACAAAATGGATCTTAAACAACTTATGCCAAATCCTACAAGTATCACAGGTTAACAAAATTAAATTGGAGAACAAAGTAGGTACAGAGTAGTGGGCGTATGTTGGCAAAATGGCATCTTGAAAATAAGCAATTAAAGATTCTTCAAAATAAACATGCACAAGTCACTTCCACTACAACTTCAGGTGAGTAAATGCTAAGGAGAAACAACTATAGGGTGGTTAAAAGCTCTGGAAAGTTTATTTTGTTTAAAGGTCTGCTTTAAGTTCTGACACTGATGATAAGAGAGTGATAAAACATATGCTATCATCATCATCTCTCTCCTTCACACATGAGTTAAGAAAAGCCTACATTAGCAACTATATGTTTCTGGTTTTCATTTGTTATTCTATAGAAATGGTGGCGCTACACATCTGGAAGGTGCGTTCTCACTGTGCAGAATAACAACACAAAGAAGAGAAAGTATAGCGTGTTAAGAGCTGCGGGAGGAGTGGAGCCTGGGGAGGTGCAGCTGTGATCGTATCTATATCTTACTATAGTCTTACTAAGTCTATTTAGTCTAATTTGTCTTAGCTCAGTACAGGTATATTGTATAAGCAGCTCTTGAGGTCACAATAAGTAAACTGTGTTCTGTCTGCATGTAATTAGAAAGTGTTTTATTGTTAGATAATCAGAAAGTGCACGTTAGCTTGCTAGTTGTTGTTAACTATACCCATAGACTGTATAAAAAAAAGTGGACTTCACCCTTATAGTGTTTGGCTCCAGTTGAATTAAGCTTCCAGAGGCTATCACAATTTGGAGCCAGTAGTTTTTCACATTTTGAATCAGGTACAGTGGCTTTACAATATTCATAAAAGATGTACAGATCATTTGCATACTTTTTAAAACTTCTTTTTAAAGGTCCTATATTATGCAAATTGAGCTTTAAGCCACGTTAGAATGTTTTTACCTCATCAAAAACATGCCTGGGGCCGTATTTTGTTTCATTCACCTTTATTATTAGTTGACCTACATCTCCAAAGCTGAAAATGCTTTGTTGCACCTTGTGATGTCATGAAACAGTCATTTTCAAGTTAACAGCTACCTTTTTACCTTTTGTTCACTAGTGATTGGCAATTCCAGGGCTGAAATTATCCAGATGGTTTAAGTGAAGGTGTATTAAGTTTAAAAACGCAATGGAGCACTTTCTGTATTACCAGGGTTTGTGTGTTAAACATGTGTGAAAGAAACAAAACACAACTCCAGGTCCGTTTTTAACGAGGAAACAACATTATAACATAGATCCGAAAATAGCGAAATGTAGTCCCTTTAAAACAAACTCTACTATTCTCTGTATACAATATAGAATGCTGCAACAATGCATCAGATTTTAAGACAACCCCTGTGCGCTTCAAAAGACAGGTACTGCGGCTCCATTATTGAGAGTGGATCTATATTCTGCTTGTTATGACGTGTAGGCATCGCACTGAGCACCACACCGCCTCATCACGTCTCGGAAAAGTCCTGCTGCGACTGTGAATGTAGTCCCTATCCACGGCAATGAAACAGGAAGCACCCCATCAAGCAGTCTAAGTATATACTTGGCTCTCCCCTACTAGACTCCTATTAAGGTCATTAGTTCAGACCTCCTCGACATATTTCTAGCTTGTTGCTATTAACTTGAACTAATTGCAGTTGATTCGGTTTACAACAATGTTCAGTTTTAGTTTCATATTAGTAAAAAGCAGATTGCAGTTATGCTTGTCTGCTTTTCGGGGTTATTAAGATGGAAGAAACATGCACTGATTTCAGTCAAACCATAAACTGTGTAAAGAAATTGACTAAGGGAGTGTGACCAGTCTCCAGTCAAATGAAGCTCAAGAGGCTAGCAGTTGTATGAGCAAATTTGGAGCCATATTAGAACCAAGAATTTATGTACACATGGTTAATACAAACATTTTAAGGCTCACCGCAGCAGTTACAAAGAGAGGGGTGACAATTTATCAGTGTCAATTGGAGCTAGTCTCGATGGAGCCGGAAGTGCCCCCATGCTTACTTCCTATTTGTGAGTGTCTTGCGGGTTACCTATATTCATTTATATACAGTCTATGTGCCAAAAATAGACCGTGTGTGATGTCTGTAAAGGTAGACTATGTAACTTTTCTGGTGGAGGGTCAGCCATGTTGTTACCTCATCAAAAACAAACCTGGAGTTGTGTTTTGTTTCATTCACACATGTTTGAATTATCCTGGGTTATTTGTTTGTCTACATCTCCAAAACTCAAAATGCTCTGTCTTACCTTGTGATGTCATGCAGTGGTAGTTTTCAAGTTAACAGCTACTTTTTTTTTAATCTTTTGTGTAGTAGAGATTGGCAATTTTGGGGCTGAAATGATTCAAATGATTCTCATGAAGTCTCGAGTGTAAAAACACAGTGGAGCACTTCTTTAGTTTTTTCTGCTTGAGAGAAGAAATCAGACTAAACATGCAGGATTTGTGTGTTAAACATGTGTGAATGAAACAAAACACAACTCCAGGTATGTTTGTGATGAGGAAGCAACATTATAACACAGATCAGGAAATAGTGTAATATGGGAACATCAGCTCTGTAATTATCCACCGTCTTAGGCCCATAGTAGCTTGCATATTCTCCGAACACCTGCAAATCTAAACAGAAAAAACGTGAATATGAATGCATGTTTAATGACGTATTAGCATATGTTAGTAATCATGTGAGAAAAACAACAACTTCTGAATATGTCATCAAGGCTTATCAGGCTCCTCTCATTAACATAACATTAATGACTGTCGCTTACCTAGAAAGTGTCTGTTCCAGCATTGACAGCAGGTAGCACTTTTACTATGGACTCCACACATTTAGCTGTAGGGAATTAAACCTTCAGCGGAACTGTTGCTAAGTAACGTCATTTGCGTCACAACCATATACTGTATATATAAATGGACATGACTACCGCACTTACCACCGCGTTCCAAATTGGAAGTTCGCATGTAGCTTCCGGCTCCTACTGACCCCGGCTCCCATTGATTTAAATTAGAATATTGTCGTCCCTCTCTCTGTAACTGCTGAAGTAAGCCTCATCATTTTGGTCTTAAAATGTTCATAGTAACTCACTTTATGATCCTATGTTTTATTTTATCTGTCAAAAAACAAAAACAAAACATAAACTGTGTAAAGAAACTGACTAAGGGAGTGTGACCAGTCTCCAGTCAAATGAAGCTCAAGAGGCTGGCAGTTGTATGAGCAAATCTGGAGCCATATTAGGAATAGGAATTTATGTACAGAAAGGTTAAATACAGACATTTTAAGACAAAAATGACGAGGCTAAGTAATATCATTTGCTTGCTCTATGATCCTGTGTTTTATTTTGTCTGTCAAAAAAAAAAATCCTATTCATAATATCGAGCTTGGCCTCAAATTCGCTCCTGTAACCTTTATCATTGCAAGCATTTGAGTGGCGCTGAAGGCTATGGGTGACATCACACTTGCTTAGTCCACTTTTTTATACAGGCTATGGTCACAACAAATGATTAAAGAGCCCATGTTGCTCTATTTTTGATCTATGTTATAATGTTTCCTCATCACAAACATACCTGGAGTTTTGTTTTTGTTTTGTTTCATTCTCACATATTTAAGCTGAGTTCTTCTGTCAAACAGTTCCACCTTGTAGTAATACAAGAAGTGCTCCACTGTGTTTTTAAACTTCATACACCTTCACTAGAATAATTTTTTATGATTTTAGCCCTGGAATTGCCGTTCTCTACTTAAAAAAAGGTAAAAAGTAGCTGTTAACTTGAAAACTGCCTGCTTGTTTCCATAGAAATGATTGTATTGTGTGGGACATTCCACAATATGGTATAAATCTACTTGTTATTTGGATTTTTTTCACTTATTTATATGTTAAACAACAACAACAACAAACAAACTTGAGAACCATGCTGTGAGTGGGTTTGGTCTCTTCATAGATCTGAACTGTAACTTGGCTTAGCAGCATAACCTCCTTGTCTCCTTGGAGTTGAATATACAATCGAATCCAACTTTATTTCTATAGCACATTTTATAAACAAGACAGCTTCCAAAGTGCTTCGGATAGCAATGTAAAACATAAAAATAAAAAAAATTTAAAAATCTTCAGAATTAATTAATTAATTTAATGCTATACTGTGGAACATTCTATACAAAGTTATAACATATCCATTGAAACAAGCATGTGGCATACTCTCCATCTGAAAAGTTACATAGTGCACCTTTAATAAACTATTCAAAAACAATTTGTTCATTATGAGCTCAGCTTTTCTTCCTTCTTTATAAAGGCTCGTGCAGGTGTAGTCTGCTCCCCTTTTATTGTCTCCTCTGATTTGATTTGACTGGTTTAATTATTTTAGAACTAGTCAGATTAAGCATTTGAGCATTTCTCTTTTATGTTTTGTTTTGTTTCTTCATTAACGTTGTTTTTACCTGTCTCTGTGCAGCACTTTGGAGTATAAAATGTGCTATACAAATAAAGTGGATTGGATAGTTTTTATAGAGTATAGTTTTTATATTTACACATGGGCTTTGAGGCTGTAGACTTTCAAGACACAAGGCCTAAAGGAAACCCAAAGAGGAGATGTATGGAGGCACTGAAAGAGGACATTAAGTTATTTGGTGTGAGAGAAGAAGAAACAGAAGCAGAAGAAGAAGAACAAGAAGAAGACTGGAAATTCCTTAAACATGTGTCACCTCTTTGACTAGTCCCCCCTCTCTAACTCAGACCCTCCATGCTGTTTCTCTATCTGTGTTTTGGGTTTGTTTTTCTCCCCTCTGCCTGAGCCTCTCCTCCAATAAGAACAATAGGTTATAGAACGCGTTTTCCTGCGGCATTACTCACAGGCTCCAGACGCCACATGCCATTAGGCTCAGCCCGAGAGAGGAGGAGGAGAGCCCGGAGAGGAAGAGCAATGCTGCCATCTACTGGACAACACAGGACAGGTTTTTATCAGTTGTATCATGTGAATTGACATGTTATGTTATGATGTCCAGCAAAAAAGACATTGCTCATATAAATAAACTATACAGATGATTCTAGTGAAGGTGTATGGAGTTTAAAAACACAGTGGAGCACTTCCTGTATCGCCACATGACATCACAAGGTGGAAGTGTTTTCTACTTGAGAGAAGAAATCAGCTTAAATATGCTGGATCTGTGTGGTAAGCATGTGAATGAAGCAAAGCACAACTCCAGGTATGTTTGTGATGAGAAAATCTAATGTGAACCATGTGAACTGATATGAAACAAAAAACAAAACATTGCCCATATAAAATAAATGTCCTTGGAATATTCAGGAGTATGCTGTGATATTTGCCAGATCAGCCATTCTTCTTCTACATTCAGTTTGAATTCTGAAGAGATTAGATTTGGACAATAGAGGGTGAAAATCTGTTGTTCCAAACTTGATGATCCTGTTAATTTGTATCAAGTGTCTCTCAAATGCAGAAGACATCTACTCTTGAAAAATATATAACTTCTTTTACCTGAGATACATATTAGTTTGGTGCTTCAATTGTTGATTCATGCTGTTTCTCATTCTTTTGTGTTTGGAAAGTGATTGACTAAAAAATTGTCACGATTTTTTATCAAGATTAAAACATTACAGTTTAGTAGTTACCAAAACATGTATAAAATCCCTCAGTCATTCAGGTACATTTCATGGCAAAAGGAGAAATTAAATTTGTCAACTGGACAAAAGATTATTTTGGTTGAATACATTGCACATCTCATCCAAGCTGCTCTTTTAGTTCTGGTCAGAATGCTCGTGGACATTTCCTTATATCTGCCTGAAGTGAGGGGCTAACTACCCTGAAGTTTCTGTTAGTTTCAGAGTTCGACCAAAATAAACTTTTGTCCAGTTTAATTTAATTTCTCCTTTTGCCACAGTTACCAATACTCTGGACACGTCTGTATTTTTTAAAGGTGCATCATGTAATTTTTCTGGTGGGGCGTCTGTCAAATACTGATGTCATTGCTTTATCTGGAATGTAACACAGCATTGTTTGAAATCTTTCTATCTTCATGGAGACCAAACCAGAGTAAGTTACAAGTCAGATCTGTGGAGAGGCAACGCCGCTCACCATCAGAATGTCTGATTTTCTAGGTATTTTTCAGCAGTAAAACCACCTGTAATATATAATGATATTATAATAAATGTAAAGTAGAGCTGTTTAATGTCATAATGTGAAACATTTCAGACAATGACGTGTCCATTGAAACAAGCATGTGACTGACCCCCAACTAAAAAGTTACATAGTGCACCTTCATGTGTATTTCAATACTTTTAAAGAAAACTGAGTATTTCTTTCACCAGTTATGACACAGTAGATATATTAACATTGAAACTGAATATGAAGAATTTATAAATGTATTTCAAAGCACATTATATATTTTTTCTCAATAAGTACAAAGCGTATTTAAGTAGCACTCATGTACTAGACATCCGGGGTAATTCAGTTTTTAAATAAACCCTCTTTGTTTCCTCAAGGTAAACATGTCCCCACATTATTTTCCATCCTGTTACTGCTTGAGAATAGAACTGTAAGTGACCTCCTCCCATTGTGTTTCACTGTCCCCATTCTGCAGCTTTAGAATACCACATGGTCCTACATCTTCAAACTGTTACCACATCTATGGTCCTTCAACTGTTATTACAGCTAATTTTACTGCTGTGTATTTTTATAGTTAAAAGTTTGGACACACCATCTCATGTTTTTTAGTTTTTACTACTTTCCACATTTTATATACATAGAGAAGACATCAAATATATGAAGTAAGGTATATGGGATTATGAAGGAAAGAAAAAAAATGAAATAACTACCAAATATTTTTCAACAAAATGATTTGAATATAAAATTTAAAAGAAAAAATTTGTCCAGTTACTTTTTTATGTATTTATTTTTTCTCTTTGCTACATACTTTTGACAGGTATGTTAACCAATAATATAACTCATCAAAAACACTGAACCCCAGTAGCCACTTGTATATTTTTGTTTTGTTAATCTTTAAAATATCCAAATAAATGTATAGTTGGCACTTTAGGTCTTTCAGTTTAGTCATAACTCTTTTCCTCCAAATATTTTGGATTTTGAGGGTATGTCAGTTTGCTTACAACACTGTGGGGGAGCAGCGACTCTACTCTGAGTTCACCACATGTTCAAACAAATCAATCAATCAGACTCAACAGAACTTGAATTTTGTAACTTTTTTTTTTTTTAGAATCAATTCACCAAAGAAAATTACAAAAAATGTTATTATTATTATTATTATTATTATTATTATTATTATTATTATATATATATATTATTATTATTATATTTTTCATATTTTTCATATATACTTTTTTTTTTCTCAACACAGGATACAATTAAAACATATTCAAGGGCGTAACATGATGAGATGGAGAGAACGAGAGGGACACAAAGACTCTGGCCGTGCTCTTTGTGCTCCTCTGATTCTAGAACAATCCTCTCAGAGCCGCCTGCAGCTTCTATCTGTCCACCTCCCATCTCCTCTGCTTCCTTTTATTTCCTCTTTCCCCTCTCTCTCTCCCGCTCCCTCTGATCTACTCTTACTCTCTTTTCTCCTCTCTGTCTAACCCCTCCCTCTCTCCTCTCCCCCCTTTCTCCTCTGTCTCTACCCCTCTCTCCTCTCTCCCCTCTGATCATCTCTCCTCCCCCTCTCTTCTCCCCTCTCCATCTCACCCCCTCTCTCTCTCCACCTCTGATCATCCCTCCCCTCTCCTCCCCCTATCCTCCCCTTTCTCTCTCTTCTCTCCTCCCCCTTTCCTCCCTCTCTCCTCTCCTTCTCCTCTCACTCTCTCCTCTCCTGGCCCGCAGGACTCTTCAGTAGATTAAGTTCGGCGGTGGCGGCAGTTTCGCTGATTCAGCCATATTCTTTCCAATGACCCACATGCTGCCTCCCCCTCGCTGGAGAAACCTCATAGGCTCTGATTGCATTTCTCACTTTAGGCTCGACAAACACACTTCTTATTGATCTCCAGGACTTAGCCTCCTCCGACCCCGTCCCTCCAGCCACTGTCTCCACACATGGACACACGTGAGCTCCTGGTGTCAGACGCTGTGGGCAAATAGATCAGTTACGGAAAAGCTGGAACACTGTAAAATGTAAAAGTTGTTTGAAAAATAATAACACATTTGCCTTATTACTGCAGCAACACACAAGTCAATAAACAAAACAATAAAAATAGCAGTTATGATGATGTAATAGAAATCTGACTCCCTAAAAATCTGGTGAAGATATTAGATCCACATAGCGATAGAAATAGCTGTTTTGTACAATAAATGTTTGTTTGGTCAAATGGTCACATTTTTCTACAGCGCTTTTCCATTTTCAAGGCACTCAAAGCGCTTTACAACATGGAAGCACTCACCCATTCACACACCAGTGTACGCAAGGTGGGTTAAACGTCTTGCCCAAGGACACAATGGCAGCATTCATCTGTGGGAGCTGGAATCACACCAGCCAACCTGTGGGTCAGTGGATCTGACCACTCAACCTGTGAAGTTTATGTCAAGAGCTGGATTTGAACCACCAACCTTCAGAGATCAGTGGGCAAATGCTGCCCAAAAGTTTAAGTGCATTATTACATAGTTTTATATTGTATTGTATACAGGGATTCAAGATGTAACCTGCTTGTCTCCATGGAGATGCTTTGCCTGGTATCGTATCTATCTCGACTTTATTTAAATGGTGTTATAATTGCTCAATAATAACATTAGAAATACACATTGGACTATGAGTGGGGTTATAATCTGTAACTTCACCGTGTGGCATCACTTGCTTGTCCGCATGGAGATACATGAGTTTAATGCTCTACTGTGGAACATTCCAATCAAAGCAATAACATCACCAGGTCATGTATATAGACTGTATACCAGGGGTCTCCAACCAGTAGCTCTTCGCCCTCTTAAAAGTAGCTCGCCAAGGGATTTCTGAATTATATGTGTTGTGTTGAATAACTAAAACTGTATTAATTGCCACTGTAAATGTATTATTTTGATGCCTAACTAAATAATAATGGATAATGGTTTATGGTTTATGTGCTTGCTGTGCTTTTATATGTACAAAATTTCTTGAAAACACTAAAATGAGTAGCTCTCTGGCATTTTGTTTGGTAAAAGTAGTTCACCGGAGAAAAAAGGTTAGAGACCCCTGCTGTGTACACTACCAGTCAAAAGTTTTAGAACACCACACTTTTTCCACTTTTTTACTGTTTACTGTTGACCAAAAGCTATTCTAAACTTTTGATTCATGAAAGTGTCCACCTTTGGAAAATATAACAGCTGAACACACTCATGACATTCTTTTTACAATAGAAATCAAATATTCTTCAAAAAGTTCTTTCCAAGTCAGTTGCAGAAGTTTCCATAAACATGTGGCACTTGTAGGTTGTTTGGCTTTTACTCTTTTGTCCAGTTCATCCCAAACCAGCTCGATGGGGTTTAAGTCTGGAGACTGTGCTGGACACTCCATGTTTTTAAGCTTTACCATGTTGTTCTTTTTTCCTGAGGTAGTCTTGGCAGAGCTTGAACCTTGAACATACCTTTGTACCATTTGAGGATATATTGGACATGACTTGAATTGCAATAAATAACTGGAAAAATTAGGGTGCTCTAAAACTTTTGACCGCTTTTCCGGCACCTTTCTGACCCTGGCTCTCTTTGACTTAGATTGGAATATTATCATCCCCCTCTTCATCATTTTGGTCTCAAAGTGTTCATTTTAAACTGCTGTACATGATCCTGGTGTTTTGTTGGTGGGGTTTTATTTCGCTATTTTGTCCATCAAAAAAATCCTATTCATAATATCAAGCCCAGCTTCAAATTCGCTCCTGTCACCATTGATTTTAGTTGGTCTGAAAGCTATGGATCACGTCACACTCACTTAGTCTACTTTTTTATACAGTCTATGGCCACGTACCTTCCTCCAGAAAAGTTACATAGTGCACCTTTAAAGTGCCTATGACAGGTTAGACTAATTTTCCTCAAACACAGTGATTCCATGCCTCATTATATTTAATATTTTACAATAAAATGTAGGCCAAGTCTTCTTTAATGTACACAGAAATTATTATCTGACAAGTACAAATAAAAGAAAACACCCTTATTTTGTTTAAATCATGTTCAAAGTTCATAAAACTGTGTTTCTTGTGTGTAAATTGGGCTGAACTTTTGGGTAAAATTCTCCCTAGTAAAACCTACATCCATATTTTTCAACTTTTATTTGCAAATTGCCTCTTGATCGATGTAAAACTAAAAATTTATATTTACAACAAATAATCCAAATTAGACAATCATCACCATATGTCATACAAACTTTAATTTATTTTTTTTCCAGAACTATAACTTTTGTAGATAATTCCTTTCAACATAACAACAACACCTCCTTAAATGAGTGAGGAGGCTGTCTCTTCCACACTCGCTCCATACATTAGCAGTTCCTTTGATATGTCTGAGCCGTGCTTCTGTTCTGACAGGAGAACCACACTTTACTGGCACCACTTGAAAGAAAACGACAAAGGAAATCACAACGTGCATGTGTTACTCCCATGACAGAAGAAGAGAAGTTTGGAATAAAGTTACTCAGGCAAAGAAATTAGCTTATAGGCTAGTGACGATGGTGGATGTTGCTCTGAAATAATTGCTTTACTTTCTTGTATGTACACTATCAGTCAAAAGTTTGGACATGGCTTTTCTTCTTTATTTTCATGATTATTTACATTGGAGATTGTCAGTGAAAGCTTCAAACACGTGGAGTGAAGTCAAATCACTCAAAACCTTTTATTCCATACATCTTGCTTCATATATTTGATGTCTTCCATGTGTATTTAAAATGTGAACAAAGAAAAACAACATTGAATGACAGGGTGTGTCCAAAGTTTTAGCTGGTAGTGTCTATGGATCTGTGGTAAGAGTAAAAATGCATGTTTGTCAATGTAATTTTTGAGCAATAATATTCTTCAGATTTACGACTGAAATCAACAGTATGCAACCTTTTAGCTGTTTTTGTGTATTGCACTGAAAAACATCATTCCTTCCTGTGAGTAGGCTTGCATCTCCACAAACCTGACTCTTATTTGGCCAGGAAAAGGCCTCCCCCTGTTTGTTTCCATGGACATGTTGTTCTCTTCGCTCTAATCTTCAACAGTATGCCATACGTATCTTGGAGAATGTTCCAAAGTATGGCTTTAACTTTCTATTTCCATTTAAACATGCAGGTGCTGTGTCACTACTTACCGGCGCGAATGTAAATATGAGTGTAAAGTAAAATATACAAATGATTAATGTATGCCTATCATATATCATTTGTGCTGGATATTTTATTTGACATTAATAAAAATATTTTAAGCAGCCTAAATTTGCAGATGTGATCTAATCTTGACACATTTAGACCTTTCCTTTTGTCTTCTCTGTGTTTGATAAAGCTTAAGAACATCTCAAGAAGATTTCTCCATCTTGCAGAATTTGTGGGCATGAGAGGGTCAAAATATCGTAGATGCAAGGGGGAGTGGGAATGAAAATTACAATTCTTTGCGATCGTGGTCTACCCTGATGATGGAAACCGTCTGACCTCGCAGCATTAGGATTCGTTCGCTCGATGGTAGGCGGGTACTTTTTTTCATTTAACTAATTGCTGCTGGCATATTAAGCTTTTCCCAAATCCCGTAGGAAGAAGGGCAATAACGTCTTTCTCCTTGATAAAATTCACCAAACATTCTCTTTGTTCCACCTTTAAATCCCTGATCTTCTTGCAAACTGTCTAGTGTAGTCTGATTCCTGACCTAGTCACTGGAGAGAAATTAAATTGAGTGGAGGCACTAGGTGGCGCTAGCCTGGCTAGGAGCAAGCAGGAGCAGGACTGAAAATTCTGTCTCGTGCAGAACTCTATGTGCTACCTCCAGAAAATTACACACTGTGCCTTTAATGACTCCCATTGTCGAGCAGCCTATCAGAATTTACAACTGCACTGCACTTTAATCAAGGGCCACATATCAAAACACAGACAAAGCAGAGGACCAGTGGAGGGCCATAGACGAACACAGTGCTAAATTGAAATATCTGAATTTATAACAGGTTAGAAGGAGCCACTAGACCTTTATTCATGTTTAGATCCTCAATAGGACAAACTAAATATTTGAGAGTTGTTGTATCAAGGTAGACTTTCAAAAAATTGCTTCACTTGTACTATGGGCTTAATCACCTGGAAGCCTTAGGGCCAAGAAAGAATGGTTTGAGGACCGCATTTCGCTCCTGGGCCATAGTTTGAACATGCCTAATTTAGAAGTTCAAAATGAGATGATCAGTAATTCTAACTCTACATCCCATTTCCTCCTTTAGCGTCCACTCACCTGTCCAAGTGAAACAGTATAGACGCTGACCTTATACATTTTCGATGTGGTCCCAGGGGCCCAGGACACGCTGCTAACACTTGTACTAACACATTTTACAACACTGAAAACACCATTTGACCTGCTACCACCACTACTTGTCCCTGCACCTCCGATCGTCACTTCAGCACAGACTCAGAAAGTCCCTCAAAATGGAGTAAAAGATGTTTGTTTGTTTGTGTGAGCCCGGGGTCCTGGGCTCAGCGTGGGGTCCGATCTGGTCGAGTGGAGAGGGGGCTGGATCTTCATGGTCTGTGGCTGATCTCAGCGGGGAAATCTGAAGATGAGACCAAATGTAGAGACACACAAATGCAAGTAGAGAAGCTTGTGCTGTTTTATTAAAGGTCCTATATTACCAAAAAAAAAGCTTCAAGGTTTACTGGAATGTTGTTTCCTCCTCAGAAGCTAGAGTTGTGTTTTGTTTCATTCACACATGTTTAAGTAGTCCTGCATCATTAGTCTGTCTGCATCTCCAAAGCTCAAAATGTTTTGTTGCACCTTGTGATGTCATGAAGTGGTAGTTTTAACAGCTATCTTTTATGCTTTGTTCAGTAGAGACTGGCAGTTCCAGAGCTGAAAATAACCAACTGATTCTAGTGAAGGTGTATGGATCTTAAAAGCACCGTCTGTCTCTCTCTCTGTCTTTCCCTCTGTGTGTCTGTCTCTCTCTCTGTCTTTCCCTCTGTGTGTCTGTCTCTCTCTCTGTCTTTCCCTCTGTGTGTCTGTCTCTCTCTCTGTCTTTCCCTCTGTGTGTCTGTCTCTCTCTCTGTTTCTCTCAGTCTGTGTCTCTGTCCCTCTGTCTGTCTCTCTCTATCCTTGCGTGTGTTTCTCTCTCTATCTGTGTCTTTCTCTGTTTCTCTCTCTCTCTCTCTCTCTCTCTCTTTTTCACTCTATCTGTCTGTCTCTCTCTGTCTCTCTATCTCTCTGTGCGTGTGTCTCTCTCTTTCCATCTCTCTCTGTGTCTCTCTTTCTCTGTGTGTGTCTGTATCTCTCTTCTCTCTCTCTCTGTCTCTCTCTCTCTTTCTTTCGCTGTCTCTCTTTTTCTCTGTCTCTCTCTGTCTTTGTGTGTGTCGCTCTCTCTTTCTCTCGCTGTCTCTTTTTCTCTCTCTCTCCGTCTCCCTCTCTCTGTCTCTCTCTCTCTCTCTTTGTGTGTGTGTCTCTCTCTCTTTCTCTCGCTGTCTCTCTTTCTCTCTCTCTCTCTCTCTCTCTCCGTCTCCCTCTCTCTGTCTCTCTCTCTCTCTCTTTGTGTGTGTCTCTCTCTCTTTCTCTCGCTGTCTCTCTTTCTCTCTCTCTCTCTCTCCCTCTCTCTGTCTCTTTCTCTGTCTCTCTTTCTCTCTCTCTGTTTCTCTCTTTCTGTCTCTCTCTCTCTCTCTCTCTCTCTGTGTGTCTCTCTTTCTGTCTTTGTCTTTCTCTCTCTCTTTTATGTCTCTCTCTCTCTCTTTTATGTCTCTTCTCTCTCTCTTTCTCTTGCTGTCTCTCTTTTTCTCTGTCTCTCTCTCTGTCTCTCTCTCTCCCTCTCTCTGTCTCTCTGTATCTGTTTCTCTCTTTCTGTCTCTCTTTCTCTCTCTGTCTCTCTCTCTCTATGTCTCTCTTTCTCTCTCTGTATCTCTATATCTCGCTCTTTGTTTCTCTCTCTCTCTATGTCTCTCTTTCTGTGTGTGTGTGTGTCTCTCTCTCTCTTTCTCTCTGTCTCTGTCTGTCTCTCTCTGTGTGTCCTTCTTTGTCTCTCTCCTCTCTCTCTCTCTCTTTCACTCTCTCTGTCTCTTTCTCTGCCTCTTTCTCAGTCTCTCTCAATCTGTCTCTCTTTCTCTCCCTCTCTCCATCCGTCCTCTGTTATCTCTGTGTTTAGACTGTACCATCTGCTCCATTAATTGATCAAAAAGCCCGTGGATGTTCTGCGATGTTTGGGTGATTGAATTTTTCAGGACACCTCCCCCCTTCCCCTCCTCTCCTCTCCCCTGCACCTCTGTCCGCACCTGTCGACTGCTCCTGTCGGCTGCTCCTGTCTCTTACTCCCTGTATACTTAGAACAGAATCTCTTCCATTGTAATACACTGAAGCCTTATATGTTAATGTGAACAAATCCTACACTCAAAAAAGGGGGAAAACTGATTAGCCCTAAATAAATACAGCATATTATGACACTTTTTTACATTAAATCAAAGCAAATAATTGAAAAGATTACCTTTAACTTCACTTTTTTTTCTTATGGTATTTATTGTAACTACATCCAGTTTTTTTATAATTCACTGTGTAATTAAATAAAAAACTCAGAGCTTGAGAGAAACTTAGACTGCACGTTTTTCACCCATGACATTCAGGACACTTACTGTAATTCACCCCAACAACAATTCATATTTATTACACTTGAGGGGGTTTATTTATGCAAATTAGAGACAAACATTTTGCAGTCTTTTTCCTTTAAAATCACACGTTGACAAATAGAAGCACTGTAACATTTGAACATACATCATACATGTCACTCAATGGTGGAACTTAACAAAGTGATAGTAGTGAGGTACTAAAAACTGTGCTTGTGTGAAAGCACTGAAGTACCTTCTTAAACGGGTACTTTAATACTTTTACCGAAGTAGATTTTTCATGTGGTACTTTTATTTTAGAGGGACAGCCTGGAATTTTGGACATAGGACCTCATTTCCTAGTGTTGGAGACGTGTGGAGACACTTTTTCCATATTCCATCCAGTCCTTGTATTTGCAGAGGTCACTAGTGCTAGGCTAGTGCATGTCAATGGCCATAGTTAGCCTGCCACTAAAAATAGTCTTACCCACTCCACGAAACACCGGAAGCAAATCTATTATTACGCCAGACTGTAGATGTGAATGTCTTTTTTGATAGAATAATTTTAGGAGTAAAACCAGCCTTGCACTTGAAGGATTTATGTCTTGCACTTCCTCGTGGACTGATATCACCTAGCCCCTATCTTACCGGCAAAGTAAAATTCCGCTCCCGCTGAGAAAATAGTCCCTCAACATGCGACAATTCATGCAATGGAAGATTAGATTTATTTCAAACATTATTCTATCAACACAGACATTTACATCGAGTAAGACTGTTTTTAGTGGCAGGCTAACTATGGCCATTTACATGAACTAACCTAGCACCACCAACCTCTGCAAATACAAGGACTGGATGGAATATTTTAAAAAAGTGTCTTCACACATCTCCAACACTCTGGCTCACTATGAAATGAGGTCCTATGTCCAAAATTCCGGACTGTCCCTTTAACTTGAGTACTTTTTTTTTGTTTTTGTGCTTTTGCTTCAGTCTCTGTACTTTTATTTCAGTGACAATACATCTTTCACCACTGTATATTGCTTAATAATTGAATTGCTTAATTACTTAATAACTTGACCTGATAAATAAATACATAAATAAACATCCATATCAGTGATAGCTCTGCCTCTGTTCTGTCTGGTTTGAATAAGACCAATGTAAACTCATGGTACTTCACTTAAACCAGCACAGAGAGCTTCAAAACAGCCACACAATAGAGCGGCCTCATCAGGGATTACCCCAGGCTGTTTTATCTCCCACTTAAATTGCCTTGAAGAGAAAAAAAAAAAAAAAGAGCTAATTCCCAGGTTTCAAAAAGAGAAAGAACTCTCTGGCGCCTCCTGTGCTGCAGATGCTGTGCCTCTGATCCGTGAGTGTTTTAAGGGAGCAGCACTTGCATTGTTCACTCTCATATTGATATTTGTGGCCTACTTTTTTCTTATACTTCCTGTTTACCTCATGCTTTTAGGTACAGAAAGATTTGTTCATTGGTCCATGTCTATTGATTCAGTTGTTGTTTTTGCCAGTTCTTTTCACTGAAAGGTGGAATATGGATTGATTTTGTGAGCATTTTCTAATTGGAGTTAGCAAAGTTCACAATTACACTGTAGCCTAATTAGTCCAGACCTGTTAGAGCGTGTAAATTAAATTATTGAATAAGTGTAATTACGCTGGATTATATTAATTACAACATAATACGTTTTATACTCTGTAATTAAACTGCAAATAGACCTTGAATCTTTTTCTTTAAAAAAAAAACTAAAACTTATTTACATTGTAATTAAACCAAGACTAAGTTTTAGTTACACTGCAAAGATCGTTTCTTTTAATTGTACGCTCTGTTGGAGTCACATAGAATTGCAGCTCTTTGTAACTCCTCTAATCTTGTTTTCGTAACATTAGTCTAGGTTTGTTGTTATCTTACAGGTTCAGATATAATGCTACGTTCGTTTATCCATCCGTCTCCCACTTGGATCTGGAATATGATGTCACGACCACGCTTCAACCGTTTTATTATGTTCCGTGTGCCTAACTTGGAGAAAAAAGTGGAGGCTAAGTGGAAAGCTGTTACCAGGAGCTCCAAAATAAGTCTGTGCTTCAACTACACAACCTTGAGGAAGAATTCACGGTAGCTGACAGAAAATGTGCTAAAAACATGGGCAACACCAACCACCATCCCCATAAGCAGTGATACAGGCTCAGTAAGTTATTATTGCCGAGTATACGAGTGACTGAAATTGTCATTTAAACCACCAAAGCATCTAAACACAATAAAAACAGCTCATACTACAAATGACACTGGCCGCAGCTATCTTGGATTCCATCTCTGAAACTTTGCTTGGTCTATTCCGAGCCCTTCCAAGTTCCGAGTTCGAGGAAAAGTGGCGTGTCAGTGCGTGTCGCTAGGCAACGTCCTTGGATCTCCAAATCGAAACAATAAACAAACACATCCATAAAACCCATATGACCATATTAAAGGTGCACTGCCTAACATTTCTTGTGGAGGGTTCGCCACCTGCATATCTCCATGGAAATGTTATTGCTTTGTCTAGAATGTTCCACAGTATAGATTAATCCTATCACACTGGTTAAAGCACTATGCTGCGTTACAGTTCAGATCTGGGATTGGTGCTACTTTTCAGAGAAGAAATTATTGTATTTTTGAGCAATAGAAACACCTATGATGAATAAAAGCTAGATGGATATCTTTAATGTCATTTCATGGAACATTCCAGGCAAAGCAAGAACATCTCTGTGGAGACAAGTAGGTAGCAGAGCCTCCACCAGAAAATGTTCATAGTGAACCTTTAACATTTGTCTAGTTTTGTTGTTATCATACATTATAAAGCAGGTTATGACCATATTAAAGATGAATCATTTTCTTTCAGACTCACTGACATTTCTCAGATGTGCTCAGTTAAAAATAGTGACTTCTGTTTCAAACTCTTTTAGCAGTACAGTATGAAGCCAGTACAATTACGCACATACATGTACCAGTGGTTAATAGCCCAGTTTATGACAGGAATATGACTTTAATTTGCATAATCACTGTGATGATTGGGGCGCTGCATAAACCTGCAGTGAGGTGATTGATGGAAATGTAATTATGACACCTCTTAGTTATTAAATGTAATCAGACGAAGCCACTTATCTGCACATGTACCGTTAGCGCAGGGCTGAGGAGTCCTGCCAGTCCTTTTGTCAAACCCTCTCCTCATGTGAGCTCCTCTGGTCTTTAACGTGCTCCAGTCAACATCACCAGAGAGCATCATGAAGCTGAGGACGCGAACGTGTTTGTGATTGGCTCTAATTAATATGCTAATCTGGTAGTTCATTTTTGCATGAACTGAGTTTTGCATGTCATCAAGTTATAATAATATAGAAAAAAAAATTTATTTTGTTTATTTATTTATTAGTATTTGGAAGTATAGTAGTCAAGAGCAAATTAGCAGTACTTCACTGGTCCCTGTCTATGTTTGGAATAGTACAGGTACTACTATAATACAAGTAAATAGTATCCAATCCAATCCAACTTAATTTTATAGCACACTGTACAAACAAAACAGTTTCCAAAGTGCTTCACATAGCAATGCAACATTTTACTTAAAAAAAATAAATAAATAAAAATAAAAAATCAGAATTATGTTTAATAAAGACACTAATAGAAAAATAAAATAATAATAATAAAATCAATAAACAAAAATAATAAAATCTATACATAAAAGCAGTGTTGTGCAAGTTCACACTTTTCATGAACTAGTTCAAAGTTCAGTTCACACTTTTTCAAAGTGAATAGTTCACGTTCATAGTTCACAATTTTAATTTTGAACTAGTTCAAAGTTCAGTTCATTTTATATTTAGATGAGATCTGTAAATGAAAGGCTGCATTTATTTTTTCAAACTGACTTCTAGTTTACAACAACTTTACAAGATACACTGTTGGACAAGTGACTTTAAAACTGTAATGTCATTTATGACTTGTTATTGTCATTTCTAAGTCATTTGTTACATTACAATATTACTGTGTTTAAAATGTAAAACATTACACGACTATTA
The DNA here is from genome assembly GCF_026225935.1 of Boleophthalmus pectinirostris. Classification (NCBI taxonomy): domain Eukaryota; kingdom Metazoa; phylum Chordata; class Actinopteri; order Gobiiformes; family Gobiidae; genus Boleophthalmus; species Boleophthalmus pectinirostris. The sequence goes on along the minus strand of NW_026571153.1, from coordinate 20,746,302 downwards.
CAGCACTTTTAATTTACTCTCACCAAAAGAACTGTTAAGATGCTGAACTTTTGCGCCATATATGGACTGAACCAGGACTAACCAGGACTAAACCGGGTCTAAACCAGGTCTAAACCAGGTCTAAACCAGGACTGAACCAGAACTGAACCAGGTCCAAACCAGGACTAAACCAGGTCTAAACCAGGACTGAACCAGAATTGAACCAGGTCTAAACCAGGACTGAACCAGGACTAAACCAGAACTGAACCAGGAATAAACCAGGTCTAAACCAGAACTGAACCAGGACTAAACCAGGACTAAACCAAGACTAAACCAGGACCAAACCAGGACTAATCCTAGACTAGAACTTGGAATCTAGGACCGCCCCTGAGAGAACCCCGAGTGCGATCGGCGTCAGCTGCGTTTAGTTCGGTGGAACGCGGACTTCTGCGTCGGTCCTTTCGCTCAAGATCACGGTCTACGCGGGCGCACCTCCGGCGTTTCACCGCTGCTGATATCGCGGTGAGCAAATCTGCAAATAGCAAATTTGTATGAAGAAAAACGAAAAACCCACCATTTCAATCCAGGTTAAAAAAGCATTGTGACGCGCGTTACTGACATATGTACCAAGTAAAATAATACTTGCGCGGAGCAGCACGTCCTGTGCGTGTAGATTTCAGAAAATAGGATCCATCCTAAAATACACAGAGAGCATGTATCTATTGTTGTATTTGTGTATTTACCATCAGCACATTGTGCTCCCTGGGCAGTTGTGTATCATGTGAAAGAGCCCAGATCCACATACACTGTTAATTAGTGCTTGGAAATTTACTTTTGAAATCCTTGCGTTTGCCGTGGTCAGCCTGTACAGAAGGTAAATACAAGCAGCTAAACGCGCCCAGTCAAGTTTGATTGACTTCCCATTGAGAGACACAAGAGCCCGTACGTTCCGCTAAAGCTGCCGGTGGAGTCGCCTTCGCGTTGACACGCGGCTGTGGTTTCACGACGTTAAGTGCGAGCAGATCGTCACACGTCAAATTCCGACGTTTAACTGAACCCCAACAGTGACGTACGTCGTTCATCACACATAATTTGAACAAATTAACGTTCAAGTTCTTGATTTACAAAAGTGTTGCTGTTCAGTTCAAAGTTCACTGAAAAATGAACGTGTTCAATGAACGCGTTCTTTTGAACTCGTTCATGCACAACACTGCATAAAGCAGTACTAAAAAATAAAATAGATAAATAAATAAATAAAATAAAATAAAAGACGCAGAGGACCACACAACTCACGCGGTGTTAAAAGCCAGAGAATAAAAAGTGGGCCTTAAGACGAGACTTAAAACACTCTGTTCGGATGTGGGGGGGCAGAGCGTTCCAGAGTTTGGGGCCGGCCACAGAGAAAGCCCTGTCCCCCTTGGTTTTAAGTCTTGTTTTGGGGACCACGAGCTGGAGCTGGCCCTCGGACCTCAGAGCGCGTGCGGGGCCAGTCCATTCAAAGCTTAGTACTCTAGTTTTGCTGTGTCAAAATTGTTGCTGAATTTCAAATGAGTAAGCCATGCCTAATGTTACAGCCCCAGGCCTCCAGTTCTTTGACCTGTTTTCTGTGTATGTTTTAATTTCTTTCTTGTCCCCATGGATTCGTGCTGTGAGAACTCTGGTCCCTGATTGGTGGTGTTCACCTCTGCCTCACCTCCAGCTTCTCCCCCCGTTTAAGGTGATTCTTCACAACAAGGCCTCAGGGCTGCTGGACTTTGTGACCCGTCTGCTTTTTTGTGTGTTTCAATGTCTCTTTCATGTCAGTCACTCGTTTTTGCACTAGTATGTGTCTGACTTTGTTTGTGTTGAGACACTTGTTTAGTTCTGTTTTGTGCCCTTTTATTTTGTCACTCGATTCTGTTTGTGGGTTTATGTGGTTTTACTTTGGGGCACTTGTGATTTAGTTTTGTTGTGTGTCCCTTAGTTTAATCACTTGTTTTTATTTAGACCTGCGTCACCGTTTTTTTTTTTTGTTTTTTTGGCACAAAGCTCGTTATATGTTAATCCTGTTGTTTCATTTCTTAGTTTTGGTTACTTTTTTAGCCTGTTTTGTTAAGTTACTTTTTTACATTCCTGTTAATGAAAAATTACTTAATTTATTCCATTCTCCACTTTGTTTTGGTTTTTTTTTTGTTTTTTTTTGTTACTTTCCTGATGCTACCGAACTGGGTCGTAACACCAAGAGTGTAAAATTTAGGCTTTATTTAATTAAAGTATTTATTTATTTATTTATTTTGTAGTGAAGGGTCAGCCACCTGCTTGTTTCTATGGAAATATTGAGGGAGACATGCAGGTCACATTACAACTTACATTACGTTATATTTACAACTCAGATCTGTGGAGAGTCACCCTTATTCACAGAAGGAATTATTGTATTTTTGAGCAATACAAACACAAATAATGAATAAAATGCTAGATGTATGTGTATATGTTTAATGTCATGCCATGGAACATTCCAGACAAAGTAATAACATCTCCATGGAGACAAGAAGGGAGCGGAGCCTCCACCAGAGAAGTTGCGCAGTGGACCTTCAAACTCATTGCAAAAAGTTTGGCTGACTGAATGGATTACATTACTCTCAGGGAACACAATTCTTTTGCAAGTAATTAGAATGTTTTTTTGTTGTTTTTTGCTTTTATCACATTAGAATTTAATATATAATCTGTTTTATACATTGTTTACACACTCTTAACAAACTCCAGCAAACTGTGCAACTCTAAAACATAAACTGCTTTGACACACCATTCTCGAAGTATATAATATAACTTCACCAAGCTTCACCCAAATCACGCTGTTGTTTCCGCGGATACATCAGCACATGCAAAAACGCGAGGAAACCGAGATAAAATGGCGAAGTATGGGAGCTGCGCGCGCTGAAGTGAAAGTAATTATAGCGCCTATAAAACCAGTGGAAATGTCAAAGTCTTCACCGTGTTTACCCCATCTCAAGCTCTTGTTCGGGAGCTGACGATCTTTGAAAGCATAAATCCCGGACCTTAAAGCGGAGAAAGTGAGTATATGCAGTGTACAGTGCTGTGTGCCACTGACAGTTAGGCTGGTCTTTGCATACGTGCCCACACTTTTGCTTATTCTGCGATTTTAAATACACATACACTGGTGTTGTTTTGCCGAATCTGCAACTACTAGGAATCCTGCGTACCTCCTGTCACCTTACACAAATAATGATATAGGATCTGGAACAAACTTTTTAATTGGGGGTTGTGCTGTGGCTATTTCAAGTGGATCTATTAACAAATTGTTTGCAAAGCGTTTTGAAGAGGTAATTACTATAGATCGCAATGGAAAATAAAAACAGGACTAGTTCATTTGAATCGGTTTGCAGTGATCCAAACATATTTCTCTTTTACTTTATGCATTCCGAGCAGGCTAATTATCAACCACGCTTTGCTGTCAGGTTAGTGCCAACAAGCAACTAACATGCTAACATTGCACTTCCTGATTCAGATTATTTAAAAAAGCTTTGTAATAAGATGCAAACAGCGCACAATGATCTCATTTTCACTCCAAGAGCTGAAAGGCAAGACAAAATTTGCTCAAATAAATAGGAAAAATCTGTCACAGCCAATTTAAAAGAAGAAAAAGGAAGATCATGATTTCTATGCAATGCAATATGTCTAAATTTAAGTCTAAGGTCTGTTCCCAGTCTGATGGTGATGGCCGCAGAGCACTGATATAGTATAGGCCACGTTTACATGATGTTTTTTAAAATTCTGAATTAATTGTTCTGAATCAAATAGTTCAGAATTAAAATATTCTCCTTCGAGTTTACATGGAAATAATAAATCCAAATTGAGGTTTACATGGAAACACGTTAAATCATCTTTATTTAATTCCACTCAACGTCTAGGGGACGGGAAGAGTTCTGATTGGACAGGGACAAATGTATTCACGTCTACAGGAAGAAAACACTTAAGCACACTTAAGCTGCTACTGTTTTTTTTGGTCAGCTCGGTTTGTCATTATGACATGGAGACAAACATGATACAAACTTTTTTTGCAGTTGTTCCAATAATAATGAAGCAGCAGCAACAGAATTCTTTCATCATGCTTTACGTCTGTCAGCTGAGAAAGAGAAGGGAAGAGTGTCGGAGAAGGGAGGAAGAAGACAAATTGAGTCAATGGCTGCTCTACCTCAGCCCACTCCCGCATCCCACTCATAAATCCAAGGAGCAGTGGATGAAAGTCCGAAACCAGGACTCGTGGAGCGAGTCCAGATCGTGTCAGAAGGGCGACCCAACGAGCATGTGCTGAACGACCGGAATTATTTTTAAGAAGGATAAACATTTACATGATCAAGGAATAAATGTATTTGGCTTTAAAATCGGAATAAACCACCCACTTACTTCAAAATTAAATTAAGTGTTTACATGGTCTTTTTAAAGCGGAATTAATTTTTATTCAGAATTACATTATTTTTATTTGGAATTAAAGTTCTCATGTAAACGTGCAAATGTCTCAAATATCATTTATTTCTGTCCCTACATTCTACTCACAGCAGCTGAACGTTTGTTTACTGTTGCTATGGTGATGTCATGGCGATGGCAGCAGAGCAGTGATATAGAATGTGATTTAACTATTGCCGGACTACTTGTGGGTTTTGATACAATAGGGCATTTCAAACTTCTATTCAAAAATGTTAATGCAATTTGAAATGTATATTAATTACTGGGAAAATGAATGAACTTATCAAATACTTATTATTTTAGAATGAATCCATCTCCAGAGCAGTTTCTTATCTCAAACTCACTCACATCAGAAAAGTGAAAATCGTAGCTCCTCTGCTCCCCCACCAACTTCCACATGAATCCACCAGCGCAGAAGGCAAACCCACAAGTCTCCTGCCAACAAGTCAAAATAGACAAATTCTAACTTTGGATTTTCTAGTTTCCACTAAATTCACTTCAATTCCACATCGGCAGCTGGAAAACTCAGAGCCTGCTGTTATTTTCTTCTGATAGAGAGTGGAGAGGAGTGCACATGAGGATACTAAGGTTTTCCCAGGTAATCATGGTTATGCTAACAAAAGGCAAAAAAAAAAGGTCACCCAGTTCTATATAAACTGTATTTAAAGCTTAAGATAACAGTTTAAAATGCCCCTAAGATGCTAATCTCAAAGAGGAGAAACAGCATGAGATGGAGTGGGAACAAGCATTTTCACAAATATAGACATGATACAGAACTTTTTACTGAAGCAAATTTAGTAGTGAGGAGTATAAATTTATGCTTACATTTCATGCAATACACAAACTATCCGAGCCAGCTGCTGTCACTTGTCCATGGACTAGTATTCTAGGCGTGTTGGTTCAGTGAGGAGGTGGGGCACAGTGAGCTCCATAGTCCCTGGTACTGCACAGTTATCTGGGCCTCATCCTGATACATATAATTATGGAGGAGACTGGGCGGTGCAGATGGAGGCCTGGATGACACGTCCATGTTTACTCCTCACAGCTGCTGTCAGGGAGCAGCACAACAAGGCCTGGGAAATAATGGGGAGAGCTAAGCATCATTTTATCTGTACTGAAAAAATACTAAGAGAAGTTTAATCACACGTTTTAATTATTATAGAGTTTGGTTGAAGACACTGTTATTAACCTGATTTTGACTGTCTTCAAAATCTTAAAAACATAATTATTTCATTTTAAGTGGTTTGCAGTGGTCCAGAGTGATTCCTCTCATCCTATGTATTACAAGCTTTATAACTATTATTCATTCAGAAATCAGAGTAGAGTTTTGCCTTCAATATAAAGCTAACAAGAACTTGCATGCTAACTGTGGATTTCCTGATTATCAAACAATGAAAAACACTTTATAATTAAATGCAACAGCATGCAGAGGACTATGAAAATAAACTTGAGCATCTGTGTAAGTGCTATATGACTAATGCAGGGGTTCTCAAACATTTTGAGGCCAGGGACCTTTTATGGGTATGAAAATACCCCAAGGACCTCCTGTTATTCCACACAATTGGCATCACAATCCAGAAGTTTAAACATGTTTCTAACCAAGTTTGGATAAAAGATTAATTTCTCATAGTCCTTATTTTATTGGTGTAGTTATTACTGTCAAAACATTGTGGGGCATATCCTTTCTCAGGCCTTTACGCGAGCGCGAGTGTGGGGCGAGGAGCTCAAAACATGAGGTGTGCTGTACCTGAAAATCAGGTGGAGTGGAGCAGACTGAGGGCGTGGTGTCAGCCACTTTTCCAGTTTGGGGGTTTGAGTCCAGTCCTTATATTGCCATCTCTTGTTATTGTGATGTCCACCACCACAGCTTTGGTCATCAGCGGAAACAGCTTTCAGTGTCGCTGTAAATATTATAACTTCGGGGGATGTGGGGTGGGGGACGGGGTGAGATATCATCGCATACAGTGCTATTGAGCTGCTATACTATATATATGAGCTGCAGAACAAATTCCCTTGGGACCTTGGGGTCTCCAGTCTGTACCCTGCACAGATGTTTCTGTACACTATGCCCGCCACTTGGTTAGGACACTCCATGTATGCTTTCCTGCCAGCATCTTTACACCCTGCAATTATGTGCTGGACTGTCTCAGGAGCCCTGCCTGGACACGCCCCCTCACCGACACTTGCACTTGTACAAAGATTGGTGGCAAGATATGTCCCTATATGTTTGGCATTGTACATCACGAAATATTTAAGTAATGATCATTGTCATCACTAGACTACTACACTAATCCAGTCATATTATTTTTAATGAGTTGCTGAATTGTGAAGGGAGTGGAGTGTATTGAACATTCATTGTTGTATTAATGTATTTTCATGAATTTTTGGCAACAATAAATATTCATGTATGCACTGGCTTAGTTGTAACTGAGTTGTCATGCCCAGTGATACAACAACACTATGAACTGATTGGAGCTGGTATCAAGCCTCATTTGCCCAGAATGAAAAGATTGTCTCAAATACAGTTTCTAAGATTTGCAGAAAGTTAATGTATATAATAAGTTTGGTGCTTTTACCTTTGTTCAGATCCTTCTTGTACGTCTCTGCAGGGGACTTCAGCTCAGATAAGTCAAGGTTATACAGCAAAATGTTCAAGACTACTGGTGGTTGCTGATGGTGCTTTGTGTAACTTTTCTGGTGGACAGTCAGTCAAATGCTTTTCTTCATAAAGATGTTATTGCTTTATCTGTAATGTTTCACAGTATGACACTCCACCAGAAAAGTTCCACAATGCACTTTTGAACTTATATAATAGTCTTATTGGTGCTCTTACCTGACCAGAAAAGCCCCATTGTGTTCATATCATTTGCGTCTCTGCAAGGGACTTGAGCTCAAATAAGTCAAGGTTATTATAAAAAGCAGAAGACTGCTGGTGGTTGCAATTTAAAGTGCAGCCTTTATGTTGTGTCCAAAAGTGTTTTGAGTGAAGCAGACTGAGTGGCATGTTGATGTTTAAACTGGCAGAACAAAGAGCATTGTCTCAGCATTTCAAAAAGGAAAACACTCCGCTATTTACCCAACACAGATGGAATCACAACGCAGCCATTTTTTTTTTCATAATTCAGTAGCAGATTTTTGCTGAGCTCCAAACCATATGTGACAGTGCTCTCAGGCTGCCAGATCATGATGCCAGGCCCTCCTATAGCTGCACGTTTCTTTTCATATGTTTTTTCTTTTCTTTTTTTCTTCACTTGTGTTAAAGTGACTAAGGGACACTTACAAATCATACCTGCTTCACCAAGAAAGAAACGAATTAAGAAAATAGTGAACAGAGCCAGGGCTTGAGCATGGATCTTGGGAGAATTTTCTGGAAACAATGCATGTGAATACCACTGACAGAAAGAATGAAAGACAACAATAGGCTAGACTCTAAGCTATTGTTTTCTCCCAGTGATACTCACTATTTTTTTCGCAAGAGCCACATTGGAAGAGCAAAATCAAGAGCCACTTATACCCAACATACACCAACATACCAAGTCACCTTTGCAAATGTGCATTTCCACATATAAATCAATATTCATTCATATAATTTCTATTCATCGTTAACATTTTTATATTAAAATTATCATAATTATTATTACTATATTAATCTGCATAAATAAACTCAACTTTACAACATAACCACTATAGAGCCACATCAGCCCGTTTGAGATTAGAATGTGTTTAATGCAGCTTTGCCACATTTGTTTATGAAACTAAAAACCGCACGGCTCATTTGCATAAACTTTAAGCCTGGAAAAAAAACAAAAAAACTGCTCTTTATATTGAAATTATGGAATATATTGAAAAAGTATATTGGCTGTGTTATTATTTTTGGTATAATCTTGCGACCAGTTAAAGCCTGGTGAGCTGCATGTGGTCCGTGAGTATCCCTGCTTAAGACAGATTCAAAATATTCCTTTCTCTATCTCTGTTTGAAAATTACACCATCTTTAAAGGACCTATATTACGCAAAATTGACTCTTGTGAGCTTTTAGCCATGTTAGAATGCTGCTACCTCTTCAAAACATACCTGGAGATGTGTTTTGTTTCATTCACACGTTTCACTAATTCTTTATTATTACTCTGTCCACATCTCCAAAGCTCAAAATGCTCTGTTCCACCTTGTGATGTCGTGACATTGTATTTTTTTTTTTAGTTCAAATGAATCGAGTGAAGGTGTATGGAGTTTAAATACACAGTGGCGCACTTCCTGTATTGCTACATGACATCACAAATTGGAACATAGTGTTTCCAGTTTGAGAGAAGAACCCAGCCTAAATACGCAGGGTTTCTGAGTTAAACATGTGTGAATAAAATAAAACACAACTTCAGGTACAGTATGTTTGCAATGAGAAAACAACATAACATGGGTCCTTTAAGTATTTGGAGGGAATTTTGTCCCTTTCAAAAGTAGTAATTATAGGCAATTTATTTCCAAGTTGCTCTGCATATAAATCGGCTTATTGTTTTTTCTTTATTATAAAAGACAACAAACTACATACTGTGTCCACTTCAATCGCCTCATCTCCAGCTCCCCGTGTTGTGACGCAAAAACTCAGACGGCTCCAATAAAGTCAGCGCATGCATAATTTAGTTGCCTCCACTATTGCCTGTATAAATTCTGTATTAATTTGTGAGGATAAATAAATAAGGTGCGTATTTATTACCATGGTGAGTGGTATCATAGCAACAGACTTTATTGGCTCCAGTGGTGTGTCATAACAATAGAGGGCTACAGTGGGGTAATTTAAGGGCTTCATTAAATGTGCCATTGTATTTTCATTTAATCTAAAGAGGGTTATTATGGGGAAGGGGGTTTGATGCATTGTATTATTTTCTTTTTAATATATTCTTAAATCTGTTTCTTATTAAACTTGGAACTTTTCTCAACCTTAAGAAATACATGTGGCTTTTAATGATGGAACACACTAGCCAGGCTGGTGCCACCTAGTGTCTCCACTCAATTTATTTTCTCTCCAGCGACTAGGTCAGGAATCAGAATACATTAGACAGTTCACGAAAACCCCGGAAGTGCGAGTTCTGGCACCAGCCAATCAGTGAAGAGCCATACATTCTGTGTTGGCAACGATTCATGAGATTGAAGATTTAAAGCCAGAATAAAGAGAATGTTTGGTGAATTTTATCAAGGGGAAAGACGTTATTGCCTTTCTTCCTTCAGGATTTGGGAAAAGCTTAATATACCAGTTAGCCCGGTTAGCGGTGCATTACATACGTCACGACCAAATAGCAGTGACTGGTTAAATGAAAAAAGTACCCGCCTACTGTCAAGTGAACAAATCCTAACACTGCAAGGTCAGATTTTCTACAAAGTGAAAAAAAAAAGTGAAAAAAAAAAAAAAACATTGTTAAAGGTTCTATATAATGCAAAAATTTTATAATTTTGTTACCTCCTTAAAAATATTCCTGGAGTTTTGTTTTCTTTCATTCACACATGTTTAAGTAACCCTTTATTATTAGTCTTTCTGCATCTCCAAAGCTCAAAATGCTCTGGTCCACTTTGTGATGTCATGTAGTGGTAATTTTCACCTTTTACCTTGGAACATTACAAAAAGAAAAACATCTCATAGTTCGAAAAGACCTATTGTGCTTGTGTCTGCTATGTAGTTATAATGTATGACACATGTGGATCATTATGTTAACATTTTAATCACAATATTCATCTAAAACTATTTCGTTTAAAAAAAAGTTTACTGACTTCCGTGTTAGAAAACAGAGGTGCCCAATGAGAGCTGACGTCGCCATAAATATCATCACAACAAAGAGTCAGCACCTCTAATGGATAGCTGCATATCATGCTAACAAGCAGTTGATTTATTTTTTATATTTGTACAAAAATAACTACGTATCATTGATTAAGAAAATACGGAGCAATGGGTCTATACTGGTGGCAGTGAAAACAGGGCTTGATCGGCAAAATGGCATCTTGAAAATAAGCGATTAAAGATTGCTCAAACATGCACAAATCACTCCAAATACAACACTGAGGAGGTAAATTAGAAGTAGAAACAATTATAACATGGCTAAAAGCTCTGAAAAGTCCATCATCATCGGTCTGCTTTAAGACAGCACACTGTTCCACCAGCCTCCCTCTGCCATCCCACTCCATCATGTCTGAACTATTAAGAAAAAGGCAGACATTTTTCTCCCATCATTCCTCTGGGTAGTGGACCAAATCTGTAAATCAGAATCAAACAGTAAAAGCGATTCGGGCCTTCTTGTTTTGGCTGTTTTGTTCTGAAAGTTTGGTGAAATCGGAGTGAGAGAAGATACTTTGATTTGGGAGAGAGAGAGGGAAAGTGTGTGGGTGGTACATGTCAAACCGAGAAAAGAGGATTTTTATTTTTTTTTCATAAATCATTCATACACTAAGTAACTTTTATCTATAACATATTTTTTTGAGATGGTGATTAGGCAGAGATAAGTTTGGTTGCTATGGTGAAAGGGTGTTGATGCTAATAAGAGGGCATGGATTATGTAAGTTTTTTTTTGTTAGTTTGTTTTGTTTTGTTTTTCCTTTTCATGAGTAGTCTATGTAGTACAATATGTTCCAATGTTCCAATTTATAAAGTTGGAGACATTTATTTTACATCTAATTTTATATATACATAACCATAGACTGTATAAAGAAGTGGACTAAGAGTGTGCAGCATCACCTAAAACGTTAGGCTCCAGTCAAATGAAGCTCATCGAGGCTGAGAGGTATAGGGTCGAATTCAAAGTTGAGTTCCATATTTGGAATTCCAACCATGAGTATCATAGCAACTGAAGAGCCAATCCTGTGTGAGGCTCGCCCACACCACTGGTTCGGCTAGGGATGAGCACTTAGTAACGCTGTCAATCAAACCTGTTGCTAACACTAAAGGGGGTGACTTCAGGAAAAGAAAGCGCTGATTTGTCTGTTATTAATGTTCATATTTTGATTCACAGACAAAATAACAAAATAAAAACACAAATCAGTTTGATCGCTAGTTTTCAGATGATTGTGACTGACAGGTGAATCAGCCAATAGGGACACACATGATATGTCCATATCAAAACAAGTATGCCTGCTTACAAAGGAGGATAAAAAAAGAAAAGGAAAAAAAATCACAGAGGACTGAAAAACACTGTGGATTTCTGCAGAATGAATGCGCAAAATACTAAACTTGGAAATTTGCTTTTTTTTTGTAAATAGACCTTTTCACAACAGCAGAAAGTGTCATGATGTAGGGTAAACATAACTTACATTAATGCTTTTCTGTGGCAAAATATTTGTGGAAAAGTCTTCGATATTTTCCACCAGCTTCATAAATCTGCTAGCCAGGCTGGCGTCACCTAGTGCCTCCAGTCAGTTTCATTTCTCTCCAGCAACTAGGTCAGGAATCAGAATACATTAGACGGTTTGCAAGAACCCCAGAAGTGTGAGTCCAGGCACCAGTCAATCAGTGAAGAGCCATACATACTGTGTTGGCAACAATTACTGAGATCGAGGATTTAAAGCCAGAATAAAGAGAATGTTTGGTGAATTTTATCAAGGGGAAAGATGTTATTGCCATTTTTTTACAATTATATATACCATATACCATTTAGCCCAGTTAGCGGTGCATTACATACATCACGACCAAATAGCAGTGATTGGTTAAATTTTAAAAAGTACCCGCCTACCGTCCAGGTAGACGGTTTCCACGAAGTGAAACGGGTTGATGAATCAGGCTATAAATCTGCCTAACCCATCACCAAATCTTCATCCAAGAAGGTCGACAAAGGACATATTCTGTCCATGAAGAATTTATCCACAAATATGACCATAAGGAGCAGTTCAGTAATGCCTTGTTGTTGTTCGCCTTTACATTTTCGTCTTTCTTACCTTGATAGTTGTGGATAAATTCTTCATGGACAGAATATGTTCTTTGTCAACCTTGTTGGATGAAGATTTGGTGATGGGGCAGATTTATGAAGCTGGTGAAAAATACACGAGACATTTCCACAGACATTTTGCCATAGAAAAGCATTAACATAAGTGACGTTTACCTTACATTGCGGCACTTCCGGGCCGTTGTGTAAAAGGTCTGTTATTTAAATGTAAGGTGACCATTTAGCCCCCTTTTTTTTACATGTGTCACTATAAAAACAAATCTCACGAACATGTTTGGACAGTGTTTAAGCGTGTTTAATAAATGATAGAAGTAATCCAAAGTAAACTTATACTGAAGATGAGTTGCTATAGGGATTTACTGAAGCCTATTAGGGTAACCTTTCACATGCGATGCAGAGATATGACAAATATCTTTAGTCAATATATTTAGCAGGGGCAAACAAGGCCATAACTCGCAAGTGGCTGTGTAAAGATGCACCTGTACTCAGACTGGATTCAGGTTGTCAACAAAATCTATGACATGGAGAGGCTGACCTTTTCATTGAAACTTTCCACTGACAAATGAAGAAGATATTGGGAGACATGGTTTTGCTATATTAAGAAACTGAATACTTCATTATACATATTATTTTTTATATATTGGTACGACAACTACACTTGATATTTTTTCTGTACTTGCTCTATATCTAGATGCTCTGTACTGTTTGTGGTTGTTTGTTTTTCTATGCAAGAAAAGAAATCATCCAAAACTATACATAGCACTGACTTGGAGCCATATTCCAACGGAACAGACTGGAGACTGAAAATTGTAGGAAGTCTCATGGAAACAGCCAGAATTATGTGCTTTTTAAAAATTGATATCTCCCATAATGTATATTCTGTACACACTCCCAGGGAAGATGTATTTGTGGTCTTTGGTAGTGCCGGAAATGTATGGAGAGGTTATGGCGGTGATCAGGTCAGAGGCTGCAGATTGGACGAGCATAATGACACCCAAGGGACCCAAGGGACATAAGGGCGCATACAAGGTTACCCTGTGTATCTCTAGGGACCTCCAGTATTACCCATCGAGATTTAACAGTTACAGGCGGTCATGATTTTTCAATTTAATAACAGTTTTACTGGAATTAAAAATATAAAACTTGCTATTTTTTATCCCCTGGAGCAGCAGAGAGAACGAGAAGAAGATTAGTGGAGGAAGAAATATTTGATTTTGTAATGTAAGTACAAGTATAGATACGGAGTAAAAAAGTTAAGTACAAGTAGCTCATCAAAAGAAAGAAAAAATAAAGGGTTAAAGTGCCCATTTAGAAATGTTAAAGAGTTCAAAAAAAAAAAAAAGAGAAAAAAAAATGCAGAATTTTGTTCAACAAAAATTAGTTTTTATTGTATGTTTTTGTTGCTTGCTTGTTAAAAATAACCCCCTCTGGATTTTCAGCAGGTCTTGGACAATAATATAAATACTTACTTTTCAGTTCTGTTCAAAAATGTAGTGGAGTAGAAAGTACAGATACCTTCTCTCAAATGTAGTGAAGTAAAAGAAAAAAGTATCCACTTAAAATTTTGTAAGTACAGATATCTAATATTTCTACTTAAGTACAGTACTCCACTACTTTTATTTTGTTCTACTATTGAAGAAGAGGATATCAATTCAGTTTATTTAGTGTCAGTCATTAAAGAAATATTAAATTTTACATAAAGTAAAGTTTGTGTATGACTGAAACAGATAAGTGCATATTGATGTAAAAATATGAAAAGTGAAAAATCTAAATTAATAGCATCACATGGTGTTTAAATCAGAGTTTTAATATAAAAAAGACAACTGAAAATAATAATGTACGAAAGAGTATGTTAGGTTTTTAAAGGTCCTATATTACGCAAATTTGACTCTTGTGAACTTTCAGCCATGTTATTATGATGTTTGCTCCTCAAAAGCATACCTGGAGTTGTGTTTTGTTTCATTCACACATGTTTGAGTAATCCTGCATTATCTTAGCCAGGCTGGCGCCACCTAGTGCCTCTGCTCAATTTAATTTCTCTCCAGCGACTAGGTCAGGAATCGGAATACACTAGACCGTTTGCAAAAACCCTGGAAGTTGTAGACCACGTACCGGCCAACTAGCAAAGAGCTGAATCAACCCAAGTTGCGATAGCAGACTGCAGACGCTATCCTCCTCTGGACTTCCTTTCTCAAATACAATCTTTGCATTTTTTATTGCACCTTTAGTTCGCAAATTCACCTCACAGAAACAACAATGATCGTTGACAGACATGTTCACTCTCTGCTTTTTTTGCTGTTGTGCTGGCAATTACCTGGACACCACTGAGCGTTCCGGTGCATTAGATATGTCACGACAGCAGCGATTGGTTAAATAAAAAAAGTACCTGCCTCCCGTCAAGCAAACGAATGCTGCGAGGTCAGTGAAAACTGGCTGATGAATCAGGCTAGCATTATCTGCCTACATCTCCAAAACTCAAAATGTTCTGGTGCACATTGTAATGTCATGAAGCCATATTTTTCAAGTTAACAGTGACTTTTCACCTGTTGTTTAGAAGAGATTGGAAATTCCAGGGCTGAAATGATCCAAATGATTCTAGTGAAGGTATATGGACATAGGCCCTTTAAGAGATGTAACTTAATGGATAACTTAAGAGGATGAAAACTGATGGCCTCCATCATTAGCCCTAATATGAAATAACTCTAAAAGGCAAACATGAAACCTGCATTATGTTTGAGTCTGGCCCTTTCAAAGTCCCCTTATAGAAGTCTATGTCCAGTCCAATCATTAAGCCCCAACTGTGCTCCGAGCCGCAGGTGGATGTTGCCTTTTCGACAGCTCAAGTATTCCTGTCTGATCCTCCCCTCTGTCCCTCTCTTTTTGTCTATCTCTTACCCTTCTCCCCATCCCCTTTAAAAGTCCATCAAGAACGGCGGACATCTTTGTTTCGCCAACCGTCACCTCGCCTTTAAAAACATCATTAGCGACGATCAATTGTGCGCAGCGCCATAAGCTATTACCTGCTCATCCGCCCACATCTTCTGTCTCTTCTGCGGGCTGTAGAGGGGCCGGGGCTCCTGGCATTTCGGAGCACACGGTAATGAGTACGAAGTGTGTGAAGAACGAGGAGCGGACAACAAAAAGGTCACACATAAAGCCTGACCCACAACGGCAGCCAAAATGTAAAGTTGTGGCTAATTATTTCTTTAAAAGTTTCCAAACGGCGTAAGTTCTTTGCAAACTTGTGTTGTTTGAGTAATCTCATATACGCTGGCCTTGTTAGCGCATAGAGGATGTTTCTTATACTGTTGCTTTTTCATGTAAATTGCAAAGAATGCCTTGAGACTGAAAAGAGGTTTGCTGTGGTTAAGTTGGCCTTTTTTGTAAAGCCTTGACTGGGAATCTGGAGATAATTATAAAGAGCAACATAATTAGAATGCAATTAAAAACAACAGTTCTTTAAAAGATAAGACAATGTAAATGATTAAGAGCAATATTTGGATGTCAAATTTGATTACATCTTCATTCTAATTTTGAATGTGTACTTTTTCTAGTTAGTTAAACTTTCAATACTAATAGAAAAGAATTGAAACTTCTGCCACCATTCTGGGGGTGTTTTACTTGTATCTCTAATGGTGGAATGTTCAGAAGTTACCATGGTGACACAATGCACACAGAAAAAAAAATTATTAATTTAAAAAACACATTTTCAGGAGCCTGTCATCCCTGGCAAAGATCTATTAAACTTTGCCTACCAAGCTACCAATTAAAGGGGCACTGTGTAACTTTCTGGTAGAGGGTATAATTTAAAAATACAGTGTGTTACCACATGACATCACAAAGTGGATCAGAGTGTTTTCAGTTTGATAGAATAACTCAGAGGTCCCCAACCCCCAGGCTGTGGACTGGTACCAGGTCATGGGTCGTTTGGTACCAGGCTGCGAAAGCGCGAACCCCGAACTCCCACTCCCATACCCCACACGGACCATGACTCCTCCTGTGCGCCGCATGGACTGCGTCATGTCTCATGTTTCCTGGACCTCTAAACCAGAACTAAAACCAAGACTAACTCAAACAGGATTTAACCAGGACTAAACCATGCCGCGCGGACCACGTCTTCTCCCCTACACCTCCTGGTCCATGGCGCAGAAAAGGTTGGGGACCACAGGAATAACTCACGTGGTGTGGATGAAACAAAATACAACTCCAGGTATGTTTGTGATTAGGAAACAGCATTATAATATAGATCCAGGGATCCCACGGTCATGGAAATCCTGTAAAAGTCATGGGAATTGAAAATGTAATTTTCCAGTCATGGAATTTTGTAAATTAAATTAAAGTTTTGGAAAAGTCATGATATTATACCATACCATACCATAAGGTGAGTGGAAAGAGTTAACATTTCATTTTTATCCCTAAAATTATGCTCAATTCTACACATGTAGGTGCCGTAAAGGAAAATTCACTTTAGGTCATGAAAAAGTCATGAAAAATTTGGAATTTTTTGGGGAGAAAAATCTGGGGACCCTGTAGCTCCAAAAATAGTGTAATATGGGCCCTTTAAGATGTTTTTTTTTTTTTGACCAATAAATATAACCACCATCAAATAAATGCTATATATAGATATGTTTAATGCCATACTATGGAACATTCCAGGCATTCTCCATGGATACAAGAAGTGGCACCTCTACCAAAAGTACAACAGTATAAATTTAAGTGAGCAGCACAATTTGATGAAATATATTCACAATTGAATTTCTGTCCACATATCTATTAATTACTTACTGTTCTACTTCCTGGCAGGCTTCCTAAAACACCCATTAATCTTCGTTTTGAGCCTATCAGGGTATAGCGTTTCGCCTTTCGACGGATAGTTAGCATTTCCTTTGGCTTTTCAAGATGGCCGTGATGAGGCAACAAATCACGCGGCGACGCTAGCTCAACGGGTCAGAATCCATCAGCTGCCCGATGGCCTTTGACATTCAATAAACGTCAGGCAGTATTTACGCGCGGCTGCTAAAATAACGCCAGGAAATATGCTCACAATTAGCCATGAGCTAGCAGCAGAGGAGTGGGACGAATCATAATAGTTGATATGGTCATTTAGCATGGGACCGGCCCACACGAACTCAAATGCCACCGTGTAAATCCTGCTTTAATTAGGCCGAATGGAGGGGAGAAAACGGCCGACGGGACCATAACACTATCAGTTGTTTACAATAAGTTGAAGCGCATCGTTACGGCGACGGGGTGACTGGAGGGGGAGGGGATAGGAGGGAAGGGGGAGGGTCACACAAGGGAGTCCATTAGCGCGGAGGAGACGGGGGGGTGCTGTGAGGGAATGGGTCCTTCAGACGATCGGGTGACGCATCAAGCCCCAGACTTATTCACAGTTGGCAGTGTCTGAGAGGTAATTGTGAAAGTTGGATGGGGCCCTGTGGAGAGTGGATGTAGAACACCAGCAAGATTGGGACATGTTTGGAGGAAATTCTGTGTTTTACTTATTTGTAAAGGCGGGTTTTGCAATTCAGTGGGCGAAGGATGCGCTATTATCAGGCTTTGTACACTAGAATATAAACTCATTAAAAGGTCTGCACTGTTTTGTACTGTAGGGCCATGTTATAATGTTGTTATCTCCTCTAAAAACATACCTGGAGTTGTGTTTTGTTTCATTCACACATGTTTGAGTAATCCTGCTTTACTAATCTGTTTATATCTCCAAAGCTCAAAATGCTCTGTTCTACCTTATGATGTCAAGAAGCGGTAGTTTTCAAGTTAAGAGCAACTTTTTTTTAGCTTTTGTTCAGGGGCTGAGATGATCAAAATTTTAATAAAGGTGCATCGAGTTTAAAAACTTCCTTAACACCTGACATCATAAGGTTGATCAGGAGTGTTTTCCATTTGAGAAAAGAACTCTGAATTTGCTGGATTTGTGTGTTAAACATGTGTGAATCATAAAAAGTATACACACATCAAAGCTACTATAGTGAACATAGAAAGTGAGACAAAGCTTATACTTACTTCCAAAATGCTTTTAATGGATGACGTTTTGATTAGTGGATCTTGTCAGGTCATCAGGTTCTCTCTGTCACTCCCAAATATACCTTCTGCCAATCCAAAAGTGAGCCATAGGAGATGTCCATACAACACAATAATATAACACAGTATACATTGCACACCATATAACATAAATAACCATTGTTACTCAAAGACCGGGTTGAGACCTTCAGGTGGGTCGCAAGAGATTATTTTTTGGGGTCGCCTTGTCACAATCTGCATGTAGGTCTGCAATATACAGTTATATGTGTGTTGCACTCTCCTCCTGCACCCCGGACTGGAACACGCTATAAAAACGCAGAAAAGGTCCATCTATCTCACTAAAAATGTTGAAATGTTAAGACGTGTTTTGTATAAATTTCTAATCTTTCTGTAATTACTTTATTGACTATTTTGTTCCAATGTTGCTGGTTCAGTTATTGTTTTTCATTGTTTAAAACTTGAGCAATACTAATTGTTCAGAGAGACAAGATCACTGAGTTAACAATAAAATATCCTCATTAATGTTCAATAATGCTCAAATCCACCTTTATTTTGTGATTTACCAAAAATGTCTATTGACTTGGGTCGCAAAGGTTTGTGACTTTTAAAATATCGGTCCCCAGAAAAATTTTGGGAAACACTGACATAAACTATCACCCAAGTCCATCAATCATATGTTATCATCAGGCAAGTAAATCACATTAGAAATAAATATAACATTATAAGAAGTGTTTAATGTCATATTCTTGATTGAGGCAAATAGGGTCCAGCGTTTTTAAAGCAGAGAGGAGAGGGATAATGGTCTTTCTCTTTGTAGGCGCAGCCTGTTAATATTCCCTCCTCTTCTTAGGAGCTTCAGCCGCTCTAACCCAATATATTTAAGGGAGGAAATGGGTGCTGCGCTTGTGTGAATGAAACAAAACACACACACACTTCACATATGTTTTTCGTGAGGAACCAACATCTGAAAATAGTGTTATATGGGCCCTTTAAAGGTGCAATGTGTAACTTTCTGGTAAAGGGTCCATCATCTGTTTGCCTTCATGGACATATTATTGCTTTATCTGGAATGTCCTACAGTATGGCATTAAACTTATCTTATTTCCATGGAGACAAGCCCAGTGCCTCCAGGCCAAGTTACACTTCAGCTCTGTGGAAAGACGAGCTCACTCACTGTAGTAAGGTATGTTTTTGGTAGTATTTTTCAGCATTAAAACACCTGTAACTGAATAAATGCAACATCGATGCCATACTGTGAAACATTTCAGGCAGAGCAATAATATCTCCACGGAAACTTGATTGTTGCGGACCCCCTACTAGAAAAGTTACACATTGCACCTTTTAAATGAAAATAGCTCAGTTTAATTTGGTTTTCGATTATAGTTTAAGACAACCTATTTCAATCTGTTTCTTCTATTGTAGCAGAAAGTTTATACTAATTTAAACCCAGTAGGGGATTCCATACAATTTTCTATTCTCCAAACACAATTACCCAGTACTGTATACCCATTATAGCCATTGCCACAGACACACGTTCATATCTCAGGTACTATGAGCTATGTCCCTTCACCAGGTGTAGAATAACTGCTCTAGCCCTGCGCTTGTAATGACCGGTCTCCACAGCCCTCTGCCCACCTTTGACTGATTGTTTTAATTTCAAAATAACCACTGTGAACTATTTATTTCTGCCTTATTTATTTCACTGAACAAGCTCGGGTCGGTGTCTGGCAGATCTCACAATTCCAATTTCCAGGAAGGCCCCAACAGCCAAAATGCAGAGAGGAGAGGGATAATGGTCTGGCCGTCTGCACGTAATGTACTTTTCACTTTACCCTTGGTGCTCTTTGTAGCGGAGGGGGAGGTTGTACACACAAGTGGTTGGCATTTAGTTTTTTGGGGGGGTGTTCAGAATCATTTAAGATTAGGATCAGTCTTTGAGTGATCACTGCTTCTGCCAAGGTAAGGGCCCCACACTGCGCTATTTTTTGATCTCTGTTATAATGTTGTCTCCTCATCACAAACATGCCAGGAGTTGTGTTTTGTTTCATTCACACATGTTTAACACACAGACTCTGCACGTTTAGGCTGAGTTTTCCTCTCACAGAAAACACTCTGTTATGTGGTAATTAGGAATGTAACAATAACCGAAATATTGTGATATCGTATCGTTAAAGTTCTCACAGTAATATCGTGGACCATCACAATATATTGAATTACAAGTCTCTTTGCTTAAATTAAGAGTTATGGTGCAGCAATAGCTAAAAAAAAAACTGCAAGAACTACATGGACGATGATTCTTTTTTCCATTTCAGTGCAGACTACAAGAAGAAATAACACTTCTAATCACTTTTAAGTCTTAGTTCTTTGGATTAAGTCTTGTCAATGCATTTTAAGAGGAAAAAGTAGCATATTCACAGTTTTGTTAGCTCCATAAAATATCGCGATAAATATCGTACACTGAGATGTATATCATGAAAATATTATTTCAAGAGATTTGAATATTACAGCCTCCCCACCATATCGTGAGTTTTCCCACGATATCGCAATAAATATCGTACCATGAGGTTCGTACCGTGATGATATCGTATCGTGAGACCTGGATATCATTACACCCCTAGTGGTAATACAGAAACTGCTCCACTGTCTCAGAGTTTGCTATTCGGATTCATGCAGCTAAAACCTGGAACAGTCTTCCTGAAGGTGTGAGACAGACCTCTACTTTGACACTGTTTAAATCCAGGCTCAAAACAGTTCTGTTTAGCTGTGCATATGACTGAAAGGTTTTCTTTTTCATTCTGCACTCTTCTCTCTAATTTAAGGCCCTCTCTTTTAGATTTTATGATGATTATTTATGTTTTGATTTGTTTGTATTGTGATTTTAATGTATTTCTTATTCTGTAAATCACTTTGAATTACTTTGTGTACGAATTGTGCTATACAAATAAACTTGTACACCTTCACCATACACCTTCACTAGAATCATTTGGATGATTACAGTTCTGGAAATGCAAATCATTACTGAACAAAAGGTAAAAGCTGTGGTTGTTAACATGAAAACTACCACTTCATGGCATCAAAAGGTGGATCAGAGCATCTTGAGCTTTGGTTATGTAGACAGACTCATAATAAAAGATTACTCAAATGTGTAAATGAAACCCAACACAACTCCAGGTATGTTTTTGAGGAGGTCACTTATAGAATGGTCAACAAACAAAATGCAACTGATTTCTTGTCAACACAAGAAATGAGCCGAAATCTAAAACTTGCTGTATGAATGATTACACAGAAACAATTGCAAGATTCTTCCTACGACTTGGTGCAGACTAGCAGTGTTTTACAGTCAGGAGGCAACCATATTAAAATCTAACTACATATGAATCATAAAGTTGTAATCACCATCATTTGGGGTTAAGGTTAAGGATGGACAGCAGGCTCAATTTCTGACTGCAGCAACTGCCATATGTTCCATGGCACTTGCTGCTATTTTCTGTCACCTGCCAATATTAGCTGCATCTGACGTGGCACCTGCCAGTATTTGTGGCACCTGACAAGGCACCTGCCAGATATTTTCACATTTTCTGTTGTAACCAGTCACAATTTCTGGGGGGATTAAGTCAATTTATTAGTTGTAGTTTTATTTAATCATCAGAACACGAGACACCAGAGCCTGAAGTCTCACGGGAATATGAGATACAATATTCGTCTGTATAGGCTCCTTTTCTACAGGAGGTTTCAAAACTCTCTCTTCTCTCTCTCTCCTGTCACTGCCACAGCTCAGCATCATCTCTGCTATAGGAGGATAGGATATGAAAACTTATATCTGCACTGTGAGACAGTGCTGGCTGGATTTCCTTATGTTTTGTGGAGATGCAAGTATAACTTTTGTATCTCTGTGAGTGTGGTCCTGAGGAGGGCCATTGGGCTAAACAACAGGTGCCCTAGTGACCAGATTTGTAATTCAGAACGATGGGTCTGAGTGCACTGATCCATGGCGGGACGTGCACATAACAATAAATCCTCAGACATGCGGTCACTAGGGGGCAGTAACAGTGACGCAAGAGGTTTGGACTGCAGAAGTCGTAAAATATAAATAGTGCAGCGTTGGTAGGCAACAAAATTCAGTGACCAAGAGATAAAAGTAAAAACTGGGGGAAATTATAGAAAGCTTTGACTAGATCTGCTGCTCCCATGCATCGAAAGTTGCCAGTTGAATTTTGATGGTTTTAAGTTTCTTTTTGCCAACATTTTGAATATTTTTTTCTGTATTTTTCTGTATTAATAATGAATGGATTGTTAAAAGTTTCTAAATACTAAGCGGTGGACAAAGTTGTAAAAGTATGTACTGTATTTTAATGACAGAATTTAATGAAAACGTAAACATTCACACTTTACAATGCGAATCAAATTAAAAAAATACCATGCATGTTTCCCAGCACGCAGTTTCACATAAGTGTCCTTGTATATTTTCAGATATACCATTATTACATCTCATGGAGCTGAACTCTCCCCAGGACCAGGCTGGAGTCATTTCCTGAAAGCCCCTTGAGTCTGGGGGTATAAACACACATACACAGTGCTGAGTCCCTAGGCCCCACATACAACGCACAGGCTAAGTGAGTGAGCAGAGCAGCCCATCAGGCATGAAACAGGAGTCTGGAGGAAAAGGCTAAGAGCTGGAGAGGGAACGGTCTATGTAATGGGAAAGAGAGGGACACTGGAGGAAAGGGACTAACAGTGTTTACAGTATCCACAAGCTCTTTTTAGCTCAGGAGTGGCACTGGGAGCGTTAGGTGTTGAGTGTATGGATGAGTTTAATTTAAAATAATAACACTCATTTGCAATACAGCTTGTATTAAAAGTGGCTTTATTAATAGTTTTCTAAATCCTTATGACCACTCTAAGTCTGCTTGCCCAACAGATGAATGCTGTTGTTGTGCCTTTGGGCTAGACACTTAACCCTCCTCGCCTCCAGTGTCTGCGTACACTGGTGTATGAATGTTTGTGTGAGGGTGTGAGTGCTTTCTTGAAGTAATGAAACTATATAAAAATGTGAGCATTTACCAAATAAATAAATAAATAATGCAGATGACAATGACAGGGTTCACATTTACCAGCCCTATATTGGCCTACTTCATCTGAGGTATAATACTCCCTACAATGGAAGCATAAGCAGACTGGACTGGATGTGACTTAACTAGAAGGTCTCTGGGTCTCATCCTGATGGTAAACAACAGAGGTGGGACGAAGTCCTTGTTTTACAAGTCTCAAGTAAGTCTTAAGTCTTTGACCTCAAGTCCAAGTCAAGTCCCAAATCAAAGACAGACAAGTCCAAGTCAAGTCTCGAGTCACTGGCCCATAACATTTTAAATAAATAATGTCTCTATAGCCTAGCTGTAGCCGGTGGGCCAGCTATGACTCGAGTCAAAGTCACAACTTGTAAGTCCCAACCTCTGGTAAACAAACTTCTCCTCACTTCAGCTACTTTGATTTTTCTACAACAGACACCAGGTCTTATACTGTACACCACAATAATACCTCCCCCTTGTGGCTGGAGTGAGTATCTTTGGCCCCATCTTACATAAAACCATGCAGAAAAAAATTTAAACATGTATATTACCTGCTTCCCTGAAAGCATTTTCTCTTTCTCTTTACCTGTTCCCTGCTGGTGCATGACCCAGGCATGAAATACAAAAAGAATCCACGATAAATGGCAGCGCGTGGCTCCTATACGGCTGACATTTCAAAGGTATTATCACACTAATGCTGTATCCTAACGTATGGAAATGCAATGACCTTCTCTTTTGTTATGCTTTAAATCCAAACAAGATAGCTCAAGGTAGAAATGTTTTTTGTATTTTTCCGACTATAGTTTTATTCCACTCACGCAAGTTGCATAGATGTGATGTGAATGTTTTAAAAGATCGTAGCAGAAATTAAGCTACTTTATCTGTAATTAGCATTTAATCAGCGCTCATTAAATGCAAAGTCTTTGACCGAAACCAATTAGTCGCTATATTTCATTTTTAATACACCATGTACTATTACATCTGTGAGTACCTCTGATCTTTATTTTATATTGTGTAGCAGGTGTAAAGGACAAAGTGGACCATTAAGTGTAACTATGGGTCAAAAAGGAAGGAGAA
Organism: Boleophthalmus pectinirostris; assembly: GCF_026225935.1. Taxonomy (NCBI): domain Eukaryota; kingdom Metazoa; phylum Chordata; class Actinopteri; order Gobiiformes; family Gobiidae; genus Boleophthalmus; species Boleophthalmus pectinirostris. The sequence goes on along the minus strand of NW_026571153.1, from coordinate 20,721,760 downwards.
ATACAGGCTTTAAGGTGCACTATGTAACTTTTTGGTTGGGGGTCCGTCATCTGCTTGTTTCTATGGATATGTCATTGCTCTGTCTGAAATGTTTCACAGTATGCCTTACATTTATTAAACTGCAGATCTGTGGAGAGTTGGCCCTATTCACACATCAGTCAATCTATAAAAGTGCTCCCTTTCCGTCCCCTCAGTCTCGGACCTCACGCTCTTACTTCTGGTTTCCCATTGTTGACACCGTTGGGTAATATTCCAGATTCAAAGTTTAAGATTCAATAAGGTCTGTAGCATTGATTACTTGCTTTTATTTAGTGCTTACTGCCATGGGCCAATATTGCTGCGGAGTCTGTTTACAGCCCATCTTGCCGGCTAGCGGGTGGCCTGGCTGTTTGGGTTCTGTCCTTTGCCGCCCTCATCCAGCGACTAATACAGGTGTGTGTGCGGAGTAACATCGGACCTTCAAAACTATCGCTTAGTTTTACAGTTGGGGGTAATGTGCATTTTACTTTATAGATCTTGAGCCGTGGAGTTGAGTGCACTGCCGCCTCCTTGCCTTTTCTTGCCATGTCTGTGTACCAGTGTTATCCGGAGATTTGAGCTCAGACTGGATTTAGAACAAACCGTCTTTGGAACCAAAAGTCATTGAGTGAACTGTGTACTGAATTGTCCTAACACCTGGAAACATTACTGTGACAATGAACAAATTTATGGAAAATTTATAAATAAACTGTATACTTTTGATAAATGTGAATTATGCCTCTGTTCATCAACAACAAACCTATGTGCCTTTTATATTAACTGGTCCTGGGCCAACTCCCAGGTGGTGTTTTTGGCTCTTTTCCTCTAGTTATGTGAGAAATTGTTAATGTAATTGTTAATTCTTGGTTCAGCCAGTAGTTACCGCAAGACATCAAGGTAGACCCGCTCACTCACCCGCCCATCAACATGCTTAGATGGATATTCACTGTCATACCATGGAACATTCCAGGCAAAGTGTTGCACTTGTCGTCCACTCCTGGTTTTGAAATACCTATACATATATATATATATATTTTTTTTTGTATGATTGAGTCAGACAGATGGCAACATTCCTGCTAAAATAGAACTTATCCTCTGAGCCTCTTATTGTTGTACCTTTGAGCTTGATAAATGCCACACACTACAGACACAAGTTCAAATCCTACCCCATTCTTCTTCTTCACTCCCTTGTGCGTCTAATCGTGATATGTGTATTTCTGTGGCCTACATTATTGTCTCCTCTCTCCTCTGCTCGGTGGACTAATGGTTCTGAGGTTAACGGTGCAATCTCTCTATGTCACTGCCCCATTTTTTAAAACAGCGTAGAAGTCTGAAATTGTATCTGCGATGCAACAAAACTGGCAAAATGCAAAGAGAGAATGTTTGTGTTCATGAAGAAGATGACTTTGATTTAATGGATTAATAAAACAACTGTGAATTAGACAAAAATACAACTCCAGGTATGTTTTTGATGAGGGGACAGTATAACATGATTAAACGTTTTAAAAGTCAATTTTGCAACTACACTCAGCACCAACCAGATGGCCACAATACTTACGAAGTACATAATGATCGCAATCAATTACAATTTCCAAAAGTCCTATATTACACAAAACTGACTCTTGTGCACATTAAGTCATGTTATAATGTTGTTACCTCATCAGAAACATACCTGGAGTTGTTTGAATAATTCTGCATTATTAATCTAAGACTACATTCAGACTGCAGGGCTTAATGCACAGTTCAGATTTTTTTTGTGAAATCAGATTTTATTGCAAAGTTGTTCACATTTCCAATCAAATGTGACTTGTATGTGCTCTCCATTGTGAAATTTAAACTTCCCAAAAGTGTCCCGCATGTGCATAGGAGGACACGTCGACGTCACACTCAGCGAGCGTGCTCAGCTTGTCTCTCAAAATACGGTCCAGTTCTTCGTAAAATGGAGAGGTTACACGTTCACAGCCGGTTCGTTTGTTTGAGTCTTTAGCCTCCTTGTCTTGCAGGCTTTTTTTTTTTTCATTTCAAAAATCACCCAGTTCCCTCCAATTTGACCTGAATACAGCGATCCGCCCAAATATTACTAAACTCACTAACCTCGTTTTCCCTCCATTGACTAGACTCCAAGCCTGACATGTAGGTGGGATGAATGCATTCAGACTGAAGTCGCATGTCAAAAAATCTGATATGTATCGGTTTTAGGAGGACATATTCAAGTGGCCTGGGTCACATTTGAAAAAATCAGATCTGTGTTGTTCAGACTGTCATTAAAAGATTAGATACAGGTTGTAGGGGTGAAAAAACTGGAAAAAAATAGGTCACTTCAGGCTGCAGTGTGAACATAGCCTAATTAGTCTACATCTCCAAAGCTCAAAATGTTTCGTTACACCTTGTGACATCATAAAGTGGTAGTTATCAAGTTAACGCCTTTCTTTTACATTTAGTTCAGTAGAGACAGGGAATTCCCGCGCTGAAATCATCCAAATAATTCTGCTGAACGTGTATGAAGTTTAAAACACAGTGGAGACTTCCTGTTTCACTACATGACATCACCAGGTGGATCAGAGAGAAGAACTCGGCCTAAATATGCAGGGTTTTTGTGTTAAACATGTGTGAATGAAACAAAACACAACTCCAGGTCTGTTTTTAACTGAAAACATTATCACAGCATAGTGTAATATGAGCCTTTTAAACAGCCTCTTGTACACTTTATCCAGCGTTGACATTTTCTCGCTTTGATTGTATTGTCAAATGTAGCGTCACATTCTCATTTGTCATCCGCTGCATTTGCACACGTGCACTCGGACTCGCTGTGTTATTGTGAACATGCTAACAGGCTAATCTACCGTGCTATTGCCTTAAATGGACACGCAGGAAGGACTAGAATGTAGATATCCTCATGGGTGGATACATGAGAGCTAAATGACCTCGGCACGGCACACTTCTGAAATTGAATAGGCCTCGTGAATGATTTAAGGGCCAGCGTTTATGGGAATAATGGAGAGAGAGAAAGGTAATATAGAGCAGAGGAGGAACAAGGGGCCTATGATAAACACGCGTGTGCAGATTGGTAAGAACATGAGTGTGAGTCAACACAACCAAAGCTTTGATATGGAGCTCTGTGGACATAATGAGTCTCCTATTCCGATCCTCTTGTCCTCTGCTCATCCTTCCTTCCTCCTCTCCTCCTCATCCTTCTCTCGTCATCTTCTCTCCTCCACTGTTCCTACACCTCTCTTCTTCTCCCCTCCGCCTCTCCTCCACCTTGCTCCTCTTCTCTCCTCTTCTGCTCCTCTTCTTTTCTCTTCTCCTCCACTCTATCCTCCTCTTCTTTTCTCTTCTCCTCCACTCTATCCTCCTCTTCTTTCCTCTTCTCCTTCTCTCCTCCTCTTCTCCTCATCTCTTCCTCCTCCTTTCCTCCTCCTCCTTGTCGCTTCCTTTTCTCTTCTCCTCCACTGCTCCTCCTTCTCTACTCCTCTTCTCTTCTGCGCCTCCTCTTTCTCTCCTTGTCTTCTTTCCTCCAACTTCTCTCTTTCTCTTCTCCTCTCTCCTCCTCTTCTCCTCATCTCACTCTCCTCCTCTCACTTATGGATCTGTATTCATGTTGACATTGGCTGCTGGTTTAAATGTGCTCTGTCAGAAATGATGGATATCAGGCAAAAGCAGGTCATTAGGTTTAAAGATGCAAGGTGTAACTTTTCTGGTGAAGTCTGTCACCGTGCAGCTTGTCTCCATGGAGATGATGTTGCTTTGCCTAGAATGGAGCCAAGCCACCATCACTCAGTGTTTGCACCCTCTGCAAATAAAATGAAATATATAAATAAATAAATAAATAAAGCTGCTGTAAATGCCCTTTTAAAATTCAAACTTTTACCTAAAAATATTCACAAAATTTCAGCTAAAAATTGCCTCTTGACCTTCTTTGGGCCTGAAAATTGCAACACAAAACCATATTAAACTAGGCTCTAAAGCTGATCATATGTACCGTATTTTCTGCACTATAGAGTGCACTTAAAAGCCTTTAATTTCATCAAAAAACGACTGCTCGGCTTATAATCCAGAGGACCTTGTATATGAATTTATTGGGGTGTCTTAGTACGAATTTAGTAAACTACAAAGCCGCACCACTTGCAGCATTATGGCTCCCGTAGTCAGGAGCATCAGGAGTAACACATACTGTGAGTCCTTTTAATATCAAAATGCACCTGTCAAGAGACACGCTTACAACGCCGACTTTAAACTCAAGGCTGTTATAAAGTTAAAGTGCGAGCTGCGTGGGAGCAGTGGATAAGAGAAGGCCGAGACACATTCACCAAGACAGGGAGACAGCGCCGAGCGACTTACACCACGATCTGCAGATGGATCGTGGACGCCTGGGCTAAGGATCAGTATCAACTGTGGTCCGAGCTTTCACCAAGACCAGAATCATCACTGAACTGCCAGGGAACAGTAACCACACTGACTCGGATAATGATGAGAGGGATGTGGCCGTGCTGGACGCCGTAATTGCCCAACTGTTTGAACAATTATGAGTTATTGTGAATACGCAACAATTTAGCCTCTCAGACAGTTTTTTTTACACGTTACAATTGAACAAAGTTGAGAGTTACTGTGAACACGTTAAATAAAGTTTGACTGACTTATCTAACTGTTGTGTTTCGTTTAATGCGCCTGATAGTCCGGTGCAGTTTATATGTGAAAAAAGTTTGAAAATAGACCATTCAATGACAGTGCGCCTTATAATCCAGTGCTTCTATAGTGCGCAAAATACAGATAATCGTTCAGTACGATCTGTTCAGTGCTGTTTTCTTATCAAAACACATGTGAACCATTCATATTTTGGCTCAGATGGAAAACACAGAGCATTTTGAGCTTTGGAGATGAAAACTGACTAACAATAAAGAATAATTCAAACACGTGTGAATGAAACAAAACACAACTCTGGATATGTTTTTTATGAGGTAACAATATTATAATATGACTTAAAAATCACAACAATCCTTTTTGCGTGTAGGTTTAGGGCCTGAGGTACAGTCAGAGTTGGCCCTCTCTCCCCCACACTCTCCTGTTATAACTTATATACCTTTAATTTGGAGCCAACCTGCAGTTTGGTCATAACTGCGCACTTTCTTTCTGCAGAGAATTTAATTGGAGATTTAAATTGGTCTTATTATCATCTTTCAGTTTTCAAAAGCCTATTCCATTGGCCTGGCGTCAACTCCTTACACTTTTTTTCACCCCTTTATTTTGTTAACAGTCTGTACAACTACCCATGTTTCAATTGTTCATTTCACCGTTACCTGCAGTGGAATAAACCCCATGAAACATCGCGTTTGAAATGTTCCAACTTAAAGAATATAATAAGTTTTTATTTCTGAGCAGTTCAAACTTTTTCCATGGGGATAACAACATGGTGGATTGCAGTTACAGTCAAAAGAACTGCTGTAATTGGTGACAAGCTGTGAAAGTGTAATTTTAAATATGTCAAACCTGTCTCAATTAGAGCTGCAAAAATATATCACAAACATGATTTTTTCAAAACTAAATGCAAAGCTTCTCCATCTGACAGAAATCTACCATTATAATTTAAATATACAAAACAAGGCAGATATTAGTCATGATTTAGTTGTAAAGGAGCTACGATTGTTTGAAAATGAGATAACACCTAAACTCCGCCCACCACATTTCAAATAGAGCTAAACTGTGACCTGAAGAAAACAGTGAGAAGAGAGAAGGGGCGGGGTCTGTGGGTATAAGGGACAATGTGATTGGTCCAACAAGTCTCAACACTCCAAACTCCACCCCAGGTCTCTGTGATCAGAAACAGCTGGCTTTCATCATTGCAGTCCTGTGTGATGTCACATAGTACTTAAAACTGCAGTGGTCACTGAAGGAAAGTTACCTAGTTTGCACTGAAATTGCAAAAAAAAATTACTAGAAACAGTAGACAATGCTATTTACAGGTTTAGCAGCAAAACAGAAGTAGATGCTGTGTTTAATGCCACTTTAATGTACATGAACGCATGGTCAGGGTGTGTCAAGGGGTATTACACTTCTTTGGGGGTATGTTAACACACAACATATTTAGATCACCATATTACTTTTACCGTATTTTCCGGGCTATTAGACGCGCTCTTAAGCCTCTAACCTCATCAAAAAATGACCACGCGCCCCACAATCCAGAGTGCCCTATACACGAATACACTCGGGCGTCCCAGTACGACTTCAGTAAACTACAAAGCCACATCACCCGCAGCGCACGCAAACAGGCACAGAGCAGACAGCGACCGCACAGCGAAAAACACCCACAGTCACACTCATCACTCCACACAGACGAGGAATGGAACGGAGGAATGAATCGAAAAAGTGAGTGCAATGTGCCACTTCTAGACACAACTGAACAACTGAGTCACTGTGAACAATCCAGCGGCCCCAGACAGCACCCTCCCTACACGCCACAACTGAACAAAGCCCAGAGTCACCGTGAACGCGCCAAACAAAGTCCCACTGACATATCAAACTGTTGTGTTTCGTTTAAAGTCCGGTGTGGTTTATTTGTGAAAAAAGTTCAAAAATAGACATTTAATGACAGTGCGTCTTTTAATCCAGAGCGCCTAATAGCCCGGAAAATACAGTAATTGTTTTGAAAAGGCTATATTCACCCAAAACAACACTGATATTTTTGATGCTACTCACTTTGCTCTCCTCACTTTGTCAATGTATTGTGGTATTTGTATATCGGGGTGTGTGCACATGTGCGTGCATTCGTGCGTGCATGTGTGTGTGCGTGTGTTTTCTTAGTTTGTGTGTTTTGTTTGTTTGTTTCACTTTTATCTGAAGCACTTTGGTCAGCTGAAGTTGTTTTAACGTCATATCTCGTCCAAGCCTGATTTCGTCAGAGCTCAGAAGTTAACTTGGATCTGGTTAATACTTGAATTGGAGACCTCTTGGAAAATCTGTTGCCGCAGTGAGGCGCCAGTCACAAAAACGTTGTGTTGTTGTGTCCTTAGGCAAGGCATTTCACCCACATTGCCTAATATGAATGTGGTGTGAGCGTGAATGTTGGTGGTGGTCGGAAGGAATGGTGGTGCAGATTGGCAGCCTCGCTTCCATTAGTTTGCCCCAGGGCAGCTGTGTCTACAATATTACCTTACCACCACCAGGTATGAACTGAATGAATAATGCTCTGTAAAGCTTTGAGTGTCCAGAAAAGTGCTATATAAAACTGTTGTGTTGTGTGCTGTTGTTTTAAATGTGCTATATCAATAAAGAATTACATTGATAATATATAATAATTGCTATTATCTCCTCAGTTCTTTCTGGTTTTCTTTAAAAGTAAACCCATTTAATATTTGACATTTACATCACCACATCTTTGACTTTGATTTGTTATGCCTTATTGCATAGTTAGTATTTTCTGTTTAGGAAAAGTAAACTATACTGAACAATAAACATGTAATACATAGTTTGTCTAGTGGTTAGAGTTGAACAGTTGTGGATACATTCAAGTTTAAATTGTTCTCAGTACATATTTTTGGACCAGGACTGTGACCAGGCTGTTGCTACTGCATATTTTATGACTAGACCTCATGATTTCCACATATTTATCTTGCACAGACTGTTCATTCACTCACGTATGCGCTGGTGAACTGATATGAGAGGGAAACAGAGGAGCAATACTGCCATCTAGTGGACAATGTGAGATGACAATGATGAAAATGTTGAGGTTTTGAGATTCATCAGTGGGGACTGGGGTTGTAAAAAAGTATCGAAAATGAGATACTAATACTAAAAACTAATTTGAGAATGTATCAATATAAAAAAGTCACATTCACAGGACAAAAATGAACCTTTCCAGAATAGCTTTAGAATGATCTTGAGTTGCATTAGAACAAGTAAAAAGAAAGTACTATGATTTCATGTTGAAAGTCTAAAAAAGATGATTGTGGTATCTGAATCGGTATCAAGTCTATTCCTTAGTATCAAAAGCTGGTTGAAATATTAGTATTGTGACAGCGCTAATAGGGACCACCTTAAATATTACAAAAAGTGGGAGTTATTGAATGTGATGGGACATGGAGAGATAAACCCATTAAATTTAAAGACGATATGCTGTATAAAATCCACTTTTATGAGCTTTTAACCATTTAATTAGCTCATTGTAGTTTGATTGATTCATGCATGTTTGAGTAATCCAGTATTGTGTTACATTTGAGGCTTGAGTGCTCAAAAGTTTCACGATTTCACCTAAGCCCTATCTCTGCCCACAATATTGTACTAAATTACAATTATTTAAAAATGTAAGACTCTGAGTCATACATGTAGTTTTAACATTTCAGGTATATTTTAAATGTTTAAAAAAAAGTCTAAATCTAAATCATGACCAAATTAGACTAAATCAGGACTAAACTGGGACTAACCCAAAGCTCAAAATGTTCCAACTTATGATGTTATGTAGTGGTAGTTTTCAAATGAACAGCTCTTTTTAGCTTTAGTTCAGCAGAGGTTGGCAATTCCAGGGTTGAAATTATCCAAATGACTCTAGTGCAACTGTATGGAGTTTAAAAAACACAGAGCACTTCCTTTGTTACCACAAGTTGGAACCAAGGGTGTAGGTTTGCACAGGGACAGTGGGGACATGTCACAACCAATATTTGCGGAAGACAAAATTTTATTTTAATAAACAAAAATATGAATTTATTCTGATATTTTTCCAAACTCAATAGTATTAATTTAACATGTTTTAGTTCACATTTTGTTTATTCGACGTTCTGAGATGTATTCAATGATATCCAACGCTATTTCATTGGCTGCAACAGAGTGATGTCATTATTGGAGCCAGGAGCCTAAATTGGGGAAGCGGCAGGACAGGGCCAACACCTGAAGATAGCTGCATCTTCAGCCAAACTTGCCTTATAATGCGTCGCTGTGGAAAAAGAGCAACTATCACCACAAGGACACCTCCCAAACAGAGCCCTACTCATGCACTGTTAGCAGCCCGACTCTACTGACAATATTCCATGGAAAAATGTCTGGACATATCTGGACATCTGGATATTTGTGAGGACAAATATCTCATCACCAACAAGCAAAGGGGAATCTGCTACGAACTTCTACATCGCTGTTATCCGCTCAAGAATCATCTTAGAAGGGCAATAGACACAGACTGTACATTTTGCGAACTGAAAAATTAAACCATCTCTCACTTTATTTTGGACCTGCCCAAACTCTGTGTTTTTGGAAATAACTCATAAAACATCTACGCAACTTCTTATCACATTTTACCCTTTCTTATAAATATGTGTTGTTTGGTTTTTGCAGTGTGCATCATACAAAAAGTAAACAATATTATATAATTAATCTGTTAATCAAGTATCAGTTAGTTTCATTTGAACTCAGTTGTGTTAAACATGTGTGAATGAAACAAAACACGATGATTTTGATGAGGAAACATTATAACACAGATCAGAAAATAATACTGGCTGCATTACCCATGAGCACTAGAGTAAAAGACAGTGATGACTAACGGAGGGATCTTATATTAAAGTCTATATATTTTCTTCCATGACTTTACCACCTGCTTATGTAACAGTTCTTAAAGATCTCAAAAACAGTGCACTGGAAAACCCCATGTCTCCGGCTAATTTAACCCTGGGAGTCCTATTATAATGAAATATGCATGACTCCTGGATTAGTCTATATGGATACGCTATAGCTCCTACACTGGTCTCACAATCCTGTATCCAATTCCACACATGGCAATGGGCATGTTGGACCAAATTGAAAAACCACCATCTCTTCTCTAGTTCTCAATAGTTTTAACTTTTTCATTACGGTGAGCTTCATACCTGGGTCTATCTTTAAAAGTAAAAGATATAGTATAGCGGGTTTGAGCTGGACTTTTCTCTCAAAGGGAATACGTCGCTTGATAAGTCCAACATCAGGGGCGGCCATCTTTTATTCATGGGAACAAAGCTGCGGTGTTCTTTGTCTGAAGGATCACTATGGCACATGCTGTAGAGGGATGGATAATAAAAGAGTATGAAGGAGCCTCTGCCGGGGTTAAAGGTGAAATATGAAATTAAAAGTTCGGAGTAGTTTGTTAAAAGTTTCAAACTGGATTTTTTTTTTTTTCTTTGAGGTACTTATGGGTCAGTCTTGTGTCTTGATTATAATTTAAACTTAAGGTGCACTTTCTGACTTGTTGAATGGAAGTGTGCCACCTGCTTGTCTCTTGAGATGTGTCTTGCTAAAAACCTGTAGGAATAAATGCAAAGTGAGTTTAACATCATACAGTGGAACAATCAGATCATAGAGAGAAGCAGGGAGTGGATCTGCTGTCCTAAAAGCAAAATAGACTTGTCAAAGCTTTTAACCATTTTATAAGAGTTGAAGTTGTACTTGGAGTGATTCGTGCACGTTTCAACATTCTTTAATCGCTTATTTTCAAGATGCCGTACTGCAGATCAACCATCATTTTTCACCTGTACTTCAATTTTGTTTTCTTAATCGGTATACATCAGCCAGTTTCACTTCATGGAAACCGCCTGACCTCGTAACATTAGTTCACTCGACAGTAGGCAGGTACTTTTTTTATTTACCGAATTGCTGCTATTTGGTCGTGATATATGTAAAGCACCACTAATGGGGCTAACTGGTATATTAAGCCAAATCCTGCAGGAAGAAGAGCAACAACGTCTTTCCCCTTGTAAAAATTCACCAAACATTCTCTTTGTTCTAGCGTTAAATCCTCGATCTCGGGAATCCTTGCCAAAACATAAAATGTATGACTCTTCGCTGATTGGCTGGTGCCCGAACTCGCACTTCCGAGGTTTTTGTGAACCGTCTAGTGTATTCTGATTCCTGATCTAGTCGCTGGAGAAAAATTAAATTTAGAAGAGACATTAGGTGGCACCAGCCTGACTATAGTCATTGTGCTACAAATGTAAAAAAATCAAATCAAATCATGTGATCATGTTTATGTCAGACTTGTTTCTTTTATTGAGTCATTTTAGATCAGTATTTCAATTTATAATGTGCAAATTATAACACACTGATCCATGGATGTCATAGATAATAGCACAGTAGGGTTTCTTTAAATAAAAACAATGTATTTAGTTGATACAGTATGAAAAATGAACGAGAGTTGGTTGGCTGTATGCACATCACCAGCACATCACCATTTTAAGAATATTAAACTAATTTATGAAATCATTGTTGATTTAACATGATAGATTATTTCATATCAAAACATTCTTAAAAGGAAAATGTTCAATCTATATCTCTTATAGACTCATTTTAAAGATGGAGTACCTGAGTTTCAACTGGGGAAAGGTAGGTTGTTTTCTCACCTTTCCTATATGTGACATGAAATGCATCAGCACATGCTACAGAAGTTTAAAAAAAAACTTTTTTGATAAAAATCTGATACAGGCTTTTTATAAAAGATGAAAAAGATGAAAGGTTATGTTTTATTCATGTAATATTGTTCATAAGACTGTATTGTAAGTCTGCTCTTCTGGATCCTGTCTTTTCACAATGTAATGTTTTCCACCCAAACAATACATTTTTGATGGAAAACATTTTTGGCACACTTTTATATATTTTTCTTTTTTTTAAATCCCAATTCCACATTTTCAGTGTCTCCCGGCTCTCCTCATAGCACTGACCTTGGCCTCCTGCTGCGTCTCTCGTTTTGTTGTCACTCCGTTGTCTTTCTTCCTCTGATCTCCCACTGTCACGGGAATACTGATGTGTGATTCCGAAGAGGAGAAGAAGACTGCGGATCACATCTGTTTTGCAAATTTGAAAATGTTTTGGGATGAAATTTTGACACAATTAGATATTCTCCTTCCATCATCTTGTCATTTTTTTTGTCCTTGTTTTTTCTTCTCTCACTGCAGTGTGCTTGAGATGATTATGTGTTATGAATTCTTTTGGTAAATTCAGGAAATGAAAAATAAATTGAATTGTGAATAGTGAATAGTGTGCGTAACTCAAGGAAATCTGATGTTTGTGTCACTATTTTTAGCCTTTTATTATTTGGGTATTATTGAGTCAAGAAACAAATTTTTTGTGATAAATACATCTCTTTTTTATTTGGAGGAGAAAAGAGAGATGTATTTATTTATTTATTTAGACACTTTGCTAGATCACTTGTACGCAAAATGACTTTACAACAGCTGTATTGACTCCATATTTTTATTAATTTTATTACAGTATTACAAATATATCCACACACACAATGACAAAACCTATGAGTCGTAAACATTCACTGTCTCCACTTCTTCTGTGGTGTCCTTCATTGTGTGCTGTTCTCTTCAGGCAGAGCCCTCGTGTCTCGTTACGCTGCACTGCCCCCTGGTGGCAGTGTGGTACGAGGCCGGTCCAGATGAAGCAGAAGGATTTGGCAGGATCACAGTGAAGCAGAGCTCTGACATCAGGCCGAGAGCTGCCCACGGGAGCGGATATTGCACGGGTCAGCTCCAGCGTAGTGTGAGGGGGCAAGCTCAGTGTTACAAGAAGGGTGGTCAAAGTATAAAAAATCTGATACCAAAACTAGCATCAAAACTAGATACTCATTTGAACAAGTATCAACACTCAAAAATATTACATAAAGGTGCATTGTGTAACTTCTAAGGTCTGCTAATTGCTTGTCTCCATGGAGATTATTTCTTTGCCTGGAATGTTCCACAGCAGGGCATTAAACCTTGCATTCATTCAATTTCTAATAGCTCAATAACACCTTAAAAACATGAATCCTTAGCTTGATTCTTCATAGATCTGACCATTAACCTGTCTTCTTTATTTCCATACTGTGCAATAATCAAGGCATAACAATATCTCCATGGAGACCAGTAGGTGGCGGAAAAGTTACACAGTGCACCTTCAAGCTGTCTTATACTAGCGTTATCAAAACTAGTATAAGACCACATGGTAATTATTATTTTGTGTTGGAAATTCATTTCTATTGCCTAGAAAGAGTCATACTGTTATCATTGTGGTATGGAAATCTGTATCAAGTATCGAGCCTTATTCCTTAGTATCGAAATCGAGTTTTAGTATCATGAGAGGCCTAGTTACAAGCACCATTTTAGGATATCTACGTCTTACTATTTTAGATCTATGGTATGTTCAAAAGTAAGAACTGACAACTCTTACAGAAAATACACTTGCTTTCCTTGTGTACACAACTATTCAAAAACATGGAAGTCCGTGGTGCTGTTCTGACCTAAATCGTAACAACCTCAGTACTCACCTCACTATGTACTACAAGGACAGTTTTTTTTTTTGTTTTTTTTTGCATTTGTTTAATTTGCTGTCTCAGTTGCAGAGTTGCCACTTACTGTCACAGCACCAAGCCCAGAGTCAGATACAGTGGTTTTAACAACTTTTTACTGTGATTGCATCAATAAAATGTATTACGTTCCCCCTCGAGCACTGAACAAAGACACAGCTTTTATCTAGTGCTTGATTTTAAATGTAATTCCTTATTGTGTGAACATTTGTCCAGACTCTGGTTGTAACACTGAGTTTGAAGGGAATAGGAGCTTAAGACAAAAATGGAGGAGATATGGCTACAGGATGCAGTTAATCAAGTAGTAAAGGTCAGCTCGATTACATTGGACGTAATGTACTCACTGATTGGTAAAATCTGCATATTCAACAACCTTTAGCTCATCACCAATAAAAATCTATGTAAAACATCTAAGAACAAAATGTAGTGAAAACAAAGTCACTAGAAGTCTACAGAGAGGAGGAGAGGGCAGGGGGCTCCTGTCAGCTCCTCCAAACTTCAACTTTCCCAGAAATCTGGGATAGCAGTAGTGCAACAGACCTTTGTTTCAAAGAAATGAGTCAAGTACATGAAGGCCACGGCGAAACACTGGACAATACAGATCATTGAAAAAGGGTGAAGAATAACTTAGTAAAATAATTCGTCATCTTTAAATCTTTAACAAACAACTCCCCACTCATCCACAGTCTCTGCAGTAAACACCATTCGACCCAACACAGTGGCTTTTGGTTCAAACTAAATCAACTGAACGTGTCTTGTGCAAATGTGACCCTTGACCTTTCTTTGACACTAGTTTGACCTTTGCAGGCTCTCCCTGTGAGGCTGAATGAACGTAATCAAAGGCAATATTAAATAAGGCCGTGAGTGTGGGGCTGCTCCACTCTGAGCTACATTCATCTCTGATAACCAAGAGAGCATGTTGAGTTTTACAGTGACCGCGTCCCTCAAACATCAGTGCTAACACCTCCGCCCTGTGAGCGCCGTTATTTCTTCTTTTTAAATAAAGATTTGATTTTGGATGAGGAGCGCTTGATTTTGTCCCCGTTGTCGCAGGAGTCCTGGGAGGAGGTGCTGGGGAGCTTGTACTCTCGGCCCACACTGCGGCCCTCTGAGTCCAGAGAGGTGAGGGAGGGGTAGCGGCCCACGGGGGGCAGCATGCTGGGGGGGAGCTGGCTGAAGCTGTACGACTTCTCCAGCATGCCGTTGTACAGGCCCTTCCCGCTCTGGGTGGGAGGAGCACTGTGGGACTCTGGGATGATGCAGGTGAGGTCGGGGGTGGGGCTCTGTGCAAAGGGGTGGTGCTCAAGAGCGGGGGAGGGGCTGGTGGAGGGGGGGCCGGAGGGGCTGGTGGCGGGAGGGGGGGTGGAGTCCCTGCTGCTGCTGGACGTGGGGCTGGACGCTACAGGCTCCTGGCTCTGAGTGTACAAGAGCAGCTCCTCACGGGAGATCTTCCTGTATGGGGTCTCCGAGCCCATAGAGCAGGGGCACTGGTACGGCTTACGTCCCATAGAGCTCAGGGAGTCTGTGTCCGAGCTGCACTCTGGAAGTGCCTCCCTGTACACAGAGGAACAAGGGTTACTATGGACGCAGAAACCACAAAACCAAAGTCAATTTTATAGCTAGTCTCAGAATCAAAGACACAAGAAAGAATTAATATCCTCTTTAAATTGTTAAACATTTAAATAAAACATATGCTGAAGACACAAGGCTGTAGAGCAGGGGGCTTCAACCTGTAGCTCAGGAGCTACAACCTCCTTCCAAGTAGCTTGCCAAAGGGACTTCTGAATCATACGTATTGTGCTGAATAACTCAAATTTGATTAATTATCAAATTTATGAATCCCTTTGGTGCCTAATGTTGTGCAAGAATAAATGAATAATGGTTTGTGTTTTATAGGTATTTAACTGTACCCCATCTAAGGCTGTGGCTCTTATATCAACTCATTTTCTTGCAACTGCTAAAATGAGTAGCTCTATAACATATTGGTAAAGGAGCTCACTGGGAGAAAGAGGTTGGAGACCCCTGCTGTAGAACAGTGATTGCAGTTAAGAAACCATTTCCACAGACAAAGAGTTTTTCATTTTATCAATAAATAACCATAAAAGTAAAATTTGTCTCTCATTTTAACTCTTTACACTGTATTATGAACTGCTGCTGGAACACTAGTCCATTTATTTTAGTAGTTAATATGAAATTAATAACTGTATTAAATCTAAATCCCTTAAACTGAGCTAACGATTGCACTTGTAGACACTAGCTTTAAGTTCATCAACAAGAGCACTGTCACAACAGTAGACCAAGCCTTAATAAGTGGCACCCTCTCAGACCAAATATTCAGCAAATGCTGAAATACTTTAGAATATGTTCATCCCCAAATCCCTTCCAAAGATGTCCATCTCATACCACCACCACCAGAGTGGTCACCACATGTCACCACAGCACAGGCTTCTGCCACCTGTGTGTGATCCAGTGAGAAAAAGCATAGGACCTGGGTTTGGAGGACGAGGAGGGAGCTACATACCCTCTCCTATCTGTGCTGAACATGATGTGCTCGTCTTCGGTCTCAGGGTGATAGGAGAGAGTGGAGCCGGCCATGGAGAGGAGGTCGGGGTCGGGGGAGAGGAGGGAGGACTGCTGTGAGGAGAGAAGACTGCGACGTGAGCGACACACACTGCTGTTACGGGTCAGAGGAGGGCGCATCATACTGGGAGCTGCAACACATAAAGGTACAATTAGACTTAGACTTATGTTATAAAGTTGTTTCCTCATCACAAATACACCTGGTGTTGGAGTGTTTTGTTTCATTCACACATGTTTAACACACAAATCCTGCATAATTAGGTTAAGTTCTTCTCTTAAACAGAAAACACTCCATACACCTTCATTAGAATCATTTGGATAATTTCTGCCAATCTCCACTGAACTAAAGGTAAAAGGTAGCTGCTAACATGAGACTACAACTACCACTTCATGACATCACAAGGTAGAACAGAGCATACTGAGCATTGGAGATGTAGACAAACTAATAAAGGATTACTCAAATGTGTGTGACTGAAACAAAACACAACTCCAGGTCTGTTTTTAATGAGGTAACAACTTTCTAACATGGCTTAATGCTCACAGGTGTCAATTTTGTGTAAGATGGGACCATTAAACTAATTTCAAACTGGATAAAAGTGTGAGGTCATTCTGATGCTACAGTATATGGATGCTTAAAAACAGCAGATTTTTTAAATTGAATTGAATTTGAGCAACAGTAAAAATGATAAATATACTGAAGAAAGTATATTATCAACACCAACTTTTAGGCCTGTCACGATAATTTCTATATCGACTTATCGTTCAATACATGATAGATGGAGCAGTTATTTTTGGGGTCAATATTTATCGTGGCTGCCTTTTCTTTGTACTTTCTGTACTGATAATATTTGAGTTGTGTAAGGTTGAATAAATCACTTCTATGACTCAATAAGTGTTGCAAATCAGATTAATGAACAATACTGTACATAGAGAATCGTTTTGGGGGAAAATTCTACTTTAGGGTTGTCAAGTCAGTGGCATAATAGCATTCAGTATTATCATTTATAGTCTATATTTTCTTCAGGAATATATCATACTTACCAACCATCACTATTATTATCTGACCCGAAAATGGTGCATCTGTTAAGTTAGTTTACCCAGAGTTCAGCAGGTTTGAGACTAATTTTAGAAGACGCAGCATTTTAACTGAGTTAGAAAAGGTTTCACAAAGAGGTATCTGGATGTTTTTGAAGAAGTTTCAGATAGAATTTCTACAGCCTTAAGAAAAGGACAGCTGGTTTAATACTGCCATAGGGAAGAGGTTTACCCGGAAACTTGCCTTGGATTTATTTTATTGATGCAGATGAAGTGTCTTGATTTCAAAAACACTGTTCAGATCACTTCCTTTGAAACCTTTTCCATCATGGATACTGTAGGACAAATGAGGGATTACATTGACCAGTATGTTATGTTAGCACTTCCACCATCAGCAGGTTAGGGTTAGTTGGGATTAGATTAATGTCACTACTATTGTTACTGCTCTAGATTAATTCAGAAAGATAATAAGAAGCCTCCACCAGATTAAAATATAATGTTTTTAACTATCAGTGTTAGCTGGAGAAAAAGGGACTCACAACATTGCCTCTGCTCCTTTTTTTGCTCCTTTTTTTGCTCCTTTTTGTCATTGACTTTGTCTGTTGAATGTATAAATAAATAAATTGTAGTATTTATGTAATAAGATGTTTTAGCATTATATTTTCAATAATTGTATGGAAACATTACAAAGCAAATTGTGAATGAAGCTTAACCACACAGTGCATGATTAGAATACAGTTGTGTCCCTGTGACTCACAAGTGAACTGCTGCATGATGGGGGGCGTGTCTTCGTCCAGATCATCCACACCGCCTGCAATAGGATAGGGTGGCACAGACACACGGGGCATTACCACCCAGCTGTGCTCCGAGTACAGGCTGGCCGTCAGACTAGGCAGACCTGAGTTATTCACCACAGGAAACCCACACAGCTTCTCTATCTGCTGCCAGCGATGGAGACGCTCACGGAGACAGGCTGTGACCTCAGACAGGGCCTTCCTGCAATGTGCAGTTCACATTCAGTGCCTTATTCATTCTTATTCATAAAAGCCCCCCCCACGAAAAACTTTCTGGGGGTGGAAAGTCACCTGCTTCCATGAAAATAGAAAGTTAAACCACACTTCAGAACATTCTCTGTGAAAATAAACAAGTTTTATGTCATATTGCGGAATATTATAACCAATGGAACAATATTTGTTGTCCAAGGCCCTCCTTCAGGCCACGTCCAAGTCCATTTTGTGGAGATGCAAGCCCACTCAGAGTAAACATGCATGTTTTTCAGCGTAATAAAAATATCTATAATGGGGAAAAAAAAAATCTTTTATTTTAGTCTATGTAACTTTTCTGGTGGGGGGTCCATCACCTGCACCCAAAATGTTCTAGTGTGGCATTAATCTTATCTATCTCCATGGAGACAAATAGGTGACATCACTAGGTCAAATTACAGGTCATATCTGTGTTGAGGCATCCATTAGGTAAGTGAGTAAGTATGTTTTTCACAGTATTTTTGAGTAATAAAAACACCCATAATTGAATAAAGTTACAATCAAAACTCCATAAAGACAGAAACTTACTTTGCTTCTAAAATCTTATGATCGACTTCATCCAGGGATGAACTGTGCGCCACGTGAAGAGTCCCAAACACTGAACCTCTTTTCTTTTTAATTTTCTCTGCCTGAAAATGGAAACACATTGGTCATACAATGGATTAAGAGTCATCCATGATTCATAGTTTTAAAAGCCTTTTTAATTTCACTCCACAGTCGGTGGTGGTAAGCTACTAATGTAGCCACAGCCAATTCAGATTTTTATGAGTACTCTGTTCCCATATTATTTTTGTGTGAGCATAAAGCAGCACTGAACGGAAAAGCTATGACAATTTCCCCCCAAAACAGCAGATTGTTAAAGGATCCAATTAAACGTTATAAGACTGTTAACTAAATAGTCCAGTGAAAGCCTCCAGACAGTACCTCGTCTTTGGCCACACAAAGCTGGAACTCCGCACTCTGTTTCTTGATGTTGTAGTACTGCACTTCCACCTCGTGTGTGAGCTGGAGCCACTTCTGCAGAGCTTCTGGGACTGAGCGCTCAGACTGCATCTCCTTCTCCGCGCGCTTTAGAGCCTTCCGCACCTTCACAGCACCAAGACCACATGTTAGACTCTAGTGTGGGTACACAGTGACACACAGTCAAGCCATGCACCAGCACAAGGAGCTCTAAAAATGTAGAGTTTTGAATTCATGAAGCAGCAGCAGTAGGTCTAGAGCAAAGTCTCAGCAAAGTTGTTCACTTGAGTTTGACCTCAATATAAGGTTTCTTTGTCAAGATCCCTACAAATTATTTTAGAATCCAGTAATCCATAAAGAGTATTTTATTGAAACTGGGTCTTAAGAGCGGTGCTATTTGAATCCGTACACTCAGTCGTAAAAGTGTGTGAAGTTTATAATGTGAGTGGTTTTGGACAGAGCCCTCTTGAATCTTCCAGTTTGTGGCTCACCTGGACGAGCTCTTCTTCTGCGTACTTCAATCGGCTAAGCTCACACTCGGCGCCCTCTCTCAGCTCTCTCAGACGGTGCGCTTCTTTTTTCGCTCCTGTGATCTCGTCCCTCATCTTCTGCTCCAGGTTCTGCTTCTCCACAGCCACAGTGCGATTCTCCTCCTGGGCCTTCTCCAGCCTGTACCACCACACACACAGTTCAACTAAGAAACTAAACTACTGTCTAATAAAGAGCTGAGATGTTAATTCAATCAGAAAGTAGGGCTGGAAATATGGTAAAAAGGAAGGAGCCTCCCACTGATCATTCATCATTGAAGGTGCATTGTGTAACTTCTTTAGTGGAGGGTCTGCCATTTGCTTATCTCCATGGAGATATTACTGCTTTGTCTGAAATGTTTCACAGTATGGCATAAACCTTTCTATCAGCATGGACACCAAACCAGACCAAGTTACAGGTCAGATCTGTGGAGAAGCAGTCCCACTCACAGTCAGAATGGCTTAAATTTTGAGCAATAATGCCACCGGTAATTGAATAAACGTAAGGTAGATCTGTTTAACATTCAAAGAAGAGCAATAGAAACAAGGCGATGCAACCGAAAATCAACTTCAGATTTTTAAAAAATTTTTTAATAACCCTATTTATCCCTTGAAAGTCCAAACATTGCACCAAACTACTGTACATGTTTTCACTGACAGACGAATGACCTAAATCTGGATCTAAAATTGTATTAACTGCACAGCACTACCAGAAAGCATAAGCTATACCACCACTACCTCATAAATACTCTCCCTTCATTGGCTCAGACTTTTCTACCTACAGATCCATTTTATAAACTCTCCCCTCATTAGTCTGTCTTATTTTAGTCTTTCCTGTTTCAATCCTCTATGACACAATAACACATTTTGAAGTAGGATAACTGCTGAAGGAAATATAGACAATAAATGATAATACTGAAACTAATTTAAGTACAATTATCCCCCAAAAGTTTCTAAAACAGTAAATTAAAATAAATAATAAAAAATAAATGGCAGAACAAAACATATATTTAGTCATAGTACTTATTTATTCAACACTCCACAGCTCAAATCTAATAGTAGTACAGAATAATAACTAAAGGTTCTCTACCTCTACAAAGAAAATCACCACAATAAATATCAAACCCCCAAAAATTATTGTTCCATCTAAGATATACTAAACGATAACTATTTATGTATGTATTTATTTGACAGGGACAAATAAATCTGGTCTGTAGTCCCAAAGTGACAGTATGTAGGTATGTCATAAAATATCCCATGTAACATTTAAAATACAGCTAAAAAACACACACCAGTAATTATTGTGACAGGCCTGCTTTTATCATCTGAATAGTAAATGTGAATAGCTCGTGTCCATACCGACTCTGGAGATCGAGGAGGCTCTGCTCGGCGTGCTGCAGGCTCTCCAGGTCCTTCATCATCTGAAAAATGTGCACTTTACTGGACTTGTTTTGCACATAGGCGAACCAGCACCCGCCCACTCCGATCACAATGGAAAACATCAAGATAAAGTCCTTCATCCAGTTGTGTTGTGGGCCTACAAGGAGTACACAGAAAAGGCAGTTAAATTAGGAATGATGTAACTGACAAACTGGACTAGAAGCTGTGGAGTACTTACGTTGAGGGGGACCAAAAAGCACAGCATCCAGCGCTTTTAAAACTAACTTTTGTTTATGCCGTTGGTCTATTATCTTCAACTGCATCGATAAAAAGGACGGTTCATTTGCTGCTAATCTACAATAATGACAAAACACATTAAGCGTAGAATTAGTATTATGTAAGAGATATAAAAAGGTACATCAATGTTATTTATGGAGAAAAAAATCCATGTTTTTACTGTCCGGTTGCTGGTGTTTTGTTGCTCATTTTTATTGTTTTTTTAGAACCAACATAATAAAATAACTCCCAGATAACATTGTCAACCATCCTGCTATTCTCCATGGAAATGTCATGGGTCTACCTACAGTATTCCACAGTATGACATTAAAGTTATCTGTATGTCACCATGAGGATAAGCATGTTAGTCTATGGGCCAGACAAATTTTCAGTATCACTCTGATGACAAAGTTCCATATCTAAGCTTTATATTTTGATGTGATAGACTTCCCTGAGCTTTTACAGTATTGGAGTTATCAACCTTTGAAGTGTACAATCTCTGTGTCAAAAAATGCACTTTCACATTTGGGGTTTGGCCCATGGACTATGTGGCAGTTCGAGGCCAAGACCAAGGCCTGTTTATCTTATTGAACATTCCATTCAAAACAATCTCCATGGAAAAAAGCAAGTGTTTCCCCCCTTAACAGAAAAGTTACACATTACATTTTGGCCATATAAAATCCAATTCACTAGTATGTAGGCCTGTCATGATTACAAACTTTGAAGCAGAATATACTGCTGTAAAGTAAGTAAATATAGACGATAAAATAAAATATTATTTTAAAAAAAAAAAGTTTATGCAAGTTAAAGGAATAACCCAAGAGCAGATTTAAACCACAGAAAATATGCAAAATCTACAATATGGTCTGTATTGGGTCTTAGAAATTATTAACTGAAACTTCTTCAGCTCAAATTTTATCATATAGCCAAAAAAGAACCACAAATGTCAACTATTGCAAAGAAAATTTCAAATAATAATAAAAACTGATTTGACCCCCAAAAAATATTGCTCCAGCTTTCATATATCAAATGATAAGTCACTTTAATCATTATCGTGACAGACCTAATAGTATGAAGGTCAGCTTGGTGCATGTAATACACTTATTGTCCAGCAGTGGGAAGCATTGTACAGACTACTGAAGCACAGACGAGAGGATGACGAGAGGTACAGACCGAGGTAAGGTGTTCCCAGTCACTCTGAAGTCCCTGAAGTTCTTCTCATATTGAGGCAGCTCCACACACTCCTTCAGCCACTGCACTGTGTCCTGATTCGTCCAGTTATGCACTAAAAGAAAATAAAGATTAACGTTATACTAGCATAAAATGAGCACTACAGCTAAAATAGTGTAAAAGTGGCAATATTATTTATTTGAAAACTTAACTCAACCAAGTGATTTTTTGGATATCTCAACTTAAAGGTCCTATATTACATAAAATTGACTCTTGTGAGCTTCAAGCCATGTTATAGCGCTGTTTCCTCATCAGAAGCATACCCAGTGTTGTGTTTTGTTTCATTCACACTCATCTTAAACACAGCCTATTTGTGTGTTAAATATGTGTGAATGAAACAAGACACAACACCAGGCATGTTTCTGAAGAGAAAATAATATATTATAACACAGATTAGTATATAGGCCCTTTAACAAATGTACAAACCCACACAATAAATTACATAAATAAACTACTATGTATTAATAATGTCCTTTGCAGTCCATAAGGTCTTATATAGACATAACCTGTTTACCCTGTAGTTTAGACCTATACAAATCAGATGTGAGATGCATGTGATTCTTAGTTTAGCTATTAAAGCTCCTACATTACACAAAACTGACTCTTGTAGGCTTTATACCATGTTATAATGCTGTTACTTTATTAAAAACATGCCCAGAGTTGTTTTTTGGTGCATTCACACATGTTTGAGTAATCCTTTATTATCAGTCTGTCAACATCTCCAAAGCTCAAAATGAAAATGAAAACACAACAGAGTTCTCCTTTTACTACCACATGACATCACAATGTGTAACAGAGTGATTTCTGTTTTCAGAAAATAAATACGCAGGATTTGTGTGTTAACCATGTGTGAATGAAACAACATTATAACATGGATAAGAAAACAGTGTATTATGGGCCCTTTAATATAGCAGTAAAATATCAAATCTTTAAATGTGATCCCAGTCCTTGCAAAAAGTCAGAACAACATTATTTTCCAAAACAGTTCAGCCCAACCCGCTTTAGTTAAAAAGCAGTGACCTGAGCAGATCTTATTTAATAACAAAGCGTGGATGCAAAACAGCATTTTGGACCAGCTTGCATTAACCAGCCAGGTGTACCTTCCTTTGTGCATTTCAATAGAACCACAGGATCTACTGTACACAAACCGTAAAGATAACAAATAATGGATTATACCAAAAACCAAAGAGATAGGAGAGGTTTGCAACATATGTGGGTGTTGACGGCCAATCCCTAAAAAAATAATCCGGTTCTTTCATTATTATATAATTTAAGACGTACCACACCTGAATCTTGTGACCCTGTTTTATTACGCAACGTTGGCTAATGTTGCTGAATACTTACAATGGCTGTCATAACAATTGGCCTGATTGTTTTTGGGATTTGCAGCGGCAGAGTGGGCGACAGTAGATCAGTTGGTTGAGTGTTCTCCGCTGATCCAAGGTTGATGGTTCAAACCCTGCTCTGCTTTCTTAAGGATTGACCGTGAACACCCATATATGTTGCAAACTTCTCCTATCTCCTTGTTTTTTGTCATAATGCATTATTTGTTTTCTTCACAGTCCATGCACATGTAAATGTTGTTGTTCTATTGAATTTGACTCACAGGTTGGCAGTGCGATTCCAGCTCCCATAGATGAATGTTGTTGTTGTGTCCTTGGACAAGACACTTACAGGGTATCCCCAGGTTTGACTACCCCAAATTTAAGAGTTTTTAAGACCTTTTTAAGACCACTTCAATGAAAATTAAGACCAACATTGCACCCATTATGTGAGTGAAAAACACCAGATCCAACAAATCAACTGCTATTTCTAGAATCTAAGAGCCGCTGTGGATTAAACCTATACTTCCCCATGATCCATCCAACATCTTCCACTCTACAGATTGTTTACTCATTGCCACTGGTGCCAGAAACCAAAGTATTGCTTGCCCTTACTTCAAATGAGACGTTCATTCACATTTAACATTGTGGGTTTTTTCCTTCCTCCATTTAACATTGCACTGCAGCCCGTTGAGTATACAAAAAAAAAGGCTAAAGAAATTTAAGACCTTTGTGAAAAAACAAGACTTGGACAACATAATTTAAGTCTTAATTTAGGAACATGAAATTTAAGATATTTTTAAGGCTTTTAAGACCCCGCGGTTACCCTAACTTAAAAAGCCTATGACAGGTTAGACTACTTATTTGACTAAAACACACTTAACAACATATTTCAGATTTCACGAAAAATGCCAAAGAGCCTTGAGGTGCCTTGAAGCTGGAAAAATGCTAAATATAAATATGCGACCATTTACCTTCTGATATCTTCCAAGCTCTCCACAGCTCCTCCACCGTGATGTGCTGATCCTCTCGGTGAAGGACGCTATGCTTGTTGGTTTGCTGTTGCTTCATGTCTTCTCTAATGAACTGGAAAACAAAACATCACAACATACTAAATAAGTGTGTCATATATGATAACTGTGAATCTTTTCCGTTTTTATTTACTGGTATTTTTGCTCTCATTTGATTTGACAAGTTATTTTCTTAACAAGGGCTTGAACTTTATTTTATATCCCTATTGTATGTTTTAATATGTACTGTGCAGCACTTTGGAAACTGTTTTATTTATGAAATGTACTATATAAATAAAGTGGATGAGAATGGAAAACAATGAGATTATATAATGACCCACACATAGATCAATATTTGTACTTATGGGGGTTGAGTCTTGAAATGTTTGCTGTGACCAATAAAAATATATAATCCTTTGTTTACTTTGTTTTAAAACAATTCATGAAGATTAAAATAACATTAAAGAAGAGGTATGTTACTTCTATGGGGTATTAATTGCAAAGTTTTAACATATTTAGATCATCATGTTACCTTTTATGGTGTTGAAAATGCTATAATTGCCAAAAACAACATATTCAAATGTTTTACTAGTTTGTCGACCCCCCGAAATCCCTTCCCCTTGCAGTCATTGTCCATTCTGCTAATGAAGCTTCTGCACACTGGATCAGGTTTGTCCAGTTATTGTGTATTGTTATATATCCTGCTTGTGTTGATGAAAAATTGCTGTGCAGGAGCATGGGTGACGTGGGCTTGTGGGAGGAGCGTTGAAGAAGATCATACAGCTAACAGCAAGGAGGGCTCAAATAGCAAGAATACTCAAACGTGCATGGATGACATCTAAAACCTCTTCAGGCATGGTCTTATTGTAACATGGTAGAAAGCTCCAAAAAGCTGATTTTGCATAATACTCTCTCTTTAAATGTTTTGAATATCTGAATTTAAATTATAACTAGCTTTGCAATAAAAAGTAAATGATTGCATTAGCCCAAACTGCAATAAAAAACAACAGTACAATTTATGGTGAAGCCCCAGTTTCAGGATTAGCATTTTCCTTTGAGTCCAAACTTGTGAAAGCCGAGAGAACTGGCTTTGAGGTGACACGCACACTCTTCTTTTCTTCCTTTTAGGGACTTTTTGAAAAGAGGAACAGAGAAATGGAGGGGGCACCACTTCCACCTGTGAGAGTTGTTTGCACTCACCCTCCTTCCCCTCGCTCCCCGCCCTCTCTCCCCCTTCCCCTGTCCTCCCTCTCTCCCCCCTTCGTCCTAGAACTCGGAGCCAGAGAGAAATCCCCCTCCACCGCAGCCACATGAGTGAGACAGAGCTGGATCGATGGCTGACCACCAAACGCTTTCAGAGAGGCCTGGGCATAAACTAGAGGCCTGTCCAAGTCTACACTCAAAAGCCATTCCCACCAAACCAGGTCAGCCTGCCATAGCAATTGGGGAAGCTGTACACAGGGTTTTCTTTGTGCGTTTGGTGCTAACAAAAAGTAATACATCTCTTTAATTTAAGGTGCTTTACAGACCTTCCTGTAGCGTAATGGTGGCACAAAGAAAGCACAAGACATCTTCTTTCATTGGTGAATTGCTTTTTTTTTCTTTTTTTAATAAAGTAAAAAAAAAAAAAGGCCAGTGAAATTACGTATTCAACAACAACAAATAGAGATGCTCATTAGATTATCCTTGTTAATAAGTAAATAACGAGTTTAAAGGTGCACTGTGCAACTTTTTTAATGACATATGCTTGTTTCTATGGAGATGTTATTTCTTTGAGTGGAATGTTTCACAGTATGACAATGAATGCATCCAACTTGCATTTAATCAATTAAGAATAACTAAATGAATGAGCAGCAGCGCAGACGCTCTGGGCACCAGGCAACAACTGGACAAACATCCTCTGACACTTCTTCATCAGAAAATGGAGGGAAAAAAATCCACTGTTTTAAGTTGGAAGTCTTGCAAAATATGTATTACTGTGAAAAGTGTTTCTTCTCCGCGGATTTGACTGGTAACTTGACCTGGTGGCGTCGCCTGCTTGAATCCATGGAGAAGGAAAAGTTTAGAAGCATATTGTGGAAGATTCCATGTAAAGCAATCATAACTCCACAGAGACCAGCAGCTGGCCTACCCCAAGTTACATAGTGCTACTAGTGTTCATTTCTCTCCAGCGACTAGGTCAGGAATCAGAACACACTGGACGGTTCGCAAAAACCCCGGAAGTGCAAGTTCGGGCACCAGCCAACCAGCGAAGAGTCATACATTCAGTGCTGTCAACGATTCCCGAGATCAAGGATTTAAAGCCAGAACAAAGAGAATGTTTGGTGAATTTCATCAAGGGAAAGACGACATTGCCCTTCTTCCTACGGGATTTGGGAAAACCTTAATATACCAGTTAGCCCCGTTAGCAATGCATTACATAGGTCACGAACAAATAGCAGCAATTAGTTAAATGATAAAAAGTACCCGCCTGCTGTCAAGCGAATGAATCCTAACACTGCAAGTTCAGACGGTTTCTACAAAGTGAAACCTGCTGATGAATCAGGCTAACATAGTGCACCTTTAAAAACAAATATATTCTGCCAGCCTACATCTAAATGGAGAAATTTCAGTGACACAATGCACATTGCAGCTTGTCTTTAAACTGTTTAGTTGGTGATTAAGTGAAAAAACTATTGGTTGATAGTATCTGGCTCGTGACTGTGATGTTATTTGAGAGAGACTTGTTTAAGAGCACAAATCGGGTCAACTGTTGTAGCTCCAACTAAGTCAGCTCTGTCTGCTCAGATTGTGTTAAAAGCACAGATTAAAGTGTAATTTGAGTAACAGAGCTTCAGACAGAGCAGTGCCTACAGTTAGCATCACACCTCTAGGGAACGTTGATGACATCAGCTGCAAAGTATCAAGAGATTTATCATGTATACAAGCGTGACAATACACTGTGTTAATGTGATTACTGCTAGTTCTTTAGTCATTCTTGCAAGTAGCTGATTTGATAAAGCTCTAAGAAGTGGACTGATAGACAAAGTAACAATGAAAAGTTGTTTAAATCTACATTGACATTATTTCCTGGTCTGAACAACAGCTCGATGTCAGTGTGGATGAGCTCACTGGGCACATGCCATATGATAGCATTGTTTTCCTGATAAAACAATAGTAGCATTGACAGAGGCAGGGGAGGGGATGTTGCTAACTTACAATTGTCACTTTTTGCTGCGAATGCATTGAAATAATAGATAATACGAACAATCAAGTGTAAGCAAAGTGTAGCACGGTGTGGTTGAGTAGTGTTCAATGTTCAAAGTGCTAAGGCTGGCTACTACTAACTGTCTTTTGTCTGTCATACAAAGATCTTTCATTGATCAATATGGCATTTGAAAAAGTCCTTGGAGAAAATAATTGCGCTTCATAAAATAACACATAATATCTCATTCACTGTCAATGTCACTGTCACAATGGGAGATTCAAGAGCAAGCTGCCCTGGTTTCTACCTTCTTACACGGAATCCTTTTCTGTATAATTTTCTTCGCTATGACGGACACAAGAGCAACATTTCTGAGGAAGACTACAACTACAGCGACAGAAAAGTCATTACTAAAGTCAAAGTATGTCAAAATAGGCAGGTGCTACCAGGTGAGCAGGGACTATTTCACAATTCAGTCTGCAAAAGCTTATATGGATAAAGAATGTTTGCAGAAGCATCAAAAGGTCATACATGAATACAGGTAGGACTTTGCGACATGGAGAAAAAAAAAAGTATTCATAATATTTTCACTCAAATTGGCCGATATGATTTTTCAGTTCACTTTTTACTTTTCAAAAATAAAATTAAAATGGTTGTCATGATTGATTTCATTATCATAATCAGTACAATTTAAAGGTCCAAGATTACGCAAAATGTACTCTTGTGAGCTTAATGTAATTTTACGATGTTACCTCCTCAAAAACATGCCAGGAGTTGTATTTTGATTCATTCACACACGTATAAGTTATCCTTTATCATCAGTCTGCCTACATCTCCAAAGCTCACAATGTTCTGTTCCACCTTGTGATGTCATGTAGTGGTAGTTTTCAAGTTAACAACTACCTTTTACCTTTAGTTCAGTGGTGAAATCATCCATCTGATTCTAATGAAGGTGTATGGAGTTTAAAAACACAGTGGAGCACTTCCTGTACTCTCACATGGCATCACAACGTGGAACAGAGTATGTTTTGTTTGAGAGAAGAACTCAGCCTAAATATGCAGGGATTGCGTGTTAAGCATGTACAAATGAAACAAAACACAACATGTATGTTTGTAAAGAGGAAAAAACAGCAAGCGGTGTAATATGGTTCCTTTAACACACACACACACACACACAAAAAGAAAAAAACTAATTTCTTCCTCTAAAGTCTGAACTCTGCTCTTAACCACAAGCTTTTACTGACAGGGGACTGGCTGAAGATCTCTCCATTAAAAAGACTCAAATAAATCAAATCTACACCACTAGTTTCTATAAATTGTGTTCTCTCTCATAAACTGTGTATCATGTTAACGGCATCCATTAAAGGATTACGGATTAAAGGAGCATTAATATTATGCTATTCTCTGATCTCTGTTGTAGTGTTGTTCCTTATCAAAAACAGGAAGGGCTCCACTGTGTTTTTAAACTCCATACCTCTTCACTAGAATCATTTGGATAATTTCAGCCACTGAATTGCCAATCTCCACTGAACAAAAACTAAAAAGCAGCTGTTAACTTGAAAACTACCACTTCATGACATCACAAGGTGGAACAGTGCATTTTGATCTTAGGGGATTGTGTGAATGAAACAAAACTAAACAAATGTATGTGAGGAGGTAACAACATTCAAACATGGCTATAATCTCACAAGAGTCAATTTTGCATAATACGGGACCTTTAAACACTGCTTTTCTACACAAACCTCGTAGATTTGAATTTCTAAACACTTACTCAGCACGTAATAGTTCTTGGTACGTGACATATTCGCTTTCCGGACCATATAGCCCATTTGAAGGTCTACTGAACCCGGACAAAGCGCTGCTAATCGCCGTAACACACCGGGACTCCTCTGACACAATGCTAATGCTAATGAGGCTTGGGGCTGACGTGAAGCCAAGAGCCCAGTGTCTGCTGAGTCACTGGAGGGACCACAGCGCCCGCTCAAGTATGCCAAGTCCTGCCTGCACAAAAGGCAGCTTCAAGGACGTTCACAGTGAAAGTATAGTGCATATTTTCAGGTTTAATTTGATTTGACTTCTGTTTTTTACACATTATCAGAAGAGATAGCTGAACTTTGTGCTGTAAAATCTCACTGTACAATATTCTGTTCATTTCTTATCATTGTAAAACTGTATACAGAGATGTGATAATGTTAGGGTATGTTTTCATTATTAAAGGGTCAGTCTGGAATTTTGGACATCATTTCCTAGTTAGCCAGAGTGTTGGAGACGTATAGAGACACTTTTTTAAATATTGCATCCAGTCCTTAAATTTGCAGAGGTCGCTGGTGCTAGGCTAGTGCATGTCAATGGCCATAGTTAGTCTGCCACTAAAAACAGTCTTACCCACTCTGCAAAACACCCGAAACAAATCTAATATTACACCAGACTGTCGATGTAAATGTCTGTGTTGATAGAATAATGTTTGAAATAAAACTAACCTCACATCGCATGAATCGTCGCATGTTGAGGGACTATTTTCTCGTATATCAGTCCGCCACTGCCAATCTTTCTATCAGGAAGTACAACTCACTGCTGCTGCTCAGATTCAGGTTTTACTTCTAATATTATTCTATCAACACAGGCATTTATATCGACAGTCTGGCGTAATAATAGATTTGCTTCGGGTGTTTTGTGGAGTGGGTAAGACTGTTTTTAGTGGCAGGATAACTATAGCCATTGACATGCACTAGCCTAGCACCAGTGACCTCTGCAAATATGACTGGATGGACTATTTAAAAAAGTGTCTCCACACATCTCCAACACTTAACTAGGCAATTGGTCTTATGTCCAAAATTCCAGACGGTATATTTAATGTTAAAGATTGGATATTACACAAAATTGACTCTTGTAAGCTTTTGGCCATGTTAGAATGTTTTTACCTCCTCAAAAATATACCTGGAGTTGTGTTTTGATTTAATCCCACTTGCTTGAGTAACCCTTTATTGTTACTCTGTCTACATCTCCAAAGCTCAAAACGCTCTGTCCCACATTGTGATGTCATGAAGTGGTAGAACATTTCAGGAAAATGAACATCTACATGGACTCAAGCTAATTTTGGATCCTCTAACAGAAAAGTTACACATTACACCTTTACGCATTAAATATATTAACACGAGTGATATGTATAAGTAGCTGTAAAGTATATCTAATGTATAACATGAGGGACAGAAACATGAGAAGTACATGATGCTCGGTTACACTCTGACAGCAGTCAACAAAGAGCCGCTTGTTCACTTGTGATTTCAGATAGAGGATTATTTCCCATGATCCTCTGCTCTACAGTGTATGTATTCAAGCCTGGCATTTACAGCATCTGTCCATCTGTTCACAGTTTTTTCTCGGTCCCAGACTTATTAAATTTTTTCCATAATTTTAAGGGCAGCCACATATACAGTCACTTGATCTCTGTGGACTGAAAATATACCAAAGAGTGAATAGTTTAAAGGGCCACAGTTAACAATTATTATTATTATTATTTTTTTTTTCAATTTGTTGAAAAATCAAGCTGTTATATCTTTTGTACACTGAATTATTCTAACAACTCTATGCACCAAATAAATATGGTGACTGAAGGCTTCTAAATCGAGAATATTATAAAAGTTTAATATTGATGAAAAGCTGAAATTTGTTTGATTTAATAATTCCTTTTGGCATGTGACTTCGGTTCAGATAACAGCAATTATCAAAATACAATTATGACTATTTTAATAGTCCATTTGTCACAATTATTCTGATGAGCTGTTATGGCCTTAATCATTTAGAATTAGCTTTGCAAGAAAATGACATCGCAAATAACATTTAAGAAAAAGAAGGTCATATTTGGTTATAAAATGCAACTATGTCAAAATGGATTTCTATAAATGGATTTTAATAAATCTGCAAAGATTTATCCTGGTCATAAAAAGGAGACGGATGGAACCCAAAATAAAGAAGCCTGTTGTATGAGCAAAATAGAGAACAGGAGAACAGAAGCAACAAACATAAGGTCATAGGGTCATATTGTTTAAAACTATGCAAAGGCTGAAAAACCTACAAAATGGTATTATTTATGCAAGTGGGTCAAACATTCAATTTATATTCTCAGTTGTGTTAATAAAATAATAACCTTTCAAAGCAAGAGGGATTTTCAAAATATTTATGAGTGAGCCAATTTGAACCAAAACAAACATGGAGACGCCGACATACTTCAGCCTATTTTAGCATCAATAAGGAGTATTTTAGTTGGTGAAAAACACGCAGAAGATAAGAGCTTTGTGCTTTGTGGATAGGGAAGATGCCTGTACTTTTGTCTCAACTGGAATTAACTAAAGTTTGATTTTTCAGCTTGTTCCGATATTGTGACACTTTGACCAATCAGATTCACATAATTGTCATGACGTTTTGCAATTTCCTGTCGTTTTTGAAGAGGGCCATGCCAGATTGTTGTGTCAAACACCCTGTTCTTTGTCCCCCCAAAAAATGCAGACTGCAAAGTCAAAACAGAAAAAGCAAAAAAAATATGCAATACATATTACCCTATACTGAAAATCCATGATGTGGTTAAAAACAACACCATGAACATTTCATATCACAAGAAAAGTCACAAATAATCAGCTAACAGCTCACTGATGATGGGAATCGTTGCCTGGACCTGATCACAGCTTTATGTAACATTTGGGGAACTGACACCTCCATGACGCTCCTTTAAGAACATTTCCAGACCCCCACGCAGACCTCTCAGGATTCTTTTCTTTCTATAGACGAGCAGAGAGACCCATGTGCCTGCTCGGGTTACCCTGTCCATGCCAGGCAGAGGTCTCCTCACACAGATGTGCCGCTCACATGCACAACCTCTCTTTACACTCAAACAGTCCAACCACAGCCTTGTTTCAAACCTGGAGCTGCTTCTAGCTTCCCAAAGCCATGCAACCTGATCTAACGTCTTCTTGGCAGCGAACAGCTCCTGAGAGGACACCTGCTGTCCCCCGCGACCGTGATTTGCAGAAGAGGCACAAGCGCGTCACTCAAAACTCCCTGACGATGAACAGGCTCGCCAACCCACACAAGATTAGTTTTGTCACGATACTGAAACTTCATACTCGATTTCAATACTAAGGAATACACTTGATACTCAATACCGATTCTGACACCACAATGAAAAAATAATAATTTCCACATTATGACATAAAATAGCTCTGCCTTAATTTTTTTTTTAAAGCTCAAAAATACCTAGAAAAACAAGGCATTCTGATTGTAAGCGGGGTTGCCTCTCCACAGATCTGACATGTAACTTGGTCTGGTTTGGTCTTCATGAAGTTA
The DNA here is from genome assembly GCF_026225935.1 of Boleophthalmus pectinirostris. NCBI lineage: Eukaryota > Metazoa > Chordata > Actinopteri > Gobiiformes > Gobiidae > Boleophthalmus > Boleophthalmus pectinirostris. Next base: position 20,688,561 of record NW_026571153.1, on the reverse strand, counting down.
AATATACTGTGAAACATTCCAAAGTGCATGGAGAAAAGCATTTGACGGACCCTCCACCAGAAAAGTTACATAATGCACCTTTAAATAATTGTACTTTATTTTTACAGCTCAAGATCATTCTTAAAGCTGCTCAGGAAAAGTTTGTTTCTCTCCTGTGAATGTGACTTTTTCAGTATCTGCTCAAATGATTATCTAGTTTCGATACTAGTTTCATTATCTGCTTTTTGTTTGCCAAACCTACCAACATTACGGCTAGATTGGCCCCTGTAATAAAATTCCTCATTGGTAGTCAAATTACAGGAGCTGAAGGGTGGATTGTAAAAAAGTGATCGTTTTAAAGACTGCAGAGCCAAAAATAGTTGTGCCTCCATTTCCCAAGAGGCCATGTTTATTCTCAGGGAAACTCATCTGACTGCAGAAGTACCTCCTGGCCTTTTGCTGTTTATCAACTCAATGATAAAGACTTGATGTGGCATATCAGAGAGGCACACAACTTTAAGTGAGTATGACAGATCTATAATTCCTAAATATTGACTTAATTTGGTGGGATTATAACTAAAAATATATATATAAATTATAGTTTTACACCAATCAAGAAGCAATTTGTGAAGAAAAGTTGAAAAATATATTGAAAATTACAGGAAGTAGAGTAAAAAAATATTAATGGCACCGCACTAATGAGAATTCTTATCCAAAATGTATATACATATATGATTTGACATGATCTCAACAAAATAAAGGTGTTTTCTTATATTTGTATTTGTCAGTAAATCATTTCTGTGTACATTAGAAGAATTTTGCTAGGTAGCAGGAAATTCACAATTTCAAATCAGGAAGTAAAATTTTAAACTAAAAAAATGGCCAAATTGAGAAAACAAGTGTGAAAACTTTTGCAAAAATCTTAAATATAATGATGTTATGTTTTATTATGCTTTAGCAAAATGAGAAGTCTAACCTGTCATAGGCGCTTTAAAGTGGCACCACAGCTTCCCTATTTGAGATGTTTACACGTGAGTTTAGTGTCTTGTAGTCTTTTATCCATGACGCACGCTCCAAATCGTATTCACCCAAAGGTAAACAAGAGGTATTTATAATTCATTTACAGCAGACATTTATTATGTTTACACTGTGTGTGAGGTGACGGACAAGGTGAGGGCGTGATGCACTTGTTGTCTGAGGACTTCCCCAGGGATCGATTCTTGCAGCATCACTGTGCGTCATTTCCTTTTTATTTTTTATTTTTACACAGAATAGATTAAATGTATCATGAGGGAGACAAGCAGGTTACAGCACTATGCTTTTTTTGCTTTTATTACAGTTCACTACTTTATGCTACTGACACAATTAAAATAAAGCAGGATAATCCCAGTAAATACATTTTGAAATAAACTGCATCATTTTAAGGAATAGTAGAGATATTGAGCCCTAAAATATATTGTTCCAGCATTCATATATTGAACAGCAAGTCAATATAGTAAGTATTGTGACAGGCCTAGTAATAGCCTTTTTTTTTTTTTTTTCAACTCAAAATGATGTAATATAAAATTGAAAAAATATCAAATGCAACCAGTGGTGGAATGTAACAAAGTAAAAGTAATAAATTATTGTGCTTAAGTATAAATTTTAAGTATTTGTACTTTACTTAAGTAAATTTTAAAGTAGACTTTTTTACTTTCTACTCCACTACATTTCCAAAATGGACTGAAAAACAAAAGTAGTTTTCATGATTGTGTGAAACTTTTTAACACAATTGTAGTTTGAGCAAACAAACTGTGTGAAATACTTTTAAAAAGACTTTTTAAGAAGTCCTTTAATACTTTAATTTCAGCATATTTTTATGTGATTCTTTTACTTTACTTGTTTTTTTTTTTCCAGTATTTGTATTTAGTTTTACTTAAGTAACAAAATTGAGTACTTCCTCCACCACTGAATGCCACTATACAAAAGACTAGTAAAAACATACACTGATTCTGTATCATTAAAATTGGGTCCCACAATCCAATCAGTCGGAGTCATCATCTATTTCCTGGAGAGTATGTCTGACATGTACACAACATTGTTGAGTGGCAGACCTTATGTCATCTTTTATCAACCACCAAACAATCTCTGCAATGTCTGTCATGAAAAACAAGATGGCTGTAACATGACGAATGAGAGTCACACTAAGCTCAACCATAAGCTACTGACTATTCATGTTCCAGTTCAGGATTACTCATACAATAAAGTGTCAAATACTTCACATACTTCAATTACACTGAAGCACTCTGCAAATCACGTGCATTGATATTTTGCAGCTGATGTCATCAACATTCCCTGGAGGTGTGAGGCTAACAGAAAGCACTGCTCTGTTAGAAGCTCTGTTACTCAAACTTTAATCTGAGTTTTATTTTAAAGGTACATTGTGTAACTTTTCTGGTGGAGGCTCTGTCACATGTTTTTCTCTGTGTCTGGAATGTTTCACAGCATGGCATTTCTTCCTTCATAGAGATAGCACCTGATCAAGTTACAGATTAGATCTGTGGAGAGGCATCAAACCACCTATAACTGAATAAATGTAAGGTAGAGATGTTTAATGTCATACTGTGGAACATTCCAGGCAGAGCAATGACATATCCATAGAAACAAGCAGGTGACGGACCCCAAACAAAAAAGCTACACAGTGCACCTTTAGCACAATCTGACCAGAAAGAGCTGGTGAGATGATTTGTGCTGTTAAACAAGACTCTCACAAATAAAATCACACTCACAAACCAGCCAGCATTAGCCAATAGTTTTTCAGTTAGTCATTCTCACCTTTTTCTTGAAAAACCAAACACCTAAACAGGACCAAGAATGATCACAGGCTCCTGAAAATGTGTTTAAATGCATTTTGTATTTTTTTTCTTGTTTTCAGACAATCATAATTTTCTGTCAGTGTTTGCTAATGTGTGCATTGTGTCTCCATGGAAACTGCTACATGTATCGCTAATGGTGAAATGTGGAGAACACCACCATGTCATTGTATCAGTATCAATAGAGAATGGTTTCGGTTTGTGTAGCAGTCTGTAAGACAAGATCAGATCAGGGTCGTGTTCCAGGCAGTGACCAGATGCAGGCCACGGGACACGACGGTGGAACTCCTTTCAAGTTGGTGCCAGGAAACGTCATTAAATCCACTGTGAATCCCTCATTATATGTGGAGCTGTGGTGCATCCATCAATCGACTAAAGGGGGCGGGTCTAGTTTGACTGAACTCCGGCCTATTCTCAACTCAAACAGGGCATTAAGTCCCCAGGGTCAGACTTAAACACTGAGGTGATGGGCCCAGACTCTGGAACAAACTGCCTTCTGATATCCCACTATCACCCTGTCTTATCTAAATAAAATAAAATGCTCAACTAATAAAACTTTGTTGACAAAACTTCATGTTCATTGTCATTCCTAATCTGGGGTCATTAAACAAATCTGGGTCCCCAAAGATTCTCGCTTGTTCTATAAAACCACAATAAAAAATTATATAGAAATAGATTGACATGTTGTTATAAATTATAGAGCATGACAAAAGGCTCATACCAACAGAAAACCCCTTAATCTGAAGGTAAATTTCCCTCTAAGAATGAAATCAGAAAGGAGCTGCAATGACTTTAACTGATTATTTTGAAGTCTCTGTATCAAAAAGCTGTGATATTTTGGGTTGTAGAGTTATAAACAGTGCTGTACACTGCCTAAGTATTATAAAAGAGTTTAGAGTTTGAGTTGAGAAAAGCTTTTATCTTATCAAACGATTGGATATATTATCTTTCATTCAGTTTCAGTTTATATATATATATATATATATATATATATATATATATATATATATATATATATATATATATATATATATATACAGAAGAAGTCAAATACATAAAGTAAGATATATTAATTATGTAATAAAGAAAAAAGGGTAAATAAGTCTAAATACTAAATATGTTTAATATATTTTATATTCAGATCCCCAAAGTAAGCCACCCTTTGCTTTTTCGAATATTTTTTTTTAAGTTACTGAAATTATTTTCTTTACCACATAATTCCATATATTTTGCTTCATATATTTGATGTCTCCATATGTATATAAAATGTAAAAAGTAGTAAAAATGGACGGTGTGTCCAAACTTTTGGCCAGCAGTGTATGATTTTAGCGCAAAAAGAACACAAATGCAAAACTAGCTAAAAAGTTAGATCCATCATAGTATTAAAGTCATATTAGCCAGAAAGGAAATATGAGCGCCAGCCAAAAACAACTCCCTCCCCAAGACACCGGAGTGGCTGGCCTTTTAAAGTCACCAGTATGGAGGACATGCAACAGTCCGTCCTGGACCTTCCTGGTTTGGGCTCAGAGCCAGGTCTCATGGGCTTTGGACTGGCCTCATACACAAACAGCGTCAGATCTTGATTGAGGCGCCACAGAAGGATCGCACGGTATACAAGTTTCTCACACCAGTTCTCAGATCTCAGTCAGTTAAAAATGAAACCAGCCAACAAATACAGAATGAGGTCGCTTCCGTGTGGAGGGGAAGATACTGGAGAGGATAGTCAGGGCACAGTGGGACAGGGCGGTCTCATGTGTCAAACTGTTGGCCCCTCAAGCCAATTATCTACAATCTAATGTTTTACTTTATCACAGATCTAACATTATCAGATGTGATTTTGCAATGTTAAAGTATTACTTATTCGTGAACTGATATCATGATATGTTTTAGGTTGGTGCAAATGACAAAGGATGGTCATAAATTAAATACAGATTTTTTTATTACTTACTTTTCTATTTTATTTTGACTTGTACATATACATGTATATAATCATGTCTTATTTGACACCTGTCTCTTGCTATTTTTGCTACTTATTTAGAATTTATTATTACCATTTATATGTTTTACTCTTTGTTATTATAATATATTGTGACATGTGAGCTATTGTGCCCAACTGTGTACTGTGTTCCTAATGGGGTACTGCAACACTGAGTTTCTCCGTAAAGGTCCTTTAGGACACAAAACTGACTCTTGAGAGAGCTTTAAGGCATGTTATAATGTTGATACCTCATCAAAAACTTACCTGGAGTTGTGTCTTGTTTCATTCACACATGCTTGAGTACATTATTAAGCTGTCTACATCTCCAGAGTTCAAAATGCTGCTTATGATATCATGAAGCTGTAGTTTTCAAGTTAACAGCTACCTTTTATCTTTTGTTTAGTAGAGATTTCAGGCCTGAAATTATCCAAATGATTCTAGTGAAATGTATGGAGTTTAAAAATAGTGGTGCATTTCCTGTATTAAAACAAGGTGTTTCCTGCTTGAGAACTCAGCCTAAATATGCAGGATTTGTGTGTTAAACTTGTGTGAATGAAACGAAACACAACTTCAGGTATGTTTTTGATGAGGGAACAACATTATAACATGGATCAGAGTGTAATATGGGCCCTTTAAAAATGAAATGCATTTTGTAGTGCAAGGTAATCCAAAAAATAACCATAGGATTGATAATGACCATTTTAATATTGATATGTTTCTTATCGTTTTAAATTTACAGTATCAGAAATGCTGAAACTCTTTAGAATATGCAAATTACTCAACTAGTTCCTGCATGATTGAATTGTAAATGCAGTTTATGATTAACTTCCAATGTATCTGTCCATGCAATGCTACATTTTGCAGCGTGTGTAGACTTGGCACAGTAACAAATTCTGAAGTACAACAATAAACAATGACAATAAAGTAATAGAATCTCAAAAAATCATTTTTAAATAAACAATATTAGCTGCAACAGATAAAAAGCTGAATCAACCAATAATTAGCCATAAGAGTGACTTATTCAACCTTTTGCAGCTCAAATCTTTTTGTATTACAACAAAATACCCAAATTCTAAAGAAATTGTATACACAATACATATTGAGCCCCAAAATATGGATACAGATGGAAATGAGCATTCTTGCTATAATCTGTCATATTTACACTGCAGTGTTGAAGATGTTCATTAATATGCACTATTAAATAAATAAATAAATAAATAAAAATAAATAATAAATAAATAAATAAAATATATTGTTCAACTTTCATATATTGAACAATAAGTATTGAACAATAAGTAATTTTCATGACCTACAGGCCTTAATGTTTACAGATGTACTTAGTGATTCGTCTTTGTAGCAGGACATCCCACAAACCTTCCTTCTTACCTCCACACTCTCGTTGACTTCTATCCCTCCGTCATTGTCATCATCCAGCTGTTTGTGGATGTGGCGGAGGGCCTCCAGACTGAAGCGGTCTGCTTCGCCCATACATGGTGGCATCACTATAAGGCAGGGATCTGTGGGAAAAAGACACCATATTCAAACAGAGTAGTACAAGACATTTGCATACTGGGGGTTTCTCTAAACACCTCGAAGGAACTCAAACCAAATACTCTCGGAGCTACATTTAAATTCACCTATTTCCATTTGGGCAAACATTACAAGGAGGCATCAGCCACAGGACAGAACACACCCTCCTTTGGCTATCCCTATTACTATTCAAATGAAGATCAGCAGACCATACCCACACTACTTAAACAACACATTTTGCTTAGTCATAGTCCAATAAAATTAAATTACAGAAATAAACAGTTAAAGGTGCACTATGTAACTTTTTGGTTGGTGGTCTGTCACCTGCTTGTGTCTATGGATATGCCATAGCTCTGTCTGGAATGTTCCACAGTATGAAATTCAACAGCTCTACCTGACATTTATTCAATTACAGATGGTGTTATAGTCCAAAAATGTCAAAAAAAAACAAGCATTCTGACTGTAAGTGGGGATTGCCTTTCCACAGTTTTGATCTGTAACTCGGTCTAGTTTGGTCTCCATTAAGATAGAAAGGTTTAATACCATACTGTGAAACATTCCAGACAAAACAAGTATTCGGCAGACCTTCCACCAGAAAAGTAACACAGAAGTAATGCACCTTTAAATCTAAACACTTGTGGAATGCAAAAGATAAGATCCTTGTTTTATGTAGCTGCTGGGCCTGCAGTGTGTGTTGTCATTCCCAGAGCGTGTCACTTCTTTTACTCAGGCTCCTTTGGGGAAAAGAGTCCATTATTACAGCTTCTGAAGCACTGGCCCGGCGCCACTGTCACAGAGGAGACGCACATAGCCGTGTATAAACAGATCAAAACACTGGTCACACCAAAACTGTACAAACTCTGAAATTAGGTGCTAAAATACACAATTTAAAGACTGACCATCATTTGAACTTCGTTATGATTATTCTGATGCTGCCAACCATTTAGCGAGCTTAAAGGGCCCATACTGATCCATGTTGTTGCCTCATCAAAAACAGACCTGGACTTGTGTTTTGTTTCATTCACACGTGTTTAACACATAAACCCTGAATATTTAGGCTCTTCTCACATATAGAAAACACTCCACCATCATGTGGCAATACAGGAAGTGCTCCACTGTACTTTTGAACTCTATACATAATTCTATAATAATAAATGATTACTCAAACATGTCTGAATGAAACAAAACAAAACTTCAGGTGTGTTTTTGAGGAGGTAAAAAGAGTCAATTTTGCGTAATATGGGACCTTTAAAATTAATGTGGTTTAACATCTATTCATTACAGGTTGTATATCAGATTATCTGTTTCTGTGTCTTTGCTTGATGGAAGACACAAAGACTACATTAGCTTTTTAACCTTTGAGGCCAGGCTTTTTTGCCAGCTTGAATGCTTTGAATGCAGGAGGCAACAGCCTGTTTTGACATATAAAAAGACATCCTAGCAGCTTTCATTGACAATTTAATTAGTAAAATGTTATGTAACCTAATGTTGCTGCCTTCATCAACATAATCTGCTCACAGTTCAAACCAGCTGGATTTCTGCCACTAAATACTAATTTAATTTAAAATTTTGTAATATAGATGACTGGCAAAGAGGTAGAAAGGTGTAGGGCTGTCCTGATAATAGATTCTGAAGTGTGATATGATCCAAATGATAATGCATTCTGAATGTACAATATTGTAAAAAAAAAACAAAAAAACAAAACAAACTGCAATAAATACATAACAGAATGCAACACGTTAGTTGTTAGTTTGTATCTATAATGAGCCATCGAACATGGTGCAGAAAAATAACCAAAATTTCCCCACTACTAGTAGTAGATTAATTGTACATAGAAAATCATGAACAATAAAGGCAAGATAAATGAAAAAGTGTGTCCAAACTTTTGACTAGTAATATACAACCTGCTGCTGTGCTAACTTCTCTCAGGAAATACTAAATAAAAAGGTTGTACAGTTGCGGAAAATGTGTCTGGTTTGAAGAAAAAAACTGTTTATATTGGCTTGTCAGTAAAGTAAAACATTGCACAGACATTGGAGTAGATCTAGACAATACTATAATTCATAAAAGGAATAGCTAGGCCTGTCATGATAAATACTATATTGACTTACAATATCAATATATGAAAGATGGAACAATATTTTTGGGGTCAGTATTTATCGTGTGTACATTTTGTTTGCACTACTGGCAAATGTTTTTGATTATGTGATAAGATTTAAATTGTACAAGGTTGAAGAATTACTCCTATGACTCATTACAGATGCACATTTTTTAAATAGAATTGTAGATTTAGAATAGTTTTTGTGGTTTAAAGGTGCTTCGAGTAACTTTTCTGGTGGAAGATCAGTCAAATACTCCTCTACATGTAAATGTTCTTACTTTATCTGGAATGTTTCACAGTATGACATTAAACCTTTCTACCTTCACAGAGACCAAACCAGACCAAGTTACAGGTCAGATCTGTGGAGAGGCAGCCCTGCTCACAATCAGAACGGCTGTTTTTCTTGATATTTTTGAGCTATACACTCACCTGTAATTGAATAAATATAAAGTAGAGCTGTTTAATGTTATACTCTGGAACAGGAGTGTCAAACTCAAATTCACAGAGGCCAAAATTAAAAACTGGGACTAAGTCGTGGGCCAACCTAAATATTTATTTAAAAATTTCAACAGCATCTGCACGTTTTCTCTTCTTTCGAGATATGTAATGTTAAACCTTTTCTTATTAAAATAAATGTTTAATAAAAGTTTTGCTTAAACAATGAATCCAAAACAAGCATAATATAAAATAATAACACAGTTTTAAATACATAATGTCTCTATAGCCTATCTGTAGCCAGCCAGCCAGCTCTAATATATATTTGATATGATCTTGCAGGCCAAATATAATTATATCGCGGGCCAAATTTGGTCCCTGGGCCTGCGTTTGAGTTTGACATGTCTGCTCTGGAACATTCTAAGCAGAGCAATGACATATCCATAGAAACAAGCAGGTGATGGACCCCCAACCAAAAAAAATACATAGTGCGCCCATAAATCTGCTTTAGACTTAACATAAATTAGTTTCAATATTATCGTTTATTGCCTATATTTACTTCAGCAATGCATATCGTAATTCAAAATGTGTTATTCAGTGTGTTGTTCATTCCTTCATTCATTCATTATCGTGACAGAAATAGCAATGTGATGGGGCATATCCAGCAGACCATAAGTGTCCATCGCTCCAGAGCAGGTTACATAACACATTTGCTTAGCCTGCCAGAGTTTACATAGGGTGCTGTTTGCATAGGCATATCTATTTGACTGTTTACTCATTTAAAAATGGCTCAGAGCATCCACTTCCCTTGTGTGCCGTGCCATCTTGATGAAGGTTCCATTTATAACTTTAACAAACTGGCTTTTTTTCTTCCGATGCCGCTGGCCTCATTCTGTTCCGACTTTGTTCACTATTTAATATTTATTTCACCATCATTCTGAGATAAAACACTGTCATTTACCTGTTGTGAAATTAACTAAAGTGACAGCCCCAGCGTTCCCACTCCAGACATGTTTTTAAGCACGTTTTGGACAAGTTCTGTGACAGGAAGTGACCCCTGCTGACCCCGGCGCGTACCAGGGGGAGTCGCTGTGATTTGAAATAGCAGTGTGACAAAATTGGAAAGCTCAAAGTTATTTTTAACTCATCAAGACGCGCAGTTGTCAGGATGTAAAGGCTTAACAATGGCACCGGTCTCCCTTGTTCTCACACACATACACACACACACATGTTGGGTTTGCATGCTTTTCAGGGACATAACATTGGCATTTCTACTGAGATATTCTGCAATAAACTATTATATTGAAACTACTTTATGCCTCTGACACAATAACAATAAAACAAGACAATCCCAGTAAACCATTTTTAAATACACAATATCAGTTAAAGGTCTGAGCTGCAACATATATATATATAAAAAAAAGCTAGTGGTTAATAATTAGCCATAGAAGTCACTTATTCAAGCTTTTATAGTTCAAATGTAATTGTATTAAAACAAAAATACCACAAATCTCCCCATTTTAAGGAAATGTACATATGATAAAGCCCCAAAAGGTATTGCTCCAACTTTCATATATTGAAATATAAGTTGGTATGTATCATATCGTAATAGGCCTAGGAAAACACCAAACTAGCTTTTCCTATACAGATATCGATACTTTGACTTTAAATATCTGCCGATATCCTATATGAGCCAATACCAGTAGGAAGAGAAAATGGCATTTATTTTAAACAGAGTTAACTTATTACACAATAGATCTAATTGTAGCACGCAACTGTTATTCATCCTTCAAACAACCACTGAAGAACTTTGTATGAATAAAGGCTCAGACTTTATGAGACGTTCTGGGCCAAAATCAGCCCGTAAATAGTCTGACTACATACAATTAAAGGATCAACCAGGATATTGGGAAAACTGATATCAACAGAGCTGATATCATGGAACTGATACCAGTATCTGCACCAATATTTGCATCCTTAACCTTAAGCATAACCTTTCCAAATTCAACCCACATCTGAACTTAGAAACATGTTGTTGATAATAATAAGTTATTTATAATATGGGGACCGGATTTTTGTCCCAAATAAGGAGAAACAGGTCCCCATATAGTGACTGTGTATGTACAAGTCCCCACACTGCAATAAATCCCCCTCCACACACACACAGATGTTAAGTACACACATGTGGCATGCAAATACAAGCAGGAAGTCATTTTACAATAACACAATATGAAAGGCTGTCTCTTGGGCTGAAGGCCGGTTTCAAAAGATTCTGATAGCAAAAGCATTGAGCTGTCAAATGCATACTTAAAAGTGAATAGTAGTAACTAAATATAGTACTTTAAAACAGTAAATATGTGTCAGTAGGAGAACAGGAGGTATTGTTAAAGCTGTTTAGGAGAAGACGGGAGCTGCTATGCGCCCTGTGTGGTGTTTATGGTGACCCAGACCTTTGGGATAAGAGGCCAATCGGAGACGGTTAAAGCCCACAGAGAATAAAGGAGGATACACACAGGACTTCCCTTTTGCAAAATGCAGGTGTGCCTGATGTGAGTTAATCCAATTATAAGCTGGTTGGGTAAGTCATGACAATTACTATGATTGCAAAAACATATAGATATTTAAGAGCCCCAACATGTCACATGTATTATATATGTGCAATACATGCAATATGTTAGGACTGTTAAATATCTATATTATTCATAATAATTATATACATTATCAAATTATTCATCTGTAATCTGTACTAATCATTTAAGTATTGATACTGAAAAAAATCACATTCACAGGACAAATATGGTCAAATATAGTTTTACAATGGTCTTGCTCTATATCAGGACTAGAACCATCTGCCAGTTTATTTGATTAGATTTTTTTTTTTTTTTTTTACCAGCAGATTGCAGAAACCTGTCACCTCCTCACCTGGCCTCTGTTCAGGTTCACCTGTGCTCTCTGGTCTTCTGTTAGGCCAAAACTGGCACACTGTCAGACAGCAGTAACATAGATAGCATCTAGTGGTGATATGAGAAAATAAAACAGGGGTGGGTCGGTCAACCATTGCAAATGGTAGCTTCAATTTTTCCAGTGGCTTTTGTTGTAAAATTCATATTAATGCATTTTAATGTATTGATTAAAATGCAGTGATTAAAATTTCCTATGTTTGTTATGCAGAGTGTAATATGCAGTGTTGAACAGATGTTATGAAGGATACACCAGACGCAGGTTTAAAATGTTTACCTGAGTCATGCCAAAGACAGCAGGTATAGGTGTGCCCAGTCCAAAACAAAATAAAACAAAACAAAACAGGTTATACAAATATTTGAAACATGCAGAGTGAAAAGGTTAAATGGTTCACAGCAAATATTTGAAATGATTCTCAAGGTGCTCCTTCAAACTGTACAGATATCACAGCTTAAAGTGTGATCAAAACAATACCTGAACCTTTGTTTTTCTGAAACAAGGGCAATATTTTTCACATCATATTATAACAAGACTTGCATGGGTGCAATCATTCTCAAACAAACTACTGATTTATAGGTTTTGTTATTTAAAGGTGCCCTGTGTATCTTTCAGGTGGAGGGCCCGCTACCTGCTTCCCTTTGTAAAAACTACAAGTTTTGCTTTGCATTGTTTCATAGTATGGCATTAAACTTACCCATCTTGCATTTATTCAATTACAGGTTATTTTACTTCTCCAAAATACTTGAAAAACCTCCTGACATCACATGTTTGTCTTCAGCATAGTTACACAATGCACCTTTTTCACTTCCTTTAAACAATAATACCTTTTAATCAGTCAAGTGAAGCTACAGGCGATGTTGACAGAACTTCTTGTTTTGACTCATTTGCGTATAAAAAAAACTGAAGTAGAAAAGGAAATAAAAGGCCTTCCTCTGTTTAGATTTACTGTCCACTCTCTATTAGGTGTAATTGTTGTTCCCTCTGTACCAATATTTTAGTTAATTACAGATGTAGCAATTTTCTGAAACTGAATTGATTGATAGCGAGGAATAAGGTGAACATTCCCCATATGGTAGTGTTTTCAATTTACAGTGTCAGAATTAAAGTCAAGTAAAGTCAATAAAACTTGCAGATAGGGTTGACAAAAGTATCTATAATCAGATACTAATCAATATTAAAATTAGTATTGAAACTACTTATTCAATTGAAGCATTAATACTAAAAAAAGTCACACTTTCAGAACAGAAATGAACTGTTCCTGAATAGCTTTAGAATGATCTTGAGCTGCATCAGAACAAGTATAGACTAGTATACTGCTGGACCACTATAGAACCTAACTAGAAGACTCAGATAAAACTCTGCATGGTAATATGAAATAAAACTTAATGTTGAGTCTTTTCCTTTGTATTGAAATCAAGTTTGAAATTTTAGTATTGTGACAACAGTACGTGCAGAGTGTACCACTGCAGCTCAACATCAACATGATTAGCCTTCTGTAAATGATACGCTAACATCAGAGCTGACAGGAACAGAGTCAACGTCAAGGAAACAAGTTACAGAAAGTGTTGGGGTGGTATTCTCAGCTTGCATGAGCTGCTAAATAACAATGCTGTGAGCAAACGCACACTATCATATTTGAAGGTTCCTGTCCTGATGCCCTAATGAAACAAAAGTCATTGAAGGCTTTGAGGTTTGGTGATAATTCTCAGCTATGTCAGTAAGATAATACACAAGTGAACACCAGCAGGCATGTGGAATATAGGGACTGTGCCAAAGATACAAAGAAAGATGTCTCAGCCAAGTCAGGCAGTAATTGATTAACTGAATGAGGTGTCTGTTATAATAAAATGTTTCTAGTAGCACTTTACAGCACAGTAAAGGGAAAAATGGAAAAAGCTTGGTAACTAAAAGTGTAACTACTGACATCGGGGGTAGCGTCACAATACTAAGATAAGATCTGACACTCAAAACTATGTATGGAACGTAATCCCGTGCCACAAGATCTCGTGAGACAAAAATGCCACAAAACTGTGCACACATGAGAAAAATAATCCTGTGACATTTTTTCCCCATTTTGATTGGACAAAAAAAAGTTAAGTGCTGATGTGTTGCATCTTTTGAGAAGCCAAAGTTCCAGAAAGTATGGCCGTTGACAACAAAAATATTAAATGAAGCAAATACAAATTCTGAAGCCAACTTTGGGAACTAAATTGGACTATTTACATCTTAAGTCTGGCGTACATTGTGCGATTTTTGGCCCTTGAGCCGATTTTCACTCTTTTTTGGGATCGGGCCAAGTTTTGGCTTAATCATGTGTTGTGTTTGTATAGTATACGGGGGTAAAGAGAACCAATTAATGCCTCACGACCAGCTCCCAATTGGCAATTGTAGGTCACAAAAATATCAAACTAGTTTGCAATCCATTCGCCTCTCATGAGGGTTTAGCACTGAGCATCAGTCGTATAGTGTGAGAACATGAATCGTGAGCTGTGAACTTTTAAACCCTGCAATTTTGGTCGTACAGTTTGAGCTGGGGCTGAGTGAAATGATCAAAAATATCGTACAGCGTATGTCCGGCATTATAAATTATGTCAAAATCTCATCTTGTCTCGTTCTCATGGAGTCAGTCTCGTGTCTCATCATGTCTAGTGGAAATTGTGACCTGTCCCACCCCTACTCAAAACCGATTCCGATACCACGATGATCTTTCTTTAGACATTTTCAAAATTAAATCATAGTATTTTTTTTTTCCATGTAGGCTTATATCTACAAGTAGAATTGCCGTGTACACACACAAACACGCAGTGAAACATTCGGGTGAAGCCGCATTAGACGTGTGACGCGCTGTTCGCAATGTCAGGTGTGTAAACTAGGCCATACACACTACTTAGAGTACACATGCACATATACATATGCTTGATGCGCCCGAAATGCTGAAAACTCTTTGCGATGCCCACAAGACACGTGCCGCAGTGCTTTGTTGTGTGTGAACGTACCTTTACATAGGGTTAACACTGGAATCACTTGCACAATTCATGTGTTCCATGTCCGGTGTGAATGTACCTTACAGCTATTAAGAAGAGATTCATTTCCTGCTCAGATTATTAGTATCTAGTTTAGTATCGATTAATATCAGATTTTTGATACTCGATCTTAATCCCAATAGACCAGATGATATTTCAAAAATATATAAAGAATTTTCCTGTAAATGTCTTGGTTGGGATTTAAGTAGCACACAAATGGACCATAAAATTTAATACAAATAACTGCCAACTGGAACTGCCAAAGAGTACTGAACAAAAAGGTTAAATGTAGCTGTTAACTTCGTGACATCACAAGGTGGAACAGAGCATTGTGAGTACATTTTTTTTCAGCCTTTAAGTGTAACTACGGGAATTATTCATGGATCATTTACTCTCCTTTATTTAATTTATCTTTTTATGATTAATATAGTGCTGTACAGTGGGTGTGAGTAAATAAAGTTGTGTTATACTGTTTGCCAGTGCAGCTATGAGACAATAGGCCTCTGTGAGTATTTGAACAGTACACACTCAAGACTCTATATATGTATTATAATAGTGTTTCTTTTCATGGCGTCTAGAAAAAAAAGCGATTCAATATTGCTCAAGCATGCATGAACCACTACAAATACAACTTTGGGTGAGTAAATAGTGATGGGAAACAACTCTAGCATGATTAAAAACTCAGGAAAGACAATTTTGCATAATAGGTCTGTTTTAACAGGGACATCTCAAACAGAAAATTGAATAGATGAATAGCAAAGTTCAGTCGCCTGAATAGCACAGACTCCCTGATCTGAAAAAAACAAAAAACAAATCACTGCAATGAACAGTTTAGTAAAAAGTCTTATCTGAATGTAAAGTTTAGTTTGGAATTAAACCACATGCAAAGTTTCAAATGTCAGCCACAAAGAAGTTCAAATACCAAACAGATACGGCCTTTTATCTCGCTTGGTTTGATCCACCATTGAAAAGAGCTCCCATTCTATCTGACCTACAGCTATTTCCACAGCTACAAGAGCTCCCTCCTCCTTAATGGGCAAATGTAATCCTCTGCTTAGGCCACAAATTCAGAAAAGAGAAGACAAGTGGAGCAAAGCGCGTAGAGGCCCACCAACTCGGAATCCTAAAAACTTCCAGAAAAGGAGACACTTCGTATGCCCCGGCTTCATTGGAATGTCTCAATAACAGAACAGAACAGAAGATTTGTGATGGATGTGGCTGGAAGTGGATGAAAATAGGTACAATAATGCTTTGATGTGCTCCAGTAGATAAACGGAGTAAGAGTCTATGGAGAATGGGGGGAGAGGTCACATGCTAGACTTGTTAGCATGTAAGCCCAGTTATACAATCAGATTTACAATGTCTATCTGCATATAGAGGAGAAGTCACTTATGTGTGATGGTAGGACTAAGAGCCCATAAGTGAGGAATGGACACACACGAGGGGTAGGAAAATTTTTTTTTTTTTTACTTCCACACACTTTTTGAGCACCTCAGCTATGTACTGAAATCTTAATGCATTTTCTGTAATGTATGGAAAATGATGCTCAAATAAATAAGACAATACATCCACTCTAAAGCAAGTGTGCAGGATGAAAAGAGGTAACACAAAACGTTGGTCTTCGCAACTTGTATGCTCCTAAAAATGTGTTTTATTATTATATACATCTCACCATTGAGGCACACTGTCTTCAACAGTTGTCACAGCTGAAAACAATATTAAAAAACTAACTTTTTGGCAGCATACAACATTTGTACAAGCCAACTTTTCTTGCAGTTTTTGGGTATAGACTAGAGCCCGAAAAGGAAAAAAAAAAAAAAAAAAAACATGCAAAAGAAAAAACTGATCAAATTCTTTGGAGCTCCCAAATTTTTATTTTAATGACACCACAATGTGATGTTTTGGGGTCAGAGTCTGAAGAAGCGCTTGACCTCGAAAATTCACAATGTGGTGTCATTAAAATTAAAATTTGGGAGCTCCAAAGAACTGTAGTGTGGATCTGTTTTGTTTTTTTTTTTCTTTTGCACAGTTTTTGTCTTTGGACCCAGCGTGCAGTCGCAACTTTTATTGGATGTGCATGTCTCTACCAGTATAGACTAGAGCGCCTCATCATCATTGTCAGAATAAGCAAGACGTTACCCAGCTTTCACACTCAGAAATTGCTCATGGAAGAGTGAGCCTCAGTCAGTATTCAACCTTGAAAAACTGTACAGTAGATCCATTACTGTCCAAATCCAGCTCTTTTCACACTTGGTTACTTCACATAGCTCCACAGTTGACAAAAAACGTGACTACTGACACCTATAGCATACAGTAATGTACATCTGTATATGCATGCAGGACAGCTGGTGAAGTATCTGACTTTGTCATCACAGTGTCAAATAAGGTAATGTATGTTTAAAAGTGCACTATTTAACTTTTTGGTTGGGGGTCCGTCACCTGCTTGTTTCTATGAATATGTAATTTATTCAATTACAGTTGCTTTTATTGCTCAAGAATACCTAGAAAAACAGGCATTCTGATGGTGAGCAGGGTCGCCTCTCCATAGAGCTGACACTCCACCAAAAAAGTTGCACCTTTAATGTTTTTAACAAAAGAGAAAAGGACAATAGACCAACGCTAGAATAAAAACAAATACATAAAAATTAAGAAATAAGCTCTGAAACAATGTAGGTTCTTTCTAAACAGACAATGGTACTTTTTGAGCAGTTCCTCAGTTTGATTTTGAAAGTGGAAGAGAGATAAACAGAATGCCATTGGCTGTTCCTCTCTCTGTGTTTGCATAGAAGTGTCTTGCTGACAGACTTTGTAAATGAGACAGGATTACACACCGGAGTCCCTGCCAACTTCCTGCATGTGTCTTCCACCTTCCTCCTTGACAGGACGCTTTTGTTTTTATAAATATAACCAGCAGCAGTTAAGAATAACACAGAGACAGTAGTAAGGTAGATACCAAGATTTGTGGCTCCTATAAACACAAATCATCCATCAGGTTTGCAATAATATTACATTTGGACAGTCTGACAAAGTAGAACATGGTGAAGTAGTGTACTAAATTAGAGTGAAACTAAATTACATTCAGAACTTGGAGTCGAAAGTGGGCCACTTTAAATCAGCCAAAGCCTTCCTTATTAGAAAACTACAAACATATTACCACTCATGACCATAAAGCCACCAACTCATAGCTACAGGGTAAATTATACTCAAGCAAACTGCATTAGACTTTGTTAATTAATGCATGCATCACTTCTGTTGGCCTATTGCTGTCTAAATTAAATAGTTATGTCAATTTTATGGAGAACGTTACCTCCCAGAGCCTCTATTCTGATTGGATTTGGCTGTGTCTCAAAAAACTGCAACAGTTACGACATTCTAGCTAAGAGAATTAACAACTTCACTTTCTACAGTAAAGCATTCTTTATATGTTAAATAATAGTTATAGTGTACTTGATGATGTGAAAGCTTATATCATGCATTGCAGTGGTGGGAGGGTAATGAAGTACAATAGTAAAAGTACAATATTTATGTACAAATTTTAGGTATACTGTATGTACCAAGTCAATTTTACCGTGGATACTTTTGACTTTTACTTCACTACATTTGAGAGCGTGTATCTGTACTTTCTACTCCACTAACTTTTACATCTGGACTGAAAAGTAAAAAGTACTTTTTATGGTTTGAGAAATGCTGAAATGGCTGACACTTATTTTCAGCACATTTACAAAAATACCTAGAAAAAATCGGAAATCAATTGAATCACTTAAAATCAGCCAAATTCTTTATCAAAATCACTACATTTCATCCTTAAATTCTTCTGAAAATCTCTGAAAAATACTTTTACATTTTACTCTTAAAGTACATTTTTAAACTAGTACTTCAATACTTTTACTTATGTAGATCTTCTCAAGTGAATATTTTTACTTGCTTACTTTACTTAACATTTTGCCACTGTATCTGTACATATCTGTACTTAAGTAACAAAATTAAGTACGTCATCTACCACTGTGCATTGGTCAAGACAAGGTTTTTAGACCATCAAACAAGAGTTCAACCTATTAGTATTAGCAAAAACACTGACGAGCTTACAATACTAGACACGAGGGCGAATAGTTCAAGTGCCAAAGTGGCCACATCTCAGGTTTCTTCAGGGACCTTTTAAATGCCGGTTAAAAGAAAATCAAGCAACACATATGTAGTCCAAGAGCATGCATCAGTACATAGGCCTATTCCCTGATAACGTAGGTAATCCTGTGCTTACTTGTTACTTATAAATTAGTTTGTTACAGTCTCCTGACAGAATAAAATTGTCAGTGACAGAGTTGAGACGAGACTACATACCAAAGAAATCCAAGACTCTGCTGCCCAGGCCAAACCATCACGTGAACTCAGCGAGGGAAAGTCCCAGAATCAAAGGATCTACAGGTCCAAACTCCATTTAAACTACCAAAACAGCACGACATATTTGCTTTCCTGTATTTAATGAAGCATTGTGTTGGTATAATCTTTTTATTATTAGGGATTATCAAAGTAGAAAAACTGTCTGGTGGTAAATTATGGGTAATTTATTGGACGGTTGGATCATGGCATGTCAATATTGTCAACAGTGAATCATGGCAACCCAGAAACTAAACATAGACCAACATTGGCAATGCGTTTAATGAGGTACAGCTAATCCAAGAGTGACTATTAACTTAATGTGCTACTAATCTTTTGTTTTCTGTCGCGCTTCCAACTAGCCAACTAGCTAATTTTATTCATATCAAAGTCTTCACAGATGATTATCACCATAGCCCTAAACATGTTTTTTCATGGTAGAGTCTATCTTAATAGGATAATGCACCGTTGAACATTGTAAGTTCCACTGTTTACTGAAAATTAAAAGGCTCATATTATGCTTTTCTGGCCTGTTATAATGTTGTTTCCTCATCACAAACAAACCTGGAGTTGTGTTTTGTGTCATTCACACGTCTAACACACAAACCCTGCATATTTAAAGTTTAAGAGTTCTTCTCTCAAACAGAAAACACCCTTTTCCTCTTTGTGATGTCATGTGGTAATGCACAAAGTGCTCCACTGTGTTTTTAAACTCCATGTATGGAAGATAATTTGTTCCATCAGATTCTGAATTTTAATTACTGCTGAATTTTTTTAATCTGAAAAAATATGTTTGAATTATTTTTATACAGAATTTTAGTTGCTGAAATTTTAAGTATACTTTTTCAGTGTTTCAAATTCAAAATGAAAATTTCACCACTTATATTTTCAAGCCCTCAAATTCAAAATTTAGAGTGCAAAATTCGCTGTGAAAATTTTCACAGCAAAGATCCAAGATGCCAAAGCAATTGATCATGTGAGAGAAGAGGACAGGAGGCTGTTTCCTCTTGGTTGTTCTCATCTGTGGGCGGTGCGAACACTTAAGAAATCAAAGAGAGAATTTTCTGAGGAGGCAAATTCTGACCAATCAGATCGCCTCACTGCACCATTTCCTGCTTGTTTGGATCGGATCACTTTGGATTGATTGCTTCACTCTGAATTTGGACTGTTGAATTTGAGAACTTGAAAATATCTGTGCTGAATATTTAAAAGGTGACATTTTTATTTTGAATGCTAAAAACTCTGAAAATGTACACTTAAAATCTCAACAACTAAAATTCAGAATAAAAATATTTCAAGCATGTTTTTTTAGAGTAAAAAAATGTGAGAAATTCAATGGCATTTAAAATTCAAAATCTAATGAAACAAATTATCTTCCACACCACGCACCTTCACTAGAATCATTTGATGATTTTAGCCCTGAAATTGCCAGTCTCTACTGAACTAAAGGTAAAAAGTAGTCATTAACTTTGAAACTACCGCTTCATGACATCACAAGGTGGAACAGATTCATAGCAAGTTGAGCTTTGAGGAAGATAGACTATAAAGGATTACTCAGACTACTCAAAATGTGTGAATGAAACTAAACAAGTCCAGGTATGTTTTAGATGAGATAACAATACATGGCTTAACATGTCTTAAAGCTCACAAGAGTCAATTTTGTGTAATATGGGACCTTTAAACCTTCCTCAAACATTGACTGCTGTGAAAAGAAATTTGAATATTAATTGTCACTTTAGCTACCACATGGCTTAATTTGGTCATACCTCACACACCAAATGAAATTCATGAGCTGTGCAGCTTAGAGGATCCTGATGGCTGGCAAACACGTGTAATTATTGGGGAAATGAGATGCAAAGTGCCAAAGCCTGAGTCATAATTTTAGGCTGCAGTGAAGGGCACAGCACTGGCTCTTCCTGTGTTAAGGTGACAAGTATTATCAAGAGGCCACTCTCCCCATAACAGCACAAGGTCACGACCCCTGGGTGCCCTGGATAATATGGTGGACATGTCTGGCTCAAAGTTGCTATGTGTCCTACAAGTGCATTTAATTATTTGCTAATACATACATAATAAGGATGTTCACAGGACAAAAAACTCACACATAGTCCTATCACGATAAATAATATATGGATTTATCACTCAGTATATGAAAGCTGGAGCAATATTTTTTTTTCTGATCAGTATTTATTGTCTTTTTCTTTGCACCACTGGAAGATTTTTTGTAATTTTTTTAGCTATATGATAAGATTTAAGTTGTAACAGGTTTAATTAATAACTTCTGTGACTCATTACAGATGCAAAAGAAGCACTAAAGTGTTTCATTCTGTTGTTTATTTATTGCAGCTCATAATTCAGTATTGCACATTTAGAATACTTTTTGTGTTTTAAATCTGCTCTTGAATTTTTGTGTCAGCGGCATAATTACTTTCCTCGAAGGGTTGACACACCCTGTGAGTGTGGGTGTGTGTGTCTGTCCACCCGCGATAATTCCGCCATTTATGGACCAATTGTCACCAAATTTGGTACGTGGGTCAAGCCCCTGTGTCCGATGCTGCAAAAAAAAAAAAAGTTTGGTGACGATCCGAGGTCATCTGAGGTCACACGGGTCAATTGAAAGATCATGCCATTATAAAGGATCGGCAATTTCTGAACCATCTGCGGGCTAAAATATTCACAAAATCATTGCAAAAGTTGGCACACACATAACCGGGGTACACTGGATGTTACAGGTTGAAACCGGTCAAGGTCACATGAAGGTCAAGGTACCAAGGTCAAACATGCATTTTTGGTCATAACTCCGCAAAGAACAGAGCTAGAGCAGCGGGAGTGGTCTCAAAATCTCATAAAAAGTAAACACAGACATTCTCATGTGTGACCAATATGACACACATGTTCATGGGCACTGTACAGATACACACATTGCTTGCATTGTGGACATAACGATCATGTAATATGGGCTGGACTCATAAGCTGCTTCCTCGGTGATGAACTGCCCTCACCAATGGCTCATGGGTGACCAGGTTGCTATCTCCGATTGCACTTGTTTATCATCTATTTTTACTTCAGCAATATATGGTACTTCAAAATGTGTTATTGTGACAGGTCTACTCACACGCATGCCTCACACCTTTAACATCCCCATGTCACAAACACATATTCACCTAACCATCTCAGTCTGACCTCTCCTCATTTGGTTGAGCATGGTCTAGTCAAAACAATGTGAATTCAGTTCAGTTCAATTTTGTTTAAATATCACATTTAAAACAAGTTCAGCTGACCAAAGTGTGTCACATAAGTCAACAAATAACAAATGTACAGATAACAATGACAGAAGTACAATAAGACACCAACATATCCTGTGTGGATAGTATTAAATGCCAGGGAGAAGAAATGGGTTTTCAGTCTAGTCTTAAACTCTGGTAAAGGGCCCAAATTATGTTGTTTCTATTATTTGTTTTAATGTTGTTTCCTCATTAAAATCATACCTGGAGTTGTGTTTTGTTTCATTCACACATGTTTAACACATAAATTCTGCATATATTCTTTCAAACAGAAAACTCTATTCCACCTTGTGATGTAATGCAGTTATACAGGAACCGCTCCACTGTGTTTTTAAAATCCACACACCTTCACTAGACTTAGATCATTTCAGCCCTGGAATTGCCAATCTCTACTAAACAAAAGTTCAAAGTTAAAAAGCTGTTAACTAGAAAACTCCCACTACATGACATCACAAGGTGGAACAGAGCATTCTGAGCTTTGGAGATGTAGACAGCCTATAAATGTAAGATTCCTCAACACGTGTGAATAACACAAATGACAACTCCTGTATGTTTTTGATAAGGTAACACCATTCTAACATGGCTTAACAAGAATAAATTGTGTGTAATATGGGACCTGCAAAAGCAAAAGAATGAGCAGGTGTATATGCATGCAGATCATTTCATTCACAATTTGCTTAAATATGTGAACAGCAGTATAGTTGACATACAAAATGCCAGTTATGTGTCATGCTGCCTGCACAGGGATCAACACCTTCAAATGCCCGGGCACGGTGGGCACGACAACAATAGGCTCAGAGTGGGTGGGGTCTCGGGGCTTTCACAGTGGGCCCTCAAAGCAGGCACCAGAGCACAGCACACTGACCTACATCTACACAGGCATTCTGCTCCACTGATCCAGCCTGGTGCCAGTGCTCCTCATTATGAATGAATGATCTGGGACACACGCATGGACCGCACGCATGAACCACTAGAGACAGCGAGGGGAGACAAAGAGACTGTCTCATGTAAGAAAAAAACTGTATTTAATTTTACAACAATCTTAGACCAATGACACTACTCAGTTCACTCATCACTAGGCCTGTCACCATAATTACTATACTGACTTATTGTTCAGTAAATGGTTTTTGGAGTTTTTCTTTGTACTAGCGAGAAACCGTTTGGTATTTTTCTCAACTATAAGAAAAATTACTACTAAAGTGATTAATTCTGCTATTTATTTATTGGAGTTTGTTTTTGTTTTGTTTTTTACTATATTATACATTTAGAATAGTTTGGGGGATAACCCTGTTGTAGAGATATTCTGTCAGTCTATATTTACTTCAGTACTATATCATACTTCAAGATTTGTTATCGTGACAGGCCTACTCGTTACTGACACACAAAATATCAGAGTAGTCAATGGATAATATAAACAAATTTGATTGATCCAAGGAAGGAAAATGACTTGGATACAGAGCTCACAAAGCAAAATGAATGGAGTTTACATTTACAGTGTGTTGTATAATAGTAAGCCTGTTAGGATAATTACTATATCGAGTTATCATTCAATATATGTCAGATGAAAAAATACATTTTTGGGGTAAATATTTATCATGACTTTATCATAACTTTTCAATGTAGTGAGAAAATGTCAATACAGACTACTACAGCTTACTACTGTAAACTACTAATGTTTATTTATGTTTAACCATATTTGATTTAATCCTTATTATGGCATAAACTAGATTCAGTATTATCGTTTATCATCTAGGTTTTCTTCAGCAATGTATCGCACTTCAAAATGTGTTATAGTGACAGGCCTATATAATAATCACATAATGATCATTTACATCTCCCCTCTCCCCATCTAACACTCACAAGAGCCATTACTCCATCACTAATACATCCTAAATACACATGCCTTTGGTTCAGCCTGGTCACTGATACTCTCATGGCCTGTTAGACTCTTTAATCCAATCTGTGCTTTGTGCCCTGGTGTGACAATGGGCAAATGGAAGAAACCATTACATAAATCTTATTACATCCCCAGAGAAAGACGTGTGGAGCAACCTCGTGAACACTGTATCCTCCTGTCACCCTGAGGTCAACCACAGCCATGGCAGACACGATGGAGACCGCACATGGAAAAGTGTAGCAGATATTTAAAAATACATTAGTAGTTTGTTGTGTTTGGGGTTTGCCGATATTGTAGGAGGATCACAGCGCTAAAGCTCTGGTGGAGATCACAGCAGCTGTCCACATTCGGCGTCGACATGGTCAAAGGACAGACTGTGGTGTTGTTCATATGTGTTCATCTGGAGCTGGTATGGCTGTAGCTCTTGCATCAGGGTTTTGGTCCAGGTAACTTTCAATTAACTAATTTCAAACTCTATTTCGATACTAAGGAATAGACTCACTATTCAATACTTATTCCAATACCACGATAATAAAAAAAAAAAACACTCTTTAATTGGGTAATAGAATGGGATTTTCAACATTAAATTGTAATACTTTCTTTTATATTACCATGTTTTCTTATATTTGTGTAATCCCTCAGTCATCCAGGTAGGTTCCTTAGGCATATACTAGTCATTGTGCTTTTATACTTGTTTTGATTCATAATCATTCTAAAGCTATTCAGTATGAGAGACAGAAATTCTGCTCCATAAACCTGTACCAGCTTAAATACTGGAAGACATATTTTCTCTCACTCTCATTGTAATAGTTCTTACATCATTGTTACCTATAAACTATTAAGCTGTTATATAGAATACTGTATTAATTTTTAATCTAATGACTCACACAGTTACTAGATTTCAAATGACATCACACCATTTTATGGGCTAATAATATTTAATACAGATGGGGCAGCAAATTAGCCAGGCTGGCGCCACCTACTCCCTCCACTCAATTTCATTTCTCTCCAGCTACTAGGTCAGGAATCAGAATACACTAGATGGTTTGCAAGAACCTTGGAAGTGCAAGTCCGGGCACCAGCCAATCAGCGAAGAGTCATACATTCTGTGTTGCAGCGATTCCCGAGATTGAGCATTTAAAGCCGGAAAATAGAGAATGTTTGGTGAATTGTATCAAAGGGAAAGACGTTATTGCCCTTCTTCCTGCGGGATTTGGGAAAAGCTGAATATACCAGCAGGCTCCATTAGCGGCGCATTACATACGTCATGAGCAGCGATTGGTTCATTTAAAAAAGTACCCGCTTACCATTGAGGGAACAAATCCTAATGCTGCGAGGTCAGACAGTTTCCAGGAAAAGAAACCGGCTAATGAGTCATCTAACAACAAATATAAACATAGTTCAAATGCAAATTTCTGTTGAAACTTTCAACAGAACTTTCTGTTGAAAATTTCTGAAAAACTGGCTCTTGCCCCGCCACCTGAGAGTTACATTCTAAACTCGGAAAACCATCAGTAGACCTGGGTATGTTAAAAAAAAAATCAGCAAAGAATTGGAATTTAAGTTTTGTTTTTTTCTCTCAGGTTTTTCCAAATTTTATGCATTTACTGTATATCTGAAAATTCTGTGTATCCAACAGCTTTTCATCTTTTATCAGGTTTCTGTCATTTGAAGCAGAGCCAATAGATTTCTGGTCACCTTTGAGACAGAATGGATTAACCATACTGTTATAGTGTCGATGTATTGTGTCAATGGAGAGCTCGGAGTTCATAATGATGAATATAAGCACATATTAGCCGCTTGTGCATTAGCGTTGATTTTTCTTTAGACTACTGAAGCAACAAACCGTAAATGCTGGTTTATAATGTCAATGTTGCTAAAGGTCAACACAGCATTTACATCATTATTTATCATGTCTACATTTTCTTTGCACCACTGGGACATGTTTGGTTATTTTTGAATGATTTAAGATACATATGCAAACTAACTATTAAAATATTTCATGTTCAAGGTTATTTATTACAGCTCATGAATTTTTAACAATATTGTAGATTTAGAATTGGTTTTGTGGTTTAAATCTGCTTTAGAGTTATCATAAATTTGTTTCAATATTATCATTTATTGCGTAAATTTACTTCAGCAAAATATAGCGCTTCAAAATGTGTTATTCTGACTGGCCCGACCACTGTGACAAGTGTTTTTGGTTTTGGACATTTTTTGAGGGGCAACTTTCAAAGTTTTTCCCAGAACTTCTTATTGTAGGAAAAAAAAAGGGGGAAAAAAAGTCTAGCAGGGGAAAGACTGGCTGCTTAAACTTGTGTGCTACTCTGAGGAAAATAAGCAGATGACAGAAGCCTATAGATTTCATGTATCATAGTTAAAGGTGCACTGTGTAACATTTTTGGTGGAGGGTCCATCAAATGCTGTTCTCCATGGAGATGTGATTCCTTTGTCTGGAATGCTTCACAATGTGGCATTAAACCTTTCTATCATCAGGAAGACCAGACCAAGTTACAGGTCAGATCTGTGGAGAGGCGACCCCGCTCACAGTCAGAATGCCTGTTTTTCTGTGTATTTTTGAACCGTCTGTAATTGAATAAATGTAAAGTGTTTACTGCCATAATTCAGAACATTCCAAGCAGGGCAGTGACATCTCCATAGAAACAAGAAAGTGACTGACCCACAAGCAAAAAGTTACACAGTGCACCTTTAAATAAATAAATACATGGCATATTTTAAATCTACATAGACCACATCACTATCTTGCATGCGTGTTTGCATGGGAATAGAGTTCTTTGCAGCCAAAAGGGAAGAGTCTGTTTGTTGAAATGATAACAAGCTAAACACACAACACCATTAAAATAGGCTCAGATCACGTCCACATGTCAGCCAAGATACTTCTCCAGATACACTTGATTAGATATACAGCAAATGGTAACATGTAGTTCATGTGATAGTGGCCAAAACTCTCATGTCAGTTAATTCACTGAACTGAACAACTGAACTGAACAAAATGGATTCTTGTGAGCTTTAAGTCATGTTGTTAATTAATCAAAGACATACCCAGAATTGTGTTTTGTTTCTGTCACACATGTTTGAGTAACATTTTATTGTTAGTTTGCTTACATTTCCAAAGTGCAGAATGCTCTGTTCCACCTCGTGATGTCATGTAAAGGCAGTTTTCAAGTGAACAGCTACCTTTTATGTTTACTTCAGTAGAGATTGATATTTCCACAGTTGAAAACATCCAAATGATTCTAGTTGGAGGAGAGTGTTTTCTATTTGAGAGAATGGAACAAAACACAACTCCAGGTATGTTTGTGATGAGGAAAGAACATTATAACATAGGTCAGAAAATAGTAGCAACAAGGCCTGTCACAATAATCATAACATCCACTTATTGTTCAGTATTTGAAAGCTAGAACAATATATTTATGGGCTCAATATTTATCGTGAGTATTTTTTATTTGCAAAAGTGTGGAGAATTTGTTACTCAAACTTCTACATCTCAAATATTACATAGCATAACACATTAGCATATTACAACATAAATGACTTCTGTGGCTAATTATAGCTTTGTTTGGCTTTGTATTTGTTAATTTATTTATCTGTTGCAGTCCATGCCCTTTTAATGATACTGTATATTTATAGGTGCACTGTGTAACTTTTCTGTTGAAGGGTCTGTCAAATGCTTTTCTCCATGGAGATATTAGATTATACTTTGTTTGGAATGTTTCACAGTGTGGCATTAAACCTTTCTATCTTCATGGAGATCAAACCAGACCAGTTACAGGTTTTCGAGGCAGTTTTGAGCAATAAAACCACCTGTAACTGAATAAATGTAAGGTAGAGCTGTTTAATGCCATACTGTGAAACATTACGGACAGAACAATGACATTTATTTATTGGGAGTTTCAATATCATCGTTTATCGCAATATATCTTTATAGCAATCTATCGTGCTTCAAAATTTTTTATCGTGCCATGCCTATCCACCTCCAAAAGCACCAGGGGACTTCCAGGTCTCCCAAATGCTAATGTTAACCCTGAGCCCACAGCGTATTCCCTGGGCTGCTCTCATTGTGGGATATGACAGCTTTGAACTTTCCAAGAGTCCAGGTAATAACAGGCCGTAGTTAAGGTTAACTACTGGGCAGAAGGAAACAAAATGTCCTGTAATGACAGTGAGAGCATCTGAGGCCATCTGAGACAATAATCCATAGTGTAAAAAGGCTAAAAGTTGGTTTATTTCTTAGTAGCAAAGAAATAGGCAGTGATGCTTTTGAACAAACATCTAAAGCCCTGAAAGGACACACTCTTTTTACTTTCATGGAGACCAAATCACTAGTCAATCAAGCATCAATTTAAGGCAAAACTATTTAATGTCATACTGTGAAACATTCCAGGTGGAGCAATGAAACAAGGAGGTGACAGACATACCAAAACATTACATAGTGCTTTGTTAATAATAAACAATAAACAAGTCAAATTAACCATATTGAAAATTTGATTCAAAAAATAACATTCAATGAAATAAAGTGTACAGTATAGTAGAGATTTTTTCCAACTTCTGCAAACACTATATTTACTAACAACTCTGATCTTAGTATAGCACTTTCAATAGTTATTATATTACTGTACACACTGACTAAGGCACAGTCCAAGGAAGAGGCAGCTGACCTTTTGCGTGGACTCAACAGGGAAATGTGTAATGCAGTGTTGGTGAACAGAACATAAGTCATAACAACCTACGCATGTGTTATTATTGAACTGTTTCTTGTTCATATTAATCAATACTGACCAACTCTGATCTATTTAAAACACAGGAAATAAACATGACACTTTATCCAGGACTAAAATAGGCCTAATACTTGCTTCAGAAGTTGACTACACATTATTTGTCTTACAGAGTTAGATTTTACTCCAGGTTGCAAACAAACGAGTGAAACTGAATTTCAGGAGTTGTTATGCTCTGTTGTCATAGAGAATATTGGGTAATAGTTAAATGTTTTTCATTCAAGGATTTAGTGATGGTCATGTGGGCGGTCTCCATGACAACCCAGCAAAGGCTGTTGCATGATGAAGTTGGTCACCTGTAGAATACTATCAATTTTCCTTATGGGCCTATTGGCACCTATGTCTACCAGTCATTTCAACAGTATTGATAAAGGCAGCCCTGGTGCACAGAAGTCAATCAATAGTGACGGCTGAGCGGGATGCAGATGGGAATCCTACTGTCATTGGGTGTTATCAATAGTAGACTGCCATGGGGAGTCCCCTGCGTCCTTTCCCTTTATGTAAATACGAGTAAAATACATACGCAGTAAGATAACCTCTAACTATTGTTGGCATAGAACATGCGTCAAGCATGTACATCCGATTTGTTTGACAAAGCTTCACTGGCGACACAACAAAATGCGCCTATCCTCATCCTGCATTCCTTTCGTGTCACGCATTTAGAGAAAGGTGTTTGTCGACAAAAACACATCAGCTGCCATTAAACCATGCGCAGGGCAATCCTCGGCTTTCCCCGAGAAAGCCACAGGGGACACGGAGGGGGAGTCGGAGAGGGAGATGGAGGGGGAGACAGGGCTAAACGC
Source organism: Boleophthalmus pectinirostris (assembly GCF_026225935.1). Lineage (NCBI taxonomy): Eukaryota > Metazoa > Chordata > Actinopteri > Gobiiformes > Gobiidae > Boleophthalmus > Boleophthalmus pectinirostris. Next base: position 20,658,548 of record NW_026571153.1, on the reverse strand, counting down.
TGTACATGCGTAAATACAGTAAATGGGGAGACACTCCGGATGGGGCTTACCTGTGACGGCCACATTCGCAGCTTCAGACGAATGGCTGGGTAGATCATTCGAGTAAGTGCACTCCAAGCCCAGTACCGCATAGATGACGAGTCCACGTAGCAGTATGTTCACCACCGTGTGGATGTAACTCATGATGGAAAAGAACAAAAATCTAGAAAAATCCAATCCGTGGAGGTGGGGAGATGGGTTCTGGGCACCCACGAATAATATGATTGTGTCAGTCTTCTCAGCAAGTCAAAAATGTCTTACTGGGCAAAGATTATGAAATACTAGCGAACAAATAATGCAGCAACTTAAAAACGCAGTTACAATTAAATGATTAGAAATAAATCTTGGCACAAAACCGCACAGGAGCGTGAAAGATGCCTACGAAATAATAGTTCATCGTGGGTCATTGGCAAGGCAAACTAGTTTGAAAGAAGACCCCGGTATAAAAACTAATAGCTTCTAATCAGCATTGCTGGCTATTTGAAAGGGGCGCCTGCTGCTAGATGATGGACAAATCCCCCATGCCGCTTATCTACCGCGTTAGAAATAAGAAACGACAAATATATATGTGGAGGAAAACACAAGCTACGTGTGATGAATGCAAACGGCTTGGCAAGAATGCAGCCCGGTGTAGAGGAATTCCCTGTCCAAAACAAAGCATACAAAAACGACACTAAAATCCCTTGACGCGCTTCAAAATTGAACAAGTGCGCTGTTAAATCCTTACGTAGGCCTGTTTGCTGGCTGGGAACTGTCTCTGTACTTCCACGTACAGTGTACAAACACACACCACAGCCTCAGCATATTGAAGAAGTGTCTCCTCGGTCCGCCTCCTCTTCACATGATAGTAACAAATCCAGTCGCTTCATGAAAGAAAAAAACACGTCTTCCACAGTTCCCTCTTAATCCTTCTGCGACCTACATGAGTCAGACGGCACATCGGCGTACTTTCTAAATGAAGTTAGGGGAGAGGGGCAGCTCGGGGTGATACAGGATCCTCATGTCGTATCAGCTGCTCTTGCCCCGGCTGATGCAGACTGGCTGAAGAAAAAAAGCTACCGGGGGCGGAAGTCACTATGCAAAATGCTTTGACACCGGGAGGGGGACCGCCGAGGCTCTCGCTGCTCGTTCACCGACTTTCCCAGCGGGGTTTGTTGTGTCATGCTTTCAGGGTACACTCGTACATCGGCGGGGGATGCTTTTTGCTTCCACCCCAGTTAAGGGCTTCATGCTACACTTCTTCTTCCTTGAATTGTTTTACGCACGGCCAGACGTGCCACGATATTGCGCGTCGGAACACACAAAAGCTATTTCAAGAATACTGAAATTTAATATAAATACGTTTTTATGACAACGAAGATGTGATCATATGCATTGTTGTCTGCTTCCTCACTCTGTGGTACGTCTAAGTTTCTCCCCAAATCGGATTGGTCAGCCGGTCCCAACATGGCACCATATGATTGGTGGAATGACGCATCGCTCACTTTTGGTTTTAAAAGGACAAAGGCGCGAATATTCACGTTACACTGGGTTTGTTACCGTGTAACATAGGACCAGTATAACTGAAAAATTATTTAGTAGCCAGGGTCGGGTCGCGGGGGCAGCAGCCGCAACCCGGCCCCGGATAAGCGGAAGAAAATGGATGGATTTATTAGCCTTACATGCAGAACAAATAACGGAGAGTACAGAATTGATCAGAGATTAAATTTTAAAAGTGTCATTTGTAATAAAGAGGGAGGGGCAGGCATGTACAGTACATACAAATGCAAGGGTTAAACAGTTGTACTGGTATAAAACTTGAATTGGTTAAAATTTATATAATGAATACAGTATTGAAACTCAGTGAAATTTGGAAAGAAAAAAAAAAAGTTATTTTGTTGAAATGCCAGATTTTAACTTGAGACATAAGAAATGTCACCTCATTAAAACAGAATACAGAAAAAATGTAAAAACTACAGTGTACTATAAATACAAATTCTTAGGAATGACTAATGTAATCCTTTTACATTCACACATAAAAGTCTATTCCTTCTTGAAGGGAGGTAAATAAGATGTAATCAACTGCATCATCGACATTGACATCTACATCATGAGTCAGTAATGAGTCAATACAACACTGATTCTAATGTGTTACGCATGGGTCAAATTCACTTAATGGACTGCATTTAATCTAGTATTTAAGATTTAATAAGACAGACTAATTAGAATAATCATAATAAAAAAATTAGTAGCAGCAATGGAAGAGGCAATAGCAGCAATATAAGTTGATTTCTGAAGACATTATGCTTTTATTTTATTTATTTATTTATTGTTTTAGTGCTAGTAATCTACAGCAGTTATACCTTTTGTTGTTTTGTCTGTACAGCACTTTAAAAAATGGTTTTGCTTTTAAAATGTGCTACATAAATAAGTGGATTTGGATTACATTTTTGCAGTTGACACTTTTTCAGACCATACCTTTTTTTTATTTTATTTTTTTTACATCTGGAATCAACTTAACAGCATTTGAGATGTTGGAGCCAATTGTAGGCTGAAACCCACAGTTGAGAGCAGGGGTCTCCAATGTTTTTCCTCCCGTGAGCTAACTTTACAAAACAAAAATGCCAGAGAGCTACTAGTTTGAGCAGTCACAAGAAATTAAGTATATTTAAGGGCCAAGGAGAGCTTAAACAGTTAGATAACTATAAAACCTAAACCATTATCCATTTATTAGTGCACAAATTTAGACATCAAAATAATAATGCACAATGCTAATAGGCATTTAAATGATCAAATTTTACTCATTCAGGACAATATATGTAATTCATGTTTTTGTCTGTCCTGAACTGTGTGAAGTAGGGTTGCATCGAAAATCAGATACTAATCAATACTTAAACTATATCGGAACAAGATGCTCATTTGAGCAAGTATCCATACTAAAAAAAGTCACATTAACAAGACAGAAATGAAAATGAATTAATAGCTTTAGAAAGATATTGATGGACGACTAATGGATTTCTTGTCTATATCTTTCTTGTCTTATCATTGTCTAAATAAAGTGTGTTTTTTCTATCAAGGGTATCACTGGAAATAGTATGTTTTGTGACAACACTAGTGTGAAGTGTCTTTGAGTATTATGAAAAGCACTATATTACTTTAATATTATTTATTTAACAAGCTAGAGGTGGCTTTGGGTCAAATTGCATCTTAAATAAAACAATATGTCAGTGATGGCTGCCCTCATGGTGTTAACTGAGCCAAGGCACACTGTAACTCACCATCCACTGGGGGCGCTGCAGCGTAGAAATATTACCCAGCAGGCCTTAGCTGTAACTAGAGGACGAGGTCTTCCGAAGCCAGTGGAGGTGAGGCTGATAAAACAGTCAACCATGGGAGTGCTGCTAAACAGGTGGTACAAGTAGCAGCCGCCATGTAAGAAGGAGACGAGCAGCAGAATTCGATACGCGCCCAGAGAGAGGGCAGTAGAGAGGGACACAGCAGATGTAAAGTGTGGGAGGAGGGCCACAAGGGCACAGCAGAAGCATGTTTCCAAGGCCACATCTCATTTCTCTTTCGCAGCTTCCTTCTGGTTTACTTCTCTCTTATGATAAATGGTCACAATTTTATATAGCATTTTTCCACCTTCAAGGCACTCCAAGCACTTTACATCAAGGAAACACTCACCCATTCATGCACTTTCATACACCAGTGTATGCAGACACTGAGGGCAAAATGGGGTGTCTTGTCCAAGGACACAATGACACCTTTTATTTTAGGGAGCTGGAATCGCACCTCCAACCTGTGGGTCAGTGGATCTGATCTTCCATTTTTTAGCTGTCAATCAAATATGCCATATTTAGTAGTGTCTCAAAGCTTTATATTGAGTTTATGTGGTTGCAACAAAGTACAGGGACAGCAGCAAGGGATGTAAAATAATCCTGAATTTTTGACATTATTAGGGACTAGGAAGGGCTCCTCTCCTCCTCTGCTTTTCTCTCTCCTCTGCTTCTCTCTCCTCACTGTGTCTCAGTTAATCGAGGAGAGGAATAAAAGAGTAGGAGGCAAGGAAAGAGAAATGAGATACAGCCACAGTGTAGGTATTTATCACTTACCCAAACTTCTGTCCCTACAAACACCTGAGGAGGTGAGCATCCAGCAAGCAGCACGCCCTGTCAAAATATTTACCCAGTCACACAAAACCCACAGAATCCACATGCGTGACAGAGAAGTTTCACATAAGTCACACAGAAAAAAGCAGGTCTAACAAGGAGTTAAGGAGCAAACTTTCAAAATGCAACCAAGTTCACAACTGAGAAGTTTTATTTAAATGTATGTTTTTGGCAGAACAGTTAAATGGGTGAAGAAGAACAATATTGGCTGATAATGTAAACACTGGGTTCAGGAAATGAGTGCCTAAAGTATATACCAAAATGTAACATTATTTAAATTTAAAAAAAAATATACATTTAAATACATTGTTTTATCCATTCCCAAGAATATTATACAGGCAGATTTGCATATGTGAATACAATAAATAAAATACTTAATTCAATATATAATGTATATATACTAATAGTACACAGATTTGGACCAATCAAATGTTTTGAAAACTAATATACTAATGCACATTATGGTAGTATCATAAATTACTCGCTTTCATTGCACTTATGGCTAAACAAATGTATCTTGACTAAATGTAATCCTCAACAACTAGTAAACTATGTCATGTCATATTACACAAATTGACTCTTGTGAACTTTAAGGCATGTTAGATGTTCTTAGCTCATCAAAAACATAACAACGCCAGGTATGTGCAGGTATGTAATGAGGAAACAACATTATAACATAGATGAGAAAATAGTGGAATAGGGGCCCTTTAACGACCAAAAGAGGTTTACTTGACAATCCCACTTATTTATAGATGCATAAGGTACATTTTGAACCCATTGCCTTACCATGCATGGAAGCTTACATTTTTAGGAGCAAAAGCATCATCTATTATGAAGCAGGGAATACATTTGAATCAATACTCAGCTTTAATTAAACACAACTGTAGCTCTCTAGCATGCTGCCATTACAATGACTGCTCCCTGCTACGTGCTAATGAGGCTCTCAGCTGATGCGAGCCCCTCTGTGCCTATCGGCTTTCCTGCACAGCATATGGCTAGTAACAGTTCGCTCAACTCCAGTGGCTATACTTACAAGCAGTATAATATCTAATGACACAAGACTGGCTATTCTATATATATGTATATATATATATATTTATATATGGGTGTATTAAAGTGCCACAAGTTGGACTACTCATTTGACTAAACCACAGTTAAGGTGCACTGTGAAACTTTTCTGGTGGAGACCTACTTAGAGGTCAGATATGTGGAGAGGCAACCCCACTCACAGTCAGAATATCTGTTTTTCAAGGTATTTTTGAGCTATAAAATCAAAAATGGAATAAATGTAAAGTACAGTTGTTTAATGCTATACTGTATACTATACATTCCAGGTAGAGCAATGACCCCCAACCAAAAAGTTAATCAATCATTAATATAGAACTCTCTAAAACTCTCAACTTCCTGTAATTTTCAGCAGATTTTTCAACTTTTCTTTACAACTTACTTCTTGATTTGTGTAAAACTGTAATTTATATTTATAACAGTTATAATACCACCAAATTAAGTCCAGGTTCATAATAGCCTGTTATAAGCACTTTAAAGGTGCACTATGTAACTTTCTCTTTGGGGATCCGTTGTTTCTATGGATATGTCCTTGCTCTGCCTAGAATGTTCCATAGTGTGACATTAAACAGCTCTCCCTTATATTTATTCAATCATAGGTGGTTTAATAGCTCAAAAATACCAAGAAAAACAAGCAGTCATACTGTGAGCTTGGTGCCTTCCCACAGATCTGAACTGTAAGTCGGTCTGGTTTGATTTCCATGAAGATAGAAATGTTTAAAGCCATAGTGTGAAACATTATGAGAAAGCAATAACATCTCCACAGAGAAAAGCATTTGACAGATCCTGCACCAAAAAAGTTACACAATGCACCTTTAAATGAGAATAGGATTTACTTCAAGGCATGTTAACATGGGGATGTTCTTCATAAATCTTCATAATTCCATGATATTTAATGAATTACCGACATATAAGAGGTATACAAGTGTGTTTAAAGGTGTGGCAATTGGCATTTTGGACTGTTCCTTGGTCCGTTCAGGTGGTATGCAGAGTACGTACCACAACTCATAAAACGACGTCCTCAGATTGCAGTGGCAAATAGAAAGATCTGGATGAGTGGCATGACCTTCAGTGTTGAAAGATCAGCGAGGACGGCCTGCAAAAAGTAAGAAGTCAGACTGGGTGGCTTTTCGCCACCCAGTCTGACCAAAACATTCCTGATTTCAACTTCAAAAGCGTTCAAAAAGGGTTGCTTTGATATACAGTTTTTAGTTGTTAGTTAGATGACTATGAGCAAAAACAGAAGATCACATCAAGTTCATTTATAAAGCAGATTTAAAACAACCAAAGCTTACCAAAGTGCTGAGCAACAACAATAATACAACAATCGCATAAAAAAATACAATTTTAATATAAGTGTAATATATGAGATAAGGTGTGTTTTTAGTTGAGAGATTGAAGATTTGCATAGTTTGTCAACCTTATTTTATCATAATTCAACATGTAAACCTTATAAGCTGTTGTGATTAGAATTAGGAATGCACCAGTTCATCTTAATTTTCAGATTTGATACCGATTCCGATACTACACCTTAAAGTGTCTGATTTTTTCATTCTCTGCAATGGTATCAGTTAATATCAGATATCAGCATTTATTTACTTAAAACATAAATAAAATAAGACAGAACTGATCCAAAATTGTAGCTGTTATTTATCTCTCAAGTAACTACTGTACAGCTTTATACAAATAAGGCCAACCACAACCAGTAAATGGCCTTATTATTAATGATCAATATATATTTCTAAACAGGATATCAACTGAAACAATATTTACAAACTGATATCTGAAGCAGCAAATGTTTCAGTATTGGTGCAGATATCTGATATCAGTATAAGATTGGTGCATCCCTAATTAGAAGGTAGATTAGTAAGTGGTAATTATTATTAGAGTTACTTATTCCCCCTTTAGTGGGATAAAGGTGTGGTATTCGTAGAAATAGTTTGGGGACAGTTGCGGCTTTCAGTTTCCTGTTTATAGGCGCCATATTGAGGACTTTTGGAGATTAAAAAAAATACATAAAAATTAGCAATAATAATCATGCAGGTTTCTTGAGAAGTACAATCACTGTATGAGACGTGCCAGCTCCCCCATATACCCCCTATACCGTTCTTATGGTCTAGGGGTTGAACTAATTTAGATCTGCTATCATGTTAAAGAAGAGGAGTACTATTTCAACACTGGACCTGTGCTTCTAAATATAAAATGAAGGAGCGCCATGTTATGATATCTCCCCTTCAGTTTGGGGCAGGTGGCGCATGAGCAAGCAAATAGTGCAGGCCAGCATCTTCGCCGCCCCCTGTCGTCCAAAAGCGTCATATTGTCGCTGACCCCGCCTCCCTCCCTTCCTTCGCTATACACCTGATCTCTCTCAAAATTAGGCAAGAGGGTCCGTGCAGCAAGTCATCATATGCGTTACACTTGGTTTTGGTCATACGATAGGTGCCACTTCGGTATGCTATGTGAGCAGGGTATAAAGTTCAGGCATGCTCAAATCATAAATTAGACGTTACTGTAATGAGTGGCAGGGGCCAATATGGATTTCTGTGATATTTCAAAGCTAGATTAATATGAAGCTAAATATTTGGTAGCTAGTTAATGATACTGACAGAGTTGGCAAGGCTTGGCGCATACTGGGGATCAAGTCTACTAAGGTGTCCAGTAAGTCGTTGGCCATATTTCCTTGAGACATGTGCGGGCAGGAGACGGGGTTACTGGCCCTGGCTGGTCATCAGGAGCTATTTTAGTCCTTCTAAGATTATGTGAGAGACAGTTTCAAGCTCACAAGTAAAATGTGAGATACCTCTGCTGATGCCAGTGACGTCACTTCCATCAAGTTCTCAGCTCTGAAGGCGAAAACGGCAGCTGCTAATACTGGAGCAGGCGGAGAAGAAGAAGTGAGATAGAATTTTAAACATGGGGAGGTTGGGTAATGTATGGTCAGGTGCTGTGATGTGTTTACCAGAGACTATTTCCAGGGAATCGTATCCAAGAATTCGGTCCCAGAGGAGCAGGAGCTGGTCTGTGGAGAGGTATCCGGAAAAGGCACGCACCATCCATTTAAAAGCTATCCGTAAACTAGGTCAAAAACAGCATGGAAGTTTAAAAAATTACAATCTATTAAGAGAAAGATTTATTTGAACAAATAATCATAAATCATTTTATATTTATTTGTTATTTATTTGTGTAGGGGCCGATACAATAAATGTAGATTAATTAAGATTAATTAACTAATCTGATGCAGGTATCACAGTGTTTATAGCCTAGACTAATTTGCCAGTCCCCAGAAAAGCTTTTAAACTAAAATATTAGATTTCAAAACGCTTCAGATTCATAAATGTGGGATATCTTTTGTGAAAGGTTGTTAAACTTATCTGGTATTCTATACGTTGTGGTTTTGTTATGTTACCACAAGATGGCAGTGTTACCTAAATAGTGTGTTTCACTTTTGAATGGATACAATGTAAATGTCCATAAACGTCCATTACTTATATATAATCCTATATAATGCAAGAAAATGTTTAAATTTAACTTAAAGGAACTCACGGCTGTGCTTCAATCTGTCGGAGATGGTAAAAGAGCTGTGGCAGGTGGGTCTGGAGCAGTCTCTCAAACTGCAGGCACAGAGACACTATACCCTGCAAGAGAAGCCATGTTTGTGAAAAAAAAAGAAAGCGTGTACTTCAAATATTTAAAAGCCCTGTATTACACAAAATTTATTCTTGTGAGCTTAAAGAAATGTTATAATGTTATCTCCTCAAAAATATACCTGGAGTTTAGTTTTGTTTCATTCACACATGTTTGAGTAACTTGTTATTATTAGTCTGTCTGCATCTCCAAAGGTCAAAATGTTCTGTTCCACCTTGTGAAATTAACAGCTACCTTTCACTTTTTGTTCAGTAGAGATTTGAAATTCAAGGGCTGACGTTATGCAAATGATTCTAGTGAAGGTGTATGGAGCTTAAACACAAAGTGGAGTGCTTCCTGTATGACACACGAGGTAGTTTTCCGTTTGACAGATGAATTCAGCCTAAATTTGCAGGGTTTGTGTGTTAAATATGAGTGAATGACAAAACGCAACTTAAGGTATGTAGATCAGGAAAGGAAATACCCTTTAACTAAACTGCACCTTTACTATGTCAGTGTATATTATTACTGAGTGAACTGTATGCCACTCTGTTCTTGTCCCACAAGTTTTCATTGTATATAAAAATAAATAAATAAATAACTTAACTGGGCAAATACACACTATTTTTTTTATAAAGCACATAAGACTAAAAATAACTAATTGTAAAAAAAAAAAGTCTTATCCTCAAAGGAGAGGTGATCATACCGAGGGTGAAGAGGAGATGGAGTGAAGTCTGAAGAAGTAGCGGATGTACATCTCCCTGAACACACTGTAGAGTTTGGATGGCTCATTGTACAAGTAACACAAAGGAGCCACTGTTCAGCAAAGAAAAGGAAAAAGCTGAATTATTATCACAGTTCCTTAACATTGCAAAATTCAGGTCTTTTATACAATGCATTACATGATAATAGGGCTAAACATTTAGTGATAGTGGTCTTATGCATTTGATAATATACTTTTTTGGCTACATTGTCAGATCGTAATGTAGTTCATATTTGTTTAAGATATGACTTTGTTTACCATTTAAAGACATAATACATCATAAAAATAGTAAGTCTCCATCAATTGTAATATTATGATCTTTGATCTGATATTATGAACTGTGAACTTTTAGCATATCACCCACCCCAAAACAAATTGCGGTAAATAAGCATGTTATTTTTTGTTAATGTAATACCCTTGAATCTAAAAATGCTAACTCTATTCACCAGAGGTCAGTAAATGAACAATTACTGGATTCTAAACCCAATTTGCTTATGAGGCAAATATCACACTTCCCTGTGAACAAGATTATATCTAATATGAGTCAGGAACATTTTGTGCGCAGGAGAACAGCATATAATGATATTAGAAAGAGAAAGTGAAATTTGTAATCTTCTAATGGGGCATCCCAATAAGCACTCTACATCTTGTATTCATTTTACCTCAGTTATTACGCAACCGTAATTTGAAATCTTAATAAAATGTACTTACCATACATTGAGAAACCATGGAAGGGGATCACACCTGTTGAAATATGAAATATAATGTCAGTTCAACAAAAATAAATTACACCCAGATCAATTTTTCACATTTGTAAGATAGTAAAAATCAGACACAGCACCTTCAATGTAATTTTTAAAAAATACACTGGCTTACCATTAGGAGGATACACCACAGCACACTCTTCCACTCCCATTTTCCCTGCAACGTGAACACAAAACTTAATAAAAATAAATAAAAAATCACTATTTGTACACATGTGAGCTGCAAGGTCAGTGGGGTGGACTGGCATTTGTACAGGATTGGCACAGTCTTGATAAGGACAATACAAAGACAGATGAGCCTTACCTTCAATATAGGATTTGGGCGGAGTAGCGCTGTTATACTTGAAGTGTTCCAAGACAGCTGTGTCACGAGAAAAACACAGCAAAACCTAGAGGAAAATGGTACAATGCATTCAGATAAGCCATATGAATGAATGAAAATAGCTATTAAAGGTCCCATATTATTTATTCACCCTTGTTTGAGTAACTGTTTAATATTAGTCTGTACACATCCCCCAATCTCAAAATGCTCTGTTCCACCTTCTGATGTCATGCATTGATAGTTTTCATGATAGCAGCTATTTTTTTAACCTTATGTTGAGTAGAGACTGGCAATTCCAGGACTGAAATTATCCAAATGATTCTAGTGAAGGTGTATGGAGTTTAAAAACACAGTAGAGTACTTCCTATATTATCTCAAAAGGTGGAATAGGGTGTTTTCTGTTTGGCTAAATATGCAAAGTCTGTGTGTTAAATATGTGTGAATTAAATAAAACACAACTCTAGCTATGTTTGTGATGAGGAAATAACATTATAACATAGATCCAAAAATAGCGTAATATGTGCCCTTTAAAACCAGCCAGGAGAACATGTGAACACAATGTATCTATGTAAGATTTCTGGAGTTTCTCAAGTGCTTTTTCTTTTCCCTCACGAGATGGATTTTGAAGTGGCTATCATTTTCCATTACTGCACCAAGTCTGTCCTTTTTGAGAAGCAGGTTCATTTCCACAGACCACTTATGACAGATAATATAGAGAGAAATTGTCCGCCCATGACCCAAAATGAGACTGGTGGCAGCTCTTATACCTGAATGTTGACGAGAAAAGAGCACTGGGTGAGCTACCATCTTACCATATGAAAAGCAGATTGTGTACTCTAGGCATTCACCAATCCATCTCATTGGTGATCTTCAAAATTACTGTGTGGTTCCTGAATGTTTATGACTATTAAAATATATTTTTAAAAAAATGTCATGTAATATGGATAGAAAATATATGGTTTAAGAAAGCAGTCCTCCACTAAGGCACTAGACTGGTTTTGCAAAAGTCAAGAATTGTGTAGATATTAAAGGTTAATGGGCCTATATTACACTAATTTCTGATTCTGATTCCTCATCATAAACATACCTGGAGTTTTGTTTTGTTTCATTCACGTTTAACACACAAATCCTGCATATTTAGGCTGAGCTCTTTTCTAAAACAGAAAACATTCGACCTTGTGATGTCATGTGGTAATACAGGAAGTGCTCCACTGTGTTTATTAATGCCATACATCTTCATTAGAATCATTTGGATGATTTCAGCTCTGGATTTGACAATGTCTACTGAACTAAAAATAAATGGTAGTTGTCATGAGGGCGCACTGTGAGTGGCCCTACAGTGCTGTAGTGTGAGGAGAAAAATTACTACGCTTCACACTTTGACACCACTAAAAACACCACATTACTTTACTATTGTTCCCTAGGGGTATGAAGCTAACTGAAAGCACTGCTCTGTTAGAAGCTCTCTTACTCAAGATAGACTTTAATACGAGTTTTGTTTTAACACAATATAACCAGAAAGAGCTGACTTGGCTAAAATTACAATAGGTGAGCTGATTTGTGCTGTCCCTCTCAAATAACATTACAGTTAGACGCTAGCTAGAAACACCTAAACAGGAATCCTTGTATTTATCAGAGGCTCCTGAAAATGTATAGTTTGAATCCATTTTGTATTTTTTTCTTGTGTTATCAGATCTTAAAACTTTTTTAAACTATGATTTCTAATGTGTGCATTGTGTCACCATGCTAACCACTGAACATTCCACCAATAGAGATGCATGTAGAACACCCCCATCGCGAAGTGACCGCAAAGTATCAATAGACCCATTACCACATTGTAACGTACCCAAGCGAAGAGTTAATAATCAAAATGCACTTCTCATAGTCATCAGTGGGCCATATCTGATAATTCACAATTGTCCATGTTCCAATTGGGAGTAGATTCTTTCACTGCTTAGAGGATTTGACATCTATAAATATTGACATAGATTGTGTTCCTGCCACCTCAATGGCATATTACATTATGGTCTTTCAGGCTGACATTTCCACAGCTGTCAAATAAACCTTGTGTATATAGACCCATCTGTCATGACCAACGCAAGATTATGGACACATACTATGTACATTACCAGTGAAAAGTTTGGACACACCCTCTCTTTCAATGTTTTTTTTTCTTCCACATGTTTAATACACAGAGAAGACATTAAATATATAAAGTAGATATATGGAATTATGTAGCAAAGGGAAAAAGGTAAACAACTTTATTACATTTTATTTTTATTATATTTTATATTCAAATCCTCAAAGTAGCCACCCTTTACTTTGTTGAAAAATATTAAGTTATTCAACTTTTTTTCTTTCTACTATATAATTCCATATCGCTTACTTCATATATTTGATGTCTTCCATATGTATATAAAATGTAGAAAATAGGCAAGGCAAGTTTATTTGTATATCACAACTTGTACTAATTAGTAGTAAGTAGGTAGTACAAAGTGCTTTACAGAATACAAAAGACATTAAAATCATAATACAAAAAAATAAAAATATAAGTAATTAAAATAAAACATTACAGCCACACGAACAGCTTAATTAGTAGTAAAAAATATATATATATTGAATGAAAAGGTTTTTGACTGGTGCTGGTATTGTACTTCTATTCAAAAAGTGATGCGTTGTGTTTGGACCTTGAGCAATGTGATGTTATCTCTGCATTAATGTTTCGCAACTAAGGTTCTTTTAGGTTTTGTTTCCTTGCAAAATATGAACAAGTCTAATCTCAAGGGGCAAGTTATTTCAGGAACTTTTGTGAGATGTATTTGGCACACAGAAGCAAACTGAGGATCTAAGTCTGGGCTAGTTATATTTTCAACAGTGCTGGATGAGGCTACTGTAAACAGGTTCAAGTCAGTGTCAAAGTCCTATATTACGCAAACTCTTGTGAGCTTTAAGCCATGTTACAATGTTGTTACCTTATCAAAAACATAACCACAGTTGTGTTTTGTTTTATGTTTCAGTAACACTGCAATGTAGTGGTAGTTTTCAAGTTTGCGGCTACCTTTTATCTTTTGTCCAGTAGAGATGGGCAATTCCAGGGCTGAAATTATCCAAATGGTTCTAGTGAAGGTGTATGGAGTTTACAAACACAGAGGAGTACTTCCTGTATTACCACATGACATCACAAGGTGGATGGAGTGTTTTCTTCAGAGAAGAACACAGCCTAAAGCATACAGGGTTTGTGTGTATGTTTTTGATCAGAAAACGGCATCAAAACATAGATCAGAAAATATGGATCAGCGTAATATGGGCCATTTGATGTTTCTTTGGCAGCTAATATTGTAAATGCACTAAAAATACTGTATTATGGTTGGCTCTGTGTAGATAAAGACACAGACAAATGTCCCAAAAGACCCATGTACCTGATAGAGGAAGTCTTCAAAGACGAAGTAATAGTCATCATTGCTGGCTGTGAGTTTAACATCCTGTAAGAATAGCACAGAACATGTTATCTCTAAAGCAGCCTTAACAACCAGAGTAATGAACCAGCTCCACTGTATTGTCAGCTCTGACCTTGTAGATGAGATTGTCCACCAACAGGTCATGATGAATGACACCGGCCTTCAGCTGCTCATAGTACATGACATCCTGAAAGACAATATATATATAGATATTTACAAGCAGTAGTGGATGAGTATTAAATACTATTATGTATTATTAAGCATTATTAAGTTTTATAACTTTTGTACTTCGTTACCTTCCACCACTGTTTACATCTACATATTGGCTTGGCACAATAACAAATTTTGAAGCGCAATATATTTCCATAGAGATATACTGAGATAAACGATAATGCTGAAACTAGTAGCACGATAATTCCAGTAAACCATATTTAAATAGACAGTGCCATTCAAAAGGCCTGAGCTGCAATAAATAAATAGCAGAATGAACCAATAATTAGCCATAGAAGTTAGTTATAAAATCCTCTACAGCTCAAATCTTGTTGTATTGCAACAAAAATGCCCCAATCGCTCAACTTTGAAAAGAAAATGTACACATTTCCTTTACTACTGAAACTTACTACATACTGAAATCCAAAGTAAATTGTCCCAGCTTTAATATACTGAATTGAGTCTGAGTACTATACTATGCAATACTGAGTAGATATAGTGATATGGAAATATCGTGACAAGTATATAAGTATACAAATAACCAAAAAGTGTGCTAAAAGTGCTAAATCATGCATATTAGAAAAAAATAAATGTCAAGGGCACAGCAACAGCACGTAATATAGCACATAATCAAGAGTTGAATACTTAATCCATTATTATGACCTGAAAATAGGACTGTCCAATTAATACAATTTTAATCAAGATTGAGATTAAGTCAGCGTGGAGTTTATAACATCCAGAGAGGTAAACAATGTGTCAGTAAAAGCCTGTGGTTTAGAGCAAATTTCAGACTTTAAAGTATAAAGTATGTGTTAAACGGCAAGTATTAAAAAGTCTGTATTATTAAAAGTCTGTAATGTTTATTCTCAGAAAATAAATAATGAAAGACTTTTTTTTAACTAATTACTTTTTAATAAGACACAATTAAATTGGAGTAGAAAAAGGAGATCACGTAAGATGAGAAAAAAAATTCTGATTGATTTCTCATATCACCCAACCCTAATTGAAAATATGTTTGTGTTATAGTTTACAGACAAACCAAGCTCTTTAGAATTATGTGTGTATAATTATAATAGGGCTTCACGATATGAGAAAAAAGATGTGATTTTCGATAACTACGCTTTGCAATGTGATGACAAAATTATTGCAATATCTTAAAATACTTTTGGAAGTGCTTTTAAATTAAAATAAAAAATGTGCCTTCATTTGTTAGTCAAACTGGATCAAAACCAAGACCAACCCAAGTCTAAGGAAAATGACAAAATCTGCCTTTTTCTCCATGTTAATTTCCAAAAACACTTTTCTGTAAAATGGGAAACTTTGTGGTGTCACAATATGTCAATTTTTTAACATTGATTATAGCTTCAGCCACTCTTTATCAATGTTTCCACAAAATATAGCGCAGCCTGAAATGATAGATCATAGCTCTAAATCTCATTAGAGGAGCAGTTATATGAAGCTTAAGCGGCATTCCTGACAGTAGTGACAGCAGAACTAAAGCAGTGCTAACAGATGGAGCCCGTGTTTCCGGCAGCATGGTTTAACTCCGAGTGTCTCCGGCTGTGTCAGACTGGTGGATACAGATGAGCAGAGGGAGAAAGAGGATGGAATGGAGAAAGTGTCCTATAAGACATGTGAGCTGTGGCCTGGAAGTGATCAGGGCTACACACACTCACACAGCTCTCCTGACAACACCAAATTTAAAGTTACACATCTGTATCAATCTGAATTGTTGATTTAAAGGTTCATTTCACTGGAGAGTTCGTCACCTGCTTGCCTTCATGGAGATGTTATTGCTTTGTCTAGAATGTTTCATGGTAGAGATTAAACCGATCTCATGGGAAACAACTGTAGGCTACATAACAGGTAAGATCTGTGGAGATGCAAATCTGTTCACAGAGAGAAATTTTGTATTTTTGAGCAGCAGAAACACCCGTAACAAGAAAATACAGCTCCCAAGTTACTTGTCTCTAGGGAGATGTTATTACATTACCTCCAATATTGCAGAGTATGGCATTAAA
The DNA here is from genome assembly GCF_026225935.1 of Boleophthalmus pectinirostris. Classification (NCBI taxonomy): domain Eukaryota; kingdom Metazoa; phylum Chordata; class Actinopteri; order Gobiiformes; family Gobiidae; genus Boleophthalmus; species Boleophthalmus pectinirostris. The sequence continues at coordinate 20,642,134 of NW_026571153.1, read as the reverse complement.
ACTTTCAGTCTCCAAAGAAACAAGCAGGAGACACCACCAGGCTAATTTATAAATGAGATCTGTGAAGAGGCGACCCCATTCACAGTCAGAATGCATGTTTTTAAAGGTATTTTTGAGCAATAAAAACACTCATAATGTCACGCCCCTGTCTGAGTTCCTGAGTCTTCTGTGTGTGGACGTGGGCGGAGTCTGCTGGGAGCACGTGCATCCCATCTGCAATCAAGCCTGCTACAAAGGCCCAGCTCTCCTGCCAGACTCTGCCAGATTGTTTCGTCTACCGGCTCCTCATCTCTCCACCGCCTATCCTCCCTGGTTAATAAACCCTTGTTACTTTTGCACTTTGTCCTTGTTTTGAGTCCTTTTTTGGATCCACTCCAGTGACACTTAACACATAATTGAATAAATGCATCTTAAATAAGTATAAAACCATATTGTGGAAAAGCCCAGTGAGGTTCATTTGGTCTTCCAATAATTTATGTTATTAGGTTCTTTTCTCAGACTATGAGTTTGTTTTCATACCTGACAGTGTCGACTGCTCACTAGCGATCTTGGTCACGTGGTGTTGCTCAGATGTGTCGTGTCATCTGATTTATATAGTTTTGGCGCTGTCTCCCTACACGAGGAGGCAGGATGACGGCGCCATCTGCAGGAAGACCACTAGTGAGTGGTCAAAACTGTCAGGTATGAAAACAAACTCTTGGTCTGAAAAAATAACCTACCAGTCGTAACACATATCATGTACACTTACAGGCAAAGCAATATCATCTCCATGGTAGCGGACCCGCAACCTGAAAAGTTACGCAAGTGCACCTTAAACACTATCATGTCCCTAGGCACGGGGAACTCCACTGTACTCTGAACCAGACCAGCACAAGCACCAGTAGCAGAAGCAGATGGTGACTCTGTTTGGGTCCACTGTGCTAAAACTGCACCATTTGATTATGTTAGTGGTAGAATTTATATTCTCAGGACAGGCTACAACAAGCAGAGATAAACAGCCCTTCAGGAGAATCACACACACTAGTTACATAACTGTTAAACCTTGAGTCTGAATAAATTATAGTGTCTACTTACTCATTTGAAGTATCCAAGACTAGAAGCAACTAGAACAAGAATGTTTAATTGCCCAATGGCATGCATCAAAAGAAATTTCTAATGGTGAAAATATTTACCTTAAAGGGCCCATATTACACTATTTTCCAATTTGTTATAATGTTATTTTCTTATCTCAAACATACCTGGAGTTGTGTTTCTTTTCAATCACACATTTAACACACAAATCCTGCATATTTAGCCTGAGTTCTTCTCTCAAACAGAAAATACTCTGTTTGACCTTGTGATGGCATGTGGTGATACAGGAAGTGCTCTAGTGAATTTTTTAACCCCATAGACCTTCATTAGAATTATTTAGATTTTAACTCTGTAACTTCCAATCTCTACAGAAGTAAAGGTAAAAGGTGAAACTTGAAAACTACTGCTTCATGACATCACAAGGTGGAACAGAGCATTTTGAGATTTAGAGATGCAGACAGATTAATAAATCAAGATTACTCAAACATCAGGTAACAGCATTTTAACATGACTTGAAGTCACTTAAAGAGTACTTTTTGTGTGATAAGTGACCTTTAACAAGCTAATATATTTTGGGCCACCTCTTGTCAACATACAATGAATTGATATAGTGATATGAAAAACCTGACATTCAGCTTTTATGAAGAAACTACTTTGGGAATCCCAGCGGCTGTAGGTATGTGACAGGTCCCTGACAAATGACAGGTGACAGGTTACCCCAGGGGGACAGGTGAGCCATACGCACACACAGGAATGCTATACACGCACACACATGTTGGATTTCCATGCTTTTTGCGAACATTACATAGACAGGTTTACTTTCCTGGACTCCTAACCTTAGCTACTATTATTACTTACCTTTTACACTTCTACGGGGTATTAATTACTAACACAGAACATATTTAGATCACTATTTTGCCTCTTATATTTTTGAAAATGCTATATTCACTGAAAACATCATATTAAAATTAGTGCTGTCATGCGATAAAAAAAAATTTAGAGATTAATTAATTATGATCTGTAATTAATTAATCTAATTAATCTCATTTTAATCTCACCTAAAAATTGCTGAGAAAAGCCTTCAATTTGAGGTATTTTCATTTAAATTCATTATTACATTATTGTGGCAGATCAAAAGACTGATATAGAACAAAAAAAGTGACTTTATAAAGTCATTTATTGTTTAACAAATCTCTCCAAATTGGCTGTTGAGCCCAAGTCTCCATGAATAAGAAACTGTTTGCTGTAAAGTAGCAAAGACGAGGAAATCTGAACATAGTAACTTTTGTCTACTTAAAGACAATAAAAAGTCCAGTCTTTCCTTAACCATATTAAAAATATTATTGATAGAGAAATGCTTTATATATGAGATCACTGGTTTTAGTCCTTGTTTTAGTCCTGGCTTAGACCTGCTTTAGTCCTAGTTTAGTCCTAGTTTAGTCCTGGAATGGATTAATCCTGGTTTTAGTCCTGGTGTTAGTTCTGGTTTAGTCCTGGTTTAGTCCTGGTTTAGTCCTGGTTTAGTCCTGGTTTTAGTTCTGGTTTTAGTCCTGGTTAGTCCTGGTTTAGACCTGGTTTAGTCCTGGTTTAGACCTGGTTTAGTCCTGGTTTAGTCCTGGACTGAATTAGTCCTGGTTTTAGTCTTGGTGTTAGTTCTGGTTTAGAGGCGCACAGGAGGAAGCGCGGTTTACGCCGCGTACGCGAGAAAACACGATCCACACGCGGCTCACGGGAGCACGTCGGTGTCCGCGCAGTGTCTACGAAAGGAAACGTGGTCCGCGCGTTCTCAGGTTAATGACGATGATGAAGGTGTGTGTTTGTGTTTGTGTGTGTTTGTGTGCGTGTCCCCTCATGTGGCAGGTCACTATAGGACAGTAGTGAAGACATCATGAGTCTATGCAGGTTGTTTTCACCAGTGACATTTAAGTTGTAGGCGATATTATATTTGTTATTTTCTTTTATATTTCACGTCGGGAGAATAATTTCCAAGACACGAATGTGTTTTTACCTGTGCACTGCTGACTCTGTTCTACTGGCTCTTCGACCTCGTCCATTGTGCGACTGACGCCGTAAACGTCGCTCTTACTGCGCGCGTTTTGTGCGGGTTTCCGACAATGAGTGGAATTGCCGAAATTAAAAAATGTATAAATGTGTTTTTTGTTTGTGCGTGTGTGTGTGTTGTTGTCCCAACAACACATAAAAACAGGTTTTATAATAAAGCAACTCACATACAGAAACACTAAAGTTAGAGATTAAAAATGAGATTAACGCGATTAAAAACATAACGCGCTAAATATGACTGCAATTAATTAATCGCAATTAACGCGATAATTTGACACCCCTAATTAAAATATGTAATTAGTTCCAGTTTAGTCTTTAACACTATAAGTCCTCCCTACCCTTGCTCTCTAACCCAGGTGACCCCCTCTTCAGAAGTGCAGAAAATTTAGATAAAATATGTGTTGCATAACTGGACAAAACTCAAAATACATTGCAACGTTCATCCTGTGAAGAAAAATAAAAATTATTATTATGGCCATGCCCCCTGACAAACCGAAAGCTGACCATCTTGGATTCAAATTTTCAAAATGTTGAGTCAGAATTTTCGCTCCCGTCGTATTTTAATGCACTCCTCTGAAGGCGCTTCACCCACAGGGTTGAAAATCACCATATATCATCTAGAGAAGTGGGGCATCAAAAGTTAGCCAATTTATTTTCATAACTGTCACAGTTTACGTGAGGCGAAGCTGCAAATTGTAAAACTTCTTGTAAAACATTTTGCCAAAATCTACTAATTGTGACAGAAACAAAAATTGTGTGATAGAGCCCCCTACAAAACACAACAAGATTCTCCACAGATAGGGAAAATTTTCTTTTCCAAAATGGACGAAATTTGTCATAAAATTGCCTTGGGACATCTCAATCAAAAAAGTCAATGTAAAACATGGTATTTTTTTAACTGTGTTCCCATGGTGATACACAAAAGCTCCAATGTTATCCTAATGAGAAAGATCAGAAAAATTCCCATTCATGAAAAAATATTATTATCACGGAATATTATGAAATTTGGCATAATGACTCTTCATGTCATTCCGATCAAAAAAATCTATCACAACCATATGGTATATTTCACTGGGTTCCATGCCTAATGGCAAAATTTAAAACATTTCTTACATTTCAAAGTCATAAAACAACTTATTAGTTTCACTGAAGAACGTGAAATTTGGCACAATGATTCTTCAAATCACCTTGATCAAAAAAGCACAAGGGGCCAAAGTCGTATTTTTCATGGTGTTGCCATGGCGATGTCCCAAAGTGCCCATGTTTATCTAGGTTAGCACATCAACATCTCCAAGGCGTGCTGACTTTCTGTGTTTAGTGACAAGTACAATTGTAAGCGACAATCACACAGACGCAAGAGGTGCATCAGCGCTACCCGGGGGCAGTGGCGGGTCGGCCGAGTGCGAAGTGCAGTCTGCGAGGACCGTTCGATGCTGCTTGCGGCTTCAATTTTGAATTTATTATTACAATTTATGTTTTGTTACTATAATATTTTGTGATGTGTGAGCTACTGTGTCTAAATAATTTCCCTTGTGGATCAATAAAATTTGTCTAAGTCTATGTAAGTTTAAGTCTAATTGAGAGTGCGCAGTAATTTTTGTCCCCACAAAGTCATAAATACACACCAGTCTACACACAGTAATGGTAGATGGAGGAGCTGTTGCAGGGAGGTGGGGAGCGGTTGGAGGGAGGGGGTTGGGTGGGGGTGTACCTGTGGCTGGTTGGTGGAGTTAAGGATGAGTGCCCACAGATCTGCCCGGAGCCCAGTGGGACAGCCCTGTCTGCTGTACTGCTGCGCTGCTGCACTGTCCTGCTCCTCCACCACTGCGCACACACAGAACACATTAGTGTAAAAGCCCAGACATACAGACATACAGACATACAGACATATAGACATATAGACATACAGACATACAAACACACAGACATATAGACATACATTATTTATTCACTCAGAACCTGTGGCTGTGAGAGGAATGAACCCAAGACCAGAATATGTCTGTGCTGAGCTACAAGACACTTTAACCTGGGCATTTTAGATTAGCTATGTTTGACAGGTTGGAAATGGCAACACTGATGGAACTCCAACTTTATGGGAACCCAGGATTAGAGATGGCCGATACTGATACCAACTGTTTAGGATCCAGAGAAACCAATGGGATCTAATTTGAATTTAGTGCAAACTCATCCACAACCATTTTTTAAATTATAGACAGATAAGAGAGCTGTGTAGTCACATTTCTGCACTACCCTCTTTGGCCAAAGTAATCAAATAACATTGTATGCATATACTCCTGATGCATATGATGGCAACTGGTTAGTCAATTTAAATATGAGTCTCTGGTGATGATTTAAGGCTGACAGTCAATTAAAAAGGGCATCTTTTCAGCAAATATTTCTACCCAGGATTATTATTTTTTGTGGTTAAGCATGTCTCTTGTCTGATGCCAGACTTACTACCAACCCATTTATCTCACTTATAGTAGAATTTGAATCTATAATTGATCATTCAATTTTTGAATTGATATGGACTTAAAGCAAATAGAGCAAGAACTAGTGAAGCAGAGCATTTTCTAACTTTACTGTAAGAACAGCGGATAGTACAAATTATACTGAATCAAGTACAAACATAATTTTTACTTTACTGACAGATTCTCGAAAGAAGAACTATTACATAGCTTTCCAAAACTAACACTTGGAAATACTGGGAAATTAACAATTCTGTCTCTATTCTGCCCTAAATCACAAATGTTAAAACATGCTGTCATTGATTTTAAATGCCGGCCAGTTGTAACGTAAACCCACATTCCTTGTAAATGTCCTATTTGGGAGATCTGAGCCAGCATGAGGCTAAGTTCAGTTGTTTTTGGAATAATAAGACCAATGTAAGTGCACAGTGCTGAGTCAAAGAGCTGTCTACTCATTTCAAGCACTTTTTAATCAAGCTTCATTATGTTGTCACTTTGTTCAAATTATTTTTATTTAAGGACAGACAGAGGAAAATTTAGCTTCTTGACAGCAATATTCAGAAAACAAAGACAAAAGAAAGGTATAAATAGCTACAAAAACATATGGTTGTCAAATCCCCTTGTGGCCTGTCTAAAACAGTATTACGTTCAGCAAATGCTCAATATTTTTGGAATCTCCTGCTTTGGTACAGGTTTATTCATAAAGCTAAACAGATAATACATAAATGTTTATTATCAACAGTTAAGTTATCTATAATGAGTGGCTACTGCCTTACCTTTCTTCCCAATTTGAACATATTCATTCTCAAACAGGTCTTCATAGCAACCGGAAAGAAACAAATAAAATAATCTGGTTAATTTTGTAAACAAATATAATCTCTCTGAGTTTAAAAACACAATCGTACCAGATAAGATACAATACAAAGAGACACTAATACTGTCAATTTCCGAACTTAACAGAGATAGAGTCTGAGGAAAGCCAGGCTGACATGAAGCACAGGAGCGGTAAACAGCAGATATGTGCACAATACACTCTGTAAACAATTAACACAGCGAGATTTATGATAGCAATAATAAAAGAGAAGGTCTGAAGACCTTAAAAGGGTCAGTTTAGTTAGAATAACTCCAAGCAAACATATTCAATACAGTATATGTCCAAAAATACTCTGCCTAAAAGAAACTTAAAGGTGTACTATGTAATTTTTTTTTGGTCGTGTCGGTCTGTCAGCTGCTTGTTTCTATAGATTTATTAAATTACAGGTGGTTTTATAGCTCAAAACTTCCTAGAAAAACAGGCATTGTGACTGTGAGTGGGGTTGCCTCTTCACTGATCTGACCTGTAACATGTTTGGCATGGTCACCATGAAAATAGAAAGGTTTAATACTACACTGTGAAACATTCCAGACGAAGTGAATAACATCTCCATGGTAAAAAGCATTTGACGGACCCTCCAAGAGAAATGTTACACAATGCATTTTTAATATAGTTATGACATGAAATACTAACTTATAGAAACAACTGCATTTTAGTTATGTACCTGGATGAAGGTGTGCGTGGTCATCAATCCCCAACTGCCCAGTGTTTAGGTTCAGTTCTGAAAAGGCCTGTCTCTGGAATAGTGGGAAAAACAGAGAGAGGTTTAAAATAAATAAAAGAGGTTTAAAGATCAGACTTTAAAAAAAAGCGCTCTTACCAACTTTGGGATGTCCCGAACATTGAGGGGAACCTGAATCAGACCCCAGTGGCTGCGAACATTCACCTCCTCACTGCTGTCATGGTTGGGATTTCTCAGGCTAACCACTACCTGAAAAAATCAAAATTAAATTTAAATTTAAATTTAAAATTTAAAATTTAAATTTAATGTATACATGACATCATAAATTAATTACAACTAGCTCTGTCATTGAATTGCAGCTAACTGTGTGTGTTGTCAGTGGGCAATGTCACACGTACACCAAAGTCTGATTATTATTTCATGTATGGACAATTAAAGGTCCTATATTACAAAGACTAAACTATTGTGAGCTTTAAGCCATGCTATAATGCTGTTACCTACTCCTAAGAATACCTGGAGTTGTGTTTTGTTTCATTCACACGTTTGAGTAATCCTGCATTTCTAAAGTTCAAAATGCTCTGTTCCACCCTGTAATGTTATGAAGCAGTAATTTTCAAGTTAACAGCTATATTTTACCTTTTATTCAGGGCTGAAATCAACCAAATGATTCTAGTGAAGGTCTATAGAGTTTAAAAACACAGTGGAGCACTTACCTGTATACCCGTATTACCACATAACATCACAAGGTGGAAGAGAGCGTTTTCAGTTTGAGAGAAGAACTCTAAATATGCAGGGTTTGTGTGTTAAACATGTGTAAAGGAAACAAAACACAACCAGGTATATTTATGATGACGAAACAACATTAAAACCTAGATCAGAAAACGAAGTATAGAACCCTTTAATTAAGTTCATTTAAATGACGTGTAAACCACAAAGTCCGATGTGAGTAACTGAAGGGACCATGATTAGAAAAAGAAATCTGATGATTTCCTGTTTACATGTCATTTTAATAACTCAACTATCAAAAAATCTGAGTGTGCATGTAACCTCAGACAGTAGTACTTAGAGAACATTAGCAAAACTGTGTGAAAATTATATTGTATTCAATGGTCTTGTAAGCACACACACAAGAGGAAAACTAGAGGTTCCTGCTTGCAGAGTTGTTTATTGGCAGACTTCTAAGCTTCACACAAATTAATGGAAAACAGCAGGGGATGCACCTGTATAAACCAATGCATGGCCGTTTGTACCAAGTGTCAAGATCAGAACATGAATCGATTTCTAAAGATAATCAACAATGGAACAGTTACCTCCAGAAAGTCTTTGGGGGCATAGACAGGTCTGAAGCGACTCAAATCTGTAACGAGATAATTCACAATTGTAGTTTATATAAATACCAACCGTTTACATCAGCAAATCCAAGACAGATGGGACAGCTCTTGTATCTAGACTATACAAATGTGTTGAGGCTTGAGAAACACTTTATCATTTCTGCATTAAGAACAATGCAGTGTCTTGTGGTCAAAGGGGAGGCTAAGTAGGACCGTGAGCTGTCTCTAAGTGGGATTTCCAGAGCACGGCAGTAAATCGGCATGGCGTGTCAGCTGTAAACGAGGTCAGAATCGGGTTTGGACGGAAGGAAGGGTGCTGCTCAGTCCAAGAAGTCTGGACAGGCTCGAGATTGAAAAAGTCAGTGTTTACAGTTAGCCGACGGCACAGAGCACAGTGTTATTGCAAAGAGTGATAGTGCTGTTTGGATCGGAGAGTTACCATGCTCTTTGTACTGAATTTACCCGGAGACTACCCGTGAAAGATAAAGATGTATATTTCGGTCTTCCTCAATAAAATATCTTTTGCAACATCTTATCTTATACAATGAAATGTACTGGCCACCCAAAGGTCAAAAGTATTTGGGATCCAGTACCATGCAGTTCAGTGCAGGGAACAAATAGGACTTTACTTATTTCAAGGCTTTTAATGCCCTGCTCTGGTAACCCTTAAAGGAGAAGCAAGAGCCAAAGTTACAAGATTTCTTTTAGCAGTTAGGGATGGGATAAACAATAATATTGTTATTAATAAAAAGGCAGACATTTTGTATAATTGTTGTAAATGCCAATAGAGATAATCGCCATTGTTTCACCAAAATGTGCAGAGAAAAGTTATTTATCTTTAATGTTATATTCTAGATTGTTATATTCTGGATCATTGTTATTTTCACAGATAACAAAGTACATTACTATAAAAGTTCTTTAAAATGTAACTAATTAATAATATTCAAATTATAATTTTTAATATCTCCAACATTTTTCAGCTGTTATCATGATCGTTAAATCGCAATTATTTTGGACATGAAAATCGTGACATAAAATGTCAGAATATCATCCCATGCTTTCTAGCAATTAATAAACTACATACAAACTTGTTCATATTATAGCTTCATAACAATTACCTATTCAAACATGCATTGTTTGTACACCATTACATTTACTATACACCAATATAGTGCGTGAGGAAATGGGTGAATTTGAGCTACGGGGACACCTGAATTTCCCCTTCCGGCAATCAGTAAAGTATTTATCTATTTATCTATGTCAATCTCTAAAATACCATCCATCCATCCAATTTCGTTCACTTATCTGGGACCGGGTCGCGGGGGCAGCAGCCTAAGCAGGGACTCTCAGACTTCCCTCACCCCAGACACGTCCTCCAGCTCCTCCGGGGGAATCCCGAGGCGTTCCCAGGCCAGCCGAGAGACATAGTCCCTTCAGCGTGTCCTGGGTCTTCCCTGGGACCTCCTCCCGGTGGGACATGCCCGGAACACCTCCCGAGGGAGGCGCCCAGGAGGCATCCGGAACAGATGCCCGAGCCACTTCAACTGGCTCCTCTCGACGTGGAGGAGCAGCGGCTCTACTCCGAGCTCCTCCCGTATGACTGAGCTCCTCACCCTATCTCTAAGGGAGCGCCCAGCCACCCTGCGGAGGAAACTCATTTCGAGTGCTTGTATCCGCAATCTTGTCCTTTCGGTCACTACCCAGAGCTCATGACCATAGGTGAGAGTAGGAACGAAGACTAACCGGTAAATCGAGAGCTTCGCCTTTTGGCTCAGCTCCCGCTTCACCACAACGGTCCGATATAGCGACTGCATCACTGCCGAAGCTGCACCAATCCACCTGTCAATCTCACGTTCCTCCCCTCACTCGTGAACAAGACCCCAAGATACTTGAACTCCTCCACTTGAGGCAGGGATTCTCCACCCACCCGGAGAGGGCAAGCCACCTTTTTCCGGTCGAGAACCATGGCCTCGGACTTAGAGCAGCTGATCTTCATCCCAACCACTTCACACTCGGCTGCAAACCGCCCCAGTGCACATTGCAGGTCCTGGTTCAATGAAGCCAACAGGACAACATCGTCTGCAAACAGCAGAGATGAAATCCTGTGGTCCCTAAACCGGCCCCCCTCCGGCCCCTGACTGCGCCTAGAAATTCTGTCCATAAATACAATGAACAGAACTGGTGACAAAGGGCAGCCCTGGTGGAGTCCAACTTGCACCGGGAACAGGTCTGACTTACTGCCGGCAATGCGAACACAGCTCCTGCTCCGGTCATACAGGGACCGGACAGCCCTTAGCAAAGGGCCCCGGATCCCATACTCCCAGAGCACGCCCCACAAGACACCACGAGGGACACGGTCGAATGCCTTCTCCAGATCCACAAAGCACATGTGGACCGGTTGGGCAAACTCCCATGAACCCTCGAGCACCCGATGGAGAGTATAGAGCTGGTCCAGTGTTCCACGGCCAGGACAAAAACCACACTGCTCCTCTTGGATCCGAGGTTCGACTATCGGCCGGATTCTCCTCTCCAGTACCCTGGCATAGACCTTACCGGGAAGGCTGAGGAGTGTGATCCCCCTATAGTTGGAACGCACCCTCCGGTCCCCCTTCTTATACAGAGGGACCACCACCCCGGTTTGCCAGTCCAGAGGTACTGTCCCCGACCGCCACGCGATGTTGAAGAGGCGTGTCAGCCAAGACAGCCCCACAACATCCAGAGACTTAAGGTACTTAGGACGGATCTCATCCAACCCCGGAGCCTTGCCACCAAGGAGCTTTCCAACCACCTCAGTGACTTCAGCCAGGGTGATGAGTCTGTCTCCAAGTCCCCAGCCTCGGCCTCCTCCTCGGAAGACGTGACAGTGGGATTGAGGAGATCCTCAAAGTATTCCTTCCACCGCCGGACAACGTCCCCAGTCGAGGTCAACAGCTCTCCCCCCGCACTGTAAACAGTGTTGGTGAAGAACTGCTTCCCCCTCCTGAGGCACCGGAGGGTTTGCCAGAATCTCTTCGAGGCCATCCGATAGTCCTCCTCCATGGCCTCCCCGAACTCCTCCCAGCTCTGAGTTTTTGCCTCCGCAACCGCACGGGCTGCAGCACGCTTGGCCCGCCGGTACCCATCAGCTGCCTCAGGAGTCCCCCGAGCCAGCAAGGGCCGATAGGACTCCTTCTTCAGCTTGAAGGTGTCCATCACCGGGTTCGGGGATTGCTGCCACGACAGGCACCACAGACCTTACGCCCACAGCTCCGAGCAGCCGCATCGACAATAGAGGCCGAGAATGAAGCCCACTCGGACTCCATATCTCCAGCCTCCCCCGGAATCCAGGAGAAGTCCTCCCGGAGGTGCGAGTTGAAAGTCCTCCTGACAGAGGGCTCCGCCAGATGTTCCCAGCAGACCCTCACTACAGGCTTGGGCCTGCCAGGTCTTTCCGGCTTCCTCCTCCGCCAGCGAACCCAACTCACAACCAGGTGGTGATCAGTTGACAGCTCAGCCCCTCTCTTCACCTGAGTGTCCAAGACACGCGGCCGGAGGTCAGATGACACGACTACAAAGTCGATTATCGACCTCCGGCCTAGGGCGTCCTGGTGCCACGTGCACTGATGGACACCCTTGTGCTCGAACATGGTGTTCGTTATGGACAAACTGTGACTAGCACAGAAGTCCAATAACAAAACACTGCTCGGGTTCAGATCGGGGAGGCCGTTCCTCCCAATCACCCTTCTCCAAGTGTCAATGTTGTTGCCCACGTGGGCGTTGAAGTCCCCCAGGAGAACAACAGAGTCCCCGGTCGGTGCACTGTCTAGTACCCCTCCCAAGGACTCCAAGAAGGCCGGGTACTCAGCACTGCTGTTCGGCCCGTAGGCCGACACCACAGTGAGAGACCTGTCCCCGACCCGAAGGCGCAGGGACGCGACCCTCTCGTTCACCGGGGTGAACTCCAACACACAGCAGCTGAGCTGTGGGGCAATGAGCAGGCCCACACCAGCCAGCCGCCGCTGCCCGCGGCCAACGCCAGAGAAATGGAGAGTCCAGCCCCTCTCAAGGAGTTGGGTTCCAGAGCCCAAACTGTGCGTGGAGGTGAGGCCGACTATATCTAGTCGGTAACGCTCAACCTCCCGCACAAGCTTAGGCTCCTTCCCCCCCAGCGAGGTGACATTCCATGTCCCCAGAGCTAGTCTCCATGTCCGGAGATCTGGTCGCTGAGGCCCCCGCCGTCGACTGCTGCCCGGATCCCTATGCACCGGCCCCATATGGATCCTGCCACGGGTGGTGGGCCCACGTGAGGACGGTCCCACGTCACTCCTTCGGGCTGAGCCCGGCCGAGGCAGGGGAAGGCCCAGCCACCAGGCACTCACTGGCGAGCACCCACCCCAGGCCTGGCTCCAGGGTGGGGCCCCGGTGACGCCAATCGGGGCGACGTAACTGGCCTCGTTGGTAAACTTGTCATACAGGGCTTCTGAACCGTTCTTCGTCTGACCCGTCCCCCCGGACCTGTTTGCCTTGGGTGACCCTACCAGGGGCATGAAGCCCCCGACAACATAGCTCCCGGGATCATTCGGGCACTCAAACCCCTCCACCATGATAAGGTGACGGTTCAAAGAGGGGTCTAAAATACCATGTTTTTTGGGGGTTTTTTTTATTTTATTTTATTTATTTTTTTTATAACATTTTTTAAATTTTATTTTATATTTCTACTTCAAACCAGTGCATCTCAGTCTTTCACTGCTCAAGGCCAAATCCCCTGAGATCTATTCAGACCTGGTTCATCTGTGCCCATCTCGTTCCATTTGTTGGTCAGCTCCTTCTGCTCCACTGCAGGCCTCTGTGTGGGTGGAAAACGGGGAATTCAACAAACAAATGCTCTCAAGTCAAAACAAATCATCAAGAAGTGGAACTCAAAATACAAAATGTGCCTACTGGCAAATTAATAAACTTTTATAACCTACATATACGGCTATAAGGACCATTGGCTAAAAAGGAGCGTAGCAAAAACTCTCTAAACTAACAAGTACCTCTGTGGTCTGGACACATGTTGGACTTAAACAGTATTCGCAGCACCACAAGTTCACTATTTGTACAGACATGTAACTTTGGTATTCACATGTAAAAAAGGGCAGAATCAACTACCAAATATTTTCACTGTATAATCGCAAAGGAAGGTAAAAGAATTAGAAAAAATTTAAATTGAAAAATTAAGGTCCAGTAAAACCCCATCAACTGCTCAACCTATGATCTACCTACAATTTCAAGACAGTGTAATGGAATTCAAATTTGTAGACTAGATATCATCTTCTGCAATGTTTTATCTATTACAGAGCCATTTGACTGTCTTATGAATTTATCTGCAGACACCATCAATCTTGTGCTGCTTTTATTTTTGGTCACGTGACTTGTACATCTTGTTCTAACTTGGTAGTTGCTTTAGTACATTAAATTCTTGACATACACATGTCAGTCAACAAAAGTCTGGAAAGACTGGAAGCATCAACAGGGGTTTGCACTAGAAAACAATGTGTCAGTAAAGCTGAAGTTGGAGTTGTTACCATGCGGGCCAGTGGTACTCCCAGCTCCGTGCTCATGCTGTTGAGGCTTTTGAGGACACGCTTCTCCCAGCTGGCCTGAGGGGAGATTTATATGTAATTATAGACATTCACACTGCAGGAACATATGGACTCTATCTGATTGGAAGCTTTTTTTAAATTAATTTTACAATATTTTAACTGAAGATGCAAGGCTAGAAAATGGACTATGCAGTGATTACTGTCTGGTCTAATTATGTGTCTGTGTGTTTTTTAACAATAATACTAAATACTAAATAAAACGAAATGAACTAAACATTAAGCATTTGGTACATTTGAGTACAGACTTTAATTTATAAAAAAAAACAAAAACATCCAATCCAACTATGTGCAAGCTGTCCTACTCAAAATTTATATTATGAAAAAAATGCTATAAAACTATTACTGGTAGTTCTCCCTGCAGCTGTTCAGGAGTCTCTTGGCAGCTGTTTAGGAGTAGCCCCAGATTTTGGCTAGAATTTAGATTAAACTTTGTATAAGACAATTCAGTCTGTTTGCAGTAGTCCAAACGTGAACATATCTATCGTGCTAGCCACTGCGTTCCAAATAGGAAGTGTTCATGGAGGCGCTTCTAGCTCCTACTGATCCTAGCTCCTCTTGACTTACATTGGAATATTGTCACCCTCTCCCTGTAACTGCTGCAGTGAGCCTCATCATTTTGGTCTTAAAATGTTGGTATTAACCCACTGTACACAATCCTGAAGTGTTTATTACACTATTTGGTCTGCTTTGGCTGTAAATTCCTATTCCTAATATGGAGCTTGGCTACAAATTAACTGCTAGCATCATGAGTTTCATTTGACTTGAGCCAAATGCTATAGGAAACGTCTCACTCCCTTACTTACTTCTTTATACACTCAGTCGTTCTAATGCAATGAGTTTGTAAGCTTGTTTCTCAACTTTTAGAGGCCAGAGTGAAGTTTTGCCATCACTGTACTAACAACAGCTAGAATGCTAACAGAGCACCAGTGTTACTTCCTGATTCTCTTTGTAGTTAGATGTAAAGAGCTCTCATTTTGATCCTAAGAGCTGCTTTTACAATATATACTGGGCAAAACAAATTTGACTCTATTACAAGAAGTCCCCTTAAATACAAATAAAAGTTGTTGAACATTTACAAAACAGACAAATTTATTTTCCAAAATGGGATCTCTGATCCAAACTACTGCTTTTACTGACAGAATTGGCTGTGGACCTCTGATTTAAAAAGACCCAAAATGAAAATTACAAAGTACTCAATACCAATCTCAAGAAAATGTGATATTCCCATTTTTATATTAGCCACACACTTAGACATCTGGGGATTCCATGCCATGTTCTTAAATTACTTCAGAAAAAGCTACACCAAATCATCACTCTTCTCCACATTTTCACTACTAATTGCATTTTCAATTCTAAATCCAGCCGAAACATATAAACAGCTGAATCCTGACCTCCACCGCCTATAGATGCGAGTGAGTAAATGTGCTGTGTTTGTATTTGGGTGACAGACTCAGAGAGAGGAAGGTGATGAAGAGGAGCAGTGATGAGGATGTGAGCAGACACACTGACCTGGGCCTTGCGCATGTAGGCCAGTGGCTCTTTGAGGTGCTCTGGGGGAACCGCAGGGTGACAAGGGGGCTGCTGCCTGGTGAAAGCACAAACAAAACATTTCAGAGCACAGAGATAATACATAAGACTTATATAGCACATTTTTGGACAATCAAAGACGCTTTACAAACAACGAGAAATGGATGTGCACAACTCAGAATTATAGTTTGTAGAGGTGGGTGGACGACAGAATTACAAATGCAATCAAGTCTGTAGCCTGTGCTCTTACTGATTTAAAAAAGGTACTACAATCACAACTTCACTGGGGTCTGCCTGTGCCTTACCGATAGCAGACACATGCAGGTTTTTCTCAGTACATAGACAGGCTCCTGTGAAAGCTCAGAACCTCCAGAATGCACTCATAGGCTGCTCTAGCTCTGATCAATGATTGGCACTACATGCTCAGGTTTAGGTAGTGAGGCTTCAGATCAGAGCAAGCCCTTTTAGGTTTTAACCAACTGAATTTAAGCACTGAAAATGCAAAAGAACTCAAATGAAAGACTCATTCTCATAAACAGATGGACACCAATGTTTATGTCAGCATTAGAACAATAAATCAGCATTAGAATCAGTAAAAGCTATATTTGATTTGAATATGTGGGTCTGAGGACACAGATAGGTTGAGTATGAAATTTTAAATCTAAATCTGACATGCAGTTCCTTTGTAAGTTTTGTAATTATTTTTATTTTAAATTTCCTGTCATTTTTTAAAAAGCATGAAGTAGAAACTAAACAAAAAGAATAATATCTGAAGAAAAAAGGAGAGAGACCCAAACACACCGTTTATCTCCTGTCTTCCAGTTAAGCATGCTTGAGACATATTGAATGACTCATGGCCCTGGTTTCTTAAACAAGATTCAGTGTAAGGTAAACAAGTATAAGAGCACATCGAGCTGACTAATGGCAAAAAGAGAGGTGCATTAGTTAATGTTACCCATCAAGCTGTAAAAGCCATGCATTAAGAGCCAACCTCCAGAGACACAGGTAAGAAGTCTTAAGAGTACTGTGCTTTACTTCACTATACCGGGAACAATGTGTCTTCAGAAACAGAAGGGGTCTACACTCACATAATACATGAGGAGAGAGTTAAATTATACAAATGTTTTTTTAGAGTCTGGGCACATTGGAGAGGATCATGGTAATAAATTAACAAAAAGATTTATAAACAAACAAACAAACAAACAAAAAATGTTACTGTATACTGGTCACAAGAACCCCTCCCCTGACACCTTCTCCATACAACCTTCTGTTGATGTGTCTTATGTGTCTAATGTACATGTCTTATATATATATTAATATAACATGATTCATAAAAACTATAGCACCAAGTAAAACATCAAGGAAAAAAATACACACAAAAATATATAAGACAATGTTCACACTCACACTGACACAGTAAGCACAGCTCGCCTGTATCAGTTTTTTCTATTGTTTTGGCTACTGCATGTCTGGATGTTGATGCTTGTGGTCACAGCACAGGGGATTTTTCCCAAGGTTTTTTCAAATACGGTACATAATAAACAAGTCAAGTAGTTATAGTGAACATTCTCAGTATTTGAAATGCTGCTAGTACTAGCTGGGACCTTTTTAAGACCTGGTTTATTTTGTGTTGCGTGTTAGATTCAGGTCAGTCTTGACTGAAGTTTAAAATCCATATACACACAATATTTTGTGAGAGAATAACTTTATATTGCACATGAGCATGAGCATGTGTGTGCCATGGATGACTAAACTGATGTACACTACTGGTATTTCAAACACTCCATATTCTTATTACTATAATACAGGTGTCTTGTTAAATGTACTTATCTTCTATCTTTAGCTCTTCTGCTTGTTATGGTAAAGTCTAGTTAGTGACTTGCAACACCTCTCCTTGCTTCATCTCAGTAAGTCATAAAGAGAAGCAATAATCAATGAGCCACATTAACCAGGTTTGTGTGTTGTGTAGAGTTGTGTGTATGTACTGAGTTGTTAGCTACCCTCTATAGCACAGGTGTCAAACATGCGGCCCGGGGGCCAGATCCGGCCCTCCAAGGCCTTTAATCTGGCCCTCGGCTGATTTTCTACTAAAATATTTTAATTCTATTTTTTATTAAAATATTGTTCATTTTCTGTGGTGCTTATCATAGCAGTGTTTCCAGCATCTCTGTGTGTGGCCCCTCCCACCAGAGCAGCACAAATGAAGACTTGCCTCTTTCCAAATGCTCTTAAAGGACGATCGTTTTGACTGTTGACCATGACACCCTCATCAGCAAAATGTCAAAAATGCGAAAAGTGGACACCGAGTGCAGGATTTTCCAAGAAAAATTTACTTAATCCTATTTATACAAGTTAATGTTAAACAAGTTCATGTTAAAATATTGTGTTGAAATTGTATTTTTCTTAAAGTTTCAGGTTGTTCATAATATTATAATATTTTGTAAAAGAAAGAATTCATCAATTTAAAAAGTTTTTTGTAATAGATTTGTATTTCTCTGCACAAATATTTGAACTTATTGTTATTTTTGGGGTTTATATTACATGAGTTTTCTGATCCGGCCCCTTTGGGATCAAAGTAGGTCCCTCAGACTAGAGCCCGACCGATATGGATTTTGTTGTGACCGATATGAAACCGATATAATGGGAGTTGGCGCTGCCGATAGCCGATATAATCGCCGATATATTTTGTGATGTAAAAATTCACTGTAAATCTTGAATTGATTAAAAAACTTAGGTTTGGCTCTAGTGGATTCTAAATTGGGTTTATTTAGGCAACATTTATTGTTATTTTGACTCTTTACATCATATTTACAGACAGTAGATTGGCCTAATGGCATTTTTGCATCACATTCTAGCTACTGTTACTGTCACTGCTAGTGATGGGTATTCCAGTTTTTTGGTTTTTTGATTTTTTTTGGAAAACCGGCTCGGCTCACTAAAGCAACTGGCTCTTTCGGCTCCCAAGCGACTCCTGAGATGGTTTTGTTGCAAGCAGGACTAAACCAGAACTGAACCAGGACTGAGTGTCGGGACTCGGTTTCTATCTCTCTCCTTCACTTAAGCCCAAGTTTAGTCCTGGTTTATTCATTTTATGCTGAACTGCAGCCAAATATGCACTTTTTTTATCCTATGCACACGCAGATTTCTGAAAGTTTCGTTTTCAGCCGCTGCTGCTGTCAAACTATGGGTCTACATGCGGCATGAAGAGAAAAAGTGAGAAAAAGAGAAAACACGGCTCCCAATAAGAAGCAGGCTCCTGTTGTTCACTTCAAAGAGTCGGCACTAAGAGCCGCTTCGATCGCGACCGACCCATAACTCCAAGCTAGTAAACTATCGCTATAAGCCTTTAGCCATAAAAACATGCGCACCGCGGTAATTAATTATATGCATAAATGTGGATCATTCACACGTCTATTCACAGCTCATTTACATATCAATGCTTGTCCAGTAACAAATATACGACCAATGTAGTCACTTTACAATAGACCAATAGAAAACAGCCTGTTTATGTGTGGGAGCTACAGCAGCTAATCGCTAACAAAACCTAAACTAGCTTCAAAGTCGATGTATTTCCAACACTCACCGCTCACACAGGCTCCTCCTCACATCACAAGTCTGCACTAATAAATGTCCTTTTAATCCAGACTCAAACCGATTGTCCGAAAAAGAATCTAATCTCAGTGTTGCGCACCGCTGCGGGTGTAAACAAACACACGTGAGTGAAGTGACGTCACTCTGGTGGTGTGTTCAGGGACAGTACGGACACAGACACAGACAAATTACACCGTAGATAAATACTGATGCGGAGCCACATTATAGGACATTTATCTGTCTGTAAATTGGATTAAATGAACATAATGTAGAGAGTCTAAACTTTATAAGGAGGTATAACATGCCCACGTGAAATATCGGCCCATATCAGCAAGCATATCGGCCGATAGCCGATATGTCTCCAGGTGCCCATATTGGCCGATAATATCGGCCAGCCGATATATCGGTCGGGCTCTACCTCAGACCAAAATGAGTTTGACACCCCTGCTCTATAGGAACAGTAAAGAACATATTTAAATGCCGTTTTAGGGTAAACTTGTTTGACAAGGAAAGTGTGATGAAAAATAAATTGACGCAGTGTCACTTCAGCAGCAACTCAGTTAGTACATGATGGATACTTTTCAGTAGCAGTTTTTGAACACTGGGAAACTATGTTATGTTTAGAAATAATTTATAAGCTAGAAAAGAGACCCCATTAATTTATCCCATAGACTTTCCAAAAACAATTAAAAGTTTTGAAGTTCACTCAGAGCTAATTAGCTATGTGGTGATTACTGAGCACAAGACCTATAATTTGATTTAAAATCTGTTTCTGAAACTTTATAAAACACAAATTTAAATCTTGCATTTAAAATTTTTGAGTGAAAACAACTGTGTTATAGATATTATTTAGCATGTAGCTGTTTAGCCTCCACGATGTCTTTGAACTCTTGATATTTGAATATTTCGAAATGTTTTCGGAAAGGAAATTTTACTTCCAAAACCAGAGCAGACTTCGAAGTGGATGGGATTGTTGAGCTCCATACATCCCTCCTGTATTCAAAACTGTATTCTACTAAACTTGTTTTTAAATGCAACATAAATATGAAGTGCATGTTGGTGTAGCTTACACATGTAGCTCCCTGTACACTGCATTCTGAAGCCTTCTTTCCCAGCCTGTAAGAGAAAATGAGTGAAATGGTTAACAATATATATTTTTAAATGACATTAAAAGGTTTGTAAGATGACAAGGGGTGACAATCAAAAAGGAGACACTATAGTAATGTTGTATGCACAACATTATCAGAATTCTCAGCATTTAGGACGCTTATGTAATTCACAGCCTTATGGAACAAAATGTCTGGAGTTTTTGGCAAAAACTCTAATTGTGAATATTACAGTATTACCCCCACCTGATGTTTTGAGGAAATTCCGTACATCTTCTTTAAGGGATCCCAGTTTTATCTCAGGTTGGTGTAAACATTCCTATTAAATTTCAGAAAAGAATCAGTTAAAACATGTCATGCATTCACTCATCTTGCAGAATATTATTCTCCAGGCGGGACGCAGCAGCACTGTGATTGACAGGCACCTGCTCTGCTCCTCCGCATCTTAGCCACATGCTAACGCTACTTACTTTGGCTTGTCGCTCTATTTGCGAGTGTAAATGGCTTCCTTTCAGGCGTTGCACGATTTGGGCAATTGCCAGCGATAACTCGGTACCCTCGTTCATTATTTGTGGTATCAGTGCTCCTTTATTTTTGTTTTACAGGACGTTTAATGATGGTGCAACATCCAGCGAAGCAGCAACAGCAACCCCCTGCACAAGTTACATAGCAACGGGTTCAGAGGGAACAATACTGAACATTGGTTCCTTGGACACATTGGTTCCGCTCTGGTTTCTACAAGTTATACAATTACATAGGGTAGGTGGGGGGTGGGGGGGGGGGGGGTTTGTTTATTGGGGGTAGGCTGTATGGTCTATTAATTTATGAAAATAAACCACTCTCCCATGCCGACATAAACAAAAACATAGTTCACTAGACTATGTTTCATTGAGATCTGTAGTTGGTTAAGATATACCAGGGAGTCACTCAAGATCTTTTCCACGTGAACGGTGATAGAGGAAGAGTCACATCAAATCACACAAAGTTCAAATACAACAGCAGCCAAAACGCGTGCATTTATATAAGCGTCATATCTGTCATTTTTGTTCTTTTAAGATTAGGCTAAATCACATAATTATATAGGCCTAGACTGTTAGGGTGTATTGTTTTTTTTTTTTTTTTGTTTTTTTTTTAATGAAGACAGGCAGATGCTGACTCGTGCTGAGCCTGAAGGCGGGCTGCGCGCTCGAAAGTGCGCCTCTTCCACATGCTGTCAGACACTATAGAGCCAGGACGCACGCCACACGAGGAGCGCGCGGACAACCTGACGCACAAATTTAAGTCATTGCATTATGATTCAAGTTCCTTTTCTTAAGTCGTGAAATAAGACTCACTTTGTGTTGATTTGGTTTGTAGCATGTGACGGATTTTTAACTCAGTCTACCTGGTTTTACATGTTGCTGCAAGAAGAGGACGCGCAATGGAGACGTTTACAATCCACGACATGCTCGTCAATTCTACTGATCTGAATAAGATTTTGTGTAATTTGGGAATTAAGAATATTTCAGATTGTGAGAGCGATGAAGTCCCTTCACCCGAACCTAAAGGTAAACAAGTTTTGGTCTATGTTCGAGAATATCTGTATTTTCCTTCGTAATTCCGAGGTTCATTCCTTTGAGCCTAATTTGTTCCAAAAGACAATTGTGCTTTGGGCATGTTTGCGCCAGCGCGCATTACGCATATGCCTGCTGTTGTGGTCTTCTGTGTGTCTTGTAGTAGACTACTGATACAAGGGCACCGCGCTGTTATACAACTTACAAAATTAATAACGTCAACACTGTACATTACAGAGTGGCACAGAAATATGTAAACATTTGTTTTAAACATATTTTATAGTGAAGGAGAGAGAGGCATTGTGGTCATGGCACATGCAAGAGCCTTCTGAGTCATGTTTACATTTATAGCGCTAAGACCACTTCATCATAGCTATAATATCTAACAATAACTGCAGGGTATGTATTCAGATGCAAACATTTCTATATGCAGCTATAGGCAGCCACACACACACACGTCAGCAAGATTCATTTATCACTTTTATTCATTTTCTCTCTTGAAAGTAACCCTTTTTTTTTTTTTTTTTTTTTTTTTTTTTTTTTTTAAATTAAGTTTGTAATATTCTCCTGACAAGAAATATTATCCAGGCCCCAACACATTATTAATTTCCTAAAATAAATGCTTCAAAGAATGTTGAAGAATGGTTTCATAAACTCTAAGTAAGAACAATTATCATTAAAGCAGGTGGCAGTGGTTTGTATTTGTTGAATAAAAATAATAAAATTATCATAACATTTGACATTATTGACACAACCCACTCTTCTTGCCAGACTGTTAAAGTGGGGTTGACAGCAGAGCGCACCATGTCCTGTAAATGCATTTGTAATGAGATCACTATAAGCCCTCGCATGCATCTGTTTCTTATGTATAGAGAGATATTAAGCCAGGTGTAAAATTTTAAATATAATTTAGGTAACTTCAGTGGGCGAACTTTGAAATGACAACATTTTGTAATAACTATAAAAAAGTAGACCTATAAGTCTTCATATTTTATTCATACAAATGTTTCTTGCTTTATTACGGTGATGCTTGTATAGTTATCCCTTCTTTGTTTATTGAACAGTTGTTAATGTTGTCCAGTGTAAGAGAGAGTAAGTAAGATAACATGCTGTGTCAGTGCTATTTTATCAATTAAAAGGTAAATGTAACATTTCTGATGTAGGGTCTGCCTCCTGTTTGTCGTCATTGAGATGTTATTGTTCTGCCTGGAATGTTCCACAGTGTGTCATTGAATGTATCTATCTTGCATTCATTTGATTATTGGTGTTTTAATTTAAACTAGTTTAATTAATGGTGTCCAAGAATCTAATCGGTAATTTCGCCTGGTGGCATCGGATACCTGTCTCCATGGAGATAGATGGGTTTTCCTATTGTGGAACATTCTACACAAAGCAATAACATCTCTATGGATACAAGTAGATAGGCCTGTCACGATGACAAATTTCGAAAAATGTATTCGATAAACAATAATATTGAAACCATCTTATGCCACTGACTCAGTAACCCAAGAGCAGATTTAAACCACAAAAGCTATTCTAAATCTACGATAATGCTAAAAATCATAAGCTGCAATAAATAAACAGCAAATTAAAACATTTTACTACTTAGTTTGCATCTCTAATGAGCCATAGAAGTTATTAATTCAACCTTCTATGGCTCAGACTTTATCACATATAAATAAATATACCATAATATGAATACATTTCCAGTAGTGCAAAGAAAATGTACGCTCGATAAATACTGACTCCTAAAAGTATTCTTCCATTTGTTATATATTGAACAATAAGTTGATACAATGGTTATCATGAAATGTCTACAGATAATGGATTTCCTGCAGAAAAATTGAATAGTGTATCTTTAACCAATATTCAGTATGATCAGCAATCCACAGCTCTCAAAACGTCCCTCTAGATTATGTTGTCCACGAGTCAACCTTCTCCCTGTGTCTGTCTTTGATTATTAAAGGTGCATTGTGTAACTTTTGTGGTGGAGGGTCCATGAAATGCTTTTCTCTATGGAAATGTTATTGCTTTGTCTTGAATGTTTCACAGTATGGCATTAAACCTTTCTATCTGCTTGGAGATCAAACCAGATCAAGTTACAGGTCAGATCTGTGGAGAAGCAATCCCACTCACCGCCTGTTTTTCTAGGTATTTTCCAGCTATAAAACCACCTGTAACTGAATGTAGTAAAACAGAGATGTTTAATGTTATACTGTGGAACATTCCAGGCAGAGCAATGACATATCCAGAGAAACAAGCAGTTGTCAGACCCCCAACCAAAAAGTTACATAGTGCACCTTTAAACAATATTCAGTTTCCTCAGCTATCCGCAGCTCTTAGAAACTTCCCTGTATTTTATGTTGTCCACAAATCAACTTTGACCCTATGTCTGACCCTTATAATTTATGTTTACTCCCCAGACCCTGATAACCCAATGTACAACAACAGTTTGGCTCTCCTCAGTGACAGCAAAAATCTGTAATGTTCAAGAGTTTTTATTTGTTTTTTGTCTTTTGTTTTTTTTTTTTTTTTTTTTTTTACCAACATGCAAAGACAAAAAAAAAGACAAAAAAAAACAAAAAAACCTTAGGACATACAAGTATACAATTATGACAAAGACAATAACAAAACATTGCCATTACACTACACATACATATATACACATACATATACATTCACACATGCATATACATATTACATATACATGTGTGTCCATTCATGCATACACACACATATATACCTACACACATGTACATATTACATATACACACATATATATACATATACATAGACTTTTTTAACATATATTAACATACCTACATTTCATGCCCATATACATACGTATACATGCACATACATAGATATATAGAGAGAGAGATATTTAAATACACAAAAGCTTTGGCAACATTCCTATCAAATGGGTTCTGAATTTCTCCCACAACTATGACAAGGAGCATTTGAGTTTGTTTGCAAAATATAGATTAATATCTCTTTAAAAATCATTAGAATCTTGCAGTTCACACTTTGTGTTAATAGTTTACGGTGACATCATTCTGGTTGTGTTCTACATGTATGTCTAATGGTGGAATGTTTAGGAGTTGCTATGGTGACAAAATGCACACTGTCAAAAAAGTTTGAAGATGATCTGAAAACTGAAGAAAAAAAACACAAAATGGATTTAAACAGCACATTTCCATGAGCCTTTGTCAAAACAAGTATTCATGGTTATGTTATTAATTTTCAAATAAATGGTGAGAGTGACAAACTGAAAAAAATATTGGTTAATGGTAGCTAGCATGTGATTGTAATTTTATGTGACAAAGACTTGTCTAACAGCATAAATCAGATCACCTGTTGTAATTCCAGGTTTTTATGGTCAGATTATGTTAAAACAAAGCACAGACTAAAGTCTAATAAAAGCCTCAGACAGAGCAGAGCCTACAGTTAGCATCACACCCCAAAAATGTACTCTGCTGTCCTTTTTTTTCTATACCAGTGGGAGATAAGCCACCAAAATAATATAACAATTTTTTTGGAGTCAGATCACAATTTCAATTTTCTTTTCTTTTGAGAGTTCACGCTTTATTATGGCTGGTTAAATCCATCTGTTACATTGTTAAGGCTCACCAGTGGGAAATGTGATTTTGAAAAAGTGTATTTAAGCTGTATTAAAAAAAATATGTAAATTCTATTGAAATATCAGGCCAGGAACATGTTTTCTATCACATTGTTTCTTGATTGCTCCTTGGATGCTCCTCTATAAGCATTATTTCCATTGATAGTATCAGAAAAAGATCAGATAACGCAATAATTAGATCTGATTTTTGGTGCATGTTTACATGTACAAAACTGTTGTATTTGGAACACAAAGTGCAATGAATTTTAACAGTTTCAATCTTTAACATTCTCTCTTTGGGTAATTTCTTTGTCAAAACATGCATAAGTCTGAGGAGTTATGCATACCAGACTGAACTGTTTACAAGACAATTAGAGGTGGGTGAGAAGAAGAGCCAGAAGTTGCACTCGAAGAATAATGTCACTTCAGAATAATATGACTCAAGCAGAAGTACAAAGTAGTAGTCCAGGAAATTACTCAAGCAAGAGTGTATTTGGGAAAATGGCTCAAGTAAGAATAATGGTAAAAGTATAAGTCTGAAAGTAATGTATGATTTATAAAACTTGTTGGCTTACTCACAGTGGGGACAATTACCAACACTTTTACTCATGTAAGAGTACTGTTACACTGTACAAAATGTTACTCAAAAAGGAGTAAAAGTATGCAATCCAAAAACTACTCCAAGATGAAAAAGTTAGTCAAGTACATGTAACTGAGTAAATGTAACTGCGTAGTACGTCCTCAACATTTGTTTTGTTCATCACCTTTTCCACCTGCTGCCCTGAGGTAGAAGGTACAGGTCTATACAGGCCAGAACAACCAGACTGACCCACAGCCCAAACAGCTTCAGTAAAAGTACAGATCCTGGAGCAAAAATATACTCAAGTAAAAGTATCAAATGAAAAATCTATTTAAGTAAGTAAGTATTAAAGTACCGTTTGAAAAAATGAGTAAAAAGTAAAAGTATTTTCCTAGCTGTTTTTTGTACTTTTTTGTATTTTTTGTATTGTTTTATTTATTTTTTTGCTCAGAAATGTCTGCCCAAATGTGTTAAAAAATAAACCTTTCAGTCTTTTCAGGAAGTCTACATATATACAATAATAACAAAATATATATTTACTTTTTAGTCCAGTTCAAAAATGTAGAGGAGAAGAAAGTACAGATCTCAAATGGAGTGAAATAAAATTTAACACCAAGACAATAACATTGAACACATCTTGGCAATGTTGCAGTGCACATATCTGACTATGTCTCTGTGATGCCCTTTAATACTGATACCCTTTATGCTGCAGCTATGACTGTTACTGTTTATGACATACATGTACTGCACTGAATGTCAAAATGTCAAAACTATGCAGTGTTTAATGCTCTAAACGTAATTTAATTGTTTTCTATGACAATGACAATAAAAGTCTTGAATGTACTACCCACGTCTGTTAACAATCCAATAATCCAAACTGCAGAAATCTGTTAATGGAATATCCTGTTTCTACCAATGAACTCTTTCTTTTCATTGTGGCAGACATCAACCAGACCGTGCGTATCGTGCTCTACAGCCTGATCTTCCTCCTGAGCGTGGTGGGGAACAGCATGATCATCGCTGTCCTGGTGAGGAACCGGCGAATGAGGACTGTCACCAACCTCTTCCTGCTGTCTCTGGCAGTCAGCGACCTGATGGTGTCCTTGGTCTGCATCCCCTTCACCCTCATCCCCAACCTCATGAGGGACTTCATCTTTGGCACGGGCATCTGCAAGCTCGTCATGTACTTCATGGGTCAGTCACAATGCTTTTGGTCTATCATAGGTTTATTGGGGCTTTTAAAGGGCCGGTATTATGCTGTTGTGTGATCTACTGTATGTTATAATGTTGTTTTGACAACAGAAAGAGACCTGTTGTGAGTTGTGTTTTGTTTCAGTCACACTTTTAACAAACAAACCTTTCATATTTAGGCTGAGTTCTTCTCTCAAACAGAAAACACTCTGTTCCACTTTGTGATGTTATGTGGCAATACAGGAAGTGCTTCACTGTTGATGATGATTTCAGCCCTGGAATTGCCAATCTTTACAGAACAAAAGGTAGCTGTTAACTTGAAAACTACTGCTTCATGCATGGATGACATGCAAGAAATAAAAGAAATTCAAAAAACCTCTTCAAAACTGAAACTTTTTATATTTTTTAATACTCTCTTTAGGATATTGAGGCATAACTTTTCTACAAAATGATGGTCTGAACAAAATGGGTTTTTTTGGTCCACCGAACAAAAGAATTGCGAAACTATTCGGAAGATGAAAACAGAGATCTTTGATTTGATCAAAAGTTTGTCTCTTGAATGATGAGATGAGGTGTACCGTTTACTTTGAATTTCAAATGTCATCTATAAAATCCAGTCATATCATTGATTTATTGTGATAAATCTGCTGATGCCACTCAGGGTGGCATCAGACTGGCACAGAACAGAGCACCTGGATTTGTTCCTCCAATTAAAAGTGGCCTAATTTGTAGTTCCTGCTCAAAATATGTTAGAAGTGACTATGACTGTGATATTCTTACTATCGCAGCTATTACTTGGGCGCATTTGTCTACTGATCCGGTTGGCAGTTCGAATCCCACTCTCAACATAAACATCATTAGTTGAGTGGTCAGATCCACTGACCCACAGGTTGACATGAAATTCCAGCTCCCACAGATGAATGCTGTTGTTGTGTCTTTAGGCAAGAGACTTAACCCCCTTCATCCCCAGTGTCTGAGTGTGAATGGTTGAGTGTAGAAAAGCACTATATAAACACATTTACCATTTACTACTAATAGTACTAATATTAATCTTGCTTGCTACTTGTCCATAGATATAATTTACACTTGTGTTATAATATTACCTCCAAAAAACATACCTGGAGTTGTGTTTTGTTTCACCAGCTACCTTTTACCTTTTGTTCAGTAGAGATTGGTAATTCCAGGCTTGAAATCATCCAAATGACTCTAGTGAAGGTGTATTGAGTTTGTGTGTTAAATGTGTGAATGAAACAATACACAACTCCAGGTTTGTTTGTGATGAGAAAACAACATTATAATGTAGGTGAGAAAATAGCCTAATATAGGCCCTTTAAATGCCTCTCTGGACACATTAGTGAGTTTGTTTCAGTGGGACAGAGTGTTGAAAGTGGAGGGTCACTGTAATCATATGTGGGTTAATCAAACAGTCCCCTCAGATCTTGTGGTAATCTTTGGACCCTTTCATCTCAGTCCAAATAGATAAGACTATTTACCGCATTCATTGGATCAGTAATTGGTTTCTACTTTTTGTTTGAGGCCTAGTAATTGAAGTCATCATGGGCCAACCCATTCAAAATATTCATTTCCTTTTCATTTTCGTCTCTTCAGCAGAATGTCAGGCTGGTCTAATAGATTTGACCTGGAATAAAATGGTGGAGAACAAGAACACTAATTTGGAAAATGTTGACTTAATGAATCGTTTTTGCCTGGTGCTCACCTCACTGTAGTTGTCTATCTGTGGTCCCAATTGTGACGTTTGTAGCAGGTCATGCTGACAAATTGTTTGAGGAAATATGGGTGCACGGCTCACTCAAAGACCACATGAAGCAAGTAGAGTGGAAGCTAATACAAATGGCTCAAAATGAGAGAGGCGCAGCAGGCTGTAATTAAAATGGCAAATTAAGGAGCACATATAATTAGGAAAGGCCCTTACGGAAGATTAACACAGCACTTTTATTAAGTATGACCGCAATAACAGCCAGAACACTGTCCAAAGTTTGTTTATAGCAGTGCAGACTGTCACCATGGTCCTCTGATTCTAAAAACTAAGCTTCAAATGTCGCCAATGTTGTAGAGTCAAGACTTAAAAGATACAGGATGCAATGCCACTGAAATGGCACAGCAAACATAACTTGTCAAATGGTCTGTTAAACCAATTGTTTAGAATGTAACTGTAGAATAAACTGTGGTAGAACGAGAGTTAAAGAGAAGAGGCGTGAGTTCTAATGAAGGAAAAGTTTATTTACCATCTGGACCCAGCACCCTGAGACATGAACTCTGTAGACACTGTCATAATGTGTCTATTCCAGGCTAGCGCAGGCCAGTCTGGATATTCTGGATACTCTTCTGTTGTAGGGAGTGTAAAGATTTGTGTATTTTGAATGCGGTGTGGGGGGGGGTATGATTTATTATATTGTCTTGGATGTAAATTAATCACGATATATGTTTTTAGCTCTTACAGTGACTATGTGCACGGAAAATAAATACATGGAAAAGGCACATTCATCTCTATGAGCTATTATTCATCTAAGGCTGCTACAAGGGAGTTTTATACCTCTGACGAGCGCACTGAGAGTCTTCAGCACAGAAGGAATTTCTCTAACAATTTTTTCCTCTCAAACCTTTACACCAAAAAAAGAAAGAAAAAAAAAGAAAAGAAAAGAAAAGAAAAAAGAATTCAGGAAATCTCAAAACTGAACCTAAATCAAAGTTACTTAAAAAAAATATATACCAACAACGGAAGCATACTCAGCGATGGATTTCAATGACTAATAGTCAGTTCATGCTTATAGTTTTAAAAAGTATCTCCATTTTCTCCACACTGAGCAACTTGCTGTCTCAGTGACATGTGATATGCAGTTCATAGTCCATGTGTCATGAAGATCTCCAAGGGCCATGGTAGACTCCCATGATCTCTGACCTCTGACCTCAAGGTGTGTCTGAGAATATTGTGCCAACACACAAGTTCACTAATAGTGCCCATTTTGTCTCCTTTGGTCCTTCACAGTCTTCTTCAAACACAGTGACTGGTAATGTTATATTTGAATGTACCTCATTCATAAACCTTAATATTTCTAAACCCAAATCCAAATGAAACATTTGAGCAGACTGGCTTCTTCTTTGTTTCCCCAAATTAACTAACACTCAGTTCAACTCAGCCCAATCACTCCACCCCCTGAGAGCAATTCAGAAACACCTCTGGGATAAATAAAGTCACCGAAGCAAATCAAATTGAAGTTTTAACAAAGCAGATGTTCAGACATTACCATTTTATGCTAAACATGTATTAAAACACCATTACCTTGGCTCAGAGTTATTCAGCTGTGTCAAGAAACACATTTGAGATCTCAGTGTTTTTATGTTGCCAATTAGGTGTTATTATTTACATATTTCAAAATTTTTAAAATGATTAAAATCTAATTTTGGAGAAAAATAATTACCTGTGCATATATGAGCTCTTATGTTTTCTGTCAACCACCTCATTCACCACTCCTGACATACTCCTCTTCATCTTGTGGCCCATCTGTGGAAGGAATGTTGTTACGCATTTTAAACACTCACATCATTCTCTGATCAAACCATTTGTAATATTTAAATCATCATTCTGTTATCTTTTTGTGTAGCCAAGTAATATCGAATGAATAATAATAATAATAATGAATAATAATATAGTAAATATATTTTACTTTCAGTTAATTTGCTTACCCAAAAGGATACAGGTGTTAAAGATTCCTCTGGAAATCTGGAGCAGCACACTATTGTCTTCACAGCTCAGTTTTGTCTCCGTGTGAACATTTAGTCTCCCTGTAAATACAACAAATAGACTCTGACTTTCAGCTCCCATCTAGGATCCTGCACCATCCTTTTCTCTGTGAGGAAAGTGATTATTTAGTTATTAACCTGAAAAGAAGAAGGAATGGATTAGAGCATGTTATACACTCAATATTATCATTATGTAGTTATGTAGTTATTAAAATGGTATTGTCCTGGTCACGTGTTAAATGTTTTAAACCTCTAGACTTTTGTTCTATAGTTTTAAGACTCACCCACACAACTTGTTTGTCTACTATATTTGGTTTTACCGTTGTTATTACAAGAGTCATTATGACAGTTACCAAGACAGAGCGAGCCAACAGGCTCTGTCCCTCCTCTCTGTCTCTCTTCTATCTTCCTCCTCTTTCTCCTTCTTCTTTGTTTGAGAGGAAGGAGAGCATGATCCCTCCTGGGCTCCTGGTCTGTGAGATGAAGCCTGTCTGCCCATACATAGTTTGGTAATGACACTGCATTTGAACATGAATAATGTTCATAAGGTTGTTTTGAATTATGTCAGATTTAGATATATTTCAGATACCTTACCATCACTCAACAACCGACTGTAGTATTTATTTATATTCTGAATTGAGTCAATGTATCACTTTAAGCAAAATTAAAATAAAAATTAACCAACTCTGCAAAAACATCTCTGATACATATTATGCATATTCATATTATATCAGTACTGTGTAAAAAGTCCTTTGCCTCTGGGCCTCCCCATAAACTCTGTTGGAGATCTCCAGTCACTGTGATGTCAGGCAGGAGCTCCGTGCAGTTTTTAAATCCGTAAATTATTACCAGTTCGTTAAGTCAGATTGTTTACTTGAAATTAACATGTTCAGACATGGCTGTGGTTTTCTTGTTTAATTGTTTGCACTGGGGTAATTCCCTCTTCAGTAGAGAACAAGCTGCTCCACATTAGAGAATATTGAGCACAGTGGCCGTGAAATTATGTTAGTATTTTTATTTTTTTTTACTTCGGCATTATTTGAAGTTACAAATAGTGAAGCTCTAAAGACCTCAAGACCATGTTTACAGACAAATAGCAAATAGCACATACTTTATGTTTTTTAAACCGTTAACCACCACCACACCTATTCCTCGCTTCCTGCTAATCTACTCAGAAAAACATTATTGGAATCCACATTTAACCACAGGCTTTTGCCATTTCCAATAGAAAACTAGATGAATATAAATATAATCTACCCCAGTTTCACACCAGCCAGTATACAGGCTATTTATCTGTCAAGCATGAGTCTTGTTAATAAGGCAATGTCTCCTTCCATTTTGCTAAAGGAATATTTGCACCAGATTAAGACTGTGTTGTTTGTACTTTTTTTGTGATGCCTGTTGTAGAATAAACTTTAGTCACCTGAGAGTTAAAGAGAAAAGGCATGACGCATGAGCTCTCCAACTTTTTACACCAAATAAGAAAATATTTTTTTTTTTCCGAGTATCACCAGATCTAAACCAGGTTTATAACAGGACTATACCAGGTCTAATTTAAGGTTAAACCAAGTGTAAAAATAGACTATATAATTTCCACTGTAGTCCTAAACATGAAATTAGCTGAAGGAGGACAGCAAAGTAATGAAATGAACTCTATGTTATACAAACCCACAAACTGAAGTGCTGCCCAAGTGCCACCGGAAGGAGTTCACGTACCACCAGTGGTACATGTTCCACAGTTTGAGAAACCCAGAGGCACTCTTCAGCTCTTATTTATCCAGAATCTAATGAACAGTAGTATTTTCATGAACACTCACTGCCAGTTTAATATTTATTCATATCTGAAACAAATGAAAACTACTCAAAAGGTTTTTCTATTGGCCACCAGGGTATTCATCACACAAACACAGACAGAGGCTTAATAACCAGATTTCAGTGGTTACTTTATTTCCAAATAATGTGATTAGTCACATACAATATTACATTTTCTTTTCCTTTCTTTTGACAATGATCAGTACTTATGACCTGCAGTACCCCTGGTTTAGGAGAGCCACTCATCACCTCTAATCAGATCAGTGCATTTTCTGCATTACATCACATTTCATAACCTCCGAATATTTGTTTGGAGCTACGCAATATGTTACAATTAACAAAGATGCGGTTTCATCCTAAATATTTCTTTTAAATCTAGTTACAAGTTTAATTTTTCTCTGTGGCGGGCTGAGATGAGGAAGTTGTCAAGGCCCTTATTGGCTCATCCGTTTTGGTGTTTGCGTGTTTATGCAGTGTTCCTCACGGAGTGAACTCTGTTATAATTGAAATGTATTTATAGATGATGATGTTATTGTTACAAAGTGTGTGGTGGAGGCAGATCAAGTTTAAGGTGCATGTGAACAGTGGAGCATCTGCAGAATTAGGAGCATTACACAAAACACAAGGGACAAATGAGGAAGGAAAGACCGGTTTGTTGAGATGAACACAGCTCTTGTAGTAGACTAATGCAGACATGTCAAAGGTTCAGAAAATGAGCTTGTACTACCAGCTTATGTAAACATAGGCATTAATTTAATAAAAAAATATTATATGTAGTGCTGTCATGCGATTAAAAAAATTGAGAGATTAATTAATTATGATCTGTAATTAATTAATCTAATTAATCTCTTTTTAATCTCACCTAAAAATTGCTGAGAAAAGCCTTCAATTTGAGGTATTTTCATTTAAATTCATTATTACATTATTGTGGCAGATCAAAAGACTGATATAGAACAAAAAAAGTGACTTTATAAAGTCATTTATTGTTTAACAAATCTCTCCAAATTGGCTGTTGAGCCCAAGTCTCCATGAATAAGAAACTGTTTGCTGTAAAGTAGCAAAGACGAGGAAATCTGAACATAATAACTTTTGTCTACTTAAAGACAATAAAAAGTCCAGTCTTTCCTTAACCATATGAAAAATATTATTGATAGAGAAATGCTTTATATATGAGATCACTGGTTTTAGTCCTTGTTTTAGTCCTGGTTTAGACCTGCTTTAGTCCTACTTTAGTCCTAGTTTAGTCCTGGAATGGGTTAGTCCTGGTTTTAGTCCTGGTGTTAGTTCTGGTTTAGTCCTGGTTTAGTCCTGGTTTAAACCTGGTTTAGTCCTGGTTTAGACCTAGTTTAGACCTGGTTTAGACCTGGTTTGGTTGGTTTGTGTGCGTGTCCCCTCATGTGGCAGGTCACTATAGGACAGTAGTGAAGACATCATGAGCCTATGCAGGTTGTTTTCACCAGCGACATTTAAGTTGTAGGCGATATTATATTTGTTATTTTCTTTTATATTTCACGTCGGGAGAATAATTTCCAAGACACGAATGCGTTTTTACCTGTGCACTGCTGACTCTGTTCTACTGGCTCTTCGTCCTCGTCCATTGTGCGACTGACGCCACCAACATGACGTTTACGTCGCTCTTACTGCGCGCATTTTGTGTGGGTTTCCGGCAATGAGTGGAATTACCGAAATAAAAAAATGTATAAATGTGTTTTTTGTGTGAGTGTGTGTGTGCTGTTGTCCCAACAACACATAAAAACAGATTTTATAATAAAGCAACTTGCATACAGAAACACTAAAGTTAGAGATTAAAAATGAGATTAACGCGATTAAAAAACATAACGCGCTAAATATGACTGCAATTAATTAATCGCAATTAACGCGATAATTTGACACCCCTAATTATATGTTATTTTGCTAATACATGTTAAGTCTCTTGAATAATTAACATTTCATTATACCAAATGCAACACTATATAGACTATATAGGGTATAATTTTGTAATGAATAGGGATTGATTAATAATATTAATATAATAGTTTTTCTTCTTCCTACTCCTTTTTGAGAAGTTAGCTTTTCTGTTGTACAGTTTGTGACTATGTAAATTATGTCTTTTTTGGTACAAACTCTACATACATGTTACTACTCCATTCATTCCACTGAGACAATTTCTGACATTGTCACACCACCAGGGTTGGAGCAGAGGCTGCGCTACCATTAGGTAACAGTAGGCAGCCACCTAGGGCCCCCCAATCAATTGCCCTCAGTGCCACTAATGGCTGATTTTCTCTCAATATGACATTAAATGAGAGTAGTTTTTAAACTTTTAAACAAGAAAACATATAATATATATAAAAAAAACTTTTTTTTCATCCCAAATAACCAAAACACATGTATTTCTATGACAAATGTTGGATGTTGCCATGGAAAAGAAAAGACAGGCATGTCCTCATTGGATTTTCAGTATGATGTTTGGAATATCTGGGCCAAATTTCGATGGGCTATGACAAACTTTTTTTTCCCAATAGCTTTTTCCCTTTTTCCTCCCAAGTAGCCAAAACCCATGTATTTCTATGACAAATGTTGGATGTTGCCATGGCAAATAGAAGTATGTCCTCAGTTACTTTTTTGTTCAGTATGGGATGGATAATGTGTGTGGCAGTTAATGGAATGTGAGAAACAATTTTTTTCTGCCCATAGATGGTGCTACAAAGATATTAACAACATTTTCACCAGACCTGAATGTTTTGTCAAAGGTGCACTATGTAACTTTTTGGTTGGGGGTCTGTCACATGCTTCTTTCTATGAATATGTCATTGCTCTGCCTGGAATGTTCCAACATATGACATTAAACAGCCCTACCTTACATTTATTAAATTACAAGTGATTTTATAGCTCGAAAAATCTAGAAAAACCCACATTCTGACTTCTGTAACTTGGTCTGGTTTGGTCTCTGTGAAGATACAAAGGTTTAATATCATACTGTGAAACATTCCAGACAAAGCATTAACATCTTCATGGAGAAAGATGTTACACAATGCACCTTTAACACTCAACATTTCAACATTTTTGGTTACTATTTGATTTTCTGGGCTGGCAGATTAAACTATTTATTCATGTAGTGATTTATTGAGTCACCTTACTATTCTTTATGTGCTTATTCTAGTCTCATAATAAGGCCAAACATACACATATATAAATCTCATAGCTGTTCATTCCTCTGCACTGGTAATAATAAAAATGCCCAGGTGCACGTAGGACAAAGAAAGCTCCAAAAGCCCGTGACAGTGTTGCTAACATATTTGTATCTCACCTCATTTCACAGGTGTCTGTTAGCGTGTCCACATTCAACCTGGTGGCTATCTCCCTGGAGAGATATAGTGCCATTTGCAACCCTCTCACCTCTCGGACGTGGCAGACCAAATCCCATGCTGCCAAGGTCATCACGGCGACCTGGGTAGCGTCTTTCCTCCTGATGTTACCGTACCCCATCTCCAGCACGCTCAAGCCCTTCACCCGCCTCAACAACAGCACTGGGCACATGTGTCGTCTGGTCTGGCCCAATGATATCACCCAGCAGTCATGGTGAGAGAATCTGTAACAAGAAATTTTGAGAGAGTTCCTTAAAGGTGCATTGTGTAACTTTTCTGGTGGATAGTCCATCAAACCCCACTCACAGTCAGAATGTCTGTTTTTCTAGGTATTTTTGAGCTATAAAACTACCTGTAATTGAATAAATGTAAAGTGGAGCTTTTTAATGTCATACTGTGGAACATTCCAGTCAGAGCAATGACATAGCCATAGAAACAAGCAGGTGACAGACCCCAAACCAGAAAGTTACAAAGTGCAACTTCAGAGGTCCTGTATTACGCACAATCATCTCTTGTGTTATAATGTTGTTACCTTGACAAAAACATACCTGGAGCTGTGTTTTGTTTTGTTTTTCACACATGTTTGAGTAATACTTTATTATTAGTTTGATTCCAGGGCTGAAATTATTGAAATGTCTCTGCTAAAGGTCTATGGAGTTTAGAGGGTCCGTATTATGCTATTTTCTGATCTATGTTATAATGTTGTTTCCTCTTCACATCCATACCTGGAGTTGTGTTTTGTTTCCTTCACACATGTTTAACACACAAATCCTGCTATATTTAGGCTGAGCTCTTCTCTCAAACAGAAAACACTCTTCCACCTTGTGATGTCATATGGTAATACACTGTGTATTTATACTTCATACACCTTCACTAGAATCATTTGGATGATTACAAACCTGGAAATGTCCATTGTTACTGAACTAATACTAAAAAGTAGCTGTTAACGTGAAAACTACTGCATGGCATCACAAAATGGAACAGAACATTTTGAGTTCCAAAGATATAGGCAGATAGCCAGGTTGGCGCCCCCTAGTCCATTCAAATAAATTTCTCTCCAGCGACTAGGCCAGGAATCAGAATACACTAGACAGTTTGAAAGAACCCTGGAAGTTGTAAACCACGCACCGTCCAATCAGCGCAGAGCTGTGAAGTGATGACGTCAAACTCAAGCACCTGTCTGGGTCCCTTCTGTGGTACAGCACAACAGTAATCAAAGCGGTCGAGATGGATGTAGATGAAGCCAAACATTCTGTGTTGGCAACGATTCCCGAGATCGAGGATTTAAAGCTGGAACAAAGAGAATGTTTGGTGAATTTTATCAAGGGGAAAGACGATGGTTTCTACGGAGTGAAACCGTCTGATGAATCAGGCTAGTAGACAGACTAACAATAACGGATTAGTTAAACATGTGTGAATGAAACAAAACACAACTTTGGGTATGTTTTGAGGTAACACCATTATAACCTGGCTTTCAGCTCACCAGATAATATAGGACATATAAATGAACACTTTTACTGTAAATGGGAGTACACTAGATCTACTCCATACACTGAGGTTGCATCGAAGGGCTCAGTCGGTTTTGTGGATGTGGAGTAGGCGTTCAAGGATTCTATCTCGCACATATAAATACTGCAGTTTTGTCCTTGGGCAAGTCACTTAACCCAACTTGCCCCCAGTTTCTACAGAGAAAGGTGTATGAATGGGTGAGTGGTTCCTTGATGTAAAAGTGTGTTGAGTGTCTTGAAGGTAGATGTGACTGTTTATTATGCAGAAAATAGCATCTATGTTATTGTTTCCTCATCAAAAACATACCTGGAGTAGTGTTTTGTTTTATTCATACATGTTTAACACACAAATCCTGCATATCTAGGCTGAGTTCTTCTCTCAAATAGAAAACACTAGTACACATTGTGATGTCCTGTAGTAACACAAGAAGTGCTCTACTGTGTGCACACACCTTCCACATTTTCAGCCTTTGAATTGCCAATTTCTACAAACAAAAGGTAAAATGTGCTGTTAATTTGAAAAATACCACTTCATGACATCACAAGACAGAACAGAGCTTTTCCAGTTTTGGAGATGTGGGAAAACGAATAATAACGGGTTAATCAAACATGTGTCAATGAAACAAAAACACAATTCAGAGTATGTTTTTGAGGAGGTAACAACATTATAACATGGATTAAAGCTCACAAGAGTCAAATGTGCGTAATATAGACCCTTTAATAACCCCCTATTAAGGACTGTCCGGCCCCTGAATGACCATTGCAGGATTTGTGCTCACATTACCAGAGATTATTAAATCAGACCTGTTGCATTCACTCGTCAATCACCTCATCAGAATAATGACTAAACCTGGAAATAAACCTGGACTCCACCAGGTCTAAACCAAGGCTACAACTGGACCAAACTCAAATCAATGTTAGTTCTCAAGGACTTATTTCTATGCTTATATTTTACTATCATTATTATTATTGTTTCATGCTGCACCATATCAACAAAACACATTCCTAGTTTGTGAATTTAGGTCCCAATGACAATCTGAAAATGTCTGAAAACTGGGCCCAAAATAGAAGTATAAACACATCATCAAAAACATATCAAAATTGGGACTAAATCTGGAAATAAACTTAGACTACCCCAGGTCTCAAGGACTCAATTTTGATATTTTGCTGTCATTATTGTTGTTTTATGCTGCGCCATCACCAAAACAAAACCGAGTTTGACAATCTAAAAATGTCTTATTCATTATTTTTATTCAGAATTGTGAATAGCTATCAGTGGGATTTGAGAATTGAGGAAAACCAGGGGTGGGATTTAATAGGTTTTCTTCTTCCCACTCCTTTTTTGAGCTCAAATAAGAAAAAAATGAAAGGTAAATTAAAGGTGCACTGTGTAACTTTTTGGTTGGGGGTCCGTCACCTGCTTGGATATTCATTGCTCTGCCTGGAATGTTCCATAGTAAGAATGTAGCTGTCATTTACATATATTCAATATATGTAATTATATATTATAAGTGGTTTTATAACTCAAAAATACAAAGAAAAATGTATATTGACTGGGAGCATGGAGAAAAGAATCTGACGAAGCCTCCACCAGAAAAGTTGAAAAGTACACAATGCACCTTTAAGCGTACTGATTCATGTGCATGTCTTGTCTTCATTTCTCTGCTCGAAATAAATAAAAACATGGAAAAAAATGAAAATGAAATGAATAAATGCATTGTGATTCTGACTTGTCCATTTTATGACTATGTCCCCTGCAGGTATGTGTCTCTGCTACTCATCCTCTTCCTCTTCCCGGGCATAGTGATGATGACTGCATACGGCCTTATCTCCATGGAGCTCTACAGGGGAATCAAGTTCGAGCTGTCGAGCAGGAAGGCCAGTCGGGGTATGAAAATGAAACGCACTCATAACAGCTTCGCTACAAAATGAGTGCATGACCTACATAGTGTTTCCTATGGCCAAATAGCATCTGTTTAGAGGAACATATGGTTTTCACATGGGGGAAAACAGCATGGGAAGGGATTAGATCATTCGGTGTATTGTTACTGAAGAAAATCTCTAGTAGCTCATAGTACAGTGTTATTGTTATGACTGCTTAATAGTCTAGTGTATAGTGTAGGTCTTTTGTGAAGAGAGATCAAGTTCAGACCAAACCTGCGCCTGAAGTTTGCCAGTAGTGAGTTTAACACAGACAGACATGAGTTACAACTAATTATGACATGGAAACAATATTGAGAGAGAGAGAGATACTTTATTGATCTCGAGGGAAATTCAGGTTTTGCTGCAGCAACATTTCCACTGTGCGTCTCAGTTGCCTTTGTGTTTCAGTCAAAGGTCTCAGTGCAGTTTAACAGCAGGACTGGTCAGGTAGGGTCTGTAGATCCTGTCTAAGAGCTAAAATGTCCCTCCTCTGTAACTTGAAGCATCACAGCACTGTCCAGGTGAACACAGCAGGAAAGTCTTCACTCTTACTTCACTCTGTTGTTTCAGTTGGCAATGAAATGGTCCATTTCCTCAAAGTATTTCCTCTGAAGGTCTTGTGCCACATTTGCTGCCACATATGGAGAAAAAGCCTGTAGCATCTGAAATGTCCTTAGCTAGCTCCTTGCAGGGTCCCCATGGATACAAGACAAACAAACAGCTCATTTCACACAATCCAACAGTTCCTAATTTGTGTCCTTGAACTGCACATACTACACTTCTTAGTTTGTTAAAATTCCATGATAAAACAAAAAGTTTTAAAAATTGCTGTGCTCAAAAGCCAACTCAACTCCAGAAATCAGATAATGATAACTTGTTAGTTAAGTCTCAGTCGAAAAATAGAAACATATTCTTATCATGTGGTTTGTTCACATTTTTGCATGATGCTAACACAACACAACCAGCGAGTATTCTGCTTTGAAACTACTGCTGCACATTGCATTACACATTGTTTGTAAAGTTAGAGTAGTATTTTAGCATTTTGTACCCTGTTTTGGTGCACTCATGAAAAATGGCCATGCTGGAGGTGTGGGCAAGATTACTCAAACATGCACTGATAACAGATAAAACCACTTCAACACTTTCATGTTTTTGATGGGGAAACAACTTTATAAAATGGTAGAGAGCTCCAAAAAGTCGCTTTTCTTTAAGAGGTCTACTTTGAGTTTCTTGTGCAGAATATAAAAACTATATAGGTAATAGTTATGTAAAGCCAACAAACATAATTTGCATTTAAGTGGTTCGTTTCCTTGAGGGGAATTCCAATAGTGCTGCTTAAGTTCATACCCCTCACATCAGGCTGACAGCTACAGCCTCACAACTGAAGAGCTCATTCTGAAAAGTGACATGAAAGGAGGCCATTCAACCCTCTCCACACTCTCCACAATTCCACAAAAATTACTAAACTTCTCTCAAATAAAAAAAAAATCATTTCCACCTTGTGATGTTAGAATCCATGAAGTGCTCCACTATGTTTTTAAACTGCATACATTTTCATTAGAAATCAATTGGATGATTTCAGCCCTGGAATTGCCAATCTCTACTGAACTAAAGGCAAAAGGTAACGGAAAAACTACTTCATGACATCACAAGGTGGCACAGAGCATATTACTCAAACATGTGTAAATGAAAGAAAACACACTTCCAGGCACACACAAGGGGACAACAGTAAAACACTAACACACAGAGGAATTGGCGACACCGAAAAAAACAGAATCAAATCAATCATAATTTTAGCTGAACTTGCCAACATAACTTATTTTGTTCATATACAGACTTTTCTTCATGTCTAACAAAGGAATCACAGATGTAGCCTGAAGAAGTCAAAACTTATCATTTCCCCCTCTCCTCCTCACACACAGATCGCCAGTCCAGCACTGGCAGCATCAAACCAGGAGACAGTGACGGCTGCTACCTCCAGCCCTCAGGCAAGAAAAAGAGCTTCTCACATTTTTCTAGCTCCAAGCCTGTGGTGGGCAGAGTCTGTAGTACAAGCCCCACGGCCAACCTCATGGCCAAGAAACGAGTCATCCGAATGCTTTTGGTCATCGTCTTCTTGTTCTTCGTCTGCTGGACCCCCGTGTTTGTGGTCAACGCCTGGCAAGCTTTCGATCGCCGCTCGGCCTACCAGCTGACAGGAGCCCCCATCTCCTTCATCCACCTTCTGTCCTACACCTCGGCCTGCGTCAACCCCATCATCTACTGCTTCATGAACAAGAGGTTTCGTCAGGGCATGCTCTCCACCTTTAGCTGCTGCGCCCAGAAACAAAACGGATCTCTGGGGAGGTCCGCCGGGACAGTTAGAGGAGAGGGGGCGATACGGGCAAAAGCGGAGCAAAATGGTCATACGCCGCCAAGTGGGGCCGTCACGAAGTTTACATACACAGGAGTCCGAACGTCAACCTGGAATGAGATGACTTAAATTGAAGTATTTTATTCATACATCGAATGACTTTTAAGTGAGTGGTGTACACGTAAGATTGTACAGGTCTTGTGAAGGACAGGTATCTCAAGACAAAAAAAAGTACAAACTTTGGTATTTACTTAAAAGCGCACTATGTAACTTTTTTGGGGGGATCTGTCACCTACTTCTTTCTATGGATATGGCATTCCTTCACCTAGAATGTTCCACAGTATGACATTAAACACTTGTTAAATTGACCTAGAAAACCAAAAATTCTGACTCAGATTGTGGTTGACTCTCCACAGATCTGACCTGTAACTTGGTCTGATTTGGTTTCCGTGATGATAGAAAGGTGAAACATTCTAGACAAAGCAGTAACATCTCGACGGAAAAAATAATTTGACAGGCCTTCCACCAGAAAAGTTACACAATGTGCCTTTAAAGGGATTACAAAAGCAGGATGTGTTTCATGTTAGCAGCTACACGTGGCTACAAAATGAATGTTCAAAAAGTCTAATTTAACTTTGTCAGCTGTTTAGCACTTCAGATAGCCAAATCAGTAAGACTTTTTTTTTTTAAAGTAATGCAAATCAGAATTTTGTTTTGTAATTTGTTAAACCTTTTATATTGGAACTTTATTTTAATTTTAATGTTGACTTTCTCTCTTGTTATTACTATTATCACAATCCCGTTACCGTGGTCCATGAGATATTTACTTACTTAATCAGAGACATTTCTATATTCTTAAATACATGAAATACATCAAATAAAATAAATATTACATGTTAATAATAAACATATGTTTAAATTTTGATCACAACTAGTCAAATTAACATATAATACTTATAGGTTACATTCACATTTCAGAGTCTGATGCCGTCATGATCTCAGATGGAGGAAATGGCTTATATAACTCTAAGAGGGTTATATATTTGAAAGCCCAAACATAAACATCAAGTTTAACCTTATAATTATTTGAGGCTGACTCTGGGGCTGATTCCAGAAACATACTAACTTCTCTCAAACAGAAAACACTAATTTCCACCTTGTGATGTTATAATACATGAAGTGCCCCACTGTGTTTTTAAATTCCATACACCTTCACTAGAATCATTTGGATAATTTCAGCCCTGGAATTGCCAATCTCCACTGAACTAAAGGTAAAAGGTAAGTGTTAACTGAAAAACCATTTCATGACATCACAAGGTGGCATGGATCATGTAACTCAAACATGTGTAAGTTATTAGGTTCTTTTTTCAGACCAAGAGTTTGTTTTCATACCTGACAGTGTCGACTGCTCACTAACGGTCTTCCTCAGAGTGGTCACGTGATGTTGCTGTGATGTGTGCGGTCAGCTGATTTATACAGGTTTTGTCGCTCTCTTCCTACCGGTGGAGGTAGGAAGATAGCGCTACCTGCAGTCCGACTTCCTCAGGACAGTATCCCAGGTGTGTGAGAGTAAAAAATCCCCCTCGTCCTGGTTTATAGTCCCGTGAGCATGTTTCCGTATTTCGATTGCCTCTTTAATCCAGCAGCAGGTTTTGTTATCCTCTGTCTTGATGTTTGCTCTGTCTCAGTCCATAATGTGGTTCTCTCTTTTACAGTGGTCAGAAATGGCCGATTTGAGTTG
This sequence comes from Boleophthalmus pectinirostris, assembly GCF_026225935.1. Taxonomy (NCBI): domain Eukaryota; kingdom Metazoa; phylum Chordata; class Actinopteri; order Gobiiformes; family Gobiidae; genus Boleophthalmus; species Boleophthalmus pectinirostris. The sequence continues at coordinate 20,598,389 of NW_026571153.1, read as the reverse complement.
TTCCTGTTCTGCTTTGTGTTTTGTTGCTTGTGTGCATGCCTTTGCTGTTTCCTTCTCGCATTCTGTCGCAACATCACATGACCACTCTGAGGAAGGCCACTAGTGAGCAGTCAAAATTGTCAGGTATGAAAACAAACTCTTGGTCTGAAAAAAGAATCTAATAACATAAATTATCAAAAGACCAAATGAACCTCATTGAACTCAAACATGTGTAAATGAAACAAAACACTACTTTGGTTATGTTTTTGATGAGGTAACAACATTATAACACGACTAAAAGCTCAAAGAGTCAGTTTTGTTTAATATAGGACTTTCAAAGCGCAAAAAGTCTTTAAAAATGTTTCTTTAAATTATTATTGATTACACAAAGCTTATATACTGTAATCCTGGATGAAAGATCACGTTTGAGCATGGAGGGGCCCAGTGTCAAATGTTATAGAGTAAGTCTGAAGTCATGTTTCCTGAAGGCATTTGGTCATCCCTCTTTCCATTACTCACTTCAGAACAAGTGCATCTGGAGTTCAGCAGTCGTCCTTGACCTTATGTGTTTGTCCACTTTCTGTTACGGGAAATTTAAGTCACCTTATCTTGTGGGACTCACACCACCTGCACGCTCTGTTTCAAAAAGCAAATTCTCGGCATTACCATCCAATTTCCATTTACTGGAGTTTAAAATAGCAGCATAAATGTAGCAGCTATGTTTTTTTTTATTTTCTTACTTGGTGAAAATTGTTTTATTTTAATGTGTTCAATGGATTCTTCTATACAGTTTGTGCATGTGCCTATTTCTATGTATTAAACCTGCAGGCAATATGGAATAAAACTGAGATGACTGCGGACGCTAAGCTCATGTCATCTCGCCTTGAATGTAAAACAATAGCAGCCATTTTAAAGCTTTTTGTATACGTCTTAATGGATTTGTGTTAGTACAGGTATATAGCCTTAATATACAGTATATTTACCAATTCCTTGGATCTAGTGTGTGCCTCTGTGAACTTTTAAAGGGATAGTACATTAATGTGTTATATTTGTGAAATAGATGTTCTTTTTTTTTTTTTGTTTGGAAAGGAAACAGGAGCAATTCAAAGTAAGGGGGTTGATAAAAATATAACAGCCAAGAGCTCCTCCAAGACCTTTATTCTGGTATATTGTATAGACTTGGTACTAGAACCTGGCTGTCTAAATGAAGGCTAATGAGCATTAACATAATTTGTCTGTTTTTTATTCAATGGCATGTTTTCATAGCTCAAAAATACCTTGAAAAACACAAACTTTAATTGCCACAGATGTGATTTTGAACCATTTGCAGTAGGTCATTAAAAAACACATTCTTGTAGCTTTAATTCACTTTTAAATAGGCTTTTAAGATTCATAAGAATTTCACATTGTCTATCTTAAAAATGTCTACGAAACACACTACAAAACTAAACCTAGGAGTAGGAGCTCCCTCTGCTGTCAGCAATGGGAATGAACAATGAGAAAATAAACTAAATTAAATTGATTATGGACTTGTGTGTTCATAGTCCAAATTCATAGGCTTAAAAACTGAACAGAAGAAACCTGAATTTTTACCTGTGATGCAACAATCTGAGCAGAATGCAAGCAGAGCATTTTTTAGTGCTCAGAGATGACAACTTTGCATTAATGGATTAACATAAATTTAGTAAAATACAACTTCAGGTATACACGGGACAACAACAAAACAAAATGTTGTCCAGTTTTGTGTTTCATTTAACTTGCTGATATCGTATTCCTGGATGTCTTAAAAGTCGCATAATTTACTTTTGCATATCTGTATACTTGTCTCTCCATAGCGACAAGCCGGTGGCGGTCTATCCACCTGAAAAATTACATTGTGCGCCAGATTTACAAAGTGTTCAGAAAAAGATCTTTGGCCTTACGGTAAATGGTTGCATTTTTATATGGCGCTTTTCCACTTTCAAGGCACTTTGCATCAAGGACCCACTCACCCATTCACACACACACACACACACACACATTCTTCAGAATACAGACACTGGGGGCAAGGTGGGTTAAGTGTCTTGCCCAAGGACACAACGACAGCATTCATCTGTGGGAGCTGGAATCACACAAGCCAACCTTCAGATCAGTGGACAAACGCTCTTACCGATCAAGCTACAGTCGCTCTTATCGAAAACTCGTGACTGTCCTATCCCTTTAAAATACTCAAATGAAGTTTACCTGGAATTGTGTGCAAAATTGTGTAAATGTAAATACTCATTAAAAACAATACACGGTTAACATTTTATATCACGTTTTTATTCTCATTTTTATGCCAATATTGCAAGTTTTTTCTCATTTTTTTCTTCTTTTAATGACATACAGATTTGAGCATGGTCTGGAGCTGCAATATGTACAAAAACAAACTAATGTTATAAAAAAAAAAAAAAAAAAGAGTCCCCTTTTGTTTATTTATTGCTAAATGTTAACAAACGGCACAGGTTTCTACCATCAGCAACCCTTTTGAGCATATCTACCACAACGACACCTCGGCGCACCACTTTACTAGTTCAATACATTATTACAGTGAGTGTAGGAAGAAGTGACGAGCCGGAACATGGAAAAAAGTGAATCCAAGCTATGCAAGAAGACAGTATCGGAAGTATAGGAAATAAGCGAGAATATTCCAAATGTACACATGAAAGTATTGTTGAAAAGTCTGGAAAGAAGTTAATGGTAGCGTCTAGTGCAAACAGCCATGAAAGTCTTTAAGGAGAAGTATAAGGCTGAGTGCGACAAAAGGACTCCACACTCTTTAGTTTTTTTAATAGTTTAAAGCTGCCACTCACTCTGCCCTGTTTTGTTTAGCAGTGCATGAAAACTACATTATAAAAAGACATTTGGCATATTAGAGGATACATACATTGTTCAGAGCTCATTAAAAATAAACAATAACACAAATGAACAGCTGCTTTCGGAAGTAGAGTACATGATAAACGCGTGGAGAGAGAGAGAAGCGGTAAGTGTGTGAAGAATACAGCAAAAAGGCATGTAACATCATCACCCCTTTTTAAACAGAACATTTCGGTACTACTTCATAATAATTACAGTTTATTTAGGCTCAGTATAGCACGGGCAAATTGTTTATTAAAATGATTCATAATTAGTAACTATTTAATAAAGAAGTTTGAAGTTGGAGGCAGCTAGTAATTAAATGGCCCATATTATGATATTTTATAATGTTTCCTCAAAAACATCCCTGGAGTTGTGTTTTGTTTCATTCACACGTGTAACAGACAAACCCTGCATATTTGGGCTTCTTCTCTCGAACAGACAACACTCAAACACTCTGGTTCACCTTGTGATGTAACGTGGCAATACAGGAAATACTCCACTGTGTTTTTAAACTGGATACATGTTCACTGGAATCATTTGGATGATTTCAGCCCCGGAATTACCCATCGCTACTGAACAAAAGGTAATTGTTAACTTGAAAACTACCACTACATGACATCACAAGGTGGAACAGGGTATTTTGAGGTTTAGACATTTAGAGACAAATTAATAATAATGTGTTACTCAAACATGTGAATGAAACTAAACACAACTTCAGGTGTGTTTCTGAGGTAACATAACTAAAAGCTCACAAGTGTCAATTTTGTCCAATACAGGACCTTTCAGTAATTTCTATGAATAAAGTTTGTGTTCATGCCATTACTAGCTTATTAAAGTGTAGTTATTATAAAGAGTTACAGAAATTCCTTTAGTTCAAACTGTAAACCAGCTCAGATTGTCAGGACAACGCACTCATACGCATCGCCCCCCGGAGAGCCAATGTAACCATGTGTCCGAAACAAGTGTGAAGAATGGGGAAACACTGCTCCACATGTAAACAACAGTTACTGAAGGTGGAGGGGAAGTGGTCAAATTGAGTTTAAATGAAACAAAAGAAACAAGTTTGTTTAAGATTTGGAGACCGTGTGCAGAGTAAAGGGTTCAAATAGTTGGCCTCGTAAAAGGGCAACGTGAAGAAGACTTTATGTTTCAGGATGCTACACTGGAGCTGCAGCACCGTCTGGAGTGGTGGACTCACTGCACTCCCAGGCCAAACAGGCAGCAAGGGCCATAATGCACTTCTTTGTGACATAAGACAAAGGGACAAGGGAGTACCAATAATTTAAAAAATATACAATATAAAACATATAACATTAATAATTGACATGTGGGGCATAACTTAATCTGACTTTCTTTTTACAAGCAAATCCAGTTTGTTCTTTCTCTTATTTCAAGGCTTGGTTTGACATATTGAAGGACTTCATTAAACAGACATTCAAGTGACAGCAGACCTCGTCCTGTGGAGTTGGACTCAGATGGACTTAATACTGTGGACGTGTATGTATTGCCTCTGAATGTGTGTTTGCCTGGAGCAGACATTTAGGTTCTGGTGGAAGACACAAGTCTCAAGTTTGTTTTTGGGATTCACACTTTGAAATGGAGCGAGTCTGACTCAATTTTCCATTACAGCAACTATGCAAGACACACGCATACGCACACATACATATATATATTTTATATTTATATTTGCTGGCTGGTGAACTAGTGCTCAGGCGGACAAACAATGAAACACAAATGACCTGTACAGTATTGCTGTTGGAAATGCAATATTCAACAATACAGTTAGAAGGCTTTTAACTCCAACAGGAGGTGCTGTGAGTGCAACTACGGAACAGTGACTTTACATGTACATATAGTGTAAGTTTGAGCAAAGAGAAAACCACAGGAGCTTTGTAAAGGCTAGAAGGCTGACTCACAGATACTGTACCAAAGTGAAGGTGCTGCGCACCGCATGGTCATAAAAACAGGTTTGACTTTACACTGAAGAGAAGGCTGCTCGGCACAACAGCTGAGAAGAGGCCAGGCCACAGCGTGTCTGTGCTACGCACAGGTTCTTCCACGGTGAGTAAACAGCAGAGAGAAGGTGACACATTTGGAAATTGAAGTTATCGGTAAGGCCACATCAAATTGAAAAGTGTCTGTTCATCACACCCCACTTTGGAGAAGAGTGTCTGAAGCGGAGCACACTGGAAGACCCCCTGCAGGTGCAGCGAGAGCGCCCCCTGCAGGTGCAGTGAGAGCGCCACCACAGTCCTCCATGTTACTGATACTTGTACAGTGACCAACAGAGCGACAGATACAGGCCATTAGATATGTGATTGGGTCCACTGTGTACACAGTCAATATACAGTACTAAGGCTAGTTTGAGTCAATGACTACTTATTACATTAGTTTGAACATGTCTCGTAACCATGGAAGTCTTGTTCTAGGTTCTGCTATGGCTCCTGTCAGATGGACAGTACTTTAAGAGACATAGCCATGTAATAGTATTGCAGGCAAGGCAGAGGCATTGCTTAAAGCTTTTCTTTTAAAGACTTCATAAAAACCAATGATAAAAATAGGCCCTCTGAGGTTATTCCCCAATTATAAAACAAACAAAACAACCTTCGCTTATGTAAATACACAACCAAGACTTGAGATTTCCCAACAGAAGAAGAGAGTATCAAAAAGAAAAGTGAACTTCTGAGCACTGGGGGAGCAGGCGTTTGGAAGTTCACATAAAATACAGGCTGGGATTCTGGACCAGGGAACAGCGCCCGAGCTCAGAGGAAGAGTAGAAACTATTTGGTAACAAAAGTGTACTATATGTTTAATACAAAAAGGTATGGAGAAAAATGTACCTTTACTAAAGCTTATACAAGATCCTTGGTCCATAAAAACTATGCAATCGGCACATTTGTGTGTCCCTCTGCATCTGACAACATCACATCCACCTGCTTGGGAAACCACAATGGGAACAGTATAAAACAAGTGGTAGGCGGGGCTAAAGCGGCGTTCCCAACATGTGGGATGTATTTGGCGGCAGATGTTCTCACAGCTATAAAAGGTGCTGGTGCTCTGAGCCCGCCTCCAACAGGAAGTGGACGGGCAGGAGTGGGATTCTTTCGCCCCCTCCTGCTCCACTGCCCCACCTTTTCTTTGCATCCAAAAATTCAGCACTTTGAGGGAGTCTGTAAGTCCTTTGCAGTCTGTGTGTGCCGAGTTGTGCGTTAGGAGACCACAGCTGCAGCGGTGGAGGAGGTGGATGTGACCCCGGGGTTGGTACCAGCAGGGCCGTACACATTAGGGGGGTCCTGGCTGCTGTTGTTCAGGAGGCTGGAGTTGCCCGCGCGCAGTATGGCCCCTGCGGCGCTGCAATGTGGTCGGGGCCCTGGCTCTGGGGTGTAGGTGAAGGTGAGTGTGGTGGAGTAGATGATGCCGTCGTTCCTCACCAGAGTGACAGGCACCTGCACGGGCTGCCTCACCCAGCGCCAGCCCTCACGGAACGCAGAGATGTCAGGCACCACACACAGCATGCTCTCCGCACACCTGTAAGGAACAGTGAAGCGTCAGTTATGGGATCAGCAAATAAATACATCTTAAATTGCTCAAATGTACTGTTGGGCTGCTACTATTTTTATATAAAGGTGCATTCTGTAACTTTTAGGTGGAGGATCTGTTGCCTCCATAGAGAGGTTATTGCTTTGTCTAGAATGTTTCACAGTGCAGTGTTAAACCTTTCTGTCTGACCAAGTTACAAGTCAGATCTGTGGAGAGGCAACACCGCTCACAGTCAGAATGCCTGTTTTTCTATGTATTTTTGAGCTATAAAACCATCTGTAACTGAATAATTGTAAGGCAGACCTGTTTGATATCGTACTGTGGAACATTCCAGGCAGAACAATGACATATCCATAGAAACAAGCAGGTTACAGACCAAACAATCAAAAAGTTGCATAGTGCACCTTTAACTAAAATATGGTTATACATATGTAAATAACAACTGAGACTTTCAGCTGGTGGGACCATGACTTTTGACAATGTCTTGGGGCTTTGACAGTTCACAGTGAAGGGACAGGAGAGGACAGAGGGCTCACCTGTACATCGTCTCTGCCTCAACGTCTCCAAACCAAACCCGGAGTTGTGGAGTGAAGTTCTGCCCTGTCAGCTCCAGCATGGCTACATCCCCACCACCATTTAGCTGAAAACAAGACACACTTGGGTTAGCGCACTGAATGAGTATTATAATTATTATTTTCATGCAAAGGTAAATCTGTGTTGTACCTGTAAGCTTTCCACCACAGGCACAGGGGTGACAGGAGAGTGGACTGGGCCCATTCCCTCATAGAAAGTGTATTCAGCTTTATCCGTGCTGATGATTGTCCAGGAGGCGCCATCGTTGATCATCTCCTTGTTTGGTTCCTTTGGGCATGGAGTGGCCTGAAGAAAACAAGAAACAGTTAAGACAAAACAGCAGTATACATTTAGATAAATGTACTTTAAGCTGAGACACGGACTTGAAACTGGATGATCCTTTCTTGGGAAAGGCACAGGTACATGCGCTCGGTGTCCTTCAGGTAGAAGGCACACTTGTGGAGCTGGGAGACAGGGTCATCGGCATCCAGCAACGCCGTCTGCTTGTCCACTTTACGGATGATCTGAGAAAGTAGTAACATGGAATAAGGCAAAACCACTCAAACTTCAAATTGTTTTTCTTAAAGATCAAATATTGTGTTTGAGCCTGCTATATAGTTCAAATGTACAACACCCATGGGTCATTCTGTTATTATTTACACATTTTAAAACGCAATAGTTATCTAAAATGATTTAAGTAAAGAAACAGACCGTAGACTACTGCTTGCAGCACTCAATGGGAGCTGACATCGTCTTAAACATCATGAATAGAGTTGGTGTTACTGATTTGTTTTGGCTAGTGTGTAAATGGCTCATACCGCGCACGCTCAAGCTGCCCTCTGCAGACAGATGCGCAGGTATCTGTGCAGACACTGCACTGTCTAAATAAAAAGTAAACATTCTTCTGTGGCTTCCTTTCCCCCCTGTTTGTCTATCTGCGACCCAGGGCAAGTATTTCATGACTCATGTTTCATGTCTCCAACGGGCCGTGATCAGTCCGCAGCAGCACGCACTTATCGCTACAATCACGCTCAAATGCGCTGACATGCACACTTTGCCTCATATGTACCTCGGGAATGATTTAATAATGTGAAACACACTCAAAAGAAACACGGATACGGTGTTTAAAATGAAATATTATTTGCTTATTATGTTACAGGACATAACAGGACACGTCATCTTTCCATTCAAGAGACAATACCATATCCCACAACATTGCCCTGTATTTACCAGTCTGGGCAGGGCCATGCCGGTGACAGAGCACACGAGCTTGACTGTCTGTCCATAGTGGATGTAACCGTCTCTCACAGTGAACTCCTCCCCCTCAGACTCCTCGTCATCCACTGCAACAACAAAGGACACAGATTAAGCAAACTACTTATATTTGCAACTTTGTGGTAAAAAATGTATAAAAATGGGTGTGTGCAGGCTCCAGCAGCCAATGCAATTTTAAGTGCTTGGTGACATCACAAAAACTGTTCTAAAACAGCCAGGTGGGCGGAGTTTGAAATGTGGAGACCTATTGGACCAATCATACTGCTCCATTTAGCAGCTCTATTTTGTGGTTGTTGGAAGAATTTGGAAGGTGTTTAGTTAAAACAGTACCACTTCTGAACTACTAAACGACACATGTGAGCACTTGTGGACTTACATAGATGGATGTAAAAGGCGCCCCACTGCTGTGAGCTGGCGTGGAAGTTCCCGCCCTCGACGTGCAGATAGCGCGTGCTGACGGTCTGGGAGCGCAGACGGTTAAACAGTGCCACTTTAGTCCCTGATGCGATGCACACTGTCAAGAGGACAAACAAGAACAATGTAATTTACACATCAGGACTAAACATGGGGAGTCAGCATTTCATTTCTAAGAGGTTAAAATCTGGAACAGTCTTTCTGAAGATGTGAGAAAGGAATTATTTTGTCTAGGCTCAAAACAGCTAATATCTGTTTGGCTGCACATACAATACGTATGACTGAAATGTTTTTATTCTGCACTCATCTTTTAATGTTAATTTTATGATGAGTTGTGTTTTAAGAACTTTCTGTTGTGATTTTAATGTCATGAAAAAGAGCGGTCATGATCAGCACTGAAATCTCTAGTTATTTTAACAGATCCATGGACACAACCTTGTCAGTGAGCACATAGGCTACAGTGTCCTCTGGTGGGCATAAGAGAAAATGCAATATAAAGACATGCGTCACAATTTTCATATTGAGGTGAATTCGGTTGCATGTTTGGTTTTGTTTAGGCACTGGTCTTCAAAACGGTCAGGAGTCAGAAATGTCAGCAAGCAGTTTGGAAGAGACAGAAGTCACGACAGGCCTTTTGATGTGTTTGAAGTTAATCTGAATTATCTTTGTTATAATGATTTACTCAGAAGAGCTCAAAACCCCACATGCATTTCCAATTTCATGTTTACAGAATTTTTCAAGCGTAGTAAACAATATACACTAGTGTTCAGTTTAGAGTAGATTTGATGACATTCTGACATTTGTTTTGGCGATACCAAATTCATTCAAACTCACTTTGATTCTAGAGAATAGGCTCGATGCTCAATACTGATTCCAGTGTCACAATGATAATAAAAACACAATGTAGGCAATAGAATAATTTTCTACATTAAATAATAGTACTTTATTATCTTATTACTATCATGAGGTTTTATATCTGTGTAATCCTACAGTAGTCCAGGTAGGTTCCATAGGGGTCCATGGACATATGTCTATCTGCTCTTACTCGTTCTGATGCAGCTCAAGGTCATTCTAAATGTTCTAAAGGATCATTCTAAAGGTTCAGCAGGTTAATTTCTATCTTATGACTTTTTTAGTATCAATACCTGTTCAAATGAGTATAGTTTCTAGTGTTAGTATCGCTAAGTATGTGATTTTTGATGTCCAAGTTGAAAACTGTATTGTCATGATAGGAGTGATATTATCATTACCATGTACAGTAATGGATGGATGGTAACTTACGGTAGGGCTGGGCGATATGGATCAAAAAATATATCTCGATATATTTTGCTATATCTCGATATACGATATATATCTCGATATATGTTCAAGAAAAAATAACCCCCTAAAACTATAAACTGCAAAAACAAATCTGTCAAATTCCACAAGGTCCTTTTTTTTAAATTGAAGTGTAAGAGGTCGACAGTTTAACATTTAAGATTACAAAAAACCCTAATTACATAAATAATAATTTAACTGTAAAATAAAAGAAATAATACATATTTTCTTCTTTTCATTCATAAATAAAACAACTCAACACAAGTTCATCTTTGCATTAACTGTTATCCAGACCATAATCATAACCATGAGCTCATTTAGCAGAAGAAGCTCAGGATGTTCCTTATTTCAATAGATCCATGTTATTATCCAGCAGTAAGGAGCTCTGAGGTTTAATCTCACAATCCACTGCAGATCAAACCCAACGTTTCCAAACACAACAACAAGTGACACTGCAGCAGATTATTAATTTAAATATTCTGCATAAATAAACTTTACATTGCTAAACTTTACAATATATAAAGCATAACGACTCTAGAGCCACATCAGCCCGTTTGCGATAATAATGTGTTTAATGCAGTTTTGCGCACGTGCGTTTACATTTTACAGAAACGAAACTTAAGTGCATGGCTCATTTGCATAAACAGCACTTCTCGTGCAGCTCAGCTCGTTTAGCTTCTTTCGGGCTAAAGGACGCGACTCGGTGGAATATGAGGATGTGCTGCTGATGTTCTTGTCTGTAAATGGTGGAAAAGGTTCGTGGTGCTTGAAGTTTTTCACTGGCACCAACTTTCGGCGTTCAGGGCGGTAGTGACGAGTGAAGGAGACACGAGCGAACAAAATCAGGGAGGCGGGGGCGCGCGGAGGTGACGAGAGAGAAGACAAACAAGTGAAGCGGCGAAATCAGAATTGAATATAAGCATTATATCGATATATACGATATGTCAGAATTCATATCGAGTTTAAAAACTATCTCGATATATTTAAAATATCGATATATCGCCCACCCCTAACTTACGGTCTGCATTCTTGAGGGACTGCTTCTTTTTGGAGGGCTTGGAGATGACTTTGATCCTCTTGCTGAGGAAGACGCCAATGTCTGCGCTGTTGCCGTAGAACATTTTCACAGACAACATGAAGTGCTTTCTCTTGTCGGAGTCGGATATGTACAAGGTTTTGGCTGTGCAATAGTTCTGGGACAAAACACAAACAACAAAATCAGATCTCAAAACTTAATTATGCAAAATTGATTCTTGTGAGCTTTTAGCCATGTTAAACTTTTGTTACCTCATCAAAAACATACCAGGAGGTGTGTTTTGTTTGAGTTTGACTAATCCTTTATTATAAGTCTGTCTACATCTGCAAATCTCATAATGCTTTGTTCCACCTTCAAGTCAGCAGCTACCTTTTACCTTTAGTTCAGTAGAATTGGGCAATTCTAGGGCTGAAATCATCCACAGGATTCTATCAAAAGTGTATAGAGTTTAAAATCACAGTGGAGCACTTCCCTATGACATCACAAAGTAGAACAGAGTGGTTTCGGTTTGAGAGAAGAACTCTGCTTAAATGTGCATTAAACATATGTGAATGAAACGAAACACAACTCCAGGTATGTTTGTGATGAGGAAACAACATTATAGCATAGATCAGAAAATAGAACAGTAAGGTCATTTAAACTCTGTAATAAAAGAGAGTTAAAGTGAGTAGTACCTTTCCCTCTAAATTGAGCTGCTGCATCTCCTGGTCGCTGTTGCCGATGCCTATGAAGGCACAGGGTTGGGACTCTTGTTCAGAGCAGCCGTCACGCTCCATCTGCTCCTTCTTTTTCTTCCAGCCGCTGCCCATTAGGTACACACAGGGAGGGGGGCAAAAGAACCTGCACAAGGGGGAAAAAAGCTCAGATTTAGTGTCCAGTATACAAAATCATACAGAAACACAATCATTTGGTACAGCATAGGGCACTATGACAACCACTATTAAATGAGCACTGTGCAACTTTTCTGGTGGAGGGCCTGCCACCTGCTTGTTTCTACGGAGATGCTTTCTCTGGAATGCCCTAAAGTACACTGGAATTACGCTATTAATGGATTTCAAACAAAAATTCTTTCCTGATTTGAAGGACTTTGTGAAGGACCTTTCCCTATTCAAAAGATATATTATTTTGATTTGAATTACTTAATTGTCATGACCACGGACCACGGTTGCCATAGCATCAAGCCCATGAATAACGCAATAGAATCATTTAGTCTGGAGAATTTGTGACAAGTCTAAAGAATCTAATTTAACAGGACAATTTTAATATCTCTGGTCATTTATTTAGTGTGTAATGTTTGGAAAAACTTGCATCATCATCTCAGACCACTGGAAATAGTCACATCACGCTGCATGTACTGCTTCACACCAGAAGAGGGCAGACTGGTATAAGGGCCAAACATATCCCTGTATGACCAAATATTGGAACTGCAGAACTCCCGCAGCTGACATCACTTCATCCTAACATAAACATTTCTTCATTTTTAAGGATTTACTGTTCTTATATCAGGCATGCATAGATCCTATACGTTTTTTTCTTTTACTTTGTGAGGAAAATTTAGCAATTAAAGGTGCACTGTGACACTTTCTGGTGGTCAGTCACCTGCTTGTCTTCATGGAGATGTTCTTGCTTGTCTAGAATGTTCCACAGAAGAGATTAAACCTATTAATCTCAAGGGAGACAACTATACGCTACATTACAGGTCAGATCTGTGGAGTGGCAACCCTTCACAGAGAGATTTTTTGCATTTTGTATTGTGTTTTTGAGCAACAGAAACACCCATAATGACTAAATGCTTGATAGATGTGTTTAATGTCATAATATGGAACATTCCAAGCAAAGCAATAGCATCTCCACGGAGTCAAGCAGGTGACGGATCCTCCACTAGAAAAGTTTTGCAATGCACATTTAAGGTATAAAAAAATGCATTTATCCATAAAGTGATGCTCTTGAGATTAATATGTGAGCGTGGAACTGGAGAGAGACCCATTGAGTGTGGGTCTGTGGGCGTGTGGTCTTTTTCCGGAGGTGAGAGTGGACAGACAGAAACGCTCATTTGCATTTGCACAGCAGCTTCACTTCTGTGCTGTTTATTACAACACACAGACATCAGAGGTGCCAGACAGAACACTTATTTTATGCCAAAAAGATAATATTGACAGAAATTCCTTTGGAACTTGCATACACTATGTAGCGGTCTATGTAGCTGTGGTATTTAGTGTAGTGTAGTTTAGCAGAAAAAAAAAACTGTCTTTACTGAAGTGACATTGTAAAAAGGCAGCAGTGATTACACGTTACATTTTAAGTTGTATTATTTGTGGCAGCAGTTCTGGAGTGAATGTGGTGACAATAGCAGTGGTAGTAGTTGCAGTTTTAGTATTAGGAATTGTAAAATAAACTGAAGTAGTCCGAGATTTGGAGAAAATGCACGAGGCAGGAAAAGTTAATTTGCCATCAGGACGAGACCCAACACCCAGACATGAACCCTAAACACATTATGACAGAGTTGTTCATTCCAGTCTAGTGCAGTCCAGTCTGGCAATGCTTCTATTGTAGGGAGTATTATACGTCTGATGATGTGGCCAAGAAAACAGCGGCCGAGCTGGCGGTGAAAGCCCTCAGTACAGCACAGAAATTTCTCAAACAGCAATAGTGGAAGAGTTGCACAATATATCGCAATCAAATCGAAATTAAAGTTGGCACAGTTATCAAAGCACAAAGGCCGGAATTGTTTATATAATAGAATGTCCTCTACAAAGAACAAAATGTCCCTTCTTCTATTAAAAAAATACTTATTGTACTAGTATTTGAAACCTCTAAATACACGTTCTGAAAATTATAGGATTCTTGTATTAATTTAGCAGTTCATATTTCAGTCTTTTCTCAAATGGTAATACTACTGAAGTTGCCTATACTTGCACTCGAAACAAAATCCTACTATTTAAACATACTGCAAATCTAAGCACAAAATACTCAGAACAATCACTGTTTTTTTCCACACGCATGTAGCCCCAAATAGAGGTAGTAATCAAATTTGTTTCATTTTATAGAATACCATGAAGTGCAAAAGGCTGTAAATAACCTGAACATTATGAGTGGTGTAATGGTGGTTTTCAGATTCTAAAATGTGATGATGTTGACACAGCTTTTCCTGTTGATAACATAGCACTATTTCCAAAAGGTAAATGCACGAACGTTGAACATGATCAGTGACTAGACCCAAGAACTTGCTGTATTACAAGAAAAATCTGCATTTGAACAATATTCATTTTAGCTGAGCCATCTGTATTAAAGGTACACTGTGTAACTTAGGTTGGGGTTCTGTCACCTGCTTGTTTCTATGCATATGTAATTGTTCTGTCTGGAATGTCCCACAGAACGATATTAAACAGATCTACATTATATTTATTCAATTAGAGGTAGTTTATAGCTTAAAAAAAAAAAAAACAGGCATTCTGACAATATTAATTTTACCTGCCCCCTTCTGATTTAAAGGTGAATTGCAAAACTTTTCTGTCCGTCACCTGCTTGACTCCATGGAGATGTTATTGCTCTGCCTGGAATGTTCCTTGATATGACATTAAACACATATATCTAGCATTTATTCGTTATTACAGGTATTTCTATTATAAACAAAAACAAAAATTCTCTCTGAACAGATCTGACCCATAACTTGTCCTGGTTTGATCTCCATGACGCTAGAAAAGTTTAATACCATACTGTGAAACATTCCAGACAAAGCAGTAAGATTTCCATAGAGACAAGCATTAGACAGGCCCTCCGCTGAAAAAGTTACGCAATGCAGCTTTCAATAGTACTGGCCTATAGAATGTTGTGATGTCATGTGAAATCCAAATCCAGCGATACAGTAACAGTAAGTGTGCCAGTCTGCTGTCCTCCTTGAACCTGCGCCGTAAACACATTGTATAACTGTACAACAAAAGCTGGACAAACCTGTAGAAGCAGGCACATGCTGCACTATTTGTACAGCAACTCAAGTGTGTCAGTCTAACTAAACATGGGAGGAATTCCACTTGCCCTCCCCACGTATCTGCCCCGGTGAGCTACAACTCTCTGAGGTGTCTCCCAACTGGCCCTGCGTTCACCGATTCACCTTCAGATAGGCCTGATGAGATTGCAAGCAGCGCTGAGCTACGCGGCCAAGAAAACAGAGGAGAAGAGATGATGGAGGAGGAGGTGACCAGGGCAGAGTGGAGTGAAGACGGTTGCCAGATAAAGGGAACAGGCCAAGAAAGATGAAGTTCCTTTCAGCACTGAACTATATTAACTATATATTATACAATTCACAGTTTCGTAAGAATAAGCGGCTCCCTGTGTTACATATTTACATACTAGGGCTGTCAAACATACTAGTATAATTATCCAGACATATTAACTGATGCTAAAACTCGTATCAAAACAAACCACTCCTTTGAACAAGTATTGACACCGACAAATAGGACAAAATTTGACCTTTCCTGAATAGTTTTAGAACGGTGTCAGTCTATATCAGAACTAGCATGATAATATTAAAGAAGCTACCATTTTTTCTGTGTTGAAATTGAGTCTGCTGTATAAAAAAGTGGTAATTGTTATTTTGTTGTAGTGTTTTCATTAGTATTGAAATAGAGTTTGTATTGTGTTGTATTTAAAATATGAGTAAAACGGGACTACTGGGTTTTGATGATATTTGTTTACATGTTTCAACTTAAAACCTAGAATAGATACAAAGACTTAGTATCTAAACCAAGAGGAAACCAGAACCTCGGCCTACACAACTGGATGTAACTAAGAAACAGCATTTGTTTGTCTGCAAGGTTCTTGGTTACAATAGGAAAAAGGCCTACGTAGCAAAAATGAAACCAGTCAGAATTACTCACTGGTTGAAATATTGCAGCATTGTACTTATGTTAAGGTACAACACTTTTTGTTCACCTAATCACAGGAATGTAACAATAACTGTTATATTTTGATATTGTATTGTTAAAAGTCTCACAATAATATCATGAGCAATAACAATATATCGAATTACAAGTCCCTTTGCTTAAATTCATTGTTATGGTGCAACAGCTAAAAAAACAGAGAGAACTACATATACCATGATCCTTTTCTCTCGGTTTCAATCCAATCTACCTGATGAAATAACAGTTAAGCACTTTAAAATCTTATTTGGATTATGATAGAAAAGTAGCATATTCACAATTTTGTTAGGCTCCACACAAAATATAACAGCAAGTATCGTACTGTGAGATATGTATCATGAAAATACTGTATTGAGGGATTTGGATATCGTTACATCTCTACTAATTCCTCTTTATTTCTGTTACAAATAGTCCAAGTTTTCCTGAATTCCTGAGTTACATATTTACATACTAGGGCTATTGAATGTACTAGTATAATTACCCAACTGATACTAAAACTCAAAACATCAAAACAAGCCACTCCTGTGAACAAGTATTGACACTGAAAAACAGTTTATTATCCTAGTCGTATTTGCTATTTTTTTTCCACATCATTATAAATAATATTGAAACAGAGTGGGTTTTGACGATATTTGTTCACATGTTTCAACTTAAAACCTAGAATAGATCCAAAGACTTAGAATCTAAACCAAGAGCAAACCAGAACCACAGCCTACACAACTGGATGCAACTAAGAAACGGCATTTGTTTGTCTGCAAGGTTCTTGGTTACAATAAGAAAAGGCCTACGTAGTAAAAATGAAACCTGTCAAAATTACTCACTGATTTAAATATTACGAGCTTGTATCTGCACTTACATCATACTTATGTTAAAGTAAAACACATTTTGGTCAGTTATAGTTTCACAATAATATCGTGTAATATCGAATTAAAAGTATAAGATGCAAGATGTAATGAAAATATCGTCGAGAGAGATTTGGACATCGTGACATCCCTACTAACTCCTTTTTTATTTCTGTTACAAATGTGCCGTGTTCTCCTGAAGCACATCTCCAGTCACTTCCCCCACTATCTGTGGAAATCTGTACTCTGCCGTGGATTCTATGACCTTCCTTTGCGAGGTGGATGGGGATTAGTGTCCAGGGCCAAGTTCTTGATATCTCACTCAAAAGCAGCTGCGTTTTGCCTTTCACTCACTCACCTTTTTTCATTGCCGTAGGATTTCTGTGCAACTTTCGCGTGCAGGATCATGACAGTTTGGTCTCCTCTTTCTTTTAGGTAATTCCGCATGGCTTCTCTGTAAATAATAATAAAAGCAAAAAGGTAGTCATTAGTAAATTTTGTGATCAGAAAATAATGTGATGATAAAAAAGGTGTTGATTGAGCTTAGGCCTGTCATGAAAAAAAATGAAAATGTGAGAAATATTACGATGTCACTGACACAATAACAATAAAGCAGGATAATCACAAAATTACGCATTCACACATTTTTACACATAAACCCCACATATTTAGGATGACTTCTTCTCTCAAATAATTTTGGCAACACAGGAAGTGCTCCAGTGTTTTTAAATTCCATACACCTTCACTAGAATCATTTGGATAGTTTCAGGGCTAGAATTGTAAATCTCTACTATACAAAAGGTAAAAGGCAGCTGTTGAAAACTACCACTTCGTGACATAACATGGTGGACAGATCACATTTTGAGCTTTGGAGATGTAGACAGAATAATAAAGGATTACTCAAACGTGTGAATGAACCAAAATCAACTCCAGGTATGTTTTGATAAGGGAAGAACATTCTAATACAGCTTAAAGCTCACAGACAATTTTGCACAATATACGACTTTCAAATCTTATCGTATTACACAATACGTTACAATATCTCCCCACTAATGCTAAGAAAATGTACACACGATAAATACTGAACACCAAAATATATTGCTCCAGCTCTCATATATTGAACTATAAAAATGATATGGTAATTATTGAGACAGGCATAGATTGAGCATAGTAAGATTAAAAGAAAACACATAGCAGATGGATTGTACACTAGCAATGACCTCTGGAAAGCTTGTGTAAGATATAAGCCAAAAAAGTCACATCTCTGCGGACTGAGCTGAACCATAAATGACCGGCTCAGAGGGACTGCGAGGTGCAAAGGGGAAGCAACGTGAGGGAGCGAGGAGGTTCAGGAGAGGGAAGGAAAGGGGGAAAGAAAACAGACGAAAAAAACTTCAGCTGAGCTCACCAGCAAAGAGTTCGCCGCTGGTGTCAGAAAAGTTGCTAAATCTGGGCTACGTCTACTCAAGTACAACTCAAGCTCTTCATAATGTCAATGGAATTATGAGTTGAATTCAAAACTAACTGTACAGAGTAAAAGGCCAATATTACACAATTTTCCAATCTGTTATAATGCCCTCATCCAAAACGTACCCGGACTTGTGTCTTGTTTCATTCACACATGTTTAACACTGAAATCCTGCATATTTAGTCTGAGTTCTTCTCTCAAATGGAAAACACTGACATCATAAGTTACACCGCATGATAACATGTGGTACTACATGAAGTTCTCCACTGTGTTTTTAAACTTCATACACCTTCATTTCAGATCATTTGGGTGCTTTCAGCCCTGGAATTTCTAAGATATACTGAACTTAAGGTAAAATGTAGCTGTTAATTTTAAAACTTACCAATTCATTACATGACAAAGTGGAATAGAGCATTTTGAACTGTGGAAATGTAGACAGACTAATAATGAAAGTTTACTCAAAAATGTGTGAATGAAACAAAACACAAGTCCAGATATGTTTTTGATGAGATAACAAGGTTGTAACATGGCTAAAAGTTTTGCATAATATGGGAACTTTAAACTGGGTGATAGACCCATACATTATTTACACGAAAAGCTAATCTGTCTATAGGTTAACTTAGTACAAGCTCTGGAAGTAAACAAAATGTAGCAAATGTATTCAGTTTTAGTTAAAAAATGTTGATCAACTCTTTTGAAACACGCATTTCTAAAAACCTACATTCTACACCGGCTTGTCAATTCTTGTCTGGATGAACACAGCTTTGGGGGGAAGACACTATGCCCTTATTTAGAGTTAGGCAAAGTTTATAGATCCACATGGGAAATTATGACACAGTAGCTCACACAAAGAAAAACAAAATTATTAGCAACTAGCAAAAATAGCAGAAAATGATTTGGCTGTGATACTCGTCTGCATCTTCAAACTGAAAATGAACATTATAGAAGTCTGTACTGTATTGGGCCATGAATTTTGAAGCATGATATATTGCTAGAGATACATACAGCCATAATATTGAAACTACTTTATGACACAATAACCTAAAAGCAGGATAATCCCAGTAAACAAATGTTTAAATACACAGTGTCATTAAAAGCCCTGAGCTGCAACACATAAATAACAGAAAGAACCAATAATTATCATAGAAGTTATTTATTTAAACTTCTGCAGCTTAAATCTTTTCTTATTACATAATTTATGCGCCGTTACAAAATACAAAACAGCTTCTCCAATTCTTTTGTGCCTTCTGCTATTAAATTGCTAAACTCGGATGGTAGTGTTCTCTGAAGTTATTTGCATTCTCATATATTGTTGTATCGAGTTCCACTTGTAAACTGCAACAGGAAATTGACTCCTGTGAGATTTAAGCAGTGATAAAATGCTGTTACCTCTTCAAAAACATGAACCTGGAGTTGTGTTTTGTTTCATTCACACATTTGAGTAATTCCCTATTGTCTATCTACATCTCCAAAGCTCAAAATGGTCTGTTCCACCTTGTGATGTCATGTAGTGGTAGTTTTCATGTTAACAGCTACCTTTTACCTTTAGTCCAGGAGAAATTTAAATCATCGAGATGATTCTAGTGAAGGTGTATGGAGTTTAAAAA
Source organism: Boleophthalmus pectinirostris (assembly GCF_026225935.1). Classification (NCBI taxonomy): domain Eukaryota; kingdom Metazoa; phylum Chordata; class Actinopteri; order Gobiiformes; family Gobiidae; genus Boleophthalmus; species Boleophthalmus pectinirostris. The sequence continues at coordinate 20,578,542 of NW_026571153.1, read as the reverse complement.
CACAATGGAGCACTTCTTGTATTACCACATGACATCACAAGGTGGAATTTAGAGTTTGGAGTGAAGAACTAGACTAAATATAGAAGATATGTGTGTTAAACATGTGAATGAAACAAAACACAACTCCAGGAATGTGTTTGATAAGGATATAACATTATAACAGATCAGAAAAAAGTGTAATCATGGCCCTTTAAATATTCACCGCATCAGTTTGACCAAAAAAAAAAAAATTACGAGGTCAAAGCTCGAACTCCGAAGCCTAATTAAGACACACGCCTCGTAGGCATTATCAAACTGCTGGGGCCGAGCAGAAGCACATATGCCCATGACACCTGACACGCGAGCTGTGTACGGGGCGTCCCACTCACCATGCACTCTCCCCTCCGCACGCTCATTCTGGACGGAGCCTTTGTTATGAAAAGTGTGGGGCCTCTGTGCGTGTCTGCAACGGAGGGGGGTGCAGCCGGGGGTCGGAAGAGTTTGATTTCATAACCAACTGGCTCCGATTCCTCACTTTAGACGGAGATGACACGGAAAAATGCAATTACACTGTTTAGACTTGGCATTTTTCAACCACACATCACCAGCAAAACATGAGAAGGAATGCGCAATTTTTGAATTCCAAACACTTGAGGCCATTATATAGTAACATGATAGCATCGATTCACCACATGGAGAAAATCACTTTGTTTCCCTGAGCCAAGCCTGAAAAAAGGTGCACACAATTGCACTAGTTAAAAGGAAATATGAGACACATTAAGTAAAGCACACTTGATGCTTGGCCGCTTCCTCCAGGGCTCAAGTGAAACAAGAACTTAGTGTCAGAAAAACAGAGGGCCTATTAGTGATCCCTGGGGAACTCCAGAGACATCATGAAGAGAGGAATGCACAATTTACCCCAAGTAAGAAAGTAAGTTGAATATACTGCTACAAAACAAGGACTTTCACATAAAGTTAAATCCATAATTTCACTCTGTAGGCCAACAAGACTTAGTATAAAAAGCAAAAATGAGATGGGAAGAAGGAATGATAACCAAAATATGACAATAACATCTGGTTGTTTGTGTTTGTGTGTGTGAGAAGTGAGAACTGCTCGGAGATGCTGCTAATGAAGTGCCCTATGGGATCAATAAAGTTTTCTGAATCTGAATCTATTTTTGCTCAAGTTTTTGTATATAAGCAGGATTCGGTTTCAAATTGTTCACTGATGATGCAGATGGACAGAAGGATTAAGAAGTTCCACTACTTACAATGTTTTTTATTTCCTACAGCATCCCACAACAATGTAATTTACATGTTTTAATAACTGATTCTTTGTTCTAAATTGGAATTTTAAAAGTGATGTGAGGTCTGAATAAGAGGCCTCAAGAGTGAACAAAAAGAGGAACCAACTGTCCTTCAGACCAGTCAGAGTGAAGAGGGTTTTCCACCCCTATCTTTAAACATGCTAACAAAGTTACTTCATGTATTATTTGTGATGTCCCTTTGAACTTTTGAGCCTAACTGTTGCCTTACATGACCTTTGAAATAGGCTTTGCATGTGATAACAAATGAATGCAACACACTTGAACCAAAATGCAGTATTGCTTGTCAATACAACACAAATTAAGGGACCAAATATGGTTCAGAACCACAGAATTTTGATGGGAACCCATAAAAACAAAACAGAAACATTTGCAGTACCCCCACCATTAAAAAGAAAAATTCAATAAATCAAATTTTGTGTGGACAGCAACAATTGGGCCAGATGTCTATAAAACCATGTACCATTATAGACAAAGTTTTATTTCTATGATAATTTGAAAATTGAGGGGAAATACACTGGGAATTCCCCTTACCAGTTAATATAAGAGCTACAATGCACAAAGATAGTCCTTTAAAATCTAATTTATCCTGGTGACAACTAACAGACACCACCAATTAGCAAGTGTTAAGTGTAAAGATAAATTATGTTGCAAAAACAAGCAAATCTATAAAAATTTAATAAAATACAGATGAAGAAAGAGAATGTCTAACAGAACAGGCTCACGCATGACCCACAACAAAGCCCCAGAGGTGTTAAATGCAGCTTTAACCTCTGTGTAATACAACAGCACCACTAAAAAGTGGCTAAAACCTTGTTGAGGACACTCAGGACAAATACATGTTAAGTAAAATGCATTTACTGGAAGAAAAAAAATTATTTGGCTTATGTGATATCCCAGTGTTTTTCCTCCCATTATATTGTCAGGGCACCCCGCCAACAGTGCGCACTGTCACTCAAATTATGGGGCGCTAATCACGTATCGTTAAAACAAGTGTCTTCCCTATAAATACAGGCCATATTTTCTCTCATACTTTGCCTGTCTAACTCAGTCCATTCTACAATATGATCTGGTCCGGATTTTGCCGTAGTCGGCGCCGCAGCTCACAGACAGCAGTGCTAATGCTGCTTCTGCACTGTAAACCTGACAGAGACAGATGCAAAAACTGTCCCAGCTCAGGAGTAAGTTATATTAGAGACTGTTGATGATAATAACATGCTTACTAATAATTTGTGGTATTTTAGAGTAAGTAAATAAACTCCGCCTGCCAACCCAGTAAACCTCTTGTTGAGAAACCAATACATTCAAGCTAAGTTTAGCTGACACTTGGCAGATTTATTGTAGGTTATCAGTCATGAACAAAAGAAAGTGCTGGTCGCATTTACTACACATGACCTAGGAAGTGAGAAAACACAGCGCATCTTCAAGGCAACACAAACATTTAATTTCCTGTACGGCCATGTGACTATATACTGCACCAAAGTACACCCACCATCTAAATTATTACTAATAGCCGTAAACATTACATTTATTAAAAGTAAAAACATTGATAACAGCAGTAAATGTTGGAAATATAATGCATTCAAGAAGGAGTTTTTACAATCAAATTTGAAACAGAGATGGGAAGTCATGTGAGAGGGCTTATTAGAAGTGTGCAGGAGCAGACACTTGTGTGTATGTGTGAAAGCACTACAGATGCAGCATCTGTCCAGTGCATCTGCCACTGGTCTATAGCACAGAGCCCTGACACCAGAGCCCCAACAGAGTGGGGAACTGCATGCACCAATGAGATTGAGGAGCAGCCTGGTAACACTAAAAGAGGGGGCTAAAAGACCACTAGTGAGCCGTCGAAACTGTCAGGTATGAAAACAAACCCTTGGTCTGAAAAAAGAACCTAATAACATAGGGAGTATTTTACTTCTTTGGAGTATTAACTGCACATATAACATATTTAAATCACCATGTTACCTTTAGTTGTTTGCAAAATGCTGTAAATCGCCAAAATCTATAAATTATTAACATATTTTATATGTGTCACTTATAATATATCACATAAATCAATCCCCTTCAAAGTGCTATCACAACACAATCAGCGTGCATCCTGCTAATGAAGCGACTGCACATCGCATCAGGTTTGTCAAGTTGCTCTATACAGTTTTGTATCATGTTTTTATATATTTATGGAAAAATTGTTATGTGGGAGCATGGATGACATAGGCTTGCCAACTAACTAGCTATGGCCAAGGAGAGATTGCTAAAATACTCAAACCTGCATGGATGACATCTAAAACCTCTTTAGGTGTGCCTTTTATAGAGGGAACAATATTATGACATGGTAGAAAGCTAAAAAAAAAAAAAAAAAAAAGAAGTGATTTTGCATAATACCCCCTCTAAGTTTTTGTAGTACCAAGTTGTTAGATAATACATCCATGTCAATCACCCCACGAAGCATGGCGACTCTGGGACTATTCATAATCCTTGGGGAACTCCAGTGACCACAGTTCAGAATGGTGAAGAAGAAAACTCACTATACACAGACCTGCTGATGTCAAGACCAAGGGCCATAATAATAGAACACACTGTGTGTAACAACGATCTATTTAAACATTTTTTCAAACATATTTTTTTCTGGGGACACATGTATAATTTTCGTGATAAACTCTAAAAACAATTAGAAAATGGTCAAATCAAAATATGTACTAGAATGTAAATCGTATCAGATTACTCAAAATACCCCAAGTTAATACTGATATTTCTTTATTGTATTTGGTAAATTCCAAACAATTGGTTTGGGGTTTAAAACACAAAAATGCCAAAGTCCGGCTGCCAGCTCTACTGTTTCGGCTTTCAGAAAAGTATGAATTGTACAAACTGCAGAGTGGGAAACTTCACCATATTTGGCAAAAAGCAAATGTATGCTCAATAAAAGGGACATGAATCGTAAGATTCAGAAGGAAGTTTCAGCATCTTGCCCAAAAGTAACCTCCAACATGTGTCAGCACAGACACGCTAGATCATGGTGCCACTGCAGTTTGAGTTGAAGATTCATCATCGGTCATGCCACTGGGTACATTCGGCCTCTTAACTTAGTGTTGGCTTTGAATAAGTAAGGCCAGTGGTTAAATAGGCTTTTTTTTTTTTTTTTATAATGACTTGCTTAGAGGTGCAGTGCGCAATTTTTTTGATGGATGGTCTATCTGTCTTCACAGAGTTAGAGCTTTGCCTGAAATGTTTCATGGTATGGCATTAAACATATCCATCTAGCTAGCATTTGTTCATTATGGGTGTTTAAATTGCTCAAAAATACAATAGGTTTAATCTCTACTGTGGAACATTATTGACAAAGCAATAACATTTCCATGGAGACAAGCAAGTGGCAGACCCTCCACCAAAAATGTTATTGATAGTTTTATTTCCATCACAGGTATATTCTGGCATTATTCTACAAACAGTCATATTTAACATGTACTGACCGAAAAGGTGTAGGCTGAAGTTATGCAGTGCACCGTTAAATTAAAGATATTCTGAAAATGCAACTGGAATCTAGGATCAGAAAATTCAGACTTTTATAATACTGCTGATGTGAGTAGCCTTCCCCACTTCCACACAGGGCTTTCCAGTGCATTTGAGAGTGAGCCCAAAGGCAGAAAGCATCTTGTCCTCATGTGCACAGAATGTGTAAGAGGCGCTCTCCCTGGACCCCAGTGCGTGCTAGTGCCTGCTTCTCTCACTGCTTGTGTGTCTCTGTATTGTATTTCCAGTCGAGTAGCCTCCCTGACACGGCGCCCCTGCAGGACCCCGAGCTTTAGCTGCCCTAAAAAGCCCCAGAAGGACTGCCTGTGCTGCTGCCTGACAGAAAGTGGTGGAAGATGTTGAATGAGTAGAGACGAGGGAATGTGAGTGAACAAGAGGAGAGAAGAGGACAAAGAAGAAAAACACGATGCACTGAGATGTGTTGTGTGCCTCTTAGTCACAATGTTGGTGACTGTAGGCATGGGGATATATTGATATATATACAGTATATATATTCGTTGTCATGATTATCATGGCCTAAATAATTGCGATTAACGATAATATCACAATCATTATTAAAGTTGTTGACAGTTCAAAATTTTTGGATATGAATAATTATAATTTTAATGAGTTCCATATTTAAAAGGGCCCATGTTATTTTCTGATTTCTGTTATGTTTTTTCCTCATCACAAACATACAGTTGTGTTTTGTTTCATTCACACACGTTTAATGCAAAAACTCTGCAAATCTGGGCAGAATTCATCTCTCAAACTGAAAATACTCTGTTACACTGTTCCACCTTGTGATGTCATGTGGTAATAAAGGAAGTGCTCTAGTGTATTTTTTAAAACTCCATACAAGTGCACTAGAATCAGTTGGATCATTTGAGACTTGGAATTACCAATCTCTACAATTTTGAGTATTTTGAGTTTTGGAGATGTAGACAGACTAATAATAAAGGACTACTCAAACAAGTGTGAATGAAACAAAACACAAGTCCAGGTATATTTTTAATAAGGTAAAAGCATTATAGCATGGCTTAAAGCTTAAAAGAGTCAATATAAGCCCTTTAAACAACTGCCACAGTAATGTTCTTTGTTATAACAGAAAACATTGATCTAGCAGAAAACTTTATGGTCACGCTTTTTTCTGCACATTTTGGTGATAAAATAGCAATTGTTTTTGTTGCCGATTATCACGATTATATAAAAAGTCCCGCAAACGATTACTGTCTACCCTTTTTATCACAATATTATTGTGTGTTGTCCCATCCCTATTGGTGACTGTCATATTTCTGGCCATTGAGTTAGTCCCACTGGCAGCACATGAATGAACCAGACACATCAAAAAGACGCTCGGGGCCCCTCCATCCAGAACAGGACAATATGTAAGCATTCATTTTACCCACAGAGAGCCACGCGTAAAAAGAGGCTAGCCGCTTCCCAGAAACAATGACACAAACACCAACAAGCAAACAAGTCTGTACAGAGGCTTCCAGGAGCAAAACCACAACCATCCATCAACATTCAGGGTCCATCCAGCGCTGCTCCCACTGACTCAGAACAAGAGAAGTGTGCCTAATCAAAAACGTGCAGGAGGCTGGTCTGAGGAAAACTGAATGCTCCAACAATACAGGGCATGGGGAGTTCATGCAGCCAGGCCAGGACACAGAGCTTTGGGATTGATGCAACACTGTGTAAAATAAGCTTAAAAATAGGAAGCATTTTATGTAAGTGCAAGTAATACTCCTGTAATGGAAAATCATATTTAAACGGTCCTATTTTCTGATCTTTTCTGGTTATAATGTTGCTTCAAAGTAAGAAAATTGTGTGTAATATAGGAGCTTTACAAAATGGCAAATGATAAAAAAGTTTAAAAAAAAAAAAAAAAAAAAGTTTGAGCTCCCCACTATTCAGTATTGATTGATTGGCTAGGCAATTTTTAAACCAAATTTTAATAGCGATCAAGATCTAGACTTTATTAACTGTCAATGATTGGCCAGCTTAGGTTTAGATCTACAGCCAATGGTGTCAGTAAAAACATGTGGTTTGGAGCAGACTTTGGAAGAGGCAATCTGACTATAATTTCTTTTTTCCTTTGTTTTGCAAAAGAAAAATGAAATCCTGATTGATCAATATGAGTTAAAAACATTTGATTGGTTGATAAACTTACTGATAATAAATCATTACACTTAGGCAAGTCACAATAACAAATTTTGAAGTGAGATATATTGCTGAAGAAAATACAGACTATACACGAGAATACTGAAACAAAACCGGAAAGGAAATATCTCCACAAAAAGTATTCTAAATGTACAATAATGATAAAAAATATGAAATGCAATAAATAAACAGTTAAGATTGCATAATTTAACCTCATAATTAAACCTTCTACAACTGAAATGTTATCATATTGTAATTTGTATATTATATATATATATATATATATATATATATATATATTATTATTATATTATTTTTTTTTTTTTTTGCAATGAAAAGTACGAAGAAAAAAGTACTCAAATATATTAACCCTCAAAAATGATTGTTCCATTATTGATGTATTGAACAATAGTCAATAAAGTAATTATCGTGACAGGCCTATTTTTAACAAAAGCATGTTATTAAAATCCTATCTAGGACAGTGGTTTTGTGCTGGTCTCATTTTGCATTTTTACACTGTGACCCCATTTTCATATTCTCTTTTTTAATTTATAATAAAACAGGAAAGCCAGCATCACTTTTAACAGCTCCAAAAATAGTGGTATAGAGTGTGTGTATATTGGGTTGTGCTTTGTGCGTGTAGACTCACCTTGTTAGGCGCTGTGGCTGAGGGCGCTCCCCAAACTTCCTGCAAAAAGACACAGCAACAAGAGCAACATGAGTGGAGCTGCTTCTCAACCACAAATACACCAAGTAAACACCAGCACACAAGTCTACACACGGACTCAAACATTAATTGCCTTTGTTTTTGCCACCCACTTCAACAGCCAGCTTTTCTTAGCTTGTTTCCTGGTAGGGTTGTCAAAGGTATCAAAAATCAGATACTAATCACAAGTATTGGTACTAAAAAACACTCACAGGACAGATATGAACCTTTCCTGAATAGCTTTAGAATGATCTTGAGATGTATCAGAACAAGTACAAGAGCACAGACTAGTATACGCACATGGACCACTATGAAACCTACCTGGACGACTGAAGGAATACACAGATATAAGGCCACATGGTAATATAAAAGAAAGGTGGAGGGGCCATCACATCTTTTTGTTCATGGAGATATAAATGCTTTGTCTATGGTATTAAACCTTTCTGTCTTTAGAGACCAAACCAGACCAAGTTGCAGGTTAGATCTGTGGAGTGGCAACACTGCTCACAGTCAGAATGCCTGTGTTTCTCTGTATATTTCAGATATAAAACCACTTGTAATTTAATAAATGTAAGGAAGAGCTGTTTAATGACATACTATGAAACATTCTAGGTAGAGCAATGACATACCCATAGAAACAAGGGAGTGACTAAACCCAAACCAAAAAGGTACATAGTGCACTTTTAATGCTGAAGGAGTTTTTTTTTTTTTTTTTATAAATATTATGGTATCAGAATCAGCAATGAGTATTGAGTCTAAACTTTAGTATCGAAATAGAGTTTGAAATTTTCACAGTGATGACGGCGCTATCGCCTAGAATAGCAACGTAAAGAAAACAATAGGCCTCAGCTGATTTACAGTGAGTAAATAGAGCAATTGTCAACACCCATCCATTTTGGTTATCTAGGATTTTACAACCTGCTGTTTTAAAAGGTCAACTCAGCTCAACATGTGGCTATGATTCAGGCACTACTGTTGACTGTGGCTCTGTTACTTTTAAGTAGCGTGCTGATAAAATATGGAACAGATACAGTAAGTGTTCTGGCTTCACGAGGGCTGATCTGAATTGTAAAAAGGGGACTGTTTGACTTGATAATTTGACGGTGCTTCTGCCAGTTCAACAATGTATAATGCTGTAGCTCGAGGATAGAAATGCCTGGAAGAGGTTGAAAAGAGCTTCTGCATTTTAGCACAGAACTGTAATGAGGAAAGTGCAATAACAGAAAGAGACGGGGCTACTGGGGAGTCCGCTTTAGGTTCAAACATCCAGCAGAGACGTCAACGAAATATTAAAGGTGCACTATTTAACTTGGTTAGATTGATTAAACTACAAGTAGTTCTATAGCTCAAAAATAGCTAGAAAAACAGCCATTCTGACTGTGAGCAGAGTTGCCTCTCCACAGATTTGACCAGTAACTTGGTCTGGTTTGGTCTCCATGAAGATAGACATCTCCATGGAGACAAGCATTTGAGGGCCCCTCCACCAGAAAAATTATGCAATGCACTTTAAAAGGGCCCATATTATGCCTAATAATGGGTTTAGTTTCACTCACATGTTCGAGTAATAACACATAACACTTGTGTTGTGATTTCCAAGATACCCAAAGACATGAGTAGATAAAATGTAGCTGCAGTCTTGTGCTAATGAGCTCAAAACGCTCCGTTTCACCAGCTGATATCATCGGGTGGGACCACGCTTCCAGCCTATACACTTTCACTGAATGTTTTAATCTTTGCAGCTCCTAAATTACTAGGGCTGTTGGTTCCTTTTTGATCAGTCAGTTGTGTCCTACTCATCCATTTTTATTCACCAATATTTTTTTATTATCGATTAAATATGGACAACAAGAAATGAGAAAACTCGGGGTGAGTTAGCTGAATAATTTAAATGATGCCAAAAAGCTAAGGACTACATTCAAGATCAAGATATTTTGTATTCAGGAAATTATACATACTTTTACCCTATCATATATATGTGAAGTTATAAAACATGGAATGCCAATGTTAAGAAGTACTTAAAAAACAAAACAAAAATCATTATGTGACCATGACCTTTAATACAGGTTAAACAAGGTCTTGACTTGCCAAAAGTAAATAACAAACTGCTAAAAGTTTGAAAGGAGAAACTGAAACCACAAAGCACATGGCTTATTTGTGTAAATGCCGACCGTAGCCGCAATTAAAAAAAGTGCCTCATGTCACACCTAATTTCACACCCTAACCCAGTGGAAAAGGTTGACTTCTGAAACAGAGCATACTTAATACTTGAAATACAAAATATTAATAAAATCTAAACACAGATTTTAAAACATTAAAGGTGCACTGTGTTGATTTTCTGATGTAGAGTCTGCTGCCTGCTTGTCTCCATAAATAAAACAGTTTTGCTTTGGATGTTCCACATTATAAAGATCTAGCCAATATTTACTCAATTACAGGTGCTTTTATTGCTAAAAATACCTTGAAAAATGCATTGTGAGTTGGCCTACATTTCAACAGATCTGACCTGTAACTTGCTTGATTGTGCCACTCGTCTGTCTCCATGGAGTTAGACAGGTTTGGTGTCACACTGTAGAATATTCTAGGCAAAACAATAACATCTCCATGGAGACAAATGTGTGGCAAGCTCTCTACCAGAAAAGTTATGCAATGCACCTTTATCAAACTGAATATTTTGAATTCTTCCACATTGTAATTAGTAAACCCTACAAAAGTGCCCATTGGTATAAGATTTGCTTTCCAGACATCATTTGAACTTCCTTTAATAAAAGAGAAAACAGTTACAATTAGTGAAGTGTCAAGAGTATTTTATAGCGTGAGTCATACCTCCACATCCCTGACACGTGCACAGAGGGAAACCACAATACAAAAATAACATGCAAACTTGTGACACATCAAACACTAAAAAAATAACTTTTTTGGTTAATTTCTGCTTTTTGTTCTTCTCTGACGTCTTTGAGCTCATAATTTTTGCTGAGTGCAGTCATAATTTCCATTGTCATATCCTCAGAAGACACAGTGACTAACAAGGTTACAGCGGTTCAAAGTTAATGAGATGGAGACTTTCACAACTCACTTAAAACTTGGATTTATCTGCAGAACGCCGGTTTGAGGATTCGTTCTGTTCGCTGTGACCCAGACAAGGACAAAACAGGAAGAAATGTCATTAATGCAGGATGTGTCTGTTTTGTTGACCAAGTGCCAGTGACTGATGTAATAGCTGTGAGAGGGCCTTTGACCTTTATAACCAGAAAAGACAAAATTCTGAGTAGAGGGGAGAGAGGAGAGACGCCACGGTACTCTTGATCTACTTCAAGAACTTACCATTTTATTTTGAGACTTGTCAATTCCCACTACGAGATTTCGAGTCAGCTATTCCATTACGTAATATGTCTTACTTTGATTAAGACCTCTGCCAAGGCATCAGACTGGTCTTAATCAAAGTAGACAATAACTTTTTGACAAAAATAGACAAAAAAAAGTCCGCAATCAGACAAAAAAAAAAAAGTTGGTATGTCAAGTTCACCGCAATGTCCACGGCTATCATTGACAGTAAAAATGCGGGCTCATTTGCAACATCATATGAAGTGTGCAATCATAAAAGGTGCACTGTGTAACCTTTCTGGTAGAGGGCCCGCCAGTTACTTGTCTCCACGGAGATGTTATTGCTTTACCTCCAATATTCCAAAGTATGGCACTGCACTTTTCAATTTCTATAGAAACAAGCAGTAAAAATGCACATTTTTAAATGTATTTTTGAGCAATAAAATCACCATAATTGAATAAATGCAAGTTACACTCTACCTTGAAAAAAGAAGTTTGTGAATGACAAAATTGTTCTTGGTAAAAAATAAATAAACAAATAAATAAATAAAGGTAATCTAAGCATGTCTGACCTCAAAAAAATAAAATAAAATAAATAAATAAAATAATCACTTCATGTCAACTCCTCCACCCACTGATCACAGTATATTTTATTTGTACTTACACATTTCTCTAAGTATGCTTTATTTGACACCAGTCTCTTGGTATTTTTGCTACTTATTTTGAATGTATTACTACCATTTCTATATTTTCTCTTTGTTATTGTGATATATTGGCATATGTGAGCTACTGTGGCCAAATAATTTCCCTTATGGATCAATAAAATTTGTCTAAGTCTAAGATCAGTTTTCAGTGGGTTTTCTTGAGCTCTACTGTTGCAAACTCTTTAGTCACGTTCTTTCTTAATGGCAGCTGTGATGGACAGATTTTCCCCATGTGGAGGAAGTGGAAGCCGAGCCTGCTGCTGATAAGTGTGTCAGAACATCTTACATGCCATCAATAAACACACAGATAGCATGTCACGCCGTCGATTAAGGCGTTACCGCGACGATGTGCTGTGAAAAAGTGGGGAGAAGCATGGAAACAAATAAAAGGCATGAAAATAGCTGGGAAGACGCCGAGGGTAAAGAGAAAGTGGGAGAAAGTGGATGTGTGATTGGTGCAAGAGGCAGAAAGAGCTGGTGGAGGTGGAATAATTATAAAGCAGGGCAATCGATAAGGTTCCCACAGTGAAACAGCGCTTGCCTGGGATGGCTAATGGATTCCAGACGGCTCTCCTCTCCCCCGCCTGCTCCTTCTGTTAAACCTTAGCCCCCTCCGACGCTAACGGGCCACGCGGGGGGAAGGATACTGCAGGGAAACTGAAGTCAGACCGCTGAAGAAAGATGGAGATGATGGTGGTGGTGGTGCATAGAAGATGGACTATGCGAAGGGCTTGGTGCAGTTTTAGAGTATTATCACGATACTAAAATTTCAAAACAATTCGATTTTGATACTAAAGAACAGACATCTTGTTTTGATATTATTTTTTAGTGTGGTTTAATATTAGATTTTCAATATTTTCTACTATTAGGGTTGTAAAAAGTATTTTATTCTACAGTATGGTGCAATGAGGATGGACCATGCTAAGGGTTTGGTGCAATGACCAAGCCTTGGTACAATTTGAAATCACTACTAAAATTTCACTCAATTTCGATACTAAAGAATAGACTCAATACTCTCTACAGATTTTGATATTTGTTTAGAAAATATTGTAATTTTTAACACAAAGTAATATCTATAATAAAATATTGTATTTGTTTATTATTCCATGTGGTCTTACACTACTTGTGATAAAACACAAGATAAATGTGATTTTTTATTTTTTTATATTTTTCCATTTTCTGCTAATAGTCATGAGTATTTTATTTGACACCATGAATTTAATTTTGGTACACACTTCATGCTTGAAAATCAGTAGACCACAAGTTCAGATTTTCATAAGTGGTGATAAAAATGGTGGAGGTCATGGGTGCAAGATGCTTCTGCGAAAAACCACCATCCTCTTCACCTCTGAGAAGTCACACCTTCAAACTCTGACAAGCAAACAACAACAAGACAACACAGGAAAACCACAGCCATGTGCGCTACTGCTGCAACTACTATTCCTTCTACAACTCCCCCACACCATGCCTCTGTGGGCTATCTGAACCAGCACTGAGGCCAAAGGTATGGGTGTGCATTGCCTCAGAGTCTGACAATACAATACTTATGATATGGATATCACGATTCGATATATATTCCCATTCTAAAACAATGGATGATATATTGTGATTTATCAATAATTACTTCTAATAATATAGTCAACTACACCTTCACAAGAACAGAATTGTATGAAATATAGTTTTTGAGTTTATTTTGTAATTATGAGAACAGTGAATGTTGCTGAAAATATTATTCTGATGCATTTTGAATTGATTCGACAATTGTGCAAGTATTACGATATATCACTGAATCGATTTTTTCTTACACCCCTAGCCAGAGGTCTCCAATTAACCTGACGGCGAAAACATTTCCACATTACAAAACTGGGGTCCACAAAAATCTGCCAAAGACAATGTTTTATTTGCCAAAATAACTTTGGCCTTGTTAAGTCCAGACTCAAAACTCATCTATTCAGACTGGCGTTTAACACTCAGTAATGCAGTGACACTTTGCTCAATTGGTTTTATTTCATTGTTTAATGTTTTGCATGTTTTTATATTGTGTTGATTTTAATGTGAAGCACTTTACAACACTCGAGGTGACCAAAGGACTCTATCAATAAAGATTAATTGAAAATGCAATGGTAAAAATGGTGTTAATGAAAAGCCTAAAGTGTGCATTTATGTCATGTAAGTAGTGTATTCATTTTAAATACAACACAGACAAATATAAAAATAATTTTCACTTGCTCCCTGCATGTTTGCTTAATGGAAGGTTTAGTTTGGCAAAGTGTGCCAAGTATGCCAAGAGAGGGTTATATATACACAATCATATGCATTCAACATTAGGTATTACACTTAAAGTTGATGAGGAAGTCTGACCTTGATGCAATACAATGCTTTTAAAGGGCCCATTGTATGCTATTTTCTGCTGTTATAATATTGTTTCCTCATCCCAAATATACCTGGAGTTGTATTCTGTGTCATTCACACGTTTAACACACAAATCCTGCATATATTTAGGCTGAGTTCATCTCTCAAAACTGAAAACGCTATTCCACCTTGTGATGTCATGTGATATAACAGCAAGTGCTCATTGTATTTTTAAACTCAATACTGTGTTTCTGAATTCCACACACCTTCACTGAAATAATCTGGATCATTTCAGCCCTGCCAGTCTCCACTGACAGCTTTACATGGTGGAACAGAGCATTTTGTGCTTTGGAGATGTAGACAGACTAATAATAAATAATGACTCAAATATGTGTGAATGAAACAAAACACAACTCCAGGTATGTTTCTGAGGAGGTAGCAACATTAGGACACAGCTTAACATAGCTTAAATCTCACAAGAGTCAATTTTGTGTAATAGAGGACCTTTAACCCCCATAAGGTTGTCAGTCATTGCAGGTCAGGGTCAATGGAGGGGAAAAGGAAGCTCCGAGCAAAAGGGATTTTGCTCCATCCGCCACAACAACTCTCTCTCTTCCCTGGCTCCTTCCTCTGACCATTTCCTGCTTACTATGGACATAATAGGAGAAATGAGATCAGAAGGTAAACACTATTAGGTCTATTAAGTCATTTGTCACAGTTTAAGCTCTGCAATCCAATTCATCAGTTAAAGAAGGAAGGAGTTTTATTTTTATGAGCCAGGTTAAAGAATGGGTCTGTCACAATAAATTTCAAAGCACGATATATTGCTACAGAGAAATACTGCGATACATGTTTGTAAAATCCCTTAGTTGTCCAGGTAGGATCCATGGCAAAAGAGAAATTCTAGGAACTGAAGAAATGAATAAGCATCTTGGATGAGCTGCGCAACATATTTGATCAGAAAAAACTTTGTCTAGTTTGAATTGAACCTCTCCATGCCACTGCAATAAATGATAATATTCTAATATATCAAGATAATATAACTACTTTATGCCACTGACACAAAACAGGATAATCCCAGTAAACAATTTTTTTATATATGCAGTATCATTAAAAGTAATTTATTCCAACCTCTACAGCTCAAATATGACATTCTTACATAAAAATGGCAAAAATCTGACTTTTGGGAGGAAAAAAAAAAAAAAAAAGGAGTACGAAATATAAATACTGAGGCCTGAAATAAATTGTTAGTCTTCTTTTCAACAATAAATTGATATAGTAATTATTATGACAGGCCTTCATATTTGGCTTTTTTATTTAATTTTGTCATATTCTAAACAAATAAAATACCCTCCAGTATTTATTTCCTAAGCATAAACAATACTTTTCAATCATTGCCACAAAGAAAAGTCAGATTTCTTCTTGAACTCTGCTCCAAACTCTAACTGACAGAGGACCTGTGGACCTCTGATAGGCCTGTCACAATAACCAAATTTGAAGTGCGATATTTATTGCTGAAGGAAATATTGGTGATAAACAACAATATTGAAACTAAACTAAACTTTATACAACTGACACTGTTTTCAATTCAAATTTCATTAATTACACGGCTCTACCTGGTCGGTCCATTTCACAAATAGTACAGGACTGGCTGTTGCACACAAACACTATTCAAATCATAGTGCAAATCACTCACATTACTGATAACATCATGCATCACAGTATAGCCATTATGAAAAACTTACAAATACTAATAACATAGACCTGTCACAGTTATTTCTATATCTATTTATCGTGTGTACAATTTTTAAAAATATATTTTTTTGGCTATATGATAACATTTTAATTGATGAGACTCATTACAAATGCAAACTAACTATTACAGTATTTATTGCAGCTCATGTTTTTTTAACCATATTTTACATTTAGAATAATCTTTGGGGGTAATCCTACTTTAGGGTTTTTGTATCAGTGGCATAAGATAGTTTAAATTGTATCGTTTGTCGTCAATATTTTCTTCATGAAAACATCACACGTCTAAATTTATTATCGTGCCAAGCCTACGTGAAGACGCAAGAATTTTACTACAAATCAGTGACGTTCACAAATTGTACTTTGTTAAAAATGCCAGGTCCATTTGCAGCTCCAGAAGATCAGATATAAACTGCCTGCTCCTTTTGATTTAATTTCACGCCCCTGGTTTGGCAGAAGCACCTCTGTTTGTCAAAAGCCTGACTGGTTTGAGACTGACAGAAGAAAACTACAAATATAACCACGGCGAATGTGAGCGCAAGTTTCTGTCAGGATTTGGAAAAGTTGAGGAATCCAGTTCATGTCATGTCAACAATATGTCTGTGAGTGTTTATGAGGCCATGTTTGTACCTTTTTGTAAGAAAATGGCTGGTATCTCTCGCACAGATATATATATATATATATATATATATATATATATATATACCTATATATATTATGATATATTATATACACTTTTCTAAACACTCAAAGACGCTGTACAAATACAATTAAGAGCATATATAAAACAAGGTAATCTGACAAAATATAAACGTATAGGCATGCTAATAAAGTAGGTTAGACATTAAAAGTACAATAGATGGGTTTTGGGCAGTTTTTCTTTTCCATTTGAATAAAATATATAAATAAATAAACATAAATCAACTAAATGTGCTACCACCATATCCACAGGGCACACAATGACACCACACATGTAAAATAAAATGAAATAAAACTCCCCTGCCACTATTCACAGACATCAAGATATCTTGTGTTAATATAAACTCATTTACCACAGCTAAAGTTCACACCTCTTGCATACATGTCTCACCTCTCTCCATTTCTCTCTTACTAAAGCCAAAAATAAATCAATAATTAAATAAAACTTAATGGGATGTGTGTGTTTGCTGTTAATCTAGAAAAAAAAAAGATGATTAACATTTACCCCAATTAACCCAATGCAAATAAAGGCCACCAGTAATTCCAGAGCAAAACCAATACTCCGTTATGAAACATGCATGAACTCATATTTTGTTTTGTTTAATAAGTCAACACCTCTAACAACTTGCAGATACAACTTTTTGACAGAACGAAACTCCACACCCAGCCTCCCCTCAGGCCCGCAAAAAAAGAAAACATGCAGCCACAAGCTCCCCAGTCAGAGGAGCATCGAGAGAAACACTAAATCTGCTTGTCAAATCTGATTTCACACAGGGAATAACATTTACATTATTTTTCTCTGCTGATGTGCGGTTTTGTCTCCCATTCCACTCCTTCTGAAAAATATCAGCTAAATAAAATGCAAGTCTGGCATTTATTTGTACAAACATACAGTATTATAAAAACTTGATTTTAGTATTAAAATGGGAACAAAAACATTTATTGCACAAATCAATCAACTGAGAACCAGTGCTGCTGTGTACAGTAGGCCTGTCACGACAACAAAACTATTCTAAATGGATAATACAGTTACAAAAACACAAACTGCACAGCTCAAATCTGCACTGAAAAATACCAAAATGTTCCTCACTAGAAAGAAAAACTCCCCACAATAAAATTTGACCCCCAAAATGTATTCTTTCTTCTAACATATATTGAACAATAAGTCAATATAGTAATTACACTATACAAACAGATGGATGAACATGATGAGCTCATTCAGACCTATTTTTAAATAGTGAAATAAATATCCTAGTAGCCTGAAGCCATTACTTTGAACAGACAAATGTCGAATTTCATATTGACCACTTTTGCACAAAGACGGAAGGTACTCTGGCATATGAGACAGTGGTGACAGGGTGAGCTGGCAGGTTCTATGAATAGAGTAGACCACATACACGTACACACGTACACACATGCACACACACACGCCTGTACCATGTTAGTACAGGGCGATGGGGGGCTGATTGAGAGGGTGTGAAACCAGGCTGCTGTTCTGTGGTCCAGGCATCTGACAGTTGTGACTGACAGTCCAAACAGCACATGAGGGAAAACGAAGCATCAGCGCCCCAAAGCACCCCCCCTCCCATCTTCCCCCCGACCCAGATACACAGAGACATGTCCATGGTAGAGCTAACGCAAACCTACACTCATCACTCTGGAGCTCAGGCAGGTGTCTGAGAACTCAAAGTGTCCTGATCTTCTTCAATGTCACAATATCATGAAAGTTGGTGGGATGAATCCTGTTGTAAATATAAATGAGTTTTACACCAATTCAAGAAGGAGTTTGTGAGGAAAAGTTGAAAAATATGTTGAAAATTGCAGGAAGTGCAGAATTCTATTTTAGAGAATTCTATATCGAGGACATCCCAGTAAGGAGAATTCTATACAAAAGTTGGACATAATTTTCTCAAAAAAAAAAAAAAATCTGATATTTTAAATAACATTTCAACAAAGCAAAGGTGTTTTGTATTCTAATATCTGTGTACATTAGAGGACTTTTGGCCCAGTGTACAACATGGTTGCAAGGTAACAGTTATGAAATTCCCTAGCATGATGTCATGATTTCCAGGAAATTAAATTTTCAATCTTAAAAATGACCATGATCTTAACCGTGTTTTAATAAAATGAGTAGTCTGCTCTGTCATAGGCACTTTAAAGGAGGTCAAAGCATGCAGTCATCTTAAACAGCATTTTGAAACCAAGTTGATGCCCAAGAAAAAAATAGACTACCAGACAAGGTACGCCAATTCCTGTAACCAAAGCTACCCGTAAGTGATAAATTGAGCACAAAACTGAGAAAAGTTATTTCAGCCACCTTTACTAGTACTGAGAATAGAAACAGACAACACATAGTAACAGTCAAAAGTCTGGTCACACCTTCTCATGCATTCTTTTTTTTTTTCCCCCCCCCTCTGTTTTTACTACTTTCTGATGAAGTCTCGTGAAATGTTTTTTACTTCATAGCTGTGCCTTCTCCACATAAAGAAATGCCAAACATGCAAAGCAGTAGGCAAATCATAGGGTGGCTAAATCAAAAACAAGTTTAGTTATTTTCAGTTTATTTTTTGTTTACTACATCCTATATGTGCCCATTCATAGTTGTGAGGCCTTCAGAGTGGATCTACAATGTAAATAATAATGGAAACAAAGAAGTAACATAAATTAAAAAGAGTATCTAAACCTTCGACCGGTAGTGTACATGCATAATTAACTTTAGTGCATAACAGTGTGCCATTGCTGATAAGAATTTACAACCAAAGATAACTACTAAACTGCTGCTGAAAATATGGAGACGAAAGCGCTCCATCTCTAATTACTTTATGTATCCACTGGCATCAATAAACACCTACAGCCAGAGAAGGAACTGCAAATCTGCTGAGGTCGATCTATCACACGCCCTGTCTGTAAACATGTCCACAAATCTCACTCTGCCTCTCTGTACGATATTTTCACAATATACATGCAGTCTAACAAAACAGTCAATGTGCTACTTTTCCTCATAAAATGCCTTGACAAGACTTACTAACCCAAAGAACTAAGATTTCAAAGTGCTTATAACATTTATTTCTTCATGTAGTCTTTGTTGAAACAGAGCAAAGGATCATGCTTTATGTAGTTCCTCTGTATGTTTTGCTTTATGTAGTTCCCTCTGTTTTTTGGCCATTGCTGCATCATAACTATTAACTTATGTGACTTAAAACACTTGCGATGGTTCACGATATTATTGAGACACTTTTGACGATACAGCATTGCGATATTTTGGTTATTTTTACATCCTTAACAACCACCAACTGTCCAATCAGTGCTCTCATCTGGCATTCAACCTGAGGGGACACCAACTACCACAACTGCCACACCAAATTCTTTACTGGAACAGGGAGACATCACCACACAGGGCTTTGTAATTATGTGCACTCCAAGCCTTTTATTAATTCCTTTACACAGGACTTCATAAAAAAGGGCAAGGCGAGGATTATTGCAGTCATGTTTTATAATATATTACTGAAAAATAATCTTTTTTTCCCTACTGGTCTTCGGAAATCCCCTGAAGTCCAAATCACAACATGTGCAGATGCCAGACGCCATTCATTCATATGCTCAAGGTCAAGGGTTAGGGTTTGACCTCTGGGGTCAACTGGCAGGCAGTGGGAGCAGGGAGTCACATGGAGTGGAACAGATGAGTTTTTACACATTTAAACTGAGTATTTGTGATAGTGTCATGCCTGTTGCTGCCTATTGACATTAATTAGACAGAGATCAATGGATAAAAAATCTAGAGAAAAACAGGGAGATGAGACAAAAAAAAAACATAATTTTTCCTCATATTGATGAATTTTCATTTTGTGTTATTATAAACAAATAAAAAAATGTCAATTTCCTGAACAAACAATGACAAAACAAAATTCATGAAAGTTTTTGGACTGAAGTGATTTTAAAAGCTTGCCATTTTCAAATTGACTTGTTAGCACTGCAAGCCAAACCCACCAACAAAAGTGGGCACGAGGCTAATGCTAACTGTGAAATTAGTAAGAGAGACTGAAGCTAAAGTCTAGTAGCATAATTACGCATTTTCCTAGTTCCCTGTGTTTTACAGCTATTTGAATGTCCTCTTGTGCTCTTATACATGATGCAGCAGTGACAGCACATAGACATTCGGACATACAGCCCAGGGACAGTGTGTGCCTCAAACAGCACTGTGAAGGATTAGGCCTATAAAAAGGTGTCTGGTTTCCTCGCCTGAGGGCTGATGGCTGATATCACAGCTCATAGAGTGGCTGTACACCTCATTATCAACACTGGGGCTCCCTGGTGCTTCCACTGGCCCAGCATCGCCCAGGGCCACACCGCTAACATCAAACACATGCACCTAACCTAAATAAAGCCAATTGGTTTTGGAAAAGCTCGTTCCAGGGGACAAATTTCTCCAATATATCAAGTATGTTAGAAGAAATTGTCAGTTAATTCAAGTCAACAGATACTTGAATGCCTTAAGGACAATGTAGCAGGGTAATAGCTTCAAGTGTAATAGGATCTTAACCACGGCACTGACTCAGAGTCCTCAGAGTCTTGATAATAGTTTTATTTGAAATTACTGGACGCCATGTTCCACAAAAACAAATCAGGTGTTCCATTGCTCACACCTAGAGGCAGGGGTTTGTAATTTTGGCTTTATGTGTTCCCACTTTAAACCATAGACTGTATAAAGAAGTAGGCTAAGGGAGTGTTCGGCTCCACTCAACTGAAGCTCACAATGCTAGAGGTTATAGTCGAGTTCCATATTAGGAACAGAAATGTATTTGTGAACAAAATAGCTTAATAAAAACACCAGGATCATGTAGAGCGGGTTATGCCGAACATTTTAAGACCAAAATGATGGGCCACTGCAGCATTTACAGAGAAAAAGGTGACAATTTTCCAAAGTAAAGTCAACTGGAAACAGAGTCAATGGAGCCAGAAGCACCCCCATGAACACATTTATATATACAGTCTATGCTTTAAACTCACACAACTAGATTCATGTGGCTTGGCTTGGCTGGACTATTCTTGAACTTTTCAACAATATCCAAATATTGCTAACGTCATACTGTGCCTATCCGAGATACGATAAATTAAAAAAAAAATTTATTCAGCTAGCCCCAGCTTTTTCATTACAGAAAAAAAACAAAAAATGGTGGAAATAAAAAGTCTCGCCAGGCAACGTGTGTGAGAGGACATGATTCTCACTGAGAGAATTCTGGAAAAGTGTGCCTGCTAGCTGCGTTTGTACTGGCAGTCTGTTGAAAAAAATACCTGCATACTGATGTCACAAGCACAACGCCAAGGGGTTTGCTGGCTTTGGGACACGCTCACTTCCTCGGAAAGCTCTGCAATTCTGTGTGTGGCTTCTATTACGCACACATCTCTCAAGCACATATTTAATCATTGAGAAAAACTGCAGGTACGTCGCCAGCCAAGTGGGCACTAAAGCTTGTATTCTAAATCAACCCTGGACGGGAAGCGTGGCACAAAAAGGGAATCCTAGACAACACGTACGGCAACAGGAAGTAATGGCGAAAGGTTCTCTGTGAGTCTGAGCTAGCCTGGCAATTATCACTTTGTATGTAACATTTATAGCAACCAGCTGCAGAGGAAAAAACTGCAGTATAACAACATACAAGAAGCTATGATGTTAGTGATGACTGATAGTGATAGTAACTTTTGTTTTTGACTGTGTTTTGACATTGGCGCGTTTTTGTCACATTTCTTCTGATTCACCTCCAGATTTACAGGGTTCTCCGTCTCCTCCCCTTGGCTTGGAACCAAAGTGTGTCCCCCTAGGTCCCATTAAATCACAGCAATCCAAGACAAAGTGACGTAATTCAGAGCAACAGCCTGAGGTCAAAAGGGAGAAGCAACAGGGAAATTGGGATAAAACGTGACTTTCAAGCAAAAATACAAGAAAAGCATGAAAACTAAAAAGAATTGCCTTTTCCTTGATGGTTAAATCAATTGTCATCAAAAATTCATCTGCTATGACACAAATTAGTTGGCTATTTTGCAGAGTCATGATCTTTGTTTAGACATACAGGATGAGGTGGGGAGATAGCCGTATTTGTTCAGCAAACATTGCTCTGCGCAATAGAGTAGAAGTATATCGTTAACTTCATAATAATTAGATTTGTAGCCTTGTATTTGGCTTCAGAGATGGCTGTATGAACATAGCGACAGACCAAAATGTTTTGGTTTATTTGTCATGGCTAAGGACCGACACCTATTGTTTAGAATCCAGAGAAAAAGATTGCTGAAAAGCTCTGCCAATATTTTATGCTGATATGTAGAGCTGGTTTTGATATAATCATGTAATAACAGAATTTAAATTTACTACAAACTTAACCACAGCTCTATTTTACCACAAACCTATAAGTAACATTATATTCAAATAAATATATTTATATTATACTTTATATGTATTCTTTTACATGTATTCTTTAGGCAAGGTCGGCAAAAACCTAAATAGCCAATGCTCTAAAATGTTTAAATATCAGCCAACTGATATTCCTATCTCTATCTCCAAATGCATGTCAGCTGCCTGCAACCAATCACTGCACAGAAAAACTCTGATTGACAAATGTCCAAAGCCAATGAAATGCCTTTCCAATTCAGGAAATATTGTTGCCAATAACAAAAAGGCAAAAAGGGACTTAAACTTACAGTTATACTTACTTAGCAATTAGCATCTTAAAAATACCCATGTGAAATATCACAGCAATGTAGAATTTGAAATGTGAGGAGAAACAGTTAGAAAAGACTCAAACAAGTTGGCGGTCTGTTGATGAGCTGTCCAACCCTGGAGGCTGACTGACTACAGATGGCAGAGGTCTGGTATCTGCCCCTCCATGTCCCGCTGGGGGCAGAATCAAGGGCAGGGTGTGTGTGTGTGTGTGTGTGTGTGTGCGTGGTAGCCAGCCACTTTGCACACTGATGTGATCCACCCAGCCGAGTGCGCATACGCACAAGCACGCACGCACACACACACACACACACACACACACGCACGCACGCACACGCACACACACACACGCACGCACACACACACACACTCAAAAGCACCCGCTCCATCTGTCTTTGACATGGGAGAGCTTAATGACAGAGGCAGAAAAGCCAAAGAAAAGGCGTCCATGTTGGGTCTCCCTCCCTTCCCTTCTTGACCGCATAAACATCAATGCTCCATATGGACGAACTCCTTAAAAACTGCTCCTTGGCCTGGCACACAATCAATACAGACATCTACATTCTGGCACAAGCGACCCACTCTATCCTCCATTGCACTGTATATTATATGTCTCAAATGTAGTGAATAATGAAATTTCCAGTGCATAGTTTGGAGCCGACCCGGGAGCACAGACACGCTCCCTTGATGCTTGTTCTATCTTTAATGAAGTCTCCTTTGTGAATCCTGTTTTCTCCGTACTGCCTGCCACCTGGCTCCATTCAAGCCTCAGATAACACAGGTCCTACAGGGAGAGGCGGTGCACACAATACTTTGAACATGCATTAGAGCCTACGCCGCACAAGAGGAATCAATCAAGAGGGATCTTTGAAATAACTGACATAATTAAGAGGTCTAGTTTTATACTAATTTATTAGAAAGTGTTTGTGGGTAGACCTTGCTGAATCTGCTATGTAAATGTCCAAAATGCAAAAAGATGCAAACAAACTAAAGTCAAGATAACACCTAAATTTGTGAATGCAAAACTAGAACAACCCAAGACATCCAAAACAAGTCTTTTAAAAGCTCTTAAAAAGGTAGCTGTCTGTGTAATCCCTCTGTCTTCCAGGCAGGATCCATAGGAAAAATTCTATTCTGTACAAAGGTTTTGTCCAGTGTTACAAAATGGAAGTTCAAGGAGAAAGAATAAACCCACAATCACAGTAAGCTAAAGGAGGTCATATTTCAGTTTGCTGTAATGAAGCGTCATACAAATCGAAGTTGAATAATAGTCTTGACTGGCTCTTCTGTCAGATATCAATAGCATATTCAAAAGATGACCTTAATTAAATGAATATAGCAAAACCAAATTTAACACATTATTTTTTTTTTTTTATCCATGTCAAATCTGGAAAGAGATGGGAGGGGGGGGACTACCAAGTTGCCAACCAGAATTTTCAATGGTGCACTGTGTTACAAGAAGGCCAGTTTCAAAATGAATACATGGCTTTCCACACCTCAGAAAAGTGTTAAAAATGTG
The DNA here is from genome assembly GCF_026225935.1 of Boleophthalmus pectinirostris. Lineage (NCBI taxonomy): Eukaryota > Metazoa > Chordata > Actinopteri > Gobiiformes > Gobiidae > Boleophthalmus > Boleophthalmus pectinirostris. Next base: position 20,553,797 of record NW_026571153.1, on the reverse strand, counting down.
CAAAGACAGTCACTCACCAATCGTTGCCAAAACAAGACACTGGTTGATATGTGGGTGCAACTTCCGCTTAAAATTGCTCTCTGCCCATGCACAACGCTGGCACCAACCCAACTTATTCTTTGTTCCTTTTCTAAATTAGACTAACTCCATTGCAGCTATCACCAGAATGGATTAGAATGTATGAGAAGTGTGTTTAATTGGGTCAAACGTTCAGCAATTGTATTTTGTTTTTGAATGAGAGCAAGGGTGGAAAAAATACCTGGCAGTGAAGCTCTTGAATCCTTAACAGCTCACAGTCACTGATTGCAAATCTCACATTAGCAATGCAGAGAGATGAAAGTGAGCGATGGGAGGAAGACATGGGGTGTCTGTTTTAAATAAATACAGCCACGGGAGACATGAGATACGCAGAGACCAGAGTGACCCCGCTGAATTAGACGCTGGTGATCAAACAGGAAGCCTTCTGGTGAAGTGACAAGTTGACTGGAGAGCGGCTTGGGTTTGGGGGTAAAGATGTCATGTGCTGGGGGAGTGTGTCAGGAGAGAGAGCGCTGTGAACCCTGAATGAACCACGCTTTTTGGTGCCCCCCGCCCTGTCTTAACACTGGCGGGCTGATGAGTCACTGCTGGAACCAGAGTAGAGACCCAGGGGGGGAACATCGTGACGAGAAGTACTCATCGACCGCGGATATGTTTACTGTGCAAATCGCCTCGAGCTGAAACTCAGGTAGCATTTTGGGACAGATACAGCAGTGACACCCGCAACTGAAGGTGATGTATGCGCTTTCTGCTGCTGTAGGACAGAGGGCAAGGCGTACCATTAATGCTACACCAGTGTGAGCCAGTCACAAAAAGGTATTGATACTGTATCTGAATAGATATGGAAAGGTCCCCACACAAAATTAATTAATGTGAGCTTTAAGCCATGTTATAAATGTTGTTACCTCATCAAAAACATACCTGGAGTTGTGTTTTTTTTTTCATTCACAATGTTGTCTGTCTTTATGTTCAAAATGTTCTGTTCCACCTTGTGATATCATGAAGTGGTAGTTTTCAAATTAACAGCTACCTTTTGTCTTTTGTTCAATAGAGATTGACAGTTACAGGGCTGAAATTATCCAAATTATTCTAACAAAGGTGTAAGGAGCCTAAAAACACTAAACACATGGAACACTTGCTGTATTACCACATGACATCACAACGTGGAACAGAGTGTTTTTTTGTTTGACTGAAGAACTCAATAAGCCTAAATATGCAGGGTTTGTGTATTAAACATGTGTAAATGAAACAAAACAATTCCCGATGTTTGTCATGAGGGAGCAACGTTATGACATAGCTTAGAAAATAGTGTAATATGGGCCCTTTAAGAATGTTACAATTAAAATGGGGCTTAAAGGGGACATTATGTGCAAAAACTACTTTTATGAGCTTTTCATAATGCAATAGGTTACCTCATCAATGGTTTACTCAAAAGTTGCATTTTGATTGATTTATACATTTTTGAGAAATACTATCTTTTCCAGCATTCAAGGCTGGAGTGTTCAGAAGTTCTGTTTTCACCTACCCCCATCTCTGCTCTTTACTCTGCAACAATTCAAGACAACAACTCAACAACTCCAAGTTATACCAGTAGGATTCCATAATGTCTTGTGGACATAATGATCTATGTATGTTATAGTAATTAGAGCCCGACCGATATGGATTTTGTGTGGCCGATATGAAACCAATATAATGAGAGTTGGAGCTGCTGATAGCCGATATAATCACCGATATATTTAGTGGTGTAAAAATTCACAGTAAATCTTGAATTGTTTAAAAAACTTAGGTTTGGCTCTAGTGGATTCTAAATTGGGTTTATTTAGTCAACATTTATTGTTATTCTGACACTTTACATCATATTTACAGACAGTAGATTGGCCTAATGGCATTTTTGCATCACATTCTTGCTACTAGTGATGGGTATTCCAGTTTTTTGTTTTTTTTTGGTGAACCGGCTCTTTTGGCTTGGCTTACTAAAGCAGCTGGCTCTTTCAGCTCCCAAGCGACTCTTGAGATTGTTTTGTTGCAAGCAGGACTAAACCAAAACTGAACCAGGGCTGAAAAAGGACTAAACCAGGACTAAAACTGATTTAAACCATGTGTAAAACAGGACTAAACCAGAAATGAACCAGGACTGAGTGTCGGGACTCGGTCTCTCCCTCAGTCTAGCCCAAGATTAGTCCTGGTTCATTCATTTTATGCTGAACTGCAGCCAAATATGCACTTTTTTTTATCCTATGCACACGCAGATTTCTGAAAGTTTCGTTTTCAGCCGCTGCTGCTGTCAAACTACGGGTCTACAAGCGACTTGAAGAGAAAAAGTGAGAAAAAGAGAAAACACGGCTCCCAATAAGAAGCATGCTCCCGTTGTTCGCTTCAAAGAGCCGGCTCTAATAGTCGCTTCGATCGCGACCGACCCATAACTCCTAGCTAGTAAAGAAACTACCGCTATTAGCCTTTAGCCGTAAAAACGTGCGCGCCGCGGTAATTAATTATATGCATAAATGTGGATCATTCACACGTCTATTCACAGCTCATTTACATATCAATGCTGGTCCAGTAACAAATATACGGCCAATGTAGTCACTTTACAATAGACCAATAGAAAACAGCATGTTTATGTGTGAGAGCTACAGCAGCTAATCGCTAATAACAAATAGCCAAAACTAGCTTCAAAGTCGATGTATTTCCAACACTCACCGCTCACACAGGCTCCTCCTCACATCACAAGTCTGCACTAATAAATGTCCTTTTAATCCAGACTCAAGCCGATTGTCCGTAAAAAGAATATAATCTCAGTGTTGCGCACCGCTGCGGGTGTAAACAATAGCACGTGACTGAAGTGACGTGACCCTGGGGTTGTGTTCAGGGACAGTACGGACACAGACACAGACACAAATTACACCGCAGATAAATACTGATGTGGAGCCACATATTAGGACATTTATCTGTCTGTAAATTGGATTAAATGAACATAATGTAGAGAGTCTAATATTTATAACGAGGTATAACATGCCGACGTGAAATATCGGCCCATATCAGCAAGCATATCGGCCGATAGACGATATGTCTCCAGATGCCCATATCGGCCAATAATATCGGCCAGCCGATATATCGGTCGGGCTCTAATAGTAATTATACAAATATATAAATTACTAAGAAAACATATGTCTAACATAATCTACAGTTTGAAAATATACCAGTAAATTAAGTACAATTTTAAATTGTAAATTACAGATGCTATAATAAACCTTTTTTTTTGTAGTTTCAAACAAAACCAATGTAAAAAGTCACTACACAATAAAACAACTAGCATATCAGTAAATTAGGAATGCAAAAGACACAAAAGATACAGATAGCATTAATTTTTAAAGAAATGTGAAATGACAAATTTTGCAAGTCCAATCAGAGACATGGCAAGTGTTAAACCACAGGAACCACAAACTCTGAACTTCACACACTGTCCTGTTCAGTTTAGTTAAATTAGCATGCTGCCTTCAAAAAACATGTGAAAAACAAAAGGGAAAAGATTAGTCATAATTCTTAGCAGGCTGTGATTTACAATTCCAAAAACATGAATATTGTTGAGGGAGATCAAACAAAAGCTATGTATTAGAGATCGACCAATATGGTTGTTTTTTCATGCTGTGAATATTTTTGGGCTGATATGTGGGGTTGATTTGGATTATTTTCCCCAAATTCTGTCATTTAAATTTACTGTAAATTCACCCCTTTTTTTGTTTACCACAGACCTCTAAGAGAAGAGTCACATTTTTGCACTGTTCTTTCAGCAGTGAAATGTTCAGATAAAGCTTTGTGTGTATTCTTCTTATATGGTTTTATCTCCATTATGTATTTTTGTAAACTGTGTAACATCCCACTTTCACTACAGTACATCTGAATATATGTGCAAAACAGAAGCTTGCTATAACCAGTCAATTTCCTTAAAGGTGCTCTCACACTGAACCATCCCACCTTGTTGCAGCCTTGTTCCTAAATTTCAGTATCATTCATCTTCAGCAGACACTTATCCCCCTCAACACAGCAGTGGTGCCACCGTATTTTTACCTTGACTACCAAAACCCATCCACAACTGTCAACTACCCTCTGGACTGCCTTTGACAACTTCAGTACACTGGGTGATTTATTACAAAGCCTTGCATAAGCCTTATACAACTCCAACAGGGCATGTGGTTAGCGGTCTATTCATATTGATACATTAATGCCGGTCGAGTTGTGTGCCAGGTATATCAGTGTATGCTGGAAAGATAAATGTGTGTATCCAGAGACTACAAAAGCCTGATAGTGGAGTCCCAAGTTAACCCTTACCTGGTGCCAAAAGAGGGAGCCTTTTCTGTTTGGTATGTCAATACTTAAAGTCTATTATACACATAGTTCAAGGTCTGAGCTGCACTTAAAACTTTGGCTAAAGCATCAGACAAACAACAGATAGTCCAGTATAGCTGCCCTAAATCACCAACATCAATATTTTGTTTGGGCTCACCACCTGCTTAAAATAAAAGACATTAAGATTTATTTTAACACTGCCACATTATGGGTTAGTAGTGCAGCAGGAAGTCTAAAAATAATTTCTAGTGATATGGTTTCCTTATTTTAAATTGTATTATGCGAAGCAGTACAGAGTAGCTGGTACGTGAGTTTCTCATCAATTAAAGTTATATATTTGGAGAAAAATTATCAAAATCTGTTCTATATCGGGGCAAAAATATCGGCAGAGCTTAATCGGCCACACTCAAGTCTAAAATATCAGTTATCGGTTATGGAAAACCCCATATTGGTCAATCTCTGATACTAACCATTACTCACTGACAGCAAAAACAGTGTTGCATTGGACAAAAACAAACATTATACTCAGCTAACTGAAAAAGGAAAGCAAAATATCAGTCTTTTTTAATACATTCACTGTGCAACTGGATGTCTGTGAATTAAAGTAGGTCATATACAACTTATTTAAAATGACAAACACTTGTGCCACATGTAAAAAACCTATTAAATCCAAAAGCTTAAACCCCACATGATAATATTGAGTGTATTTTAAAAGAGAATCTCCAGTCCTGATTTGGTCTATATTAATCATTTATAAGTCCAATCCATGGAAATCAAACTTCATCCTAAAGGCTAGACTACATCTTATGGGGGATGATGGAAAATGGCTGGCCAGACCTTATGTCCAGACAGACTGTGTCCAGACTGTTTTAATGCATGAATGGGTAATTCATTTCATAAACCACATGTTATATATGATGTGTAACTTAATAAAATTATTTGCACAGAAGCTAAGTATATATGACCTTCCAAATACACTGTATGGAATTTGATCATTAATATTTTATGGCCCATAGTCAAGAGAGAGCCAGCACAGTCAAAAATGTGTGTGTACGTAATTTTTTTAAAGTGGTGATTTTACTTTTGGCAAGAACAGTTGTGCAACACCAACAAAACTGAAAAAGGTGTTTGACTCAAAGAGATAAAGCCCCATAAATTCGACCAATGAATTCCTTCTATGTGTGTTTCTTGTAAAATCTTTGGGCATGTGTCAGCTCCCAACTAGCCTCACTTTCAGCCAGCCCTCAAAGCCACCGAAAGGCCTTGGTGTGCTGCAAGCATAGAGAAAATAGAATTCCTGGCAGAAAGAGAAAGAGAGAAGCATGACCTTTAGCCCACATGCTGTGAGACGATCCTTAGCAAACCCCAACGAACCGGGGACTGCCACGCGCTTAGCAAAGACTGTGTCAGCAATAGGTCTGTCTGGTTTCACTGTTTCTGGTCTGATGAGGAAGGGGGCAGAGGCTCTATAGAACACTTGTCCTTTTTAAGAAATTATGCAACTTCAGTAACAGCCAAAACAGCGTTGCTTGAATCTTGGTTGTGGTCTGACATGTCTGTATAATGATGAACGGCGAGACTGTTGGTCACTTTTGCAAAGAAAACAAATGGATATCCTCAGTGAGCTCATGTCAAAACTCACGTACATACTTTAGAGGCGCTTCCGAAAACAATGGCACTGGTAGAGAACATTGAACTGCAGCCACAAGAGTGAAAAGATCAACCACAACAAGTAAAAAGCTTCTCTTTAGAGTGAAACGAGAGCGAGCGCATTGTTTCCTTAACCACGATCAATTCAACTGTTCCATAAAATGACACAGATGCCTATTACTTCATTGTGATTCCAAGTGAAGGCCAGAGTTTCCTGACGTCAAGAGCCACAGGAATGCCACCAGGCGGATTCTTCGACGGAGCTCGGCGCAGCCTTAGTCAAACAAGCAGACAATGCAGAGGAGCTTGAAGATAAGAGTGGGGCCTTCCTGGTTTTCTGACCTTGTCCATGTGTCCGTCTCTTGCTCCCCATCCACTCATTTTCCTGGCAGTCCATGGCTCGCCTCTCTGCCCCTTTCCTGACACATCCCTATGGTCCTTACCTCAGTACATCGGTACTCATGTTTGGGCAAACTGGCAGTGGTTCTCCCCACAGACAAACTTGTGATGAGTATAAATGAACAAATACGAGCTTCCTCTGTGTGCATCTGCAGGTCCGCCTGTCACGCTAATACATTTTGAAGCTCAATATAATGCTCCATAAAAATATTGCGACAAACAGTAATATTGAAACTAACCAACTGACTCAATAAAAATAACCCAAGATAATCTCAGTAAATCTCAGTAAACTAACCAGACTGTATCATTAAAAGCCCTGAGCTGCAAAAAATAAATAATTAGCCACAGAAGTCAGTTATTCAATCGGCAACAGCTGAAGTCTTATTATATTACAACAAAAATACCTTGGGTAAAATACTCAAATCCCCATTTTTGCAAAGTAATTGTACACACAATAAATATTGAATATATATTGACATATAGTATTCCAGCTTTCATATATTGAACAGTAAATCAATATAGTAATTATCATGACTGGCCTATCTGTAGGGTCTGGCAAGCTCCTATTGGCAAAGCCTTGCTAGTAATTTATAAGACAAAAAATGTAAAGTTAAGTACGGTTTTATATTGAAGGATAGCTGTCTGTACTTTGAACTTTAATAATTTTGTTTCGACTACTGTGAAATGCTTTTGAATGTTTTGTTTTGTTTTTTTCAAACTATTGCTAAAAATAAATAGTTAGAATTATATATAAAGATGCACTGTAGTTTAGGACTAACACATATGGATTTTTACTTTGTAATTGAATACATTTTGGCCACATCAACAAATCAAGTCAAAAGTCCATTATAATGCAAAATTGACTCTTGTGAGCTTTGAACCATGTTAAAATGTTGTTACTTCAAAAACATATCGAGAGCTGTTTTGTTTCAATCACATTTATTTGGAGTAACCATTTTTATTAGTCTGTTTACATCTCCAAAGCTCAAAATGCTCTGTTCCACCTGGTGGTTTTCAAGTTAACTTTTGATCAGTTAAGTTTGGCAATTCCAAGGCTGAAATTACCACATAACTGTAGTATTACCACATGTGTAAAATTAGACAAAATATAACTCCTGGTATGTTTTTGATAAGAAAACATTATAACATGAACATAGATCAGAAAATTGCTTAATATGGGCTTTAACAAAATAAGAAGATGAAGAAACAATGCATAATCCATCCAGCTTCATTTAACCTGCATGCATGACTTCACAGTTGCAAAAATCAGAGCTGAGTTTTAGTGTTGCGAGTGTGCATTCAGTTTTATGGCGGTACTTAAAATCCCAAGGCAATGTGAGGGTTCTTCCAGGAAGCTTTACTACAGACTGCCTTATTGCCTGCCACTCCCTGCTTATCTATTACAGCAATAGCGGCGGTTGCTTACAGTGGTGGGAGGCCGCTGCTGTGGCTGTCGTTAGGGGCTTTCCCAACAGGGGAGATCCTGTGTACATTAGCCACCTTCCTCCACTGGACGAGCCGGCCTGGTGCTATGGTGGTAGAGCAGATGAGTGTTCTGACAGCATAGGGGCTTCAACAATAGATCTGGGCTTGCACGAGCACTGCCGAGAATAATAAGGCAATTATCTGGGCCAGCAGAATAGGAAAACAACACTTTCCTCTGTGTAAGCCGGCCCCTCTGGTGGATTCTCCTCAAAGCTTAGGCAGCACATTCTGCTCTTGTATCACTGTGATTATTAACCACAATACCGCTGAGAATTAACAATGGCCAAATATATATTCATACTGGTGAACTCTAATAAAAAAATGCTCTTTAAAGGTGCACCTTTTCAGGTAAAGGAACCGCCAGTTACTTGTCTCCTTGAAGATGTTACTGTTTACCTCCATTATTCCAAAGTATGGCAGTAAACTTTTCAATCTCCACAGAAACAAGCAGGAGACACCACCAGGCCAATTTATAGGTGAGATCTGTGAAGAGGTGCTCCCACTCACAGCAAGAATGCATGTTTTTAAAGGTATTTTGAGCAATAAAAACACACATAATTTAATAAAGGCATCTTATGTAAGTTTAATACCATATTGTACAGGCAAAGCAATAACATGTCAATGGTAGCGAATCCCCAAAATAAAAGTCACGCAAGTGCGCCTTTAAGTTCAGAGTAGGGGGCTTGGTGACATGTGCCTTCAAAAATAAAAACACAAAACTATGTAATATATCCACATAAGATCCCATTTGACATGAATTTTTTGGTTTGGTTAAGGCCTTATTCAGTCCAAGGGTTATTACTCCCTCCAATGGCAAAGAATTTAACAATTACTTCCTGTGTCTACTGGCAACATTTTCAAATTCAGTATGAAGAAATTTTTTGTCATCTTGTCAACAGACTAATACACCACTAAATACCAAAAGAATCTATTGTTGTACAAGTGGGGTTGAAAAATACAATGATGTAGCCATTATATACTTCCCATAAGGTAGGAAGCAGCAGTGCTCTGTGAAGTTGAATGAAAGTGAATGGGACAGGGAAAGGTTTTTCTGAATGAAACAATATGAAAGCAGAGGGACAGTGGGAGTAAAAACTGCTGACACAGAACAAGCCACAATTCCTTGGGATATTGTTCCAACAGCACACAGTTGTTCCAAAAGAAGTGTAAGGAAATAGGTAACTTTGTTTCAGCATTTTGTCATGTAGAGCTTGTGCTAAGGTTTTGTCCACTCGGCTGTCTATCGCTGCGCCAACAACAACACTAAGAGGGCTTGGACTTCTCTCAAACATGACGCCAGGCTTGTTTTCAAAACCACACCGGCCTTAAATTTACATTAAAATGCTCTGTGCTGTGAACTATGTGGAACAGTAGTGTCTGTTGGGGTATTAGACCAAGGATGAGCTCAGACTAATGTGGTCCAAGTAAATAATAGGTAACATAACAGCTATTGAATCAGAAATACAAGTTTAGCAACAGAGCCAGTCAGAGCAAAGTCAAATGTTTTGCTTTGTTCTCATTTCAAAAGCTATGATCAATAAAACTGGCATATTTGTACACTTAAGATTCTTATTTTTAATCAATTTCATATCACATTATCAGTCCAAATGTAGCGAATAATTATACTGAATGGCACTCAAATACTATCATATTTGTCAGATTCATTTCTCAATAAGCTGGGCTTAGCAATTGTCAGGTATGACTTTTTTGTCATTCTTCTTAAAGCATATTCTAAACTACTTTGCAAAAAGTGGGTCACACGGTCATTAAAATTTTTCTTTCACAGTTCAGCTAGGATGCTGTTTAAACTGTCATCAAGGTTGTAGCAGGATTTAGAAACATGGCTTGCAAAAATGATGCTTTAGGTTGGGCTCCATAGTACAGATTTGTGTGGAAATATTTCTTAAAGAACTCATTCACAAAAACATCCATGTCAAATTGGCCCAAATCTCCTACCTTCTCCAGTCTTGCACGAGAGGAACGAAAAAGCAAAAGTACATCCTGCTACGGTGTATCTGGTTTTCGCAACATGGCTCAGGACCAAGACAAAAAGGACACTAGTTTGGAGAGGGTCCAACTTTGACTTAAACGTGCACTATGCAACTTTTTGGTTGGGGGGGGACCATCATCTGCTTGTTTCTATGTCTGTGACATTGCTTTTCCTGGAATGTTCCACGGTATAAGATTAAACCGCGGTTCTTTACATTTATTCAACTACGTGTGGTTTTACAGCTCTAAAATACCTAGAAAAACAGGCATTCTGAGCAGGAAGCAGGCCATGAAGATAGAAAGGATTAATGCCATACTGTGAAACATTTCAGATGACGCAACATCTCCATGGAGAAAAGGTTTTTGACGGACCATCCACCAGAAAATTACACAATGCACCTTTAAATCAAAGACAAATGCTGCTTCTCTGCCTGAGGAGTCTCGTGCGGTGGCTCCCTTGAGACGGACAGACACAAACAGGCTACTCGTCATTGCAGAACAAGTTGAATCTGAAACTGTAGGCTCCAGGCAATAGTTCAATCATGTGGAGTAATGGATATATGTGCAGACTTCCAACAAAGGGCTACTGTACACAGGAGATTCAGAGCCCCTCAAGAGGTCTGGCATAGGCATGTTTGAGTTGGTGCTATACTTCCCCTCTGGCGTGATGCCGGCACACTTTGAAGGTTTTCACCGCTCTGAGTGGACTCGGGGCAGTTCTGAGGGTGACCGATCATGTAGCGTGGATCTTCCCTATAGTTTATCTAACGTGACAATTTAATCCCATTCTATATGACACAATAAACCGTCCAAAATATGAGACGAACTCAACAGATCAATACAAAGTTGGGAGAAAGTGACAAAAAATGTTGTGTGTAATCATATACAGTCTTAAACTTTAAAGTGGTTGATTTTATTTAAAAAGGTGTACTATTTGTATGTATTTCCCTTGTGAGTCAATAAAGTTTGTCTAAGTCTATGTAAATTATGTGGTGAGGGGTTGCCACCTCCCACTAGTGTCCATGGTAACATTACTGTTTTGCTAGGAATGTTCCACAGTATGTCACTGAACTTGTATATATTCGATTACAGGTATTTTCATAGCTAGAAATATCTTAGTATTCACAGATCTGCTTAGTAACTTGGACTGGTGGCTGGTCACATGCTTGTCACCAAGGAGATAGAAGTTTAATGCCGTACTGTGGAAAATTCCAGGCAACGCAATATTTTCATAAAGACAAGCTGGTGGATGATCACACACGAGAAAAGTTGGATAGTGCTCTTTTAGGAAAACTTTATACGTTATGGACTTATCAGAGTTACTTTCTCACTTTTTACCTAATGACATTACAAGATGTCCACGTTAAATCTTGTAAAAGATCTCTAAGCATTCTTCCAAGTGCCTTCAAATAGTCTGTGGCATTAGCTGAACTGTAGTTGAACTGGCCATCTTGAGTCATTTATTTACAAAAAAAATACACTTTACTTTTACTTTTAAAAGAATAACCCTTTGTGTGTGTGATGGCAAGGGCAATTATTAATGTATAAGCCTGCTTAAACCTTTGAGTTATCTTTGAGTTTGCCTCTGAGGGACTCTTTTAACTCTAGCCCACCATAAAGGTCAGTGCTTCGACATCTGCTGCTCCCTCTGAACCTGTCTTTTCATGAAGGCGACTCGGGGAAGAGGAGAGGACCCTAGGGAGGACATGCATGCGCGCGCACACTTACCCACCTTCCACTCTCCACACCATTCACCTCTGTATCAGCGGCAGCTCAAACCACGCGTGCACTCCCCTCAAAGGATACAACACGCATTTGTGGCGCAGAGAAAGGCTCAACGGTATCATTACACCAGAGTGGAGATGCCCGGATTTGGCTCAAAGACAACACTCAAGGGGGGAGAGAACATGGGTGGCTGTGGTAGGATGACCAGACCGGAGCTAAATGGAATCCCGCTCCCCCAGGGAACATTGAAGGCAGAGTGGTGTTGAAATAAGTGATTCATGCTTTTATCATCCCAGGTGAACAGAGGTGCTCTTTCAGCTATTACACTGCAGGTTTCTGGCAGCAGCAGGCACAGAGTATGAAAGCAACACTGTCTTCTCCCCAAGCATTTTGTTTTATTTTGCCTTCAACAACAACATGGTAAAAGAGGCCCTGAAATTAAATGTATTAAATGTATCATCAGATTTGTGGGATGTCAGAAATTTACATGTTGGAATAATCCACGCTTTGATTCCTGACGTGTTCCAAGTACATTATAGGCCATCTATCACTTACAACAAACAGGCAATGTTTGTAATGAAAACAGCAGATTAATACATGCTTTATGAAGCATAGGAATATTGTGAAAACACAGATCATTTACCAGTGGTCACATAAAATTATAATAAACAATTACTGTATTTAATATTGCACCAAAAAAGTGTTTAAGGTGGCACAAAATAGAGATAAGATACTTAAGTGTACATATTTTGAAAATTATGCAAAACCTGTACGGTATCAGAGTAAACACAAACTGGACTTTTTACAAATGATCCGTTTCTGATTCAAAAAGAGCACATCACTGTGACTTTTGTTAGTATGATGCAATTGCAAAAAAATATCTTCTGGTCATTTAATCAGGAAATATGACCCACAAATATGCCCAAAACAGTTAACAAACATTTTGTTCGAAGCTAACTCTGATTCATGCACAAAGTGGTCTAATCAAAGGCACTCCTATGACCATTTATCCAGTCATAATCCCATTAGCAGTAGTGTTTGCAGCCCCTCCCTGGGCAAAGCCAGAAGCATTCAAAGCAGTGGTCAGCCTGCGATGCCTTTGGCCGTTACAGTGAATGACCTACCCTCAGCTAATAAAGACCTCCTTATGGCACTTAATTTTCTGTTAAACCTCACCAGCCCAAGCCAACACACAAGCATCGACCCCACTCACGCAAACAGTCAAACACACATGAATCTGCAGATATCATCTGGACAGGTGGCCAGCCACCCAGACCTGACCCGGCTGCCCTCTGCCTCCCCCTTGCTCCCCCTCAACTGAAATCAGTTCAGGTCTGCTGGAAAGCCCCAAATGAACATGCAAACATCCCCTCCCCAAACAACGCACACACCTCCAGCAAATGTCTGTTACGCACTGAGCTGTCTGTTAGGATTATAGCACAGCAAAACTCTGTCCAACCTACAGCCCGTCTAGGACACTGTGTGAAGACTAATATACAGGAGAAATGTGGTAAATCACAATTATAACCAAAACAAACGTAATAGCGTAGTAAATTCATCTGCTCTCATAGAAGGTGCAGCATAAACGAATGAATGAACAACAGATAGCCCCAGAACATACATTTCGAATGAGAAGACTCGAGATTTTTTTTTTTTTTTTTAACAAATTAAGTCCGACAGTTCATCACTGGGTCAGGATGACTGGAAGGTTTTGATAAATTTGCATAGCTGTTACAGCAGCGACGCAAAGCCTTTATCACTATTCTGTCCTTAGATGCACTCCACATCTTCTTAAGGATTTCTACTGCTTTTGAGCGCTATTTAACATTACCGATCAGCCACACAGTCCGACGATACAGACATTTCGGAAGGACTTGATAATACGCTAAATTACAGTGCTCCAATTCAACGCTCCAAGAATCTCGGCGAGCACGTTGTGTGCATAGGGAAGTGCTTCGTGGTGTCAATATTTCATAAACAGTGGTAAAAGAACGCCGTGCTCACAAAGCTACAACGTGTTTCTATCCCATGTCGCTAGCTGGGCTCCATTATCGGACAGCTAGCGGTGTTTAGTCACAGTAGTAAACGTGCAGGCTTTGCGCAGAGCACGCTTCGAAAACAAATGCAGGACTCCGTACAAAAGGGGCGCTGCTTGTGTTAGAGCAGAGGAAAATGTAGAGACCGAAAAACCCGCTCTGGGAACATGCTTCAAGTGCTGGAGTGTGTAGCACGCTGATCACGCTGCTAGCTAGAGCTCGCTGTTGTCTCGGGAAAGACCACCGAGGGTGAAGTATCGCTTAGCTGGGCTAGCTCACAAAACACTGCAGCAAGTCAGCTCGGGCAAGAAACTGGGCAAAGGAAAACACTCACACGCGATCACACTGAAACAAAGAAACCACTTATAGCTGCTCAAGTGAGGGGTGCACGTGAAAAACATACCCGGGTACAACTTAGTCAATAAAACAAAGACATTTTTATAATAACAAGTTCTAATTTGTTGAACTCCAATCCCCAGCTCCAACCCCGAATCTCAGACTCACCCTGTCACAACAGGCGCCATCTTCCACAAACTCTCACCAAAACTCCAATACTCGCGATATCCTTTCTCTCCCACAGTCCAACAATCCGCCGAGACAACACAAGCAGACTGAGGTGCAGGGACGAGGAGACGGAGAGAAAGGGGTGGGTGAGGAAGATGAGAAAAGGGGAGGCGGCGGGCGGGCAGCAGCGACACGGAGAGAGAGTGAGCGAAAAGGGCAGACGCCACAACAACAGGCGTGGGAAACTTCCGAGATCACGCGAGACCTGGAAAACTCTCATAATAGGCAAGCACTGGGGGGAGCATCCCGTATCGCGAGAGTATGTTATAGTGGAGTAGTTGTTTATCTTGTGGGGCTGAAATACTATTCCCACGTGTTTACCGGGTAATAAATTAGTCCACCAATTGGTTTAAAAATAAGCACATGCGGGTTTCGTTTTCCCAGGCTTACAGTAGGCTGTATGGCGGATAGGTCTTAGGTCTGTTAACTGTGGAGAGAGTGCAGGGTATGTGCTATAACGTAATGCCAGCAACTCGATCAAAATATTTTACTTTCTAGACTCTTGGCAAATATGTAAACAAAAATCAGAAGCACTTCAAGGTCTCACTGCATTAGAGCAAGAATGAGTGGAGGATTTCTGTAGTTTATGTACACCAAATTGACGTTTCCCATGGGTAACATTGGAGTTCCTGTTTAGAAAGTGGAAACAATGGTGTGAACACATGTGAATGGGCCATACAGGGCAGATTAGAGCATTGCCATCACAGTGAGGAGTCCCATGATTTACCCAAACTTTAGCCCAAGCACAAGGAAAGCTCTTATTTGGACCCTTTTGGGATTTATCTTTAGTTTGAGTGTATTTCCAAAAGTTTATCTGTTACATTCCCACAGTAAATTTACAGGGTGAGTTTTGTTAATTTGGCAGGATGGGAAAACCATAGCCTACACGTTTATGTACATTCTCCTCACTTGGCATACCTTAATTTGAATACGTTGAGGTATCTTTGTTCACATCAAAACTCATTTTAACTTCAAAGAAAGCTGCATTTTCAGCTCTTTAAAAGACTGGAAGAGTAGCCTAAATCAATAATTGATTGAATCTGTATATTCAATCTGGATTATATAGTAGGCATATAAAGCCATGTAATAAAAAGTCAAACGTATAAATTGTTGAATTTTCCAAGTTAAAAAAGAATCAAATAGTGGCTGAGGCATTTGCATGAGAGTTTCTGCAGCACAAAGCCAAATGAAGACATCAAATCTGGGACCTCAGCCTGCCCTCAAATATTTTTTCCTTCCTTCTGCTCTTTTATACTCAACTAGCCTCTTCCATTAAAGAAGACATATTGTGCTTTTGTTTGCTATATATTTATAAATCTATGACACCAGTGGATCATCATGTATTTTGGACATTTTCGCAATATCTGTCTAAACCAGCTTAATGAAAGAATTCACTCTGCTGATTTCCTTGTTGTGAAATTGCCTTGCCAGTTCCCTCCTGCCCCTTTTATGATACATAAAAAGTATAAGTATGTATATAGTATAAAAGTATATTTGTTTTTTTATTACTCCTTCAAGACATACATTTTAATGTCATATACTGTGCACACATTACATTAGTATGTAGTATATATAGATATACAAATGCATTCATATGCAAATACAAACCCACATACTCAAAGTGCACTGGTTAGTTTGTCCAAAATTTCTGTTGTAATAATATGTGTAATTTATAAAAGTAACATAAACCCTGACATCCCCTTTAGTTAATTTAGTTATTAAAAATTTTGGTTCTTATGCTTTCCGTACTTCTTTGTTCCACTTTTTTGTTACTAAGCCAAAGTAGCCCCCTGCCTGCGCTCCCCTAACGCCCGCTGTCTCATTAAGGCCAAAAACCATTTCTTTTATTAGAGACTCCAGTCAATTCAAGTAATCATGACTAAGCCATAAGCCCCAGGTTTATAAATCCATTCACTTGACTACTTAAGCTCGCTGCTCACAAAGAAAGCGGCAGATTGCAAAAAAGAAAGACTGTCGTCCCAAATGCAACCAATATACCACAGTTTTGGTTATCTATAGATTTGACCTACATATGAAAAGTGCACACCAAATTTCATTGCACAAAAGCAAGATAAAACTCATTATAAGGTACTAGAAATAACTTCTTCTTTCTACTCAAAAATGAGAACAAAGACAAAAGCCAACCAATTAAAGAAGTGCAGTTTCCTGATAAGCACTGCTTAACTTGAAGTAATTTGATACAGAAAGAGGGGGGTTAGGGTAGGGGGTGTCTGGGCTTCCTGAAAGTGAACAAGAAGTGACAGACTATATAGACGGTGATGGCAGGTTCATAGACATACTGGGTTAAAAGCCAGACACACACAAGACCTGAATGATCGGAAACTAGAGTTTGACACATTGCTGAACTCTGTCAAACTTTATGAGACACTGAAGACTGAAGACTGAAGACTTTACACAAGATAGTTTTACATGCGAGGAGTGTGTTTGTTTGTCAAGCAATGGAAACATATTTGTGTAGCACAATTTGTACACAAAGGACTTCAAAGAGCTTTACAGAATAAGAAAGACATTAAAATCACAATAAAGTTAAAGCATTGTGTAACTTGTTTGTTTGAAATGTTGGCATTAAACTTATCCATCTACCATTCAGTTTTGGGTATTTTTATTGCTCAAAGAACATGTACAGCTATAGCTCAGAAAATACAGTAGCTTAATGGGCCCTTTAACTACTAAGTCACTCCACACAAAAAAATAACTGCATTTCTGAAATGTTTTAGTGTACATTCATAATGACAGCTAGTTCTTCTGCATACTTTACTATAATCATTTCTTTATATCTTCGTTTAAGCAGTGTCATATGTTTCATATGAAATGTTTCCTGGTTGTACAGACTCTGGCTGTTTGAGATCAGAGAGAGAGAGAAAGATTTTTTTAGATGACATTCCCTTATATTATGCAAGATTGACTCTTAAGAGCTGTAAGCTATGATAAAGTGTTGTTACCTTTTCAAAAACATACTCAGATTTGTGTTTGTTTCATTCACACATGTTAGAGTAATCCTTTATTATTAGTATGTATACATCCCCAGAACTCAAAACGCTCTGTTCCACTTTGTGATGTCGTGAAGTGGTAGTTTTAAAGTCAACAGCTACAGCTTTTGTTTAGTAGAGATTGGCAATTCCAGGGCTGAAAGTATCCAAATCATTTTACTATAACAGATCAGAAAATAATGTAACATGGGCCCTTTAAGTTGCTCAAGATTTTCCCTTTCAATAAAAATATGAGATTACATTTTTCCAATAATGCTGACTGAGTGATTTGCCATTTGTGACCACAACTTTTCTGGTGGAGGTTCCGTCAAATAATTTTCTCCATGGAGCTGTTATTGCTTCATCTGGAATTTGTCACAGTATGATAACAAACCTTCCTGTCTTCATGGAGGCCAATCCAAACCATTACAGGTCATATCTGTGGAGAACCAACCCCACTCACCGTCAGAATGGTTATTTTTCTAGGCATTTTTGAGCACTAAAACCATCTGTAATTAAGTAAATTTAAGGTAGAGTAAGATAGTGTTGTGGAACATTCACAATGACTTATCCATAGAAACAAGCAGTAACAAAAAAGTTACATAGTACAACTTTAAAATAGACATTTGTGTTCAGCCCTATTTGTTATTCATCCCACCCTTACAATATTAGCATCCGCCTCCACTGAATACAATTGTCTAACATCAGTCAGAGCTGAGGAAAGTGGGCGTCCTGGAGCATCCTGGCCTCATGTCCAGCTGTCCGAGCTCCAGGGAAATCCCACAGGGCAGCGCAGGTCAGAGCCTCTGATGAATAGAGTCTCAAAGTCCACCATCAAAAGAGCTCTCCTCCCTCGGCAGCGCTTCCCCTTTTTGTATCACGAGATCATCACAGACGGTCACAGAGACAGGCCCATGCGTTTGGAGACTGTCAGGGGAAACCGTTTTGCAAAGCTTTCGAACAAATCAGAAGCAAGAAGGATGAGACGCTTCCCCTCTTTCCTCTAGCACTGAAGTTCATGGTGAGTTCAAGCTGCCAAGAGTATGTGTGCGTGTGTCGGATCTGTGTATATGTGTGTGCATGCACAAGTGCGTGTGCCTCTGTGTATGTGTGTGTGTGTTGAAGAGAGGACAGGCACGCTATACCAGCTCTCAGTCAGCTCGTATTAGACATCAGAAAATAAGTAACAAGATATGACTGACTTACATTCTACAGAGAGGTGAAGAAATGTACGTAAAATAATACATTATTTATACTGTGTGTAACCTGTTAGACAAGTATAATGGCTCAGGAAAAAGTACATCAGTCTGGAACTCTTTAAAGCTGCACTGTGTAACATTTCTAGTGGAGTGTGCACCAGCTGTTTGTCTCTATGAAAATGTTATTGTTTTGTCTAGAATGTTCCACAGTATAGATTAAATCTATTACGAGGGAGACAAGCAGGTTACGGCATACACTACATTACAGTTCAGATCTGTGGAGAGTCACCCCTATTCACAGAAGGAAGCAACAGAAACACCTGTAATTAATAAATGGCACAGATATGGAACATTTCGGGCAAAACAATAGCATCTCCATGGAGACAAGTAGGTGGCAGACCCTCCTCCAGAAAAGTTGTGCAGTGCACCTTTAATATTTCAGTGTGGAGGAGCAGCGTCTCTATTCCAAGCTGTCTTAAACCAAAGTCTTATCTGGGGCCTATCATTGGGCAGCTGAGCATTTTCTCTTATTTCTTCTTTATATTTTGATATATTCATAATACACATGTGTAATATCAGATAATTTAATGATTGCTTTCACTCCACATTCTGCATTTTGTTGTCAGTAACGGGTTGAGACATGAGCTTTCAAAAAACGCAATAACCAAATAATGTAATATAGTTATCATATGAAACAACAGGCTTGGATACACTTGCAAAGGTCAGAAAACAGCACGTCTCCACCAATAACGACTCTGCAACCATGCACTTCCCAAATGGTTCAGAGGAGAATTGAATGCTGCATCCATTTTCATAAGCCCCAAAGTGTTGAAACTGCTTTGCAACATCGCCAGGCTGATTTGGCTGTGTTTCCTGTCGCCATATTTCAAAATAAACGTTGCCTCGGGATATTGTAGATTGATTAAAAAAGCAGGTCGGATCATGAAATATGACAGAGGCTTTCTGCTGTGTGAAGTAAAGAATATGAACACGGCTGGATGCCTTTGTTTATGTGAACAAAACACACTGGGAAAAGCATGTCACTTCAGGCCGCGGGGAATATGGGGGAACTGTCAATGAAAGTGAAGTGAAAGTCCAACTATAGACCTATATTATGTTTTGTTTTGTTTTTCTTAATACAAACAGCATATAAAGTTTTATATATAAAGTTTTATAAGTAGAAAATTATGTCTAAATTGTATGAAAGTTCAGCAGGACACACCATAAGGCTCAGTGCCATCTCATAAACCAGGGAAAGAGATGCTCTGTGACAAAGAAGTAAGTAGAACACAGATTTACTTAAAGGTGCACTGTGTAACTTTTTGGTTTACTGATCCACAAGGGAAATTATCTGGATATGGTAGCTCACACATCACAATATATTATAATACAAAGACCAAATACATATAGAAAATATATATGATCTACATGTTGTTTCTTTGTATTACTATTATAACATAATTTGAAGAAGAAATTCCTCAAAGTAGTAACAAATTCTATTATTTTTGGCCAGAATTTCAGTCCTTGCCAATCTTTCGCCACCTATGACTAACCCCCTTAAGACATAAATTTGCAAATAAACTTTTTTTATTTTGCTCAAGCTTTGACTTTCCCCAAATGAATCAACGTTGCTCAAGAGTCAAATTTTCAAATGCATGAGACAACACGTGCAGTCTGAAAAAGAAATAAAAACAAGCAGTAATTTACAAACATGCATGGTGTTGGAAAACAAATGGAAAAAACAGAGGTCAGTTCTCCAAATTGAAAACTTTTGGGAATAGACTTTTTATGTTTTGTTGTCAGGATGTGGTTGAAACCTTTACCCCTTAAATGGTCTATTGGGTCTATAAACTTTGCTTTTGTAGAAAAATGATCCATCTGAAAATCAAAATTCTTTCGAGGCTAATCAGAAAAGTTTAAGAATGTCATAACAATCGAAGCTTCCAACAAAAGTAAAGTTATCCACTTTGCTAAAAACCCATGGGATATTTACATCCAGCAAAATAACCAGAGTTTGGCTTGGCCCATTGCCTCTGTCAAGCAGCTGATAATGTCACTATAGAGAGAACAATTATATATTTTTACCGAGACAATTTCAAACTTACAACAAAAAGATCGCTCCATGAGTTTATAACAAAAGAAATATGGCAAAAAGTACAGCCATGTTTTTCAGCAGTACTTGCACTTCTGACCTTGTAAATCACACGCACAGTTGGCTGTTTGGAGCTGACCTTCTCACACACAAACATGAACAGGAAACATGTGTCGAGACAGTTTGCTCAAGTATATTTTTTGCACATTTTTACTTAAAGGGCCCATATTATGCTGTTATCTAATTTATGGTATAATGTTGCTTCCTCTTTAAAAACAGACTTGGACTTGTGTTTTGTTTCATTCACACCTGTTTAACACACAAACCCTGTTTATTTAGGCTGAGTTCTTTTCTCAGACAAATTAAGATCTGTTCTGTCTTGTGATGTCATGTGGTTATACAGGAAGTGCTCTGCTGTGTTTTTAAACTCCGTACAGCTTTACTAGAATCATTTGTATAATTTCAGCCCTGGACTTGCCAATCTTCACTTAACAAAAAAGTAAAATGTAGCTGTTATCTTTGAAAATTACAGCAGCAGGACATCACAAGGTGAAACAAAGTATTTTGAGCTTTGGAGATTTAGACAGACTATACAACTCCAGGTAAGTTTTTGAGGAGTTAACAACATTCTAACATGGCTAAAAGCTCACAATAGTCAACTACGCGTGATATAGGAAGTGAAATGTCATTCAGAGTTGAGGTGTTTTGATATATTAAATTTGTGTAATTTCTGGAGCTGTAATTTTTTTATTTCGTGGTGCTTTCCAAAAAAAAAAAAGTATAGTGGTGTTTGACCATATTATTGAGTAGACCTGTCAAAATAAGAACATTTTGGAAGTGTAATATATTTAAACAAATTTATACCCCTAACACAATAACACAAAATCAGGATTATCTAAAAAAAAAAAAATAGTCTAAATGTACTAGCCCTTTAAAAAACCATGAGCTGCAATAAATAAGTAGCAGATTGAAACACTTAGGAGTTATAGTAGTAGTTATTTATTTAGAGTATATTATGAGTCATAGAAGTTATTTATTCAACCCTCTACTGCTCAAGTCTCATCGTAGTACACACAAATAACAAACAGTTCCCCACAATTACAAAGGAAAAGGACCAACACTAAATATTGACTCCCAAATATTATTGTTCCAACTATGATTTATTGAACAATAAGTCAATATAGCAATTACAGCCATACTGAGACTTCAAACTGCACAGTGTTATTGAGAAAAAACAAAACACAGCTCTTGTGGTGCATGTGTGATTTTTCCTTCTCTAATCAGAGGTAAATAAATGCATAACAGGCCATGAAATAAACATAAAGTAGTCTTATGTACTCTGCTGTGTGTGGGGGGGTGTTTTACTGTACATTTTAAAGGTACACTATGTAACTTTTCTGGTGGAGGCTCAGTCAAACATGTTACTCTGTGGGGATGTCATTGTTCTGCCTGGAATGTTCCACAGTATGACATTAACCAGTTCTGCTTTCCATTTATTCAAATTCAAAACACGTGGTTTTATGAGACAAGCATTTGATGGGCCCTCTAAAGTTACACAATGCACCTTTAATGCAGGTAGTCACAATCCTGTAACTATATTTTCAAACATTTCTTCCCGGTAGGCCTACTACAAGACTGGATAATTGCATAAAGATAGGTTTTTATAGAAGGACACAGGTTCAAGCTGCTAAAATTTCAAATAACAAAAGAGAACAAAACTTTGCTTAAACTCAAAACTTATAAGCTGATCATTTTGCAGTTTCCTGGTTAAAAAGTACAGTTAAAAGTGATTTGGAGTGGATTGTAGCCAACAGACTGCAGAGGAAGAGCTCCTGTGATAAGACGTGCAGAGGTGATCTGGTACTGGCAGACACAGCAGCCATTCAATCTGTGGAGAGGGGGAAGAGGTGGGGTTATGGACACAGAATGTTACATAAGTATAATTAGGGTCAAACTTAAAATACTTGCTTATCTCTGTATGATCTATCTCTATTCATACTTTGCAGCTTATGTCATCAACATTTCCTGGGGGTGTGACGCTAACTGTAGGCACTGCATGGTCTGAAGCGCTGTTACTCTAAGACTTTAATCTGAGCTTTGTTTTAACATAGTCTGACAATATAGAACTGACTTAGTTGTGACTACAACACTACTAAACAAGGACCTCTCAAATTATATTAAAGTCAAAAAATAGCACCATCCAACAGTTTTTCAGTGAGTCACTCTCACCTTTTTTGAAGGCCCAGAACACATTACCCCTGGTGTAGCTTCCCTTCACTGGCTGCCTGTGTGTTTTAGAATTGATTTTCAGATTTTACTGATCACTTTTAGGTCTTAGTTTACGCTTTGTATCAACTTACATTTCAGAACTTTTAACCCCGTACGAGCCCTCCAGCAACCTTAGATCCTCAGGCAGGTCCCTGTTTGCTGTTCCAAAGTTCAGGCTCCGGATGAAGGGTGATCGAGCCTTTTCAGTCCAGTTTCAGCCTCAGCTTTGGAATGACCTGCCTGAGAAGATAAGCAGCATCAGTATCATTTTTTATTCCTCATTTATTTTTATTCTATTATATGTAATTATATTGTTTGCATCACTGTCTGTTTTAGTGTGCTCTCTGTATGCTATTTTTATTGTTCTATGCTGCTTGTACAGTACTTTGTAAACCTTGTTTTTAAAAGTGCTTTATGAATAAAAATGTATTATTATTATTACAATATACAAATGAGATTCTGATAGGGGTTAGAGCTCACAGCTGCTGTCTTTCCATTCATTCAAATATTGCTGCTTGACTTTTGAAAAATTTGGAAATGAAGTGATTCATAAACAAATAGTTGAACATTTGAACATTCAGTTGAACCATTTAGATTCTGTCCAAATGTC
Source organism: Boleophthalmus pectinirostris (assembly GCF_026225935.1). Classification (NCBI taxonomy): domain Eukaryota; kingdom Metazoa; phylum Chordata; class Actinopteri; order Gobiiformes; family Gobiidae; genus Boleophthalmus; species Boleophthalmus pectinirostris. Next base: position 20,530,404 of record NW_026571153.1, on the reverse strand, counting down.
TTTATTAAGGGAAAGCTAATGTCAGTTACAAAGGTCTATAATCATATTAATATTACATGGAATAGTAGCTGAAGCAAATTTGTGAACATGGGGGAGAACAGTGTAGTGCGCTGAAGGAAGCGGGGGGCAGGCCATGCAGCGGGGGGCATTAGAGGCGCAGGTGCCTTAATTGTCCCTTTATAAAGCCCCGGCGAGTGGGCTAACCTGTGAATGAGTGTGCTTCTAAAGAGAGGCCTGAACAAATGAAGGGGTGAAGTGAGTGTGTGAGGAGAGAGAGCCAATGGGGAGGCTGGAGGAGTTAGAGGGGGTTTAAAACATAAATGACATGATGAAGACCTGTTAAAACTCCAAATGAGTGCTAAGAGCTAATGTATTTTGACTGTGGTCTTTACATGTGTGCCATATGAATTTATTTATTTAAAGGTGCATTATGCATATTATATTTATTGTTATTGTTTTGCTGTAGTCACAGTACAGAACTAGAAAAGCACTCAGAGAGCACAGACCTCCGCCAAGGACTACAGTCCCCCTCATATTAATTGTGTTTTCCATAAATATTTGTCTCGTATCTTTCAATTTGGAATATGAAAGAGGATCCCATTGTCCATCCCTGAGTCAAATTTCATGGGGTTTGGTCAATAATTAACCGAGATATTGAGAAACAAAATTTCTGGCCCCATTTACCACAATGTTAACAAAAATTTCAAAGTGATCCAGAATCCAGGATTTCTTCCGGATCACCCCCAAAATGAAATCAGTTCTTCCTTTTCACATTTCCAACAAATCCTGAAAATTTCATCAAAATCGGTCCATAACTTTTTGAGTTATGTTGCTAACAGACAAACAAACAAACAAACAGACAAACGCCGGCAAAAACATAACCTCCATGGCGGAGGTAATTAAACTTATATTCCTTGCATTTATTCAGTATCAGCCATTTTTTTATTAGTAAAAAATACTTCCTGTGATGTTGCGCAGGTGGTGGCCCCTCCATCAGAAAAGTTCAACTTCAACTTCAACAATTAATCTATGGCTTCTTTGTTACTAATAAGAAGGGGAGACTCCAATTGACTTTACAATGAAACATTGTCACCCCTCTCTCTGTTACTGCTGTAGTGAGCCTCATCATGTTGGTCTTAAAATGTTCATATTAACCCACCTTACATGATTCTAGTAGTTTTATTTGGCTATTTTGTCCATAAATCAATTTCTATTCCTAATCAGCTCCAAATTTGCTCCTATAATTGCTGGCCTCATTTGACTGGAGCCAAAAGCTTTGGGTGACTCTCTTCGTCCACTTCTTTATACAGTCTATGAGAAAGGAGAAACACATAAGAATATGTGTCCTAATGTTTCTTTCGAGTATGGTAGCCTGCCATTTAATGCTGAACAAACCAGACAAAGGCCCCAAACTGTGCATCTGATTGGTCAAAGTTCTGGTATAGTGTGTGGAGAGTATATAAACTAATGATGAACACTGAAACAGTGTGTACCTGCAAAAGAGACACAGGCTATAGAAACAGCTACATAAAAGAATTTAGGACTTACATTGTGCTGAAAAGTAAGCAATGTCATAGTTCAGATGCAATGTGGAGCTGAGAGATGTCAGCAGACGGTTATATACAGAAAAGAGATGGTACAGGGAAACAGAAGGTCTAAGAGTAGTGCATTTATTCATCTTTTGAGCACAATGAAACAAACCTCTGTGAACTCTCTTTCGCCCGATCGCAGGCGGCCACCGTTTTGCATGTAAAGGTAAGAATGAGGGTCAGGCCAAGTGTGTGGGCCGATGTAAGGCAGATTCAAATGCCCTGTCTGAAGTGTATGAGATGCAAAGATGAAGCAGAAAAAAGAAAGAAAGGTGGTTAGGAGTGAGAGAAGGACTGGAGAGAGAGAGGAGAGAGGGGGGGTCCCTTTTCGCCTCAGTCAGACAATGTGACACGGCACACGCTATTAATTCTGGCTCAGAGGAGAGAGGCTTGCCTGGCCATCTGCTCGGGGTCAGGGGCATCCACTGGGGTCGGCGTCACATCTACCCCTCTCAAGACCCCCCAAGGCCCCACCCCTCCCCTCTCTCTCTCTCTCTGACCCAACCCTACCCAAATCCACCCCACCCTCCTTGGCTGTCCTCCGCCTGGCAGACACCCGGCCAGCCCTGCGCACATTTCCATAAAACAATTGCCGTCCAACTTGGTGCCTTGTCTCGTGGGCGGGGCTTAACAATGGCCTGTCACATGGAAAGGGTCCCGCAGTGAACAGCGCATATACATTACAAAAGGGGCCACACCACACTATGGCCCCCATTGCACGGACCTCGCCGACTCGCGGTTAGATTTGAGCTTGGCGTTGATTTGTTTTGTTTGCACCAGCGGCCACCCGACAAGCCCCGCCCCCTCCTTCCTCTGCTTAACCATTCTCCAGAGTGACACACACACTCGTGCACGTGGCGGGATGGGGTTATGGAGGGGGTTAGGATTTGAGGCTTAGAGGCAGCACAATGAAGCTGACAGCATATAATTTACAATGTTGCATGTGGTCAGATTTTATATATACTGTATACATATAAGTCTCCTAACACAGGAGAATTCACCACCACCAACGGGACCCAGACATGAACCCTCAAGACACTGATAGTGTTGCTCCTGTTGTAGGGAGTATTATACCTCTTATGACTCAGGCTAAGATAAAGACTGAGCTGCCTGGCTGTGTGAGCCCTCAGTACACCACAGAAATGGAATTTCATAAAAAGTGTATTTTACTGTTCCATTAGTGCAATTTTGTGAGGATCTTTAAAACTATACATTGCACAGATATATGACGCCTTATTTAAAGGTCCTATATTACACAAAATTAGCTCTTATGAACTTTAGTCCATGTTAGATGTACTCCATCAAAAACATACCTGGACTTATGTTTTATTTCATTCACACATCTTTAAGAAATCCTGCATTATTAGTCTGTCGACATCTCCAAAGCTCAAAATGCTCTGTTCCACCATGTGATGTCCTGAAGCAGTACTTTTCATGTTAAGGGCTGCCTTTTAGCTTTACTTCAGTAGAAACTGGAGGTTTAAGGGTTGAAATCATCCATATGATTCTAGAGAAGGTGTATGGAGTTTGAAAACACAGTGGAATATTACCATATGGCATCATAAGGTGGAACAGAGTGTTTTCTTTCTTAGAGAAGAACTTAACCTAAATATGCAGGGTTTGTGTGTTAAACATGTGTGAATGAAACAAAACATAACTCCAGGCATGTTTCTGATGAGGAAACAACATTATGGTGTAACTGAAGAACTGTTAGCAACTGAAGAACTAGTGAAATGCGTGACTGAGTTGCCACGACCAAAGTCACTTTTAGGAAAAAACGCTATTTCTGAATGCAATTTCCTGCTTATAGCATGCAAAGTGGCAGACACATACTTCCTCTTATCAACTGTTCTCAGAAAACCATAGCTGTAGCTGAGTCGGCTATAAGGTTTTGGGTTCACTAAGAAGTTCTTAAAGAAGTTAGGGATTAGGACCGTAGCATCAGCACATGACTAATTATCGTCTTTAACCCTTTAATGCTGTGCCATTTTTAAGTTTATTTTGTCTAACCGTACTAGCTCTTCCTCTCCAACACCCATTTCTTTTACCCAGAACAAAAGCAGACATAAAAGAGTCAGCTTCCTTTGACCTCTTTGGTACTTAAGTGCGTTGATAGACCATGCATGTAGATGTGGTGAGGATTTCTGGTCCCTCCTGTGCCACCCCCTAGAGCTAAATCCCTTAATCTGCCCTGGGACACGTCTGGAGGGCAAAACAAACAAATGGGACCCCCGCACCACTCAAACTCCCCCTTGTGCACTGGTCAAATCCACATACACACTGGCACACCTCCCTACAAGGCCCCCCATCTGTGAACATGACATCACTGGGAGGATAGGCAGACGTGAACCCTCTCAAGGTTAATGAAGTGGGCCTGTGACCGCCGGGGCTGGAGATTCAAATGATGACAGTGGCCATGTTGGGAAGGGAGGGGGTAATGTAACGTGTGTCCAACTCCTTATTTTCTTGGGATTGTTTTATTTTAAACATTACAAATAAAATGTGGTTTGTGTAGATATCATTTAATACTGTCAGAAGTATTCAATCCAGGCAGCTCCATGAAGTAAGAGTTGTTTTAATGGCATAAAATCACATACATTTTCAATAGGCCTGCAGGCTGCACACCGAATACTGTAATTATATATTTTTTAATCACACTGAAACAAAATCACTGACTCGATTGAAAGAAGAAGCAAAAAAAATTAAAAGTATTTCCAGTCAACTGCTAATAAATGACATTTTGAATTTGAATCAGTTTATTTTTGCTAATCAATAACATAGAAGACAAATGTAGTTGGAAGGGTCAGAACATCCTCGTAAATGTGTGTCAGGTGGTCTGAGAAGGTTATAAAACTGGAGGTCTGTGTTTATGGGGGGAGAGGTCAGAGGTCAATGGCACGGTGTCAAAGGTCAAAAGGTCAATGTGAAGTGCTGCATTTAGCTCCAGGTGCTATAACAGTTTATGGTAATGAGAGAGAGAACCGTGTTTTACAATTCAAATAAATGGAATTTAATAAAAATGTTAATAAGCCCCATGTTATAAAAGCTATTACTATTAGCCTTGGATGGGTCTTTTTCACAACCTTTAACCCTCATTCTAACCCTACACTTAACCTGATTATGAATAATATGTCAGAAAAAAAATGTACATAGTAGTATGGGTCATTGATGCTAAAATTTGGCTAACTCATTAAATTAAGTATTTGCTATTAAATCATATCTTATATGAATAGTATTCTAATCAACAATCATTCATACTTAAAGGTCCTATATTACACAGAATTGACTCTTATGAGCTGTCATTATGTTATGATGTTGTTACCTTCTCATAAAACATACCTGGAATTGTGTTTTGTTTCATTCACACATGTTTAAGTAATCCTTTATTATTAGTCTGTCTACATCTCTAAAGCTCATGTGATGCCATCAAGTGGCAGTTTTCAAATTAACAGCTACCTTTTACTTTTAGTTCAATAGCAACTGGCAATTCCAGAGCTGAAAACAGTCAAATGATTCAAGTGAAGTTGTATGGAGTTTAAAAACACAGTGGAGCACTTTCTGTATTACCACATGACATCACAAGGTGGAGTGTTTTCTATTTGAGAGAAGAACTCAGCCTAAAATGAAGTGATTGTGTGTTGAACATATATGAGTGAAACAACTCCACACAATTGCAGGTATGTTTTTGATGAGGAAACATGATCAGAAAATAGTGTAATATGGGCTCATTAAAAGACAAATAAATAAATAAATAAACAAGCTATGAATATGGAACCTTGGATTTGTAAGTGACCTTAAGTCCCCTTTCTGAATTCACCACACACACTTTCAGACAAGCTTCAAACTGATATGAAGTTAACCCAAATATCTTTTTCTTCTTCTTCCTTCACTTACTTTTATGATTACACTTGTGTTTATATTCTCCCCTCTTACTACCGTCATATAAACGCCATCTTTTCCTGTCTTCTTCGTGGTTTACCTCTGCCTCATCCTGACTCACCAGCACAAGAGATGAGCCAGAGCCTGACGTCACCCCTCTTTATTCCGAATCGGGGTGATCTCATGTACCGTAACCACAGCGGAGCTGTCGTCCAAGTGTCAGGGGCAGACTGGTCAAACCTATAAGGACCACATCTGCAGAAGAGATATGGGAGCAGTGGTGAATGAAGTACTCAATTTTGTTACTTAAATGTACATTACAGAACTTTTCTGGTGGAGGGTTCGGTACCTACTTGTCTCTATGGTGATGTTATTGCTTTGACTTTAAACACACCCATCTACACCCACTTTACTCATAATGGGTGTGTCTATTGCTCAAAAGTACCATAATTCCTTCTGTGCATACAGTAGGTGCGACTCTCCACAGATCTGAATTGTAATGTAGAGTAGAGCTGTGACCTACTCATCTCCCTCATGGTAGTTAGGTTTAATCTATACCGTGGAACAATCTAGACAAAACATTAATATTTCCATGGCGATGAACAGGTGGTGGACCCTCCACTATAAATGTTATGAAAAAATGTTTAAAAGTATTGAAATACCCATTTAAAAATGTACTTTAAGACTAAAAAGTGAAAGTATGTCAAACAAGTTAAATGTAGTGATTAAAAAATTATACATACTTTGGATAACAGATAGCAATTTCTTATTTTTCTCAAGAATTTTGTGTATTTATTTTTGTTTGCTCAAAGCCAAATCTTAAAATCATATAAAAAACACTTTTACTTCTCAGTCCTGTTCAAAAATGTAGTGGAGTGGAAAGTCCAAATACCTGCTCTCAAATGTAGCGAAGTAAAAAGTACACTGTTAAATTTACAGAAACCTAAAAATGTGTTCAGTACTTTTACTTCATTTCTTCCATCTCTGTACGGGAGTTGTGCTAGCTCCTAATCCATCACTTCACTTTCAAATACAAGGAAGTTATTAAGGGACATAAAGAAGGGCTTAGAGAGTAGAACCACTAAAATGTAAACAAGTGAACTTTTCTCATTTGTGAGTGTGGCCCGGAGGTTCAGAGCAGCGCGTATGAGAGAGTGGAGCCTAGTTGACCGTAACGTGGAAAGTGTGACACGATTGTGCAAGATGTGCCAGAGGACTGATAAAAAACATGCTGTTCTGTTGTTGGCTTCCAGACGCTAAAAGACTTATGATAGAATGCTAACATGTGGGCTAAGCAATCAGTGATGGGAAGAATACTTTGAAAATGTAGTTACAGAATACTGAATAACTGAATTAAAATGTGTTTTGTAATGTATTCTGATACGTGGTCCAATCAGAGTACTTTATTCTGAGTACTTAGAATACTTTCACTCAAAGTTAGATTTACATAATTGTGTACAAAGGCAGCGTAGGATTAAAGGTGCATTGTGTAACTTTTCTGGTAGAGGGTCCATCAAAAGCTTTTCCCCATGGAGTTGTCATTGCTTTCTCTGGAATATTTCACAGTATACTATTAAACCTTTCTATCTCCACTGAGACCAAACCAGACCAAGTTACAGGTCAGATCTGTGGAGAGGCAACCATGCTCACAGTCAGAATGCCTGTTTCTCTCTATAGTTTTGAGCTATAAAACCACTTGTAACTGAATAAATGTAGAGGTGTTTAATATCATACTATGGAACACTCCAGGCAGAGCAATGACATTTCCATAGAAACCAACAGTAGAAAGGATGCCCAACCAAAAAGTTCGATAATGTACCTTTAAAAACAACAATTATAGGAAAACACATGCACACGCTATAAGAGCAATATGTTTTCTATTGTTCTTACTAATTTTGTGCAGTTTGAAGTCTAAATCATGTGATCATGTACCACCATGTACTCCTTTGATTTAATGAAAGTAACTGTATTCCGAATACACTGCAAAAAGTAATGTCTAGGGAAGTTGACTTTATTTGAGTAAATTCAACTTGACAAGTAAAATTATCTATCAATGGAATAAAAGTGTTTTTCTTAATTCAAGCAACAGCATACTTTGTTTCTTTTTTTAAGTGCAAAGAGTTGTGTTTTTCTTATTTTAAGTGTAGAGATATGTGTTTTCATATTTTAACTACAAAAGTCTTGGTAGATAATGTTACTTGTCCAGTGAAATTGACTCAAATCATGATGAAACTTTCTTAATACAAGTAACCTTAATTTGGCTAGATTTTATTTTTTGCAATGTACCACCAAATTAAAAAGTAACTGTACTGGAATCAGTGACTCAAAATTAGTATTCCGGGTACGTATTCTTGGTACATGTATTCACTTACTTCCCCACACTGTATACAAAGCAGTTTTGAAAGCTTTGATTATGATGGAACAATACTTTCCTAAATGTAAACCTATGCATTATTATTTGGATAGAGGAACATTTATCTGTACAGTGGGAGTCAGAGGAAGTGGGCCTCACTGTAAACGGGCAAACCAAGGTTGGAAAACGGAAACTGATCATTTTGTCTTGCTATACCATATCGTACAGATTCTATATTAAACATAATTATCTCGTGTGATGTTTAAACCATGTTATAATGTTATAATAATATTATTGTGCATTACTGTCTGTATGCTCTCAAGTGGTAGTTTTCAAGTTAACAGCTACCTTTTACTTTTCATAGTTGAAATCATCCAAATGATTCTAGTGAAGGTACAAAGCAAAATGTTATGTGTTTGAGAGAAGAACTCATCTTAAATATGCAGGATTTGTGTATTACAAATGTGTGAATGAAATAAAACACAACTCCAGGTAAATTTTGATGAGGAAACAAAACATTATAACATAGATTACAAAATAGCATAACATGGCCCCTTAAACGATTTGGTTTGAGTTTCTCCATTCATTGTCGAATTATGTAAGAACAAATAAATCTTTTATCAAAACTGTAGAAACCTAAGCTTAACCCAGACTCTGTATATAAATGGACATCGTTAATGTGCTACCCACCGCGTTCCAAATAGGAAGTCCGGGCTCTTCAAGCTTCTACTGACTCTGGCTCCCATTGTCTTACACTGGAATATTGTTGTCCCTCTCTCTGTAAGTGCTGCAGTGAGCCTCATCATTTTGGTCTTCAAATGTTAATTAATTCGCTCTACATGTTGTCCATCACTATGTTGTCCATCCAAAAAATACTATTCATAATATAGAGCCCAGCGAGCTTCATTTGAGTGGTGCTGAACACTATGGGTGACGTCATTAAGTCCACTTTTTTTTTTATACAGTTTATAGCTTTCTGCTGTGTGCTTTTTTTTTTCTTAATTATTGAGACCACTGTTGTGCTGATCCATTTATGTTTCATTTGTGAAAGTTTTACATTCTAAACTTTTAGCAAATACAAGAAAACAAAAACAAAAAAACAAAAAAAAGGAAAAAAAACCAACACCATTCTATAGAGAGTTGCCTAGAACTAGAGAATGAGGGATTCTGTGGTCTGCTTTGTGTTTCCTCAAGTCTTATCGGTTTGTTAGAGCAGTACTAGCCCACATCTGTGCCTGTGTGCGTAGATATGTGTGTGTGTTTGTGTGTGTGTGTGTCTGTGTGTGTGACAGAGACAGAGAGAGACAGGGAGAGAGTGCGAGAGAGAGAAGAGAGACAGACAGACAGACAGAGAGAGGAGAGAGAGAAGAGAGACAGACAGACAGAAAGAGAGAGGAGACAGAGAGAAAGAGGAGAGAAAGAGACAGACAAACAGAGAGAGAGAGCAAGAGGAGCGAGAGGAAAGAGAGAGAGAGAGAGAGGGTCAGACTGGGCAGTGATCCAACCTCTTCAGAGCTGGAGTTTCACCACAGGAGGCTGCGGTGGGCACTCTGCCAATCACGCTGCTACACACACACACACACGCACACACACATGCACACACACACACACACACACACACACACACATACACACAAATGGGGATTCTCAGAGTCAGAGGCGAAGGACCAGTGCCGCGGGTGGCTGGGGGCGGGTCTGACCATTTACTAACCCCCACCAACGCAGCACGGAACGGGGCAGAAGAGGGACAGAGGAACGGAACTGTGGGGGACCTGGATGATAAGGCGGGATGGGAGAAAAACACTGATAGTGCAAGGGGTGCCATGGAGAGTGAAAAATAGTGGAAAACAAACAGGAGCTAACAAGAGACAGTGTAGTTTGAAATATTTGTAACAGTCTGATGGGAAAGTCCTTGTTTTGTTTTTTTAATGGTGCACTACGTAACCTTTTGGTTGGGGGTCTGTCACCTGCTTGTTTGGATATGTCACAGCATGTTCCACAGTATGACATTAAACAAGTCTACCTTATATTTATTCAATTACAGATGGTTTATAGCTCAAAGATATGTAGAAAAACAGGCATTCTGACTTTAGCGGGGTTGCCTCTCTATAGACCTGATCTGTAAATTAGTCTGATTTTGTCTCCATGAAGATAGAAAGGTTTAATGCTATACTGTGAAACATTCCAGACAAAGCAATAACATCTCCACGGAGAAAAGCATTTGATGGACCCTTCACCGGATGCACCTTGAGTGTAGTATGGATAGAATTAGTATAGCCCAGGGTAATAGGGCAAATGAATGCAATTGAAGTACATGCACAGTATGAATTAAAATAAAAAAGAACTGATCCAGACACTCAGGGAGCACAAGCCACAAGTGTAAATTACATGCAAGCTCCAAGAAAATGAAAGGCCCCAGGAAAGATTCATATCAGAAATGAGTTTAAACACAGACCTTTATTTTAACTAAATAGAAAGCTGTCTCTTAAATACATGATCGAGAAAGAGAAAGCTGGTGGTGTAATAACTGTAAACAGGGGTGTAGTACAAAATTCGGAGCCCTGGGTACGAATCACCTAGGTGGGCCTTAATTTCTACCTTGATTCATCAATCAGTTTCACTTCATGGAAAGCATCTAACCTTGCAGCATTAGGATTTGTTCACTCGACAGTAGGCAGGTACTTTTTTTATTTAACCAATCGCTGCTATTTGGTATGTAATGCACCAAATCCCATAGGAAGAAGGACAAAAATGTCTTTTTCCTTGATAAAATTCACCAAACATTCTCATTGTTCCGGCTTCGTCTACGTCCATCTCGACCGCTTTGTTTACTGTTGTGCTGTACCACAAAAGGGACCCAGACAGACACTTGAGTTTGACGTCATGGCTTCACAGCTCTTGTGGATTGGTCAGTGTGCGGTCTACAACTTCTGGGGTTCTTGCAAACCCTCTAGTGTATTCTGATTCCTGACCTACTCGCTGGAGAGAAATGAAATTGAGAGGAGGCACTAGGTGGCGCCAGCCTGGCTACCGTATTACATGTTCTCTACATGAAAATTGCATATTGCAGATTTTGTGAAGGGCCCCTCCCTGTTCTAGGCTCTGGGTAAACAGTATCTTTTAAACCCTCTAGTCTGATGCCTCTGATTATAAAATAAGGCATTCTCAAAATAAATTATTTTACTGGAAGATGAAGTTAAAATTAGTCAAGTTAAAAAAAGGCACCCTGTCAGCAAAATTGATATTAAAAAATTGAAATGTGAACTGTGCTGTTGTTGGAGATGCCCAGTGCCAAAGCAAAACTGCAATATTTAGATGCATGAGAAACGCTATATGGACTTTTATTCTTGTTTTGTTAAAGGTCTTATATTATGCAAAATTGACTCTTGTGAGCTTAGAATATTGTTATCTCCTCAAAAATATACCTGGAGTTGCGTTTTGTTTCATTCACACATGTTTGAGTAATCCTTTATTATTTGTCTGTATACATCTCAAAAATGTTTACCTTTAGTTCAGTAGAGATTGGCAATTCCAGAACTGAAATTATCCAAATGATTCTAGAGAAGTTTTAATAGTTTAAAAACATAGTGGAGCACTTCATGTATTACCACATAAGAGAGGAACTCAACCTAAATATGCAGGATTTGTGTGTTAAACATGTGTGAATGAAACAAAACACAACTTCAGGTATGTTTTTGATGAGGAACCAACATGATAACAGATCAGAAAATAGTGTAATATGGGCCCTTTGATAATTTGAATCTATAATATCTAAAGAAAGTGCCTGTTGTAATGAAAGACAGTAAAATCATTCATTTCAGCAAGTGTTTTCTGAGCAAGGACATGGAGCCAATTAGCAGCTTGTATCTGCACTGGGCTGAATCAGCAGTGTCTGTAGCAGGTGGGAGAGGTCCAGCAGATGCACAGGGAGGAAAATGTGTTGGAAAAGAGGAACTGTGTGTTTTTCATAAAGGAAAGAGCCTGACAGACAGAGACAAGAGGCTGAGTGGAAAAAGGATAAGAGGTGTTACAAAAGACATGGACGACGGGTACATTTGGGGCACGTCTCACTTCTCTTTCCTCACTTCCTTCTCCTTGATTCCTCTCCTCGACCCTCCATTTTTCAGCTGTCAATCAAATGTGCCATATTAAGTGGTGTCCCAAAGCTTAGAGGAGACAAAGGAAGGAAACCATGGAGAACACACAGGAGGCAGACATCAGATCAAATACTCAAACCCTCAGCTCTTCTCTCCTATGTTCTTCTCTCCTCTGCTCATCTTTCCTCTGGTCTTCTCATCCTCTGCTCTTCTTCCTTTAACTTCTCTCTCCTCTGCTCCCCTGTCCTCTGCTTTTCTCCCCTATCCTCTTCTTCTCCCTCCTCCTCACTGCTCCTCTGTGGCTGGGACTTCCTCTCCCATTTCCTGCGGAACCAGGGAGAGGAATCAAGGAGAAGGAAGCGAGGAAAGACAAATGAGATGCAGCCGCAGACATCAAGTACATTTGGATTCATTCAAAACAAGTGAGCGTTCAAAGACAAACGCAGGAGATGTGATTTCCAGGTGTTAATAGTGTGAGCTTCTCTGTTCACAACTCATTATCACCTACAAATTGCGGATGAATTTTAATTTCCTAGGTTCCTCAAATCCTCAACGTGGCACATTAAATGAATCACTGAACATTCATTTGCACGTCCAACTGCTGAAAAAATGTTGCTATTTAAAATTTAAAAACAGTGCAGCTCTTCATTGGTGAATGTGTCACATTGAACTTTTAGGGGGTGACTGGAACATTTGAATTCATTTTATTCACTGTGTTTAATAATCAGTTAAAGGGGGCGTATTGTTTTCTCATCTATGTTACAATGTTGTTTCAAGCCAGGCTGGTGCCCCCTAGTGCCTCCCCTCAATTTCATTTCTCTCCAGCGACTAGGTCAAGAATTGGAATACACTATTTGCAAGAACCCTGGAAGTTGTAGACCATGCCCAGACCAAGCAGCAAAGAGCTGTGAAGCCATGACGTCAAACTCAAGCGCCTGTCTGGGTCCCTTTTGTGGTGCAGCACAACAGTAAACAAAGCGGTCGAGATGGATGTGGACAATAGATGGATGTACATTCTGTGTTGGCAACGATTCCCGAGATCGAGGATTTAAAGCCGGAACAAAGAGAATGTTTGGTGAATTTTATGAAGGGGAAAGACGTTATTGCCCTTCTTCCTACGGGATTTGGTGCATTACATACGTCATGACCAGATAGCAGCGATTGGTTAAATAAACGAAGTACCTGCTTAACATTGAGCAAATGAATCCTAATGCTACGAGGTCAGATGGTTTCCATGAAGTGAAACCAGCTGATGAATCAGACTATGTTGTTTCCTCATCAAAAACATACTTGGAGTTGTGTTTTCTTTTATTCACACATATTTAACATGCAAATCCTAGGAGTTCTTCTCTCAAACTGAAAACACTCTGTTCCACCTTGTGATGTCATGGTAATACAGCAAGTGCTCTACTGTGTTTTTAAACTCCATACACATTCATTAGAATCATTTGGATAATTTTCCTATAGGGTTGTCAAAAGTATCAAAAATCTGATATTAATCAATACTAAAACTTGTATTGAAACTAGATACTCATTGAAGCAAGTACCAATACAAAAAATGCACATTCAAAGGACAGAAATGAGCCTTTTCTGAATAGTTTTAGAATGATCTTGAGTATGGATCAGCATTTATGGAACCTACCTGGACGACTGAGAGATTACACAGACAGAAGGACATGGAAATACAAAAGAAAGCACTATGATTTAATGTTGAAAATCCTATTCTATTGCCTAAATAAAAAGTTTATTTTTATTATCATTGTGGTGTTGGAATCAGTTTGAGTATTGAATATCAAAATCGAGTTTTAAATTTTAAGCTTTGGTTTCTCAGAGGTGAGGAAAATAGTTATAAAATATAGTAATCATAAAACAGAATCATAGTTGCCAGGTTCTGAATGAATTTGCACAGACTGTCAAAAGACTCAAATAAAACAAATACACTCAATTCAACATCTGGAAATCCATCTTTATACGATACACAAGCGGTGAACTCAACAATATAAAGGTAAAGAGGAAAACAGCAGCGAAAAATTGTAACTTAAGGTGGCCAGACCCTCCAACAAGGTCACTCCAGTCTCCCTTCAGACCTCCTTGTGTCAAACCCCTCTTTTGTTGGCGCGTTGTCTTGACTCCAGTGCAGAGGGGAGGACAGGCATTCTCTGAGAAAGCGAGGAAGAGAGAAAGAAAGAGAGAGAGTGAGTGAGCGGGCACAGAAAGAGAGGCCTTGTGTGCAATTGCCAAAGTGGTGTACGGTTTCCAGCAGCCTTGTTTTCCTGACTTAGCCATTCTGTAAGCCTTCTATCCACTTCCCCTTGTTGCACACATACACAGAAGCACACAACAGCTCTCGCATCTCAAATCTCACTACATATCGCGGAAGATAGGAGCTCTTGGAAAAACTAGCCCCAGCCGTCCCCTCTGGCAATTCCCAAAGAACGTCTCCAGTTGCTCCACCACGTTCCTCAACACTGGCCCATTGGTTTACTTAGGCAGAGGCTCATCCAGCTACTTAATCTGTGTTATTGGAACTGGGCTCATATCAGTCCCCTTCCATCTAAATATTATTGGAGGCAGAGATAATAAAGGGGGCAGTAAATATGGGGGAGGCACAGCAAGACCACTTCCTAGTTGGGGTTTTGGGGCAGATGTGTTAATGGCTGCTTTTCTCTTGTGTTTGAAGAGTCTTGCTATAATGTAGTCCAAATCAAATAAATCTTCATATTTCCATTTGTAAATGCAGTAGAGTTTTATTTATTTGTTTGACTGTTGATAACTGAAATTACAGGGAGCAATGCACTAATAGTCAGTGGTGGATGATGTACTCAATTTTGTTACTTAATTACAGATACATGTGCAAAATATTACGCGAATAAGACTAAAAGTATCACATGAAAAACATCTACTGAAGTGCCTGTTTAAAAATGTACATTAAAAGTAAAAAGTAAGTGTTTTCCAGAGATTTTTTGAACAATTAAAGAATCAAATGTAGTGATTTTGACAAAGAATTTATCTGATTTTAAGTGATTCAACTAATTTCAGAATTTCTCTAGCTGTTTTTGTGTATTTGGTTTGGGATATTTACTCAAATTAAATGTTTTAAAAATAAGACTCAGCCATTTCAGCAGGTCTCAAACCATAAAGAAAAATACTTTTTACTTTTGAGTCCAGATCTAAAATGTAGTGGAGAAGAAAGTACAGATACACGCTCTCAAATATTGTGAGATAAAAGTAAAAAGTATCCACTTTAAAGTTTACTTAAATAAAATACAGATACCTAAAAAACTGTACTTAAGAATTGCACTTTAACTTTTGTACTTCATTACCTTCAACCACTGCAAATCCTGCTGCCATGTGGCTCAGTAGAGCAGCAGTACATATGCAGAGGAGTTCATCTGTCAGTATACTTTTCAGATTAACTTTACAAACAAATTCTAAAACTATCATGCAAAACTGTAGTAATGCAGTACAAAAGTATTGCAGTAAGTATGCAGCTAAATAGCATATGTACAAGCTCCACTGCGTATTTTACACAATGCATTAATGGCAGCTGATAACATGCCTGTCTGTTCCTCAGTGGAAAAGGGGATAGGGTTACACTGTTTTGGTATATTGGGTTATACGTACAATTATGAATACACATTACTATGATTACGGCCTTGACAGTTATAATGAAGGTATTATTCTCAACACAATAAGACTAATTTTACTGTAATCTGAAACGTCTGTGCATTTAGAGCAGGCGGTGAAATGCTTATGTAAAAGTCATGAACTGACCTCAATAATGACTGATGTCTGCACCTTTGTACTGTCTCATACAACTGGTTTTGCAGCTTTCTAGGTAATTCTGTAGATTTATTTTTTTTAAGAGAGGGAGTACTCAGACCCCCAAGGCCACAAAGTCTCATAAAACATGCAGTTACATCAGAGAATATCATATATATAATTACATATAAGTTTTACTAGTTTTTATATGACACTATGCTCCAATAATGGGCATTATAAAAAACACATAGGTAAATTTGCACATAGAAATGCACATAATTAAAGGGCCCACATTACGCAATTTTCTGATCTGTTACAATGTTGTTTCCTCATCAAAACCATACATGAAGTTGTGTTTGTTTAACACACATATTTAGGATGTTTTAGGGTGACTGGATTTTCAAAATAAAAAACTGGGACACATTTGAGTTGGGGTGGTTGGTATAAATAAAACTGTGAAAAGAGCGTGTAACATTGTCCATTCTCACTTGTGGGTCAGTTATAATCTGAGGGACTGTTGTTGCAATTTTTTTTTTTGTCTTTTTCAAGCATGGTTTCTATATTTTAGCAAAACAAATGACAATATATTGTCCTCTTTACTGTTGGTGGGTATCAAATTGGTCAAAAATGGGGACAACTGGGGTATTTCTTGTATAAAACTGGGACAAATCACTGGTTTTGTATAAACTGCAGGGACAGGGGACACAGGGCTCAAAACAGGGACTGTCCCAGGTATATAGGGACGTCTGGTCACTCTATAATGTCTTTCAAACAAAAAACACTCTGTTCCACATTGTGATGTCATGTGGTAATACAGGAAAAGCTCCACTACACACCTTCTCTAGAATAATTTGAACAATTTCAGCCCTGGAACTGCCAATCTCTACTGAACTGAAGGTAAAAGCTAGTTTTTAATTTGGAAACTAGCACTACATGACATCACAACAGCATTTCTTTGGAGATATAGGCAGACTGATAATACAGGATTACTCAAACATGTGTGAATGAAACAAAATACAAGTCTAGGCATGTTTTTGAGGAGGTAACAACATTATAACATGTGTAAAAGTTTGCAAGAGTCAGTTTTGCATAATATATGACCTGTAACGGTGACATACAACTATTATGCAAACCCAACTTAGTTTATAAGTATTTTAAGCACTGCTATTTTCAACCAATATTACTATTGAAAATGTCCAGAATATAGAATAATCATGATCCATTGGTATCATTATACGCTAACAATATTGCAGACAAAAGTATAAGTCTTTAAGTCCATCCTCAACTGAAAATACATAAAGCGTATTGTCCATCTGTCGAAAATGACTTTAATCCCAACTGATTTCTGAATAGACCTCACCCAACCAGTTACGCACAAGTCTAATGCCCTTCCCACATCTGTTAAATTTGTTAGTAACCAAACAAAATAATTAACGTAGTCTACCTTAGCGCATAAAACTACCGAAGAGAACTTAATGAAACTAAAACGTTAGCAATAGCATGTTAGTGGTTCACCAGGAGCTTTAAATAGTCGGACTAGTCAGTGATTTGTATAATTACTTACAGTGCTAGCCGTAGACTGTGGTGGGTTTTATATGCTAGCAGAGGTAGCATGACCCAGGCTGGCTTCTCTGAGCACTGGAGCACATTAGAACTGCAGAAGCCACAAGTACAAGTTGGTTTTCCGTAGCTCTTGTCTTGGCCCCGCTGTCCGAGCCAAAACCGCGCTCCCTGATACCTCAGCCTCTGTCCAAGCGATTCATTCACCCATCCTGCCACTAAAGAAACACGCTAACACAGAGCCAACGCTACATTAAACTGCCTGTACTTTTCCAACCACATGCTTTCGCGGACAGACAAGCTAACCGCGAGTTTTATGTATAGTTTACATAAGATACCAGACGCTAGCATGTTTTGACCAGGTGCAGAGAACTGTATCCAAAGCTACAACTTCAAAACAAAGTGAAGTGGCGTTTCTGAAAGCTATTTTGGTAGTGTAATAACTCCATATGGTAAAATGCCGTCTAACAGGGGCGTTAGATTGGGGGGGGGATAAAGGGTACTGTTTACCCAGGGCCCAGTGCAAGCAGTGGCCCCTCATAAAGTCATCTAACATGCTTCTAATATGCGTTTTTTATTAGTCAACAAGTAGTGTGGGCCCACCAAAATTATTTGTACCCACAGGCCCAGAATTTAATGCCTACACCCCTGCACCCTTACAATAGAGCTTTTTCACAGACATTTAGCCATAGAAAAAAAATAACCTGAAGTTTTGCAACCGTACAGCGCGGGAGTTCCGGACGCTGTGAAAAAGGTCTATGAGTGACTTCAGTGGAGCTCAGCAGTGACCGCCCATCCCCTGGTTCTGGAAGTAAATTTCCCATTCATATTTCTCATAAAAATAATAATGAAAGCTTGCTCAGGGCTAATCAGCTACATGGTAACTACTGATCATAAGACATATAATTTTTAAAGTTTAGTTAAAGTTTAGCCTTTTTGGACTTAAATCAACTGTGTTTGGATATTACTTACCACATACCTGCTTAGCCTTCACCATGTCTTTAAACTCTTAATAGTTTTTTTTTTTTTTTTTCTAAAGTTTATTTGCCATTATTAAACAATTTGGACTGCAAAATAATGTATTCGATGTTCATAAAACCCTTAAATGAAATCTAAATCCTTCTATGAATAAAATATAGATTACTACCAATCACTTTTATTGACATGATGTCCAAAATTTTAGCTAGAAATCTAGTCTAAATTGTATCTATCCTGCATTTATTTCATTACTGCCAAGAATACCTTGAAAAGCATGCAGTGTCATTGTGAGTTGATAAGCAAAACTATGGAACAAATCTAGTCTAGACAAAGAAAAAAAACATCCCTGAGGCAACAACCAGGTGGTGTACTTTTCACCAGGAAAGAAACACAATGTACCTTTAGATTCTACTAACTACAGTATCCAACTTGATAATGATGTTTTAGCTCTTTCACCTAGCCTAACCCTAACCCTAACCCTAACCCTAACCCTGGCTTAGAGTTGATTTTAAGATTTTATTGTTTGTTTTTAAAGCTCTGAATGGACTGGACCCACAATA
The DNA here is from genome assembly GCF_026225935.1 of Boleophthalmus pectinirostris. Lineage (NCBI taxonomy): Eukaryota > Metazoa > Chordata > Actinopteri > Gobiiformes > Gobiidae > Boleophthalmus > Boleophthalmus pectinirostris. The sequence continues at coordinate 20,511,626 of NW_026571153.1, read as the reverse complement.
CATTTCAGACCTCATCCAAATTTACACCCCCACATGCGCTCTGAGGTCTGAGGGTCAGCTTCAACTCGTGGTGCCTAAGACGAGACTTAAAACTAAGAGGGACAGGGCCTTTACTGTGGCCTGCCATAAACCCTGGAACGCCCCCACAGCCCCCACAGTCTTTAAGTCTTATCTTAAAACCCACTTTTATTCTCTGGCTCGAGTGAGTTGTGTGGCCCTCTGTGTCTTTTGTTTATCTTATTTTATTTATTTGACTTATTTATTGCTATTTTATGATTTTTTATGGTTTTGTTTTTTTTTTTTTTACTGTTTTTATTGCTTTAGGACTAGTATAATCAAACTTTAGCAATTTACTACTGCACTTTGGAAACTGCTTTTGTTTGTAAAATGTGCTATATAAATAAAGTGGATTTGGATTAAGAATATGTCATCATGTTTAACAAAATATTATATTGAGTCGTTGTTGGTTTAAAGATACACTGTGTCACCTTTCTGGTAGAAGGCCCACCATTTACTTGTCTTCATGGAGATGTTATTGCTTTACCTCCAATATTACAGAGTTTGGCATTTAATTTTCCAGTCTCCATAGAAACAAGCCATCAGAGAGAGAGATGCCACCAGGTCAATTTACAGGTAAGATCTGTGAAGAGATGATCCCACTCATAGTAAGAAAGCATGTTTTTAAAATAATTTTTGATATAAATATTGATAATATTGATATTGCATATGTTGATATTGAATATATGCATCTTATATAAGTTTAATATCACAATTTGGAACATTACAGGCAAAGCATGAGCATCTCTATGATAACAGACCTCCAACCTGAAAAGGTACACAGTCCATATTTGAGGTTTAACTTCAAATTTCAAATGAACTGTCTGAAATGAATTGCATGTAGTGTGTGCAGGTGTTACATGTACTTGTGAGTGATAGTTGCTGTACTTTTCTCTGTCCTGTTAATAACTGACATCAACCTGCTGACGGACTGAAGATGGAAATTACCTACTTTGGCTATAATCTTTGCATACTTACATTTTAAAGGTGCACTGTGTTTGGATCAGTCACCTGCTTGTTTCTATTTCTGGGTCATTGCTCTGCCTGGAAAGTTCCACAGTATGATATTAAACAGTTTTACCTTACATTTACTCAATTACAGGTGGTTTTATAGCTCAAATATACCTAGAAAAACAAGCATTCTTACTTTGAGTGGGGTTACCTGTCCACAGATCTGACCTGTAACTTGGTCTAGTTTGGAAAGCAGAAAGATTTAATTCCATACTGTGAAACATTCCAGACAAAACAATAACATCTCCATGGAGAAAAGCTCTCCAGCCTCCACCAGAAAAGTCTTTAAAAGTTCATTAATATATGCTGTCCCTTTACAAATAAAAATGAAATTTCCGCAACTAAGCCTAAACCCACAAGGACTCCACAGCACGACACAGGTCCTGGCATTACCTCACGCTCACATCCTCTCTCTCTCTCCGCTTGCGAAACAAAGGGCACCCATCCAACACCAACCATCCAGGCCCGTCCTTAATGACAGGGGTGCGCTAAGTGATGCCAGCGGCCAGGACTTGAGCTGGAGGTGGCTTTCCACATTCAGGATTCTACTCCGAAACATGTGGTTTGTCCTCTCTACCCAAAATGAGAGATTGGATGAGGAAAGGCAGGGAGCAGGAGACCGCAGAATAAGCTACAAGCCCGGGGGGAGAGATCTATGCTAGCTCAGGTGGGATAGGATTCCTCTTTTCAAGTCAAGACTGCTTTGGCATTAAACACTAGCAACATACCCTTTGGACAGAATATGAGGATGAGGTTTGTGCTTGCAATTCAATCGTTTTTGCAAATTTCCTTCTGACATCACCAGTGCATATGGGTGCCATTTAATCCTTGTGGTTTTGGTTTTAGGGCTATACGCGAATGACATGACCAAGGTTTATTTTTGACCCTTCGTTGCACGTATCGCCGAAGCGGACACATGGACGGAATAATGAAGTTCTGGGGGAAGTTGTGGAAAGAAAAATCCGTCTTCGTCTGGGGCCCAAAATGGAGTCAAACTGCGCAAAGTAAAAAATATTACATAGAGCTCAGCAGTTTTAATAGTTCTATAAATGAAGAACAAAATGGGGGCATTTTAGAGTCAAAAAGTTAAAGGTCCTATATACTTGTGAGCTTTAAGCCAGCCCCTAAAACATACCTGGAGTTGTGTTTTGTTTCATTCACACATGTTTGAGTAGCTATTTATTAGTCTGTCTACATCTCCAAAGCTCAAAATGCTCAGTTACATCTTGTGATGTCATGAAGCAATAGTTTTTAAGTTAACAGCTACATTTTGTTCAGTAGAAAGCAAATCCAGGACTGAAATTATCCAAATGATTCTCGTGAAGGTGTATGGAGTTTAAAATCACTGTGGAGCACTTTCTGTATTACCACATGACATCACAAGGTGGTACAGAATGTTTTCTGTTTGAGAGAAAAACTCATTCTAAATATGCAGGATTTGAGTGTTGAACATGTGTGAATGAAACAAAACACAACTCTGGCAGAAAATAGCCTAATGTGGGCCCTTTAAAATAGAGCTATCATGTGTAACTTGTAACTTTACCAACACATCTGATTCATAACATATGTAATCTGGCCAAAAGTGACATTTCCAACTCTTTCTCTCAACAGATTTTGGGTCACCTTAAGTGCAAATGCTGTAAATCTCCCAAGCTTTAAAGCACCCACAGTGTCAGCGTGGATACATCCAATTGTAATGCTTGAGGACATGTCCAAATGAAGTCAAGAATCAAGTCGTGCGCTAACAAGTTTAAGATTTACGACTGTCTCAAGTTCTTAGGAAATGGTCCAAGAAAAACCACCACTTATTGAAGGCAAGTCCAAGTTTGTAAAGCTACGTTTTCTTGGCTTCGTTATTTTAGTGGATCTTCCTCTTAAAGAAAACCAGCTGCTGCACCAAACACAGTGTCCTGACTTGAACATTCTGAATTTCAATTGAAGTAGATGTTTTTGTTTTTGGAGGTTACATTTTTAGTCACACATGTTAGATGCATTCAAACTAAATGACTAGACTTCGTAATTATCGGTCCGCTCTGCTGTGTCAAATCTGGCATTTGGCTGAGATGGCAGACTCTAAACCTGTCATTGCTCTGGGTCAGCTCCACAAGGAAGTCCTTAAAGGTGCACTATGTAACTTTTCAGAAGGGGGGCTTGTTTCTATGGAGATGTCATTGCTCTGCCTGGAATGTTCCACAGTATGACATTTAACCTTCTACCTTACATTTATCCAATTGCAGGTGGTTTTATAGCTCAAATATACCTAAAAAAAAACAGGCATTCTGATTGTGAGTGGGGTTATCTCTCCACAGATCTGACCTGTAACACCTGTTTTTTGGAAGTTACATTTTTAGTCACACATGTTAGACACATTGAAACTAAATGACTACACTTCCTAACTTTCTGGTGCGTCAAATCTGGCGTTTGGCTCCGGGAGAAGGTGGATTGTAAACCTGTCATTGTTCTGGGTCAGGTCCCCCGAGGAAGTCCTTAAGGCCCACCACACGAGGACAGGCACTTTGCGTTTGGATCCCTCCCTCCTCCTCCTCCTCCACCTCTTTCGTCTCTTCTCGGAACGAGCCAAGCACGGAAAGCCTGTGTTCCGTCAGGGCGTCCAAAATTCCATGACTTTCCCAGAATTCCCGGCGTGAGCCAAGTAATATATTGTGTTGTCATCTATCGAGACTCTAATGAAAATCCACAAGGAACACAGGCGAAGATCTGGGCTTTCACCTTAAAATAGGACAATATTGTAAAAATTGAGGCGTAACTCATCTGTAAACATTGAATATCCTATAAAGTAAGCATCTGTCAGTGCATGATTCATACAAAGCCAGGAATTCTTATTTGAGTTGTATAAACAGTTTACTAAAAGATATACATTATGAAATAAGTTTGTTTAGTTGCTTTGTCTACAGAATATCACATTTAAGCAGTGCTGTTGAACTCAATTATGTTCCTTAAGAAAAAGTACAGACATTGAAACCAAAAAAAAAAAACTCAAGTAAAAGTAAAGGTATCACATGAAATCTACTTAACTACTACTTAAAAATACAAATACAAATATGTCAAAAATAAACTCACCAGCCTTTTCAGCAGGTCCTAAACTATAATGAAAAGTACTTTTACTGTTCTGTCCTGTTAAAAAACTGTAGTGGAGTAGAAAGTACAGATACCTGCTCGCAAATGTAGTGAAGTAAAAGTAAAAAATACTTAAGTAAAGAACAGATACCTAATTGTATACTTAAGTACAGTAAGTTCTTTTACCTTATTACCACCACTGCACATGAGCGGTAAAAACAATTATCCATATTTGTCAATTTACACAGGGTAATAAAATGCGGGAGGAATATTTGCAGGAATATTTCTACTACTATAATGACCTCCACCTCCAAAGAAGTCCACAAACGTCACATTAAATAGATTCAATTGAATTACTGATAATATGAAACATCATGCAATTTTGGTTTTGAGCTTCCCTTTTATCTGCTGTGTTAAGATTGAACTGTTTTTTGACATCTTCCATTAGCCTGAAATGGAGTGGAGCACCGAGCCAGGAAATTTAAATAAAAACCACGCAACGGACATGCTTAAAAAGGCTTTGATAGACCACAGACTTATTTTCACCAATGGAAGCGTCACGTTTTGAAGTCCACTGTAAATCACTCTTCTTCACTTCCCTTCGTTCACCATTTTAAAAGCTTTGGCAGATTTCGACAGTGACGCTGCCTAAATCAACAGTGGGCGTGCTGTTTTAGTGCAAATTTAGAAGATTATGAAGCGGCCATAAAAAGGAAAACTTGCCACAAAATATGACTGACAGCATTGCCTCGTGCGCACTTCTACCGCATTACCTTAATCATGTGTGTTTAGGATAAGTGACAATAATATTTCAGTTGGTTTATGTATCTGTGCTATGTGTGGTTTTGTACGGTTCTTTTCATCAACCAGTTTAAATGTAATTGTGGTTTTAGTAATGGCTTGGTCGCACAGAAACAGAGGAAAAGCGGATTCTGACCATAACAAGCCTTTTCCAATAGAACACAATGGAGCAAAAGTTTCCATCATTGAACTCAAACTAATTAATGTGCCTATGACAGATTAGACTACTCATTTTACTAAAACACAGTTAATATCATTATATTTAAGATTTTATAAAACACTTTACAACTTTCTGGTTGGAAAATATGACTAGCATTAAGATAGGCAAGGGAATTCCATAACTGCTACCTAAGAACAGTACAGTAGGCCAAATCTTCTCTAATGTACACAGAAATTATTATTTGCTGAATAAAAATATAAGGAAACACCTTTATTTAGTTGAAATAATGTTTAATCTATCAGAAAAATGTGTTTTTGTGTAAACTGTGCCAAACGTTTGGACAGAATTCTCCCTATTCTCCCTTTGATGTTCATTCAGTGTGTTGAACTCTCTACTTCCTTTTTAGTTTCAACATATTTTTCAACTTTTCTTCACAAACTATAATACAGGAAGTGCTTTTTAAACTCCATACACCTTAGCTAGAATCATTTGGGTGATTTTAGTCCTAGAGTTGCACATATTTAATGAACTAAAGATAAAGGGTTGCAGTTAACTTGAAAACTACTGCTTCACAACATCACAAGGTGGAATAGAGCATTTTGAGCTTTGGAGATAAGGCAGCAGCATTATAGCATGGCTTAAAGCTCACAAGAATCCATTTTGTGTAATGCAGAGAAAGAAATCATTATTAAACTCCACTGTAAGAAAAAAAAATGGTGGTTGCTACAAACTACATTCTTGGGTACTTTTTTCATCATACACACCACATATCAGAGCAACACGTATTATTGCTTCAATTCAAAATCAGTCAAATGAATTTAGTTTTTCAACCAGACAGCTGAAACATGGCCATCATTGCATCATACTCAGACATGGTCAAAATGAAGCCAACAACCTATTTGGACTTCTCTTGTTCTCAAATATGAACATTATACAAAAAGGAACAATATTTGGATTTCCAGTAAGCTCCACAACCACAGTTTAGTCTCAGGGGGCTACTGTGTTTGTCTACGGTGATCTTAAATGCATAAATTTGGGCCCTAAATGATACACACTTTCAGTAACATTAGCTAGACCCAGACCACACTGTCACTGCCTGCTGCTAAGAGTGATGGAGCCTTTTTTCCTAGTCATTGCTTAAGACTTGTACTATCTGTTTCCACAGCCGTGAGCCTGCTGACCCAAGAATGCGGCCAGATCTCCAGCACATTGTTTAACAGGGCCCAGCAGTGGAGTGGAGAAGTCAAATGTTTAGTTTGCAGGGGGTTCGCTCAGTGTGTTTTGGAATCATTATGTGCTGTTGCATTGTTGCCATTTATTGATTTTCCAGAAACTCCAAAAGCATCGCGAAATATGTTCCCAGTACAGTAGATCTCAATGGGGAAAGTCAAGAGATATATGATAACAGATCCACAGGAATGTTTGGTTTCAGCAAACACAATTTAAAATTCTGCACGGAAACAGAGCAGAACCAAAACTAACTGAACGGAAACTGTCAAAACTTGTAAAGCAGGAATTCAAATCTGTGTGATACTGAAAAATAGTATCACAAAATGGTAAGTTTGAATAGGCAGCTAGAACCGCACATTAGGGGCAATGCCAGGGAGGGCTTGAGGGGGCACTAGCCTCCAGAGGTGGGGACTTGCAAGTCATGACTTGGACTCGAGTCAGACTTGAGTCACTATTTTTAGGACTTGAGACTTGACTTGATAAAATAGAAAAAGACTTGGGACTCGACCTGGACTTGAAGATCAGTGACTCGGGATTTAACTTGGACTTGAGCCCTGTGACTTGGGAAGACTTGAAGCTTCTCCTTAAAAATATATGTTTTTAGAAAATACTTTTCTCTTTTCATCTGATACATGTGGCACTTAATTTTACAATCTGGACCATGTCCCTCCCACTTCTCTGTTTGTTACTTTGGATGTAACTGACGTATTGTGATACGGTATCCTCAAAGTACTACAGTAATATACAGTACAATACAGTAAAACAGAGGGAAGTACACAGAACATGATAGTTCCATTTCAGTACAGATTACATGACAAAATAAGGCCAGAATGGCCAAAGCAGTCCCATTGCTGCCCAAAGATATTTTGCCCCATTTTCATAGGGCATTAAATCTCGAAACTAAAAGTGTTCAAATGACAACCACAAAGTGTTCAAAATAAGACTATACTTTTAAAAAATGCATATTAGATTTAAAGGTACACTGTGAAACTTTTCTGGTGGAGGGTCCTAATGCTTTTCGCTATGGAGTTGTTATTGCGTTGTCTGGAACATTTCACAGTATGGTATTAAACTTTTCTCTCTTCATGGAGAAAGGTTGAGAGCTGTGGAAAAGCAACCCCACTCACAGTCAGACTGCCTGTTTTTCTAGGTATTTTGGGTTATAAAACTATCTGTAATTGAATAAATGAAAAGAGCAATGACATATTTATAGAAACAAGCAGGTGGCAGACAAAGTGCACCTTTAATAAAGCAATACAGGGGCTAACTGCATTTAAACTGGTTGAAGACAGTATTGGGTATTGAGGGTTGGGGTGCGCTCCTACCCATAAAAAGTCTCTAAATTAACATGTTAAATGAGCACGCCCACTGAAGAACTTAGCAACCCCATAACTCCTCCAACCAAAAATATCTGTCGCCCCGCCTGCTACAAATCACAATAAAAGGCCTGAAAAAATAAATTTATTTTTATTGGACACGTTCACTGTACCCATCCATATGTGTCCTCACTTTCACTAAAACATACTTGAGAGTGGAGCACATTTACCACATCAGTCATCATCTAAACATCACATGCATTTGTATCAAAGTTATCCGTTCCTTCGGCAGACTCAGATGTTTGACAAGCCTCTAACAAATGGCCCCTTTTTTCCTCCTCAAGACCATTGTGTATTCATGGGTAAACATTTAAGAAGCAGAGGACAAGAAATTCTCCCTCACACTCTAAACACAAAGCCACACTGTTCTGTCTTCAATTACGGATTGTCTGCTCAAGTGGCACTCATTCTCTCACTTCTTGTTTTTATCACATGGTACGAGCGAGGTGCCTGCTCCCATTTGATCCAACTAAGCCCCGCCCCCTTCTTGCAGAACACGCTCCCCTTTGCCCCACCCCTTGTCCTGTCTGTCAACCCTTATCGCTATGGCAATTAGAGAGAAACCCAGAGCAATTATGTGCTTCTCTTGAACACACGCCGAACAAACGACACAGCAGCCCTCGCCATTGCAGTCTCAAAAGGCGAGGAAGATTTGTGTGATAGTTTAATGGGAGCGCAATAAAAGTGTGGCATTGCACAGTTCATGTTGTTTATAGTGCACCAGGACCCTATTGAACTTTTTATAGCGGCGGGTGTCTATCTGCATATTCAGTGAGACTGGGGCCATTCAAAGTGAACCAGGCGTCTCAAAGAATGTTACAGACTCCAGCAATAGAGAAGGAAAGGGCCGGTAAATGGAGCCTTTGTTAAAATGGTATTAAAAAGTAAAAATTCCTTCCTCAGCCATGCCCATTTTTGTATTGGCTTAATTCAATCCACAGAACATAGGATACCACAACTGATCACAAATAAACTCCCTTCACTTTTCATTATTTCACTGTAATAACTGGGAATTTTTGGAGGAATATTGGAATTATATAATAAAAAGTATTGTGACCAACATTGAGCCCTGTGGTACACCAAAACCAAGTTGAATATAAGGTTAAGGTTACACTTTTTTCTAATGTCATAATGTTGTTTCCTCATCAAAAATATACCTGGAGTTTTGTTTTGTTTATTTACTGACACACAAACCACACAAACCCTGCATATTGAGGCCGAGCTCTTCTCTCAACCAGAAAACACTCTGTTCCACCTTGTGATGTCTTGTGGTAATACAGGAAGTACTCCACTGTGTTTTTAAACTCCATCTTCACTAGAATCATTTGGATGATTTCAGACCTGGAATTGCCTTTCTCTACTGTAAAAAAAGGTAAAACGTTGTTATATACTTGAAAACTAACACTACATGATGTCACAAGGTGGAACAGAGCATTTTGTGCTTTGGAACTATAGACAGACTAATAATAATCGGTAACTCAAATATGTGTGAATGAAACAAAACACAACTCCAGGTATGTTTTTGAGAAGATAACATTCTAACCTGAGTTAAAGCATCACTTTTATAAAGCAAGGCATCTTTGTCTGAATATAACCCCCTATTTTCCATCACATATGGCTTCATAGCATGGGCCAGAGCAGAAGACCATGCTGCACAACCTGTTACATTCCACGCAATGCAATAGACGGTCTACAGTCTTTCTAGTCTGTGAGTGGGTGACGCGTCCCCTCAAGAATGTGCTTCTCTTCCTCTCTGCATACACTTCAACTTCCCCTCGGGTTGCTTACTTCACTCACGCGGCAGAGGAGCTGTCGCTGGAGGAATCTGGAAAACACCAGTAGAGAATGAGAGGAATTTGTGCTTCTTTCCCTAAACCGACCCCCCCCCCCCCCCCCACCCCTCACCCTTCAGTCTCTTTACTTTGGATGCTTCAATACAAGACGGGCTTTTGACTTTTCTCTTGTTTCTGTACTCGTCCCAACAACAACAAGCTCTCATAAACAATGGGGTTTGTTGATCGGAGGAGTTGAGAGAGAGAGTGGACATCGCCGGCTTGTGTGGAGTCAGGTTTGCTGGCAAGTGGTCCTAAAAGTGCAAAAGTACATGCTGCAATGAGGGCTGTGAGAGATTTAAGGGTAACGCTAAAATAGTCCATCTCTGAAGTACCATAAACACATGCTTTAACTTTTTCTTAATCTACCCTTCATTGGGCAGGATTTTGATGGAGCGGGCTTTAAGAGGGGATGCCGGGGAATGTCAGGAAACCACAGAAATACAGAGAAAGGGGTAGTTTTGGAATAGTCTGAGTTTAGAATACCCATAGGCTCGTAAAGGGAGCCTGGATCATGTTGACAGATTCTGAGGACAGTGTGTTCACTATGTGTTCCATAGGTAATTCAAGTTATGCACCCACTGAAAGTACCTTCAAGTAATGTTTTTTAATATATTATATAATTTTATATATTTTGTAAATGTATATAAATGTATACTTCATTCTTAAAGATTTTATGGTGGCTACTTCCATGAAAAGATTATAAAACTACTAAAACATGAGGTTATGAGCAATGCTTTGAATGGAGAAACAATCAATGTACAACTGTTATATTCCAACTTTGTACAAAATATATTAAAAAAAGGATGTGTGTTGTGTGTAAATTGTCTATAGAACATCAACAATGGAAATAAATATATAGCCCATGTTGAAAAGTTTGCTTTTGTGCTTGAGAATAAATATTTACAACAGTTACTCAAGCAGTACACAAAACTTCTCATCACCTGTGCTGTTCAGTGTCCAGTCCAAATTACAAAAGGATTTGTATTGAATAAAGTGTTTTGTCCTCACATAACTCCGTCTCTTTACTGTTTCCAGTCCTCCTACTGGACATTGTCCCTGTTCTGTTGAAACCATTTTACGACTCTCACGTCAACCAAATCAAAATAAAACTTCAGAAGAGATTCTTGTCAATGAGACACATAAACATAACAGTGTGTTTTTACATAATTTCCAACAGACTGCATACCAGGACAGAACCTTTGGAAACACAAATCCCTTTTTCCAAAATATCCAAGATGCACTGATAAAGCAATGAACGGGTTGAAGGACTGCATCTACACAAAGACTGTGAGTGCCCTCTTGTGGTGAAAATTGGTAACTGAATATTAAAAAAATAACAAAGGAAAATTCATTATAAAATTTCTTTATTTGTATTTACACACAGTAGTCAAAAACTCTGGTATTCAAACACAAGGCATTTAAATATGATAAATTCTTGAATTCAACATTAGCGTCTGTAATAAGAAGGATTTGGTGAGAAGTCATTTTTCTGCAGGTTTGAACGGGTCAGACCAAATCTTCAGCCCTAAAAAGAGATGTAGTACTTTAACAAAATGTACAAATAACCTACAAAACTACAAAAAGATTCAATGAGGTGTGTAAATACAAATGTTATTCAAATGCGCTTTAAGATCTCAAAACATGCTACATGCACTGGTGCTACAACCTGGTACAATGCATAATGTAAAAATTGTGAGCTGTCCCTGTCTCAAACAAACAAATAAATAAATAAATCATTTGATAATTTTAAATAACTGTCACTGTTAGGATTGAGCTATCATCACTATCTGGACTAAAACACTAAGTAATAGCTTTAATATTTCAGTGGGGCATTAACTTTCAAAGTAAAGGTAAAGGTTTAACAGTATGTGATTTGCCTATGACAGGTTAGACTACTCATTTTCATAAAACACAGTTAAGATCAAAAATTATTATCAGACAAATAAAAATATAAGAAAAAAACTTTATTTTGTTGAAATCATGTTTAAAATTAAAAATTTAAATTACTTACTTACTTACTCTTTCTATGTAAAATGCACAGAACCTTTGGATAGATTTCTCCCTAGTGCCATGTCATTAATATTTAAGAACTCTCTACTTCCTATAATTTTCAACATATTCACATATTGCTTCTTGATTTATGTAAATTTATGTATAATTTATATTTACAACAGGTATTATCCAACCAAATTAAGTCAAAATTAGAGATTCATCTAAATCTGTCATACACACTTTACATTATTTTCTGTGTATCTTTTGTATACCAATTTGTCTGACACCACTTCTCCTTGTGCATTATATTGTATGCCAATCAAAATTCTTGCCATGGAACTATAATAAATGACATTCTTACCCACTGGCTGGACATCCGCCTGATTGATTCCCGCTCGATTCACTCTTTGCACTGCCCCTAGAAAAGAAATAACAATGACACATAATATTTAGCTGTGGTTCTGAGCTCAAAAACCAACTCTATAAACAAGATTTATGACACAAAGGCTTATTCCAGAGTTGAAGTCGTTACTAACGGAAAAACTTGCCATTAATTGGACACCATACAGCCACACAAGTTTAATTGCATTTTCCTGGCATGAGTTCATCATTGACCCAATGAGTCAAACTTTCTGTGGCTGGACAGCTGGTTTCATTTTAGCCATATTTGACTACTTTCAATTGTGCTTTGGGTTTTAGAATAACTCCCAAGACACTTCAGAGCAAACGGCAATCAAGACTCTGATGCCTTGTTTTGTTCATAATATATTTTCGAGACAAATGCTGCAGTCAGCTCACAGAGGACCACTAATTTTGAACAAATATGCAAGGGGCACTTTGGGGTTGTTGTGAAACAAATAAGCCACAATCTTGACGATGTTTAGTTTCAGAGATGACGATATCTTGGCTTTTTGTAAAATTACAGTAAGGCCTGATTACTGTATTGTGTGGCATTGTATGGAATGACTAGTACACATTTCAATATCAGGAATAAACTGGTCAAGGACTAAATTCAGACCTAAATCTGGATTAAACCAGGGTCTCAATGATAAGTCTCAATTTTTTTTTTCTTTTTTTGGTTAGAGCAGCAAACACATACTGTGTAAAGAGGAAGACTAACGCTGTGTGTCGTCACCCATAGTGTTTGGCTCCAATCAAATGAAGCTCAGGATGATAGCAGTTACAGGAGTAAATTTGGAGCCAAATTCCACATCAGGAATAGGAATTTATTTGCAGACAAAACAGTGAAATAAAAACAACAGAATGATGTAGAGCGGGTCAATGCAAACATTTTAACACTGCAGCAGCAGTTCCACGGAGAGGGGGGATATTTTTCAATACAAAGTCAATTGAAGTCGATGATTAGCTAAGTCCATTTATACAGTCTATGGTCGCAACAAAGGAAAGGTTGACCAGTGAACACTAATAAAAATGTGTTTAAACATGTTTATCTCTGAATGTCAAGACATTGGTCAGACTTTGATTTAAAAGTCCTAAAATAAAGTAATTCTTACTATAGTCCTCACTACAGAGTCATTGTGGACAGAACCAGCATCTTTGAAGGCTGTCCCATTGACTATCAGCTTATGTCTCCTCCTGCCTCTCTCCTCCTGCTTCTCTCCTCTCCTCCTGCTTCTCTCCTCTCCTCCTGCTTCTCTCCTCTCCTCCTGCTTCTCTCCTCTCCTTCTGCTTTTCTCCTCCCTTCCTGCTTCTTTCCTCATTTCTTCTCTCCTCCTTTCTTCTCTCCTCCTCTCACCCATTTCCTGCAGAATCAAGGAGAGAGGTCAAGGAGAAGGAAACGAGGAAAGAGAAATGAAATGCGACCGCTATGTCTCCTTCATGGTTGGGACTTCTGCACTTATTTTCTGCACATAGATCAAGGAGGCAAGGGAAGGGAATTGAGACGCAGCCCGAGTTTACAGGAATGAAAGTGTGAATGGATCCACAGACACAGAGTAGTTAGTAGTAGTTTCACGTTGCCTCTGCTTAAAAGAAGCTCTCAATTTAGTTCAGGATAAATGATACAACATTTGCATTCACTAAATAAGAATTTGCAAAGGGACTTGGACGTGGCATGGGTTATTTTGAGGCATCATAATCGAATTCAGGCAAAAGGTTACACAATGACAATTATATAAATATCAAGTTTAGCCAAGCACGGTCAAAATTGCGCTAAATATCAACATGTTGTTAATTAAATGTATGAGAACATGATACCCTAGCCTTTTATGTTTAGGTCTTCTATAGAAAGTTAAATAAGCCAGTAGTTACACTTAGCAAAAAAACAGACGCTTCATTTGTAAAGGCTACTTACTGTACTCATCTTTGTGCGTCAGCGGGTGGATAAAGATTGGATAAAACGCAGCCGCCACCGCCGTTACAAATCCTCCAAATATGAGCGCTATTCGTGTATTTTTAGACATTTTACGGTTCAGGAGATGACAAAACGTTCTGTAATCTGTAGTGTTTACATCACAGACTGTATCCGGTGTAGAGGTCAAGATGAGAGCCAGCGCATGCTATGGATCCATGGATTTTGGTCAGTCGGGGCTTCCGTAGTATTTACGTCAGTGTCATACGTCGAAGCATAACAATAACAAGGAAGTGGATGATTTGGGGGGGAAATAGTTTTCAGAAAACGCTGTCAGACACTCGTTATAATGACGTTTTTAGGCGTTTTTATTTGTTTTGTCAGTTGGAGCTATGTGTACCAAACAACAGCAGAGGAGGATTTGCTAATACAGACATTTGTTATTCCTCATAGTCACATGGATGTTGGATGGGTTTACACTGTTCAAGTAAGAGCTTATGAACTTTGCTTTTATTACTATCTGAATTCCAGTAAAAATGCCCTTGTACAAAGCAAATATGAATAGTTAGGGATGGTATAAGATCTTGTGCCCCAAGCTCTCATCAGACAAATTTGCTACAAAATTGTGCACACATGAGAAAAATTATTTTGTGAGTTTTTTTTTTTTTTCAGTTACAACTATAGATTGTATCTTATAGTTCCAAAAAGCAGTCCTAGAATGGAAATAAAAATATAAAATCAAATAAATAAAAAATATAAAATCAAATAAATAAAAAACTGTGATGCCAAAATTGGAAACTGAATCACAAAATGCATATATTAGGAATAATGTTAAAATCTCTTGTCTCATTTTCTGGACCCAGTTTCGTGTCTTGTCTCATCTTGTGGAAATTGTGTCTCATCCCATTCCATTATTGGACATGGTTTTGTTTTATTAGGAGAGTATGCACGCTTATGCAGCCAATGTGTACAGCAGTGTGACTGAAGAACTGTCCAAGGTCAAAGATCGCAGGTTTATTGTGGTGGAACAGGAGTTTTTCCGACTTTGGTGGGACACTGTCGCCACGGACTCACAAAAGAAACAAGTATGATTGTTATAATGTGATATGATTTAATGCAAGTGTTCCATGATATATTGTATTCTGTTTCTGGATTCATTCACTCAGATATTGGAACTTTCTTTCTATAGGTACGACAGCTTGTTAAAGAGGGGCAGCTAGAGTTTATTATTGGAGGCCAAGTAATGCATGATGAAGCTGTGACAGATTTGAATGACCAGATACTGCAAATGACAGGTAAAGAATCAGATTTGAACTGGGGTTAAGTTGATTGTGTCTTAGATTTAGGCAGACTTTACTGATCCACAAGGGAAATAATTTGGTCACAATAGGTCACACATAACAATAAATATAATAACAAAGTGCAAAAATATAAATGGTAACTTATTCAAAATAAGTAGCAAAAATTAAAAGGGACTGGTGTAGGTACAAGAAATATTAAAATATAGATATATAAATGTAAATATATTTTGGCTATATACAAGAGGTCATAAGGAGAAACAATGCAAACATGAAATATGATTGACAGGGCATAGGGTTATCTGTTACATAAGTAAGTAAGTTGTTGTACAATTGTATGGGGTATAGTATGAATGTAGTCCTGTATCTCTCACTGTTTGAGCGGAGCTGTAGAAGCCTGTTGGAGAATGAGCTTCCTGTCCCTCTACACAATATATATGATGCTTGGTTCTTCTCTTTATGTTCCACAGAGGGCCATGGTTTCCTGTATGAGACTTTTGGTGTACGTCCACAGTTTTCATGGCATGTGGATCCCTTTGGAGCTTCAGCCACCACTCCTGTCCTTTTCGCTCTGACTGGGTTCAACGCTCACCTCATCTCTCGCATTGACTATGATCTCAAAGATACTATGCAGATGGACAAAGTAGGTTTATAAATGCGATAAAGCATTATTATTATTATTATTATGTGTGTACTTACACAATTGTATTGATTTAAACAGAAACTACAGTTTGTTTGGCGAGGTTCTCCCTCATTAAAGAAGCAGGAGATCTTCACTCACACTATGGACCAGTTTAGTTACTGCACCCCATCCAATCTACCTTTCTCCAATAGGTAGGTCTTAAAAGTTGTCTTAAAAAAATAAGATTATTTTGTTTTGTGTTTTGTGGTTTATTGCATGATGTCTCTGAAGGGCTCATGGTGACAGTCTTTTGTTCATACTAACAATCCAGAGTTATGTAGATGCAAGTTGTGGGTCCTTGTTTATAAAAGGGCCTAAATTGCGCTATTTTCTGATCTACTGTATGTTATAATGTTGTTTCCTCATCAAAAACATACCTGGAGCTTTGTTTCATTCACACATGTTTAACACACAAACCCTGCATATTTAGGCTGAGTTATTTTCTCAAACTGAAAAATCTGAAAACATATAGTGCTCCACTGTGTTGTTAAACTCTAGACACCTTCACTAGAATCAATTTGATAATCTCAGAAATAGAATTCCCAAGACCCACAGAATTAGGTATAGGTAAATAGGTAAAAAGGTAGGTAAAAATTGATAAAAAGTAGCTGTTAACTTGAAAACCATCACTACATGGCATCACAAAGTGGAAAAGAGCATTTTGAGCTTAGGAGATGGAGACAGACCAATAATAAAAAAATACTCAAACATATTTTTGATTAGGTAACAGCATTATAACATGTCTTAAAGCTCACTAGAGCCAGTTTTATGTCATTAAAGTTTTAGCCACCTTTATATTCCTGTGTTTTTAGTTCTGGATTTTATTGGAATGGTGTTGCCTTATTTCCTGATCCACCTAAAGATGGCATCTACCCCAATATGAGTCTTCCTGTTACTAAGGAGACCATTCATGCCTATGCACAGACCATGGTGGATAACATTAAACAGAGGGCAGCTTGGTTTAGGACCAACCATGTCCTGTGGCCTTGGGTAAGTTAAGACATTTTGTGTATATTATGTATTAAAGTAACTGTACTAATATGTATATCATTATTACTATTATTGTTTATAGGGCTGCGATAAACAGTTTTACAATTCATCTGTGCAATTCAAGAACATGGACCCTCTAATGAAGTACATAAATCAAAACAGCAAAGACTTTGGAGTAACAGTCCAGTATGCTACACTTAATGAATATTTTAAAACTATTTATAATTCTGATCTGGAGTGGGAAATCCGTGGTAGTGAAGACTTTTTGCCTTATTCTACAGGTAAGCAATGAAATGTCACGGTGGGGGAGTTCTGCATGTATGTGTATTTGTGGAATGTTCACCAGTTACCATGAAGACACAATTCACACATTAGCGAACACAGCCAAAAAGTTTTTAGGTTGTGTGAAAACTCAAGAAAAAATACAAAATAGATTCAACACCACATTTTCAGGAGCCTGTGATCAATACAAATGTTCATGGTTCATGGTTTGATTTTTCAATAAAAAGGCAAATGTGACTAATGAGAATGGGAATGGGACTTCTTTAGCAGCACAAAATCAGAACCTTTTGTAGTTCAGAACCTTTTGTAGTTCCAGGTAAATCGGTTCTTTCCGGTCAGATTGTGTTGAAATAAAGATAAGATTAAAGTCTAATAAAGCCTCAGCCAGAGCAGTGCTTACAGTTAGCATCACACCCCCAGAGAATGTTTTATGATATCAGCTGCAAAGTATCATTATGTATGCATTGTTTTATAGAATCACACCAAGCCTGGACTGGATTTTATGCATCAAGAAACGTTTTGAAAGGAGTGGCGAGACAGGCTAGCTCCAAGTTACACTCAGCGGAAACCATTTTTACTCAATACAGAATAAGTTATCCTGATGGACCTGTAGCTAAAGTCTGGGCACTAGACAAGCTTAAAGCACTACGCTGGGCTGTTTCAGAGGTTAGTGGATTTAAGAGACTTTTCAGCTGAATACTTTTAAAATAACATTGTATTAATGTTGTCACGATACTAAAATTTCAAACTCGATTTCAGTACTAAGGAATAGACTCGATACTCAATGCCAAAATCCAATAATACAATGATATTAAAACACTCAATAACACCAATAGAATGTAATTTTCAGCATGAAATTATAGCACTGTGTTTTGTATTACCATGTGGTCTTATATCTGTGCAATAGCTCAATAGCCCAGGTAGTGTCTATAGTGGTCCATGGGCGTATATACATGTTCTGATACAGCTCAAGTTCTTTCTAAAGATATTTAGGAAAGGTTCAATTCTGTTCTGTGAATGTAACTTTTTCAGTATCAATACCTGCTCAAATAAGTATATAGTTTTGATACTAGTTTTAGTATTGATTTGTATATTTTTCCAATACTTTCAACAAACCTACATTGTATTACCTTTTCCTGCAGGTCCAGCACCATGATGGCATCACTGGCACAGAGTCACCCAAAGTGGCAGACATGTATGTTCAACATTTAACCCAGGCAATGATGGGAGTTGATGAACTACTGGCTGCACTTTTCCTTCTACCACACAAACTCGAATTACCCAACTTCCTCAACACAAACTACCAGGGGAAAGGTACCTATATTAAAGTAAATTTTTTACTGTTATAATACCCCTTAAAAGTTCTATATTACTCAAAAATGCCTCTTGTGGGGTTTAAGCCATGTTATAATGTTGTTACCTCATCAAAACATACCTGGAGTTGTGTTTTGTTTCATTCACACATGTTTGAGTAATCCTTTGTCAGAAGTCTGTCTCCATCTCTGAAGCTCAAAATGCTCTGTTCTATTTTGTGATGCCATGATGTGGTAGTTTTCAAGTTAACAGCTACATTTTATCTTTAGTTCTGTAGAGTGGAGCACTTCCTGTATTACCACTTAACATTACATAGTAGAACAGAGAGTTTTCTTTTGGAAAGAAGAACTTAGCCTAAATATACAGGGTTTGTGTGTTAAACCTGTGTGAATGAAACAAAACACAACTCCAGGTATGTTTTAATGAGGAAACAACATTATAACATAGATCAGAAAACAGTGTAATATAGACCCTTTAAGAATACTGTTACAAAAAGAGATGTTTTTATTTATGTCAACAGAAGGAGTTCATGAAGCACCAGAACAGCATATCATTGTTTACAATCCATTAGCTTGGAACGTCACAACCATCATCAACATCACTGTGAACTTTTCAATGGCTGCAGTCTTTGATGACATTGGAAGGCCAGTTCCTGCACAGGTAGTTTGTTTCCCTATACATAATGTTCTCTCACTATTGACATAACATGGTAAAAGCCAAAATAATAATAAGAATGCATCACCCATAGATCCAGACGTCTGCCCAATCTAATGTCACCTATGACCTCTTCATTATGGTGGAACTTGGTGGTCTTCAGCACAGGAAATATGTGATCAAGTTTTCGGAGAAGCATTGCTCTGTATCAGGAGGCTGTGACTGGACATATAAGGCTAAAAGGGTTTTATTTGATAGAAAGTCAATACAAGAGTGGACCAAAACTGGAAGGAGACTCTTGCCTGTTCTTAATGAGTGTTATAAGCTCATGTTTGACCAGGACACCAATCTACTGCACAGCATCACCTATCTGTAAGATGTTAAAATGTCTGTTATTGTTACATTTAAAGGGCCTGCAGTACCGTATTTTCAGATCTACTGTATGTTATTATGTTGTTTGTTCATCACAAACATACCTGGAGTTGGAGTGTTTTGTTTCATTCACACGTTTATCACACAAACCCTGCATATTTAGGCTAAGTTTTTCTCTCAAACAGGAAACACCTTGTGATGTTGTAATACAGGAAGTGCTTCACTGTTTTATACTCCATACTCTTCACTAGAATCATTTGGATAATTTCAGCCCTGGAATTGCCAATCTCTAGTGAACTAAAGGTAAAATTTAGCTGTTAACCTAAAAACTACAACTGCATGACATCACAAGGTGGAAGAGAGTATTTTGAGCTTTGGAGATGTAGACATCCTAATAATAAAGGGCTACGCAGTCATGTGTTAATGACACAACACACAACTCCAGGTACGTTTTGGATGAGGTAAAAACATTCTAACATGGTTAAAAGCTCACCAGCTTAAATTTTGCATAATATAGGATCTTTAACCATTTTTGATGCATTCATTTCATCTTAAAATGCAAATATATGCTTGTGCTTGTCATCTTTTTCTAGTGAGGACAAAAGGAGAGTCAAGATGAAGCAGGATTTCTGGGAGTACCATGCAAATGGAGATATCAAATCTGGGCCCATCTCTGATAACTACATCTTCACTGCCAACAGTACCGCATCTCGGGCTTACAGTGCTGTGGAAATGGAGATTATACCAGGGAAAATTGTAACGGAAATTAGACAGTATTTCTACAAGTGAGTATTATTATTATTATTATTATTATTATTATTATTAGAGGCAGATATTGTTGGTAGAATTTGATTTTTAACTATCAAAATGCAGATGTTTTGACTGGTTTCGTTGATTATATCTCTGTAATTATTGGGTATATCCATAGGAAACTTAAATGACTTAAAAGTGCACTGTGTAACTTTGTTGTTGAGGCTCAGTTACCTGCTTGTTTCTATGGATATGTCATTGCTCTGCCTAGCATTTTCTCACTTAAAATATGACAACTTCATTCAGAAACACAGGCATGATTGATCATCAAAAGTCAAATATGGCAAATTTGTAGACCTAACCCATGCCAAAAAATATGTAAGTATTTTTTTCTTTATGTTAGGGATAAAAGTGATAAGGACTATGCCTTCTCCATCACCACGCGAGTCCCTGAATGCTACAAGAGTAAAGTGCAGTGCCATCGGCTGGAGCAGACATACACTGTGGGCCCACTCCAGATGAACACAGAGGTAGTTCTCAGGACTACCTCCTCTTTGGGCAACAATAGGACTCTGTGCACTGATGATAATGGATACCAGATGATGAAGAGGACGTACAGAGAGTTTGTCAATAACACTTTAGCACGAGTAAGTCAACTGCCAAATGTCTGGTATTGACATCATGTTGGGGGTGTTCTAATTATTCCACCATTACAGATACGGGTAGCAGTTACCCTGGTGACACCATGCACACATTAGCAAACACAATCCAACAAGTTTTAAAATAATCTGAAAACTCAAACTAAATCTTGGATTAAAGTCTAACTTGAATCACAGAGCTTCTAACAGAGTAGTGCTTTCAATTAGCTTTACACCCTCAGGGAATGTTGATGATATCAGTTGCAAAGTATCAATTGTTTTTTGTTTTGTTTGTTTTTTTTACCATAAATGAATAATTGGTACATTTAATACAATTGTAGAACTATTACCCAATGGTTCGAGCTGCATATATTGAAGATGACCAAAGTAGACTCGTGCTCATCAGTGACAGAGCTCATGGTGTTTCTAGTCAAAGCAATGGACAAATTGAGGTAAAACAAAATTAAAAAACAAACTTTTATTACAAAGAAATCTGAAATAACATAATTATTTTCATAGGTGATGTTGCATCGTCGTCTCTGGAACAACTTACCCTGGAACCTGGGTTATAACCTCACCCTGAATGACAGCTCCGTGGTGCGCCCTACATTGTGGATGATAATAGGCTCCCTGACTGTAACCACTAAAGTTTACCACAGGGAGGCGATAGAGATGCAGCATAGGCCTGTGGTTATGGCTATAGACCAACCCAGTAAGTGAAGAAAGTGTCCAATTCCTGTAACTTCTCATTACATTGCATCCAAACACGTTTTTTCAATTACCTTTTTAATATACATAGTATACAACATTAAAGGTATTGTACTATGTAAAAATGACTCTTGTAAGATTTAAACCGTGTTAGAATATTCTTACCTCATCAAAAACATACCTGGAGTTGTGTTTTGTTTCATTCACACTTTTAAGTAAGTCTGTCTACATCCCCCATCTCAAAAGTCCATCTTGGAATGTCTTGAAGCAGCTGTCCACTCAGCTACCTTTGACCTTTTTCCTCAGTAGAGATTAGCAATCCAACTTTGAAATTATCTAAATGATTCTAGTTAAGGTGTATGGAGTTTAAAACGACAGTTTAGCACGTCCTGTATTACTACATGACATCACAAGCAGAGTAGAGAGAAGAACTCAACTTAAATATACAGGATTTATGTGTTAAACATGTGTGAATGAAACAAACAACTCCAGGAATGTTTTTGATGAGGAAACATTATGACATAGAAGAGAAAGTAGCATAACATATTCTTTTATATTTTTTCTTTTGCAGAGAAGCCATTGAAAACTCAGACTACTCAAGGGTTTCCAGTTCCTACAGTGGTCCTCCCTCCAAACCTCCATCTGCTCAGCTTCAGTATCCCAGGGTGGAACTACAGCTCCAGACATGAGGCTCATATTAAGCAACTAGATAAAGGTTTGTTTACTCCACGTTTGTTTGCTGACAGTTGTGAGAGGGACAAAGTGTTCTAAAATGTTCATTTAATTTGAGTATTCAAATCAAATCAAATTCAAAGTGTTCCTTGTTTTCCATTTCAGTTTTTTTTTTTTTTTTTTTAAGACCTGTAACGGTAATTACTATACCAACTTATTGTTCAGTATTTCATAGACAGAACAATAATTTTGGGGTCAGTATTTAATGTGGGGATTTTTTCTTTCTGTTGGGAACCACGGTGAGATTTGAGCCAAAGAGGGTTGAATAAATACTAGTAAATTCTACTTCTATGATTCATTATAAGATACAAGCCTACCATCTTTTATGTATTAATTGCAGTTCATATTTTTAACAATATTGTACATTTATAATACTTTTTGTTGGATAATTCTGTTTCATAGTTTGGTTTCAGTATTATTGTTTATCACCTATATTTAGTTTTAGTGGAGCAATATATCCCATTTCAAAATTTGTTATTGTGTTTTCATCAAAGGTCAAAACCACCACACAGCGCCTGACTATGACCGCGTGCTATTACGAATAATGCATTTATTTGAGGAAGGAGAAGACTCCGAGTTCTCAAAGGCGGTTACTATAAACATTAAGGTAATAATAAATACTGGTAATTACATTGTGAAATATGATGTCACACTTAAAGGTCTTATATTATGCAAAATGGAGTTGTGTTTTGTTTCATTCACACATTTGTTTGAGTAACACTTTATTATTAGACTGTCTTCATCTCCAAATGTCAAAATGTTCTGTTCCTCCTTGTGATGTTATTTAGTGGTTTTAGTGGTTAGTTTTCAAGTTAACAGCTACCTTTTACATTTTGTTCAGTAGATATTGGCTGTTCCAGGACTGTAATCCTCCAAATGACTGTCATGAAGGTGTATGGAGTTTAAAAACACAAAATAACATCATAAGGTGGAACAGTGATTTCAGTTTGAGAGAAGAACTCCTAAATATGCAGGGTTTGTGTGTTAAACATGTGTGTATGAAACAAAACAAAACTCCAGGTATGTTTGTGATGAGGAAACAACATTATAAAATCGCATAATATCGGCGCTTTAAATGTCATTCAAATTTGTGGTCCCGAACAGGAAGTATTGCAGGGATTAGGGGAAGTGAGAGCATTAGAGGAGCGCTCCCTCACTGGAACATGGGACATCAGCACTCTGCAGAGGTGGAAGTGGAAAACTGCAGACCATTCACAAACCCGTATGTGACTTTTATAACAATACAGTGTTTTAACTTTCACTTATAACCTGTGTGCACTTCTTTTTCAGAAAACAATAGAGGCTACACAAACGAAACTTTCACTGTCACAATCTTGCCCAAAGAGATCCGCACCTTCTTTGTTTACTTCTGATTAGACTGTTTATATCTTACTAGAAGCTTAAAGGTGCATTATGTAACTTTTTGGGTGGGGTCTGTCACCTGCTTGATTCTAACAATATGTCACAGCTCTGCCTGGAAAATTGAACGGCATTCTGACTGTGAGCGCATTTGCTGCTCCACAGATCTGACTTGTAACTTGGCCTGGTCTCTATGATAATAGAAAGGTTCGATATCATACTTTGAAACATTCCAGACAAAGCAATAACATCTCCATGAAAAACAGCATTTGACAGCCCTCCACCAGAAACGTTATGCAATGCACCTTTAAAACAACAGCCTTTCTATGGATGAATGCACTTTAAAATTGTAGTTTATTAAAATTTTTTGAAGCAACCTTTTGAGAGTGATTTTTGCATATTTTTCATAACTCTGTCCAAGTTGTATTTGTTTTTGCATTGTAATATATACAGGTTTTATATTACATGAAATGTACTCCCATGAACTTTAAGTCATGTTACAATGTGGTTACCTCATCAGAAACAAACCTGGAGTTGTGTTGCTTTATTCACATGTTTGCGTAATCCTTTATTTTTAGTTGTCTACATCTCCAAAGCTCAAAATGCTCTGTACCACCTTGAGATGTCATGTAGTGGTAGTTTTCAAGTTAACGTTTCAGCTTTATTTCAGTAGCGACTGACAATTTCAGGGTTGAAATTATCCAAATGATTTTAGTGAAGGTGTATGGAGTTTAACACAGTGGAGCACTATTTGCACTATATATGCACTAGCAGTATTACCACATGGCATCACAAGGTGGAACAGAGCCTAAAGTCAACTTAATGTACAAGATTTGTTTGGTAATATGTGTGAATGAAACAAAACGATGATGTTTTGATGAGGAAACAGCATTGCAACATGGACCAGAAAATAGTATAATACAGGCTCTTTAATGTGCATTCTGACATAAGCTTGTAAATTCTTACATCAAATCAAAGCTGTTCAAAGTTGTTATAACTAGAATGTTTGGCCTTATTATATATCAATAGCTTTGTCAGTTAAAATGCACTTGGGCTAGTTGGAAACTACAGTAGCAGCAGCAGTTCCAATAAGAGCCTCTTCCCGCTAGAGGCGCCATTTGCCTTTTTAACCAATATGCTGGATTCGGGTTGAAGACAACACCCGGAGATATAACAATGGTTTACGGTGCAGATGCTCCTGACGCTCGACTCTTCCAGCTGTTTTAATGTACCAGTGACAGAGGATATAGGTTACCATGTTTCTTCTGCAATAACATCCATGTCGCGCCCATAAAGAGCACAACATCACAGCTATCTCTGCACGATGAGTAACGCCACTGTAAGTATTCTTCCTTATAACGCTCATTTATTATTACTTATTATACAGTTTGTTACGATGCGCGGTCACACATTTTGATGCTAGTTGTTGGATGTAGGTGTTTTCACGGATATGATTAAAAATGCATGAGATTTATGCCTGCGGATGCTGAGGAGGCGTTGCTCGCGTTGCTAGGATACAAGAGCTTACTTGTAGCATCTCTGTCTGGGAGTCTGGCTCACACAACAGTGCATAATCTATCTCCTTTTGTTTTTGTTTGTGGTTAGAAACGAGAATTGGAGCAGAAGAGGAGACTTCAGCACTTTCTGGCTGATTTGGCTTTACTTGGATCATTACAGGTTTGACAGTAAAACATATATGAATAATAAGAGGCATAAATGATGACTTGATGTTTGATAATGGACTACAGCAGTTATCGAATGTTCCACATTAAGTGCCACCTCAGCAAAGATTGTCTTTCTGACCAGATTCAAACCAGAGATATAACAGGGCTTCAGCCTTCAGGTCGAAATGAAAGAGCCCATATTACACTATTTTCTGATCTATGTTGTTGTTTCCTTATCAGAAACATACCTGGAGTTGTGTTTTCTTCATTCATATTAACACACAAACCCTCCATATTTAGAGTTCTTGTCTCAAACTGAAAACACTCAACTTGTAGTGTCATGCATAAAGGTTTTCATTCCGCACTCTTCTCTCCAATTTATGTCTCTCTTTTTTCATTTTAATCTTCATGATTATTTATGTTTTGATTTGTTTTTATTATGATTTTAATGTATTTCTTATTCTGTAAAGCACTTTGAATTACTTTGTGTACGAATTGTGCTATACAAATAAACTTGCCTTGCCTTGCCTTGCATAATACAGGATGTGCTCCACTGTGTTTTTAACATCCATACACCTTCACAGAATCATTTGGATGCTTTTATCGCTGGAATTGCCAATTTCACAAGATGGAAAGAGCATTTTGATCTTTGGAGAGGTAGACAAACTAATAATAAAGTGTTACTCAAATATGTGTGAATGAAACAAAACACAACTTCAGGTATGTTTTTGAGAAGGTAACAACAACATTATAACATGACTTAAAGGTCACAAGAGTCAGTTTTGAATAATATAGTACCTTTAAGGCTGTACTGATTAAACTCCACTATAATCACAGTAGTTATAACAATAACCTGTCCAAAGGGTGGCAAAACCGTGTATAAAATTGACTCAAAATAAGAAAACCCTAGACCTGCGGAGCATCTTCTACACCAAGAGAATAACTGCAGTAATCTATTAACAATTAAATTATATTATATTTAGCTAACCGCTATTATCAGCTGGTTCAGTTGTGATTCTGATTTGAGTCATTATATATTTTTCTTCTTTAGGGTTTTAAATATTTTCAACCATGGCTCAGAGGAAAAGAAGAACTACTCCTAACAGTTGTCAATGAAGATTTGGTCAGTTTCTGTGTCCATCTTTTCTATTTTTCTACTATTTTATTTCCATCTCTTTACTTTGCAAGTAAAAACTCTGACCTTTTACAACCTCTGCACAGGGCTGGCACTCTCCTGCATATGTGGTTTCTAGGGCCTCTTCCAGCAGTAGCAGTAACAGCAGTGACGCCTCCCCCAGCAGCAGCACTCTAAGCCTGGCCAGCAGTCGAAGCAGCTCCCCCCTGCCTGGAGATCCACTGCCCACACGCAACAACAGCGTGCATAAAAGCCGGTCAGATCCAGTCAGGTAGGTGGTGGCCAGTAGTGGAAGGCAAAGAAGCCAGAGTAAAAAAGTACTGTATTTAATTATACGTTTTACATCTCTGCTTTACTTAAAGGTGCATTGTGTAACTTTGCTGGTGAGGGTCTGCCAAATGCTTATCTCCACAGAGGTGTTAATGCTTTGTCTGGTATGGTATTAAACCTTGGATATTTTCATGTAGACCAAGCCACAGGTTAAGATGTGTGGAGGGGCAAACCCACTCACAGTCAGAATGCCTGTTTTTCTAGGTATTTTTGAGCCATAAAACTACCTGCAATTTAATACATTTGAGCTAGAGATGTTTAAGGTCATATTATGGAACCTTTCAGGCAGAGCAGTCACATGTCCATAGAAACAAGCAGGTGACAGACCCCCAACAAAAGTTACTTTAAATAATTTTAGGGATATCTTTTAGCATGTTCATAATTTGAGCAACAATATATAAATCATTTAAATTGTTTTCTGTTCTGTACATTTGAAGCTCTATTAGATCTCAAAATCTGTGCAAAATACTTGTACTTTTTACTCTTTAAGTTCATTTTTGAACAAGTACTTAAATCCTTAAGTAGATTTTTTTCATGTGATACTTTTTTTTTTGAGTATTTTTTTGCTCTGTATTTTTACTTAAATAACACAATTTAGTACTCCTTCCACCACTGACAGTGGCCATAGACTGTATATAGTAACATGGGCTCACATGCTCTGCTTTTGTTTACATTAAACACAGTGGGACCTGTTCTACGTCACAGCTCAGAGCGTGTTTGGCTTATTTTAAATTTTCCACCTCAGACGTGTGAAGTGTAAACATGCAGGTACAACGGAAATTGCTTGGCCTCTGAGTTCATTGTAGGAGTTGAGATAATCCCTCAGCCCGGTCGGTCTAATGCAGTAGTGCAGTATTGGACATAGAAACTGAAGGAAATTAAGGCAAGGCAAATATGCTTAAATGAACTTGACACTTTCTGTCGATTGTTAATAGAAGATTTGTACATTGATTGTAATAGATTACAAAAAATGTTCAGACCAAAAATAGTTATGTCATTCAAACCTAAAAAAAAGTCAGGCCAGAGCCAGGTTTAAAATTTACTAAAACTTTTATTTATTCTTTATTTCTGCCACAGATATTATTCAGTCCATAGAAAAACAGGATACAAAAAATTCGCAAGGCAACTAAATTAGTCCATAAAGTTCATTAAAGAGTGTCAATAGATCAAGATAGGAATTAGATCAATTAACAATTCTTTATGGTATTGTTAAAGGGCTGATATAATGCTATGTTATAATGCTGTTTCCTCATCACAAACATGCGTGGAGTTATGTTTTGTTTAACACAAAAAGCCTGCATATGTAGGCTGCGTTCTTCTCTCAAACAGAAAACATTCTGTTCCATCTTGGGATGTGATAATACAGGAAGTGTCTGAAATTGACAAATCTCTGAACTAAAGGTAAATGGTAGCTGATAAGATGAAAACTACCGTTTCACAACATCACAAGGTGGAACAGAGCATTCTGAGCTTTAGAGATGTAGACAGACTAACAATGAAGGATTACTCAAACGTGCGAATGAAATAAACCACAACTCCAGGTATGTTTTTGATGAGGTAAACACATTATAACATGGAGTAAAGCTCACTAATTGCAAAGATTTTAGTGCAACACAGACTTTCACTTCGACTTGAGACATAGCCATTGATGCAACAGTGTTTTGACTTAAGTACAGATTTTGAAATGTCTGAGAATGGCACACCCTTTTTGCAGAAGTTCCCACGGGCATCTTCTCCTTAATGCACTCATCTTGGTGTTGGCGAAATCTAAAGTTACTCAACATCCCTGAAATATTGTAATCTTCTTTTCTGTTTTAGCGATTCCCACAATGAAGAGCACCTCCTCCCTGCCTCGCCCAGTGAAAGAGAAATGGCAATACCTGTAAGCTCTTAAGAAATACAAATTAAAACTTAAAGGTGCACTGTGTAACTTTTCTGATGGAGGGTCTGCCATCTGCTTCTCTCCTTGGTGATGTTATTGCTTTGAGTGGGATGCTAACAGGGATGTAAACAAATATATTTTTTGTACTGTTTTGTATTTATTCAATTACAGGTGCAAAAACATGTATTATTATTGTGAGCAGGTCCACTTTTTCCACAGATCTGACCTGTAACTTTGCCTGGTGATGTAGCCTGCTTGTCTCCATGGAGATAGTTAAATTAAATGCCAAACTCAAGATCATTTCAGAAAAAAAACAACAACAACAAGCAATGAAGTGGTGGACCCTCTAACAGAAAAGTTAGACATTGTACCTTTAAAGATGCAATATGTAACCTTTCTGGTTGGCTACCATGGAGAGGTTATTGGTTTTTCTAGATTGTTCCACAGTGTAGCATTAAACATATCTGTTTTTATTGCAAACAAATAGCTGGTGCGGTCACTTGTTGTCTTTATGCAAATAAGATTAAGGTCGCAGTGTAGAATATTCCAGTGAATAATTAACATCTCCATGGAGACAAGCAGGTGCTGGATAAGAAACGTTACAAAGAGCATCTTTAAATATTTAGTTATATGCTTTAAAGGGCCCATTTTATGCTATTTTCTGATCTGTGTTATAATGTTGTTTTTTCCATACAAAACATACCTGAGTTGTGTTTTACTACATTCATATGTTTAACACACGAACCCTGCATATTTAGGCTGAGATCTCTCTCAAATGGAAAACACTCTTCCACTTTGTGATGTCATGTGGTAATACAGGAACTGCTCAACTTCATTTTTAAATGCTGTATTCCTTCACTAAAATCATTTGGATGATTTGAGCCCTGGAATTGTTCATCTCTTCTAAACTAAATGTAAAAGGTAACTGTTAACTTGAAAACTACCACTTCATGACATCACAAGGTGGAACAGAGCATTTTGAGCTTTGGAGATACCGACAGCCTAATAATCCAGGGTTACTCAAACATCTGTGAATGAAACAAAACACAACTCCAGGTGTGTTTTTGATGAGGTAACAGCATTATAACATGGCTTAAAACTCTCAAGAGTCAAATTTGCGTAATATAGAACCTTTAAAATTTCACTGACACTAACAAAGCATGTGTTTTTTTTCAGGAAGTCAACTGCACTTTGTTTTTAGTTGCTGGTTATGTTAAATATGGTCGCCCTTATGCCTGGATACGCTCCAACCATGAACGCCTTGTCAACATCGGGGGCATAGACTCGATGGTGAAAGATACACCCATGAAGCTCAAGTCCATTACTGATTGGCAAACACAAGGTAAGGAAACAATGTGAGGAATTCAAACAGGAGAGAGTTATCGTTTGATCGTGCACATTCAATAATTATCCAATTTTCCACAGGCTAAATCACATACAGATGTTGTAGTCTTTGTCTGGGTGGGCTATGGAAAAAAGTTTTAGAGTTGGACTGAAAAAAAACGACTCTCTCGCCCACTGGTCGTCTAAGAATATTTTCAAACATGTTTTATATTTTTTTCCAGGAATCCGAGTTTGGGACGTGGTGAGTGAGCTAGTGTCTCTCTGCACTGTCCCCTCTCCTTCTAATCCATTTGCTCTGGACTTGCGTTACGTCAAAAGTCTTCCCCTCACGGATCGTTTTCTTGTTACCGGAGCCCTACTCAACTTTCTGGAGATGTATATTGTCTATGGGAACCGAGATGAATTGCACTATGATAAAGGTAATCCAATACTGCCATATCAAACAATGAAAATACAGAATCACAAGTAAACTTTGCCTTCTAAAAGTAAGAACCAAGAATAAGATTTTGGTTATAGTAACAATTACAGTAAAACAAAAAGAAATAATATATTTAAAAAGTTACACATGTCTGATGAATAGTAGTATCTGGCACACTGCTACTATTTTACATTGTCCTTTATTTAACATAGTAAACAAGTGACGCTAGTATGCAAAGTGAAAACAAGAGTAAAACATGTGATGAGGTAAACATGTGGACAAACATCATAAATAGGCAAATGTGGTTGTGTCTGGTTGTGCTCTATGACGTGTGACGAGCACAATGGAAATATACTGCAGTTTTATACAGGATTATTGGTTTGTTCTCAAGGAAGCCAGCAGGTGTCGCTATTAAGCTACATAAAAATCTCAAATCTACACTTAAGTGTTATTTGAATGTGTTATTTTAACATGTATTATTTTGTCTTTCCAGTGGTCGAGGAGGTGAAACCTCTAAGGCGCCTGCACGTCCGATCTCTTCTGGAGCTGCAGCAGCAAAGAGAGAGCTCCAGACTTACCACCAGCCCCATCACCTGAGGACCAGCCCCATCAGAAGCCTCATCACAGCCACCTCACCCGAGGAACTGCCTCCCTGCTCATTCACAACTGAGCAAAATGTGAAAAGTACTCACCAAAATGTAAAAACTGCAGTTTGGACATTTTATTTGAGCAGCACTGAGGTGGTGTACAGACTGGCTATACTCCAGGTTAGCAATCTATTTGTGTTAGTTGTATAGTACAGACAGTCTGGTGGGAGTGAATGGGGAAATTCAGTCAGGAAAGAAAAGGGCCTGGCAGTAGATCTCATCCACCACAGCTCTGAGTCACAAGAGCATGTGCAAGGCAACAATAAGCAGGCTGTCTTTAACAGTCGCCTACAAATGAGGAAGTGGAGGGTGGGATCTGCTGGTGTATTCTTACAGTTAGATATTGCAGTCACATGTGTTTCAAAAGCTCATGTCCTGGGAACTCAGTCACAAGACTGAAAAATCCCTGGACCTGCCCCATGTCATGCCCAGTCACCTCAAATCACCTCTGCTCCGCTGGGCCAAATTTATCACAAATTATTACTACATGGGTTAAAGAGACAGTAGAGCTTAACATAAAAACAACAAACAAGTGAATGTTGTATAAAAACTTTTAATATTTGATAAAATACATATTTAAATATGTAGATGACATAAAAACAGTACATTGATAAAATATCTTTGAGCAGGCACAAAAACAGCCTTTACAGAGGCCATGCCTTTTGTAGAATAGAAAAATCAACACATTAAAACCTAGTGGCATGACAGAACCACAGGCTCCTGGTCTAGCTTAGTTTTGGTCTAAAATACTGATGGTAGCTGTATCTACCAGTGACCCTCTGTCTGTCAAACAACTGTAAACCTTACACTTAATCACCTTCATAAGTGTGTTATGCAATGCTGCACACATCAGTGCCTCAGTGTCATTTTAACTGGACATGGGGCACCTTTTAAGGCCAAAGTAACAAAAGCACACTGTAGCTATCCGATATGCAAAGTCATGGTTGGATGGCAGGAAGAATTCGGGGCCTTCTTAAGTATTGGATCTCAAATTCCCCCAAGAGGAATGCAGGTGCATGGGCGCACATTCCACACTGAAGCTCTACACAGAACACAGCGTTCCCAGTGTTGGGGCACAAACAGCCCTCCGTGTCATGGCTCACTGCCTTTTCCACATAAATGCTAATTCAGCGTCGGGACAGTCAAAAGTTCATGTTAAATAGGCATCCTTCTCTAAATTTGGCATAGATTCTGAAATATTATAGGTCAACATTTTCTTGAAAGCTACAGAAGATCTGCCCTGTTTTCAGAAATAACCAAGTTTTTGTTCTTTGTCTATCAAAGATTATACATCTTTAACTCTTTAAGTTTACTTTATTTAACTTCATGATGATAATGCAGTTTCATCCATGATTTTGCCCAAAGTATCACAGAGTAATGTGTTTTCTAGTGCCTCTGGCCTGGGACACACTGCTGTCAAAATTGCCAGTTAAATAAAGATAATCCTTCAAAAAAAGTGACATCTTTGTGTCAACTTAAAGATGTTTGTGCTTCCTGCATTTAAACCACAGCTCGGACCGTCACTGCCTTTCACCCAAATAGTGAAACAAGCAGCACAGGAAGTCCCCTGTGTCTGAGGAGACTCTAAAGTCTCCGTAAAACTGTCGACAGCTCACAGCTGTGATATTACAGGAGTGAACAGAAAACCTGACATCAACATTCAGGCCCACACTCGTCCAGTCTGTCCCTGTAGCACAGTCACAGTGAGGTTGGGTTTGATATAGTCCCGATTTGAAAGCAGAGCTCAGTTCCAGCTGTCTGATTCAGAGCCTCTTCTGGTTATGGCTCGGAGAGGGCTGCGGGACACAGAGCCTCTCTTCTTCCAACGAACTGAAATAAAAAGGAGAAAGACGTCAGTGATGCTTGCAGCTGAAAGTTCACCGTTAAAATGTTAATGAACATAAGCAGTGAAAGTTGTGCGTCAGAAGAGCTGACTGAGCTACTCATTTACCATCCCTACATGTTTTCTAGGTTTACCTCTGTGTGCAACAGGTCAAAAACTTTAGCCTTTAGGACAAGAGAAAGCCTTACCTTTGCCGATACTGGCCGGGAGTGTGTGGCTCTTTGTGTTGGAGTTGTTGGTGTCCTCGATGCGCTCGGCCTTGTTCTTTGATGCCATTGTGTTGGGGGCATCCTGCCAGTCGCTCAGTGCCCTCTCAAAGGAGTGTGCCAGGCAGGCAGTCATGTCCTTGGCTCGCTCCGCCCGACTGCACCAGAACACACGGCATTGCAGCTGCTGGCCCTGGTGCTTACAGATGTATAGGAACACATTGGGCCTGGTGGCATCAGCGGCGCAGTAGGCAATGTCCTGAAGGTAAGTCTTGGTTAGCTGTCGGCCTGTGCTCAGCTCTTTGACCTCCACGTATCGCGGCCGCACCACCAGGGCGTGGTCTTTGCTCAGTTTCTTCCCACTGGCGATGCCATCCAGCAGGTGCTGAATGGCATACTGAGCCTGCTCCCGGTCCAGGGAGAAGATCTTCTCTGTGCCCAGGTAGTGCACCTTGAACAGAGGGTCCCCGTGAGACAGGGTCTCCAGGCGGTCTCGCTTGAAGCGGCGGCGGAGCGCAGCTGGAGAGTTCTTGAGGGTTTGCATGAGGTGGAATGTGCTCAAAGACATGGTGTCTTGTCTTTGCTCTGAAGGTCAGTTAGTACAGGTCCTTCTCCCCTTTGCACCTCAGGAAATGGAGAGGAGTTACATCCACTGGTGTTATCTGCAATGAGCCAAACAAGGACAGTGATATTAGCAAGGTAAAAGTACCTCCTGAAGTATTAAGAGTACACACTGACATTCAACTCCCCCATATTTCACAGTTCACTGCTAATGTTATTCTTCATTCATTTGGGTGGTTACATATCCAGTGCACTGTGGACTGCTGCACTGTGTGAACCAGAGCAAATGCCACCAACGAGATCAGTTACAAAAGTGACGCATTCACTGACCAATATTCATTCACTACAGACACCATACTATTAAATATTTACAGTCAGTCGGGAATCACAGCCTCACCAGACCAGACCTGTCTGAGGCCAGCTGTTGGCACCTCACACAAATGTCCAGGCAATTTCTCATCACATCAATGGCAGTGTTTCACATTAGTAGAACTGAATATATATAGTCTAATTTTGCCTCCATAATCTTAGAAGAAACAGAGCAGTAAATTTTTAAAAAATTATAACTATAACTTTATTTCATCTTTAATCATTCCCTTTTTTTTTTAAACAAGCAGAGGCACTGACATATTTACTCCGAAGATTGAATTCAATAAAAAGATTCAATGTGGACTCCCTGTGCCACCATTGTCTGTGTATAAACCTGTGGGAAATACTGAATGGCATATTTTTGCATTGAGCTACTGAAGTCTCTTTGGACAGTCTGACCTGTAAACTTTTGGTCTTATGCAACAAGTACATCTGGCCTCCCATTGTGCTTCATCCCCCAAACTCACAGAAACGCCTCTTCTCCATTGTGTCTCCACTTTATTTTTTCCCCTTTCGCTTTTCTTGGCCATTCTTTCAACATCCTCCAAACCTCATCAGAAGCCAGTGGCTGAGAGAGCTCGGAGGACATGGCCATTGTGAGAGCACAGGAAGCAGCTTTGCATTCCCACCAAAATGTTTTTTCTACAAACAATTGCATGCTTTGGTGAGTGTGTCATGTTTAAGTGGGAGAAGGGATAAAATCTAAAGCCTTCATATCTCTGACCCCTGGAGATGGATGCAGACTTGGACTTAAACAAACTTGACTGATCCACAAAGAGCAAAAATATAAAATGATGACAATACATTTAAAATACGTAACAAAACAGCAAGAGACTGGTGTCAGATAAGGCAAAATTATATAAATGTATATGCAAGTTAAAAAAAATAAAATAAAATACAGGCTTATCATGATAACTAATTTTGAAGCACAATATACTGCTATAGAGAAACCAGTCTTTTGTTGTCTTTTACAGCTTCTGTAGCCAAATAATTTTACTTGTGGATCAATAAATTTTGTCTGAGTCTAGAGGAATATTATGATAAATAATAATGTTGAAAAAATAGCCCTGGAAGTTCAAATCTTACCATATTACATAATAAACTGAAGAAATTATTGCAATAAAATGTCCATATTGAGCCCCAAGTCTTCATATATTTGAGTCAATATAGTAATTATTGTGACAGGATTATGTAGATTTCACTGTTCTGTTACAAACAATCATTCGCTCCCTCACTCTGAAATACAGCCAGCTGCAGAGGGCACGTGTAGTGTCATGCTTAAAGTGTAATTGGTGCAATTAGACTAATTAAAAGAGGAGCGGAGATGTAAGCCATATTAGAATTATGATTTTATGCTTGAACACCCCGAATAACTTTTAGCAAAACAACACCTACATTGTTAATAGAAAAACTAACTCATTAAATAGGAAAAATCTTCTAAACTGTGTCAGAAAAAAATGCTGTCAAAAGTCCACTCTATTATTCATGCAAAGTTCTCATACTGTTTATTTAAAAAGAGTCTAATAATGTTGTATGTACAGTTGTAACATAAATTAAAAAGTAGCCCATAATTTAAAATTTGGAATCAGAAGTAGTAGACTAAATAAACCAGACAAAAAAATTAAAAAAAAAAAGGCTTGTAACTCACCTGTTAACAGTTGTATGCAGCGCTGTCCTCGCGGGCTTTACGAAGCGTCAGGTGAAGTCTGCACGATTATTTTATGGTTAAATTCCAATAAGGCTCAGCACTTCTCGCGCCAAATTCAGTCCGTGTCTCATACTAATCTTTTCCTCCACAGATACTTATTTAAGCGCTCACCGGTGAGTTTTATACCGCCTGGACCTCGCTCCTCTGCCTCGGTTTTTCCGTGTGTGAGTGAGCTGACTGAATGGAGCAGCGCACAACCGTTTTAAACAGCGTAGGCGCGCGCACGTCACCCTCGTGGACGCGCGTCATTTGCGTTTGAGTTGCGAAGGTGCGCGCTGATTGGCCGAGAGCAGCATTGAAGAGGGGGGAGGGCTGCGGGGAAACAGCAGTGATCCAGGTTTCAAGAGAAAGTGACTGTTCACTATAAAGTGCTCAAAGCCAGATTTGGAGCGCATACGTCCTTTGAAATGTAACAGTGTTTGCTACGTAGGTCAGCTGGAGATCTTTTGATGACTAAGAATTGTGTTCAGTCATGTACTAATCAGTGATTCTCATCTCCATTCTTCTCCTCAAGCAAGAAGTAACTGCATGCAAGGGCTTTCAGACAGCTAGAGGCCCAAGTGAAAGTGTAGTATCAGGTAAGCTACAGTAACAGACTCTACTCAGTTTACTGTTTGGTTCAAGACACTTAACCCACCTGTTAACATTGTCTAGAGTTCTGGCTCATTGAGAGAAATATATTTTTTTTTAAAGTTAAGATTTTTTAGTTTCAATGCAATTACAATACAATAGATTTGTATCTGCCAATACCCAATATTACAGAGACTGAAAACAGCATTTATTTCCTATAAGCAAGAAAATAATAAAATAAGACAGAACTGATCCAAATGTGTTATGGAGCTGTTATTCATCTCTGAAGACCAACTCTGTGTAAATAAAAATTCAAATATTATAGACTTTCTGAGTCAACTACCACCAGTAAACAGTCTTATTTGGAAGCCAATATCCCGTCCAGCAATTTTTTCAGTATCAGTGCCAATGTCTGATACCCGTATTGGATCAGTGCATCCCTAATAAAAGTGCTTTTGGAAACTTGCTTTTCAATTGGCCTTAAGACTTTTTTCTGATTAGAGTAAGTATAGACCAGAAATAGGCAGCACAGGATTTCTTCAATAAATCAAAAGTTACTGGTAACTAGTTTTACTTTGGTAAAGTCATAATTCAATGTGTGCAGTTGTATCTCTTTATAGCACACTCAATTAAACTGTCAAAAGAGAGCCTGGCTGCAATGGCTCTGAAAATAGTAAAGTAATAATTATGTGACCACAGTATGACAATATGAATAATTTTGTACCAGCCCAGTAATGTCTCATAATTTGGGCAGTGATGATAATGTTTTTAGTTACACCCAAATTAAAATGTGTTTTGTAACATATTCTGATACACTGTCCAATCAGAGTACTGTATTCTGAATGCTCTGAATACTTTTACACTGAGTTGCATTTAAATTTTAATTTAAGAACATGCCGATCTTATTTTTGTTACTCTGTTTGTTATGCATTTGTGTATGTCCAATTAGAGATGAAAAATCACACATGCACTCACCACAAGAGCAGTGTTTTCTGTTGTCCTCACTAATACAGTGCAGTTTAAAGTCAAAATTGCATGATGAAGCACCACCATGAATCCTTTTAATTTAGGATACAATACAACCATGTGAAAAAGTAACTGCACTGGAATACAGTTACTCAAAATTAGTATTCAGAATATGTATTCAGTATGCATCAGAGAAAAGTATGCACCGTTTGTGTCAAAACCAAACATGGCTGCTTACACATAAAAAAGGAGCAACATCTACATAAAATACTGAGAAACAGTGTCGATTTTTATAGCATCAACAATAAAAGCGCCAAACTATTACTTATCTCAGGTAAAAGAAGTTATCTAATTTGTTCTGAATGTTATGATAATTTTAAAGTGGAGATGTCTTCCACAGTTAAGGGACACTCAAGAGGAATTTCAAGTTTCAATGGAGGATTTTCATGGTCTATGGTCCAATTCGAACAGAATGTAGAAGAGACTGGCTGGTCAAGCAACCAAGTCTGGAGGGAACTTCACAAATGTGCACAAACAGCTAACCTATTTTCAGTTTTGACATATAGGGGCCAAAGCAAACAGAGACGTGTTTGAGGTACTGTGTGACTGCCTTCTGCTGTAGAATCATCTGAAAGCCACTACCTGTCATTAACATCACATTGCGTCACTGGGTCTTGTTAATGGGACCACTGGCCTCTTTGGCGCAGCTCTGCCCTTCATGTTTGTGCTGAAGGCATTCAGAACAGTGGCAGAGGAAAACCTTAAATGATACCATGTGTGTTTGCATGTGTGGCGGGCGTGGGGGAACAGAGGAGCCCCTGTTTCGTCTGGGTCCAGCCCAACAACAGTTAAGTTGCGCACGTCACGCCCGCCCGCTGCACACTGGAACTATTCTGGGGCAGCTCTGACATAATGGACCATCTTAGACTCACCGCCCTCCTTACGCACCTCAACGTCTGTAGACCAGAGTTTGCCTCATACTGTGGCAAAGTACAGATCCTGCACTTTCTGTGAAAACAATTTATCATGTCGCGGCTGACGCATGTACCTGGAGCCTATAACAAGAATAAAAAACAGCATATTGTTAGCATATACTGTCTGTATATGCAGTTCAGGGAGGATTAGTGCCTTTGTCCTTGGCTGAACTTCAGTAAGTTTTAGCATATTTGTTCATTTATTTATTTATTTTTTCGATAGGATGTTAATGAACAGACATGATACAACATGAATGTAAACATACCAAATTATACCCAACAGGGCCAAACTAGAAAATATTGCACACTCCACTCATTACATTGTTCCCATTATTGCACAATCTGAAAATAGTATAATATTATATCAGTATTAAATTAAATCATTTCTCTTTCCATCTTTCAAGATTTATCCAGTTTTGGCACTGGCTAAAAGGTACTTTGGTTTTCCAACATAATCTGTGGAAGTAAAAATGTTAAATGGGTGTAGGCCTGATTTGTGTAGGGGAACACAAGTGTGCTTTGATGTAGGCTTATTGTCAAGTGTGCCTTATAAAAAGTTATAATTTGAAAAGTTAAAAACATAATTTAGTTTGAATTTTTTAAGTTTGAAATGAACTTAGAATACTATAGAACTGTGTTTATATGCACTACCTCGAATTGCCTTTAGTGTGAATTATGATTAGAGGGCCCTGTGGGATCTTCAGTTCTGCAGCCTTACTGGGAAAGACTGTTCTTATAATACCAACATTAGTACAACAACTACTACTACTACTACATCAGCTCTAAGACCAGTTTGTTTACCCTGGCCATGTAGCTAATGTCAGCTTCTCCTAGTCCTAATGAAGTAAATTAGGAAAAGCGTGGGTGTGGCTGCAGTCATTGAGAATCAAAATAAATGATGTGACTGCTGCTGGAGAGTGAAACCAGAAGCTCTCAGTCCTCATGGGAAATTATTACAGCTCAGTACAACAGTAACAAAGTCTGTAGATGTAAATGTGTGAAAAAAGCATGTGATTCTGCAAACTACACTTAATATTTTAAACTGTGGTTAGATAAGAAAGGAAATGAGTGAAAAATAACTATTAAAGGTACACTGTGCAACTTTGTCTCTCGTTTGTTTCTTAATACTTTGGTTTAAATCGTCCGCAGTATGGTATCAAACTCATCTGTCTTGCATATATTCAAGTTCAAGTGTTATTTATTGTTCTAAAATATCTTAAAAAAAAACATTGATTCTTACTGTGAGTACAAAAATCTAACTTGTAATTTGACTTCATGGAGATTCTTAAGTTTATGGCTATACTGTGGAACATTTTAGGCACATCTTCATGGAGACAAGCAGGTGACGGACCCTCCACCAGAGAAGTTACACAGTGCACCTTTAACACTGATTCAATTATTCTCTATAAGTAGGAAGCAACAAAAGAGTTACTCCAGGGGATACTTGCGTGCTTCTTCCAGTTTTCCTAGAAAGATCAGTTTAGTGGCGTTAAATCGCTTCTGGGAAAGATCGCATGTTTACAATTGTTTCACTTTGGTGTCACGAACTTACCTGAAAATTAACATTATAAGAAGATTAACTTAAGAAACAGCTGTTCGTGTTTTGTAATCTACAGCACACTTCCCCTTTTTGTCCCCTCTACAAATCACAAACAGCATCAGTAAAACGTACAGTCTGTCACTGATCTGATCTAGTCCCTAAGTTTGTCATCTCATAAACCTTTCTATCTATTCTAAACTACTGAAGCTGGTTCCTTATTGTCATTCAAATCCTGAACTTTTACCTACATCTGTGCGTTGCATAAAGAACATGCCAGGCAACTGAAAACAAGTGTGTCAACAAATCCAATTGCGCGTGTCTAAACTTAAAATACGTGTGTTTGATGTTGTACCTTTGCCAACAGAAAGCACATGTGGAAAGATACTTGTTCTTCAGTAATTTATTTAAATGGATAAATCGTGACATTTGGACAATGCAATCAAAGTATCTCTAAAGGGCCCATATTATGCTATTTTTTGATCTACGTTATAATGTTGGTTCCTCATCACAACAATACCTGGAGTTGTTTCATTCACAGATGTTTAATACACAAACTCTGCATATTTAGGCTGAGTTCTTCTCTCAAACAGGAAAGTTTTTCATCTCCATGCACCTTCACTAGAATTTGGATGATTTCAGCCCTGGAATTGCCTGTCTCTACTGAACAAAGCATAAAAGGTTGCAGTTAAGTTGAAAACTACAGTTTCATGACATCACAAAGTTAAACAGAGCGTTTTGAGCGCTGGAGATGTAGACAGATTAATGTGAATGAAACAAAACACAACTCCAGATTTGTTTTAGAGGAGGTAACAACATTATAACATGGCTTAAAGTTCACAAGAGTAATTTGTGCATTATAGGACCTGTATTACCACATGACATCACGAGGTGGAATAGAGTGTTTTGAGAGAAGTTTGAGAGAAGAACTAAATACGCAGGGTTTGTTTGTTAAACATGTGTGAATGAAACAAAACACAGCCCCAAGTAGTTTGTGACAAGGAAACAACATTATAACAGATCAGAGAATAGAGTATTATGGGCCCTTTAAATGTCAAAAGCCAAATCCCATGACAAACTAAGCATTCACTAAAAGGTGTACACATTCATTGAACTATTGCTGCTCCACTTTGCAGGTTCTGATTGGAAAGGGTACATCATCTAATTCCTCTAACCTTCCCAGTTTTTTATTGTCTCCTTCCTGAATCTCACGCTCCCACATCAGGTTCTGTCCATGGGAGGATTCACCTGGAAGAAAGCATGTGTACAAAGAATGCCCTGGAGTTAGACAGATTCAGTGAAGGTGTGTTGTGTAATGTTGACAGTCAGCTGGTGCAGGTTTTCTACTGTGAGCATGACTTTTCAACAAAGAAAACAAAGGGCATCTCTGTACATGCTAGAGATGGCCTGGAAAACTTTGTAATAGCATCTATCATGAGCTCAGAGTAACAGCTGCTATAAGCAGTAGTGGATTACTTAAGTAAAAGTACAGATACCAGATCAAAGAAACACTCACATGTATCACATGAAAAAAATCTACTTAAATAAAAATATTAAAGGACCTGTTTAAAAATGTAAAGTATTTCACATAGATTTTGAGGTCTAATAAAGCTTCAAATGTAGAGGTTTTGATACAGATTTGTGTTGAATTTTGTTCAACAAAAACAAATTAATCAATTTTTTTTCCTAGCTGTTTTTATTTGTATATTTATTTATTTTTTATGCTCAAATAAAAAATAACCCCTCCGCCTTTTCTGCAGGTCTCACACAATAATACTTTGCCATTTCAGTCCTGTAGAAAGTACAGATACCTGCTTTCAAAGTAGTGAAGTAAAATGTATCTGCTTTAAAACTTATTCAAGAAAAGTACAGATACCTAAAATGTTTACTTCAGTACAGTACTTTACTTTTACTTTGCTACATTCCACCACTGGTTATAAGAGTGATTTAAATAACTTTAAATAATTTGAGAAAATAAACACCCTTTAATGAACAAAGAAATTCAATAGAACAATAACACAGCAATGTCATTGTGAGTTGTGACCTGCATGATGTCTCAACACAAGCAAATCCCTTGATGTGTTTACATCCTGTGCTCTGGATGAGACAGAGTTCAAAGAATGTACTATGACCATAACAGGCTAAAAGAATTGTTCTAGCACACTGAATAAAGTGGGATTATTTGGCACACTGGAGCACTTCCTGTGTGTTACCACATGAGAAGAACTCAGCATAAATATGCTGGGTTTTTGTGTTAAACATGTGAATGAAACAAAACACAACTCCAAGTATGTTTGTGTTGAGGAAACAACATTATAACATAGATCAGAAAATAGAGTAATATAGGCGAACAGATAACATTCAGTAGAAGTTGATTTTTTTTTTTTTAAGCATTTGAGGAATAAAAGACTCCATGTTACAATCATTTTAAGGCTTTATTTATATTTTGGGGTTCAAAGTTTGTTCATATACAAATTATTCAAATTAAATTTAAAAAAGTTTATTGTCAATTCTTCATACCAAACATATGAAGACTCAAAAATTGTGTTTCTCACCCCCAAGCATTTAAATAAATAATAATAAATGGAAAAGTCAAAGTATTGTTTGGGGAGACGCAGATTCCTAGCTTCGTGGCAGCCTGGTGGTTAGAGAGAGGAGAGAGTTTAGCATCCTAACAGCCTGGTGGATGAAGATGTTAGTGAGTCTGGTGTGTGGGAATGGAGGCTAAATTGATTTCAGTTTATACATTTTTATCACATAGTTTTGTTACTGTGTAGCTGCTAACGCAATTGTACTTTTTCACAATTGCCAGTATTTCTTATCTTCACTCAAATGACTTCATCTTGAGCTGTGTGCTGTAATACCAGAACATCCCCTCTTCTTAAGAAATCATATCTTTTCTAAAACTTCAGCAGCAGGCGCTGAATATCAGAACAGGAAATGTCTCACTTGGACTGAAGACAGTTCTTTTGTTCTGTTAGCTGGCCTCTCATCATTCCCGTTACCACTTTAGTCCAACAAAAGCAATGAATATGGTTTACAAAAGAGATGTGATTGTAATCCATTTAATATTATTGGCCTATTTAAAGGTCCTATATTACACAAAATGGATTCTTGTGAGCTTTAAAACATGTTAGAATATGTTCCCTTCTGAAAAACATACTTGGAATTGTGTTTTGTTTCATTCACACATGTTTGAATAACCCTTTTTAATTAATCTGTCTACACTTCCAAAGTTTAAAATGCTGTTACACCTTGTGATGTCATGAAGCGCTAGTTTTTGAGTTATCACCTACTTTTATCTTTTTGTTCAGTAGAGACTGAAAATTCCAGGGCTGAAATTCTCTAAATTATTCTAGTGAATTTATGTGGAGTTTTAAAACACAGTGAAGCACTTCCTGTATTGCCACTTGACATCACAAAGGGGAGCAGTGTTTTTCATTTGAGAGAAGAACTCAGCCCAAATATTCACGATTTGTGTGTTTAACGTGTGAATGAAACATAACACAACTCCAGGTATGTTTGTGATGAGGAAACGACATTATAACATAGATCAGAAAATAGTGTAATATGAGCCGTTTAAAAGCCACTCTAATCTTGCTTACATTTGATAGTTGGAGCTGATCCAGACTTTGATGGTTCATTACAGAAAGCTTTAAGTGGGAGGTGATTTCCCCAGGATGTTGCTCTAGCAGCATATGTGGACTCACTGTTTGGATTGGAGATACGCTACGTGCATATCACTACAGGCTTCTATATTAGAAACACAAGGGTTAGTGTGTCTGTGATGTGCAGGGCGGAGGTCTGGTAAACATATGGGAATATAAAAGTCAAATGTTTCAAATTCTTTCACGTTGTCATCTATTTATAACAGTGTAATGTAGGGCTCTGTGATATAACCAACACACATTAAAAGTCCTATATTTCACAAAACTGACCATGTAACCCTTTGTTATTTTAATAGATCCCTGGTCTGTCTACACCTCCAAAAATGGAGCACTTCCTGTGTTACCACATAATATCACAAGGTGGACCAGAGTGTTTTCT
Organism: Boleophthalmus pectinirostris; assembly: GCF_026225935.1. Lineage (NCBI taxonomy): Eukaryota > Metazoa > Chordata > Actinopteri > Gobiiformes > Gobiidae > Boleophthalmus > Boleophthalmus pectinirostris. The sequence continues at coordinate 20,467,795 of NW_026571153.1, read as the reverse complement.
GTTTGTGAATGAAACAAAACACAAGTCCAGGTATGTTTATGATGAAGGAACAGATCAGGAAATATTGTAATACGGGTCCTTTAAGTTTGCATTAGTTTGACCTAAAAAATTGTAGCTTACATAAAATCATATGTTAATGTGTGACCAACTAAAGATATCATAAATGTGTTGTCATTGTAAAAGAATTATGAGTAAAAGTACACAGAGTTGTGCATAGGAGTGATTTGTGAGAGTTGCTGGTAATATTGCAGTAGCAGTAAATACAAATGAAATGTACTTCACATCCTGTATCAGACGTGGGTTACTTAAAGTGGATAATGATTTAAACACTGAAGTAATGCTCCCTCTTTGACATAGTACAACTGTATGATATAATATTGATACTTTGAAGCTGTCATCAACATTCCCTGGGGGTGTGATGCTAACTGTAGGCACTGCTCTGTCTGAAGCTCTGTTATTCAATCTGAGCTTTGTTTTAACATGATCTGACCAGACAAAGCTTTAGTTAGAACTACAACATGTGAGATGATGTGTGCTCTGTGCTAATGTCTGCATCATGTCTCCATGGTAACTACTGAACATTCCATCATTCAGATACATGTAGAACACCCCCAGCATGATGTCAGTGCAAAGTATCAATACAAATTAAACCTTTACGCTTCAGTTCCAGTCAGATGACATCAAACTTGTAAACCTGAAACATTGTCTCTCCCTTGCACAGACATGTCAGACTGTCTCATAGTGTAGAAACAGCCCTGAGGACATCGCCATGACGTTATTTATACTTTATACTATATTTTTACTCTGCTCGGTTACATTTACTCAAGTACTTTAGCAACAATTTAATCTGTCTCCAGTGGGAAACATGTGGACAGGAAATATGATATGATATTTTGTTTGCATTTTGGAAATTGGCCTATACTGGATTTTGTGCACTATTAAAGGTGCACTATGTAACTTTTCTGTCTCCTTGAAGATGCTATTGTTTACAGTAAAATTATCAATCTGGAGACAATTTGTTGGTGGCACCAGGTCAAGAAACAGGTCAGATCTGTTGAGAGGTGACCCCAGGGGCAGTTTAAATTTGTGTTTTGTCGAGGGAGGTTGAGCAAGAACAACACTAATTAAACATTAGTGTTTAATGTAATTAAACATTAATAATGAAATAGAGATATACAAGTTTAATGTTATAGTGTGAAACATTCCAGCCAAAGCAATAACATATCCATAAGACAAGCAGGCGGCCCCACACTAAGGAATGTTTCACAGTGCACCTTTAAATATTTTGTCCTTCCAATTACATGAACTTTAAATCATAAATCGGATGTTATGTCCAAGCTGTTCTTGTACAATTACTCTTACATGAGCAATGTCTGGACCACTTCATAAGATTGTGTTTTGAGAGAAGTTTGAGAGAAGAACTTAGCCTAAATACAAAGGGTTTGTTTGTTAAACATGTGTGAATGAAACAAAACACAACTCCAAGTATGTTTGTCACAAGGAAACAACATTATAACAGATCAGAAAATAGAGTATTATGGGCCCTTTAAATGTCAAAAGCCAAATCCCATGAAAAACTAAGCATTCACTAAAAGAGGTTGCTGTTCCACTTTGCAGGTTCTGATTGGAAAGGTTACATCATCTAATTCGTCTAACGTTCCCAGTTTTTGTTGTCTCCTTCCTGAATGCCACACTCCCACATCAGGTTCTGTCCATGGGAGGATTCACCTGGAAGTAAGCAGGTGTACTAACTAATGCTAAATTTGGTGACTTTAACTTTCACCAATTAGATAATAAAATCATCCAAAAAAATAAATAAATAAACCCAGGCTATCACACTGATAGATGGTGCTTGTAAAAATCATGAGTTATGGGGGCAGTGTATATAAGATTTACAGTCAAAGATGTTTGCCAGTTTCCCGATAGTGAACTTAATTTAGACTTTATATCGGTCAAACTCTCTCCTCACATTTACAGTAAACCAGGCACATTTTTATCTTTCCTGAAATTCTACCTGACTTGTTATTCATTTGCTACAAGTTCCCCGTCAGAGTAACACAAGATCGGGAAGGGCTCGGAGTGAAAGAAGGAAGTGCTAAACAATGAACACAAAACACAATTCCTAAACTCTGTATACTACTTCTCTTACTTTTGAGAGCTGCTTTACCATTGAGGTATTTCTGATATTGGTCAGTCAGCTACTTACTGTTTCTTATTTATACTACTAACTGCTGTTACTTATTTATTTATTTTTACTTTTTGAACAAATTTTACTTTTACTAATAATGATACTTCTACAACTTAAAGATATGTATTAAAAATTGTACTTAAAATTGTTATAATGTTTTAATGTCATTACTTCTGCAAAAACACATCCGGAGTTGTGTGCTGTTTCATTCACACACGTTTGAGTAATCCTTTATTATTAGTCTGTCTACATTTCCCAAACTCAAAATACTCTGATCCACCTTGTGATGTCATGAAGCAGTACTTTTCAAAATAACAGCTACCTTTTACTTTTTGTTCAGTAGAAATCAGCAGTTCCAGGGTTGAAATAATCAGAATGATTCTAGTGAAGGTGTAAGGAGTACTGGAGTACTTCCTGTATTAAGGGGAAGAGAATGTTTTCAGTTTGAAAGAAGAACTCAGCCCAAATATACAGGATTTGTGTGTTAAACGTGTAAATGAAACAAAACACAACTCCAGGTATGTTTGTGATAACAGATTTGAAACATTTGAAACTGTACACATGCATGGGCTGGTATAAAAATATTTGTAAATATTGTTAATAACTTAAGTGCAATTCTTTTCGAGTCTGTGTGAATGTATTATGTGTACAAACTGTGTAACTTTTCTAGTGGAGGGTCTGTCAAATGTTAACTTCATAGAGATGTTATTGCTTTGTCTGGAATGTTTCACAGTATGGAATTAAACCTTTCTATCTTCACGGAGACCAAACCAGACCAAGTTACAGGTCAGATCTGTGGAGAGAGGAAACACTCACAGACAGAATACCTGTTTTTGTATGTGTTTTTGAGCTATACAACCACCTGTAATTTAATAAATATAAGGTAGAGCTGTTTAAAAATGTCATACTGTGGAACATTCCAGGCAGAGCAATGATATATCCATAGAAACAAGCAGGCGACGGACCCTTTAGTGCACCTTTAAAAACATAGAATTCTCAATGTCACCTCCCTCTGCCTTGTCACGGTGCCTTGGGGAATTCAGCAGGAGTGAATAAATACTGTAGCAAAACAAAACATGCGCTCGTGACTATATAAGGCAGTGAGTGGTACCATGTGAGAATAAAGCATGACACACTGTCTGCTTTGTGGTTTTTATTATCTTTAAGACAGGGGTCACGTCACTCTGAGGATGAGCTAATTTCCCTTTTTGTTCTTGGCACAGCAAGTTTGGGTTTAATAACAGAGGAGAGCGGACCAGAGGAAGTGTCTCGGGCAACTCCTTTAAGCACATCAGGTTAGCTTGGCACAGAGCAGTTTTATAGCAGGAAAGTTACATAACAGGGCTTTAAACAGTGGTGGAACATAACAACTAACTTAGACTTCGATTTAGACAAACTTTATTGATCCACAGAGGAAATTATTTGGACACAGTAGCACATATCACATTATAATATAATAACAAAGAGCAAAAACATAAATGGTAATAATAAGTTCAAAATAAGTAACACAAATAACAAGAGGCTGGTGTCAAATAAAACATAATTATATAAATGTATATGTACAATTAAAAATAAAATATACATAGAAATATAGTAATACAAATATCTCTCAGCTATGTACAAGAAGTCGTAAGAAAAAACAGAACAAAGATGAAATAGTGATGGACATGATGAAATACGATGAAACTAAGTAAACATAGTAAAGTACTGTACTTAAGTTAAAAAAAAAAATACATATCTGTACTTCACTTAAGTATATCTATCTATATATATTAAGTTGATACTTTTTACTTTTACTTCACTACATTTGAGACATTTTTGAACTAGACTAAAAAAATAAAAGTATTTTTTTATTATAGTTTAAGACCTGCTGAAAAGTCTGAGTGTTTATTTTTTACACATTCATACTCTGATCAAACAAAAATATACAAATAAAACCAAAATTCAGATTCACTTGTTTCTGTTGCAAATAAAATTCAGCACATTTTTTAGATTTGATTGCTAGATTTGAAGTGTAGTGAGAACTCAAAATCTGTGTGAATTACTTTTACTTTTTATTGTTTAAGCACATTTTTAAACATGTACTTTAATACTTTAAGTTAAATAGATTTTTTCATGTGATACTTATACTTTTACATTAGTTTTTTTTTTTTTTTTTTTTTTTTTGATTTTTTTTTTTTTTGCTCTATTATCTAAATGTAATACCGGTACTTCTTCCAGCACTGGCTTTAATGGGCAGTGTTTTCCCATGCGACCTCAGCCTCGATAAGGAAAGTCGAAGGCGTTGTTTGAATAGTCTTATCCCTAATCTTGGGTGTCCTGCTTTGCTTTTAGCTTCAAACTATATAGAGCTGTGCTGCTGCTAATTATGGAGTTTGTGATTTTTAAGTAATGTCCATACAAGGTGAGCTAAATGCTAATGTTCCACTAGCAGATAAATATGGTGGTGTTGATTGTATTGTTATCAGTGGTGGAATGTGATGAAGTAAAAGTAGTAAAGTACAGTACTTAAGTAAACATTTTAGGTATCTTTACTTTACTTGAGTACATTTTAAAGTGGGTATTTTTTATGATTGCTTCACTACATCTGAGAGGAGGTGTACTTTCTCCACCTCAAGTGTTTTTTTTACTATTATTTGAGACCTACTGAAAAGCCTATGGGTTTATTTTTAACATTTTCATTCATTTCATTTGAGCAAACATAAATATACAAATAAAAACAGCTAGAAAACAAAACATCGATTCAGTTGTTTCTGTTGAACAAAATTCATCACAAATCTATACCAAAATCTCGACATTTGAAGCTGTATTTGATCTCAAAATCTGTGCTGCTTATACTTTTACTTTTTACTCTGTAACTACATTTTTAAACAGGTACATTTACATTTACTTTTACTTTTACTTAACTAGATTTTTTCATGTGATACTTTTACTTTTAGTGGAGTATTTTTTTTTTCCTGTACCCGTAAATTGACTTAAGTAACAAAATTGTGATTGTTTTCCCACTTTAACTCAACCAATCAACCAGCCATGTCCAATCAAAACCAGACTAAACAGGAAGAAGGGAAGACTTCCTGGTCATTCCTAAGAAAACCATAATAAGATGCAATTCTTATGTTGTAAAAATATTCTTTAATGTATTTTATAGTAACTATCTAAACTTGTATTTCTGGACAGCGTGTTCACTAACCTTAAAAGGACAGAGTTACATTTTAAAGAGCCCATATTACACCATTTTCTGATTTATGTTATAATGTTGTTTCCTCATCAGTAACATGTCTGGAGTTGTGTTTTGTTTCATTCACACATGTTTAACACACAAACTCTGCATATTTAGGCTGAGCTCTTCACTGAAACAGAAAACACTCTGTTAGTCACACTCTGTTGGCTATATTTTTTATATATCTGTTCCACTTTGTGATGTCATGTCGTAATACAGGAAGTGCTTCAAAGTGTTTTTAGATTCCATACACCTTCACTAGAATCATTTGGATAATTTCAGCCTGGGAATTGCTAATCTCCACTGAACAAAAGGTAAAAGGTAACTGTTAACTTCAAAACTGCCACTACATGACATCACAAGGTGGAACAGAGTATTCTGAGATCTAGCTTTGGAGATGTAGACAAACTAATAATAAAGGATTAATCAAACATGTGTGAATGAAACAGCACACAACTCCGGATGTGTTTTTGCAGAAGTAATGACATTAAAACATGGTTTAAAGCTCACAAGAGTCAATTTTGTGTAATATGACCTTTAAGGGTAAGATTTGCCAATGCAGTGAAAGAAAATAGAACTTTCCTTATGACTGACGCACACATTGGCCGTTCTTCCACTGTGACCTTCAGAGTTGCCATTATTTTTATGTACTTGGAGGTGTAAATAAAGTCAGGAGTTATGCAACAGATCCTTTTATTAGAGCTGAATAAAACGTTAAAGGTGACTTTATTCCGCACAGTACTTGCAGAAATAGTAGTTTGCAGTTGATGGCCATAAAAAATGTTATGGTGATGTGAGATCAAGGCTGGCACACAAAAAAATTATGTAAAAATATAAGTCATTGCAGTTTATGTAAAAAACATATTTAGGCATAAAAAAGACAAAAAAGTTATGCCATTGATTTTGTGTTTTCTTATCCTCCACTTGTTTTTGGTTCAGTTAGAAAACATGTTTATGGATTTCAGAATGGAATAGAACATTTATATAAAATGTCATAGTCAAATTTTCAAATTGTCCCACTTTATCCAAGTTCACCCTAGTTATGTAACAATTTCAATATTAGGCTCTATAATTACCAATAGTGGGTCATGTTATGCGTTTCAGATCATCATTCATCATTAAAAGGTCCATATTATGTTATTTTCTGATCTATGTTATAATGTTTTCTCATCAAAAACATACCTGGAGTTGTTTTGTTTCATTCACTGCATATTTAGGCTGAGATTTCCTTTCAAACTGAAAACACTCCACCACCTTTAGATGTCATGTAGTAATACAGGAAGTGCTCTACTGTGTTTTTAAACTCCACTCATCCACAGAATCATTTTGATGATTACAGCCTTAGAATATCTAGTCTCCACAAAAAGTAAAAGGTAGCTGTTAACTTCTGCACTACTACTACTGACTACTGCTTCATGACATGCCAAGGTGGAACAGAGCTTTTTGAGCTTTGGAAATGTGGACAGACTAATAATAAAGGATTACTCAAATATGTGTGAATGAAACAAAAACACAACTCCAGGTATGCTTTGATGAGGTAACAGCATTCTAACATGACTTAAAGCTTACAAAAATAGATTTTGTGTAATGACGGACCTTTAATCTAAACTGATAAAAAGGTCTCATGCAGGCTACATAAAAATATTCCTACATTGCTTCTGTATGGTCAGTTCTATCAAAACAAAACAGCTGTGTAATATGTTAAACACGCTTTAATGGCACATTCATCACCAGCTTTCATTTATAACCTTGATTTCTGCTTAGACATGTTTCTTTTGAAGGTTGTAGAATGCAGTACAAAGCCTCCACTCTCTTCTTTTCTCCTCTGACTAATGTTACTGCTGGAGCTCTGGCACGGAGCTGTGCGTTGTCGGCGGAAAACGGTCAGCCAGTGTCATTACGCACGTCACACGCACTTCAGGAGGCCGCTGATGAAACCGAGGGGCAAAGAGCTCTGGGTTTTTGTTTTTTTTTTTGCTTTTTCCAATCAAGTCACAGCCGCGCTATTACTCAGACGTGTAGGACCCCGCTCTGTCGGTTAGACCTAAAAATAGCCTTGTGCACGGCTTTATTTTTTCAGGAGAAGAGGCTGGACTTGGAGGAGTGGGTGAAAAATTCCCCAAGCTCCACACACCATTTCCTCCCCACCCTCTTCTTTACAGAAAGTTACTGTAGTCTGGTTAATCTGGGTTATTTTTAGACCCCAAAGTAAACCTTTACCCAAGGCCTATTGGTGTGTTTTGAGGTTATCAGTGCTGGAAGAAGTACTCAATTTTGTTACTTAGAGCTGCATTGTGTAACTTTTCTGGTGGAGGGTCCATCTGATTATTTTCTCCATGGAGAACTGTTATTGCTTTGTCTGGAGTGTATCAAGTTACAGGTCAGATCTGTGGAGAGACTCTGTCAGAATGTCTATTTTTCTCAGTATCTTTGGGCTGTAAAACCACCTGTAATTGAATAAATATAAGGCAGAGCTGTTTAATGTCATACTGTGGAACATTCCAGGCAGAGCAATGACATCTCCATAGAAAACAGCAGGTGATGGAGCCCCAACCAAAAACCAAAAAAGTGCATCTTTAAGTAAAAGTACAGATACTAGTGAAAAAAAAAATACTCACATAAAAGTAAAGGTATCACATGAAAAAATCTAATTAAGTAAAAGTATTAAAGGACCTGTTTAAAAGTGTTTCATGCAAATTTTGAGTAAAAATTTAATGATTTTGAAAAAGATTTGTGATGAATTTGGTTCAACAGAAACAGCTGAACCAATATTTTTTTTCCAAGCTTTTTTTTTCAGCAGGTCTCAAATTATACTGAAAATACTTTAACTTTTTAGCCTTGTCAAAAAGATGCGGAGTAGAAAGTACAGATATCTGCTCTCAAATGTAGTGAAAAGTAAAATACTCCAAGTACAGATACTATTACTTAAAGGTGTACTGTGTAACTTTTCTGGAAAAGATCCGCAACCTGTTTGTCTCCATGAAGATGTTAATGCATTGGAAGAAATTGTCCACAGTATAGTACTAAACTAATACAGGTGTTATTTATTGCTCAAAAATATCTTTAAAAACATTTCTTCTTATTGTGAGTGGAGTCGCCTCTCCACATCTTTATGGAGACAAGTAGGTGATGGACCCACCGGAGGTTATTTTGACTATTTTGGAGAACATTTACTGTTTTGAGTCCAAAACACGTGAGAAGGGACCGACAGTCACTTCTGTTGCTGAATCAGTGAACAGTTATTCCTTCGAGCTATTACAGCTAATCGACTTCACATCTGCTTCAGAGTCTGTGCTCACAGTGAGTCATTATCTACTGTTTAACTAACAAGTCAAACACAGAGGAGGAACATCAGTCACTTTAATACACGATTAGAAAGATACAATCACAAACTCTGATCGTTTATTTTGTAGTTATTTTGGGGCTTGTCAATAATGTTATGTAAGTGTATGAGCAGACTGTTTAAAGGGTCTATATTACACTATTTTGTATCTATGTTATAATGTTTCCTCATCAAAAACATACCCAGAGTTGTGTTTCGCTTCTTTCACACATGTATAACACACAAACCTTGCATATTTAGGCTGAGATCTCAATCAGAATCAGAAATCCCTCTGTTCCACCTTGTGATGTCATGTAGTAATACAATAAGTGCTCCATACATCTTCAATAATTTGTGTTTGAATTTTATCCCTTTAATTGCCTGTTTTTATTGAAGAAAAGGTAAAAGGTAGATGTCAACTTGAAAATTGCCACTACATGACATCACAAGGTGGAACAGACCATTTTGAGCTTTGGAGATGCAGACAGACTGATAATAAAAAGGATTACTCAAACGTGTGAGTGAAAAAAACACAACTCCAGGTATGTTTTTGAGGAGATAACAACATTCTAACATGGTTTAAGCTCAAAAGAATTATATTTATGTAACATAGGACCTTAAATTCTTAATTTTTGAACACATTTCTATGATAAAGTGATCCATCAGCACACATATGAGGGCTTCTTGATTATATAGAGGGGATATTAGCTTTAAACAGAGATAAGTCAATGGAACAAAACACAAACTCCTTTAAAATAATAAACTGATATACTTTATATAGTCACAACTGCCCAATCTGACCACCAAACACCAAGTAAGTCAGGTAACATGTTTAGTTAACTGGATAAAAAGAGAAAAGATTGTGGTTGCATGCGTTTAAAGGTCCTATATTACTTTAAGTTGACTCTTGTGAGCTTTGAGCCATGTTATAACGCTGTTACATCATCAAAAAACATACCTGGAGTTCTGTTTACTTCATTCACACATATTTGAGTAATCCTGCATTATTAGACTTTCAGCATCGCTAAAGATCAAAATGTTCTGAGATTGGAAGTTCCAGAGCTGAAACTGTCCAAATGTTCGTTAGAGAGAAGAACCTAAATATGCAGGGTTTGTGTGTTAAACATGTGTGAATGAAACAAAACACAACTCCAGGTATGTTTGTGATGAGGAAACAACATTATAACATTGATCAGAAAATAGTGTAATATGGGTCTTTTAAATTGAAATGTTCTAATTAATTACAATGAATTATAGCCTGCATAATTAACTTAAAATATAGACTTTTCCATCAAAATGAATTCAAGGATTGTTTTTACACCCCAGTTAGTCCATACTTGAGTCACTTCAGGTTTTATTTCCAAATTCTTTACACATCATAATAAAGTGTGAGTAATAGGCTACAAATATGTCATTTTCTTCTTATGCCCTTTGACCCTAAATTCTTGTGTAAAAATGGAAATATAATTTTCACTTTGAAATTATTTTTGGGAAAGCACACTCAGAAATAGCGCCCACTCCAATATGTGCTTGATATTTTTTGAGAGATATTCTGTGAGATATTAGTCATCTCATCGTCAGTGAACTTCCTCCACAGATGTCGGGGTCGAGCGTTCATGTGGGTGAAACATTGTGAAGTTATGATGTCAGGGATATTTTTGGTTTCTAATTTCACAGAATGAGGACAGATCATTGTGAAAAGATCAATCTGAAAATGAAATGTACATTATTACATTGGTTCTCAAACATTTTACACCAGGAAAATATTTGGTCTCTGGAGTACCACCAGATCTGTTTAAATTCCCAAAGAGCTCTTTGAAGAGAAAGGGTCCACGCTCAACTGTGTCCAACTGGACCTCTAGAGGCCTTAATGATTATTACACCAACAACGCGCGTTTAGACAGCCTCAAAGGGGGGATTTAAGACCATAAAAATTCAATTAAAAACCTTAGACATGTCAGTAGACTTGATCCTGGTTAAACACTACCTCAAAAGTGCTAAGCATAACATCGGCTACCCATGTCCTCTTATAGGCTATAATTAGGACCACTATATTGTAGGACTAGGCCTATGTTATTTGCAGACACCATGCCAGTAAATGTATTTAAGGACAATGACTTTTTATAATGAACAGAAAACGTTATGGTCTGAGGGATTTTTTTTTTTTTTTTTTTTTTTTATGTTGAATGCTTACATTTCTTTTAATTCTCAAAGTATTAGGCTAATGTGTCAGCCTTCAATACCAGTGTAATTGGTCTCTACGTCACTTTACGCACCGTCCTCCAGCACGTTTCTCGTCGTTTCCGGTCCGCATCCTTGTCAGCAGCATCCGCGCCATCCGTCAGTGAGCACTGCAGCCTCATCAACCCACATCACATCACCGGATCACCGTATTTAGAGATATGGAGTTCACCATCCGCGCGGCCAACGTGGACGACTGCAAGGACATCGCACGTATGATCACGGTCAGTCCGACCGCACCTCACGTGACTGGCGGGCCCTAGGATATAAGCCTGAAAGAAAGAGGAAATATTTCATTAAGTTCCTCTTTACGTCATCTCCATATCAAGTGTCCTCCCTCGTGTCCTGATTATTGGAACATGTTGGAATTGTTTTCCAGTAGGCCTCGTTAATCTAATGTCCCAATCTGATTTGTAGCTCAATGAATAATGTCTTTCTTACAGGAACTGGCAGAATATGAGAAAGCCATAGACCAAGTAAGAATCACACAAAAAGGTATGGATAAATCACATGAGAAATATTGATTTACTGTTGGATACAGTACAATCAATATCCATTATAAATGTAAACCATGACTCGTTAAAGAGCCCATATTACTCTGATCTGTAATGTTTTCTCATCACAAACATACCTGGAGCTTTGTTTTGTTTCATTCACACACACAAACCATGCACATTGGGGCTGAGTTCTTCTCTCAGACGGAAAACACAGTTTGAGATAAATGTCAGAATGTGCTCCACTGTGCTTCATACACTTTCACTAGAATCATTTGGATATTTTTTTATAATTTCAGCTCAAGAATTGCCTATCTCTGCTCAACAAAAGGCAAAATAGCTGTTAACTTGAAAACTATCACTTCATGACATCACAAGGTGGAGCAGAGTATTTTGAGCTCCGGAGATGCAGACAGACTAATAATAAAGGATTACTCAAACATGTATAAAGGAAATGTTTTTGATGAGATAACATTTTAACATGGTTCAAAGCTTACAAAGTCAATTTAGTGTAATGCAGGGCCTTTAAAAATACACATAGTTACATTGCTGTGTGAGAACTGAAACTTAACTTAACCAAACTGTTCCCAGATTTGGAGCAGGATGGATTCTCAAAAAACCCATTCTTCCATGCGATCATCGCTGAAGTGCCAGAACAGCACAAAATGCAAGAAGGTGAGAAAAAATGTTAGCAAATGCTGTTCCTTTAAGGTGCAATGCGTTACAGCACTACGCAACATCTGTGGAGTCTCCACTATTCACAGAAGGTATCATTGTACTTTTGAGCAATAGATACAACCATAATGAATAACTACTAGTTAAATGTCATATTATGGAATACTCCAGGCAAAGCAATAACATCTCGATAGGGTCAAGAAGGTAGTGGACTCTGTTCATTAAGTGGGACAGTTCACTTTTAAATTGGTCAAGGATGATCGTGGCTGTATCAGCTTGTCAAAGCCTGATCTCATCAGAGCTCAGAAGCTAAGCAAGGCTGGGCCTGGGTGGTATTTGGCTGGGAGACCGCTGGGAAAATCAGGTGCCACAGTGGGGCACCAGAGGCAAAAGCTGTTGTTGTGTCTTTGGGCAAGACACTTTACCTACATTGCCTAGTAAGAATATGGTGTCTGTGTGTGTATAATTGATGGTGGTGGTCGGAGGGGCCGATGGCACCAATTGGCAGCTTCACTTAAATGATGATTAACGATTGATTGATTAATTAATGTAAGAGTTCACATTAGTTTTTGCAGCTATTAAACTCCTTCTATGTAAATATCTTGACAGGGTGTATTTGATTCCTGTTGTGTAAGTGTGACCTTCTTCTTGCGCATCTCTTATGTAACTCTTTTCCATGTGCCACTTAACTTTTCCCTTTTTCCACTGCCCACCCATTCAGCTACATTCTGTGGTGAACCTATTCTACTGAAGCAATACACATTGAAATGCTCAAGACACTGAGCTGTCCAAGCATTTTGTATCAGTGATAATAGTATGCTACAGGGTTAAGTATTGAAATCAGATACTAAGCAACGCTAAAACTAGTATGCTCATTTGAGCAGGTATCGATACTAAAAAAGTGACATTCACAGGGCAAAAATGAACCTTTCCTGAATGGTTTTAGCTTGAGCTGTATCAGAACAAGTGTGAGCGCACATAGACTAGTATATGCCCATGGACCACTATGGAACATACCTGGACAAATGAGAGCATACACAGATATAAGACCACATGGTAATATAAAAGAAAGTACTATTATTTACCGTAGAAAATGTAATTCTCTTGTCTGAAGAAAGAGAGTTTTTAATTATTATTGTGGTACTGGAATTGACTTTGAGTACTGAGTCTGTTTAGTTACAATTTTAGTATTGTGAGAACACTGTTATGCTAATACAGGCCCATCGACAGAGATTTCTGGGCCTAGGACAAAAAACCCCACCTACTGCCCTGTGCTAATATAACAGTCTAATTTGAGATAGGTGAAATTGATGTATGTCTGTTTTGTAGTAGTAATTAGATTGCTTGACAGCATGGCTGGGGTGGAGGTCTTTAGAGTTAGATTGTTCTTCCATTGTCTGGGTGGGTTTTGTCTGGTTTCTCAAATTGTCGACCACAGTTCAATGTTCAATTAATGTTAATGTTATAAAAATGTATGTTTAGTGTAAAGTAATATAAATATGATTGGTTTAATATCATTGTTTTGACTTGTGTGTCTCTTGTCATTTCAGGTCATACCAAGGTGGGATATGCACTTTATTACTTTTCCTACTGCTCATTTAGAGGCAGAGCTGTTTTCATGGAAGACTTATATGTGATGCCTGAATTTAGAGGTACAATGTTTTTCATAACATGGCAAATATGTATAGAGACCAATATTATATCTATAATTTGTTGAAACGGTTGATCACAAAATGTACTATATTTCTTGTATCTTTTAGGGAAGGGTATTGGCAAGGCACTAATGAGCAAAGTTGCACAGGTAAGTGAATAACTGTTTTTTATCAATCATATACATTTTCACACCTTACGAGCTAGACGTTTAATTCCCTTCCTTAATAATAATACTTTAAAAAAAAAGGTATGACAGAGAATGTATTTCACAAATAGCCATTTGATGAGACTTGTTCTAATGATTTTGTCTTTTGTGACCTAAAGCTTGGTTTAGCAGCAGGCTGTCAGCAGCTGAACTTCACAGTTTTGAACTGGAACAAGTCGTCTCTGGACTTTTACTTGAATCAGGGGTGCACTGACACCACAGCGGAGACAGGATACCACTACATGTGCTGTAAAGGAGAGGCCCTGGAGCACCTGGCCCAGCCATAACACAGCCATGAACCATCTTTCAGCATCCAGGTTTAGTCACACAGAGAAATGGCTCCATCTAGTGGCCAGCTGTAAAATAACAAGGGCAACATAAAAATGGTGCATTTACTGTACAAGGCCATTACAAATATATGTATTCATAAACAGAATAATCAGATAACCCAATAATAATATCTGATTATTGCTGTATTAACATGCACATCACACAAACACATACACCTACATGTCATCTCAGTATGAAAGTACAACAAAAAACTTCAAGCAATAATCTCATCAGCTCATCAAATACATGTTTACTAAACAAACTTCACATATATTATATTATATACATCCATTATATACACTGACCCGATAACTAGGGGTTTGGGCTGGGTACTAGTCTGGGTAACTAGTCTAGACTCAATGCCATGCACTTTAATTTAATTCACTTACTATAAATTTGGATAAGACTGTGAAGAAGTGACTTGGTTTTAGCAATATTCATAACATACTTTCACTTGTAGGATATTTTTGCACAAGTATAAATATATAAATGTGACATAATGCACAAATCCCTGTTATGCAATAAGAGTTATAGACTGTTTATGGAAAATATTGTTGTCAATGTTGCACAATGCTGTATTTGCACTGCTTCATTTATTGGTATAATATTACAGCAAAACACAGTGGAGTCATGTGGGTTCATTGGACTGGTTCTACAGACTGAACTGAAAATAGCAGTCTTGGATAAGTCTCTTGTCTTTAATCCTGTCCCATTAAACTCAGAATGGCACAACCCCCAGCCACTGTTTTAAATCCAGTTTGATTTTTAAAAGAGATCTTTATGTATCATGTCCAAAAATGTAATGAGAACAGTCTGACTGTCTTTCCTCTCTCTCTAAACAATAGGAACCACTGAGACTGTTGGGAATGCTGGAATTTGAGTGTTGTTTACCAAAACTAGGAATTGTTCTGTGTTATTTTTCCTCATTATGTTTGAACAAACCGACCTAGCTTTGGAAAACAAAATGTAATTGTCTGCCATGGTCTCTTCCAAAAGTCCACCGCATGCACATATTTATATTTGCCTAGTTTGAAACTTCAGAAATCTACATCTTAAGATTCCCACATGCATTCTTCAAGTGATTTCCAAATCCAAGTTTTTAGAGGTTGTGTGCCAGTTTGAACCCAAATATGGCTAAAAAGTTAGTGTGTTGAGCTTACCTTAGGACCTAACAATATTTCTCAATCTTAGTATTTTCAAGTCTATTGTGAGATGCTACTGTTACTACTTACAATATATTTTTATGTCTTAAATATTGCATACTCAGGTATATATTGTTTAAAACTGTGTAGACAGATAGTCTTTGGTTGAGGGCAAAAGTTTGCAATGATATATGTTTTCAATTCAATAAAAGTCAGTTGTATGTGGGAATTCATGCTTTGTGCATTTGCTTCTTTGGAAATGTGAAAACAGCTCTTATGGAAACACACAGAATGGCTGACTATATTAGGCTGTATCTGTTTTGTTTCAGGGATTTCTTTTCTCTTTTTGGGGCAGTTTTAGTTTGTAATTCAATTTACTCCTTGATATATTCCCAGTTGCATCTGTGGTTAGTACCACAAAAACATACAAAAGAAGTGGTGATAGAAATGGAGTTAATTCAGAGGAATGAATAGGCTAGGCTATACGGGTACTGTACATTTTCTTTAGCCTTTTTTCTTTCCTCTTGTACAAAACAAATTAGCTTGAGCCATCAACCATTGCACATAGCTTAGATTAAAAGTCACTGCAGAGTCCGTTTGATCCTCAAAAGCAGTGCCACAAGACATCTTGTTTTGTCTACACAGGCGCCTCCGTGTGGTCACGGCGGGAGCTGTTATTCGCGTGGAGGGCACATATTTTGAGCCAAGAGCCAAGATGAAATTATGTGAGAAGCAGAGAACGCTCCGGCGCGCTTTGTCTGTTTTCTTGGGCTCAGTTGGTTGAGTTTTACGGCGGATGCACGCGCTCACCACAGCATCACACCAGTCTGGGTCCGAGTGCGTGTGTGCGCGTTCTCAAGTGTGTTTAGTCTGTCTATTAGAGTGACCCCCCAGCGAGCTGTTAAAGGAAGAGCAGAGAGCTGAGTCAACGAATCGCGAGGAGAAGGATGCAACAGTTGCACCGAGCACTCCAGGCGCGTCCTGTGCACTCAGTGGGGCAGAAGATGGTGGATTTGCACCGGACAATATAAGGAGCGTAGAACTTTATGTGACAAAGTTTCATTTGATAAGGCGGTGAGCAGTCGGAGGTTGTGCGTCTCGCTCAAATGGACAGGCACAGACGTGAGTTGAGTGGACACGCTGTGCTTCTGCGGCTATGTGGATGAAGAAGGACTTTGGTTTGGTGTGCAGCGGGGAGTAGCGGCGCAGTCTGTGCAGCCAACATGCATCGGATCGTGCAGAGGAGACGGGTGCGCAAGCTGCGCCTCGTCTGGGCTTCTCTGGCGCTCGTGGCACTGTCCTTGGCCGCGTGCAGCGCGCTCTTCACGGCGTGGACCTGGCGTCAAACCCGAGACCTCTCTCAGTCGTTTAAAGTCCTGCAGGATCGGCTTGAGCAGGTTGGTGCCAAAGATAAACAAAACAACCAGATAACCACATAGACAAACACCAAAGGCTTAACTTTACTGCGGGTAAAGTGATTGTTATGCAACTCTTTAGTGGCTGTGGTTACTGGAATCTTCGCGTGGGGCCGGCAATATGGAAAAATGCTATTCCACATTTAGGCTATGCCCCCCGCACGCTCTGTTTTCCTGCTGGGCTCACCACTTGGCGCTTTTATGGCTCACCAATAACAGCAGTCAACTCGTGCAATGAGTGTTATTTTTGTGGTCACTGCTCACCCCGCCATGTTTAATTACTTTGGTGCCAGTTCTGTACAGGCCTAGTTTTTATCTCAATTTACTGGAAAGCCTCAAATATTTGGCATGTGAGTGTGTTGTACCCAAATGACTGCGCTCCAGAGGCTCAAAGGAAGCTGGGAGCGAAATTTCAGCAAGTATTTCATGCTCCATCATGCAACAGGTACCCTATAGACTTCTGCCCATCAGCCTTTTCCACAGTCAAATAGATGAGAGTAAGATGTGCAACTTTTCATTTTAAACCAGGGCCAGTTTTAGCTTTGTGGGGGCCCCAGTAAAACCTGGTTTGGGGGCCAGGTGATTTGAGTGATTTATTTATGATCCAAGAGTGATTGTGCTGCCCAAAATCTGGTCAAGCTCAAGAGAGAATCAAATCAGAGTGATGTTGTAGACTTCTAAGCTTTTATTTTGAAACACCGTACACACCACAGTTTGATCTTCTTTGGTACCATTAAGTAAGTTACCAGTAGGGGGAGTAATGAGCAAGTGTGAAATCAAATATGTTGGTGTTGACTGTATCCAACTGTGGGAATGGGGTATTGTGTTACTTACAAACGACACCTTGTATAGTGCCACCTGTACATCACTGCCTACTTCAAATGTTGACTAAAGTTACGTATCATGTAGTTATTTTGTGTTATTAGTTGTGTAGTTATTTCGTAGCTGCTATAAATGCCTTTTGCAATAGAGTAGTATAAAATAGAGCAACCTTTGGCAACAAACAGTCTGTGGAATTCAGAGAAATGTCCACTCGGCAGAGCTCCTTTTTAATGTCATAAGCACATACGGAGCCTTCAAAGTTGCATCACAAACTTAATTATTTCGCCAAAGCGGCCAACGACCTGATGGAAATTCCTCTGGAGTATTTACAAAGCGGAGCTGCAGTGGAGCTGGGATTAGACGACAGGTTGGCGGCTGTACTGTTGACAGACCTGCACACACATGTGCACTAACGCTAAACCTGGAGTGTTGATGCTGGAGTCTTTCCCAAGGGGTCCACTCTCTGTCCATTTGACCCACAGCCAAGTTCTGATCAGAGCAAGCAGTCTCAAGACTCGCACAGTAGCAGTATATTCACTTCTCTTCTTACTTCACTCGGGTTTCCTTCGGTCATCCGATGGGCCCCATGCCAAGCAGCCTATATCGTTGCTGGCTTGACAAAATCCATTTCGTGGTAAAGTAAGAAGTGAGGAATTTCAACGGCTGAAAACATTAGGTGTTGCAACGTCTCTCCTGAGGAAGTGCTATTCTGGAGCTGAGCTGCAGTCGGAGAGTGGAAAAGCTGTTGATGTGACTGGCTGGAAGAGGCCGTCTGGCTGTGTGGGAGCAGTGCCAGCTCAAAGTCATAATAAACCCATCGCACATTTGTTAATAGTGAACGTTTCTCTCTCTTTCAACAGGTTAATACACAGAGGAAGGCCATCGTTCAACTCATTCTGGAGAAGAGAGAGCTGCTGGTCGGCCAGAGAGTCAAGAGAGACGGTATTGCATTTCTGTCTCACATGCACTGACCAATCGCGTGCTCAGTGCAGCCCACATCAGCAGACACAATACTTTTGCGTGCGGTTGAGCTTTTGAGGGAAGAACGTTTAACGCAAACGCTGCCCAGTGTTGGTCCACATGCCGTTCTGGTCAGCCCCAGCTGCCCACAGGCACTGCCCGCTGCTAAAAGTCGACACAGGAAAAAGTAGGCAGAGGAATGGCTGTTACAGAAATTACAGGGCTGACCAGAACGGCCTCAGGAACAAAACAAAAAAAAAACAGCTGCCGCAGTGAGGCTTTGTTGCACTCTTTAGGAGAAAGACATTGATCTGTTCTCACCATAGGCTGTCCGCTGGCCCAGCACAGATTATGAAAGATATTTGATGACCTATCATCAGTGGAGTATATTTATAGCAGCTGCTTACATCACAAGATGCTGAGGTTCATCCAAAAGTGACCTCAAAGTCAGGATTGCATGCGTTTAGGTTAGAGCAGTGGTTCCCAAAGTGAGGTTTGGAGATATATCAAAAATATAATATTTAGCCTCAAAATTGTTTAAAAACTCAAGTTCAATAATACAAACTTTGTACTAGATCCTTGATTAAGTCCCAGTAGACATTGACCTAACTGCATATGTATAATATGGATATTAGTAATGCAATGTACAAAGCATTGTAGTGTTGTTTTCCTTTTTCAAAGTCACTATCAACAGCCCGATGAAATAAAAGGTTTCCCTTGAATGCCTATCCGGAGCTGACAAAAGGATTTATTAGGAGTGTGCGTGTATTGACGTCCTGCAGGTATTTCAGCAGTAAGTGATATCTGAGCGAGTCTTCCAAAACGCATTAAGCAGCCCGCGGCTATCAGTGGAAACAAAGTGCTTTTTCCAGTGAGTGGAAAGTGGAGCGCTGGTGCAGGACACTGCTGTTATGTTCTGCTGATGACTGACAGCAGGACTCAGGAAAGCCTTGCCGGCCCGGGGGCTTTCGCTCGCCCAGAGCAGAGCCTGAGCTCGGGGTCACCCACCTGTGAGTTATTTTAGCAGGGGCTTAATATTCCTACAACTGTGGAGGCCTGCCGTCTCCAAACAGAAAGTATGTATTTCACAGTTCATACATACAGTGTTTGGGTTATATTTGTCTTTTAATGACTCCCCTGAGGCCTGAATGCATGGCTAAAATAAACCGTGGTGGGTAACAGGAGTACACATTTTCCAGCGCTGCTCTTTTTGAGGTCTTTATTTATTGTAGTTTGCTTCACTCTTGTCCTAATCGACTCTTGGCTCGGCCAAAGACCTCTTGTTTCCGGCACTTCATTTTTCTCATTCTGCAGTAGTTTTTGCTGCTCAGCCTGAGCCATTTGTATGAGCCTATTAGTAAATAAGGATCACATTAAGGGCCAAAACATCTAACATCCCACTTAGCAGTTGTTTTGTCTGGTGACAGTCTTGTCTTCTGTCTTTTCTCTCTTCGCTCTCTCCATCCTCTCCCACTTCCTCTGCGATCTGTATTTTCTACATGACGGCAACCAGCTGGCACTAAGATTAGCCCCCACAGGAAAAAGAGAGGCACACGCGTTTGGACTGAAAATAACATTTTGAGGAAATATATTGAAGCACGTGAAAGGAAATCTGTGCCCGTCTGCAAACCGCATTATGGAGCAGCCAGGTTCAGTCGTAATGGCTGCAAATGAACGCAGCGTGTTATTATACAGATACAGATGGGAGTGATTGTTTTATCAAAAAACCACAGACATATTTTCATAGCCTTCATTCACAGTCTGTCTTCTTGCCTTTTGCAGGGGGAACGCTGCGCGGGAGGAGCGGGAATGGAAAAAAAGCCGCGTCTCATTTTGAAAGTAAGTGGCCTGGCAGATTGTTACGGTGGTCTCGAGTAGCATCTGCTCAAGTGGTTTCAATCATATAGCCTTATACAATTGCACTAATAAAATCTTAATTGACTTTCCTTTTTCTTTCTTTTTAAATGGCTTTTCATCGTCCCACCAGTAACCAAAGTGTCCTCTCAGCAAGGTAAGGCCTACAGACCATATATCAGTGGTGCAAGTAGTAAAGTACTGTACTTAAGTAGGATTTTTAGGTATTTGTAGTTTACTTCAGTACATTTTACAGTGGATGCTTTTTACTTTTACTTCACTACATTTGAGAGCAGGTATCTGTACTTTCTACTCCACTACAGTTTTACTGAACTGAAAAGTTAAAAGTACTTTTGATATGATTTCACTTTGTTTATTTTTACCAACATCCTGACTAAAGTTCAAGCTCTGAGCAAACATAAATACACAAAATTCATAAAAATGATTTCAAATCTATCTTTTAATCAGTGTCACTACATTTTAACAAATTAACAACATTTGTGTGAAATACCTTCTTTTTACTCTTAAAGTACATTTTAAACAGGTACTGTCAATACTTTTACTTAAGCCAATTCTTTCAAGTGACACTTTTACTTAGTTTTAACTTCTTTTTACCTGTGTATCTGTACTTTTACTCAAGTAACAACATTGAGTACTTAATCCACTAGTGTCATATATGAGTGCTTGCGTGTGTGTGATAATAACAGTAGCTCTTGTGTGGCAGTGGGAGATGGTGGAGTCATTAAAGGCTGGGAAGAGAGGACACTGAATATGACCAAAGCAGTGAGGTACAACAAAGACTTGGGCACCTTCACTGTGGAGAAAGCAGGGGTCTACTTCTTGTTCTGCCAGGTATGTCTCACAAGGTCATTTGGAGTTATGATGATAAGGTCAAAACAATAAATAAAAAAAAACATGTCTGAAGGAGTGCTCCACAAAACAGAAAACAAATCTGAATTATTGTTGTCACATAAACTTGTAGATTTACTCACAATGAGAAGAGCAACCTAAACACTGTGTAAATCACTTATTTTATTGTACTGATACTCTGCAGTGACATCTTCTGGGGTTGTTTTTTGATGGAATGTTCACCAATTACCGTGGAGACACAATACAGCCATAAGCAAAGACAAAGACAAAGTTTTAAGAAATTGGATTTAAACAGCACATTTTCAGGGGCCTGTGATCAGTACAAGTGTTCATGGTCATGTTTAGGAGTTTGATTTTCAACAAAAAATGTGAGAGTGATTAACTGAAAAACTATTGGCTAATGCTACTTAGCCTGTAACTGTACTTTTATGTGTGAGAGACTTGTTTAATCACCTTCTAACAGAGCAGTGCTTTCAGTTAGCATCGCACTCCCAGGGAATATGGATGACATCAGCTGCAAAATATCAGTAGGAAGGGATTTCAGACCAATTCACTTTCTTGAAGGTAGATTAGTATAGTGGACCATTTGTGACACTGAGTACATATTATTTGAAAAGTAGAGGAACTGTTATCTGGATTGTCTGATTTTTGGCTCTTCTGGGATGATTAATTCTACTAAAAATTGAGTTAATTATTGTTCTTTTCCTCTACCCGACCCAAATAAAAGGGAAACTGTGTGAGAAGCAATTATGGGACTTGGTAGAGCGCATTTCAAAAACATGATCAGGTTTCAGGGCACCATCTTCGAGAGTTGTTCCATGTCTTGTCAAGGTGAAATGAGGTCTGGACAAAATCAGAAAAAAGCAAAGTTCTTGAGTTGAAGTCGCAGCAGGATTTTGGTTGAAATTAGACATACTACTTATGACTGAACCAATAAGACGGGATGATAAAGACTTGGCCATGAGGTCATGCTTTAAAGGTCCTATATTACACAAAACTGACTCTTGTGAGCTTTATGTTAGAATGTTTTTATCCCCCAAAAACATACCCAGAGTTATGTTTTGTTTCGTTCACACATGTTTGAGTAACCCTTTGTTATTAGTTTGTCTTGGCAATTCCATAAATCATTCAGATGATTCTAATGAAGGGGTATGAAGTTTCAAAACACAGTGCAACACTTCCTGTATTACCACATGACATCACAAGGTGGAACAGAGTGTTTTATGTAAATATGCAGGGATTGTGTGTTAAATGTGTGAATGAAACAAAACACAACTCCAGGTATGTGATGAGGAAACTATTTTATAACAATAATCAGAAAACAATATGGGCTCTTTAAAGGTGGACTGTGTAATTTTGTTTTGGGGGTCAGTTACCATAGAGATATAAATGCTTTGCCTGGAATGTTACTCAGTATGACATTCATCTGATCTATTTTACATTTATTCATTTTCAGGTTTTTATTGCTTAAAATATATTTTAAAAATATGCTGACACACCTCCACAGCTCTGACCTGTAATTTGGCCTGGTGTCCCAGGTCAAGTTTAATGCTATGTTGTCAAACATTCTCAGAAAAGATTCCAGCAGGTGATGGACCCTCTTTCAGAAAAGTTACATAGTCAATTTTGAGTCTCTTATTTGTCTGTGCCACAGACTGTTTTATATAAATGGATATAACTAACCTGCTAGCCACCGCATTCCAAATAGGACATGTACATTGGGGTGCTTCCGGCTCCAGCAACTCTGGCTCCAATTAACTTAACAATGAAAACATTTTACCTCTCTCTCTGTAACTGCTGCAGTGAGCCTCGTCATTTTGGTCTTAAAATGTTCTTATTATCCTGCTCTTCATAATCCTACTGTTTTTTATTTCTCTATTTTGTCTGCAAATAAATTCCTATTCCTAATATGGAACTGGTTCCAAATTCGTCTCTATAATTGTCAGCATCGTGAGCTTCATTTGACTTGAGCTGAATGCTATGGGTGACGTCACACACCCTCAGTCCACTTATTTATATAGTCTATGGTCTGGTGCAGAGTCGGGAGCATAAACCAGATGTTAAAGGGCCCATATTTTCTGATGTATGTTATAAATGTTTTTTCCTCATCAAAACCTGGAAAACTGAAAACACTCTGTTCCTCCTTGTGATGTCATGTGGTAAGACAGGAAGTGCTCCACTGTGTTTTTAAACTCCAAAACAAACAAAACAAAAGGTAAAAAGTAGCTGTTAACTTGAAAACTACAACTACATGACATCACAAGGTGGAACAGAGCATTTTGAGCTTTGGAGATGTAGACAAATTAATAATAAAGAGTTACTCAAACATCTGTGAATTAAACAAAACACAACTCTAGGTATGTTTTTGATGAGGTAACAGCATTATAACATGACTTAAAGCTCACAGAGTCAGTTGTGTAATATAGCATCTTTAATGGTCATTATGTGCAATTCATAAACCTTGCATAGTTTTATAGAAAGATAAAACATTGTCAAGTGAAAAACATAATACTAGTAAAGCTCTGAATCCATAATGAACAGTGTTTGTGTGGTGTACTTGAAAAACATCATACTGGTAAAGCCTTGAATCTAACTATCTGTTTGCTATCTGCTCACTCAGGTCCTGTTTAACGAGCAGGAGTCTCAGTATGTGAAGCTGGACGTGGTCACAGTCGGGCACAGGCCTCAGAAGCTTCAGTGCATGGAGGGCTACGGGACCACCCCCTCGGCCGGCCCCCACAACTTCCACTTCCTGAAACCGTGCCAGGTGTCCGGGCTCCTGCGTCTGGACAGGGGCACGGAGCTTCAGGCCATCACGGGACCCTCCTTCAGACTGCACACGGTTGGCAACCCCTCAGCCTCTCCGCACGTTTTCAGCATCTTCAAAGTCAACTGACACCAGAGTTCACTGAAGGAAGAAAAAAAAGTTGCGGAAACTTCTATTGTGTGGCAGTGCCTTTTTTGTGGTCACAGATTTTTGGGCCATTGCAAAATGCTGATGTTAATTTAAAAAGCAAGCCTGCCATTTGTGGAAGTTGTTCTGGACAGTTTCTGTACTGCGCACTGCTGCTTTGGAACTCAATATAGACTTTGGACAGGTACCAAGGCTCAATGGACCAAATGCCTGGACCAATATTTGAGGGAACAGATGTGACGGAAACTATTCTCTAGATAAGGCTTCATATGAAGGCAGAACTACATGGATTTTCAACTTAGTCTTAGTATTGTGGTCCATATTGTGCTTACATTCTTGTCATGACAGAGACTTCAGACAGTAAAGCTGTGCATGCACCTTCCACTTTGATTTTGTTCAGATAGTGCGCTCACATCACATCTCAGTCCAGACCCCTCTTTCTACTTTTGTGTTTTTTTACCAAATAGTTGGCACTCCTACAATGCAATATGTGTGTGTTTGTGTCCAGTGCCTCTCTTTTATCTGAATCATATTTAAAGATGCTCAAGAGCTGCTTTTATAACATGGATGTGAATTTGCTGTTTTGCCTGATGTTTAAAATGGGTTATGTGATATTTTATGGAAAACAACTTTTATTGAAAAAACTTCTTTTGTAAAGAAGGACACTTGGTGTTGATTTAAAGGTACATTATGTAAAATTTAGTTATTCAAAATGTGTTTTCATTATATTTTATCATATTATATTTAGTAATCTTCTTTTGGTTTGCCTTTAGATTTTATGTCCTCCCCAAGGTTACTGTAGGTACTTAATGGAGCTAGTATTTAGACCTGTCATGATAACAAATTTTGAAGTACAATATAAAATAATAATAAAATATAGGCAATAAACAATAATATTGAAACTAACTGATTATTCCCCCCTTAAAAATATTATAAATTTACAATATTGTTAAAAGAATATGAGGTGATGTTTATATCTATAATGAGTGATAAAAGTTATTTATTCAAACCTAGAGAGCTCAAATCTTATCACAGTACAGATAAAATGACCAACTATTCCCCAAAATCCAAAGAAATTGTACACACGATAAGTACTGAGTCCCAAAAATATTGTCAGGTACGATAAGTCAGTATGGTAATTATCATGACAGGTCTGCTAGCACTGAGTGACTGTATACCAAATGTGTACAGATTTCTATTTTACATAATATAAAGGGACACTATTTTGAACACCTGCTAAACAAGTATAAGCAGAGTAACCACTTTTAACAGTATTTTGTCTTCAGTATTCTTACATAAACATCTTATTGTCATTGATTCATTTCTGAAACTGTAGAGTGGCTTTGGGGTGTGACACATTCAAACTCTTCAGGGCCAAGTCTGAGTCTGGGACCAAAAAGTGCTCCATCATTCACCTTAAAGTGTCCTTAAAGGTACACTGTGTAACTTTTCTTGTGGAAGTCTGCCAACTGCTTGTCTCCATGGAGTTTTTACTGCTTTGCTTGGAATGTTCCGCAGTGAAGCATTAATCTCATTTATCTCCACGAAGATAAACAGAAATGAAACTAGGCCTAGATACAGGTCAGATCTGTGGAGAGGCGTTTCATTGTATTTTAAGAATCCCTATTTTTCAAAGCAATAAACACATCTGTAATGGAATAAATGTAAAGTAGACAAGTTTAATAACGCAGTGAGAAAAATTCCAGGCAAAACAATCACATCACCATGGAGACGACAAGCAGGTGGTGGATGCTTTACAAGAAAAGTTACAGAGTGCACCTTTAACATGCTGTAGCTGCTTTGTGTCATAATCCTACAACAAAAACAGTGTATATTTTGAGCAAAAGCACTCCCACTCTTGTTTATAAGTAGTTTCGCGGACAGACCACAACGTTTTCTCCTGAGCACTTTACTGCAGCGAAAGGAGTTTTTTAATTAGACCCAAACTTGAGCCTTTTGAATGGAAAAAGTTGGGTGTAGACATTGATTTCCTAATGTTTGCTTGTGTGTTGGTCACATAGCCGCGTGGCCTATTTCTCCATCAGCACAGAGTAGACCACAGTGTGTCCCGCTCACTGGCAGCTGGCTACATTTTCACTTCCTGAATTTAACCCTGAAGCACATAGCTCAGAGTCTTTGAGGAAAAAAATACATGGCTCCCTTCTCCTCGGCCACTTCTCACACTTCTGCTCCTATTCCTACTTGTTGAAATGTCAAATTTTATTGCGTTTTGTAAAGTCTGTGTAAAAATGTTTTTGTATAATGATGTACTTAAAGCCAGATTTCTTTTTTTTACTTTTTTAAAGCACATGTATAATAAACAAATTGTTCTTACTGCTTTGTATTATTATTAGTTCATTTAAAAGGTAATAGAATAGACAGCATTGTTTAAAGGTCTTTTGTTACGCAAAACTGACTCTTGTGCGCTTTTTAATGTTGTTACTTCCTCAAAAACATACCTTGAGTTGTGTTTTGTTTCATTCAGACATGTTTGAGTAATACTTGGTGATTAGTCTGTCTAAATCTCCAAAGATCAAAATGCCATGAAGCAGTAGTTTTCACCTAGTTCACTGGAGATTGGGTCTGAAATTATTCCAGTGATTCTAGTGATTGTGTATTGAGTTAAAAACACATTGAAGCACTTCCTGTACTACCACATGACATCACAAAGTGGAACAGAGTGTTCATTTTGAGAGAAGAACTCAGCCTAAATATAAAGGGTTTGTGTGTTAAATGTGTGAATGAAATAAAACACAACCCGAGGTATGTCTGTAATGAAGAAACAACATTATAACATAGATATAAAGTTTAGTTAAGAAAATAGTGTAATATGAATAGTTTAAGACTCGCCTCTTTGTGAGCGTTAGATGTTAAATAGTGATCGGTCAAGTGCCTGTACATTGGTTGTTTTCTCATTAATCAACATATGAATCTAACAAAACAATGACACAGATCCAAATCACTAAATTATGGGAAGAAGACATTGACTTTACAGTTATTTTCACAACCTCCGCTCATGACAAGAATCAATGGGTGGAGGTAGTTATGGCAACGGACAGGCAAAGTCTGTGGTTCTCAAACTGTGGTACACAGACCCCTCTAGACTTATAATGCATTTTCTCTTTTTCTTTGGGTTAGTCCTTGTTTAGAACTCCTGGAGCAATGGTGTAGTTCTAATTTAGACCTGTTCAGTCCTGTTATAGATCTGGTTTAGAACTGACGGTAGTCAGAATATTTAACATATATAATATATATATTTTAAGTGGTTCTACTCAGCTTTCAGTTGAATAAAGCAACCTGGGATTTAGCTTGGGTTTGCAAAAATAAATGAATAAAAAATAAAATAAAATGTTGTTATTAAATGCTGTAGGGCTTTACAAAGACAGTAGACTGTGCTGTTCAGTGTGATGCTTTTAAGCTTTTTTTTTCAGTTAAGAAAGTTCACTAAAATCACCCCCTTCCTTGGTGAACAGTTGGTGTTCTCTGCACACGATGCCACGTCCCCTGACCTGCAGTTATAATGAGTTTAGTGCAGAGTTTAATGTGAGTACAGACATCTGCTCTGAAGAGCCACCAACTGTCAGCTAAAATGTGAGAAATTTGTCATCAGTTTGAGCAGTGATTAAGCCCCTTTTAAACTACACGGCTTCAGTAGTTAGCCTACCTGAATTAGAGAGAATTATAATACAGTGAGCTCTAGCTGTGATGAAAGTGAAAATAATTTCCTGTCACCACTTGTGTCCTTGGATGCTCATACCAAAACAGAAAATAATTTTTAAGGCTTTTTAAAGGACAAATGTTTGATTAACCTCAAACGCCTTTATAGAGTTCAAATTGGAACATGTTTTAAGAGGGTGACAAGGAGATTTTCCAGACTCAGTAGCAAAGCTGTGTATATAATAAAATATACTTAAGATAATTAATACTCTTCCCACACTGATGAAAGATTATTCTGTGTACCTCAGAGATTCACTGGTACAAGAAACAATATACAATACAAACTATTCAAACAAGTACAAAACTACTATGAGTGCTGTTAGTTAAGTAGACATTTTTTTGTGCAGGTTACAGTGAATTGAGAAAAAGTGACAAAGCCTCTGAGTTGATTCATTCAGTTTTATTAAAAACCAAAAAAGGAAAAGAAAATAAAAGATGCGTCATTATTGACATGTTTTCACTGTCACTCATCGTTTGATCACTACATACACAGTGACACAAGATACCCAGAAATGAACACAAAATCCTGCCCAGAAGACGAGGAGAAACATGGAGAAAAAGAACTAAGTGCTTTTGTTTTAGCGACGCAACATTTTAGCTCGGGGGTTGCAACAACCTCGGAAATCTGAATTTCCTGGTTAGAACCGTGCAAAACGCATGGGAATGGGAATAACTCTTGGACACTTTTAGTTAAATTAAATGAAACTACACTAGGATTTACACTTGACATCAGGTTCATAAATTAATTTGATGACTTACATTTCCAGCTATGATTATTAAGGCGCTTTTTAATGATAACTGTATAAAATGGATTTCCAGCCTAGGATTTTTAAGTATAATACTTGAAATTCAATAAGATACATTTTTATTTGCTTATAGTAGCCTTTAGGGTTACATAGTTTCATACATGTTATTTGCAAGCCCCAAATCTAAAATGTAAGCAAACAAAATGTGTAATATCCACTTCTGAAGTTACAGGCCAACTTCTTCGTTCTCTTGGAGTTATAGAACAACATGGCAAATTTAAGTGCATCCTGTTGGACACATAGTTACAAAAAATGTCTCTTTTGGTAGAAGCTCTTTCTCAAATAGTAGCAACAAGAATAAAACAGCAACATTGACGACAACAATACTCAGAACTGTGTAGAGTAAAAACACAAGAGATAATCACAAATGCTTAAATATGCAAAGTATCACAGGATTGGTAGAAAGTAATAGAAATTTGGAAAACATAGTATTGAGGAGTGTAGAAGGGAAGGTCTGATAACACTGACTTACTTATGAAAGGCTATAAACATTCATAGGAGATCTTTTCTGAAAAATAGCATTGTTGAGGCTTGGCACGGTTGCCATGTAAACCTCAGAGAGATACCTCATAGCTCTGTACAAGGATGAAATTCAAAATGGCAGACAGTGGAGCGTGGCGGGACGACAGCAAAAAATCAAAAATTATTACACCTGCGTTGCGTTATCTATAAGTACCGTTGAAAAAATGCAAAAAGGAGACGCTGTGCTCAAATACTCCCAAGTCTGAGAAAAAGCATCTCAGAAAAAATAGACAGTATTAAAACAATTGTAGGCACAGCTGTTATCTTTTTATTATTATTTCACTTTATATTGTGTTTAGAGCATGCTTTGAGGGATGGAGAGATTTTCATGCAGTTTCCTGGTGAGTTGTAAGGAAAGATGATTGCGTGTAGGCGAGGTTAGTAAATAGCAACCCTAGAGGAACGCCAGGCCCATCCTGAAGGCCTTGGACATCATGAGGAGTCTTGGTTTGAGGCAGAGATAGTTACAAGAATCTGATGGACTATATGCGCGGACAGTAAGTGCACATGTGCGTGGGAATACTGCGTTTCATGAAGGAGTACCAGTTAGTGCTAAAAAAAATAAAATAAAAATAATAATAATAACAATTGTTTCCCAAATCTACAGCTCTGTAAAAGTGTTGGCTATAGGAGCTATTACAATCAAAAACAAGGTACGCCTTCGGTCAGTCAATGGGTAAAACACTGTGTAAAAGGGGGCGTGGTCTAGTCGTCAATACAGATGACCTCTCCGCTGCGCTGCTCCCGTCGGTTGATGAGAAGTTCAGCCTCGCGTTCCTTCTTCACGGACATGGGAGGCCCGTTCAACACTGTGGACGACAAATAAACACCAGATTTAAGTGCAGTCGTTCCAGCTCTCTCTTTCTCTCTCTCTCTACCCCTCCCATCTCTCGCTCTCTTTCTCTCTCTCTGCCTCCACTTTAGGGACAGGAAGAACAGCGTATGCTCTATAAAATGAGTCTAGTACAGTGATACATCTGTCCACTGTCTTTTCATATGTTTTCACCCAAACCCAATTACCAAATTTTGAAAGGGAAGTGCTGTCTGTATTTTTTATTTTTACTTGTACATATACATTTATATAACACCGTATTTGACACCAGTTTCTTCTTTCTGTTATATTATATTGTGATGTGTGAGCTACTGTGTCCAAGTAATTTCCCTTGTGGATCAATAATGTTTAAGTCTAAGTCATATTATACAGTGTAGCAGGCATTACAGTGAGATCTTAGGTCAATGTAAAATCATATTACAGAAATATGACACCACTGTAAACAGCACTAACAGAGTTTAGCATTAACTTTGCAGTAATATCGCGTTGGCGGTGTTCTACATGTATATTTATGAAGGAATGTTCATTATAGTTGCCATGGAGACAAAATGAACAAAACACATCCAAAAAAAAGTTCTGAGATAGTCTAAAATACAAACAGCACATTTTCAGGAGCCTGTAATCAATACGAGCGTTCATGGTCCTGTTTAGCTGTTTGATATTCAACAACAAATGTGAAAGACTAACTGAAAATCTGATGTTTTTCTAATGCAAGCTAGCGTGCCGACTGTAATGTTATTTGAGAAGGACTTGTTTAACAGCACAAATCAGTTTACCTGTTGTAGTTCCAGCTACATTGGTTATTCATGGTCAGATTATGTTAAAACAAAGATCAGATTAGAGTCTAACAGAGCTTCTGACAGAGTAGTGCCTTCAGTTAGCATCACACCCCCTGGGAAGTATCAACAGTCATGAAGAAGTACTTACAATTTGTAATGATACTATGATTGTGAGTGGGATTTACTTAATTTAATTCAGGATAAATCTGTATACCACAGTTTGAGAAACACTTATAAAAACCAGATGGCTTCAAATTGACAAAACCACAATTTTTTTTCAAGTTGGATTATTTTTTACCTTTGACAGTCAACCGGTTCTTAAAAACAGAATTAGTTAATTTACAAAAGAATACAGAAAGGGTGCTGGGATGTTTACAAAGGGACTGTAGATTTAATAGAGTGTCTTTCGGTTTTATATCTTAAACTGCTAAAATTAATTAATCCTAACTGTGCAAATCAGAGATGAGTTAAAGATGCATTGTGTAACTTTTCTGGTGGAGGGTCCGTGGTTTCTCCATGGAGACATCATTGCTTAGTCTGGAATTTTCAAGATATAACACTACTAACTACTAACTGCAATTTTAATATGTAAAGTAGAGCTGTTTAGTGTCATACTGTGGAACATTCCAGGCAGAGCAATGAAATATCCATAGAAACAAGCAGGTGACAGAACCCCAACCAAAAAGTTGCATAGTGCACCTTTAAGAGAGAATCTACCCTGTCAAACTGAAACATATCAAATCAAGATGTGGTCCACAACACACAGGATTTACAGTTTTGGTCAAATATTCTTTGATCCGTTGAGACCACTAGGATCAAACTAGCTTTGAGGTGGCCATCTTTGTTTTTTGGCTCGCTGAATTGGCAATAAGTACAGGCATGCTTTTGAGATTATTGGACTAGAGCTGATTGATTATCCAAAAGAAAATATTGTATCCGCAAAGATTTGGGTTACAATTGAAATGGAGAATATTTGAAACTATTATTTATGGACTGTCAAAAGTTAAAGGCCCTGTATTACGCAAATTTGGCTCTTGTGACCCTTAAGTCATGCTATAATTCTGTTACTTTATCAAAAACATTCCTGGATTTGTGTTTTGTTTCATTCACACATGTTTGAGTAACTCTTTATTATTATTCTATCTATATCTCTAAAGCTCAAAATACTCTGCTCCACCTTGTGATGTCATGAAGTGGTAGTTTTCAAGTTAACAACTACCTTTTAACTTTAGTTCAGTGGAGATTGGCAATTCCAGGGCTGAAATTATCCAAATAATTCAAGTGAAGGTATATGGCATTTAAAAACACAGTGGAGCACTTCCTGTATTACCACATGACATCACAAGATGGAACAGAGTGTTTTCTGTTTGAAAGAAGAACTGAGCCTAAATATGCAGGGTTTGTGTGAATTAAACAAAACACAACTCCAGGTATGTTTGTAATGAGGAAACATTATAATATGGATCAGAAAATAGCACAACATACATTAGGTCGTTTAAACTCGAGGGGGTATAGATAATTATCAGTGATTTGTGTCAGAGTAGATATGACTGTTCTGCAGGTTTTGTGGGGCATAACAAGCAGCCATAACATTCAGGAGAATTTCATTTATTTTGTATCAATAGCATGCTTTTATAATTGATTATGGTAAAATTTCATCAAAATTAAAACTTGGTTAATGCCACAGGTCTGTATCAAAAGACCTGGTTGGGATGGTTGGCTTTGGCCAGCACAGACCGAAGTCCTCCTATAGTGTCAAATATTTCAACAACTTCCACAGTGTAATTTAATGCACCGTTTAACATCAACATATAGCTTGGTATAATGTTTTCTGATGTTATCACGAACATCTGATGACAAGGCCTGAAGATTTAAAGAAACTGTACAGACAGAACAAAAATATTTGAGAATACTAAATAAAGAATACTCTTACATAAGTCTTCCAACAGTCTTCTGTTGCAAACTGCATATTTTGGAATGGTATAGGGGAGCTGATAAAACATGCCTTAAAACATTATATCAAAGAATAGTAGAAGTAGCAGTACTTGGTGAGAGACTTCCATGGTACTGGCTCTGTCTCACAATTGTAAAGGAAATCCTCCCTCATTCTTTTTTAAGATTTTCATGTATTTCCACAGAAATCTAGAGATAATTCTATGGTCTGTGAGAGAGAGAAGGAAGGCTGTAATATGTGATTTAAAGGTGTACTATGTAACTTTTCTAGTGGAGGGTCTTCT
The DNA here is from genome assembly GCF_026225935.1 of Boleophthalmus pectinirostris. Taxonomy (NCBI): domain Eukaryota; kingdom Metazoa; phylum Chordata; class Actinopteri; order Gobiiformes; family Gobiidae; genus Boleophthalmus; species Boleophthalmus pectinirostris. Next base: position 20,434,597 of record NW_026571153.1, on the reverse strand, counting down.
ACCTGCTTGTCTCCATGGAGATGTTGTTGTTTTGCCTGGCATTTAACTTATCTATGGTGCATTTATTAAATTCTCAGTGTTTTATTCCTCAATAATACCAGGAAAATCACTACTGTGAGTGGGCTCCGCTCTCCACAGTTCTGACCTGGAACTTGGCTTAATGGCATCACCTGCTTGTCTCCATGGAGATAAACAAGATGATTGCCTTATTGTGAAACATCCTAGGCAGAGCTATAGCATCTTCATAGAAACAAGGTGGTAGACCCTCTTCCTGAAAAGGTTCAAAGAGCACCTTTTCCAAAAAAGTAATGACTGAACCACCAAAAATTGTCAAAAAAGATAAAGCACTAAAATAATCAAATAAAAATTATGTTTTGTACATTTTAATGAGAAACCAGGCATACAGTATTTCATTACTACATACACTGTCATATATACATATACACACTGTCATAAGTACCATCTGTACTAAAAAAAACAGACTACTTTAAGGTGCACTGTGCAACTTGTTTGTTGGAGTCACCTGCTTGTCTCCATGGAGGCATGCCTAGAATGTATATAGAAAGTATAGCAATAAACTTATAAATCTTCATGAAGACTTGCTAGCAAATTACAGATTACATTTGTGAAGAGACAAGCCCACTCACAGTAAGAATGGATGTTTTTAAGATATTTTTGAGCAAGACACCATACTGTGGACAATTTAAATCAAAGCATTAACATCTCCAAGGAGACAAAATGTTGCAGACCCCCTCCAGAAAAGTTACACAGTTCACCTTTAAGATCAGAATAATAACTATATAACAATAATTAAAATTTAGAATGTTACTTCTCAGTACAACTCTACAACAAGACAGTGAGGGATTGGCTTTTCTCATGTCTGCGCAGTGTAGTGTGAAACTGCAAAGGGGAGTGTAGCGGGCGGGCTTCTTTTCAAAACAACGCCAAGAATAGACACTCAGCGTACTTCTCTCGCCAGTGCCATGGGAGAAAATAAACTGCCGTAACACCCCCACACTGATCAAAACCCGCGATAAGAGCTGTGTTAAGCTGCAGACATCCACCACTGCCTGAGCGCACTTCCAGAGCCAAAGGGGGGAGCGCTGTTGGGAAAACTTATGGCAATGGTCCAGCGGAGGCCAGAACAGGGGATGCTGAAGAGGAGGGAGGTAGAGAGGTAGAGGAGTGAGATAAAAGTCAAACACACGGAGGTGAAAGAGCAGCCGATTTACATAAGGACCTCTGGAGTTCACTGCAGACTACAGGATTATAATATTGGATAATGTATGGAGTTTATATAGCTACCATTTAAGCGTTTGAATCCATCATTGGACATAATACTCAGACCTGAATTGAGAGTTAATAGGGAATACTGTAAACATGGATGAATAAAATGCTTCTAGGAATACACTCAAGTCGGAACCATGTTAGGAAATTTCTGGGCTTGATTTTAAATAGCCTGTGTTGTCATTGGAAGTTGATCATATTACTGTCTTTGAATGTTTTTATTGACTTTAAGAATAAACTAAAACTAACTGCTATTTCTGTTAATTCATACTCCTCAAAAACATACATTGAGTTGGGTTTAATTCACACACTTTTGAGTAATCTTACCCTAATTATTATTAGTTTGTCTATATCTCCAAAGCTCAAAACGCTTTGTCCCACCTCATGATGTCATGAAGCAGTAGTTTTCAAGTTAACAGCTACCCTTCACCTTTAGTAGAGTAGTAGAGATTGGCAATTCCCAATCTGAAAGTATCTAAATGATTCTAGTGAAGATGTATGGAGTTTAAAAATACAGTGGAGCTCTTCTTTTATTACCGCATGACGTCACAAGGTGGAACAAAGTGTTTTCTGTTTAAAAGAGGGCTCAGAACTGAGCCTAAATATACATGATTTGTGCATTAAACATGGCTGTATGGAACAAAACACAACTCCAGGTATGTTTGTGATGAAAACACAACATACAGAAAATAGTATAATATAGGCCCTTTAAACTAATATATGTGTGAATTTGAAGCTTTACATTCTTGTATGGTCTCTTAACTGTGTTCATAGGCATGTTCTGTTGCCGCCATGGAAACGCCATCTCAAAGAGTCAGACTAATTATGAACATATTGTCTGGCTCAGATGACCACCAGTGACATTTTATATGAACTGAAGCTGAAAATGCTGTCATCAGTTTTCAGTATCAGTCTCCGAACATGAGGCATTGGCCAGGCTCTAAGAAGGCATTTGAGGTTACAACAGATGATAGTTAAACTCACTGGTGTTATGCCAAAAACACTAGAAAATGTTCTAAATTTACACTAAGGACAAATATAGCATCTCATTGTGCTCAACAGTGAGGCTCTTCTAGTCTTTTAATACCAGTCCCTTGATCTCCTCACAGTTGTACAGGACTTTTTTGGTCTATATTTATTTTATAGTCCCATTTCCATCTGGCAGTGCTTGTGCTTACAGTAACACTTTAATCCAGTAATTTAGAGTCACTCAGTAACACTCAGAGTTTGACAAAGCTAAAGTCTACAAAAGTCTATAACAGGAGGTAGAGTTGTTTTCTCTGCTGTAGGTCCGGCCCTGATCTGATAGAGCCCCACACTGCCATCTTGGCAGAAAATGCTGAATTTTTGCATTTACTGAGCAGCTCTGCGTGAGTACGTCAAAGCCAGAACCTTTCATCAGAAACAACCTTGTGAGCCTGAACTGTCAACCACCAACTAAAACAGCAAGGCTTCTATTTTAGAGGTAGACCATACAACAGTGTATTTATATATCTACATGAGAGAAATACGCAGGGAGTGTTCAAGTCTAATCAGAAGTTTTCATCACGGTAAAAAGTTGGTCTAATAACATGACTTATTGCACTAGGTGGAAATATTGCCTACTCAGCAAATGTAAAAGACGACGTATAATACTGCTCTACAAGCTGCCCTACATCAGTGGTGAAAGAAAAACTTTTGGTACTTAAGTACAGATGCTGAAGCAAAAAATACTCAAGTAAAAGTACAAGTATCCTATGAAAAAAATCAATGTAAATAAAAGTATTAAAGTACCTGTTTCAAAGTATACTTAAAGAGTAAAAAGTAAAAGTATTTCAAGCAGATACTGAAATCTAATAAAGCTTCAAATGTAGTGATTTTGATACAGATTTGTGGTGAATTTTGTTTAGCAGTTCCATTTTGTTAAATTTATTAGTTAGAGATAGAACAAAAACTCTTCTATTCTATCTGTTTTTATTTAACCTCAGCCTTTTCAGCATGCCTGAAACTATCATAAAAATACTTTTACTTTTCACTTCAGTTCCAAAACATTGTGAAAGCACAGATACCTGCTCTCGAGTAGTGAAGCAAAAGTAAAAAGTATCCAGTTTTAAAATGCACTTAAATAAAGTACAGATATCTAAATGGTATACTTAGATACAGTACTTAACTACTTAACTTAACTACTTTTACTTCATTATGGCCTACATGTACTGTTTGACATGTAGAACCTATAGCACAAACTCTCTTTGGGTTCAAAGACTATGGGGCTATATTTAATGTGAAGATGATTTCTCATAAAATCCATTTAAACTTGCATAGCAGAGTAGCAGATTTCATGACATAAAATGCTTAAAAGGGAAAGCATTTTGTTTTGGACTCATGTTGTTGAAATGTTAAACGCAGCATATTTCCACCAAACCAAACAGAGCACAAAATAAACATCAGATCAAGACGAGTACTGTATACCGTCACTGCCGGCCGCACTTCCACCACACATCCTTGGACTTTAAATCCTTCACCTTAAAGGGAAATACCACTGAGCTGCAACTTACAAACCACTCATTATCCTTAAAGGGCCTATTCTGCATTACTTTCTCATCTATGTTATAATGTTGTTTACATATCAAAAACATACCTGGAGTTGTGTTTTGTTTCATTCACACATGTTTAACACACAAGCCCTGTAAATTTAGGCTTCTGAGTTCTTCTCTCAAATGGAAAACACACACTTTGTGATGTCATGTGGTAATACTCTCCACTGTCTTTTTTAAACTCCATACACCTTCACTAAAATAATTTGGATACTTTCAGCCCTGGAATCTGGAGAGCCAATCTTTACTGAACTAAAGATAGCTGTGAGCTTGTCACTGACAAGGTGGAACAGAGCATTTTGAGCTTGCTGTTGTTGTGATGTTAAACATGTGTGAATGAAATAAAACAGAACTCGTATATGTTTTTAAGGAGCTAACAGCATTATAACATGGCTTAAAACTCACAAGAATCCATTTTGTGTAATAAAAATGTTTGCACCATGAGCCTGATCTGTCTTTTCTAAAAAATAAAGTAGGAAGCAGATGATTTGGTTTTGCTTCGACTGTGGGATGTCACTGTGATGTACAGCTCCACAGAACGAACGCCGGGCTGGAAAAGAGAAGGAAAAAAATACCGTGACAGAGTCCAGAGTGTTTTATTTTCTCGGCAATTGGGGGGACATTTTCCACCGTGGAATCCATCACTCTGTCACAATAAAGAAGAGAAGAGAAGTCTGAACAAAGATATCGCTTCAAAGTCTTCTTCTTGGAGTGTTCGGGGACAGAGCATTAATTATGGAACAGCAGCTTCGAAGAAAAAGTGGATTCTAAAAGACCAATACTTGTCTGGGTTCTTTGGTCATGTGATATTTCCCTTTAGGCTACCTCATTAAAGTGCTATAGTATTATACGTTGAATACATCACTGATATTAATGCTACTAACATATTTTTAAAGGTGCACTACGTAACTTTACTGGAAGAGTTGCCAGGGAAGTCCAGAATGAGCTCTTTATTTTTTATATAGGGCTAGGCTCAAACATGGCCATCCAATCAGATTAGTTTATTTCAGAGATGCATATAAAACAAAGGAGCTGATTGGCCACCAATTATTTTGAACAAATTTAAATTTCTTCATATACCTTCAATACCTTCACTCACTGATTTTGCAGAAACTGGCAATGTTTTTCAGTTACCTGCGATTTTTTTTTTCCTTTCTTTTTTCCTCTTAAGTAGCCATATTTGTTTTGGTATGGACACCCTTGGGAGATTCAAGATTCAGACTCAAATCTTTGTAAAGTTTTAGAGAAATATATATTTTTGATCCCAGGTACGTTGAAGAGTGTACACCAGCTGCCATGGAGATGTTATTGTTTTGCCTGCCAATTTATTATTAGTGCTTTAATTGTCTTCTTTGTGAATGGGGTTGCCTTTGTGAATGGGGGTTGCCTCTCCATAGATCTGATCTTTGTCTGGCAAACCATGCAGACAAGGAAATGGTAGTATAAAGTTACATACTGCACCTTTAAATCTCTGCTACAAAACATAGGAATGCCACAATTAAAGTCATCCAAAAAGAGGTGATGAACTTTGATTCTTCATATAGTCATCCAAAAAGTGAAATTATTGCAGATTTGAGGACTTGTGTGAGGTCTCGGTGCACAAATGGTTGCTTGTGTGAGAGAGGGAGAGCCGGAGGAGTGGACAGTGGAGGAATGAGGGAGTGCAGGGTCAGAGCCAGGGACAGCCTTGTTCACTCTGTCAGCCCCATGAAGAATTGATCCACTGGGAAATCTCTTTAGAGGGAGAAACGCCAAAAAGCCTCCAAAAATAGGTGATGAAGAGAATCTTATAATAAAAGTATGTTTGGTTCATTCTGAGATGTGAAATCGCAATGTTTTTTCATAAATATTGCCTTTTCCTTGCTTGGAGGAGTTGAGTATAGCTTTGCCTCACCCCCTCCTTCCGCCCCCCACACACATCATTAAAGTTTGGGGCCTGTACTTCACTCCTCTTTTCTCGTTCTCTCAGCTTTGGGTTGCTTGTTTTTTCTTTTTTTTTTTCACAGATCAAAGTGCTGCCGCTCCTTCTGTTGATAACTTCCTCCGGCGACGCTCTCCTCTTGTCTGTACTATTCACCTTTTATTCCTTACATTCCAGTCGTGTCAAAGTGCTCCATCCTTGAGTCGTTTTTGGAAATTTATTTTGTCCGATTACATTCAGGGTTCAATCAAACAGTCCTCCCTTTTAAAGTTGGCTTTTGCATGCTCTTACATTCCTGAATTGTCTGGTCAGGGTCTTTTTGGTCGTCCATTGCGTGGCAGGTTCTCCACAGTGTTGCTAAGGCGATATTTCACTATGATGCTGTGGACTGTGGACTTGGGCATCCTCAGTTCTAACCCTATGGCACCCTCTGACTTGCCATCCTTCCATAGGTCCACCACGCGCTGCCTCTGCCCCACGCCGTGCTCCTTGGTCTTGGGGCAAACCGCTCCCGTAGATCCGCCACCAGCTTCTGTGGGGGCAGACAAGCGGCAGACTGTAGTGGCGAGTCGCAGAGACACTTAGCGCCCCGTAGGGACTTTAGACAACCTCTCTGCGGAGGTCAGAGGTCAAGGAGTGTGTACGCGGCAGTTGTGTGGTTCTCCGTGTGGCGTAATGGTGGCTGAAACAGTTTTTCCAAAAATATGATTCACAGTTTACACAGCTACCATCTAGAAACACAAAATAGTCCTTCATTTGGGAGGCGGGCTTGTTCAAAGTTCAGACACTGGAGCTAAAACAGTAAAAGCGCCCAGGGCATATTTATATATTTGTTTTGTGTACTCAAGTGCAGATGAGAACCTCTCTCAGGAGACACTTAAGGAGGTCTCTCAATCAGAGCATTTGTTATTGTAACCCCAGAAAATGTCTGTATTTCTGACTCGGCCTTAAATGGTCAAGCACCAGTGTGATCCCAATCAAGTCCATAAACGTGGTCTCGTTTGCTGCCAGAGTTCAGGACGCTAACCTCCGCACAGAGAGGCCCCTCAGAGCGAATGGACACGCGACTATTTCGGCTCAACCCAACCCTCGGCCGCTTTGCAAGTCACAACATGGCGTTTACACAACCAAACTCCTTCTGTGGTTTCTCTTCCTCTCAAAATACTTTCGGCACCAAGTCCGAATGTTTTCTTGGCATGGCCAGACTCAGACAGGCTGAGCATAATGACATTTTCAGAGATAGGCCCAGGCTTTCCAAAATGCAATGTCTTTGACAGATGTTTCAGTCTACAATTACATAAATCACGATAGAGCGAGGGGGGCCACCGCTGCACTGGGAGAGCTGGCTGCTGTGGTTTCAGGGTAAGGCTATTGGGGAATATCGGGTTTTACTAGTTATCTCTGCAACATCTCTGCTATCTAAACATCTGCAAACACTGACACACAAGCACAGTCTGTTGACCATATGCTGTTATCAAACTAACTTTAAGAAAATAAGTTGCATTGAAGTTTTGACAGACCACAGAGGCATACAACTGAATAAACTAATGACCTCTGGATAATATGTAGTATTTACCAAGACAAGTGAAAGCTACAGTAGCGCTTCACACGAGAAAAGAGCCATGATAATGCAAGCATGTAGTAGACAGGTTTGATAGCCCTCCAGACAGCCCCTCACTGTTGCACAATGTGCCTGTGTGTCTGTGTTATGTGCTGTGCAAGTTATACCCCGGACATGTAATGAGATGAAGAGCCTGAACACACCGGGGGCAGTTTGCGTTGGGTTCTGGTAATGTCTATTTCAGGTGTTGATCTGGCAGTGACTTCAGAGCGCCCGCTGCAGATGGTTTTCCTGATTATGGGGCTTCTCTGGACTTTGAGGTTTTCACAACTAAACTGCACCGGGAGCAGAAGTGTCGACTCAAGGTGTTTAAATAAGGCTACTTTGGAAGCTGTCAGGTAAATGCATTCTCCACACGTCTGGCTATTGAAATGAAACCTAAGCACATTTAATACCACTTTTCCATTGTCTGTCTTTCAGTTTTTGTTTCTTCCACAACAATATGACCATATAAAGGCGAAAGGACTCAGTTTAAAGCTTCAAAACGAAGCAACAATTTGGATCGATTTAGCTCACAATCACATGCCAAGTAATCAAGTCCAGACAGTTTTCCTCTGTGTACTGTCAAATGTAATGAAGGCTCACTATGGCAAGCTGACTGACATGTAGCCCCCAAATCTTTCAAGGCTACTGGTCGGGATTCTTTCTCTCGCCATAGCTGCTTCTAAGAGGTTGACCTTAAAGTGTACATATTTTTGCACCACACGTGTTCCTGAAATAAATACTGTAAGTACTTTGTTTTTCAATTTCTACTCCTCCACAAGACTGTTCTGGTCATATATGTTGTCATCTTATGTTATGCTTGTGGTGATGATGTTGGATATCATTAGTCATTTAACATTCCTTTCACTTGATACAATTCAAAAAGTAACAGTAAATATAGTAATTATACATTGTGGCTGGATTTATGGCACCCAGTTGTAATATTAAACCCTTTGACCTACTATGCCAAAGCTCAGGTAAGAATCTAGACAGACTGATTTTAGCTACTGTATCTTTGAAAATCAGACTGCAAACCTGTGAATTATTAGCATTACAATATATTTTTCAAGATACATGAGACGGATAGCACACATGTATTGAAATAACTGTAATAAAAGCATGATTTATATGGGTAACTTCTATTATGTACAAAATGGTTCAGTCATGCTTCTTTCTAGCCCCCTCATTTTTGTTAATAGACATAGACATTTCAACACCATAATATCAAGTTGAATGCTTCGTATTCAAATGACAGATAATGGGGTAAACTCTGTGCCCTCGTAAATCAGTTCTGTTGCCAGACACAGTAATAGTTATCTGCCATAACTCTTTAGGAGAGAAACATAAATCTAGTGCTGTCAAATGCCAAGACAATCAAACAACTCTCATGTTGTTATCTTTGAATGATTGTGTTAGTTAAACATAGTGAAGTTTATTATAACTACTGACTGTAGCAGAGTTTAAACTTGCCTTTTTGCAAAAATGCCCCTCAAAAGACACAAACACATGCATACAGAATATAAACAAAGCATATATTTAGAAACTTCAAAAGTAAGAACTCCAGATGTGTGCTGCCTGATGCTGCAGATAAGCGCATTTAGATTTTTAAATACGATTGTCGGCAGAACTTTCCAATTATTTATGGTCCACGGACTACTGCCTCTGACTGACCTGATATGAAAGATCCGGGAGGCATCTGGCTGTAGTTGGCCCCTCCGAGGTGCAGGGCGCTGGGGGGTGCAGGGGTGAAAGGTGCTCCGTAGTTTTGGGGGGTGGCGTAGGGTCCAGGAGGGATGGGCTGCAAAAGAAAGTAGCGCTAATTATTTTTGGAAGAAGAGTTATGTAAGCTGGCAGATGAATTATACCAAATAAGTCAAGCGTTTAGTGACAACATAACAAAGTATAATAGGCTCTGTTTTGGTTGGTAGATGGCACACATTTGATCTAGAGATGCACTGATCCAGCTTTTTCTATCCCAATACTGATGCTGATACTTTGGTTTTAAGTATCTGCCATTAAATGATATCAACCAATAGTAGGGCAGGGAGTAAATAAAGTACAGCTATAATTTATTTCTTTTAAATACACTGGAAAAAAACAATCTAGCTAAGTTAAAATGACTTAAATTAAGAACATTTTACTTTATTTGAGTTGATTCAACTTGACAAGTAAAATTATCTACCAATGGAATAAGTGTGTTTTTCTTAATTCAAGGGCCATTAGATTTTGTTTCTTATTCTAAGTGCAAAGAATTGTGTTTTTCTTATCTTAAGTGTTGCAAGATGTATTTTCATATTTTAACCACAAAAATTCCTGTTCCATTGGTAGATAATTGTACTTGTTAACTGAAATTTACTCAAATCACGATAAAACTTTTTTGATTCTAGTCATCTTAACTTGGCTAGATTTTAGTTTTTGCAGTACACACTGTGTATGGTAAAATGTGTTTTGTAACAGTTATTTATCATTTTAAGTAACTACATAACAACTTTGAAAAATATTAAGTATTTGAGCCAACATTGTCCAGTGACTTGTCCACAAATTTATAGACCAAAATAGGACATCGAATGAACAGTTTTTGGCTGATCCATCAAAAAATTGGTGCAGAGATCTGATACCAATATTGCTCTGTTTTCTCCTTACAACCTCTTATTTCTAGCTGAGAGATATATTTGTATTGCTATAGTTTGATATTTTTTATTTTTATTTGCACATTCACATATATTGATATAATTATGCCTTATTGGACACCAGTCTCTTGCTATTCTTGCTACTTATTTTGGATTTATTATCATTATTTATATTTTTGCCCTTTTGTTATTATAATAATATATGGTGAAGTGTGCGCTACTGTGTCCAAATAACTTCCCTTGTGGATCCATAAAGTCTGTCTAAGTCTAAGTCTGGCCGGTTGACAGAAACTTGGGAGCCCGGGACAAGAAGCCTCACATCCAATCCTCAATCCAATCCACTTTATTTCTATAGCACATTTCATAAATAAAGACTGTTTCCAAATTGCAGCACACACAGAAATAAAAAATCTACAATTTAATACAATAACAACATAATAAAACAACAGATCTCCCTCTAATATAAATTGATAGAGGGAAGGTCCAGTTCTGGGCCTCTAAGTCTCTGGAGCCCGGGACAACAGACCCTTTCCCCCATCCCCTGTCGACTTCCCTGGTCTAAGACTAAGTATTGGTACAACCCTAGTTTGAACTGGGATTAGAGAGTTATATAATTATTATCCCTTATTTGACATCAGTCTCTTGTTATTTTTGCTACTTATTTAAAATGTACTATTATCATTTATATTTTTGCTCTTTGTTATTATATTTGTTGTGATGTATGAACTACTGTGTCCAAATAATTTCCCTTGTGAATCTATTAAGTTTGTCTAAGTCAGGCCCGTCAACAGAAATTTGGGGGCCCTGGGCAAGAAGCCTCACATAGGACCCCCTTTAATATAAATTCATAGGAGGAGGATCTAGTTCTTCCCATCCTGCCCATCTAAGTCAAAGTGTTACATTAGACATAAGACAAACTTTACTGATCCACAAGGAAAATTCTTTGGACACGGTATCTCACACATCATAAAATAATAACAAAGAGAAAAATATAAATAGTAATAATACATTTTAAATAAGCAGTATTTTTACTAGTAAAATAAAAAATAGAAACAGAGTAATATAAATACAGTATATCACAATTATATACAAGAGGACATAACCTACAGAGATCATAATGACTACTGACCGGAGCAGCGTGGGTTTCCGTGCCTTTGCTCGCCAGTCTGCTCAGGATGCTCCTCTCGGACATCTGTAACCGCGCGGCGATAGGGGGGACACGGGACAGGGTGGCAGGTAACCGGGTAACATCTGCCTTCATGTCGCTCAACAGCTCCTCCAACTGGTTCAGCACTGAAACAACAATTAAGCTAATGAGGCAGCTGTGGAGCGCAATTCATACATAAAGTAGTGTTGTCTAGGCCTGTCACGATACTTACTATATCACTTCAATGTTCAGTATATGAAAGCTGGAACTATATATTTTGGGTCTGAATATTGACCATTGTGTACATTTGCTTTGCAATAATGGGAAGATTGTTTTTATTTGAGTTGTAATCCAATCCAATAAGATCTAAGCTGTAGAGGGTTGAAAAAATAACTTACTGGATAGTTATTGGTCCATTCAGCTATTTATCTTTATAAATCTTTATTGCTTTTGTGTCACTGGTGTAAGCATTTTCAGTATTATCATTTATCATTATATTTCTCTGTAGCAAAATATTGCACCTCAAACTGTGCAGGCCTACTGTTGTCATGATGCTGACTTCAATTTGATACTAAGGAATTTACTCAGTACTCGATACTCATTACAATACGAAAATGAAGATCAAATATACTCCTTTTTAGTAATAGAATGTCATTTTCATAACAAAATAATAGTACTTTCTTTTTGTTACCATGAGATCTTGTTCTGATAAAGTGACTTGAAACTTGAATTTGAACTTGAAACTGACCAAATACTACATACTGATTAGTATACCACAATGAAACATGTTCCTTTTTCTCAATACAATTTCATAACAAATAATAGTAATTTTTATCTTACCATGAGATCTCATACTTCTGATAAAGCTATTCAAGAAAGCTCAATCAATGTTATCGATACTCAAATTGAGTACCTAGTTTTGATATTAGTTTTAATATGGAATAGTATCAGATATATTTTATACTTTTGACAACACTAATTTACTCACAAAGTAATTCCAATTCAGTTTCAAAGTACAGACCAAGAAAGGTACATTAAAATCACAATACAAACAAATAAGACAATAAAAGCACACACAATCAGCTGTACAGAATTGTTTTGAACCTAGATTTGAACATTGTCAGAGGCCCATTTCACATCTTCTGGAAGACTGTCCCTTATTTTAGCTGCAGCAAATCGCAACATTGTGTTTAGTTAATCTTTACTTAAAACTGTTTAAAAGGATCTGGTGTTTTTACAAAGCCAAGTCTATAAAAGAGAGCTGTCAAAGTTTGGCATTGTTTCCAGCCAGCAGACACAAAATGAGCTACTATGGCAGAAAAACACACAAGCAACTCAAGACTAAGGGTTAAAATTATAGTAAACTACTTTTGAATATCATAGTAAATGCTTTTTATGTTTTAGTTAAAGATCCTATATTATGCAAAATTGACTCCTGTGAGCTTTCAGCCATGTTAAAACATACCTGAAGTTGTGTTTGTTTCATTTACACATGTTCAAGTAACCCTTTATTATTAGTCTGTCTACAATCCTAAAGCTCAAAATGCTCTGTTCTACCTTCTGATGTCATGAAGCAGTAGTTTTCAAGTTAACAGTTGCCTTTTACCTTTAGATTGGCAATTCCATGGCTGAAATCATCTAAATGATTCTAGTTTTTAAAGAAGATGTATGATGTTTAAAAGCACGGTGGAGCATTTCCTGTATTACCACATGACATCACAAGGTGGAAGGTGGAATGTTTTCTGATTGAGAGAAGCACTCCATAGTCTAATATGCAAGATTTGTGTGTTAAACATGCGTGAATGAAACAAAACACAACTCCTTATGTATGTTTGGAATGTTTTTGAACATTATAACAGAGATCAGAAAACAGCATAATATCATCACAGAAATTATAAAATCTTCATTATGTAGATCATTAAACTGTATCTTTAAATAAAATGTAGTCTACCATGTAATTGCAAATCCATATAAGAAGTAAAGTCAGCGTGGTATGTTTTCAGTAAGACTCTATACGTCCTCTGTATAGTCTTACAAGTGTTTGAGTGAAAAACTACATATAAGCATTTTTCCTTTTATTTAATGTTCTCTTCTATTTCCACACATTCTGTTCCATTCTATTTTGGCAAAGAACTATGTCCCCATCATTTATTATTCTGTCTTTCTATCATCATCGCCTTTCATCAAACGCAACACTGATTACAGACTAGTGGAGTCTCACTGCAATTCGATAATGATGTTTATGGCCATTTATGAGGTTTAATGTGCAGAAATACAAGCACAGTAGTGTTTGAGCGCGTAATCCTTTCAAACAACACAAACATGCCAAGGCTCGCCAAGGAGTTTGTGAGGAAGTATTTTGGAGCGATCTCTTAACAGCCTGTAAGATTATCTGAGCTTTGAGAAATGGATCTGCTGTAGTTTTGAGTGAACTTCTGATGGATTAAATTAAGGTACTTTTTGGGGATTCGTTTACATAAAGTGTCCCTATTCAACGGTGCGCTATGTAACGTTTTGGTTGAAGGTCCATCACCTGCTTGTTTCTATGGATATGTAATTTCTCTACCTGGAATGTGCCACAGTATGACATTAAAGAGCTCTACTTTACATGTATTCATTTACAAGTGGTTTTATAGCTCAAAAATACAGAGAAAAACAGGTATTCTGACTGTGAGTGGGGTTGCCTCTCCAGGGATCTGACCTATAACTCGGTCTGGTTTGGTCTCCATGAAGATAGAAAGGTTTAATAGCATACTTTGAAACTTTCCAAAAAGCAATAACATCTCCATGAAGAAAAGCATTTGGAGCACGGACCCTCCACCAGAAAAATTACACAATGCATCTTTAACGGTGTACTGCTTCCCTGCTTACTACTGAACATTAGGTGGAGGGACAACTGGACAATTTAGTCAAGAATAAGAGATTTATGCACAACAAGAAAAACACAGATTCATTTTGTAAATAAAAAAAAGAACTGTCAAGACTGCATCTCAGTCTCGAGTACTCCTCCCTGCTGCATATTGTATCTTTTTTTTTTTATTCTTTAAAGGGCCCATATTATGCTGTTTTCTGAACTGTGTTATAATGTTGTTTCCTCATCACAAACATACCTGGAGTTGTTTTGGTTCACATGTTTAACACACAAATCCTACACATTTAGGCTGAGTTTTTCTCTGAAATGGAAAACACTCTGTTCCACCTTGTGATGTCATGTGGTAGTACAAGAAGTGCTCCACTGTGTTTTTAAACTTCATACAGCTTCACTAGAATCATCTGGATAATTTCAGCCCCGGAATTGCCAATATCTATAAGTTTCAAGTTAGAACTTCAAAGATGTAGACAGACAAATAATAAAAGATTAAACTTGTGAATGAAACAAAACACAACTCCAGGTATGTTTTTGATGAGGTCACAACATTATAATATGACTTAAAATTCATAAGAGTCAAATTTGCGTAATATAGGCTTTTTAAAACTTGTCTAATGCTTATGATTGTGTTCTCTCTTGGGTGAAATAATTTAGTACATATTGAAGGTAAGGTATACTGTACTGTCTCTTGTTTGTCCTTGGTATTTCATCCAACCTTCAATGTCACTATTAAGCATCCTATGTTACAAAATTTAGATTCTTCTGTCCTTTTTGCTATTTTTAATGCTGTTACTTCCTCAGAAACATACCCTGAGTTCTGTTTTGTTTCATGCACACGTTTGAGTAATCTTGGCTTATTAGTCAAAATCTCAAAATACTACCTACTGATATTTTTGAAGAGGAAACAACATTATAACATAGATGAGAAAATAGAATATGGGCCCTTTAAGAACTGTGTGATAGGGAAATGGCACTTTTGTACAGAGGACACCTTCAGCTAGCAGAGATAACTGAGAGATAACAGAGGCGTAGGTCTGTCAGATAATGACTATATCAATTTATCATTCAGTATATTAAAGCTGAAACAATATTTTTTGTGGTCAGCATTTATCATGTATACAATTTCTTTGCAATAGTGGAATTTTTGGTTATTTTTTGGCTATATGATAAGATTTAAGCCATAAAAGGTTGAAGACATTGATCATATAACTGGATAAAATTTGACCTTTTTTGAATTTTATCAGAACTAGTGTAATATCACATGGTTTAATAAACAAATACTATTATTTTGTGTTAAAATCTACAATATTGTCTAAAAAGAGCTTATAAAATGATCCGTTTGGGTGTCAAAATTGATATTGAGCATTGAGGCTATTCTTCATCAATTAAGTTTGAAATTTTACTACCATGACAACATGAGCTTTACAGCATGAGCATTACAGTCAGAAACACATACAGTAGCTGGAGAAACAGTAATTTGCGCAGGTTATGATCAAACTGCTAATAGTTTCTATGTAAGTACAACAGAGTAGGGAATCATGTACTAGTATGTGTGCTGTGGTGACTGACCTTTGTGTAGGACGGCATTGGCGGGCTTGTTCCCCGACAGAGACTCTTTGCTGAGGTGCTGGTGGGATTCGGCGAGGCACTCCACTTCAGCGAAGCGAGCGTTCAGGGCCATGGCGGGGTGACTGGGGTCCTGCGTCATGTTTAGATACGCCGCCCGCCGCAATTGCTCCTCGATCACAAGAGCCTGCTCCAAGAGCTGAAAAACCACAGTTTCAGACACGTTTGAAAGTACCAGTGGTGGAAGGTAACATACAAAATTAAAAGTAAAGTAAAGTAAGTATTTGAGAGCAAGTATCTGTACTTTCTCCTCCACTACATTTTTGAATAGGCCTGAAAAGTAAAAAGTACTTTTCTTTTAAGTTAACATCTCAACTTTGAGCAAACCAACTACATAAAGGCACAAAAATGGCAAGAAATCCATTGAATTACTGAATTACAGCTACATTCTTTGTCAAAATCACAATATTTGATGCTTTAATTGTGCTATAAATCTCAGCTAAATACTTTGAATTTTTACTCTTAAAGTACATTTTTAAACTGGTACTTAGATTTTTTCATTTGATATTTCTACCTGAGTAATCTTCCACTCCTGTATCTGTATTTTTACTTAAGTAGCAAAATTAAGTACTTCATCCACCACTCGAAAGTACACAAACATCTTGATAAGATCTATAGCACAACCACCAAGATAATGCCAAGACGTAGCAGAGAAAAGGAATCATTTGTGCTTTAACCTTGTCAACAGAAATTTTGATCAAAAAGCGTTTGAGTTTACAGAATTGAATTTCTCCTTTGTTATGTTTGACAGCATTAGTCAGGATTGTGGATGTGCAAAAATACTGAAATAATGAAATATCGATATATCGTATTTGGTGATACAGATATCTTGGGCTGCTGTATCGATATATCGCCAAGAGTGTTATTTTGTGAC